>NC_142081.1:39604368-40804368 GCF_054644295.1 Miniopterus natalensis
GAAGGAGAATTATGATCTACTTTAAAGCAGTGGTCAAGACACACACTATCACATTATCATTTACTACTCAATGGAGGGAAAATATGCATCCTAGTTTTGATTTAATATGTATATGCCATGATATGCAAGTCTGGCCAGCATATATCGTGAAACTCATTACCAAAAGAATATTTTAGAGGTTGCTCAAAGCTATTATCATTTTTATACAAGTGTTATTTACTTGCTCAAGGAAACTGGTCATATAAAAGTTGTGCATTTAGTTCACTTTGATGTGGTCAGCTGACCCCACAGCCTCTGTGATTTACTTTTTACAGACACATGGATGGAAGTTACTGCTTTCTTGTTCATAAGTTATCCACCAATCCTAAAAAACAGAGTGAAGCCTTTCTTTGCAGTCTTATTTGTTGTTGTTGTTGTTAATCCTTACCTGAGGATATTTTTTCCATTGATTTTTTTTTTTTTTTTTTTTAGAGAGAGCAGGAGAGAGGGAGGGGGAGAGAGAGAGAAAGAAACATCGATGTGAGAGAGACACATCAATTGGTTGTCTCCCACATGAACCCTGACAGGGAATCAAACCTGCAACCCAGGTACCTGCCTTTGACCAGGTGCTCAGTGCTTGGGTTGACACTCTAACCACTGAGCAACACTGGCCAGGGCTCTTTGCAGTCTTTATGATAACTTCAAATATGCTCATCAAAGACTTCCTCTAACAGGTCACCACTGTCACTTTCTAGGTTCCTCTTGACATACGTTCTTTTATTCTTTTTTTAAAAAATATATATCTTTATTGATTTCAGACAGAGGAAGGAACAGGGAGAGAGAGAGAGAGAAACATCAATGATGAAAGATTCATTGACGGGCTGCCTCCTGCACGCCCCCTACTGGGGATGGAGCCCGCAACCCGGGCATGTGCCCTGACCGGGAATCGAACCTCAATCTCCTGGATCCGAGGTTGATGCTCAACCGCTGAGCCACGCCTGGCCGGGCTGTTCTTTTATTCTTAAGTCTAGTGTCTTCTTAGGGACATAGCTGGAGCTGAACCCAGGTAGAATCTGAAATCACCTAACAAATAAAACCAAGGAAGCATTTGCTTTTCATTTTGTTCCTATCTGTTCTGATTGAAATCTTAAGTCATGAAAAACACTACTTTTGTTTTTGAGTGTCAAGAAGGGCTCTCTAAGAATGGGATAATGGGCAGTTTTCTCTTCTTTTTACTTTTCTGTGTGGAAAAAAATGGAATAAATGCCATTTAAAAAATAAAATTAGAAGAGGTTTTGATTACAACAGCAATATATGTTACACACACCCCTTTAAAAAAGAAAAGGAAATGTAATAGTGCCCACATCCACTGTGAAACCACTGCATGTAATTACTGAAAACTGTGCACCAGAAAAACAGCCACTCTGCCCCATGGTCTAAAGGTTCCTCGTGGCCTGGGGGGGAGGGAGCATAGATGTTTCAGGCCCTGCCTTCTCCTCGGTAAACCAGGTATCGAACTCACTGTGCTGAACGCTTCTTGCTTAGGGATTTAAGGAATAGATTGTCTTCAATATGTCAATGTTGTCAGACGTATAAGCCCATCTTTACCAAATTGTAAGATTATGCTGCTCTCTGCATTTTGAAGAGTTTTCAGAGAACTCAATAACTAATACGCCTCAGCTCTGTATTATCGTTGTGCTAGAGATTGTTCATGCTTTGTCTTTATTAAACAAATGCTAACTGATATTAACTAACAAATTCAAGGAAGAAAGCTATCAAAGAGAAGAGCGAGCCAAGAGATACATTCACAATAAAAGCACAAGAAGCAAACACAGGAAATTAAAAAAAAACCCTTCACATTCTTTTTCTTTTCTTGGGTGGAATTAACTAGACTGTCATCTCAAGCTTAAAAATACCAAAAAGCAGGTGTTAAGCCCAAAAGGGGTAATTTCTTTGAACTTTAGAAGTAGACTTTAAATAGCAGTGAGCTCTTTGTATGCTTTTAACTTAAGAGTTGTTATAGGCATAAGAGCAATGGAAAAAAGTCTTCTCGTCAAGAAGCTAGCCCTTTCTGATCTAATCAAGGTGCCAAGAGAGAATGCAAACTGTTTGGTAAATGGAAATAAATTCCTTCTCTTTGGATGGGCAAGAGTGAGTTAGAGAAGTAATGCCTCCTTTAGCAGACATCAGTACTGGCAGGAGGAGCTGCAACTCCTGGAAAAGATAAGTGGCACATGATCCCGCAGAAATGGTGCTCAGCTACATTTCTGCCTCCCTTCAAGAATGGGTTCTAATGATGGAAAGGTTTGAATTCAGAGAATAGTGACAGTGCTTCATCATTGAGAAATAGACATGCAACATAATCACGGATGGACATGTATGGAGCTGGTTGTGCCTGCCAGTCCCATGCTTGATTCTGTTATTGAGACCCTGAGACTCCTGTAAGAAGCCCAGCAATGAACGGGAGATCTGCCAGAGACTCTGGTCTCCTTGGAAATGTTAAAATATTTTGAAATTCCTTATCTTTACAGAGAGTCATTGGAATTGGGACCATCCTTGAAAATGGAACAACCTGGGGAGAAGTTTATGAAAGGAGAGGACCCTTAAGTCTCTCTGGGACAGTGCCTTTCCTTGGGGTAGGTCCAGGGCATTTAGCTACATCAGCAAATGCATTTCTGACCTTTATAAAGAATAGCTGTGTCTGAGAGTGGGTTTACAGAGTTTAACAGTGGCTCCTTGAGAACAAAGGGATTACACCTCCCTACCTTCTTGGATGATATTCTAGTAAAGACCTGCTCTCAAAGGAAACACACTCTTGGACATCAAATAGACCACTCAGGCACGGGGAAGCTATGGGTTTGGAGTCAGCTAAAGCATAACTGTAGTACATCTGTCACAGAGAATGCCACACTTGGGAGCACTTTAGACTTAGAGCAAGAAAAGACATGTCTCTCAAGAGAAAGGCTTCCCAAATTAAAGCAGTGCATCAGCATTGTGAGATCCATTGAGCAGGTAGAGACAGCCTGCTAGGAGTAAGAGCCCTGATTAAAGGTCATGGTATGCTTCAGGTTTGGGTCCTTCTGCTATTCTTCCTTTACCATTTATCTCCATGAACTTGTCTACAATTGTCTACAATTATTTCCTTCCCTTCCTTCCTTCCTTCCTTCCTTCCTTCCTTCCTTCCTTCCTTCCTTCCTTCCTTCCTTCCTTCCTTCCTTCCTTCCTTCCTTCCTTCCTCCCTTCCTCCCTTCCTCCCTTCCTCCCTTCCTCCCTTCCTCCCTTCCTCCCTTCCTTCCTTCCTCCCTCCCTCCCTCCCTCCCTCCCTGCCTCCCTGCCTCCCTGCCTCCCTCCTTCCCTTTTGGTTTAAGATGGGCTGTACTCCCAACGTAATGCCACCGATTCAATAGCCACATTGTTTCCTTCTAGTAGGGATGGCTCTCTGGCCCACACAGAGCCCAAGCCTGTAGTCATGGCTTAATTATTAGCATTCTGCTCTAAGAGAGTCAACTAGCTGGGAAATGCTCAAGGTATAATCACTAATGAGGTAACTTTGAGAGTTTCTGCAGCAGTTATTTAGGGAAAATTCCAATTCTAAAACAAATAGCAGGAAGCAGGATGATGCCTACGTGTGTAAGTCACAGATGTGAAACAAAAAAGGCAGGGCCGCTATCACCTTCTAAAATTTAGAAATAAGTGTCATGAAGAAAAATTCTAGGAAAAAAGGCATGTATTTCTAAGCTGAATGTCTTTATGAAAAATTTCCTTTTCATACATGTGGACAGCATGTGGATGTAGGATTAAACCGGAGACAAGGATCTCTAAATTAGATATAACCAAGATCTCCTGGCGGCAGATGGTCAAGTATTGGGGTAATCCAACATGGATAATATCTTTAGAGAATGATTTGCCTAGAAGGATAGACTAAATTACTTTGGAATCCATAAGCTGATGTTTAATTTCTCAAACACCCAAACATACCCATTAATAATTAGCCCAGGCAACTCCACTGTGTGAAGAAGAGTCCTCCCGGCCATCATGGCTCTAAGTGAGAGCCTAGTTCAGAGTATGAGTGGAGTGACCCTCAGAGATGAGTCTTCATCATTCCCTGAAGACCAGGGATGCCATCTATCAGGCCTGCTCTTTAATATTTGTTGAGGATCCACAACGTGCTAAACTTCGTACAGAACAGATGTCAAGACCTCAGTCTGTTAAGATGTTAGAAAGATATATACAATATTTAGAGAGATTAGCTGCCTAAACAGGATTCAGGGACTCAGCATAATCACAGTCCTGAATTTTGAAGCATGAGGGATCTTAAAGGTCACTGGCCCCACCTTTTACTCGATAGAATATTATGGACCCAGGGAAATGAGCCTTGGCCCTGAGGTCTTACCCGAAGTCAAGTCTACACTCTCTATCTGTTACGTCGTCTTGGGCAAATTACAATCTACCATGGACTGAATGTTTGTGTCCCCACAAAATTCATATGTTGAAGCCCCAGTCCTCAGGGTGCTGGTATTTGGAGGTGGGACCTTTGAGAGGTAATTAGTTCATAAGGATGGAGGCTTCATGATGAGATTAGTGTCCTTATAAGAAAAGACAAAAGAGAGATGATCTCTCTCTAGCAAGAAGGCAGCCATTTGCAAGCCAGGAAGAGTGCTCTCACCAACCAGCACCGGCCTCCAGAACTGAGAGGTAAATGTTTGTTGTTTAGGCTATACCCAGTCTATGGCATTTTGTTATGGTAGCCTGAGCCAACTAAGACAACATCCTCTCTGAACCTAAGTGTTTCTTATCTGTAAAAATGAGAGGTTCCCCATAGAGTTGCAGTGATGATCATAATACGTGTAAAGAATCTTTCTCATTTCAGCCTGTATGTTTATTACCATAGATAAGGAAACTGAGGCTCAGAGAGGTCAAGTGACTTGCCCAAAATCACAGAGCTAGCTGTTATTCCCTACCCCCATACCACCAACTCCCACAGCCCTAATTGTCAAGAACTTCCCACATAGCCCCTACCAAGCTGTGCTCTCCTTGCTCAGCCTTCCTTTTGTCAACTCCTACATCACAGTCAACCTGGCCTTGGCCTGTTATTTCTTTCTTATTTGGAAAGCAATCTTTTAAACTAGCCCTATCAACTATGAACATGCTAATGAACCATGGTGTGGTAGAAAAGTGATGGATGTGAAGTGAGAAGACCTGGGACCTAGTCTGTCAACACCTCCTGCTGTGGCCTTGGGAAGTCACTTCTTCCGTGAGAGTTTCAGTTTCCATTGGAGGATCACTCAGGGTGCTTCTAATTTTGACACCCTATGTCCTTTTGACTTAAAATGTCACCCCTCCGGGAGTATCTGCTGTTTAATAAACTCCTGGTGCTAGTCAAACCATCAAGGCAAAGGCAATGTCCCTTCATGTACCATGTAAAAGAGCCAGGGATTTTTATTCTCTTTCTACGTTTTAAATTGGAAGCTCTTTCTTGCAACTTACAAACCACGATAAAGGAATAGCTGTAAAGATGATCATGGGTGGAGAACCCCCAAAGAGTGATATTCCAGTATTTTAGGGTCTGCAAATCAACAAAACGGTTCTCAGTCTGTAGGACCTAGAAACTGCATAAGCCTTAAGTGTCCATGAAAAGTGAGAGTCAGCGCCCTTAACCTTTATAAAGAGAATAAATGGCAAAACTAGAGAACTCACTGAGTGGAGACATACAAAGGAAGAGAATTGAGTGTACAGACCACTCAGATCAGCAGCAATTTTTTAGGGATAATTTCTGCAGTTGCTTTGAAAGGCATCTTTTCTCAAACGAGTCTTCCTGAAACACTTCCTGAGGAGGGCCCCCCCCCCCGGATGAACTTATGGAACAAAAAACACGCAATGGATCCAATTCTGACTGAAGATCAAACAGAACAAAATCAGGAAGAGTTTTTTAAATACAGGGAGTATATTTTCAGTCAAATGTGAAATTTCCTTTTCTAGAGAAACATTTCTTTTTACTGCTGCATTGACTTCCCCTTGTCTGCTACCCTGCTAATATTCTCTGAGAAAATGTGACATAGTTAAGGACCATTTGGGACAATTTTGATTGATGGGAGGAACCTGCTGGGGGGAAGTACAGGGAATTGGACAGGATGGGCATCAAAAGCAGCCTGGACTTTGTTTCCTGAGAAGAGTCACAGCATCATTTTCCTTCGGTAAAGGAGAAGGAGGGAGCTTCGAAAGGGGCCTCTATCATCACGATAAAGTAAAACTTTACATTACAGTCATCCCGAGGAAAATTGTGTGTATGGCAAGTCCGTTGATCACAGATCACTAAAGAACACTTGCGGAATCCTTACATACCCACCTCTTCACACCCTCGAGGCTTACATACGGGCTCTTTATTTCCATTCTTAGCGCTTGTCACTACCTGTGACAATAGTTCTGTCTATTTTCTGCCTCCCCCACTAGAATGTAAGTCCCACAGGGGCCAAGCCTTGGCTTGTTTTGGTCACTGCTAATGCCCACTACCCAGTGCACTGCCGCGCACGGTAAAGCTCAGGCCGTGAATGAATGAAGAGTGGATACTAGAGCTCAGGCCCACAGCCACTTGGGCTGGGTCTGTGGCAAAGCTGTCCTAGGACCAGGCAAATTATCTGCAAACTCCTGGCTGGAGTTTTGGAGCACTAACAGAAAGCTCGGCCTCTTGCATCTGAAAATGGGCATAGCCTTTGACCAAGGAGTTCTACCACTAAGGTTTAGCCTAAAGATAAAGATCTACGTACAAATATGAAAGATGCTCATGGCAGTTTTATTTACAACAGAGGAAAACTGGAAATGTCATTATTTATTATTAATAATAATAATTCGACATTGATAATTTAATGTCAAACAACAGGATAGTGACTAAGAAAGTGATGGTATATCTTTAAGACAGATTATTACATGGTCACTACAATGTGTTATGAAGAGTTTTAAATCATATATGTAAAGGCTTTGATGGACTCTTAGGTGAAAAGAGTAAAATCACAGTTGAATGTGTAGTATGATACCAACCAAGGGACGTGGCAAATGCTTAAATAATGTGGTATTTTAGAGAAAAATTCCTTGCATACTTTGGCACGCTTTTCCTCCTTTCTGAACTTTCCAAATTTTCTATGAGTAATTAGGTCCTAATTTGATAAATTAAAAAAATACAAATTAAAAATGTAAGGATTTTATTTTGTGGCTTACTGATGATTTAACCTTTTTTTTCTGGTGTAAATAAGTAAAACTGTTAATTACATGTAATAAAATGTACAGTTAGGGATGCTATGAAGAGAAATAAAAACAATTTTATAATTTTTTTCTTGTCAATTCCTTCATGCAAGAAGAAATATTTTGCAAATAAAACTATATAATCTTAATTCAAAAGTTTCATGTCAAATATTCATGGGTGGCCATTTCTAACAAATTGGAAAAAATGGAAAATGGTTTTAAGAGATCCCACAGTTTTTCTTTTGTTTTTCAGATTTTTTTTCCTCTTCTTACTTTAAGATGATAAATTAAATGAGGTTTCATGAGGGAAAGTGATTCTAAAGAGAAAAAAATAGCCTTGGACTTTTAAAAAAAAATCTCATCTTCTATCTCCAGATTGAGGAGCTCTAAGTCTTGTCCAAGTCTGACCTCATTTTCTTGAACACTTTAGGGCAAGACAAGAAAGGAGACTGGATTGTTCTGGAATCACAAATCCACCGGGGAAGCACTCTGCGCTCTTCAAGAAGCAGGCTTATTCCTCCACGGGCTTGGGCATATTCAACCCAAAACTGCTGCCAGGCCTCACCTGGTGGTTTTCAAAGTCTATATTTTTAGGCTTAAAACTTTGTTCAAAAACAATAAAATTTGATGGTAAGGAGGTGAAACAGTTGACACCCATGTGTGGGTGTGAGGGGCCCATCTGCTGGGAAGTCTGCTCCTCTCCCAACCCTGGGGGCTTCGGGGGCCCTTGGAGGGGGTGTGGGAGCTCCTTCAAAACCCTGAGCTGGTCCAGTCTCCTCTTTACACAGAGGGAAATGGGACTAGAGTTGGTCTCTCTCTCTCTCTCTGTGATGTGTTCAATGTCACACATGTTGCTTGATTAAAAGATTCAGCTGACTTACCTATAAAATAATCACAGTTTTTTAACAAGAGGTTTAAGAATATATGTTTGGAAAATACTAAAGAAACAAACAATATGACAAAATGACTAAGAGAAGACCCTAAATTTGACATTAAAATGTAATCGCTCAAACTTATTTTTTGTACACTGAAGGAAATGAATTTTACAGCAGAGGTATGGTTTAGGAAATAGGATTTTCTTTTGTTTTTTCTTCTTTTATTTGGAAAATGTTTTGAAAAAAATACAGAAGAGTCTAGGGGTTAATATAGAAAAAGTACTACGGATGCATGTTAATGTTTTGTCGACTTTGTTCCAGATACGTGTATATCTCTGTGGCTCATAAATATAAGAATGTGAGCTACAGAGTCCAGCACCTTTAAACCAGAAGAATCTCCACAAGGTTGAACGGTGTTGTACTATGAGGTCCTAATGTTAGATAATACAGAATATATATCATATATAATATATATATATCTGTTTTAAGCAAAGAAGACAAATATATATAAAATTTTAATATTTAAAAAATAGGTACATTTAATATATTTATAATTATTTATAATATAAAATTTAAATGTATTTACATTATTTATATATTTACATATGTATTTAAATAAAAGAAACAACACATTAGGTGCAATTGACATCCTCTCTATAATCCTTTTTAGCCCATTCCCAGAAGTAAACACACTCATGAATTTAACCTAGACCCTAATGTCCACTAATATATTTGTTTGTTTGCTTGTTTTACCCACAAAATATACTTTTATTATCAAAATGTCAATTGAAATTAAGTGGATCTTAACATAGTTGTAAACATGACTGCCTTGAGATAATAAAAAGATTTATTTGCTGAGAGGCACTTTCAGCAACTTCAAGCCTTTAAACTAGATTCCTGAAAATAAAGACCTCAGATGTCTCGAAATTACTACAAACTCTACTACAGTTTATTATTTTATTCCTTGGGTCCCTGTGCAGAGCCTGACTGACTCAGATTTATCATGCAACTTCTTGAGTTTTGGTTATTTGGCTAACTGATCTAGAAGACAGAAAAGTCAGAGCCAAAAAAAGAAGATATGATAGCATAGGTGACAACCACTGTTCTGATATTGAGGGAAACAAATTAAAAAACACACCAGAAATTGGTTATATATATATATACATAATATTGGATGGAGGAAATGTTAAATTACATTAGGACGGCAGAAATATAATATCTTTTAGGAATATTTCATAAAAACGATTTTTAAGAACTGCTAATGCTTTGGGGCTCTGGCAGCCACACAGTCCAGTTTTGTAGTTGGGCTCTGTCACTTACCAGTTGGATGACCTTCACCTCTGCATCCAGGCCCTCCAGTAGGATGGGAATAATAATAGTACCTACTGCACAGAGATGTTGTGAAAACGAGATGCTCCATGTAAAGCGTTAGGGACAGTGCCCTAATTGTGTGGGAAGAGTTGATAACCTGGTGTATGGAGAGGCCACACATTCTGGAACTTCCCTCTGTCGTATGGATTGTCTGTAGCCCTTTATCAGCTGTGTGGGCCTGGGGACAATGACAGCACAAAGGTTTGGTGGCTGCTGTGAGCATTCAGTGGGTATGGAAGGTGCTTAGTGCAATGCTGTAAGAACACGCTCAATCAACATTAGCTGTTATAAATATTCCAGATAAATAACCCCTTAGTATTCCTAAAGCACATCCTAGTTTTAAATGCAGAAGCAAGCTCACAATTTCCTCACAGCAAGAAGTCAAGGGGAGCTAGAGGAAGGATCTAATTGCATTGATTAGTTTATCTAGAAGCAATTTGTCTAGGTTCAGGACTGTGCAATCATTGCTGTAAATGCTGCTCACTTAGAGCTCTGCAGGGTTATAAGGAGACCCCAAAGGTGGGCTTTTTTTTCCCTTGAAAAGGGGTGACTAAGCTCCCTCTGAAATTCTTACTGATAAGATCCCTGAGAAAGGGAGGCCTAGAAGATGCTCTTAAAAATAGACCAACCAATTATGGTGAGAAGTGCTTTATAGTTCTAGAGCACTTTCACCCGTGACATTAGCTCCTCGGACCCTCACAGCAACCCCGGGGGAAAGGCTGTGTTATCCCCGCCTGTCAGAGGAGGAGAGGGAGCCATGCAGAAGCTGGGTGACTTGCTCAAAGTTCCCGTTAGTAAGAAGAGAATCCAGCTCTTTGCTGCTTCAAGGACTTTCATTACCCACGCATGGCCCCGTGGAATGTTCCTGGCTGGCATGTACTTGTTGTATTGTAGGGACTGTTTCATTTTTCCAAGTTGTTACCTATTTGTTTTACTTAGTTTAGCTATGAATCCCTTACCCTTACCTATTACATCATATACGCAGTGTGTGTGCACCCTTACAAGTGCGTGTGTACTCACACATGCGTACAGATGCTGGCGGACAACTGGTGTGTTTTTTTGGTTTTGCTTTTTTACGTTTTATTTCATGTTAAGTGCACTTTTAAAAGATGAAGATCTTAGATTAAGGTTGAATACTGATGTGATTCAGCCAAATGTTGAGTATGCTAAATAGCATTTTTGGACTGAAGCCTGAGAAGTAATTCAGTCCCAATAGAGGGAAATTTTTTTTTTCTACTTTAAATGAACCATTTTTCCCCCTGAAAGCATGATGTAATTTCTTTCATAAAAGAAGAGTAAAAGAACTTTTGCTACCATCTCCAGCTGTCAAACCTGCCTCCCATATTTCTGCCCTGCAGCAAGAGGAAGGGACATCAGGTGACAGACCCCAAATTTCAACTAGTCACACAAATTACAGATCTTCTTCTCCTGAGGTCCTCTTGACCTTTTGCCTTTCCCCTACAATGAATAATGAGACACAGTTGAAATCAAAATGACTCTCATCAGCAATTTTACAAAACAAATAGAAGGCACAGTCTGCCTCCGCCTACCCCCCCCACTCCCCCAGCTTCCCCCGCTGGGCCAGCCTGTTCCCTCTTTCCGAGCAGGCAGGAGCTAATAATTAGAAAGACCTTTCCCACCCCAGACAATGACGCTCTGCTTGCCAAAGGCCCTGTTTGCTTTGAAGAAAGAGTTTGACAAAGTAAATATTTACGAAAACAACTATAACCAGATGCCCAGCCCTACTTCTAGGGGACCCGTGGAGAAATATTTACAAGAAAGGGCTTCTCCGTGTGGCACCACACTGCCCAGTGGTGGGGACTGGTCCAAGGTCTGTTCCAGCTCTGTCATGACGTCTTTCTCTTAGCCTTTTAACGTCCATGCTAGGGCACTTTTCACAGAGTGTATGAATAATTACATTTACTATTGAAGAGTCAGTTCAGAAATGTACCAATCTGGGACCACAGGAAGGAATCTTTAACTATTACTGCTTCTAGATGTAGGAAAAAAGCTTTGCGAAGTCAATAGAAAATGAAAGGCGGGCTTAATTAGCACTCAGAAAATGTCATTATTTAAAAATATTTTAAGCTTTTAATTCTTTAAACTTACTGCTTAAAACCTGGTCATCTCTGTGTTACCTGTAGATCTGCTCTCTGTAAACCTGGGGACCTGAGAGCTAGGACACGGTGAGAATCAAAACAGGTGCCCCCGCCCGCTCCCATTCCGCGCATTAGCCCGTGGCCTTCGCACAGCCTGTTAAACAGCTGAATTTGAAACAACAATGGCGCAGGCCAAACGCTAGCCTGAAGGCCTGTCTGTCTTGGGATTTGGCCATTTACATTGATTTTTTTTTAACCAACATTTTTCATGAAACACAAATATTTGCCATGGCAACTGGGGTGTCACATGACATGCTGCTACATAAACAGCTTGGAAATCTCCTACGAGGAAACAGCCCACCAGCGCTGCGAATGCAGTGAAAACATCTTGAGGAGGATTTGAGCGTTAAAGGATGAAGGTCTGGGAAGAACAGGTAACAGTCTACTATGTGGACACAGTAGGATTAATTTCTTCTGTGACACTACTCAATTTCTCTTTTCTTTTCTTTTTTTTTAAAAATGGGAGCAGCTGTAAACCTGACCA
Organism: Miniopterus natalensis; assembly: GCF_054644295.1. NCBI lineage: Eukaryota > Metazoa > Chordata > Mammalia > Chiroptera > Miniopteridae > Miniopterus > Miniopterus natalensis. The sequence continues at coordinate 39,616,473 of NC_142081.1, forward strand.
CATAGGGTAAGCCCAGAAAAAGACACTGCCAGCTGTCTCCTTTCTATGGTGAAAAGTTTCAATTATCACAAGTCTGTCTGTGGTCATAAACATAAGAAAGCAAGCTCCAGAAGCCCAGCACCTTTAACCAGGCGAATCTCCGTGAGGATGAATATGTTGTACTGTGAGGTCCCAATGTTAGAGACTATAAAATTCCCCCCCTTCCTCATTAAGGTATCCATGCAAAATCAGAGAGCTTGCCTTTTTATCCTTGGCTTAAAGACAAGTGCAATACAGCAAAACATACACTATGCAACACAAATTTGGATATAAAGCAACAGCTATTGTGTTCCGGACTCCTGGACTCTTAACCAGCTGGCAGTAGTTGATCTCACAGTAATTCGACAGGACTGATAATGTCACAGCGGAGTTTACTTGTATAACAATCCCCCACCTTGTAAAAATCAAATGCATCCCAGAAACAGCTGAAATAGCATTTATTGCTATGTGAAAGGTATAATTCTATAACATGTGTGTTACCAAATATCTCGCTGAGAATATTATAGATAAGAACAGTTTTCTCCTCTTAGCTAGGAATATGAATACCTTTGCTCTTTGTTTCTTGGGTGAGGTCTTCCCTTCTGGAATCGGCTGTGGCTTCTGAGTTGTAGCGAACAGGGCTGTGGGTGGAGGTGGTGCAAAGTTACCTCTTTCAGAAAGAGAGGCCGAGTCCTTGGGCTAATGCTATTGGTCTGCACCTCGAAAGTCAAATGGCTCTGTCACCCATTGATTGTTCACTATCAGTCTTTCCTGTATCAATTCAATGAAACATTTGTGATCATTGACTTCAGAAGGAAGGCAAAAAGCACGGGAGGACAACGGTTCCATCAGAATATAAGGTCAGCTCACCTTCTGCAAACTGCCGAGGTGAAGAGGCAGAATTTAAAAGCAGGCTAATTGGAGAGTTGTACTATTTGTCTTATAAAATGTTTCACTGTGAGACTTCTTTAAATAGCCAAGTTCATTTAAAAGGTAAATTAATATCACTACATATGATGAGCTATTCTATTGTGTAGTCATTAAAAAATGATTCTAAAGAATTTAAATGGCTTGGGGAAATGATACAAGTGAAAACACAGTAAATATTATTTTTGAAATTAACTAAATCTGTAAGCAGCCACCTTTGGAGAACATATCTAGTCCATAGCATCTAGTTCATGTGCAGCATGTAGGCCCGCGTGCTAGACGATTCTTAGGAGAGAAGCCACATCCCTCCTGCTGTCTGGCAGCAAACCCAACTGCCCTTTCGAAACAGCCCAAGTCTGACATCGCCAGGGGGAAAAAGTCCTTACAACTACTCTTTCCAAGGAAGACAACAAAACACTTATTTAAATAGTTAATTGAATCACAGAAGTGAGGCTTCCTTCAACTCGCTTCCTTACTCCACCCCTTTTCTGTCAGTTTTTAGCAACAGTCTTAGAAAGAATTGACAGTTGTTCATCAAATACAGCACATCAGTGTACAATTTAGAGTCCACACCTCGAGGACTCAGCTCTCTCGCATTGCCTCAAGCGGGCTGCAAGGACTATCTGCAGCCATCTCTTAGAAAGTAGCTGGGATTCCAGAGTCTCATCACTAAAAATCAACTCCACAAAGGGGATTTGTTTGTTGCATTGGACCAACCAGGTTTTACCACTTTTCTGGTTTTCTTGGCTTCCAGTGAGCCTGCCCACCATCACCTTCTCTGCATCTGGGCACTTGGCAATAGTGCATGAAGACTCCATCGTAAGCCTACAGGTTTTAGCTTTGACCTCTGTGCTTTTCTGCCCTATGGTCCACTTGGACTAGGCCTTCCCACTTCTTTTTTGTTATTGATTTTTCTTTTTTTAGAGAGGGGAGAAGGAAAGGAGAGAGAGAGAACATCCGTGTGAGAGAGGAACATCTATTGGCTGCCTACTGGGGATTGAGCCTGCAACCTGGGCATGTGCCCTGACTGGGAATCGAATCGGCGACCTTCCGGTGCATGGGATGACAGCCAACTGACTGAGCCACACTGGCCAGGGCAAGGCCCTCCCACTTCTGAAGGTCAGTCTACATCCTGCACCCAAACTGCTCTGAATCCACAGATTTAACCAAAGAGCTTGTTATTCCTCTATCAGCAGTCTCAGTTCACTTTCTAAGTTTCAGGTTCTCGAAGCCAAGTGAAATTTAAATTCCCTTACTGAGACAGAATAGCAGCTGACAAGTTTTCAAGCTGGCATAATTTTAAAAGGTGTTAACAAAATTTGGTAGGATAAGGAACTGAAAACTTTATAATTACACATGGATAATCCACAGTTAATAATATCTCTAAAAGGTTTTTGAAGTTTTTCTTAGTCACCTGCAGAAATTCTGTCACTAAATTATAACTTCATGAAGCCGTGGATTTTATGGGACACAAGCATTTGAAGAATGTGTCTGCGCCTTCAGCAAAACTGTATCCTAAGGTACTTACAATTTTGCTACTCAACTTCCCTTCTGGAAAAGTCTGTATGATAAATTTTGGCAGAGTTAATGTCAGGAGGAAAAAACTTGTCTTTCTGGTTGAGCTTGTATGCTTCTGTGGCAGCTATTGATATGTGCCTGTCAAGTAGCCACCCCTTTCTTCCTTGCTGATTTTAGAACCCCATTTATTTTCAGGGTAACAATATGCCCAGCTATTAGGGTTGCCAGTTTAGCCAAAAATTTCTTTAAATGACACATAGTTAAATTGAATTTTAGGTAAATAACAAATAACATTTTAGTATAAGTATGCCCTGAGTGTTAAATATATTTAATATCCAATGAAGAACAGAATTTTCATGAATGGCTAAGACTAAGCATAACTTACCATACTAAGTATATAGTGTAAGTATGTCCCAAATCCTAACCCTAACCCTGTCCCTGGACATTCACTTTTCCAGCCTTTCTTGTAGCTAACAGTGGCCCTGTGACCAGTGAGTTGTAAGGGGAGGTTCGTCCAGGGTGTCCACGATGTCCCCCTCTTCCTGCCTGCAATGCGTACAGTAAGGCCCAGGTCTATAAGAGACCTCTTAGAGCCAAGAGGTGACAAGCACCAGGATGAACACTAGCAAGCTAAGGGCTGAGGCAGAAAGAGAGCCCTGAACAACTCTGTTCAGCAGCACCACCAGCCCTAGGCCGCCTACGTCCCGACTGCTTATGTGTGAGACAAACGAACCTCCTTATTTTAAGCCATCGGTGGTTAGGGTTGCTGATATTTGCGGTCACATGCTCTCCTGACTGGCACCCCTCCTGTAGGCCATTCTTTGTCTTATCGCATGTGCTAGGGCCTCAAGGACAGTGTTCAACTGTCCCTGCTTGTAATGGAGAAATAGAATGCTTCTAAAGTTTCTCTATTAAGAATATTGTTTGCTCTGGGGTTTTGGTTGAAAACAACAATCAGGTTCAGAATATTCTCTTCTACTTCTACCCTGCCCAGAGGTTTTTTCTCTTATCATTAATGTTGAATTATATTAAATGATTTTTTTTTTCATTTTGGCATATATTGAGATGATCATAGGGTTTTTCTCTTTTAATCTGTTACCATGGTGAATTATATTACTAGATTTTTCTAATATTTAATCTTCCTCACATTCCTCCTTGATCATGATGAATTTTAAAAAATACTGCTGTTGCTTAGAATGTTTGCCTCTATGTTTCTGAGATTGATCTCGCTATATTATTATTATTTATTTTTTAAATATATCTTTATTGATTTTATAGAGAGGAAAGGAGAGGGATAGAGAGAGAGAAACATCAATGATGAGAGAGTCATTGATCAGCTGCCTCCTGCACGCCCCCGACTGAGGGTTGAGCCCGCAACCCAGGCATGTGCCCTGACTGGGAATCGAACCCTGATCGTCTGGATCCTAGGTCGATGCTCAGTAACTGAGCCACGTCAGCCGGGGTCCCTACATTATTTCTTGCATTGACCTCATCCAGTTTGGGTATCAAAGTTATACTGCCTTCATAAAATCAGTTGGTAAGCTTTCCTTCTTTTCTCTTTCTATGGAATAGCATAAAATAAGAATCACCTGATCCTTAAGGTTGGCAAAGCTTACCTATCAAAGGCCTGAAGTCTTTTTTCCTCTGGTGTATTTTTGCGTGTGTGTACCTGTCCATGTGTGTGTTTAAGACAGAGAGATATTTTTTCACTACCAATTCAAATTATCTAATGGAATTGTTTTCTTTAAGTTCCCTATTGTTTTTCTTGAGTTAATTTTGGCAATTTAGATTTTTCTAGGAAAATTTTCATTTCACTAAAAAATAATAGCATAAAGTTAACCGTACTATGAATTTTAAAATATTCTATGTATCTGTAGTATCTGTCTTTTTTCATTTAAATATTATTTATTTGTGCCTTTTTAAAAATAAAATTTCAGTTCTACTGAGAGCTTAATTGACAAAAGTGTAGGATATTTTAAGTGTACATTGTGGTGATGTGATACGTGTATCCATTGTGAAAGAATCCCCCCCCCATCTAGATAGTTAACGCACATATTTAACTTTTTCATTGTTAGTGAGAGTGTTTAAGTTCTACTCTTTTAGCAAATTTCAATTATACAGTACAGTTTTACCAACCACATAGTCACGTGTTTTACATGTGATCCTCAGACATTATTCATCTTATAGCTGAAAGTTTGCATCCTTTTAATCACTTTTTACCTATTCCCCTCACCCCTCTAAGTGTTGGCAACCACTTTTCTACCCCGTGTTTCTATGAGTTTGATTTCTTTTTTTTTAGATTCCTCATGTAAGTGGCACTGTGCAGTATTTGTCTTTCTCTGTCTTGCTTATTTCACTTAGTATAATGCCCTCCAGGTTCAGCCGTGTTGTCACAAATGGCAGGATTTTCTTTTTTTAAGTGTAAGTAATGTGCCATAATATATATTAATATTTATACCTATATCTTTATATATCACATTTTCTGTATCTCTTCATCTATTGACAGACACTTGAGTTGTGTCCATGCCTTGGCTAGTGTGCATAATGCTGCAACGAACATGGGGGCACAGATATCTCTCAAGATAGTGACTTTGTTTTCTTTGGATAAATACCCAGGAATGGGATTGCTGGATCATATGGTAGCTCTATTTTTAATTTCTTAAGGAATCTCCATACTGTTTTCCATAGTGGCTGCACCAGTTTACATTCCCACCGGCAGCGTTCGATGATTCTCTTTTTACCACATCCTTGCTGGCATTTGTTATCTCTTATCTTTTCGATGACAGCCATTCTAACAGGTGGGAGGTGGTATCCCATTGTGGTTTAGGTTTGCATTTCCCTGATGCTTAGTGATGTTGAGCACCTTTCCATGTCCCCGTTAGTCATATGTTTGTAGTCTTTGAAAAAATGTCATTCAGGTCCTTTGCCCATTTTTTTTTTTAACTGGGATATTAATTTTTTTGCTTTTGAGTTACATGAATTTCTTCTACATTTTGTATATTATCCCTTTATCAGATGTGTGGTTTTACGCATATTTTCTCTCATTCCAGTGGCTGCCTTTTCATTTTGTTGGTGGTTTCCTTTGCTCTGCCCGAAGAGTTTTAGTTTGATATAGGCTCAGCTCTTTTATTTTTGTTGTTGTTGCCTTTGCTTTTGATGTCAAATAAAAAAAGTCATTGCCAAGAGCTTACCCCCTCTGTGCTTTTTTCTAGGATTTTTACAGCTTCAGGTCTTATGCTCAAGTCTTTAATAAATTTTGAGTTGATTTATGTGTATGGTATAAGACAGAGGTCGAGTTTCATTCTTTTTAATGTGGCTTTCCAGTTTTCCCACAACCATTTGTTGAAGAGGTTATTCTTTCCTCGTTGTATATTCTTGGACCCTTTGTCAAAAATTAATTGACCATAAAAACACGGGTTTCTGGGCACTCTACTATGTTCCTTTGATCTATGTGTCTGTTTTTGTGCCAATACCTTACTGTTTCAATTACTATAGCTTTGTAATATAGTTTGGAATCCGAAAGTGTGATGCCTCCAGCTTTGTTCTTCTTTCTCAAGACTGCTTTTGCTATTTGTGGTTCCATATGAATATCAGAATTTTTTTCTGTTTTTGTGAAAATGTGCCCTTGGAATTTTAATAGGGATTGAGCTGAGTCTGTAGGTTGCTTTGGGTAGTGTAGTCATCTTAGCAATACTAAGGAATATCCTTCCATTTGTTTGTGTCTTCTTCAATTTCTTTTGTAGTTTTCAGTGTACAGATCTTTCACCTCCTTAAACTTATTTCTAAGTATTTTACTCTTTTTAATGTTATTAAATGGGATTGTTTTCTTAATTTCTCTGATAGTTGGTCAATAGTGTATAGAAATGGAACTAATTTTTGTTTATTGGTTTTGTACACTGCAACTATACTGATTTAATTAATTAATTCTAATCATATTTTGGTGGCTTCTTTAAGGTTTTCTATATATAATATCATGTCATCTACCAAGATAATTTTACTTCTTCCTTTCTGATTAAATGCCTTTTATCTCTTTTTCTTGCCTAATTGCTCTGGCTAGGACTTCTAGACTTTATTCACTTTTATGTTGAATAAAAGTGGTAAGAATGGGCATCCTTGTCTTGTTCCTGAACTTAGAGGATAAGTTTTTAGCTTTTCACCATTGAGTATAATGTTAGCTGTGGGCTGTCATATATAGGTTTATTATGTTGAAGTACATTTCTTCTCTACTCAATTTGTTGAGTGTTTTTTATCATGAAAGGATGTTGAAGCTTGCCAAGTGTTTTTTCTGCATCTATTGAGATGACCATATGATTTTTATCATTAATTTTACTATTGTGTATCATATTTATTTATTTGTATATGTTGAACCATCCTTGAATCCCAGGAATAAGTCCCACTTGATCATGGTGTATGATCTTTTTAATGTGCTGTCAAATTAAGTTTGCAAATATTTTGTTGAGGATTTTTGCATCTATGATCACCAGGTATATTGGCCTGCAATTCTCTTTTCTTGTAGTGTCCTTGTCTGGCTTTAATATGAAGGTAATGTCTGCCTCATAAAACGAGTTTTGAAGTGTTCTTGCCTCTTCCATTTTTTGGAAGAATTTGAGAAGGATTGATATTAACATTTCTTTAAATGCTCGGTATGATTCACCAGTGAAGCCATCTGGTTCTGGACTTTTCTTTGTTGAGCGGGTTTTGATTACTGATTCAATCTCCTTACCAGTAATTGGTCTGTTCAGAGTTTCTATTTCTTCATGATTCATACTGGGTAGGTTTAAGTTTCTAGCAATTTATACATTTCTTCTAGGTTATCTAATTTCTTGGTGTATAATTGTTTATAGTAGTTTCTTAGATATTTAATATTTCTGTGTTATCAGTTGTATTGTCTCCTCTTTCATTTCTAATTTTATTTACTTGAGTTTTCTTTCTTTTTTTTCCTTAGTCTCGCTAAAGATCAATTTTGTTTATTTTTATTTTAAAAAACCGCTTTTAGTTTCACTGATGTTTTCTCTTGTCTTTCTAGTCTCTGTTTCATTTACTTTCACTCTGATCCTGTTAGTTTCTTTCTTTTAACTTTGGGCTAAGTTTCTTCTTCTTTTTCTAGTTCTTTGGGATGTAAAATCAGGTTGTTTGTTTTAGATCTTTCTTTTTTCTTAATATAGATGTTTATTGCTATAAACTTCTCTCTTAGAACTGCTTTATGCTGCATCCCATAAGTTTTGGTATGCTGTGTTTCTATTTTCATTTGTCTCAAGATATTTTTAAATTTTTCTCGATTTCTCCTTTGACCCATCAGTTGTTTAATAGCATGTTGTTTAATCTGCATATATTTGTGAATTTTTCAGTTTTCCTCACATAATTGAGTTCTCATTTCATACCATTTTGGTCAGAAAAAAAATTTGGTATAATTTCAATAGTCTTAACTTTATTAAAACTGTTCTAATTTGTATTTCTCTAGTGACTATAATGATGTTAAGCATTCACATATCTATTTACCACCCACATATCTTTTTTGGTAAAATGTCTGTTTAAATTTTATGCCCATTATGTTATTGGGTTGCTTGTTTTTTTATTATGGAGTTTTGAGAGTTCTTTATCTTTTCTGGACAAAAATTATTAAGTATGCATTTTGAAATATTAACTTCCAACCCGTAGCTTTTCTTTTCATTTTCTTAACACTGTCTTTCAAAGGGTAGAAGTTTAAATGTTGATGAAATTCAATATTTTTTTTCTCTTATTGATTATACTTTTTGTGTGGTATCTAAGAAATCTTTGCCTAATCCAAGGAAAGAAAAAATTTCCCCTTCTGTTTTCAACTAAAAGTTTTATAGTTTTAGGCTTTACATTTAGTTCTGTAATACTTTGTGAGTACATTTTTGCGTATGGTGCAAGGTATGGGTCAAGATACTATATATTTATCTTCAACTGTTCTAGCACTATTGGTTGAAAAGATTATCCTTTCTCCATTTAATTGCCTTTGCACCTTTGTCAAAAATCAATTGACTGTGTTTGACAAATTCCGGCATCCATGTATGATAGGAAAAAAACCACCTCTCGGCAAAATGGGAATAGAGGGAACATCACTCAACATAATGAAGGCCATATATGACAAACCCGCAGCTAACATCATACTCAACAGCGAAAAGCGAAAAGCGTTTTCCTTAAGATCAGAACAAGACAAGGATGTTTACTTTCACCATTTTAATTCAACATAGTATTAGGAATATGAAATGCCACGCCATGGAGTAGGAAGAACTGTTTGCAGTTCATGCATATTCATTCACACAGTGGTGCATATTCATCCTTGATGCCTCGCTCTCCCCCACTCCTACCCACCAACCAGGCCTCAGGGCTCCATCTCCAAAATGTAACCTGAAGTTGCTCACCTCTTTTCATGTCCACTGATACCATCCTCCACAAATCCACCATCATTTCTCATCCTTTTAACTAGCCTACTAATTCTCCCCTATGATTCTTTATCTGTAACGCAGCCAGAATCATCTTATCGAAACGTAAGTCAGATCACCTCACCCTCCTGTTTACAAGCAGCTGTTAGCTTCGCTGATACTGTCTCCTGTCCTGGTCTCTAGTTCATTTATTTTCACTTTAATCTTTGTTTTTAATCATGTTGAACATGAGATCCTCAGACATTCTTCATCTTATAGCTAACATTAAAAAACAAACATGCCTAAAATATCAAGTGATGACAAAGGTATAGATCATCTAGAGCTTTCAGTGGGCTCTCATTGTAATTAGGATTAAATCCAACTCCTCATTATGGTTTGAAAGGCTGCCACGCTGGTTCTGGTGTAGTTTAAGATGTTTAAAAAGAATGATCCTAAAATATACTGAGTGGCTTCAACAAGTTAAGAGTTTATTTTCCTCTCACACAAGAGTCCAAAGGAAGATAGTCTGAGGTTGTCAGGGCAGCTCTGCCAAACTCAGCTCGGAGCCCCAGCTCTGGCTCCACGTGCTTGCCCATCGCATCTGCGACCCAGCTGGCCTGGCAGGGGCGGGGGGCAAGGGGAGGCTTCGCTCTTTCCTTCTGAGGGCACAGCCTCCACATTTCCCTCTACACTGGTGCCGACACTCTCACTGCCCAGAACCTGGTGCCATGGCACACCTAGCTGAAAGGTGCGGTGTTCAGCCAAGCTGGCGTGTGCCCCCCGCAAGCCTGCTGCTGTGGGGAGCATGAGGACCAGGCTGCCTCCGCTCCGGCCTCTGCCCAGCCTCGCCTCCCAGCCTCCCCCTCCCAGCCTCCCCCCCAGCCTCCCCTCCCAGCCTCGCCTCCCAGCCTCGCCTCCCAGCCTCCCCCCCAGCCTCACCTCCCAGCCTCCCCCTCCCAGCCTCCCCCCCCAGCCTCGCCCCCCAGCCTCGCCTTCCAGCCTCCCCCCAGCCTCGCCTCCCAGCCTCCCCCCCAGCCTCCCAGCCTCCCCCTCCCAGCCTCGCCCCCTCTCCCCCTTGCTCTCGCCCTCCAGCCACACTGGGCTTCTTGCTCTTTGCCTCCTTGGTCCTCGAGGCCTCAGTACCCGGGCTGTCCTGTGTCTGGAATGCTCTTTCCTTGATGTTTACAGGACCCGCTCCTTCTTATCATCTGGATCGCGACGGAAGCCCCATAAATCTTCTGCGAGGCTTCCCTGGCGCTTCCCTCACACGCCGAGTAACCATCTCCTTCTCAGTGTCCAGCCCACGGTGCCTTATTTCTGGTGCTTATCCCTCACTATTATTTTATCGCTAGGGCTTACATTCTCATTTACTTACCTGGTTAATATCCATATCTCCCACTAGATGGTAAATACCAGGAGAGCAGAAATGGTGTCTGACTTTTTCTCTGCTGGATCCCCACACCTAAGTGCTACCTCCCATAAAGCAAGCATTCAACAACTATTTGTTGAACCGATGAACTGATTTAGCCAAAGCCCCTCATTTTATAACTGGGAAAGCTAAGGCCCAGAGAAAGCAAATGGCACAGAATGCAATATACAGATAATGTACCATAGAACTGTACACCTGAAATCTATATAATTTTATTAACCAGTGTCACCCCAATAAATGTAATAAACAATAAAAGGAAAGTAAATGGCTTGCCTGAGGTCCTGCAACTAGGTAGCAGGTTCTCAGGTCAGTGCTTTTCCTGAGCACCCTATTTCATTCAGCCTCTTCTTTAAAGTCTTCTAGTATCTCACCCTTGGGTAATCATTGCTCTGAGCTTCTACAGCATTAGACTTTAACATTCATCTGGTTTTTATTCTGTGCTACTTTGTATTGTTATTTATCTTTATCATTTCTGTCTTGTTTTCCCAGCCAAGCTGCAAGCCCCTTGCAAATCCCAACCTTCTAACGCATAGAGAACATAGGCCCTCAGTAGGTATTCTACAAAGAGACTCAAGTTACTTTACTCAGTAAAGGAAAACTCAGAATCGTTACAGCTTTCCTCTTGCCCTATTTTTGAAGATAGAGTTGGACACTGGCCCACTAGATTTGGGGGCAGGTAATTTTTCTGTATCCCTGACTAAGCATACCGCCAAGACTTCTTACCAGCAGCTGGAACCTTATGCGCTTCATCAAAATTGTGCAGAGGAGCCGCTCTGGGTACAATGGGTGGATTCTGAAAGGTGATCCTTGCTGTTGGTGGAATCAGTCCTCGCTCTATCATACTTAAAATCCCTAAAGGGAAGGTTAGAAGAATATGAGTTTACCTTCAAGCATTTCCCCAAAGTCTGAGCTCTATACATTGCACAGCTGTAACTTACTCAATTCCTCATCTTATCTGTGACAGTGTACCTAGTGCTTAATCCTTTGCATGAAAAAATAGGCACAGTACCTGTTTATTTAAGCCTAAATTTCTAACCCAAGGGGAAAAGTGACATTTCCAATAACTGTAAATGAAACAAGCTTGTACTAAGACCACTTCATTTTAAGGTAGAAATATAATTTCAAGGCAAACTAAAACTTCTTCATACTTATGGCATTTTCAATTATTGATGTTATTCCTTTTAAAATTCAGAGAAATCAGACACACAGTGTTAATACCTAAAGAGATCTTTTGTTCTAAAAGAAGGAAAGTCTGTGTGCTTGCAAGCAGACCCCTGTTGTTATGAGTCATAGTTTAGTAAAGAGTTATTTTTAGACATTTTTCATATCACCAGAAGATTCGAATGCCTAACCAGGTTATTTTAGCATAAATGGGCAACACGTTAGCATTCAGGTAACTAATTTACAATTCTTGGAATTGCTACTGTGTGGGCCTGGCTGGTGCCAAGGCTTTTTAAGGACAAGAGACATTGTTAAATAAGTAAACAAAAGAATAAACCAATGAATAAATGAATAATTGAACAAAGCCTACTGTCAGGGGCAAAACTTTAATCAAGGTGGATCTATTGTGTGGAAGCCAGAAACCCAGAGGCTCGGGAGTACTTGACAGAGACTTGTGACAGGGCTTTAGTTTCTCGTTGCTCTCACACAAGAAGTAAAGAACTCGGGGTCTCAGTGAAATCCTAGTGTACAAACTGTACCAAGCTGGGCCAAGTTGAAGAAGGTGAAGCACATTCTAAGAGGGACAAATATTGCTTCCATTTGCCTTATGACCTCTAATGACTTTATTATGTTATTATTAAGGGTGTCTGCCCTGGCTGGTGTGCCTCAGTTGGCTGAGTGTCATCCCACACACAGAGAGGTTGCCAGTGCGATTCCCAGGCAGGGCACATGCCAGGGTTGTGGCCTCGATTCCCAGTAGGGGGCATGCAGGAGGCAGCCGGTGGATGTTTCTTTCTCTCTCGCCCTCTCCCTTCCTCTCTCTCTCAAATCAATAAAAACATATTTTTTAAAAGGTGTTAAAGTCTAGTGTTACAGGAATTCAGAAAAAAAGACTACTGAGGGATTGGTGGGCTAAAGGAGACTTCACTTGCAAAACAATGATTCCAAGAAAATATTCAGTTTACTTACCAAAGAATCATCTGGGGAGAATTTCTTACTACAAATGGAGATTCCTGGGCCCCCGAATCTGAATTACTGAATATATGCTTTGCAGTTTGAGAACCACTAGAATTGAGGCCCAGTAACCTACATTTAAATAAGCACTCCAGGTCCATCTTTTGTACTCTGAAAGCTTAAGAACTGCTGGGCCCTCTTTGAAATTAATACTAATGTTTTAAAATATTTAGACTAATTCTTTGTCCTTACAAGTATTTTCCACCTATAAATACCAAATCTCACTTCCAAGAACTACGCCTGTTTTGCAGATGTGAAAAGCAGAGCTCCTTCTCATTCAGTATATTTTTATTACAAGAGTGAGTTTTATCCTCTGGAAATCCCAAAGAATATAAGCATGACTTTAACCCTTGCTTTAGTACAGGCTGAAGCAATTCACTTAATTTTAGACAAACGCACATGTGTGCATTTACTTTTGGAAAGAAAATGTTAAGACTATGGAATAAGAAAGAAAGACTAGTAGGTTGTTTTTCTATAAATGCTGGAACCTCTAGAGATTATCTGACCTTATAAACCCCTTTGGTTTTGGTTAGTCTACTTTACAATTCCATAGAGATTGAGGTTAATTTATAGAAAACTGAAAGCAATGCAAATAATTCTTGTTTATCCACATGCCAATAAATTCTGTCACATGGAGGGATAATTCTTCCTCCAACCCCCAAAAGCCAGTTTTGCATCTATTTGCAAATTTATTTCAGAATTGTTTAAAAAATATGTTTTTATTGAGTTCAGAGAGAGGAAGGGAGAGGGAGAGATAGAAACATCAATAATGAGAATCATCACTTGACTGCCCCCGCACGCCCCCTACTGGGGATCAAGCCTGCAATCCGCGCATGTGCCCTGACCAGGAATGAAACCATGACCTCCTGGTTCATAGGTCGATGCTCAACCACTGAGCCATGCTGGCTGGGCTATTTCAGTATTCTTGCTTTATAAATGTGTCTGTTGTTTGGATTATCCTTTGAATCAACTGTAACATTTTACAAGTTCCCTCACTTAATTAATGAGGTAAATAACAACTTTAACCTCATTTTCTGTTTGTATGAGAGTCATGGTTTTACTTTAAAATATATAAATAAAATATTCTTCAACTATTTTGGAGATAAGCAAAAGATTCACCTGAAATTGCCAGAAATGGTGCAGCCCATACAGAACCAAGCCCAGGCACATATTTTTCTTGGTTTCCACAGGTGAATTCAAAGTAGAAACAGAACTTCGTTGACTCTGTTTTTCTCAAACCCTGTGCCTTGTGTGTTGTTGTTTTTTTGTTTCATTTATGGCTGATAAGTTATTCCTGTTGTTAGCTAAAATGACTGGAAATTTGGTGATCTCTAAGTGGATTAATGTCTTATAGATATCTGCTCCTTGTTGAGTGAGAAACAATGGAGAATACAGTTTGATAGCCTTTTGTTTGTCTATTTGTGTATATTGATCTCAAATCAATTAGGAATTTCATGCCCACAAGAAAAGAGAATGACTGATATCTGGGCCATTAAGTTTTTGTGTTTGTGCTTATTTTTTATGTGTGGCTGAAATTGTAGAATGGCAGTGATAAGCTTTCTCTGTATCTATATCTCTATGTATCTAAAATTCAGAAAGGCCTTTATCTCTCACTGTGAATGCAGAATGTTTTCCCGTCTCCAAATAATATTAATAAATTGGATTGTAAACTCTCTTAAATTAAAGGAGGTCTGTTCTGATTGACTTGTAGAGAGAAATAATGCATATGTAATAAATGGAATATTCCTAAAATGCCCAGAAAATAAATTTTTAATACTTTAAATGTGCCTCCCTCCCTCACTTCACAAATTCAGACACTCTCATTGAGCCTCCTTACTTTTTTTTTTTTTTAATATATTTTTATTGATTTCAGAGAGAGGAAGGGAGAGATAGAAACATCAATGATGAGAGTCATTGATTGGCTTCCTCCTGCACGCCCCCGACTGGGGATGGAGCCCGCAACACAGGCTTTGCCCTGACTGGGAACCGAACCGTGATCGCCCGGATCATAGGTCAATGCTCAACAGCAGAGACACGCCGACCAGGCTCTTTACTTGTTTTTCAATCCTCACCCGAGGACTTGCTTAGAGACAGAGGAAGGGAAGGAGGGAGGGAGAGAGAAACATCAATGTGAGGGAGAAACATCAGTCCGTAAGTGCTCCAACCAGGGATTCAACCCAAAATCCAGCATATGCCCAGACTGGGGAGCTAACTGGCAACCTTTCAGTGCACAGGACAATGCTCCGTCGACTCAGCCTCTCCAGCCAGGCAGACTCCTTACTTTTAATGGCAATATAGTTGTTTGTATAGTGTCAATAAGAATGTGTTCTCCTTTTACTAAGATATAATTAGGAAAATTGGAATTTAATATTTAAGAATGATGCTTTTATTTTTTAACTTTTTTTTATGTTTTTACTGATTTCAGAGAGGAAGGGAGAGGGAGAGAGAGATATAAACATCGATGATGAGAGGGGGTCACTGACGGGCCGCCTCCTGCACGCCCCCAACTGGGGATCAAGCCCGCAACCCGGGCATGCGCCCTGACGAGGAATCAAACCCTGATCGCCTGGATCCTAGGTTGATGCTCAACCCCTGAGCCACACCAGTCGGGCAAAAATGATGCTTATTAATCAGGTATAAGTCACTTTAAAGAACTAAGGTTAACTTTATGGTGCCAGTGCTTACAAAGCCCTCCCAGAAAAACTGGCCAGGTACAAAGTTTATAGGTAAGGAAGGTCACTTCCTGGCAGGCCTGGGACCCTTGGAATATTTAAAGAACCTTTGGAAGAGAGGAATTTACCCCAATTTAGAGGCCCTGTAGTTGAAATCCAGTGTACAGAATTTCTTGGGCTTGATTTCTAGCCTCTGAATAGTGAATGATAGAGGTTTTTAAAAGTTCTATCTGAGGTTCCTCAGGAAGACTTCCAGCAGAGCAAATTTGAAACGGCCTGCATGGTGAGTTAACATTCTTGCTACCCCTATGTAAATAATCACGCCAAACCTAATGAGACCAACCTTAGTCTGTGAATATATGTGTGTGTGTGTGTGTGTGTGTGTGTATATGATAATTTTGATCATAATGGGAGAAGACTGTAAGAAAACTATTTTTTAAAGTTTTAGAATAAGCAAAAGAGATTACTGGATGCCTATTCAATGGAAGGCTGGAGCTGGCAGGGATTGTCTGAACCTAGTCTCTGAATATACTATTTTATAACTAAAGATTAAGGTTAACTTGCAAAATAAACCAAACCTGATAATAATGCAAATAATTCTATCTATAGACATAAAAATAAATTCTGCCTGGTATCGGGACACCCCTCCTTCCCATGGAAAAGCCAGTTTTGCATCCATTTTGTGAATTTGTTTCAATATTCCAGATTTACAGCCCGGCCGGCTGTGGCTCAGCGGTTGAGCATCAACCTAGGATCCAGGAGATTGTGGTTTGATTCCCGGTCAGGACACACGCCCGGGTTGTGGGCTCGATCCCCAGTGGGGGGCGTGCAGGAGGCAGCTGATCAGTGACTCTTTCATCACTGATGTTTCAACTCTCTCTCTCCCTCTCCCTTCTTCTCTCTGAAATAAAGATATATTTAAAAAAAAAAAAATTCCAGATCTACAAATGTGTGTTCTCTGGATTTTCATTTAAATCAGTTGTGACGTCTTACAGATGCCCTCTTTTAATTGGTGAGTTAAATAAAATCTTTGACATGTGTTCATCTTATATTTGTATGAGTCATGGTTTTATATGTTTTTGAAAATTATCTTTCAATACCATCGTCTCATTAAATTTTCATAACACTCTTACTTTCCTATTGAATAGATTAGGGATTGGAAGTTCATTTATTCTGTCATTCACTCAACCAATATTTGTTAAGCTCCTAACACCTATCAGGAACTACTCTGGGTTAAGGATGCAGCGGTGAACCAGAGAGGCCTCATGGAACCTCTAGTAGTGAAGGCTTTAAATAAACCCACAAATAAACATATAATTACAAACTATGATAATCTATGAGGGGAAAAACGCAGATGCTCGAGGAAGAGACTTGTACACGCAGAGGGAAAGGCACTGCTGAGGGCCTGATATGAAAATGTGTCTGACCTGATAGGGAACAGGGAGGAGGCCCATGTGGCTGGAGCACAGAGAAAGCAGAGTGGGATGAGAATGGAGGCGAGGGCCAGATCAGCTGTGCCTTGTTTAGAGAGTTTAGAGTTTATTCTAGATCAGAGAGCAACTTGCCCGAGGTCACAAAGAGCCTGAGTTGAAAATATGGTTTGTGTACTGTGAGACTTCCCATTCTTAACCATAAAAAAAAACAAAACTTCCTTGCCCTGGCTGGTGTGGCTCAATTGGTTGAGCGTTGTCCGGTGCACTGAGAGGTCGCTGGTTCGATTCCTGGTCAGGTGACTGCCCAGGTTGTGGGCTCGATCCCCAGTGGGGGGCATGCAGGGAGGCGGCGGATTTGATGTTTCTCTCTCTCTCCCTCTCCCTTCCTCTCTTTCTCAAAAACTGATGAAAATATATTTTAAAAAACAAACAAAACCTTCCCTTTTTTGGATTTGGCAAGATAATTCAAGAAAAAGTAGGGAACTTTGCCCTGCATTTTCCAAAAGGATTCTTGCTTCTGGACGTTGTTCATCTTTCACCTCATGCTGTACTTGTGTAGACCTTAATTTCTTAATGAAATTTAAGAGCATCAGGAATATGTAAAAAATCTAGAAACTTTATCCCTGTTTCTGTGGCTTGTGCTTTCCTGACACTCTGGTTATCTTGCAAAATGCCAAACATATGGCAAGTATTCAATGAATTTATGTCCATTAATTGGTTAATTATAACTATTATGGTAGGCCATGTGTTCTTTAGTAGATAATTGCAATATAAAAATCTAATTTTTTTCTGGACCAAGCTACCATGTTTGTACATTTACCTTTGCTTTGCAGCAAGTTTTTAATTGTGTCTATTGCTAAAGCAGGCACTAACTGATTGGTTCATTTTTTTTCACTACTTCATTCATTCTGATTGATCCAGGAAGAATATAAAATGGTACTAAAGCAAGAAATAGAAACTCTGCTGATGTTATTCAGTATTCAGTTATTCATTTATTCAGAGTAAATGTTATGAAAACTAACTAGAGTATATGTCATAAAGATTTCTGAACAATGATGGTTCGTAGCTAAGACGGTAATAGTTGTAGTTGTGAGAAGTTTAACTAGTTGAGAGACTTAGAATGATTCTGGGTTCTCTTCAGCTTTGCTACCCACCCATCAGCAGGTCAGTAGACAGAGGATATAGGAGCTATAAGACGTTAAATCTCTAGGTGCCAGAAGAATCCTTGGGAACCAACTTAAGGTCCAAAATACCTCCAAACACCAGATAGAAAGTGAGATAGAAATAATGAAAGACCCCTTCAGTTGGTTATATTTGAGATGCGGCAGGGGACCCACTTAGGCATTCTTGAACACTTTAGCCAATTAAGTACCAGGGAGAAGTAAAGAGGTTCCTTTTGACCCTCAGTCCGTAGCCATTTGTTCACTTACTTTTTCATTCGCCTACTCATTCCGCCCACATTTAGTGTCTGCAAAACGCTCTATATGGTTTTAGGCACTGGGGACATTGAAATAAAGACGATATAACCTCTTTTGCTTAAAAACTAGAAATCTACTGGTTTCATAGTGACTGGAATTTGGACTAAGACATGCATAGTTTAAATGCTAATTACATTAATTCTGGCTTCATATTGCTGCATAACAGATATTGAAATAAGATTTTTAAATGCTAACAGGATAGCATCAGAAACTATCTGCTCAGAAGCTTGAACACTTCTAGTAATATCACTTAAACACAATACTTTTAATATGTAATAACTCCCAACACTGAAATCAATATTAAGTCTATAGAATGGTGGGTTTTAGACGTGGAAGGGGCTCTAATGATCAGTCAGTCCAACCTCCTCAGGCCAGAGTGAGGACTTACCTGAGGTCACCTAGGAGAATTAGTCGCTGAGCCAGAATTCAAACTCAGGCCCCCATCCCCACCTCAATGCTCTTTCCTTTAGATTCTTAGGCACATAAAATGGTTATTAATCACTGACCTTTACTGGCATCCTTTTGTAAGATTGGTATGGGAGTGAAATAGGGCATGCGATGAGAAGCTGGCAGAACCGTGAGGTTGGTTACGGTGGACCCTTTTATTAACTTCTGAGCCTTCACCTAGATGGTCAAAAATTTGTTTTCAACAGACATTTTTGCTTTCAAAATGAACAGTTTTCTTCTTGTAAACAATAAATAGATTATGAATAGTTTCATTAAGTTTTAATAAAGTAGCAATATCAGCTCCAATTTTATTGCTCATGAGAACCCTGTGCTATTATCTGATGTCAGGAGTTTGTGTAATTTAAAATAGTTAATTAAATCCAATTAACATGTTGTGATTTCCACTATGCAAAGTCAGTATAGTAGTTAATAAAGGAACATTAAGATTTTGTTCAATTTTAATGACTATAATATAAAAGTGCAAAATCTTAGCAGAAGTGGTTTTGTATACAACAAAATTTTGTACAAACAAATTTCCCAGGAAATACATACTAGAGTTTCGAGGATAAAAACAAAAAACAAAAACAAAAATCCCTGGGAGAATTTAAAGATAAATATATCAGTTAACATTCAGAGGTTAAAGATGAACTCTGAGTAGACTCTTGCAGATCTCAGAAATGGTTAAAGACATGATGTCTAGATCAGGCACAGTAGATTACTTTTTTAAAGTCATAAAATGTTTTTATTATAGTTATGAAATATGAATTGTTCCTATTAAATGGTGTCTAGATTTTAAAGATCATATGTATTGCATATAAATCACATTTAATTGTATAGCCCAAGTACAATATTTTTACCTTTATTATAGGAGGTAAAGAATTACCTGGGCCCTCTCAGCTGGAAAGATGCAACTGTTTGATATTTCTAGAGTGTTTTAAATTTTCAAGTCATTTCCCAAACAAAATTAATTTGCAAAACTTCTAAGGGAACCAGGTAACAATTTGTTATTTAACCAGTAAAGAACCAAGACAAAAAGGTTCGTAGGTCTGTTTCAGGTCACACAGTATATTAGATATACACTCTTAAAATATAGTATATACACACTTAAAATTATACAATTTTAAGATTAATCTGATTTTATATTAGTGAAATTTTCCATTGGACTCAGATGTACCTCACCTTACTGATCGTCAAGGTCATGGTGACCTTAAGGAAAAGAAAGGGAAAGTTTCACCAGGTCTGGGGTGAAAGACCACTTTACAAAACAAATATCTGCTGGCTGAGAAAGGTCTGTGTCAACGAAGTTGTTAGGGCCCTACTGCCAGCATGTGGGCCTTAAGGGAAACTGTGAGAAGCTACCATCCCATGAACACTGAACCCTTTGATGATGTGTGAGGACAGTTTAAAATGACTAGAAATAGGATTTTTTACAGGAAAGAGAAGGCTGGAGTGCGCCCTGCTTCCTTCCAGGTGAGCCGGAGGAGAAGGGGAGTGCTGCGGGCCTCGCCTGGCTGCCGGCGAGGAGCTCGCGCGCACACGGTGTTGTCACGGGACCTGGGCCTTGCTCACCCACCTCCGTCCCCTCCTCGCCTTCGGCTCTCCTCTTCACACCCCACCTCCGGACACGAGCAGCTCCTAAGGTCTTCTCCTCCTCGGCGAGGCTGAGAAAATCGCCCGGTGTGCTCAACTCCAGACATGGCACACGCCGAGCTGAGGGTACCCAGCACCAAAAATGGCAGGGTCCCCGCGCCTCTGATTGATATCGGGGTCAGGGAGGCAAAGGTAAATTGGACGGAGGAAGAAAGATTCAGCTTAAATAAAATTGTCAAGCGCCGTGAAGATGTAAAATATGGGCATGACAGTTTCAGGGCACACAGCACAATTTATCTGGATTTCCTGAAAGCCTTTGACAAAGTGCCCCTGACAGCCTGCTCTGGAAAGCTACAGTGGCGGGACCCGACATAAAGCACCATGTAAAGTAGGACACGCAGCGCAGCGCAGAAGGCAGATGACATCCGGATTCTGTCAGGCAGTCCGTCATTCGTAACGCCGGTTCTCTAATTCTTCAAAGAAGAAGGTACAAGGCAGACCCAAGAGCTATGCAGAAAAGGCAGTGAGGGGTGGTGTGCGTGCGTGCGTGTGTAGGAGCGTGGAGGCAGGCGACACCGCGGTGAGCTTATAGAAATTCATCCTGCAGACAGTGAGTGTCACTGGATGTGAAACCTGAGCCCGCTCTCCTGGCCCGTTCCCATGGTAAAGATAACCACCTCTGCATACGCTTGGTTGCAGGGAGAAGGACTGTAACAACCCTCAGCATTTATTGAGCACTTACTATATCACACTAACTTTAATACAATACGCATTAAATTTCACGAGCAATGGCAAAGCTTAGGGCTGCGGGAGTGCGAAGAGGGCGTCATTAACTCTGCTGCTGGAGCGGCAGGCGGCTCTGCAAGGACTCGCCGCCCTGGCTGAGGATCAGAATCACTCAGGGAGCTTTTTAAAAATACTGCTGCCTGGGCCCCAGCCCTGGACCATTAAATCCAAATAGCTGGGCCGGAGCCTGGACCTTGGTATTTTTATAAAGCTCCTAGGTGATTCTGATGTGCAGCTGAGGCTGAGACATATTGCAGTAAGTGGCAGTATTTAAATTGTCCCTTAAAAGCAGCATTGAATTGTGTCATGTGGAGAAGACGGCGCAATGATAGGCAGAAAGAATGGTGGAGACAAAGCGAGGAGGTCTGTGTGGCTGGAGTATGGTGTGTGTATCAGGGGATGGGGCTGGAGGGGGAGGCTGAGATTAATGAAAATTAAAGACATCAGCTTTATGGATGTGATGGTTGCCTAACAGAAATCATGTATCAACTCCTCCTGACTGCTCCTTTATGTCATGCTTTATATTTTATGCTGGGACCATGCTTTGGTGTTCGTATAATATGGAATATCATGTTATTAAACAAATCATGTTTTAAATAGAACACCGTCCCTTATATATGGTACTTTATTACTATTCCCCAAACTATATTTCATAACTCTATCACTTTATGCCTAAACCTTCTACAATAGCTTCCCATTTTTTCAATATTTAAAAAATACAGACAAGCTTAAAGAAGAAAACAGCAATTACATTCCTGTCAGCCAGAATTAATCATTGTTAATATCTTGGTGTATTGGCTTCCAGTGTTTTCAAAGAGAAAAACTGTGTTATTTTATTATTCTGGTAAAAATGATATATGTTCATTATAAAGATTCCAAATAATGCAGAAACACGCAAAGATAAAAGCTTAAGAACCCATGCCAAATTGCATTAGGTGACCCATTATCCATGACAACTTGGGAGTAACTGATACATTGTTTTATGAAAAATAGGACTTACATTACATTATTAGACTTAATTTGACATGAATTTAATAGGAGGGGAAATGGCTAAATTAAACCCAACAAATTATTAAACCTCAAATATTCCTTTACCACAAGATTCCTGTGAGTTAAAAAAGATTCTCCTGCAAGGGTTGGCCAATTTTTTCTTTAAGGGCCAGGTAGTAAATATTTTAGGCTGTTCAGGTCCATTACGAAAGCTGGAAAGTAGCATAAACAATGTGTAAGCAAAAGTGTGAAGCTATGTTCCAATAAAACTTACAAAAACAGGTGGTCTGCCCTCAGGCAGTAGTTTGTGGACTCCTGCTCCTTAGTTACATACAGGTGATTATGAAAAACATTGAGATTTTTACAAATCACATGGTTTGATTTGGATAACATATCCCAGCTTCAAAAGATGAGAGCATTAGAACTCTTGCTACTCCTACCTCCTTGCCCTCCCCTCCCCATTTTATTATTATATTATTATTTTAAAAATATGTTTTTATTGGTTTCAGAGAGAGAGGAAGGGAGAGGGAGGGAGAGATAGAAACGTCAATGATGAGTCATTGATCGGCTGCCTCCTGCAAGCCCCTACTGGGGATCGAGCCTGCAACCCGGGCTTGTGCCCTGACCAGGACTCGAACCAGGATCTCCTGGATCCTAGGTTGATGCTCAACCGCTGAGCCATGCCGACTGGGGTGATTATATTATTAATTTTACACTGTCCATATTTATAATATTCACATTGTTTTGAAACCATAATTGCTATGATTATTTAGTATTAGTTCTACCTGCAAATGGATTCAATGCTCACCAACAGTTTCTTTGTCCTGGTTTCTCTATGCTTGACATTTTTAATTTTTCTTTTAAATTAATTAATTAAAGTGTTGAAATTATTACAGATGTCCCCTTTTTTCTCCATTGACCCCCTCCAGCCCGCACCCACTCCCTGCTCCAGGCCCTTCACCACACTATTTTCTGTGTCCATGGGTTGTGCATATATGCATATCAATTCTTTGGTTAATCTCCCCCCACCCCCCCCCACCCCACTTCCCTCTGAGATTGACTGCTTGACTTTTTTATTTTGATTGATTTCTTACTTGCCTGGTTTTGGTTACCAAGCAGTTTTCCCAAGTGTTCATGGGTATTTTACTTCTCTGGGCCCTTCTACTTGAATTACATCTGGGGTCACCCTTTCCTGTCTCAAAACGCTGTAGATACGGCACCATTGTCTTCCACAGTGAGGATTGTGAAATCTGATGCCAGCCTTATTTTTTTTACCCCTTGTAGGTGATTTTTCTTTCTGCCTGAATGTCTGAAGCATTCTTTGTCTTTGAAGTTCAGGTATTTAACTCAGGAAACACCTTTTTGTTAAATATTCTAAATCAAATTTTCCTGGGACTCAGAGTTATTATTGTTTTCACCTACAGATGTAGCTCTTTCTTCACTTCTGGGAAGTTTTTCTTGCATCTTATCACCTGATACATATCTTTCATTTGCCGGGTTCTCTCAGGGACACCAAGCGCCTTTAAGTGTTGGCTCACCTTTACCTTCCATCTTGCGATGCCTAAGCACTCCTTCTCTCCTGGTCCCTTTAGCATGCAACAGCCTGAGTTTTATCCGAGTGCTAGTTCCAGACTACATTTCCCACTGTCCCCTGTGGCTAAATGTGGACATGTGACCGAGTTCAGACCAATAAGATGTGAGCAGAAGAGATAAGGGCAGCCTTTGGGAAGCCTCCTAAGAGCGCTTGCCTGGTCTCTATCCTTTCTATGGGCTGAAACGTGGGTGTGGAGAGGAGCCAGCTCCAACCACTGAAATGAGTGTCCGTAACCACAGAGGTGAGGAGACGATGGCCTATCAAGACAGCAGGAACCAAACCGTGCATAACTTCATGGAGCAGAGCTGTCCTGCCAGCCTTGGATCTCACCTGTGGGCTCTTCTGTGAGTGAGCACTAAACTCACTTATTTAAGGCACTGTATTTTCTGATTTCTTTGTTACAGCAGCTTAGCCTGTAACAAACTAGTATACATGTCTATTAGTTTCTAATTAATTTCCTTTATCTTTTCCCTGTGCATTATCTGTGCCTACAGTCTTTTCTCCATGTCACTATTTCAATATTCAGCAGTGTTAGTTCTTTCTACTTATAGTTTATTAGTTCCATAAAGTATTTTGGTATTCAGTGTGTTTCCTTATGTCTTCAAACTCCCTTTTATCTCATTCTGCTCTTTTATCATCTAATGGGTGAGCTGTAGTTTTACTTAATTTATGGTCCTATCAAGCTGCACTAGAATGTGAAGGAATTGTAAGAAAATTCCCTGTTCCTTGGATTATGCCCTTTTCTAGGTTAGGCTTTGTCTTTTGCAGACCATGATCCTCCCACCCTTCTCTCTTCCCTCTTTTCCGTTAGCTGTGGGTAAAATACTGACTTTTATATAATAAATCAGTGTAGTGACCATATCATCTCTTTCCTCCTTGCACATACTTAGGCAGCTCTGCCCAGACATGCTACTTGCTCTGATGTAGTATCTCCTCCCCCAGTGTCTGGGCCAGTATGTCTTCTTTCCCATCAACACATGGGAACTGCTCATTTTGGGTTTTCTCCTCTGTTTTAGGATGTATGCAGTCTTTGTTAAAATATGTAGGCTCTCCTCCCTCTCTTGAGATTTTGATGAACATCTTATACCAGGGTTTGCTCTACCTAGTTGAGGATGAGGCCATCCCTCCCTAATCCCATCCCCCGGGGCTTTGAAACATTTTGGTGGACTCCTGAAGACTTCACTTCTCTTGGGAAGAAGCAGACACATTATTTACTTTCCAATTTCATCTGTTTCTTCCAAGTTCATTTGTCAGAAGAGAAGAAAGGCAAGGATGCCTGCTTGGTTATCTTCCCTCCAGATTTCGTAGTGTTTCTGAAAATCCCAGTATTTTGATAACTTACTCATAGTATTTCTGAGAGGTAAGAAGCAGTTAAGATGGAAGCTATGCTGTACCCCTCTACTCTGCTCCAGAAATTTCTGGCTAGTGAATATTAGGAATTGTGCACAACCTGCTGCTCGGCCATATTCAGCAATCCTGCCCCAGCCCTCCTCCCCTTATTATGGTGGGGAAACTAAAACCGGGGAGGGAAAATAGGTAGGGCACACATTCGGCCTACCTTTTACCTCAGAGGCAGAACTAAAAATGCACACCACTGCTTCATGGCCCTCTGTCCTCACAGCAGAGCCCTACCACTCTGCCCTCTTCCTCGCTCCTTTCCCGGCGCCATTTAACCTAATACAGCAGGAGTCTCACTACTAGAGTTCTTAGGATAGAAGAAGAAATCCCTGGAAAGGCATCTGTAGCATCAAAGCAAGAATCCTCAGTGCAGAGCACCAGATTTGAGTCCTGGCTCTGTCATTTAATTACCAATGTGCAGGGGGGAAGTCTTTTAACTTCTCTGAGTTTCAGTTTTATCTTCTGTAAAATAAGGATATTCTTATCTGCAGGGCAGCTGGATTTTATGTAAAGGATCTGTTTCTGGAGGCATTTCATAAGTCTCAACTCACATAATTCAAGACAGTCAGATGAAGAATGGCAGGTGTGGCAAAGACTGGTGGCTGACCTTTAATGTGCTGCCCAGCCAGAAACTACCTTTCCCAGCCCCCCTTGCAGCTTCATGTGTCATTGTGATTAGATTCTGGCCAGTGGCATGGGAACTGGAGTGATTCTACTGGTTGGATACAGACAGGATGGTGGGAGCACAGCAGTCATCTTAGATCCTAAGATGGAAAACCTCCTGTCTGGGAGGACGGAGTGATCCAATGGAAAGTGCACGAGTACCTGACGCTGCAGAGCTGCCATATCAGCCACAAAGAATTCACGCTCAAATTGGGACGTGAGAGAACTAATGTTGTGTCAACCTACTGTTTGTTGCAGTTGCTGAACTCATATCCTAAACAACACAGGGTAGCTTTATTTACTCAAGCGGTGCCTCTCCGTGGAAACTTCAGCATAAATACAGCTTAAGTTCACTCAGACTGCACCAGCTATGAATAAAAACAAAATTTTGTTTCATTTTTTAAATTTTGGGGATTTGTGATTAAAGCAGTGATTTATTGTTATTTTGCACTATGGCATTTCAGATTTATAGAATACAATTTCGCACAAGATTCAGAAAACCTGATCATCCATCCATGTGGCTGTTGTGAGGAATTAATGAATTAATATATGTAGATGCACAACAGAAACTATTTTTCACATCAGATATTGGGTTTTAGTTTTTTACATAAATATTTTATTGAAGTATAACTTTGATTTTTGAAAAGGCACCAATCATAATGTTCTCAGATGATACATTTCACGAAGTAGACGCTGTGGGTAACCAACATGCAGAGTAAGAGCATTCTAACCACCCTGGAGGCCCTCTCATGCTCCTCCCGTCACCACATCTATTTTTGAACTTTATCTACATGGATTATTACAGTATGTATCTTTTGTATTTGACTTTTTACTTTTAAAACTGGTGTGAGATTTACCCATATTGTCATGCATAGCAGTAAATTCACGTCATGAACTTTTAAGTATTAATTTTGAGGTATAAATGATACTTATAGCTGTAACCAGTAAGACTTGAGCCTCCAAACTTCCACTTTTTTACATTGCTTGTAATGTTCTTTCTAGAATGTTTTCTGTCTCTCTCAGCTCTGGCTATTAAATTCCTGTCCCCTTTTTACAACTAGCTTAAGGGTAATCTTCTCTAGAAAATCACCTCTGATCTCTTCCTCCTCTGACCTCCTCTAGTTTTTGTGTACTTCTCTTACTACATTTACCACATAGATTGTCAGTGTTTGTATAGTATTCTGAAGGCATTACAAAATTCAGAACCTATCTAATTCTATCTTATCTCATTTGAAGAAGGAATAGAGCAAAACAGTGTTCTAGAAAATATAACCGCTTAAGATTTATTGGGAAGGAGCAATTAACACAGGTATATTGTTAGCAAATATTTTCCTTTTTGATAAAGGTATTGTAGTGGCAAGACTAAATAATGGCTTAGTTACCCTTGTGATAACGGTGGAGTAGCTTATAACAAACTAATTCTCCTGAAGATAATTATAAACTCTGGACTTTTTGTGTTAATTTTTTGACAAAAGAAGACAATGTGTCATCAGCAGGCATGTGTTACAAGGAATGCTTAAAGGAAGTTCTTTAGGCTGAAAGAAATGACACAAGTTGTCCTTTTCTGGTAAATATAAAAGACTCAGATCCTTCCCGTAAATATAAAAGAATTTATTTTTCTTCTCTCAAGTTCTCTCAAAGACAATTGATTGTTTAAGGCAAAAAAATTATAACATATTGTTTAGTTTACAATAGTGTAAATTACATGACAACAATAGCCAAAGGATTTGGAGGTAAATGGAATTCAATGCATGTTCCTTATATTGTATATGTACTGGTGCAATACTAACACCAAGGAAACTCTAATAAGTTAAGGATGCATATTGTGATCCCTTGAGCAACCACTAAAAATAATACAAAGAGATATACTTTTAAAAGCCAATATAACAGAGTGTTAAAAAATTCTTTTAAATCACATAACCCTAAGTCAGGCAGGAAATAAAGGAATATAAAAGAGATGGGAAAAATAGAAAATAAATGGGGAAAATTGTTGTTCTAAATCAAACTGTTCAATAATTAAATTAAATGGAAATGGACTAAACAATATAAAAAGGAGGGGTTATCAGACTGTATTTTAAAGACAAGATAAAACTGTATGTTTTCTATAAGAGATGAATTTTAATTTTAAAGGCACAAATGGGAGTAATGACAAAAAAGATTGATATACCATGTAAATAGTAAGAACAAATGAAAGGAGTGGCTATATAAATAGCAGACAAAGTAGGCTTTAAGACAAGGAGTAATATTAAAGAGAAAGAGAGATAAAAGGGTCAATTAGCCATGAAAACACAAAAATCATAAACATGTATGCCTCTAATATTAACACAAAATACATGAAACAAAAATTATCAGGACTAAAGGAAAAAATAGACAAACTTCAATCAGAGTTGAAGGTTTTAAAAATCCCCTCTCAGTAATTTGTGTAATAAATAAATTTTAAAAATCAGTAAGGATACAGAAGATCTGAACATCACCATCAGCCACCTTGACTGTAGAAGACACATTCTTTTCAAATGTACATGGAGCATTCACCAAATAAATTATATTCTGGACCATAAGCCTTGATCAACTTCAAAAGGTTTCCATCTTACAAAGTATGTTCTCTGACCCTAATGGAATTAAATTAGAATTAAATAAGAATGAGGAGCCCTAGCCTGTTTGGCTTAGTGGTTAGAGTGTCGGCCCTCGGACTGAAGGGTCCCTGGTTCTGTTCCAGCGAAGGGCTTGTCCCTTGGTTGCAGGCTCGATCCCCAGCCCCCGTCGCAGCAGCGCAGGAGGCAGCCCATCGATGTCTCTCTCACATCGATGTCTCCCTCCCTCCCTCCCTCCCTCCCTCCCTCCCTCCCTCCCTCCCTCCCCCCCTTCCACTCTCTCTGAAAAGCAATGGAACAGATATCCTTGGGTGAAGATTAAAAAGAAAAAGGAATGAGGAAAGTAAAACTATTCCCAAATATTTGGAAGTCAAACAACACACTTCTAAATAACTCATTAGTCAAAGAAACAAATCACGAGGGGAGTTTTGAATTGAATGATAATGAAAATGCAACATGTCAAAATTTGTAGGACGCAGGTGGAACACTGCTCAGAGGGACATTTACCAGTCTAAATGTTTATATTAGAAAAGAAGAAAGGTCAAAGGCAGCGATCTAAGATTCTGAAAGTTTCAAAAAAAGAGTAAAATAAAATAAGTAGAAGGGAGAGAATAAAAAAGCAAAGAGGATAAGTCAATGGAATAGAAAACAAACGATAAAGAATATTAACAAAGCCAGAATGATTCTTAGAAAAGATTGTCTAAGAATCATTAGAAAAGTCTAACCTCAGTAAGACTAATCAAGAAAAAGAGAAAGCATAAATAACCAATATTAGAAATAAAGGAGGGAGGGAGAGAAGAGGAGGAGGAGGGTAAGGGGAGGGGGAGGAGGGGAAAAAAGGAGGGGAGGGGGGGAGAGAGGTAGAGGAAAAGCACACACGGGGTCAGTTCTCAGAACTGGAAGTGTTCTCAGGGTGATAAGGGTAGTTAGTAGCAGACGTGACCACGGGATTGTGAACAGGCTCAAAGAATGTGGTGAGCAGATACGACCGTGGAGGAGACTCCAGAAAAAATATTATTTTGAACACATAGAAGTCTGCGGTGTGAGCATCTGCATGCATCACATTTTTTAAAATGGAATTTGTTATGATGCCCCAAAGCCTATTCAAGAAAATATTAAATTCCAGTGAAATGTGACTAAGGAAGGAAATACGTAATATCTTCTAAAAATTTCCATTAAAAACAGTTAAATAAAATTCAGCACTTAAGCAACATCCTAAAGATTCAAAATGTACCTCAGCGTGTTAGTGACTCCAGGTGGCCTAATGGTATAAAATTAGTCTGACTCTCTGTAACTTCATGTTTCCCAATTTTATGGGACCACAAAACTTTCCTTTCATGGAATGCCTATTAACGTTCCAAAGGAACCAGTATTCTTTGGAATACATTTTGGAAAAACACTGATCAAAGGATTTATACATAGCTAACAATTATAATTGCTGTAATGTGTTAATATTAGACTATTCTGCAAAGTTAAAAGATAGGGTGATAACTTGATTTTAGATAAAAACTTTTCTTCAAAGG
The DNA here is from genome assembly GCF_054644295.1 of Miniopterus natalensis. Taxonomy (NCBI): domain Eukaryota; kingdom Metazoa; phylum Chordata; class Mammalia; order Chiroptera; family Miniopteridae; genus Miniopterus; species Miniopterus natalensis. The sequence goes on from NC_142081.1 coordinate 39,646,094, forward strand.
AGCTTGAAACACACTGGACTTAGAATTTTTTGATGGCTTCAGACTGACAAGTAAAAAAGAAATTTTATTTCTGTTACTGCTTTTCCCTATATGTTTGATAGCATTTACTTCTACATTCCAAAATAAATTTCAAAATTCTGAAAAATCACTAAGAAATAAGAAAGTACTGATATTTCACCTATATATCAGTTACATCTTATATTTTAAAAAAAGAAGACTTCCTTGCCTACGCTTGTGATCTTTGCATGTTGGTGAATATTATACCACACCACGGCTCAATCATTGTCACAAGAAGTGGAAAGGAAAGCAACTGGATTACCTCTGCCTTCTATATAATTTTTCTTATGGAAACTTAGGGCTGTGAATTAAAAATTGATGCTCAGACAGACTCTACTGTCTCAACCTTCACTAGGGACCACATGAGAGGAAATGAGTTTAAATGGTAATCTTTTCAGTTAAAGTCTAAGGAAGACTTTGTGAATGGGCTTATCATTTGTTATAATTATTTTTGCTATTGCTATTTATTCCCCTATTAAAGAACAGTGTGCCGGTCTCCAGGCATTTTTGTTTAAATACCGGCGAGGGTCACCAGTGAGATGAAGGTTGGTCCTCATTTACCTCACCCCAGCAGTGGGCTGGCGCGCAGCTGCAGGGCTGCTGGGGCTCTTTTCATTTAATTTGGCATCTCTTCCTGAGCAGTGCTGAGACTTGCACTTCAATGACTCCGCTGGGCTTTGCCATAATTTCTATGCTGTATCAGTAAAGCCTGCGGAAGAGATGCCTAAGCAAGCCCGAAAGGAGGCTGGGAGCACTTCTAGTTCAGGTATTTTTGCTTAAGTCAATGAGGGAATTAAACCCCAAATACAAATTAAGTCCATTTAAAAAATATATATGCCTTTATTGATATCAGAGAGAGAAAAGGAGAGGGAGAAACATCAATGATGAGGGTCATTGATCGGCTGCCTCCTGCATGCCCCCTATTGGGGATCGAGCCCTCAATCCGGGCATGTGCCCTGACCAAGAGTCGAACTGCAGTCTCCTGGATCCTAGGTCCATGCTCAACCGCTGAGCCACACCGGCCATCCATTTTAAAAATACATTATTAACCTAGTAAGGAAACTGACTTGTGAGGAATAATTAGATCATCTTAATACTGTGTGTGTGAATTTGTCTTTTTTGCACAATCTCTCTTGGAATAATTTTCCTAAATGCTGAATCAGACTGTCATAAGAAAGTTTAAGTCGAAATTCTTAGTGAGCTATGTATTGATATGACTTAATCTTACATCTTAACCTCTACAGTCCTGTTTCTTATCTGTAAAATGGGGGTAATAATCTGACATGTTCTGAGTATTAAAACTGATGACACACAGAAGTTACTAGGACAGGGTCAGGTACACAGTAGGTGCTCAAAAAATGTTTTGTGAAATGCATAACTGAAAAATGAAAACATTAACACCTGTGAATTTTATTTCTACAATCAGAGGAGAAAACAGTTTTGCCTGGCCTGCTTTTCTGTTTTACATGTCATATGTTGGTGATCATAGATGAGAAAGGAAGCGAACAAAAGGAAATAGATTTTCATCAGGGTGAGAGTTGTGGGTTGTCAGAACTTGAAGAGAACTTAGAGATGACTTGATCCAATACCCTAAATTTACAAATGAATGAAATAAGGCCCAAGGAGTATAAGTGATCTGCCCAAAAATCACACAGAAGTTAGTGACAGATCCACGGTTGGAGCCCAATATAAACATGGACTTTTCTTATAATGAGGATTGTTAATATTATATGAGGTTATGGTGTTTTTAAAAAAACCTTCCTTTGACTAAAATAGTTTTGTTTTTGTGGTTTGCTTATTTCTATTCTTTCAAAAAACATTTTACTTTAATCCATCTGGAATTTTCTTTGGTGTAGGATGTAAGGTTAGGATTTAACTTAATGCTTTTTTTCCAAGTCATTAGCCAAGTGACTCAGCACCATTTATCTAACAAGTCCTCCCTTTCCTACTGATTTATAATGTCACTTTTGTGACATTCTTAAAAGTTATCTTTTATTCTAAGGTTAATATCTTTGCTCGCTTTTTTTTATTCCATTGATCTGTTTATTTTTCTACCCACAGGCTGCTATTATAATTACTGTAATTATATGTTTTAATAAGTAGTATGAAAAGTTCACCTTTATTAATCTTCTTCAGGGAAAAAAATGAAGCCTTTGCCCATTTATTTTTCAAGATGATGAACACTGGCAAGTTGAAAAAAATTAATATTCCACACAAATTAAATAAAACCGATAAGAATTTTGATTGGACTTATATTAGATATAAAGATTACTTTGGAAAGAACTGGCATTCTTATTATAATTATTTTTCCTTTTTAGGAATATAATACGTATTTTTATTTATTCAACCATTATTTAAAATTGATTTTGAGAGAGAGAGAAACATCCATTTGCTGCCCCACTTATTATGCATTCCTTGGTTGTTTCTTGTATGTTCCCAACTGGGGGTTGGACCTGCAACTTTGGCGTATTGGGAGGACGCTATAACCAACTGAGCTGCCTGGCCAGGACTATTCAACTGTTCTTTGACATCGCTCAGTAAATTCAAGGCATGGCATGTAAAAGCTTTAAATGTGTGCAATGATGATCTAGGGAAGGGAAGAATAATTCTACCTAAAGAGATCTGGGAGGACATTTTTATGGCCCAAAAGAGGAGTTCTCTATAAATGTAATCAAATGAGGTACATGAAATTTCATTACTTAAATGAACTTGAGACAGCCTACCTCAATTACACAGGTCCTTAACAAGTGGTTCAAAGTCATTAACCACATACACACAAATCAACAGTGAGTTTATATTGGATTCTGACCAGATTGGACACTGTGCCTGATGTTGGAGATGTGGTCCCTACCCTCAAAGGGGTTTACAGTCTAGTTAGGGGAAGTTTCCATTTTAAAAGTACCAGCTCTAGAGAGTACATCTTAAATGTTCTCACCACACATGCACACTCACACAAAAGGTAATTCTGTGAGATGCTGGAGGTGTAACTAACCTTATTGTGCTACTCATTTCTCAGTATATATGTCCATCTAATCATCACATTGTACACCTAAATTTACACAATGTTATATGCCATTTACACATCAGTAAAGCTGGGGGAGGAAGCACCAGCTCCTCTTTTTGTTCTAATCCTTGAGTTAATGTCACCTCTTACTAAGTAATTTGATCTTTTACTTCTCTTCCCAGGCCAAGGCAGAGAAATTCCTCCACAGATTCCTTGGTCATTGAGGAAGCAGTTCTTTGCTGGGTCCCAGCTCTATCCCTGGGATGCAGGTCAAACCACCATCCTCAAAGCTCCCTAAGGTAGCATAGAATAAGGGTAAGAATGCCAACCTGGAAGCCAGGCTGGCTGAATTTGAATTATGACTCTTTGACCTTTAGCTGAGGTATAGGGTGAATCACTCTAGCCTATGGATACTTACTTCTGTTCTACCAAAGAGGTTTTAAAAGGCTAGGAATGTATACTTGAATTCAAGTACAGTTTAAGGTACAATGGGTTAGAATATTGGAGAGCACAGCAATAGTGTTTATTCATCTCAAGTACCTCTCAGTAGATAATTAACCTGGGTCATGATAAAAATGGTTCTATTAGGCCCATTTCTCTTGTGGCTAATGCTATTGTGCTACTTGCAGTAGTATTTCTCCTTTGCCTCATTTTAAACACAACACTGACTATAATATTGCAAGCATTACCGCATTTGTAGTTTTCCATTTTCTTGCTTGCAACAGAAAAGCAACAGTAGTTAGATGAAAGCATGAATTTTTATATTTTCACCCAGGAAGATGCAATTCTTATGAAAACCTGGAGTGGCCATCTAGATATACCCACTTTTTGGTAGGTTTCTTGCACTATCAGCTAAGAGGAGTGGATCCTTCATCTACAGGAATACAGAGTTTTTAAGTTCTCTTTTCTGATACACACTGGATATTTGTATGAATGAAAAGGAAACCTATCACAGAGAATTCTAATTTTGGGGGGGTCATAGACCCCCTTTGGCAGTCTAGTGAAGCCTAAGAACCCCTTCTCAGAATAATGTTTTTATAAGTGCATAAAATAATAAACATTGGAGACCAATTATATTTAAATACAGTTCTATCCATGGGCCCCTTGTGCCTTAAATTTATCATAGAGCTGACTCAGGCTCCTCCATCTACCTAATTTTTGGCTCATCAAGGTGGAATTATGAGTTTAGAAACATAATCTCTTAGTCAAAGCTCAAGTCACAAAGTGCAAAGGCACTGGATCCTACCAGGGATCCTAGTTAGCAGGTGGCTGCTGACCTGGGATGATTCCAGGGCAGTGCAAAGGCTCTTCCTGCATCTCCCCCAATCCCTCTTCTCCCTGCCTACTCATGCTTGAAATCCCTTAATAGAGTCTAACTCCTCGGGTTTAATTAAATAGAGGATTTACTCTTGTTAAAAAGCAAAAGCCCATGGGAGAGGTAATACTCTAGTGCCAAAGATTTTTAAATTTATTTTCAGCAATAGAATCTATTTCTCAAATGCAACCTTAAGTAGAATGCTGATATGTAAATAAATGCAAGTTTTATAAGAATTTAGTATAACTTTATATTTGAATTTTACATGTATATAAATAAGTATATACTATATATTAGTTACATATATCTATCTGTATGTATATATGAATCAGCACTGGCAACAATGAGGCTGTTTTGATAAAAGCAAATTATGAAATCAAGAGTTATAGGTAATAACTGCAATCTTACACCCATCACAGCAGACAGTTTGTGTCTGTATTTTATTTTGCCTGCACAAGGTGGAGAAAATCCTCATGTAAATAGATAAGTAATTTCAAATAACTAACAATTTGTTATGGTACTTATAACCTCATGATTTTCTTCAATTAAAATAATTTGGAAACTTTAAGGAAGAGTAGGAAATTTGCTTTAAAATAGAATCACTAACAATATCTAACAACTACTCATATTCCTTAATAATTAAGGATTAGTTGTTAAGTATTCAATTTGGGGAGATTTGACAAATAGATTTTGTGAATAATTTGAATCCTGACTCCTTTGCTTACTTCATAACCTTAGGCAAGTAGCTAAATCTTAGTCTTAGTTTCCTTAAGTGTCAAGTGGTTATAAAAACTGTATCTATTTGATAGATGTAAGGGGTAAATAAGAGTGTACATAAAGAACCTAGCATAGTGTCTGGCACACTTAATAAATGCTGTTATTGTCCTGGTCGGTGTGGCTCAGTAGGTTAGGCATCGTCCACGCACTGAAAGGTTGTCAGTTCTACTCCCAGTCAGGGAACTTGCCCAGTTGCGGGTTTGATCCCTAGTCAGGAGCATAAGGGAGGCAACCGATCGATGTTTTTCTCTCTCTAAAAATCAATAAAACATATTTAAACATTTAAAAATTAAAATAAATGCTATTATTGAAGAGGTGAGTGATCAAAAGTACTTTTCAAATGTGTCTTGTAACATTTTAAGATGTTCCATTGAAATTCTTTTCCAATATCTCAACGCCTTTCTCTGTCAGATGTTCAGTTTCAGAACAACCTATTTTGTTTTGTATGTTGAATCCAAATTTTAAGATGACGCTTTATTACTGGTCTTTTCTCTGCAGTTGTAAAGTGACATTGCAACCCTGTGATGTCAAATGAAGGTTGTACAGCACATTCCAAACCAGGTAAGAGCCGACCCAAACCTAAATGAGCGATGGAACCACCTATAGCACGGTATCATCACGGGGCAGCACGTGCTATTGTAATTGTCCAGTGGACGGTATGCTGTGCCAGGCGTGTGCACCTGAGACCCTGCCTGGCTTTGCTGAGCACCAACGCGTGTGTTATAATACTGAGACCGCTTACATTTATTGAATGCTCACTAGGGGCTAGGCTCTGCTTTAAGATTTTGACATGTATTAGCTCATTTAATCTTCACGTATTTATTTGTATGATTATTATAGTTTATATGAGAAGATAACTAATTTTCAAAATTTGACTAGTACAAAAATGCACCCTATCTCATAAAAAATACCTTGATAAAACATTTAGCCCTGGCTGGTATGGCTCAGTGGTTAGTGTCATCCTGCACACCCAGGGGTCGCAGGTTCAATTCCCGGTTAGGGGCACGTATCTGGGTTGCAGGTTTGATCCTTTGCCCTGGCTGGGCGCCGGAGGCAACCAATCTACATATCTCTCTCACATCAATGTTTCTCATTCTCTCTCTCCTCTCTCTCCTTCCTCCCTCCCTCCCACTCTCTCTAAAAATCAATGGAAAAATATCCTCGGTGAGGATTAACAGAAAAAAACAAAAACGAAGTTCAAATGTACATGTGCACAAACACAAATACACCCATGCACACGCCCGTGTCCATGTGCTCACAGAGTGAAGCTGGCAGCACAAATTAACCCGTTAATGGTATCTAACTTGGTACCATTATGTATTGTTCTTTATTACACTTTAAAATATTTATCATAAAAATGAAATATGAATGAAATGCTCACAGCCTCCCTGAAACGCACTGGAGTTCTCTGTAACAGTTTGAAAGCCAGAGCATTAAACCCATCGCTCATTTACACTGGGGTGTGAGAGGAGCCAAATCAGATCCTCTTCTGGATGCACAGGTTTTAGAAGAAGGGAGAAGGAAGTGTGAGCTTTTTAATACGAATGCGTTTTTCAGAAAGGCAGGAACCTTATTAGGCACCTATGATGTGCCTGCAGTGTCCCTCTGTTACCTATAGTCCCCATCACACCCTTGCCTAGCAGCCACCCTTGTCCTGACTCTACAGGAGAGGGAACCGAGCACGCGGCGTTATTTCCTTGCCCAGGTTACACACTGGGCAACGGCAGGCAGGGCCCAAACTCCGACCCACTCGGCTCCAATGCTTCCCCCCACCAGACTGCCTCCCGACTAGCCCCCCCATTATAAATGAGAAAATGAGAATGGAAGGGTAGGTGACTTGCTCCTGGAAACAGCCGGCTCGTGGCGAGGCCGCTGGGCCCCCGGAGCTCGGGCTTCCCCGGGGGAGCTGCAGCCGGCCGGCGGGAGGGCGCTCGCCCGGCTACGGGCAGGAGACTCCTGCTCGCTTCTAGACTGCGCAGCCGCGGCACATCCCGCTTCTCCCCCAACCCCGACAACGTCAGCTTCAGACGGCAGGATAAAACATGGCACAACACAGCATGTGAAAACTGCCGACAGCCATAACTGATATTTTCAGAGCGCTTATTTGTACCAGGACCTTTGAATGATCTCATTTAAATCCCAACACAGTCCTGTGAGAGAGTCTAATGATGGCCATTTTACACATGAGGAAAGGGAAGCTGTTTCTGGGAGACCCCAGTCTAGTAAGAATTCACACCCGGCACTCTGACCCTGAAGCACTGTGCCCAGAGCTAGAAAATGCTGGAGGTCAGCACAGGGTTGGCCTGGGCGCGCATGCAGGAGCTCAGCGCAGAAACTCAAGACGCACCGCATTCGCAAGAAGTCGGAGAACTCGCTCCAGCTAATGTTCCATGAACATTATCTAATTGTCTCTCCCCACTCCCAGAGTAATGGGCTTTGGTGAGAGAGCCTGACACTAGGCAATGACAACTGTCGAGTCACTGTCTTCACTTTCCCTGCACTCCCAACCAGTGCAGAACTAAAATTCTAAAAGAGCGACAACATACAAAGGAAACACCCCACACCCGCCAGCACCACCCTACCCAGTGGCGAATTCCTCTTACAGGCCGAGAGTCAAGAGCGTGAGAGGTCACTGTTTTCTTGGAGTCTCTCTGAAAGCAACCTGGAGAGAAAGCGCTTTCTCAGTGACAGAAGCGGCCATCGCAGTCACACTGGGTAATGACTGTGTGTCATAAATAGGATATGGCATTTCTGAATGTCTTTAAAGCTATTTCCTTTTGTTCGACTAATTTAATTTACCAAATGCTCCTGGGAAAAGGGAGGGGGGACCAAGACGCTGACTCTGCACTTCCTGAAAAATCCACACTTTCCTCTTAAACGGCTCTCAAGGAGCTGCCATCTGACCGGGGTCTGCTGGCTCCGAGACTCTACCTCTGTCAAAGTTCCGCCCGGCAGGTGGGAGGAAGGATAGACGCCGAACTTGAGTGAATACCCACATCTGTGTTTGGAAAAAGGGAACAGAAGCAGCACAGAAGGAAGTGGGAGAGATAATTGCTGGCTTGAACTACAATACATTTTACTTGTGGGCAGCGGGCCAGCTTCCAGCAGGCGGAACGTGCAGGCCCATCTTATTGGAATTCAGGGGTGGGCCTCCGCTCTTGTCCGGAGACAGCTGTAAACCAGCAGCCCATAGCATCCCAATCAGGCGGCGAGTTTCGTCAAGGAGTGCTGATATGTACAGAAGCAGCTCTGTCTGCTTCCACTGCACCCCTGCCTGGTGAAGTGACAGTCAATCTCTGATTCCAGATGACAAGAACTGGATAAAAACTTAAAACAAATGGCGACCTTTCAAAAGATTAATTTGTTTACCAACAAAACGTTCCCTCTTTGTCATCGGAGATGGGGGTGACCTTCACTTTCCCATCTCTAGGCTGAAAGGATGCTGACTATAGTCATCTGTTAAGTTAACTCCATCTCAGCAATTATTCCCTTTTTTATTTTTAGTGACAAGAAGGGTTTATTAATTCACTCTGCTTCTTGTTATGCTTTATAAATGCAACAAGCTCATTCTGAATTACTGCAGTGTAACATCAATTTGTTTAAATCTAATTCTGCTACTGTTGCCAAATTATGTTGTGACTGTAATTGTGGCCATATGCATGGGCTTAAAACACAATCATGTTTTGAAATAGCCCTTCTTTCCCACCCCACTCCTCCTCGCCCCGCCCCTTACTTCTGGTGCTTCTAACCCTTCGACATGAACACAATTGCCTCACTTTCCATTACTTTATCATTTCAGAAGTGAATGTGCTTTCAGTGAGAGCGATTGCTAAGCACGCCCCGAGTGAAACAGCAAAGAATGAAACTGTGATTTGTGAAGTGCAGTTGCTACCCAACTAAGTTGGTGAAAAACACTGCATAACATATGACTCATAAAATCTAGAAATCATAATAGCATTAAATTCAGCCTCATGAATAAATAAAAGATTCTAAGTTTACATTGCATTATATATTTATTTATTTGGAAAGTGGGCCCAAGGAACTGGTATAATTCTATAGCAACTCACATCTTGCCAAAAAGAAAAATGTTTTTATGATTCTTTTCTAGGTCATAACAGTTATAATCAGAGTTATTTGCGCAGCAATTCAAAGCAATGTTTTGTTTGGCTATTTTGTTATGCATTCATAATCGTTCTTTTAAAATTCATGTAACAGATACATGTTTCAAGCCTTTTAAGAAACCCTTTTTATTTAAAACAAAATAAATCAAAGTCAAATTTTCTGTAGATCCTTTAATGTGTTGCATTGGGGTGTGTAACTGGAACTAAATGTCATTCAGCACAAACAGTATCAGAGATTTCTTCTTCTCTCCCCATGTCTACAAGGCCCTTCTCAAAAACCTGCTAGAGGGTTTATTATGATTATTATTATTATTAGGCACATTTAAGATATTGAAAAAAATCATCAGTGAGTTTTACTTTTAACATTTTGTTGTAAATTGATTTTACTGGTAGGGTTAATAGGATGTAACATGCTGAAGGCAGTTTTGGGGGGGGGTATGTGTGTGCGTATGTATGTCTGGCATAGATGTGTTTTCAATGCACTAAAGTCTTTGTACAGCACCTTATACCTCTTCACAAAATGAAGAAAATACCAGTTTCTAAGAGCTAATAATGTAAATTAACTATATATTCAAGTTTGCTCCGTCAGAAAATGTCTCAGATTATTTACAGGCTTTTGACAAGCTGTTTAAGTTTCAAAAGTAAGGAAACACATGGCCTTCGGCAGCCAAATAATAATCCCCTTTGAGCGTTTCGAGGAGTTATAAAAAGTGATTAGCCTGGATGCTGCTTTTCTAATTAGCTATACATCACAACACAGACACATTGCTGCGGTTTGGGTAAGTGCTTTCAAAAACAGTTTTATAAGTGGTAAATCACAACTGTATTTATTCTCAAGTGCTCTATGTGGTTGTTTAAAACCAAACACCTGACTATTTCTTTCATAGGGTTTTTTTGCACAATGCTTCTGTTTTATAAATTCAAAATGAAAATACTGGGTTTTTTTAGTTAGTACCATCATACGTACATATATCAACATAAAATGATAGGCTCGACTATTTGGATTGAAATGCCAATAGTAAATTTGAGTAAAATGGTCCTAATGCATATACATTTTAAAGTGCTCTGGTGTACAGTTTTATGGAGTCCAGTTTTATGAAAAAAGGGGATTTTTAATATAATAAATGAGCATATATTATCTATATGTCAGACAAGGCAAAGAACTTTCCCATATTCTCTTCATTCAATATACATGGGCACAATATCCAAGGCACTTAGCAGATATGGGAATTAAAAAATATAATAAATGACTAAGATTCTACTCCAAGTTTTGGATATAACTTTGAATTCCTATTTATGTCTGAATCTTCTCTTAGATTCATTAAAGCAGAGCATAATCCTCTCGGAATCTGGAGTTGTGCCTTTTTAAACCTCTATACTCATCAGAAAAAGTTTGCACGAGATGCAGCAATTGCCTTGGGCTACAAAGCTTCAGCGCTCCACCAGCTAAGCCAATATTAATTCTAGATTGAAGGGGGAAAACCAACAACAACAAAAGAGAAATCTGCTTCTGTCTCCACAGCCAGAGAAATAATATTTTTATTTCAAGGGCTTTGGGCCCATGGGAGCAGATAAAAACCCTTTCACATTATTCACAGTGACATTTTAAATAAAGTTTCAGCAGGAATAAAAATATCTAACTTTCTGGTTATTTCTGGGGCTATACAAGTATTTCTGTGATAAAGTGCTCTTAAACCAAACCTGTTAGAATAACATAAAGCACATACAAAGAAACTAAAAAATATATTACAAGGTTACATAAATGAAGTAGGCAGTTGAAAATGTCTATGCAGGACATTTGGAAGATTAATCTAAGAGGCTATTATGCTGGTTAGAAATGGGTTTGCAATTTAATTCTAAAATTAATCTGGTTTTTAGTTTTGATTTCACCAAAGTATACATTTAAGGGCTTTTGAGAGAAGCCAAAGGTTAAAATTGTATTTAAAAATGTATAAATGTAACCTTGGTAATTGTTTTCAGTATTAGAAATGATCTCAAATGAAAGAATTTCCCAATTAAGTGAAGCATTGCTCCTAATTCTCCTAAGAAGATCCTACAATACAGAAAGAGTCCAATCCTTGCTTTGGGACACTTACCAGAAAGTCAATGGCAAAAATGGGCACAGACTGAGACCCCTTAATGCAATCACCATGTGATTATTTTTCCGTTTCATCATTTTGCTGACCTAAAGAATTAATCCCTGCTTGCTTCAGATTTAGAATAATTTTCTTGAATTTTGTGTATTGTATGAGTATATACCATTGAAGCTGATACTATGCTGTTGTTTCCTTTTGATTTTTCTGATGCTAAGCCTATTATGAAAGAAATAAAATATTTAGAATTTCTCTACTAATTCTCTTTGTTGTTAAATTTTCTCATAATTGTTAAAATTATGGAACTAGATTATTTAGGAACATAAAAAAAAATAGAGAAATTTGAATGAGCTACCAATGGATCTTTAAAAAATAGGTTTACATGTTTTAATCATTTCTAATTATAAACAGAATCAAAGCTGCTCCATTAAATTTTAAGGACAAAAGGATCAAAATCTTTACTTAAAATCTACATTATATCGTACACTACTAATGTATGACTTTTAATTCTTAAAAAAAGTAAGAGCTTATTAAAACAACTCATTACTTACATGTGCTTTTCTCTGATTAATATATGGCATACTGACTCCATAGTGCGCATGGACTGCAGCTCTGTGCTGGGTGTTCTCAGGATCCTGCATGATTTTTACATCCAGCCCTATCTTTTGCTGAAACAAAGAAACAATGAAACTTTCATGTTGGATGAACAAAAATGCTTACTAACACCTTATATCCTCAAAGGAGTATACAGTCCTTTGAAAATAATTATTTTAATGTAATTCTCACTAGGGAAAAAAAAAAAAATATATATATATATATATGTCTTTTATTTCTGCTGTTAATTGTTCTCGTTTATTCACAGAAAAGGAACTTTCTGCAGATTTCCCCCCATGTATCCTATTGCTCATACAAATACATCCTCAGACAGTGTTCATTTTCTCACAAATAACGACAGAAGCCAGCCATGGTGGACAAAGGACTGGACTACCTGGTCTGGGTTTATTTTTAGCTTTCCAGGTCAAGGATTCTGCTGATGAAATCTGTACTGCAGACACGCAGGTAGAGGGCTCCCTTGGTCTGTTAATGTGGCACTTTCCTCGGGGACACTTACAGGTAAATCTCAGCTTGGACTTGGTAAATTTATCACCACAAATTTATTTACTCCTTTGCAGAGATTTTGCTCTTTACAGGGAAAATGCACGCTTTCTTCAGAAAAAAAGAAAAGCATTTCGTTTGAACCACGTGTTCCTCATTTCGAATAATTCAAATTAATTACAGCTGAGGTGCTTGGCTAGCAGCCAGGGGTGTAGCAGCACAGTGGCGGCGGAACCGGCACGGAGAGGCGGCCGGAGCCGGGGCTCCAGCTTTGCTTTCCCCTGGACTGCCTGTGTATGCCCTTGGGTAAGTCACTTCCCCTCTTTCGAAGCCAGCTTCTTTATTTTCAAATGTGACAGTTAGACTTGATGGTCACTTGAACTATTCACCAGCCCCCACCCCGCACACACACGGCCCTCTCCAGCTTTGGCATTCTATGATTTGACACTAAAAGGTTAAGTTGACACTTAAGAAATGTGGTATTACCAACAGTTTCTGAAGTCTTGCAACTTTCTTACTGTGATATAATTCACATACTATAAACTCTACCTCTTCAAACGTTTGTAATTTAGTGATTTTTAGCATATTCACAAAGTTATACAACCATCGGCCCTCTTTATTATTATTATTTTTAATCCTCATGGGAGGATATGCTTATTGATTTTAGTGAGCGAGAGAGGAAGAAACATCACGCCGACTGATTGCTTGCCTCCTGTACGCGCCCCAACCAGGGGCTGAACTCACAGCCGGGGTCTGTGCCCCGGCCGGACGTTGGGCCTGCCACCTTTCGGGGTGTGGGATGATGCTCCCACCAGCTGAGCCACCACGCCAGGGCAACCATCACCCCTCTTTAATTCTAGAACATTTTCATCCCTGAAGAAAGAAACCTCCGACCCATTATCCATCACTCCCCATTTCCTCCGCATCCCAGCCTCTGGCAACTACTAATCTACCTTCTCTCCCGTGGATATGTCCACTCTGGACATCTCATACGAACTGAAAATATGTGGTCTTTGTAACTTTTAAAAGAGCCATTGTAAGCAATTAAAACACCTGATTTCCTTTCAATGGCGTGTCTTCATTCTGAACGTGTCCTGAGGCAATTGCTGAAATGGTTGTAGGAACCTGACAGGTTAGCTCCCACCCAGTTCCTTCTTTGTCCCTAAGTCATCAGTGGCTGCACCTAAGGTGGAGGTGAAGGAGACTGCAAAAATATCCACAGGATGTACGCGGTCTAGTTATTTCCTAACACGGGCTCCAAACCTTCCTTTAATGTTTTTAATAGCAGTTTTTAAACCAAATCTCCAACTAGCTGTACTCAGCTGTCCACTTTATCTAACCCATGCAGGGACACGGGTTGCAAATATGGCCTGTCTACTCCCTTCTCCTTGAAGTACTCACGGTGACAAAAATAATGTTGCGCCTAGTTACCGATGGGTTTCCTTCTGTGGCCAACCCACGCTCACAGCGCTATTCCCGGGTGTCTGCGTGGGAGCTGAGTGTCTCTTTCATTAAAATTAATACCTGAACATAATTTTTTTCTTCTTAATTAAACTTTCAGAATAATTTTCATTCTACAAAGGATCGGGACATTACTAATATGTATTATATTGACTGGATGTGGTTTCTGTAATTAGGGTGTTTTTAAAATGTGTTCTGGATACAGTTGATGGTAATAGCTCCCTCTATCATGTCTAAGCTTTGTTAGAACTTTTAAATTCTGGGATCATTGGCTAGTGGACCACAGCAGTTTTCTTAGTTTTATTATGCTCCATCAACTTCCTGCGGCCATAGGACTGGTGTAGGAAAGAAATGATCAAATACCAAATTATTTTTAAACCTAGAATTAAAATCAGTTGGTTTTTTGGTCCATTTTTACATTCCTGTGGCCTTGGCACAGATATTTCTGGTAAGGAATCAAAATATAAACAGAAATCCAAGGTTGTATGTAATATCAATTATTTATTAGTTGGCTTCTAAAGCCTTGGGAAATGTACTTCAAAATTATTGACATTCTAATATTTACTATTTTGGCACCAAAGCATATATATGTATACCAAAATAATATGCAGCACACATGATTTAATTTTCCTTTAAAAAGAACATATAAAGGAGTTTACATTTAAATAATAGTAACATATCACGTGGTTTCACTGAAAATCACTACCACATATATTCATAATCTAAATTTGTTTTACAATTTTACAAATTACATCTACAGAGATGTACAGGAAAATACTTATAAGCATAAACTGCCCTATCAGACTCAGTAATAAGGTTTTCTAAGAAAAAAACAATTATAGATTTAAAACAAAACCAAAATTAATCAACCCATTAAGCAGGAAAGCATGCTCCAGAAGATGATCATTTTTTACCAACAGTAAGATAAATATCAGAAATAATTTCAGAAATCTTTCTTAAATTGGTCAAGAAAAGACAGCGATTTATTTAATTATCTTGAGTCACTAAATAAACCAAACTTTATATTCTCTCCTTTTGATAGTAATTACAAGCAGATATATCAAATGTGACTCTCATTTAGACATTGGTTTGTAAGAACAAAAGTTATTATCAGAGCCAATTACTGTTTTACCTACATGGCTGCACAGAAGCAGGGAGCTCAATTTTCATCTCATCAGTGATTTTGTGGTATTTATTTTATTACTATGCCCACAAAGCTATATAAGAAAGAAATAGCTTATGCTATTAAAACTAGGGTTTGAGCATAAGAGGCTAAGGTTTCTTTTAGAAGAAGTTCTGAATTAAAAACACTAGGCAGCGTGTAATGCCAGCTCCCCAGACATGGGCAGACCATAAAATGACATATATCTGAGCAGTAGGTCCCACACAGAGTAATCAAAATTGAAATGCTTCACAAACAAAGTTGAGACAGTCTATTTACTAAGTTATAGTATTATCAGCATAACATTATTCTCAACAGTGTTTGCTACAAGTAATGCCTTCTAAAGTGTGTATTGCTTAATATTATATTCCTGCTGGTTGAAGACATCTGCTGTTTAATCTCAAAATCAGAAAAAAAGGGAAAAAGAAAAAAGAACCCAACTTCCTTTAACATTCTGATTCTTTCAACCATTATTATATTTAATGGAAGTACAAAAGATGCCAAGTTCTGGTTCAAGCCATATGTTCTGGGTAATAATACCTACCTTCACAGAGCTGTTTATGAGGTTTAAATGACTAATGTATGTTAAGTATCTTGCAAATTATAAAGTAATATTCAGGAGCCAACTTGCAAGGGGTTTCTACTCATCAAATAATAACTGCAATAGATTGAAACACTCAAATATATAAAAATCCACAAGTTCTTAATATTTCCCTATCTCCCCCAAAACTTAATAAAATTAATAAGCTAAACTTAACCTTGATAAATAAAAGAATCAAGCATGTATCCTGTTTTTCCTGAAAATCTATTTTTAAGATTCACCAAAGAGCTGATAAGGGGAAACTTCCCTTATTTATTCATAGAAACGAATAAATGCAGAAGGAAAGAGAATTATCAGATCACCATGTTGCAGTCCCTAATGAAATAATGTGTTTAGGTCAATGTCAGTGGTTGCTCATACCATTAGGGTAAAATGTGGTGGAGAACCTTTAAAGGATAGATAGAGCTGGTAATACTTGGACTCACTGATCTATCTTAATATCATTAAAAGACAAAAAAGAATTTGCCTCTGGAAATGCTATAAAAGGAAGGACACATCAGCACCTATGAAATTTTCCTGCCAAAAAGATGTTACCTGAATCTGATCAAGCTTCTAGATAAAACTAGTTTATAAGAATTACTAGGGAAAGAGGACCATATAAAATGACACCATAAGACTGCAATCAACCAAATCCAGACTGTGGGAAAAGCCTATATGACAAATGACCTGGTTTCTTCAACCAATAAATGACTTTTTAAAAAATATTTTTTTTATTGATTTCAGAGAGAGGAAAGGAGAGGGAGAGAGAGACAGAAACATCAATGATGAGAGAGAGTCATTGATTGGCTGCCTCCTGCAGGCCCCCTGCTGGGGATCGAGCTGGAAACCCGGGTATGTGCCCTGACTAGGTATCAAACCGACTCCTTGGTGCATGGGTCAACCACTGAGTCACGCTGGCTGGGCTAAATGATATTTTTTAAGTGAGGAAAACTGTTATAGATAAAATGAGATACAACTGTACTGTACGGACCTTGTTTACATCCTGATTCAAACAACGATAGAAAGACAAACAGAAAACTGAATGTGGGCTGGGAATTATATAATATTAATGCACTGCTTAATTTATTAGGCATGATAATATTTAAGTCCTTATCTGAAGTATTTAAGGGTAAAATGATATGATGCCTGGGATTTGCTTTAAAAGACTTCACCAATAAGAGTAGAGGGAGTAGACGAATTAAGAATGGTAAAATTATGGTAACCGCTAAAGCTGGTGATGGTTACATGGATTTCATTCTATTTTTGTGTCTATTCAAATGTAAATTTTCTTAATAAAAAGTCACATTTGAAATTAAAGTATAATTCAAATGTGATTATTCATTATTTTATTATCATTTCTAGCCTAACATTCTGTGCTCTATGATATCCCCTTCTGCCTCCCTGCTAGGACTAGAAGGATTCACGGTCACAGCATCACTTAACTCCAAGCTCCTTTTAAATGGCCCAGCTGCCACCCTGCTGCCCAGGTGGACAAAACCTTAAGACTTAACTACTTCTATTCTGATGTGCCCATCCAATTTTCTGATTCCTATAGGAGTTGAATTGGCAAGTAAGAGAAAGGCTGGGAACAGAGCTAACATTTATTCAGCTTCCATTTGGTGCCAGGCACCGTGATAGGTGGGCGTTGTCATAATCCACCTGCTTTATTTTAGTCCTTAAAATGACAAGAGGGAGTGTGTGATATTATCACTGCTTTAGCAATGAGGGTAACTGGTTAAGTGGCTTCTCAGGTTGCACAACCCGAAGGAGGGAGTCAGGGTGTGACTTGTGTGTCTGACTCCGAAGCCTATTTCTGCCACAACACACTGCCGCACTGGAGGAAGTGCCCGTTGATGCGCTTTTCATTCAGCTTCCTATCCGTCAGTCAGATCCCTTCCCCTCTCTGATCCCCACAGGCACTGCTCTGGTCCATGCCCTCGCTATTGATTATTGCGCAGACCTCTGCAGCGGCCTAAGATGGGTCTCTGGCATGGCCTCCAGGATGCCTGAGCCTCTGGTCACTAATTGAAATATGTCTCTCACCTCTTTAAAGTCCTCTAATAGTTTCCCTGTGGCAGCATGACCTGGCCCCGTCTACATTCCAGATTGCCACAAGTACTCTAAATAAAATGCACTAGCATACGGCATAGAGAATACCTCAGATATGGTGGTCAAGGGCAGCCTTCTCGAGGAGGTGACAATTATCCTGAGGACTGTGTGGAGAACTGAGCTAGTTATGCAAAGATCTGGGAATGACTGAAGGGTAAGAAATTGATGGTTAGTGAGAAAGGATAACCGCAAAAGCTAGGGCCTTAGTGAGAGGCCGGCCTGAGCACGGGAAGGGGTCCTTCTTCCATTATGACACAGAGAAGGCGCAATAAATCTAGACATAAAAAATTTGATAAATTTCGTAATAGGAAGGTTAGGACTAAGTTTTTCTGCATGTGACCGAAAACTGGAAGACTATTGTTTACATGAGATGAAATTTATTCTTCTCATGTGTATGAAGTCCAGAGGTAGGCTGCTCAGCGTTGGTTTGGAAGTCTAGAAGTTGCTAGGAACGGGGCTCCTTCCAGCTTGTTGCCCCGCTCCCCCTAATGTAGAGGCCCCCCCTGCTGGTCTGGGAAGGCTGCTAGAGTTTCAGCCGCCATAGCCTCAATTCCGGAAACTAACAATTTCTGCCACAATCATGTAATCTAATCTAGCTGAGGAGGAAAAGGGCAATAAGACAAAAGTGATAAATAGTAAAAGAATGACAGGTCAGTGGATTGGAGGTTCTTACAGTGGTGAAAAATTGTTGGAAGAACATACTATGCGAGCTGGCAGACTAGGACATGGAGGCCAGAGACTGCTGTGCTTGAAACACATTTTAGAGATGATGCACTTACTGGTTCCAACAAAGCCCAGGCATTAGGCATGCCTGCCTCTCACCCCCCACCCCAGCCCTTCCAGAGCACTGTTTTTCAACTGCTATTAGAGCACTCACCTTACTGTCTGTAGAATGCCCATCTATAGACTGTGAGCTCCTACACCACTGAGATTTGCATCTCTAGTACATAGTAGCATTAAAATTAGGATATTTGGGAAAATGAAATAGCACACCAGTGATATAAGACATTTTTTAGTTTTACTCTGTTCATGTTATTCTTACAATATGCCACAGTGACACAATCATCAGCTTTATAGCAGCACTGTGCTAAAGGGGGCATTCTGTCCAATTGTTATGGCACATGGGCCAATTATTAACTCCATGACCTTCCTTTGCTGCAACTAATCTCATGAGTTGGTGGCCAGGGAATGGTGGCTCTCCTGCATGCCCAGAAGTTAGCATCTCCCGGTAAGTCAGCAAGAAAGGCATGAGATATTTGGGATGCCACCTTGAAATGTTACTGAAGCACAGAATACCTAAAACAAAATTCAGGTAATCTTTGCAATTGGAGCAAGTAGCTTAGGTTTCTGGAAAAGGTTCTATGAGTCAAAAATACGTAGCTAATTGAATCTTCTCATAGAAACAATGTTATTAGAAGATACTGTCTTAAGGGCCCATTTTTTACGTCCATTTTTTTTTTTTAGAAACAACCCCAAATACCACAATCGTCTGTTACATTAGCTGTAACTTATGTACACTGTCAAGTATAAACCTCTTTAAAGTGTATATGTAAGCCAATTGAATGGGGACAACTTACAGTAAGACAGTACTGCATATGATAGAGTATCATAAAGTATTACCCAAAATTCTAATGTAGCTTCGTAATTGCCACATTAGTGTTACTCAACAAATGAGAAAGAAAAGGGTCACCTTTATCAGGAGCATTGCACTGTGGAGTTTTGTTGGGAAAGTTTAGAGTGACAGATCTGAGGATAGTTCTAGGGATAGTTAGGGTCATTTGTGGACAAAATCAGGAATCTATTTTGCTTTCTTCAGTTGTAAATTTCTTTGCTGCAAACACAGGAAGATGGCTTGAGTCTTTGTATTTGTTACAGTGGTGAGGAAAAGCCAGGATTTTGGGGTCAAATAGACCTGAGTTTGAATCCCAGTCCTATTCCTTAGCTTTAAGTTACTATCATCCCTAGTCGTCAGTTTCCTCATCTGTAAAGTGAGGACACCAATAATTCCTTCCCTCAAAATGTTGTGAGGACGAGAGATGATTTCATCATCAATGCAAATACAGGCTCCTAAATGGTCTTCCTGCTTCTGCCCTTGTCTTGTAACACCATAAAGTTCTCATCATGGCAGCCAGAGTGACCTTTTCAAATTGCAAGTCAGACTATATTGGTCCTCTGGTCCTCCAATGGCTTCCCACCTCACTCAGAGGAATGCCTGTAGTCCTCACAGCGGTCGACAAGATCTGGCCCCTACTATTTTTCCTACTTCTCTCCCCCTTGCCCATCCCTCTCCAGCTTCCTTGCTGTTCACGATCCAGGGTCTTTGCATCTTCCGTTTCCTCTGCCTGGAATGCTTTTCTTCCAAATAGCCAAATGACTTGCTCCCTCATGTCCATCACTTGTAAGATGACACTTCTGCTCAAGTGTCATCTTACAAGTGAGACCCTCCAACACCCCTTTCTCCCCCAGCTTTTCTTTCACCAACCAACATACTATATCTTTACTTTTCAAATCATGCTTTTGTTTTCCTAATGCCTGCCCCATACCACCTAGAATGTAAGCCCCATGAGAGCAGAGGAGTTTGGCTGATGACCAAAATAGTGCCTGGCACATAGTAGGTGCATGAAAGAGGTTGACCAATATTCATCAACAAATAATTAGAAGTATTATCACTTACATAGCACTTACCATGTATGGGGCACTGTTATAAGCACTTATGTATGTTAATTTATTTATCCTTACAACAGCCCTATGAGGCAGGTATGTACTATCATTATGCCCATTTTACAGATGAAGAACTGGGGAGCAGAGAGGTTAGGTGTCTCGCCAAGGTACAGGAGGTGGACCCATACTTTTAACCATTATGGTGTCATTTACTGAGATCCTACTCCAGCTGGGCTCTGTCTAGGCACTGGGTATAGCAGTGAACAAAACAGAGTCGCTCTGATTTAGATGAATAGAGACTTAAGAAATAAAATAATCAAATGCAATGGAAAATCTTAGCAGATCTGGGTTTGGATAAAAGAGCAGCAGTAGAAGCCATTTGGGAGGTAATTGGGGAAATCTGAATATGAACTAGGTATCTGTTATGTTCAAGAATTATTGTAATTTTTTAGGTGTGATATGGTATTATGGGTAAGTAGGAATGTGCTCGTTTTTGGAGATGCACGTTAAAGCATGAAGGGATGAAATGTCATTCGGTCTATACTTTAAAACACTTCAATAAAAAATAGGTTAACAATTGTTAAATCTAGGTGGAGGAGAAATGGTTATTCGCATACTATTCTTGGTTTGAATATTTTAATAGAAAAGGCTTCTTAAAACCATAAAAAGGAAAAATATATGGAGCTTACATTCTAATGAGAAGACAGAGCTCATGGTGGTCGGCTCACTGTAGGCCCTCCCTTCTCTCCACTCTATTCTGTAAAATCCAACTGCCAGCTCATCGGCAAAATCCTCCACCCTGATGTTAAGTGAGTATAACTCACAGTGAAAGCCTGTGAAGCAATCCTTACTTGCCCTGACTTTTGCTTTCTTTGATCTCTCACCATATGGCTCCTCACGTCAAAAATCCTCAAAACTTTAGCTTCGATCAAATTTTGAGAATCGCTTTCTCAGTTAGATCCCAATTCACAAAATTAAAGATTCTTCCCATCTAAGGCACAGGTGTTGCACATGGCTGCATCCTATTAAATCACATATTTTATGTGCGTGTGATTGATGGAGCATCTATTTTATGGAATTAATATAGAGAATAACTCTCAGGCGGTGAGATGGCTTTATTTTCCCTGCTCCACAAACATACCAACTATATCATGCTTCTAAGTTGTTCCTTTCATCTGAACAGTTTAGAAATTTCTGCTTTCAAATCGCCTTCAGACTTAACTTGCCAGACACAACAAGGAGATGAAATGCTCTCTTGGCCTATAAGCTTTCTCCTCCTCTTACCTTATCTTTTGCTGTTTTTATTTCAAACCCTTTCCTTGACTATTATGTGCACATGTGCCCAAGGTGCCACAAAGAGGGTTTGGGCTGCTGCGGATAGGGAGCTAAGATATACTACAAAGAAAAGCCATCGGAATATGGCTTTTTTAAATGTAAAAGAAAATTAATAAACAATTCTTAATTATGATGCTTAATTACAACTGAGCAACTCCTAATTGTTTGTCAATTAAGATTTTCGGTGTTAAATGGAATTCCAAAAACAGCTATCAACTTTGGAGAAAGAGGGCTTACAGAAGCAACTGGGGTTCACCTAGTTTGAAAGGTTGGCTGTGGGTAATTAAAGGTGGTGATATCCCAGTTGGGCTTCACAACTGCTTAATAATACAAGCTTTTGGGTTGGTGCAGCAGGCTTGCTGGAACAGCTGGCAAAACAGCACTGTTTGTCATTGACTTTACAATGCAAAATTAAGGCTATCCTTCCTGTCAGTGGTTATGCATTTTTAAGCAGATATCACTGATATTAGAGATAAAAAAACACTAGGAATCCAGGCCCTAGAGGTAAAATCAGGATGGGAAACAGTTCTTGCCCCTTTCTAAATGAAGCTCACCCATGCTCACAGCATTTCAAGGAACCCGAGGTTATACTCAGCACATGGTTCCTTATCTTTATAATCATTTGCCAGGATTCAAAACTCTTTTGGGAAAGTAAACTTCTGGCCATAGTTTTTTGCAGTTTTTTTTGGTGTGTTTTTCTGGAATAATAAAGCAACTATACATTTGACAACAGTCCTAATTTCAAATATTTTATTTTATTGTCTCTATAAACCAGAGATCTCAAATCTTCCCCTTTAGGACCAATTGTAGCCCTACTGAGACTCTTGGCAGACACTTATTAGTAAGGACGGTAAGTTTAAGCTCCCTTTACCACAGCATTCTCTTTTCATCAAAGCCTTTATCATTATGTGGTATTTTCTTATCAATAGGCTGTCTTCCCTGGCCTCCCCCCCCCCCCCCAAATGTAAGCTCTATAAAAGCAGGGACCTGGTCGGAGTTGCTCATCCCCATGTGCCTCTAGCAGTCCTTGGCACACTGTAAATACTCCACAGAGAGTGGCTGAACAAACCCAGTGCAACAAGTACAATGACAAAGGCAGGAGCAGGCTGCTTTGGGAGTGCAGCCTGCACTAGTTAGTATTTTACATGGGGGTGAGTACACCCTTAGAAGTCATTGGGGTGGTTTCTTTTATTCATTCAACAAACATTTATTGAGTCCCCTGGAATTATAGAGCAATGAACAAACTGACATGGGTCCTGCCCTCCTTATAATCTAGTGGAAAGACACATATTTCAAAAAAAATCATACAACTTAATGTCTAATTACAAATTGTGTTAAGTGTGATGGAGGGAAAATACAGGCTAATATAAACAATTATAGAAAGGGGTACCATGTGTTGGCTGCACCACTCTGTGAATATCCTAAATCAAACACTTTTTTAAAGGGTGAATTTTATGGTATACAAATTATATCACAATTAAGCTATTATTTTTAAAAGGTTACCATAGTGGTTAAGAGCACAGCTCTGGATCCCTACATTTCTGGGTACATAATCCCGGCCCTGGCACTTACTAGCTGTATTGTCTTGGCCAATTTCTTCAACATTCTATACCTTGGTTTCTTCATCAATAAAATGAAGGTAATAGTAACATCTCCTTCGAGGGTTGTTCCGAAGGTTAAACGAGTTAGTATTCCCAGAGCACTGACGACAGTACTCGGTACTCAAAAGAAGTGAACTATTACTATTTTGGGGGGATCAGGGAGGAAACAGGAGTCAAATCAAAAGAGCACCCCAAAGCGGCACAGTCAGAAGCCTCTTGAACTCTATTCTTGCCACCTGGATGCTTTCTTTCTAGGGCTCTTTTTAAAAATTTGAAGGCATTCTGTTTTGGTTTATTTTGCTTTCTGAAGAAAGCTCTTGTCAGAGAAACTGACCATGTCATGAATGTATCCGAAAAAACAATGACATGTTTTCTCATTTAGACACAAAACAAATTTCCCATCTTTACTCTTAATTTTTTTCCTAACAGCTTCATTGAGATATAATTCATATACCTTAAATTCTACCTTTTTAAAAAAATACATATTTTATTGATTTCAGAGAAAAAAAGGGACAGGGAGAGAGCAATAGAAACATTAATGATGAGAGGGAGTCATTGATCGGCTGCCTCCTGCACGCCCCCTGCTTGAGATCAAGCCTGCAACCTGGGCATGTGCCCTGACCAGGAATCGAACCATGATCTCCTGGATCCTAGGTGAATGCTCAACCACTGAGCCACACCAGCTGGGCAAATTCTCCCTTTTAAAGGGTACAATTCAATGGTGTTTAGTATATTCACAGAGTAGTGCAGCCATCACCACTATCTAACTCAAGAACATTTTCTATCATTCTCAAAGAAACTTGATACTCAGAGTCACTCCCCATTCTCTCCTCCTCCCAGCCTCTAGCAACCACTAATCTACTCTCTGTGTCTATGGATTTCTTTATTCCTACCTTTATTCTTGGCAAAGCATGTGGAGATGTACTATGCTGTCTTTGGGGTTGCCAAAGTTTACCCTCAGATTCCAAAGGGAAAATAAATGATTTCTGATTAATTACAGTTGGAAGCAACCTAAGGGGGGAAAAAGAATTTAAAATCAAATTTGCTATCTTAAAAGCTTCACAAGTTGTAATTTGAAAACAATGCATCCTAGTTAAATTAGACTTTACAGGAAATATTCTGTTGGCAATTATAATAAATTAGACCAATCTTTAGCACTTTTACTACTATAAAACTGCAGTTGTTTATTAAGTATACGAACTTCCAAGTCTGATAAAGACCATTATAGCATGAATAGAAAGTTCTATGTCTGGCTGAGTTTATATGGCACACAATTGACCTAATTAGTGCATTATAAAACATTTCTTGGTAAAGAAAAATACAATATGCTGTACTTTGTTTAATAAAATCAAATCACAGGGTAGTCAGTGTTAAATATATTCAAAATGCTGGTCCCCCAAAGCAGGTCATACTTACATTCTTTAAACCTCTACTATTTTATATAATTGCAAAGACTCAAGGATCAAAGGTGGTTACAGATCCTCCTTATTAAGCAATGGGCAGTTCCATGAAAGAGCAATGTAAAACAAAATAAAGTTGTAAGAATGAGTATATGTATGCCTTCAGATTTTTAATTTGAAAGCAGTTCTTTAAAATGGTCAACATAATTACGATCAGCCACCAATGATTCAATCTTTTGATTCTGTGATATCCACTTATATAAAACTATCATTAGAAAGTAATTTATGGACTTCTGGTTTCACCCCAACATGTAAAGAGTTTGGATGTTATCACTCCCAACCTTACAACAAGAAAATAAAGGTGAACAAACAAAAATAAAACTCTTCTTGGATCCATCAGAGAATGTAGATCATAGGGAGAACTGCTTGCTGCCCTGAACACTGGAGAGAAGTGATGAAAGGCCAAGAGTAGAAGCCTGCTGCTGAAGCCCCTACTAGTAAGAGCACTTAAACTCCAATTCACTGCAACTTAGCTTGAAAGTGAAATATTCTCAGGGGCCAAGTCTTAGGGGTACCCATACTTTCATGAGTTTTACCTCCAGGATCCCCACCATGTTTTCATGGTAAAAATCAGAGAAAAATCCCCTCCTGCTATCAGCAGGGAAAAGGGAAAAGAAATCATTTCAAAATACTCCCAGAGATTTCTGTTCTTTGTTCTGTTCTATGTAATAAAGGCAAACTCTCAAGTAAAATTATTTTGCCAAAGCCTTATCTGACCTGAGGAAGGCCAGTTAGATAACTCTAGCCCCTTCTGGTCTTCTGTCTTATCTAAGGGGGAAAATGCTGAGAAAAACTTGCGAAGGTAACAATCCAGGGACATTCAGTCCCTGGTTGGGGCACATGCAGAGGTGACTGATCTATGTTTCTCTCTCTCCCCCTCCTTCCCTCTCTCTCTTCCTCTCACTGAAATCAGTAAAAAAAGAAAAAAAAGAAAAAAAACATCTGAAGAGACAAAGCAAGCATCAGATTCAGATATACCAGAGATTTTGGAATTATCAGACCAGGAATTTAAAATAACTAAGATTAATATGCTAAGGGCTCTAATGGGAAAAGTGGGCAACTTGTGAGAACAGATGGGTAATAAAAGCAGATAGGTGAAAACTCTAAGAAAGAACCAAAGGAAATGCTAGAAATCAAAAACATTCTAAGAAATAAAGACTGTTTTTGATGGGCTTATTAATAGACTGGATATAAGCAAAGAAAGAATCAGCTTGAAGAAATGCCAATATAAACTCCAAATATGACAGGCAAGGAGAAAAAAAGACTGAACAAACAGAACAGAATATCCAGGAACTGTGGGACAATTACAAATGATGTAGCAAACACATAATGAGAATGTCAGAAAAAGAAGAAAGAATCAGAAGAGAGATTTGAGTAACAATGACCGAGAATGTTCCAAAATTAATGACAGACACTAAACCACAGGTCCAGGAAGCTCAGAGAATACCAAGTAGGATAAATGCCAAAATAAATTTTAAAAATCTACATTTAGACATTTCATATTCAAACTGTGGAACCAAAGACAAAGAGAAAAATCTTGAAAGAAGACAGAAACTCCAATTTACCTACAGAAGAACAAGGATGAGAATTACATTGAACTTCTCTTCATGAACCATGCAAACAAGAAGAGACTGGAAGGAAATACTTGAAGTATGGAAAGAAAACCCCCACTAACCTGGAATTCTGTATCCAGTGAAATTATCCTTCAAAAGTGAAGGGGAAATAATGATGTCCTCAGACAAACAAAAACTGAGTCCCACCTTGCAAGAAATGTAAAAGAAATTCTTCAGAGAAAAGGAAAATAATACAGGTCACTTACGGGATGTACGAAGCAAAAAGAAAATCCAGGGACCTCACCACCATGTTCTTCCTTGTGTCCCAAGGTCCCTAACTGGTCTACCTCCTCTCCATCCTTCAAAATCTTCTTAATTTTGTTTTATATATAATGTCCAGGGTTTTTAGTTGTACTTAGAAGAAGGAATAGGGTACACCTACGCCATCTTCCTAGAAGTGAAACTCTCTTAGTGTATTTCTTATGAAGACTTTTGCCTCTGTGGATTACGTATTCATAAGTGAATTTGCACTGAGATAGAACATTGTATCCTGCTTTCCCACCTCTCAACATACACTGTGAGAGTGTTTCTATGTCATTAAAACTTATTGGAAAATATTCATTTTAGTAGATATGTAGTACACATACATATAAATATGTTATGGATTTAATCATTGTTTTACTGTTAACATTTAAGGTATTTTCAAATTTATTGGTATTAGATATAACACTGAAATGAATAAGCTTATACAGAGATTCCTGAATATTGTTCCTTATTTCCTAGGATAAATTCTTAGAGGTACAACTACTAAATTAAAAAATAATAATTTTAAAAATCTCACATATTTTGAAAAATTGCCTTTAAGAACTTTACACCTCCACCAGTAACATAAAAATATGCCCATCCTGCTGCCCCATCATGAGCCCTGAGTATTAGGGTGGTTTAAGTGATCTGTTTTGCTAAGTTGTAAAGGAAAAGAAGCAATATATTATTTAATTTGCATTTCCATGGTTTACCAGTGAGATTAAATATTTTTAATATTTTTCACATATATACTGAACATCTGTTGATGTCCTTTTGTCTATGTCAAGTTTTTTTATTGTCAAGAGCTCTTAGTAATTTTGTATATCTGCTGCAAATATTTTTTCAGTTGTTATTTTTCTTTTAATTTCTCTTTATTGTTGAAAGTATTACAGATGTCCCCCCTTACCCCCCACTGATCCCCTTCACCTGGCATCCACCCCTGCCACCCCCCCCCCGGCATTCTCCACACTATTGTCTGTGTCCATAGGTCGTGCATCTATGCATCTAAGTTCTTTGATTAATCTCCTCCCAGCTCCACCCACCCGCCTTATTTAATGATACTTTCTTAAACATTATTTTTTATTTTTAAAAAATTCAAGCCCACAGAAAAACGGAAAGAATAGTAAGCACCCAAATGCCCTTCGCCTAGATTACCCAGTGCTAGTATCTTGTTGCCTACCCATTCCTCATCTCACTCCCTGACCAGAATGTGATCACGTTGCCCCTAAGCAGGATTTGTGAGCTGCTTTATAATAACCCTGAGGAGACTGGCTCCAAGGTGCTTCAGTAACTGAGCAAAAATGTGTCTTCTAACTTACTCTCACCGGTTAACAGAAACCTCTTCTTTCCCTCTCATTGTTTCTCACTATTATTTATCTGCTTTGTTCTTGTTTCCACACAACCCCCCCCCCCCCAACACTAGCACAACAGAATTAAAATGAAGATGTCTTTGCAGTTCTGATAATGTTGGTACAGATGGTAGTCACCCTCCTAGTGTCAATAAGCAAAGCGTGGTCGTTAAGAACAGTGTGAGCAGACATCACAAGCAATAAAATCTGTGAAAGCCAGTAATGATAAGGGGAAGAACCACACTTTAACACAGAAGAATCATTGACAAAGTGGAGATAATAGTGTAACCTATTTTGAAAACAACGTGAAAGCATTTTGAGCTCTTTGGAGAAAATATGCCACTTTTGATAATGTCCTTATCATTGTTTTCTGAATGACTGCTAGGAAAAGCTTGCATGTGCTGGCATCCATTATTATCACTTTGTGTATGTACTGGTTTTTGTTTCTACTAGACAAAACTACCAGATTTTCCCTTGAGCAAGGCTTTCCAAAAAGGAAAACTGTCTTTTGTGAAAATTAGGTTTTCTGTTTTTCAGGTAGCTCTGGTGTAGAAGAGAGTAGCTGCAGACATTTGACTGAAGTTGAATCTGAGTCTCACCGCTGACCACCTGTGTGACCGGGGGCTGGTGGGAGCCTCAGTTTTCACATCTTTGAAAGGAGAGGGTAAATATCCACCTCATAGGCCTTTAAAAAGTCCTTTGTAAACTGTGAAATTTATGATAATGAGGATGATAATTATTTTATGTCTGTTATAAATCATTATTAAAAATATACCCAGGGATAGTAGTCATTGGAATGAACTCTCCCGATTTCCTAGGTTTCCATAGACAGAATGAAGCCCCACGTATCTGAACGATGTTGAGTCTCACTTACTCACAGGAACGGTGTGCTCTGCTGTCAACGGAGCAACAGAGATCTAGTCTTTACTATATGCACCCCCTCTCAGGAGGAGCTGTGGCCCTGGACCTTTGGCCTCTGATATCCATCAGACTCCCGGTTTGAGCAGATATTGGCAGTCCTACCAGCCTGACTGCCAAGTCCCACTCCTGGCGCAATCCCAGGGCAAGAGGCTTACCCAACTCTTCATAGCATCAGGGGAACAGAATTTCCAGGACCAGGCTCTTTAATCACACAGAAGCAGGCTGTTCATGTGGCCCAAAGAAGACTCATTCTAGGGAGTCATGCTTGGCCCAGGGATTCCAAGCACACATTGTCTGCATTCGGAATGCCAAGCATGTTTGTTAAAATGCGGAGCCAGTGAAAGAGGATTGCAAGCCACAGTTTAAGAACCATCACTCTTGACCTGTGGCCTCTCAAGTAGGGTGCCCACAAAACAGGAGATGCATGAGACATTGCCATTGGTTGTGTGATGAAAGTATAAGAACTTACATTTACATAAAATAAGAAATATACAAAATAAGAAATAAAAATAAGAAATTACTTTCTACTACTATTTAATATTCAGCTTGTCACAGATCCTTCCACTGGCCCTGTCACCTGCAGTTCTGGAGGCATTCTGAGAGTGGCAGCTCCCAACCACAAACACATGAACTGTGGGGGCAGCATGATTGGTAAGTCTGCTTTCAAAGCATTAGAATGTACTGCAGTTCACTCATGCAGTGAGTTCAGGGGTTATATTATTTCATTTTAGCTAAACTAAGCCTGAAAAACTGTAAGGAAACAGCCATGCAGTCCAAATAGTGTAAACACTGATTTGCATTAAAACAGTTCCTTTAGGAGTAGAATTTTGGACATGTTTTACTAAAAAACAAAACAAAGCAGAATTACACCAAAATATGACCCTGAAATCACTGTTATGGTGTCAAACATTAGAAGTCAATAAAAGTAACCCAGAATAAACTTTATTAAAGTCTAAATTATGCCATTAACTATTTTTTTCACATAATAAACATGCTTTATAAAATATCTGAAAAACATGACCTTTTCCATTAACTTTTTATGCAAAACTTCTACTGAAATTAGTAGATTGGATATAAACAAAACTAATAAAATTTTGTCTTTACAGTCATCTCACCTGAGTGAGAAAAGTTATTTTTCTGTACTTATTTTGCATCCATAAATGGCTACTTTACTCACCATTCGGAAGTGTGGGAAGAATATAACTTATCACCACTAATAGGAGTCGTTAACACGTGATGGTTTACAACATTTAAATACTTCTCAATGTGAATCTGTTATAGGAAAGTTAAAGTTTAGGTCATTAGAGTGGACTTAAGATACTCAGCTAATTTACTTCATTTCATTAGGTTAACACTCTGAATCGTGTAATTAAGCCAAAAGACACAACATGCTATGTGTTTATTACATGCCTAAGGTATAATTAGGCATCTCAAGGCCAAATTACTTTATCCCAAAAAGCATAATAAACAGTTGAGACTCAAAGCTTGAGTGACCTGTAGCACTCTTCACAAATGAAACTGTGCACAATAGCCAGTAAATCGCTTAGCCAGGTAAATTTACTAGGCAATACAGATATGGAGCAATGTCTTTTTCTTACAGGGACTTCAAGCAAGCATCTGAGGAAAGAATTTGTCCTTCAGGTAACAGATTCTTTAAAATGGCCAACCCAAAGACTCCAGCTGGACCCAGCCCCCTCCCCACCAGGTAATATAGGACAATGGCGTGCTAGTCTGATGAGCCTGCAAAATCAATCACATCTCTCACAGCCGCAGGAGCTGAGTGATGAAGCTCATAACATGTAGAGTGAAAGTCTGAGGCAAGAGCAAGGAGAACCATGGGCTAATACATCCTTGTTGCATCTTACTCTATTTAGTTTTAAAGAAATTGAAATATAACATTAATTTCAGGTGCACAAAATAATGGTTCGCTATTTGTATATATTGTGAAATAATCACAATAAGCCTAGTTACAAAATTTTTTCTGTGTGCCATAAGATGAAAAAGGTTGAAAATCACTGGTCTACAATAATGAAGTCTGATTTACTTTACTTCTCTGTTCCAAAATTGGTATATTTCTTTGGTTTTACCCATTAGGTTACTATATTACAAAAATGACTATTCTCAAAACATGTAGGTTATTTGGGGAAAGTCAACTCTTATTTCTTTACAATCCCAGTGAATCTGATAGAAACTCTCTATGATGTATTGGCATGAATCCCTTTGGGTCAGGCATATTGTTGGACAAATAATAGTGATTATTTTTAAAATTCTTTTTATCAAACCTCATTTTAGAAGTTATCACTACATAATCTTACATTATTAATATCTTAAATTCTTTGTGAGATGTGACAGGATGTGAATCAATCAATCAACCAGTTAATCGTCATCATTTAAAAAAAGGAACAGAAAGAGCTGATGGTCACCCTAAATCCACCTGTTACAGGATCTCTCAGAGTCCTGTGAGAACCACAATTCTTTTCTTCTAGAGGAATCTTTGTCTCCTGGTATTTTATTTAATATCTAAAGTGCTACTTACTCGTAACCCCATTTCAGTCCTTTTGATTGCTGTTTCAAGATTCTGAATGTCTAGAGTTGCTCCTCTTTCCTCAAGTGGGAAGTTTGCTAATTTCTCCTTTAATTGATAAAGGTCTTCATGGACCTGCAGGTGTAAAAAATATGAAATAGTAAAAGAATACATACATAGTCCACCTAAGCTATTTAAAGGTTAGCAATTTGCTTGAATTGCTAGAGACAATGAGGTTGATTTTATGGTATTCATTGAAAATGACTGTCTTTATGGTTCTAAGGTAGTCTTTATTAGAATGTTCCACTGTTGTTTTTTAGATTTTGAAAAACTAAGCTCTTATACAATGTTCTATTTTTTCTTTCCCCATTAGAAATAAATCCAAGCTAAAACTGCAATGCAAATGGCATCTGCTTTTTCAGATGGTAAAGCAGCTGAATCAAGGACCATCAGAAGCCTGTGCCAAACTCTGGTTTCTACTCATTGGTTAAAAGGTAAGAAAACAGGATACTTTTAGCAAAGAGAGGTTCTAGTGAAAGCTGTGCCTTTACACAGAGAATTGCAAATATGCTGACAGGGCCTGTTGGCTTTCCATTCTGGCTGGATCTTCCCACTAACTGCTCTGAAGAAGCAGTTTTGTAGGGCAGGTATGTGGCCTTGATTTTGCTTTATGTAGTCAAAAATGAAAATGATCCATGAGGAAAAGGTAATATATACTATTACTTTAACGTTTTCCTTCGAAATGATGACTATTTCTCCAATGCCAAGCACCCTCAGAATAAAATGGGCATTATAAAATTAGACAGCACAAGGTTCTCTGAATTCATATTAGAAATCAAACTTCAACAGATAAATACAGATGGCACCAATTATTGTATGGGCTGCTGCCACAAGGAAAGCATTTCGTTATGCAAATTTATGAACCCAACACCTGTTTCACCAGTAGTCACACCAATAACAGTCTGCAGACTGGGTTGCTAAAGGCATTTTGAAACAGTTACCTTTCTCTGTTAGTCTAACTGGACTCACACATTGATCTAGTCTATGTTATCGATTATTCTAGAATATTCTGACTGAGCCAAGTATTCAAAAGATGAGAATTTGCATCTTTTCACTGATGGGCATCACAGTCTGGCAGACACATCTGGTCATTTGTACTCTGCACAAATTGGCATGTAAAGCCTTCAGGGCTCACAGATTGAAATTTGAACACACCTACTGCTTGATTTTAGGCACTAAGGATGAAGATGCACTTCTTTCACTTGTTTTGTCCAAATTACTGCTACAAGCCGATTTGCCATCTATTGCCTAATGATGTTTTGAAAGTACAAAGCAGCAGCTCAGGGCAAGCCCACGCCCAGACCCCTTTGAATGCACTGAATTTCCTTCTTGTAGCTCTAGTATGTGTAGCTTCGTGTGTCATTCTGTGATTAGGCCTGGCAAGTGCTGTAGAGAGTGAAACCTGCTCTGGATTACTTACTATCAGGAAACCAAAGGTCTGACTTCTTTATCTGCCTCGTGTGGACAATTATACTTCTTCATAGAGTCGTGAGATATGCATAGGTCTGGTATGTAGTAAGAATCAGCAAAAAGCAGATGAACATAATTCATTGTTCTCTCACTAGTCACACGATGTCCATGTACATCACCTACATTTTCTCTAGTTTCTTCACCAAGAAAAAATAAGAGAATTATTCTACTTCATCGAACTGTTGAATGAAAATGAGGCAATGTGTGTGACAATGAATGAATGAATAGGCTTTGGAACCAGACAGGTATAAACTAGAATCCTATTTCCTCCGTTACTAAACTGAGCTTGGCAAACTTACCTAGCTTTTTAGAGCCTTAGCATTCTCATCTATAAAACAGAGACAAATAGCTGCCTCTCAGAACAGTGGCAAGAATAAAATGAAGTAAAGTAGGTAACGTGCTTTGTATCGGGCCAGCCACATAGGAGGGCACCGAGCAAATGTTAATTCTCTCCTGCACTGTAAAACCTAGTGAAACTCCTTGCACACAACTGGCACCTAGTGAATGTTCACTGATTTGAATTTCTCAAGAGCTTTCGCTTTACTTTTCTTGCCAGATAGTTTCTTCTCCCCTCTTAATACCCGCA
The DNA here is from genome assembly GCF_054644295.1 of Miniopterus natalensis. Classification (NCBI taxonomy): domain Eukaryota; kingdom Metazoa; phylum Chordata; class Mammalia; order Chiroptera; family Miniopteridae; genus Miniopterus; species Miniopterus natalensis. The sequence continues at coordinate 39,679,691 of NC_142081.1, forward strand.
CAGCTGTTTGTATAATTGCATTAGATAAGTACTGTAGAAAATCTTTCACCACACTAGGGTAGGAAAAGAGATTAACTTCTAAATCTCTGTTCTTTCTTCAAATAGATCCAATCTACCATACTGAAATTTTGTGTGTCACCCATCATCTCTGAGATTATCAGATGCATTACTGTCCATACATTTTGAAATCTACTTGGAGGAAATTATTATTCTGACAGTTTGGGGACAGGACGGCTTTAATAAGAAGGCCTTGAAATATTCAATGCAGTAAAGATTTGCTCTAGAATTTAAAAGAGCTGTGCGACCAGATTCCACACTGTCAAAAGCAGTCTCATAATTCCCATTTTATTCATCTCTGCTAAACACAGAGTTTGGCTGAGTCATTCTCATCACTTTTGTGTTGTATGATTCTGGCATACCAGACAGCAGGACTGGTAAGAAACACTGATAATATCAAGGTGTCAATTAGCTCCAATATTTCCAAGGTTGGTGTTAACATGCAACTGTTGGATTTTTGAAATATGATTTCAAAGCTAATTAAAAAGATAATTTTGATAACAAGACTAGGTACTCCCTGTTGCACAGACATGTTTAATATTTGGGTCAAGCAAACATTTATAAAGATATTTAAAAGGTACCACATTATTATTAATAAAGTATAAAAACAGAGCTTCTAAGAGTTACTAATAGAAAGCATCTAGCATCCCAGAGTCACCACCATACTTCTTCAAGATGGTTTCATAAACATGTCATAACCTGTTTAAGATTTATCGCCTTGGGCAAGTTATTTTATCTCTTTGTACTATAGTTCCTTCTACTGTATACTAGAGATAAAATAATACCTGCCTAACAGAGTTGTTGTTAGGACTTGAGAAAATCTAGAGCTCTCAGCACAGTGTCTGGCTCTCAGTGTTGGATACCATTTTATTGTAATGATGAGTATTATTGCTATAGTAAAAACCTCACTATTCTGATTAGTTGAGGAAAGATCCAGCTAAAATTGTAAAAAGTCTGCATTTAGACTTAAAAGTGAAATAAGTTTAGTTAACAAAATACTTCCCAGTAGAGCTCTATGTGGAGATAGTAATCATATTTTCTGAACCAAAAAGGAAAACATGGACTTTAATACATGATCTGACAATGGGACAGAATATTCACAATCAGGACTGTGCTGGAAAATCTAAACACCTAAGGCACATGCTTTCATAGTAATTCACACAGAGTTTATAATTAGAGCACTGATTATTTGTATTTAAAGATCATCTCTTAAGTAGTTTAGATATTTTATCAAAATATTACTTTTACTATTAATTTGTACCAACTATTACGTTTTCTAAATAATAGCTAGTTTTAGTCCAGCTCCATTCACTTTTGAACAGAACATAAATTATTGGAGACTGAATTAACGAGTAGATTTTTATCCAGTTATCCAGGATTGACGGGCCCAATCCTGTAGTAGGTAAAATGGGATATCCCAAAAAAATCAGTTTGTAACAAGGCATACAGTTTGCCAAATTGCAAAACCCTTAAAGCTCTAGTTAAGAATGGAGTAGTCCTAGTTAAAAGGACAGGCTGAAACTAATTTTTCTTTTTCTTCCAGCAACTTAGAGTAAAGAACAGGCTAATCTTAAAAAGATAGAGAAATGTACACAAAATTAATATTAAATGGTAAGAGACCAAATCAAATAATAACTAGCATCTACTGAGTGTTATACTTTATTTTTTCCTATATTTTAATCCTTACAAGACTCCTAAGAGGGAGTTAATATTATTATTTTCATTATATACTTGAGGGAATGTGAGTTTTAAGTGGTTAAATAACCTGTGCAAGGTAACACAGCTGGTAAACTGGTGGGACAGTTAACCAGGCAGTCTGAATCCAGAGCCTTCATGCCTAACCAGTAGCCAATGCTTGTAGAATATCTACCAATATACAAATGTATGTTTGTAAATATATAAAGCTAGAGGTTGGTGAAAATTCACTGAAAAGGGCAGGGTTTAAATATCTAAAGGAGCAAAAAGAGTCAAGGGAACTCTTTTTGTACCAGGACTGATGGATTGAACAGGCTTGAGAAGATTGCATTTTCTATGTATATGGGTCAACCCACAATACTCATTTTTGGTCAGTTTCCTTTCTATAATGTGAAATAATCATAATACTTATCTGATAGCCTTATTGTAAGGGTTAAATGAGTTAAAATATACAAAGCACTTAGAACCTTGTACGATACTTGGTAAATACTATGTTAGCTTTGATTATTGTGATTTTTCTTTAAAATTGCATCACAGTTTATGTTTTACAGTATGATCTAAATAGTAGCTCTCAACCATGAGCATGTATCAGAGTTGTCTGAAAGGCTTGTAAAGAACAGATTTACTGGGCCCTATCCCCAGAGCTTCTGATTTAGTAGGTCTGGAGAGGGTTCTGAAAATTTGCATTTCTCGCAAATTCCCAGCTGGTGTTGATGATGCTGGTCCTCGGACCACACTTTGAGAACCACTGGTCCAAAGAGTTGCTTAATGTATCTGATTGAGGCATAGACCAAATATAGCGCAATAGGGTGAAGCAAGTGGAGATTTGAAGTAACTCTGCTTTTCTGGCATATAGCTATATCTATATCATCTATATCTATATCTATATCCACAATATACAGGAACGGGCAAAAGTAGGTTAATAAAAATAATACAATAATTAAATAATACAAAAATAAACTCTTGTGTACTCACAACTGTAAACCTACTTTAATAAATAATTTGATTGACTAAGCTAATAGTAAAGGAAGTACACTTTATAATAAAGAGAAGTTATATAGCTTTGGGGATATTGAGTCAATTTAGTTAGCGGTATATTTAACCCAAGCTATGTATTGTACAGATGGGAAAACTGAGGCCCAGAGAGGTGCAGTGACTAGCCCAGAGTTATCCATCTGGAAGAATGTCATTGCCTAGATCAGACCTCAGTATTCTGACTCCCAACCAAGTGTTCTTTCCAGTAGATGTACTGTTTATTGGCAGGAAAGAAATCACAGCCCCAGGCAGAAATGGAATCCATGTTGCATGTCTGGGAGTGGTGCTGTATGCTCCCTCGCAAATACTCAGGGCTCAGTGGAAAAGAAAGGTCTTCCACTTTTCCCCATTATACGTAGTCTATATATTACTGGGGAGAATTTTACATTGTATCTAGAGATCAGCCTCAGCAATCATATTAAAGTGCAGGCTCTTTCTCTACACAGCCTCTACTTAGTGTGTCCATAATAACCCCTTTAAGCAAATGGAGGTGCTCATCAGCAAGGGTATGACTGTTCTTAACTCTTCTGTTCCATTTTACAATTTGATGACAATAGACATTAATACTGTAATGCTGTATTCTAGATTGCCCAAATAGCTACCTCTGGATCCCACAATGAGGTGACAAGACTTCTGGCTTTTCAGTCAGTACACTATTCTACACTCTTCCAAACCACAAGAGGAGCAGCCGCTGGGAAGTAGAATTTTCTTAGGGTAAATTAGGCATGAGAATTCTCCCTGGATTCTGGTCTCTTTTTTAGAGATGTCTCAGGCCTGGAGAAATAGAGGAAACTATAGAAAAACTTAATTGCTCCTGTAGTCAAATGAAGTAACTGTTGGGAAGAACTGGCTTTTTCTAGGTGGGAGTCTCCATTAGTGCTCTAATTGTTTGGAGTCTGTAAAAATGGGCCCTAGGTTTGGAAAGGGGTATGTGTAGTGAATAGGTATCCTTACCTAAAGAGAGGCTGACCTTTGCCCTTAGATACTGGGAGGTGACCTGTAGGCCCCTAAAGTATCCTGCTTGATAAGAGTGTCTTGCTTGGAGGCTTTGGCCACCAGACAGTCTAACAATGTGATTTATGATGGGGCTTTGAGACACACTGTATGAGTTCCAACCTTTAGAGGAACTGAACGCTAAAAGCATTAGTCTGACCTCTGGGAAGGGCTAGAGGTGAAAGGTGAGCCATGTAGGGTAGTGTGAGATTGAACCCCAATAAAAACCCTGGACACCAAAGTCTCAGGGAAGCTTCCCTACTTACAATACTCTGTGCACATTGTCACACACAGCGGCTGGGAAGAGGTAATGCTGTCCATGATTCCATAGGGGGAGGATCACTGGAAACTCTCTTGGGACCCCTCTTGGACTCTGCCCTACGCATCTCTTCCCTTGGCTGATTTTTATTTGTAAGTTTACACTGCAACAACACTATAATTGTAAACATAGCTCCTGTGAGTTATTCCAGGAAATTAGCCAATGTGAAGGTAGTCAGGCCTCTCAAATTATAGATAGCTGGTCTGAAGTGAGGGTGGTTCTGGGGACTCCTGAACTTGATGCTAATGTAGAAATGAGGGCAGTCTTGGGAAGACTGTGTTCCTTCAGGCTTTGCAGTTTGGCTAAACTCAATTCTAGGGTGATGGTGAAAAAAAGGAAAAGACAAGGAAAGAAGATATGGGTATGATTCATAATGGTGAAGTCTATGAAATTGGTAAGTTTAAGGGTTTGTATTTTGGAAAAGGTGAATTTACAGAAGTCTTTCCTAGATAGGAGGTAAGAGATAAAAATCCTGGCAGGAAGAAAAATGAGACCCATTTCAGATCTGAGTAAGAGTCCTAGTAGAGTGACCTTAGGAAAATTATTTCAAGCCTTAGTCAAATGGAACTAAAGATAAGAGTTAAAAGTGATGACATATGTGGAAACATTTTAAAGCTATATGTAAAATTTTTTTTACCAGTTCAGAAAAATCTGAGGATAACTGTCACAAAGTGAGTTCTTCTGGAGAAGTTAAGACTTTCCTAATATTTACCCCATCAGAAAAAATTATTGCTGAGTTTTTTAATTTGTCACATTTTATATTCAAAACTTTAATTTGATTTGTAATCCCTTATTTTAAATATATTTTTCTATGTGTTCGTTCCCAAGCAAGGGCCTTTTATTTTATTAAGATATAATTGACAGATAACATTATATTAGTTTCAGGTGTACAACATAATGATTTGATTGTATATATTGTAAAATGATCACCACAATAGGTCTAGTGAACATCCCTCAGCACACAGTTATAATTTCTTTTCTTGTGCTGAGAACTTTTAAGATTTACTCTCTTAGCAGCTTTCAAATACACAACACAGTATTATTGAATCGTTACCATGCTATGCTTTACATCCCCAGGACTTGTTTGCAAGTGACTTTTAGATCCAAAAAACTGGGGTGCTTAATAAAAGCAGTTCACATATTTCAATTTCTCCCCAAATTTCTCATCACTAAATGTGTTTGATTTGCATCTTACCCAACACCCTACATCATGGACTCAAATTTCTCAGAACAATACATTTTAAAATGGTGCCTCAGTGTGAGGTGGATTTTTCCGAAGTAAGGGTTGCGGGTGAGTTGCGTGGTCTTGGAGTTTTACCAGAGGCAGAGCAGCAGTGCTTCTGGAGCGCAGCCTCCAGGGGACGGCACCCAGGGGTGAGTAGGCTCCCGAGCGGCGTCTGGGCTGGGAAATTTGGGAGCTCTCCGGAGGCAATCTGGGGGCAGCATTCCAAGTGGGTGGGGGGGAGTGGATCGACGGCGCTGGGCTCGCTCGGCAGTGTCTTGGCCGGGCCGGGCCGGGAGGGGCCCAGTTCCCACCTGGACTAAGATGGTTCCGATGGGGTCGTGGGTTTCAGCCTCCTCCGCCGTGGCTAGGGCCAGGGAGGGCTGCCTCTCCCCCGGAGGCCCGGTCTCCATCGGCGGAAACCTCGGTGGAAGTAGCTCGTTCCCTTGGCAACACCACGCTCGGCCCGGCCTGTCCCACGCCGGGAGCGGAAGAGGGGGTGAGGGAGGAGCCGGGGCAGCCGGGCCATTCCGAGCACGCGCCCTCCCAGTCCCGTCCCCCCCCCGCGCGCCGGCGGCCGTGGTGCAGCCCAAGGCGGAAGCGGCTCCCACACAGACCCGGCTCCCGAGTGCAGCTATGGCTGCGGGTGTCCCCTGTGCGCTTGTCACCAGCTGCTCCTCCACCTTCACTGGAGACCGGCTGGTCCAACGTGAGTAGCGAGGCTCCTGGTCCGACCTGGCAGCTCTCTAGGCCCCGGCGGGCGACGCCTCAGCACCGCGGCCTGCCTCTGGGCCTTTGTCCCCGCCGCGGTCTGGGGCTCTCCCAACACTCTGCGCTGGCCGAGGCCCCCAGACTCCATCGACGTGTCCAGTCCCCCCGACGCGTTGCTCTTTTGCCTACCCGGCCCACTATTGCGTTTCTCGCAGCTTTTCCGGCGAAGTGGGACAAATCCCCACCCCGCCCAGCCCACGGGTGGTGGTGGGCTCCTTTGAGGTGGACCCACAGGCATTGTGGAAACTGTACCGAGTTACACGAGTGTAAAGGCAGGAATTGTGACGCTTGTTGCTATCCCTGCTCTTGCGGCGGAGAGTTTGTTTCCCCTTGGCCACCCCTTAATGTTTGTGAGACCTGTTGGCCTTGTCCCCACCGTTCTGTGTTTGCTCACTGCCTTGCCGTCCTCCTGAGGCACGGGCTGACCGCCGACGGTCGTTTTGAGGTAGCGCTGGGCGTTATGCATTTGCCTCTAGACCTTCCTAGTGGCTGGCAAACTGAGGAACTTCAAAGGAACCGTGGGCGAGACCAGTGTAGTAGAGGGGGCATTGGGCTGGGCCACAGGCTCAACTCTTCCCCTAAAGGACTCTGGGAGGTTGATTGTAACTCAAGACTCCTGTTTTCAATGAGTGGCCTCGAGTTAGAGCAGTGTTCTCAGCTGTAAGATAGTGAGCACAATTAACCTCTGCCCGTCAGTTTCTTATCTATATAAAATGGTGATAATTTTCTCAAGATTGTTGTGCTTAACCCAGAGGCTGGCACATAGTAATCATTGATATAAATGACAGATGTTATCAAAGCAGGTTCTCTCTCCAACCCTCAGTTTCCTCATCCTTAAAACCGGGCATCTTCTGAACCTAGCTCACAGGATTGTTTGAGGGACAGGTGATGGCACATTTTGAGAGCTTTGTAAATTGTAAAGCATCATACAACTAAAACTTTTTTTAAAAACCTGTCAAATCATAAAGGTAGGCACAAATATTCTGTATCTTAGTTATCATTTACGATCACTTAAAAACTTCCTTGAGAAGGTAAAAGTTTAGTTATAGCACTTACTAAATGCTAACTGCTCTAATTATTCTCCTTTCTTACCTCCAAGCAGTGCTCCTTCACATTTATTTCCTTTCTTTTAAAACTAATTTATGATCTAATGTTAAAATGATCAGAATAAGAATTCTATATAAAGTGTACATAAAACATACAAAATATATTTTATACAAATATGTTTATTACATAAATCATATATATAAAATATATTATAATCCATAACTATATATTTATACAAATGTACTTTATATACTTAAACATATATAAAATATTTTAAAATTCTATATAATATATTTTGAAATTATATAGAAAATTGTATATGAAATTTAATTACAATAAAAAAGTCTATGCATTTGGCGAAAATCTGGAAGGAAATGCACAAACATATTAACAGTATTTGTGTTTGGGTGATGAGACCATGGATGATGTTTTTCTCCATATGCTAAATCTTACTTAAGGAGCATGCATATGGAGTACATAGGTACATAGGAGTACTTCTGTGACATTATTTTTTAAAAAGAAAGGAAATAAGTGGGAAGTAGCACTGCTTAGAGGTAAGAAAATGGAGTAATTAGAGCAGTTAGTTATTTAGTAAATACTATAATTAAACTTTTACCTTCTCAAGAATTTTTTAAGTGATCATAAATAATAACTACATTATAATTATATTTTTATATGATATATAAAAATTTTAAATATTTTATATATTTATATAAAATACATTTGTATAAATATATATAGTAATGGATTATAATGTATATTTGATATATATGATTTACATAATATATATTTGTATAAAATATATTTTGTATGTTTGATGTACACTTTATATATAATTCTTATTCCAATCATTTTAAATTTAACATTATATCATAAATTAGTTTTCATCATATATTACATCTAGTGAACATATAAAAATTTGCTTAAGATTCTTGGTGTATTTAACTTTGCAAAAGAATTACAGTTGACCCTTGAACAACATGGGTTTGAACTTTGTGCATCCACTTATATGTGGATTTTTTTCAATAAATACTCTAAATGCATTTTCCTTATGGTTTTTTTAAATAACATTTTCTTTATTGTAATACAGTATATAATACATATAACATGCAAAATATGTGTTAATTGACTTATTGGTAAGGCTTCTGGTCAACAGTAGACTATTAGTAGTTAAATTTGGGGGGAGTCAAAAGTTGTATGTGTATTTTTGTTGGTGTGGTAGGTGGGGGTTGGTGTCCCTAACCCTCCCTGCATTGTTCAAGGGTCAACTGTATAGGCATTTGGATTTCCATTACTAACATATAAAAGTCTTTTAAAACCAATCTCAGAAATATTTGTTAAGTATTCTGATGGCTGCAGTACTCTATCATGGGCTTTAAGGATCAGAATTGGGAGGAGACATGGTTACTTCCTTGAAGGAGCTGATACCTGTAGTTGGTAAATAGTATCACTATACTTTAAAGTATAATGGCATCATTGGGGGGAAATTGATTATGTAAAATAATGCTTCTTTGATAACTCAAAAACCAGCTTTTGTTGGTTAAGATTACATGACGTTTTGTTTGTGATTCCATTAATGGTACATAGTGAAAAACAAGGGCAGTTAGTGAAGTGATGACTTGAGTAAGGAAAAGTGAACTGTAAAAGAGGGCTTCATCATTCCTTCCCAGGTTCATGAGGAGGCTAATAGTGGATAGCACTAGAATGCAGGATTTGTGAGCATTTATTCTGTTTTACCATAATTAAAGATTGAATTAGAGTAATCATAAGGTAAGTCTAATTTTGGCATAAGAGATGGAGACTATGGTAATGAATGACTTGTCAAGTGTTCAGTGATATTAGGCCATAGTATGATTTTTGGATTGAATCTGATCTACCTTTTTGGGACAGTTTGGTTTCATTCCATACATCAGAAAGAGGAACGTTTAGGGTTTCTTGGGTTTCTCTTTCCTTTGACATCTGACCTATTTTACTGCTTTTAACCAACAATAGGACATATTTCAGCAAGTTTGGTATAAATATACTTGAATAAAAATCCATAGCCCTCTACTATGGATAAAGTGCATATATGGAATTTGTGAGAAACTTTTTTTTCATTTTGTCACTCAAAGACCTTATTTACACTATTCTAGGTGGATGTCTGATATCAGGTAAAAGGGGCGTTACAGTGTAGACTTTTCAAGGGAAATGAAGGTTTTGGATGCTTGAGGGACTTGCGCAAGGCTGTATGTGGTATGAGAGCAGGTGTCTGTACTCCAAGACCAGATATCTTTCCATCTCAGACATATGAACATTTACTTTTATTCCACAAAAGTGTATTCTTTTTTTTTTATCACAGAGCTAGTCTCTGTGCCAGTTAGTTAGCTAAAATGATGACTAAGATACTATTCCTGCCCTCAAGAGGGATGTAGTGAAAATGTGTGCTCCACTTCTGAAAATATTAAAATGTATGCCTAAGTTTTAACATCTTACTCTGCTTTCTTACAAGGAACTTTAGATAGAAAATTTCCTGGAGACTTGCTTGTTTTAAAGTATATAGTGCCAATAAAACAACCATAAGCCTCAGATTCTACATTTGAACATTTGGAGCAAAATTCTTTTTTCAGTCAAGTGTAGGAATTGGAGATCTTATAATCATATCAAGCATTTATATGTGTCAGTACTCTTCCCAAACATATTTTCACATTGTTTAATTTGTCTCTAGTATCCCTGTGAAGTCATGAAGTCAGGCTCTCTCCATTTTATAAAAGCAGAAACCAAGACTCAGAAATACTAGGTGTCTTGCCAAAGTTCTCAAGTAGTGAGTGCTAGAGAATAAGTTCACATTCAGGGTTTGTGTGCATGGAATGTGTGAATGAAATGAGTTGGAATTCCTTAGCAATCAGAACTATTTAAATTTAAGATAGTGGCATTGGTGTAAGAAATGATAGAGAAGATTAGCCCTAAAAGAAGGTATTAAAATAATCACACAGGCAGTGCCAGCCATCATTTATGACATGCTTTTTTGAGAAACCTTCATTCTTCTGCAAGACTGGGAGTTTGTTTCTAGGTCTATTGGACTTCTTCCTATACTTACAATCTTAAAGTAATTTACCAAGGAGGACATCCTTATTTTAAACATAAGGGGCTATTGTACGTCTTAGCCAGTATTGTCTTGCAAGAGAATAGGATTAAGAGCTTGGGTCTTCTAATTTGTATTTTTCTGTAGCTGCTTAAGGTAGTCGGAGTGGAACCTTTTGGTTTATTCTGTGAATAAGTAATTTTTTGCTTAAGCAAAGTTGCTTATTTTGTTGTAGGAGGACTCTGCCTTTGATTGAATTGTGTATTTCCAACTCTTTATTTTCTTCAAAGGAAGGAAGATTGGGCCAACAAGATCTACCACAAGGACTTAGAGTTGTCATCACAGTGATTCAGTAGGTGATCAGATTAAAGCAGTGATTTCAGATGATAATGGGGGTGGGTGAACTTAGATTTGTTTTTAGCCATAACAATATATTTAAAATTTTTCAATTTACATTAAAAAAAGGCTTAAGATTTTTATCTTTTTTTTTTTTTAATGCTCACCCAAGGATATTTTTTTCTGTTGCTTTTCGGGGGGGGGGGGGGGCAGAGAAAGAAACATCAATGTGAGAGAGACAGTGAATTGGTTGCCTCAGGCATGCATCCTGACTGGACCTAGGGATAGAGCCTGAATTGAACCTGGGACCCTTCAATCCTCTGGCCGAGGCTCTAACCACTGAGCCAATCCTGCTAGGGCAAGATTTTTATCTTTATTAAGGGGAGAATATTAGATCATCAACCTAAGGAGGAAGGAAAGGTTAAATACAAGTTCATATTCTCTCCAGACCCAACATGTTTGTATTATCCTCCAGTGTGTGTGCACAAGTACATGTGTTTGTGCGTGTGTGAAATTTAAGCTCAAAGAAGTTGTGATTTTCTAAGGTTTTCAGCTCATAAAAGTTGGGAAGCCAAATTCAATTCCAGTTCTTTTATATATGTGAAATATAATGACCTTCTTGACAACCAGAAGGTAGGGATAGGAGAAATTAGTACAGAAGATTTTACTACTAGATTGAGAACTTTTGTTGCTCATAATAAGTTTACACTTTTTCTTTTTTTTTTTTTTTAAATATATCTTTATTGATTTCAGAGAGAGGAAGGGAGAGGGAGAGAGAGAGCTAGAAACATCAATGATAAGAGAGTCATTGATCTGCTGCAGCCCGCAACCTGGGCATGTGCCCTGACCGGGAATCGAACCCCGATCTCCTGGATCCTAGGTCGATGCTCAACTGCTGAGCCACGCCCGGCTGGGCTACACTTTTTCTTTTATGGTAGTTGGAACCTTAATAGATAAACTAGTAAGTTTAATAATAAATGAAAATGCCTCTATTGGTGCCCAATTAGTTTTCTTACTTGTGGAGTAGGGAATTTGACTTTTTGTTTGAAGTTTTATACTAATCCCTTAGATATTGTTGATGAGTGAAATGATTGTAAGGTGTTCATCTTCCTAATAAATGGCATTTCAGTAAATGGGAGTAGAGAGTAGGAGGAGAAACACCAGAGGAAAAGTATTACACATCAGCCCATGTTGCACCAAAACCATTTATGAGTGTTGTATCATCCTGGAAGATTCTGGGTGTATCTAGACTCCGACTTTTATTTCAGGGCTACCTGTTTGTTTTTATATAGAAAAGGTAAAAACATCTATAAAGTATGCAGTGGTCATTTGATTTACACAACTTCCTGCCTTTTGACCTATATAATTCCTCAACAAATAATGACACTCAATAAATAATGAAATCTGATATAAAAACAGCTTTTTAAAAGGTTAAAGTATGAAAATTGTCTTAAATATGCCTGGCAAGAATAAAAATCTGGACACAACATTGTATTTATGTTGGAGCCAGTGCATACAGATACCACAAATACATCTCTAATAATTACTTATCCAGGAAGCAAGATTGACGTAGGTGAAGACAGAGAGGACAGTTGTGAAACTCTTAAAGAGCCTTTATGATGTTTTAGGTTCAGTAACAAATAACCTATTTAGGGTTTAATTTTCCAGACAGACATGAAGGCTGGTTCTACACCGAGGTGGGGAAAAGTAATATCGTGCTTGGATCAAAATCAGTATGCTTAGAGCAGGAAAATGTGTGATCATTTTGTTATAAACAGTACTGTTATGCTGACATAAAAGAATTGCTATTCTTTCTGAATTCTGCTGGGGTTGTTCAGGATTTTTTGTGGGGGGGAAAAATGTGAATTGAGCACTGAGTTATGCCCTCTTCCTAGCTATGTAACTTTAAGTTAACTTTTCATTCCACAAATATTTACATGTCTTTACCTGTGCCATCATTGTTCAAAATATCTCAGACATGTGTCTGTTACCTACTTCCTCAGTTAAATGAGAGGATTATCTTCCAGCTTCCATGATTTTTTTTAGCAGCTTTATTGGGATGTAATTTAAATACCATAAAATACCCCCTTTTTAAGCCTAGAACATTTCTATCATCCTAAAAGGAAATCTGTGCCTATTTGTAGTCATTATCCATTCCCACCCCCAGTAATCACTAATGTGTTTTCCCTCTTTATGGATTTGCCTTTTCTGAATATTTTATATAAAAGAAATCCTATAATAGGTGGTTTCTTATGTCTGGCTTCTTAGCTTAATGTTTTGGAGAGTCATCCATATTGTAGCATGTGTTTTATATTCCATTGTATGGATATACCACATTTTATTTATCAATTCATCAGTTGATAGACATTTGGGTGGTTTCTACTTTTTGGCTATTATGAATAATGCTGTTGTGGACATTCTAAGAACCTATTGTACTATTTTAAGAAACTACCAAACTGTTTTCCAGAGTGGCTGCACCATTTTACATTCCCATCAGTAATGTATAAGGGTTCCAAGTTCTCCACATTTTTTACAACGCTTGTTGTTGTCTCAGTTTTTTATTTTAGTCATTCTAGTGGGTGTGAGGTAGTATCTCATTGTGGGTTTGATTTGCATTTCCCTAATAACTAGTGATGTTGAGAATCTTTTCGTGTCCATTCATTTATTTTCTTTGGTGAAATGTCTGTTCTAATCTTTTGCCCATTTTTAAATTGTTCTTTTTTGTCTTATGAGTTGTAAGAGTTCTTCATATGTAGTATTCTAGATACAAGTCTCTTATATATAATTTGCAAATATTTTCTCCAATTCTGTGGTTTGTCTTTTTGTTTTCTTAATGATATCTTTTGAAATGCAAAAGTTTTTTAATTTTGATGAAGTTTAATTTATCATTGTTTTCTTTTTCCAAGTTCCTTTGACTGTTATTGCCCAGTCATGATTTTACTCTTCTTGAAGGACCTTTTGAAAACTGGGATATTGGATCTGTTAGCTTTGTAATGTTTTCCAATGGACTGAGCTTATTTTCAATATTTGAATACAGGGCTAAAGAGTAAATGTTCTCCGTGAAACTTATTCTGTTTGGGAGATTTATCTCCGACATGTGTACTTTCCTTCACAGTAACTTAGCATCTGCTGCAGATACTATTGTCATTCTGAGCAGACATTGAAGTTTTTTGTGAGATTTTATTACTCGATGCTGATTTTTTATGAAAAATTACCATTTGAATGTAAAAATTATTTTCATCTCATAATTGTCCTGTTTAGGCTTACATACACTTTCTTCCAGAAAACCACCATCATAAATTATTTTCGAAGCATCTAAGATTAATTGCCAGGTAATTTTTGTGGTTAAGATAATTAAAGAAGGCATTTGAGATAGATTTTATCAGAGATAGATTTTATCAGATATGAATGAAAGGCATTTATATCTATGGTGGAAGGTTATGATGCCTGGCCGTAAAGGTTAGTTTCAGTTCAATGAGAAATAATAAAATGAACTTTGCATTCCAGGTCTTTTGTTTCATGAATACAGCTAAGTCAGTTCAACAAATTCCTTTGTTTTAGATCAGAGTTGTTCAACTTTAGCACTTTTGACGTTTTGGATTAGGTAATTCTTTGTTATGTGGGCTGTTCAGTGCATTGTAGGATGTTTAGCAGTATTCTTGGCCTCTGCCCACTAGATACTAGTAGCATCTCCCTAGTTGTGACAACCCAAAATGTCTCCAGATGTTGAAGTATGTCTCTGGGAAACAAAATCACTTCCCCATAAAGAACCACTGCTTCAGATGTATATCTAGAACTAGATTTTGAATAAGTAATAGATAGTAATGGAATTCAAAGAAGCCCTTCCCCTTCAAATATGGGTAGGAATTGTCCATCAGCAGTGCCACTGGGTTTGATAAAGTGGTCTTTGCATGCAGCCCATGAAGCTTAGAGGCTGATGGTTCCTCTTTAACCCTCATAAAACACTCCTCCATATTCTCTCTCTCCTTGTCAGCTTGATGTTTTTGTGTGCATGTTTGTCTCTGACTGCATTGTGAGGTCTTTTAAGGGCAAGCAGAAACCATGTATCTCCCCGCTCTGCTTGGAAGTTGTGGCATCCCATTCCAGATGGTTATTGGGAGAAAGTGAACTTGAGGAAAAGGAGGAGAACTGAGTTGGATTTCCTCTGCTTTGACTTTTAAAACTTTTCCACTATGATATAAAAAGTCTCAGAGCATGTGGATATGCGAATTTAGGTGTGACCAGAAAGGAGTGTGTGAGGGAAAGGTAATGAAGTGTTGTAAGCAAACCAGAATTGCTGTTCTCTCGTAAAACAGTGCTGTAGTGCTTTAACTCAATCCAGTTTTCCTTCCCTCAGCAGCTTAATACTGCTCCAGTGATTGGTCTGTCATATGGACCGAAATAATATTGCAGATACAGTTGACTCTTGAACAATGTGGAGGTTAGGGGCTCTGACTCCCCTAATAATCAAAAATCCACGTCTAACTTTTGACTCTCCCAAAACTTAACTACTGTACTTGCACCAGGAGGCTGCAGGATGATTACTCAGAGAATCACAGATATGAATTTCCCAGCATTTGTTTGTGTAAAGTCCCAACATTCACATTGCACATTTAACCTTTAAATGCCACACAGGCTCCATTACAGCAGTTATCATCTACTTCTAGGACTTGGGGAATAATCTGTTCGTTAATAACTGCTACCAATTATTTGCCAGAGCAGCACCCACTTTGTGTGGCATCCTCATGAAATTGTGACTATGGAATTGTAACTGGTTGCAACTTACGGAACCATTATGATTTTTATTTTATTTATTTTTTAATCCTCACCCAAGGATGATTTTAGAAAGAGAGGAAGGGGGAGAGAGAGAGAAAGAGAGACAGGCAGACATTGATGTGAGAAAGAAATATAGATTGGTTGCCTCCCGTATGCTCCTCAACCTGGGATTGAACCCACAATGTAGATATGTGCCCTGACCGGGAATTGAACCCCAAACCTTTTGGTGTACAGGATGATGCTTCAACCAGCTGAGCCACCCAGCTAGGGCTGGAACCATTATGATTCTTAAAAGTCTCTTTGCCTATCCTTGCCAGTTGATGAAAACTCTGGCTTTTGTATTTTTCCCCCAAATCACACTTTGCTCAATTCTTTGCTTTCATAATGACTACTTTCCCCTTCAACTGACGTCAGATTCTGCTGCCTCCTATAATTTTCCTAATTGCTTTCTCTTCTGTCTCAGTTTATGCCTCAACAATGGAAAAGAAAAATATGAGAAGGCATATTTTGGGAAGGGAGGGGCCAGGGCAGCTTAAAGGAGGTGGTTATTTCCTAATTGTAATGTTTCTTACTAACTCTCCTCAATGCATCTGTAACCTACCCTCTCGTTAGTAGTTCTGTCACATTTGCAAAAATCTGAGCTAGGTCGGAGGAAATGAACATTTACTGAGAACCCACTGGGTGCCTGAGCTTTCTTACGCATTGTTTCACTTGCTCTTCAAGAAGTCATTTGAGAAGTGTTTTTGTCCCCATTTGCAAGTGAGGAAATGAGACACCTATGAGGTTTAATTTGTCTTTCTCACAGAGGGCCAGCATTCAAAAGCTGGTCTGTCTGACCCCAGGTCTGTGCTGTCTTTTATGGCCTGGCCTTTTCCAGTCTGCTTAATACCGTCATGACAAAGGGAAGGTGGGGGGAACATTGGGCCCCAGAAGAGTGTATACCATTAAAGACACTCTGATACCTGGCTGTAAAAGCAGTTTCAGTTCTGTGAGAAAGAATAAAATCAACTGCATTCTCAGAAAAGTGCTGATTTCTGGAAGGGTTGTCTTTATTTGAGGTGGCAGCTATCATTTCCCTCGGGGCATAGAAAATAAGATTTAACCACTGGACAACTTTTCATAAAGAATGCCATGGTTAGTTAAGTGTATATTAATTCTACTGGTATTAAAAGTGCCCTTAATTCTACTACTAAAGGAGATATGAATAATCCCAAACAGTATCAATGTACTTAGTTTGGAATGTACGTATTTTGTCTTTTTTGGCTGGGTTGGATAGGTTGAGGGGGTAAATATATATATATATATATATATATATATATATATATATATATATACACACACACACACACACACACACACACACGCACACACACGTATATATACACACACACACACAGCTTAGGGCAAAAGTAGGTTTACAGTTGTGAGTACATGAAACACAGAATTGATTCTTATATTAGTATTTATTAATTATTGTATTTTCCATATGAATTACTATAAACCTACTTTGCCCTGCCCTGTATATTTGTGTGTGTGAGAGAGAGAGAGAGGGAAAATGGGTATTTGTGGTGATTTGGGAATTCACCTTAAAACTTCATCTGGCTTCCTAATTCATATTAAAGGGAGTATCACCTCTTACTGATTCTGAACTGTAGAAAATTAGCTGCCTCCTTTCTTACCACACGTACCCTTTCTCTGAGGAAAGGAACATTAGAATAGACAGGGCATAGTGCAAGGCCAGGCGGGAGGAAGAGGGGGTTGTTGGATACTAAAATGAAATGCTTCTTTGGCACACAGCTTTCTTCAGCTCTCTTGAGTCTGTCTTTTCATGTGGAATTCTAGGAGAAATAAGTTCACCAAGGAAGTGAGAAAGCAAATAGGAGTTGCTGAAGAGTTGGTGGCTATGTAAAACAGTTTCTCAAACGGAGAAAGATATTTATACTTTACTTAAAATGGGAAAAGTTTTATCCTTACTACTGGTTCTGGGTTGACATTTAACTTCTCATCTGAAAACACTACAAATTAACTATTTTAAGCTGTGAAACCAAGTTTGTAGTAACAGACCCAGCAAGTAATCACCTAGTATTTGTCTCTTAAAAAAATGATATATTACAGCTCCACCAGGTGGCTGCCAACAGTGTGAATGAGACAGGCTGACATCCACTAGGAGGAGGGAGAAGCTGTTCCTGATTTTATTTGTGTATCATTTGTCTACATCAAACTCAGTTTAGTGAAGGGCAAAGAAGGGAGACAGACCATTGCAGGTTTTTCTAGGAAGTCTGTCTGGCGCCCCCGCCCCCCCCAAGATCACTATGACTCACTTTTGACATAGAAGTACCGACAGTTTCTGATTGTGCTGCAGGCTCATGTATTCTGGTGTCCTCGTTCTGACTGTTATTTTTGGTTTTCCGAAAAGGGCAATAGGTTAATTTTGGCTTGTGACCATTAGATATGAGTGTGATGCGGTTCAGGTGCTAGCTATCTTGACGTGTAATGCATCACAGTGTGGTAGGAAAGGATGCTTGGTGACCTGAATTCCATTTTAGGCTCTGCTCCCATTAGGCAGGTGACTCTTTTGGCTCTCAGTTTTCTTATCTGTGAAATAAGTGAATTGTACTGGCTGATCTCCAGAAACTTAGCCATATGCACAAGTGTTTTAGTAATTTTTGTTTTAATTTGGAAAAGAATAAACTTGTTAAACATTTGAAACCACATACAGAAGATGAGAGATAAAAGCTATATTTAGTATAGGCATTTACATTTTTTAAATTAAAGTCTACATTATGATATTGATGATAAGAACTAGAGTGAAACAATCTTCACTATTCTCTATAGTTCTAATGTGGCACAGATGTGATAATAAAGTCCATATGCAGCCTTGCTGAAAGTATCTGATTAGTCATAAAATGTTAAAAATAAGTAAATTGAGCTATCAGATTGTTTTAGGCAGCACAAAGAATCTTTAAAAATCCAGCTACTAAAACATTGAAAGGTGAAATTCATTTTCCCAATTTATTGGTTCTGTTCTCATCTAGGTTTAGAGAAAAGAGAAATAAACAGCTTCTTTCTATGTGTTAAGTAAATATTTTAATCACTTAAAAATCAAAGGATAGTATAAAATTGAAATTTTAAGAGTTCTGAGTAACACGGGTGTGTTCTTTTGTATTCATTAATAAAATGAACCATCCTTAATGGATCCAGATAGTCTAAATTGCAGTTGTTAAGTGTGACATTTTAATTGATTTTTTTTTCATGTTAGTTGAAGACACTGTCTTGAAAAAAGCATGACCCAAATTTTATTCTAGTTTTTAACAATACAACCAGTTTAGGAAATACCAAGAACTGATTGTAGTGACCCCATGCTCCTTGTACTTTCCCCATTAACAACAAGTGAATTCATTATTTTACTCTTTCTGCTTCCCCCCTTTAAAAAAATAATCTGTTATTTTAAAAAGTTACTCATGAGTGAAGACTGATCCATATGGTGGCTCCTCCTACCCTTTCAAAACAATCAGTTTATACATTTTTTGCTACTCTCCTTCGTTTAGTTTGCCTTCTTCCATATGTGCTTTTATTGGCATATTGCTGCACCACCTGCTTGGAGTTTGGAATATTAGCTTTGAATGCAACATAGACTTTGATCTTGGTTTTTTTCCCCCTGTGAGACATTTAGATGAAAACTGAATCTTTGACTTTAATAACGTGTTCTTTCTGTATATTTCCTGCCTGAACTTGTCATAAGGCTCGTGAGGGACATTGCAGCTGGTTGCTATGGAATCGATTGATAATTAATAAAGATTTTGACTTTAGATAGAAATTAAAGAGACAGGGTAAAATCAGATTTTCAAATATTGGCCCAGACCTTCTGTTAATTTAAGAGTGGCAAGTCTAGTTTTGGTGAAAAATTTTAGAAAGTTAGTTTCACAGTGTGCCTTATGTCAAAGGTAAAGTCTTAATTTCAGTTCCTGCTCATAACCACATGATGAAGGGTTACCAATCGGGGGGGGGGGGGGGGGAAGCACACACGTGCGCGCACACACACACACACATACACACACACACACACACACACACACACACGCTTTCTATATTATTATACATGATTCCTAGCAGTCTTTTGGATTAAATAATTTCCCCATATATTTCTGATGAGCAAAAACTATGGCAGTGTCCTAAATACATAACCTTAGCTCTGGAATTTTTAGTTTTCAGTGTTCTTCTCTCTGTAAGTTTGAGAAATACTTCACATGTTCATCAATATTATGCATTGAGTTTGTCGCCATTTTGCTGTATATTCTTAGAATAACTCAATTAGTGGCATGTCATTTTACTTCTCTAAGCTCATTTTTCACATCTGTATTAAATGGAGGTTGTAGGTATGGGCATGAGAGATGAGAGTGTAAGTTAGAACAATTTCTAATGTCTCTTCCATTTCTAAATATTTTATGATATGGAAGCAGAATGCTTCAATGGTTCCATGACCATATTTATTTTTGGTTTTTACTGTAAGAATTTCATTAGTTATACCCATGTTGTACATGGGCTTCTGAAAGATTTAGTTATATTCTGAATCATTTAACTTGCTTGGCTATTAAACATTAAAAATTTTCCAGAAGTGTCTTTGTCAAATAAGAATTTGAATTGGCTTTCAAAGATCTGAACAAGGCTGAATATAAATGGAATTGGGCTCATTTATCAGTATCTATTCTTTTATTTTATTAGTTGAATTAATTCGTAAGCATTTGGCCCAGGGAATATGTGTAACTCTTCATTTTATTAATGATTTAGCCTTAATGCTATCTTCCTTTTAGCTTGCAATAAGTATGAAATGGTTACAGACTTTTTAGGATTTTTATCATCATCCATCTTCCATGAAATTCATAAGCTATGAAATAAATACAGCTGTCATTCTCTTCTACTTCTTTTCTGGGTGTTAGGTGAGATGACTATTTTGTTCTCTACCTAATCTAGTCGCAGTGGTGTTTGTGTTCTTAAAGCAAAAAGCCAATGAGTTACATTATGTCACCATTACTTTTATAATCAAGTGACCAGAGAAGAAAATACTGTAATAAATGTGAGGCCCTTTGAAATCCTTGTGTGAAGGGAAGCAGCCTAAGTACCATATTACTCTGGTATCTTATTGAGAAAATTGACCTATGTACATTGGTTTTGCACTTTCCATGGTAATGTTGTGTCATTTATTTAGACATCCTTGGAACAGAAGATCTTGTTGTGGAAGCGACTGCCAATGATGCCGTGAGATTTTATCCTTGGGCCATTGATAATAAGTACTATTCAGCCGATATCAATCTATGTGTAGTGCCGAACAAGTTTCTCGTCACTGCAGAGATTGCAGAATCTGTCCAAGCATTTGTGGTTTACTTTGACAGCACACAAGTAAGATTTTGTTTTCCATGACATTTTGAATAAGAAAATATCTTATGTTTTCTTTTTTTTTAACCTTGAGTTTTTTGTGAGTTCTCTTCATGTCTGTTTTTCTGCTTTTGTTTGTATGCTTGTTTTCCCTCCCTCTAGAAATCTGGTCTTGATAGTGTCTCCTCATGGCTCCCCCTGGCAGAAGCATGGTTACCTGAGGTGATGATCTTGGTCTGTGATAGAGTGTCGGAGAATGGTAAGACACTTCAATGGGGTGGGAAGTGGTAGTTTGTAAATACATTTGCCATTCTTTGGTAAACAGAATCCATTTGTTTCCTTAACTAAGAATAGTGTATCTCATGTGACTTTATTACTTTAACTAAATATCTTCAGCTATTTCTCTTTGGAATCTTGCAATATTTACTTTTCTTCTTTTTTAAATAATGGACACTTTGGTTTTGAGAAATCATTTTCTTTTTATTACTTTATTTTGGGTTCCTGTAGAATAATATTGACATTAGTAGAAACACATTGAGATTTATGGATAGTATTGCAGCAATATTCATATTTTTATTTTAAATTTTTAAAATTTATTGATTTGAGGGGGGGGAACATCAATTTTGTTGTTACACTTATGTATTTATTGGTTGATTCTTGTATGTGCCCTGACTGGGGATTGAACCTGCAACCATGGTGTATGTGAATGATGCTCTAACCAACTGCCCTACCCAATTAGGGCTCATATTTTATTTTTACATATAAATATATTTGTTTGCATATTATTTTAGGTGTAAACCGACAAAAAGCTCAAGAATGGTGTATAAAACATGGCTTTGAACTGGTAGAACTTAGTCCAGAAGAATTGCCTGAGGAGGATGGTAAGTGTTTATGTCTTGAGAAAATGTGGAATTTGGATTGAGATATAAGATTATTTAATTCTTGAAAGAAGAATCACAGTGAAATTAAAACCCCCCCCCCCCCCAGTGCTTGAAAAGATTTGTGCAAAATCCATTGATGTGGTCTTACCATTAATCAAATAATCCATTTATTTGGGTTCACAATCCATTTTAGGGCTTTTGAAATGTTTGTTTTTCTTACACATAAAGCTAGAGGATTTCTGCCTTAAAGCTTAGTCATTTTCCTAATTGCTTATCCTTTCTCCACATCTGAAAAAGAGAGTTTGACTTATATTCATAAACAGGTAAAGTTTATGTTTCTCATTTTGAATTCCTAGTAACCCAAGGCTGAACTCCCAAGAACCATAGGTATGCCAGCTCTATTTGTATGTCTTTTGGACATTTGAAACCAAAAATAGACTCATAATGCCCTCTTGGGGTAGCTCTGCATTTAACTGCCTTCTACTGCAGTCTGGACCTTCTATTTCTTCTCCCTTTCATTTCCCCTCCCCCATTTTTCTTCTCATCTCTACTTCTTCTAAGTACACCTATGCTAGCTACTATGGGATCTACCAAGATAAGACAGATTTTGGCCCATCAAAACCTTATCATCTGGCACAAGAGATAAAACATCTATATAAATAATTGAATTGCCAAGTGGGGCATCATTCGTTTTATTAAAAAATATTGGTACTGTGGTATTTCAGAGACAGAAGAGATTATTTTAAAGAATGAATGGGTACCATGAACTCTCACCTGTCAACTGGTTCATGGGGAAGAAATTGAAAACGTACTGGAATTGTATTTAGAGGACTGGACTGATGAGGAGTTGGCATTGAAAAGATGCCAGTTGTTCCAAAAGACATTCTAGGCAGGGGCAACCAATACGAATTAAATTACATAGATAGAATATAAGTAATCCTTATATGAAACATATATTTTAAAGGAATTAAGAAATGTCCTTCTATATTATAGCTTGTTTAGAATTTTTTTCAAAATATTACCTTTGGGAATAAAACCTTGCCAGAGAAGAAGACAAAAGTGAAATAAAAAGGTTAATTTTTCTCCCTGTACAGTTTTAAGAATATTGAACATTAACAAGTGCAATTTCTCCCTCCATGTTTTTCTAGGTCCCCTAAAACTTGTGCCTTATTCTGTGTATGTGAGCATGTGTGTAGTCGCTTATTTTTCTCTAAAATTTTCTCTCCTTCCTATTGTCCTTGAGAGTCGACATTTGAGTCATTTATTTAAATCTGTTTTCATTTTAGAATCTCTGCTTTTTTATACCACTACACTTCTTCTTGTTCCTTGTCTGAACAATGTTCTTAGATGAACTCAGCTTAATCTTTATATATGTGTGTGTATGTGTGTGTGTGTGTGTGTGTATGGAGGGAGGAAGGGAGAGGGAGAAAAAGACAGAAACATCAATGATGAGAGAGTCATTGATCGGCTGCCTCCTGCATGCCCCCTACCAGGGATCGAGCCGGGAATTGAACCCTGATCTCTTGGATCATAGGTCGATGCTCAACCACTGAGCCATGCTAGCTGGGCAGTTCAGCTTAATCTTAAAGTAGATTTTGACATATCATCTTTAGGCAGTGTAACTAAAACTTTCCTAGAATTTTTTAATGCAAACAGTTCTTAAGCCATATACCATCGTCCTTTATTTGCATGTATTATTCAAACATCAGTATGAAAGTTTATGCTTATTTGTATTAAATTTCATCTTATTGGCTCTTCAGGCCATATTTTTGGTTCCTGGTTATATCATCTGAAGTATTATTTTTTCAAGAATTAAATCATTCATAGTTAAGATAAACATGCCCTTTATTCATTTAAGCATTGATGATGATAAACTCATTTTTGTAGAGTATTTTTGGTTCAGTCCTCACCCTATTTCTGTTAAGTTGGTAGGTTGGTACTCTCTAAGCGATCATCAGTCCAGCAGTTACTGAGGGCCTGCTGTCATTCAGGCACTATGTAAGCATTGGGAATAATGAATTCAGCAAGACATGATTCCTGCTTTCAGGGAGTATCCGGGCTAGAGGAGAAGGTTACGCTAGTAAATCACCAATTCTACGCATTGTTCCTCTAGGAGAGTCGTGCATGGAGTGGTTTCATCCCCACTTTTCTTTTAGAATAGCATAAGTGATATTTGCCCTTGATCAAATAGCTAATAAGTTGCAGAGCCTGGATTCAGTTTCAGATCTTCTGACTTCTAATTCTGTGCTCTTCCACTAGAGACAGGTTCAATGTGTACTGTGCTCTGTAAATTCGTAAGAGACTTTGTCCTTTCAGCCATATGCAGTCTTGTAATACTCATTATCTGAAGGATCTCCATTTCCTTTATACACATTCATACCTACAGTGTAACTAAGAATACCACCTTATTATTGGTGTGCTAACTGGGATTAGTGCCTTGTTTAGAGTAGTATCAGTTAAATTTCAGAAGCAGGATAATACCAATACTAAACTAACTAAATTGTCGGGTATTTTTAATGACACTTTTTCTATCTCTTACACTCTGGTTATAGTAACTTAACTTCTCACTCTTGAACTATCTTTCTCTGATCAGGAAGTTGTTCTCTAGATATGAGTTATAAACAATAATTATTTTATTGTTCCCAGGAGAAGAAAGGGCCTTTGCAGGATGTTTTAGCATACTAATGGGACCATTCCTGCCTTCAGCAAAATCATTCTCTAAATAACCAAGATTGGTAGTACTCTAGTATTCTCCCGGGATTGTATAATTAAGGGAAACTAACATTTTCAGGAGAATATGAGTAGGTGTCATTGGTGAGGCAATGGCGATGATGTTATTATATAAGCCTCTTATATTGTGTGTTTTTCTCATTGTTTTGGTTTCTAGAATATTCTTTTTTTTAATCCTCACCCGAGGATATTTTTTCCATTGCTTTTCAGAGAGAGAGAGAGAAACATTGATGTGAGAGAGACATTGATTGGTTGCCTCCCACACGCACCCTGACCAGGGCCAAGCCTGCAACCGAGGTATGTGCCCTTGGCCAGAATTGAGCCCAGGACCCTCCAGTCCATGTGTCGATGCTCTAACCACTGAGCAAAACTGACTAAAGAAGTTTCTAGAATATGCTTATCAGGAGCTCTGAGCTTGGTATTTGCTTTAATTTTTTCTCATATAGGTTACAATGTGAAGAAACAACTAAATAAGCAAAATAATTAAGCCACAGTTATTTAAAAATGTGGCTTGGATATCTATATACACACATATATAAGTAGATGTATAAATATATATATTTTACCTCACTGATTAGATGACTTCCCAGAATCTACAGGAGTAAAGCGAATTGTTCAAGCCTTGAATGCTAATGTCTGGTCCAACGTAGTGATGAAGAATGGTAAGTAACTTGGGACTAAATGTCCTGAGGAGTTTTCCTCCTGTTTCTTATAAGTTTAAAATTATTTGATATATGTGGAACCATAAGGATTACATGAAATCTGTAGGTTTGTTCAGTTTTGTCCCCAGTTGAAGGAAGAGTCAAAAGTAATACTTCTAAGAATTTTAAATATATGTTTAATAGCTAATTCAGTAAGAATCTAGAACTTTCCTATAATATGCCTAGCATTGTCTTTGGCTTTGAGAAGTACCCCCAATATTGTAAAACATGAACCTTCTACTTAAGGAGCTCATAGTCCATCTGTGCAAAATGTGCACTTTTTAAATGCTAGGTAATCATGCAAGGCAATTCGAGATGAGGACAGAATGACTGATACGAGCAGCAACTGCTTAGAGGGCAGACAAGTGGCCTTGGCTATGGACTTCAGTATATAGGGAGACCTTCAAGGAGAAAGCAGATCTTGGAGTAATCTTTATGGGGTGGTCAAGATTTGCATTGGTGAAAAGGGAAAGTGACAAGCAAGGGAGGAGACATCATCGCATCAGTAACAGTGGTTGTATATTCTAGCATCACTAGCGGAATCTCACCTAGCAATTGGAGCTAGCTTAGAAGAGAGAGGCCTGAATGCTAGGGAGGAGAATCTGGGATTTTTGGTATAGGAATTGGTGAGTCTCTAGAGATTTTTTTTAACAAGAGATGCAAAGAAGTTGACATCTTTGAAAGTTTAATATCATGGTGGTGTGCAGGTGGGTTTGGCAGTTGAAGAAAGAAGAGGTAGAGTCTGAGGTCAGAGAGACTAGGCAGCTGTTACAGCAGCTCACTGGTGAGGTGTTGGGGCCTGGGCTAATGGGGTGGAAAGCTGGATCTGAGTGCATTCTGAAGTGGGTAGGCTGGTTGGTGCACATGAGCCTCTTATTATCTGGATCAATTTTCTGAAGCTGCAGTAACAAAGTACCACAAACAGGATGGCTTAGAAAAACAGGTATTTATTGTCTTACAGTTCTAGCAGCCAGAATTCTAAAATCAAGGTGTCATCAGGGCCATGTTCCCTCTGAAGGTGATAGGGAAGGATCTGTTCCAGGTTTCTCTTCTAGCTTCTGGTAGTTCTTTGGCTTGGGGCAGCATAACTCTAATCTTCACATGGCATTCTTCCTGTGTGCCTGTCTGTGTCCAAATTTCTTCTTTCTGTGAGGACAATAGTCATATTGAATTAAGGGCCCACCCAACTGCAGTATGACCTCATCTTAACTAAGTACATCTGCAATGACCCTATTTCCAAATAAGGTCACATTCTAAAGTATTGGGGGTTAGAACTTCAACATATGAATTTGGGGGGGATACAATTGAACCCATAACATAGATCTTTAGGAACTACTGCTTGAATAGTGTTTTTCTCTCTTTAGCACTTGGCTCCTCAACAAGTATGCTATGCTAGGTGAAACACTACAGATGGGAATGAGAAAAATCATATTTATAGTGAGCTTACCCCATATTCCCTAAGATAAAGGGTCGAGTGGCAGATCAGTTTTATAGAAGCAAAATATTTCATCTCAGTTTTTGGTCAACACTCAAGTGTTAAGTGAGATGGGGGCTCTTAACCTTGCCTGAGTTCTCATCTAACATATGTCATCACTAGAGAAGCTCCTTCTGGCATAGTAAGGTGCTCCCTCCTCCCCTTGTCATTCCGTCTTCCTACTTCATTCTTTCTAGGGGGGATCTAATGTGTCTGTTGCATTGAATTGAAAAGATAAAAGATTATTTTATTGTGATAGCATTCAAAATAAGGCCCTGATAGATATATAAAAAATAAGGAGATTTTAGCCTCTCTTGCCACCTCCCTGTTACCAAAACAAACTCAAATTGAGGCTTGGTCTCGTTCATTCATTCATCAAATCCTTGAGCATTTGTCACATTGAGGCATTGCTGTGGACTAAATCTTCACAATGAAAATATGTTTAAGGTATGGTACATAAACTCAATCAATTTGTAATAAAATTATATTCAGTGGTGCTTTTATATTTATGAAAAATATTTTCGGAAAAGCTTATTTGCCCTGGCTGAGTAGTTTACTTGGTTAAAGCATTGTCCTGATACACTAAGGTTGCCTGATCAGGGCACATAGAAGAATCAACCAATGAATGCATAAATAAGTGGAACAACAAATCAATGTTTCTCTCTCTCCCTCTCTGTCTCCCCGTTCCTCTCTCTCTAAAATAAAACAAAAATCTTTTTTTTAAAGAAGAAGAAAAGCTTATTTGGTTTCAATTACGTTTTGAAACATCTGCCCCCTCCTCAAGTTCATACATTAAGGAAGTACTGCCTTGCAATTTACATTTGTGGCTATAAATTTAGAAGCTGGACTAAACATACTTTATTACTTTGGAATTATAGCCAACGGTATTTTCTGGGGTGGGGGCCATTCTGCTTAAATACTAAACAGTATTCTTAAGAGACCTGCAAAGCAACGAAGTATACTGTGGATTTCTCATGGTTCTTTTCCCTGAAGTACCTTTGCTTCTTTTCTCAACAGTATTGGTACATTGATTTGTTGTTAACCAAAACCCAAAATATTGCCATTTACTTAATTCCATGTTTAAGAGGATCCTAGCTTATGTGGTATGAAGGAAACATCATTATCTTCTCTCTAGGAGGAGCCCTGGATATGGAAGTACAGTAACATTTGGGTACAGCCTAGGTCCTAGGAAGCGTGAAGAACATCCTTGTATAGCCCCACATCTTAGAGTAGAGACAAAGCTCTATATGAATATGTGGTGGGTCATTTTACTCTTCCAGGGCAACCTACCCCATGCTCTTGGCAGACCCTTGCTTCACTGGTGGTCTTAGGGCCTGGTGAACTGCACCTTCCTCTCAGCAGGCTTTTCTTGAATGTGTCTACCAGCAGGTGCTCAGACTGGTTTGTTTTGAGGGTTTCCATCTTCTCTACTTCTTTTTCTCTTTCATTTCCCCTCCTTTTCTTTCTCTCCTTTTATTTTTCTCTTTTTAAAATTGTGGTTAAATATACATAGCATAAAATTTACCATTTTAACCATTTTTAAGTGTACAGTTTAGAGGCATTAAGTACATTAACATTTCTGTGCAGCTATCACCACTTAAAGCTTTGTAAATGAAAACTTTTTTAAAAAATTTATCTTTATTATTGAAAGTATTACAGATGTCTGGCTCCTCCCCCCCCATTGATCCCCTCCACCTGGCACCCACCCCCACCCCCTACCCCCAGACCTTCTCCACATTATTATCTGTGTCCATGGATTATGCATATATGCATATAAGTTCTTTAATCTCTCCCCACCTACTCCCACACCTCCACCTTCCCTCTGAGATTCGTCAGTCTGTTCCATGCTTGTATGTTTCTGGATCTATTTTGTGCATCAATTTATTTTGTTCATTAGATTCCACATATGAGTTTTTTTAAATCAAAAAGTTGGTTGACAGAATAAAGAAAGGTATTAGAGGTATTCTTTCTTGTTTTTGTTTTTAAATGTAAAGTTTAATCAATTATTTAATGAGGGAATACATTTTTACACAAGATTTTTGAGAATAATAAGAGAGGTAGCATACCTAATTCATTCTAAGGCTAGCTTAACATGATTCATACTCCTAAAGATAGAACCAGTAAAGAAAATTAAGAGGCCATCTTGTCCTGGCAGGCGTGGCTCAGTTGGTTGGAGCATCGTCTCATGCACTGAAGGGTCTGGAGTTTGATTCCTGGTCAGGGCACATACCTAAGTTGCAGGTTTGATCTCCAGTTGGGGCGCATATGGTAAGCAACCAACTGATGTTTTTTTCTCACAGCAATGTATCCTTGGGTGAGGATTAAAAAAAAAAAGAAGCCATCATTCATGAACATACATGCTATGATTTTAATCAAAATATTAGCAACCCTAACCCAGAAATACATGAATATATCGTGACCTAGTTGGGTTATTTCAAGAAAACAACTTTATCAATATAAGAAAAATCTATTTAAATCACCAAATGAGCAGGGGAAAACAATCATATGATTATGGCAATCAAAGAAAATAAGCATTTAAAAACTTCAAACTCTTTTTTGCAGGGGGTTGGGAGGGCGTAGGGGATAAAGAATCTGAACAAATAAAAACTGACTCCTGTGGCAGAAATTGATAATATCGCGTATAGTAAAAACCATACTAAATGTGAAACGGAAATGTAGACAGTGATGCTACCTCTCACTTTCAGGACACTAATGACTAGTTTCTTTGTTGTTTTTGTTAGAAAAATTGCTATAATCACAATTGATTCTTGGGATTATTACATTGCAAGTTATATAATTCAAGTCATTTGGGATTATGTATTATCTATTTAGTATTTATCAAGCAGTAATGGAACACTGAGGTTATGCCATACCCATCTTTAATTTTATACTTATTGAGAAAAATATTAGTTTGAAACTCTTAAAAATCCATTTTAAATGCACTTATTTGAAAAAAAAATTCCAATTCTTGTAAGAACTATAAAAATTTAGCTGTTATGGCAAATAGCCCTAAAAATGTACAACTCTGACTAGGGTTTTATTTCTTTGTACTTTATTATCCACTATTGAAAGCCTAATTGCTTAATCTGAAGATTTAGTTAATTAAAAATTTAGGTATGAGTAGCTTCTTTCCTACCTTTCACCAAGATAAAGTGGATGTGTTTCCTAAATAGGAATTCATTATTTGAATGAGTGTCCAGCTCAATTCTTTGCTTCTTAGAAGTCTGAACAACTTGCCCGGTTATAGGATATCTTAATAACTTTTTGCTTATAGTCTCTTCATTAAAAGTTAATAATACACAAACAACCAAAGAAGAGATGTGTTAAATAGGACTTCACCAAAATTAAAAACTTACATTTTTCAAAGGACACTCAGGAAACTGAAGAGGTAACCTTCAGAATTTGTAAACCATGTATCTGGTAAAGATCTAGTATCTAGAATGTATAAAGAACTCATAACTCAGTAATAATAAGCCCAATTTAAAAATGGCAAAGGAGTTGAATAGACATTTTCCCAAAGAAGATACACAAATGACCAGTAAGCACATAAAAAGATTTTTAACATCGTTAGTCACTAAAGAAATCACAACCATGACTAGATACCACTTCACAACCACTATGTTATCTATAAACAAAGAGAGACAATAACAAGTGTTGGTGAGGACATAGAAAAATTAGAACCTTCATATACTGCTACAGGGAATTTAAAATGGCAGCCACTTTAGAACAATAGTAGTTGCTCAAAAAATTAAACCATATGACCCAACATTTCCACTCAGGTATAATACCCAAGAGAACTGAAAACATAAGTCCACACAAAAACTTGTACAGAAATGTTTTCTAGAAGCGTTATTCATAATGGCCAAAAGTGGAAACAACTGAATTTGAAACAACTGAAAATAAAATGTGGTACATTCATGCAATGGAAAATTACTCAACCATTAGAAGAAATGGAGCATGGATGGATGCTACAACATGGATGAACTTCAAAAACATTATGCTACCTGAAAAAAGCCTGACACAAAGGGGACATATTTTGATTTCAGTTACATGAAATGTCCAGAATAGTTAAATTCATAAAGATGGAGAGTAGATTAATGGTCCCAAAGGGCTGGGAGGAGGGATTACTAATGAGTACAGGATTTCTTTTTGGGGTGATTTGAATGTTCTGGTATTAGATAGTGATGATGGTAGCATAACTTTGTGAATCTACTAGAAACTAATGAATTTTACACCTTTAAAAAGTTGAATGTTGAACAAGAAGAAAAGTCCAGAGTTAAGTAGAAGGAAGGAAATAATAAAGATCAGAGTGGAAATAAATGACATAGACACTAAAAAAAGTACAAAAGATCAATGAAACCAAAGCTGGTTCTTTGAAAAGATAAACAAGATTGATGAACCTTCTCTGACTCATCAAGAAACAGAGAGGATCCAAATAAATAAAATCAGAAATGAAAGAGATGAAATAACAACTGACGTCACAGAAATACAAAGGATTGTAAGAAAGTACTATGAACAACTATACGCCACGAAGCTGGACAACCTGGGCAAAATTCCTAGCAACATACATTCTTCCAAAACTCAATCAGGAAGAATCAGAAAATCTGAATAGATCAATAACAACTAATGAAATTGAAGCAATAGTAAAAAAAAAACAAACAACCCCCAAAAACAAAAATTCCCAGCAAACTAAAGTCCTGGACTGGATGGCTTGACATTCAAAGAAGAACTAACACCGCTCCTCCTTAAACTATTCCAGAAAATACAAGAGGAAGGAAGACTTCCAGGCTCTTCTTTTGAGGCCAGTATTATCTTAATTCCAAAACCAGATAAAGATACTTCAAAGAAAGAAAATTATAGGCTAGTATCTCTGATGAACATAGATGCTAAAATCCTCAACTAAAATATTAGCAAATTGGATCCAGCAATACATTAAAAAGATTATACACCATGACTAAGTGGGATTTATTTCAGGGATGCAAGGCTGGTACAATATTTGCAAATTAATAAATGTGATACATCACATAAACAAACTGAAGGATAAACATCACATCATATCAGTAGACGCAGAAAAAGCATTTGACAAAATCCAGCACCCATTTATGATAGAAACTCTCAGCAAAGTGGAGTTAGAGGGGTCATACCTCAGCATAATAAAGGCCATATATTGCAAACCTATAGCCAACATACTCAGTGGGCAGAAACTAAAAGTGTTTTCCTTAAGATCAGGAACAGGACAGGGATGTTCACTCTCACCATTCTTATTCAACATAGTACTAGAAGTCCTAGCCACAGCCATCAGACCAGAAGAAAAAATAAAAGGCATCCAAATTGGAAAAGAGGAAGTAAAACTGTCATTTGCAGTTGACATGATATTGTACATAGAAAACCCTAAAAACTCCATCAAAGTGCCCGGCCGGGCATGGCTCAGTGGTTGAGCATCAACCTAGGACCCAGGCGATCGGGGTTCGATTCCTGGACAGGACACATGCCCAGTTGCGGGCTTGATCAGTCACTCTCTCATCATTGATGTTTCTCTCTCTCCCTCCCTCTCCTTTCCTCTCTCTGAAATCAATAAAGATATATTACAAAACAAAACAAAACAAAAAACTCCACCAAAGTACTACTAGATTTCATAATGAATTTGGCAAAGTAGCAGGATACAAAATTAACATCCAGAAATCAATGGCATTTTTGTACACCAATAATGAACTCCAGAGAAACTAAAAAAATAAATCCCATTTACCATTGTAACAACAACAACAAAATAAGATACCTAGGAATAAACTTAACCAAGGAGATAAAAGACCTGTACTTGAAAACTATAGGACATTGAAAAAAGAAATAGAGGAAGATACAAACAAGTGGAAGCATATACTGTGTTCAGGGATAGGCAGAATTAACATCATTAAAATGTCCATACTACCCAAAGCAATCTATAGATTCAGCGCAATCTCTATTAAAATACCAATGGCATATTTCACAGATCTAGAACAAATATTCCAAAAATTTATATGGAACCAAAAAGGACCCCGAATAGCCTCAGCAATCTTGAGAAAGAAGAACAGTATTGGAGGGATCACAGCACCAGGCGTCAAACTATACTACAAAGCCATTGTAATCAAAACAGTCTGGTACTGGCACAAGAACAGGCATATTGACACAATCCCATTTATTTTTCCTTTGCTTCTCTTGCCCTAGGACATGTATTAGTGAAAATACTGCTATAGGCAGTATTGTGTTTCAGTGGAACACAACAGAAAGCCCAGAAATCAACAGAGAGCCCAGAAATCAACCCATGCCATTATGGTGAATTAATATTTGACAAAGGAGGCAGGAGCATACAATGGAGTAAAGACGGTCTCTTCAATAAATGGTATTGGGAAAATTGCACAGGTACATGCAAAAAAATGAAACTAGACCACCAACTTACCCCATGCACAAGAATAAACTCAAAATGGATAAAAGACTTAAATGTAAGTCTTGAAACCATAAAAACCCTAGAAGAAAATATGGGGAGTAAAATCTCAGACATTGCTTATAGCAGTATTTTCACTAATACATCTCCTAGGGCAAGAGAAGCAAAGGAAAAATAAATGGGATTGTGTCAAATTAAAAAGCTTCTGCACAGCAAAAGAAACCATTATCAAAATGAAGAGGGATCCCACTGTATGGGAGAACATATTCACCAATTATACATCTGATAAGGGGTTAATTTCCAAATATATAAAGAACTCATACAACTCAACAAAAGGAAGACAAGCAATCCAATAAAAAAAGGGGCCAACATCATACTCAGTGGGCAAAAACTAAAAGTGTTTTTAGTTTTTGAAGAACCACTTCTCCAAAGATGGCATACGGATGGCCAATAGACATACAAAAAAATGTTCAATGTCACTAAGCATCAGAGAGATGCAAATTAAAACTACAATGAGGTATCACCTCACACGTACCAGAATGGCTGCCATCGATAAATCAACAAACAACAAGTGCTGTCGAGGATGTGGAGAAAAGGGAACCCTACTGCACTGCTGGTGGGAATGAAGACTGGTGCAGCCATTGCGGAAACGAGTATGAAGTTTTCTCAAAAAATTAAAAATGGAATTGCAGTGTGACCCAGCGATCTCACTTTTGGATATATAGCCTAAAAATCTCGAAACACCATTCAGAAAGAATATATGTACCCCTATGTTCATAGCAGCATTATTTACAATAGCTAAGATCTGGAAATAGCCTAAGTGCCCATCAGTAGATGATGAGTGGATAAAAGTTCTGTGGGACATTTACACCATGGAGGTGGTAATCATACTAATAGCAGCTGCTTACATACATACATACATACATTATCTTACTTAATCACAATATCCAAATGAGACAGACTTAAAGAGGTCAAGTAATTTTCCTAAGGTCATATAACTTATCAGTTCTCAAGCTTGTTTTCACACTGGAATCACCTGGGGAACTTTAAAAAGTGCTGATGCCTGAATCTCACTCCCAGAGATTCTGAATTGTATGGGGTGAGGCCTGGGCATAGAGATTTAAG
This sequence comes from Miniopterus natalensis, assembly GCF_054644295.1. NCBI lineage: Eukaryota > Metazoa > Chordata > Mammalia > Chiroptera > Miniopteridae > Miniopterus > Miniopterus natalensis. The sequence continues at coordinate 39,713,705 of NC_142081.1, forward strand.
AAATCTTCTCTAGGTAATTATCCCCAGATAATTATAATATGCAACAAAGTTTGAGAACCATTAATATTAGCTGTTAACTATCGAAGTCCTGATGGTAGACCTTGAATTTAGACCTTTATAATTTTGAAGTCTTATGCATTTAACTACTATACCTTGTAGTCTTATAAATGGTTATGTTGTAGTGAAATTTCTCCTTTACTGCTGTTCCTCTAAAGAATCAAGTGATGGTTCCTAGTCCCAACACTGCACTAAGCTGTGTGGCCTTATGCAGATCCTGTTCTCTCAGGCTTTATTTATTTAGTTATTTATTTTACAATAAAATTTATTGAGGTAGCTTTGGTTTGTAACATTATGTAACATTCAGGTGTACAACATTCTAATTTTATGTTTGTATATGCTCTTTCACATGCTCACCACCTGAAGTCTAGTTTCTTTCCATTACTATATATTTGACCCCCTTTACCCAATTTACCCTCCTCCCACCCCCACCCCTCCATACTCTCTGATAACCACCATTCTGTTGTTCGTATCTAAGAGTTTGTTTTTGTTTGTTACTTTTTGTTTTATATTCCACATATGAGTGAAATTATAGTTTTTAATCTTTTCTGACTTATTTCACTTAGCATTAATACTTTCAAGATCAATCCATGTCACAAGTGGCAATATTTCATCTTTTTTTATGGCTGAGTAATACTGCATTGTGTATATGTATATGCATACACACATCACATCTCTTTATCTAATCATCCACGGGGTTCATCTCCATCCTTGGCTCCCTGCTCTTGCTGCATATATGAATCACCTTGGAAGCTGTCACAACTTAGTCCATCTGGGCCTCACCCAGACCGTTTAGCTCAGAAGGGAGAGGCAGCTATAGTATTTTTTTTAAGTGCCTCAGGAATTCAAATATGCAGCACTGGTTGAGAACCACTTACACAAATGATAGTCAGCTAGTTCTAACTTGTAAGAGTTTGCTTAATCCATGGGAATAAGCTAGGCATTTTGAAAGCTGTATTAGCCCTCTGACTGACTTGCTTCTATTTCTAATCATGTAGCATTTGTAAGTCACTCCTCTGACTTAGCAAAGACAGAGAAAGGAGACAGGTTTGTGCCCACTATAGAGTCGCCTCGAGGCAAAGGGGAAAGTAGTGGGTGCTGCCCTCCATACTTCCTTGGTCTTGTTTCTAGTTTGGGCTGGTATCATGACAAGGTCACCAGTGCTTGTATTAAACAATCCTCCTTGAGATCTGAAAGAAGCAATACAGCCTTTATAAATAGCTAATTGCCTAGGAGACATAGTTGAGACCCTGAGCCATTTGAGTTTCTCTTCCATCAAATCTCTCTCTGGTCCACAATTTAAGATCTGGTTTCAAGTGTTCATTCACTCATTCGTACAAAAATTATTTATTGACTACTTATTATATGCCAGGCATTGGTCTTTGTGCTTGGGATATATCAGTGAACAAAATGAACAAAACATTTTGTCTTTGGAGCTTTCATTCTGGTGGGAGGCAGTAGACAATAGACAATACAACTAATTAGTAACTTGAACAGTCTGTTAGAAGATAATAAGTGATATAGAAAAAATCATAAATAAGGGTTAGGGGTGTTGAGTTTGCCTGATAGATTGCAGTATTAAATAAGGTGGTCAAGGTAAGTCTTCTTGAGGCCTTGAGATTTGAGGAAGAAGATGAGGCATTTCATCACGTGGATTATCTGGGAGAAGAGCATATCAGGCACAGGGAATTACTACAGCAAATTCCTAAGGTGAAACTATGCCTGATGTATTTAGAGACTATCAAGGAGTGCAGTGTGCCTGAGGAGAGAGGATCAGAGATAATGGAAGACCAGATCATTTAGGGAAGGAGTAGGGAACCTTTTTTCTGCCAAGGACCATTTGGATATTTATGATATCATTTACGGGCTATACAAAATTATCAATTTTAAAATTAACTATGAAAAAAGCCCCTAGATTTATTGAATTTCCAGTCCCACCTATGGTTGCCTTGGCAGGGCCTGACCATTCCGCTTGGTGGGCCAGACATTCCCCACCTGATTTAGGGCTTTGTAGGCCATCATAGTAACTAGTAATGCAGCTGCGTTTTTCCCAGCTACATTAAGCTATATGGGTATAGGCATGGAGTAATCAGCTGTGCTTTTACCAAGCAAGGGTATCACAGCAAGAGAGAGGCAAGGGATTAGATAGTGAACGTAAGAGAGTAATTATAATAACTGACTGTGGAATTTAAGCTGGGTTAGAAAGAGAGAGAGAAAATCAGTGGGAGAGGTTCAGTGAAAAGATGTTATTTCTGAGGCCCCAGCAGAGTTGAAGGATAGTTGGGTGGGGATACTATAGAGAGGGAGTGAGCTGGAACGATAGGTGGTGGTCAGAGTGTAGAATGCATGAAATTGAGACTATGAAGGGGTTGTAGTTATTGGTGATAATAAGGTCTTATGGTATGACCATGGTAATACATGGCTGAAGTGATCAAGGGGATGGGAAGAATGGAGATTGTCTAAGGTAGGATAAGTTTGGAAAAACAAAAGCTTGGAAGGGATTTAATTGGAATCTTTAGTTAGGGTATGAAGAGGGTAAATATGGACTGATTTCCCAAATCCCAGGCTGCTGTAATTTAGGGACATTCCCTGAAGCTTAAAATGGTTTACCAATTATAAATAAAATGAAGGCATTATTGAACATAGCAGGAGGTAATTTATGGAGTACATTACCCTAAAGGTGATCCAGGCATAAAATTGATATGGTTCATAAAGGGGCTACAATAGCTCTCATGAATGACACTTATACTTAAGTTAGGAAGGTATGTGGCCTAAATTTTTAAGACTTATATTGGAGAGCAATCATGTTTTTCTTCCCAACATTTTTCCATGCAGTGTTTTTTCTATGAAATCTTGTACTGGTTGGGCTCACATAGATTACATGTTCTTGAATTTTATAGACTTTAATAAGGGGCATTGTTTTGTTTGGTATGCTAGTGTGTGTGAATTAGCCAGGTGCAGGCCTTTAGAATGTAGAATCTCCGTGCGTGCATCTGGTATGACGTCTTCCTGTTACAGATGGGAAAATGAGGCCTCAGGAAACAGAGGTGACTTGCCTGTATTCACATAGTGAGTCAGTAGCTAAGGTGGGACCAGAGGGCAGGTCTCCTGACCCAGGAGTGTTGTGTATTTTTCCATTAAAGTGTGTTGATTTACATTATTGGCTGGTTAGAGAAATGAGCAGAGTAGTTAAATAATTTACCCAGGCTGCCTAGGAAATTATTGGCAGAGCCAGATGAGTTCATTCCCTATAGAACCCCATCAGCATAGGTTTTCTGGCATTAGTAAGATTTTAATAAGACAGACTAGAAGTAATGCTCATATCTGAGATTTTGGACTTTTTTGTTTATTGCATTTTAAATAAATCCTTTTTAAAAGGTTGTCTGAAATGATATTGATACTAACTATATCCCATTGTTCTGCATTTAATCCAAAGTACAGAGAAGGCTTCTAGATAGTTAATGTAGTAAATACTTATATATTACTTGTGAATGAAATAGTGTATTTTAAATTGTTTTATTTAGAGTCATAACAGATTCTCTTCAGTTTAAGTGAAGACTCTTATTCGTACATAGTAGGTACTCAGTTAATGTGTTTTTGTTGCTTAATTTCACATTGTAAAAGCAAACAGGTTTTAGTACTACAGTTGTAGGCAAATTATTATTCTAGAAAGAGATTTATAAATCTTCCTGATACGGAGACGTAACTTCTGGGTTAAGTTATAATAACCTAGTTTTATATTCTTGGCTTTGCCAATGTCTTGTTTCATAAGTTGAAGCATGCATTCTTAATATGGGGCACTATTGCCCCAAAGGGGTGAAAATTGATTCTAAGGTGTGTGTGTGGGGGGGAAATATTACTTTTTTTACATATAAAGCACAGATGTACATATAATATGTAAACATATATACAGTGTATCTGTGGTATTAATATTTCAATGGGGAGGGTATGTCATGAATAGGGAAAAAATGAAAGGCCCAGAGGGGAGTGTGTCTTTAGTTTCTGGCATAGAGCTTCTACTATAATATAATAAATTAGTATTTGGTTTTTGTCCTGGCTCCTAAAACAACTCTAGAGCAATAAAGGTGAAAGGTGTGTCTTTTGTTATTTGCTAACAAACCCCTTTCCACCACACCTGAGTTTGTACTAATAAAGTGACTTTTAGAAAGCCTGTGGGGAGGGGGCTGGTTGTTAGGGGGTTGAAACTTTCATCTCTTCGCCCTGATCTCCTGGGTGGGGAAAAGGGCTGGAGGTTGAGTTAATCAAGTGATTAATTCTGCCTGTGTTATGGAACCTCCATTACCCCTAAGCAGTGGGATTTGGAGAGTTTCCAGGTTGGTGGACACATTGAGGTGCTGGGAGGGTGGCATGTCCAGATACCTTTCTCTATGCATTTCTTACATCTGGTTGTTGCTGAGTTATATTCTTTTATAATAAATTACTAATTGAATAAGTAAACTGCTTTCCTGAGTTCTGTGAGCTGTTTTAGCAAATTATCGAACTTGAGAATGGGATTGTGGGAAATCCCAGTTTATAGCTAGTTGGTCAGTAGTACAGGTGAGAACCTGAGACTTGCAGTTGGGGTCTGAAGTGGGATGGGGGTGGGGGAGAGGGCAGCTTTGTGGGAGTTTGCGCTTAACCTGGGGGGCCTGCGCTAACTCTGGGCAGTTAGTGACAGAACTGAGTTAAATTGTAGGACACCCAATTGATGTTCTCTGAGAATTGGAGAATTGCTTGGTGTGGAAAAGCCCACACATCAGGTGTCAGAAGTATTGGCTATGAGTAGAGAAGGAAGTAGAAGTTTTTCCTTTAGGGACCTTGATGAAAATGGTAGAGAAACTCTGGATCTGGTTGTATATACTAAACTCCACCTTAGAGGAAATCCCCAGACATCATCGTATTCATTGTAAAGGTCAAACTTCTAGGGAAGTCAGAGTTTCCATTATATGCATTGAAGACATGGATTCAAAATGGTCCAGGAAATGAAGTGGTTAGGAGCCTTTGCAGTGGGCTATGCATTGTAGATGTCTCTGTCCACATCAGTTTGCTCACTGTCTAACCTTTCCTGCGCTGTCTTGTCTCACAGTTCCTGGATCTGAAAGTCTGGCTGTGGCTCAAGGAAAGGGGCGTGGATAAAATCTCAGCTGCCTTCTTGAGTTAGCCCAGCCCCCGTCAGAGCTGGGATCATATGGCTGTGGAGACCTACTGTTTGGGCCTGATTATATAATTTGATAATGTTCCCTTATTATCACCATGAAAGGAGAAACTCTGGGTCAGTGCTTTATGCCAAATGTGACAGATTTTAAAAGTTGGTTCTCCCCACCCTTTTGGCCTCCAGTGAGATTGCCTTCTCTTTGTCTGGTACGTCAGAAAGCCTAGTTGCAAAGTTCTTCATTATTATTAGATGATCTAGGCATCATGCTCAGTACTGTGCCTTGAACTTGGGAGCACGAGGTAAATAAATAATAAGACTTGGTTTTAAGGGCAAAGGAAAGAAGATGGTTAGTAGAAGCCTGATGCGTTGTTTTGTTTTTCAAACGAAGTTGTCACTGTTTCACATAAGATAGTAGCAGGGCTAGTTTAACTTCCCCCAGGAACCCGGTGCTGGCTTTGTCTCCTGAGCATTGATGAGGGCCTTGGGGGGTTTAGTCTGTACTCATGGCTCTTGGGTATTCAAGTACCACCCTGAGTGAAGGGCAGAGAAGGGAAATTGTGATCTTCTGTTGTTTCTCATCAGTGAAGTGGGGATTAGACTAAACAAATATTACAGAGTTGTCACTTTGCTCCCCAAGTGGTAAACAATAATTGTAGAGATTGGATTTCAAAAGCCCTGAGAATGTTTATAACAGTTTAATCTCCAGTGATGCAGGTGGGTAAGGATTAAGTAGAATTTTAATAGTAGAGACAATTATTTCCTGATAGTTTTCTGTGTTTTCCCATTCTAAATGATGACAAGTATTCATCTATTAATGTATGATCCCCTGAATTTACTTGATAACAGGATTCCACGGCAAAAATTCCAGATTCCAGTTTAAGGAATCATTTGCAACTGATGTACAGAACAGCGACAAGAAATGAGTACCTAAAATACAAGATCTATCTGGCTACCTGATATCTGGGCTACTCTCCTGAGAGAGTAGATGGCTAATTCTTGTAATAGAAATTGTTTTTAAAAAAGAGAGTAAGAAAATGATTAAATAAAAAAATTGAATTTAATGTTACAGAAAATAAAACATCAAATTAGTGAGAGGAAGAATGGTTAATGAAGAGGGTTCTAGTGGGGTCTGTCTCTGCCTAGATGATCTTGGGAATATGGCACCATGTTTCTGGACCCCAGCTTCCTAATCTGTAGGATAGGGTAGAAATAAAGCAACACTATATTCTATGGAACTGAGTTCCTTGAGTCAGAGTAAATTGCTCCTCTTTATCCCAGCACCTAATATTGTGGAACTAAAAAAATTATTTGAGTAATATCTGACAGTTGTCAAAACTAAAATAAATAAGATATATACTGATTTCTGTATGTGTGTAGAAGGCATAATTTGGTGGAGGGGATTGTGCTGCAAGAAAAAAGGGGAAGAGGGAATTGTGTAAAATTAGGGAAGCTGGAAGGGAATAAATGTGTGAGTAAAATGGTGAGACTTTGTTTTAGGAAATAATGCCCCAGATTGTCCATAAGCAAATGAATGGTGGGAAATCTCTTCAGATTAGTCACCCTGGAGGCACTTGCAGGCCTCCTTCTTGCAAAACATTTTTGGTAATCTTGCTTTGGAATTATTTTTAGAGCTGGTTATGAACCACACGTAAGAAAAGTTATCTTTCTCTTCACGGTCAAGTCTTGTTTCATTGCTCTCATGATTCCCTGCACTTGGTTCTGAGCAATGTTTTGACTTGATTCTAAACATTCCTTTGAGGATTTTCAAGAGTGTGCTTCAGGCTCTGAAGATTGGACTTCACAAAGGGAGCATTATTGGAATTAGTGTAAAGCTTTCCCTTACGAGACCTTTGGAAAAGACAGTGCTCATTTTTACATTTCATTCATTTTCTTAAGAATTTTTGTGCATGTGTGCATAGAAAAAAAGACTAGGAGGACATACACCAAAGTATTAATTGGCATCTTGGGTGATTTAATTTTCTTTATAGTTTTTTTCTGTTTTCCAGATTTTCTACAGTGAACATATCCTTTACAATCAGGAAAAAGAGAACAAATATTGTGTGATTACTTCCTGGTTAGGTTCATTAGATGCTCAAGGATTTGCAGAAATGCTTGCAGACTTGTTGAGCAGGTATCCTAGATGTCATAGGAAGAGCCCAGATTCACTTCTGAATCCAGAGCCAGATAGAGTGCTTAAGCCTATTTCTCTAAATAAGTGCTGTTTTTAATAACGTACTTCAAAGTTTCACCCTTTTCAAGCAGTAGTTTAATAAAAGAGAATAAATCAGTTCTAATTCTTTTTTATTTCAAAAACATTCAATTTATCAAGCAGAAGTGGAATGTGATATAAAAGTGTAGGCTTGTTTCCCTGATACTGGTGGAATAATTTCTGATGAAGTACTGCTTAAAATAAGTTTTTATGTAAATAGTATGGTGTGATTTAAAAATACCATTCAAAAATAGGTACAGCTTCTCTATGAAAGTTGAAATATCTTAGCTGTGCTTATGGTAAGTTTAGTCATGTTTATCACCATGGGTGGAAAAGAAAATATTTTGTGGAGAGAGAAAGGGGATGTAAAAAAACTTAAAATAAGGGGAAAACTTTAACTTCTTAAAGATGATGCCATATAATTGTGGCTTTAAAGAAATAAAAGCTGAAATAAGGACACAGAAAATATATAATAGTTCATCCAAGGCATTTTGGGGCTGTTTATGGAAATTCTTAATATTGTGATCAGTATATATAAATTTGAAGTAAAAACTTCTCTGCTTAGCTAATGCTTGCAGCCTCTGTCATATGAGGCTTTCATGGGTGTTTCAGCAGCTCTACTGTGTACTTAACACTATACTGGGAGCTGCAGAAGGTAGCAGGCCCCTTAGCTATAGTCTGTGTGTGCAAGGAGTTTATAATGTAGTTAAGGATGGCAGATAGGCTTCAGACAAGTCTTTATACTAGCATATTGAATAGTAAGGACAAAAGCAAATGGCACTAAGGGGAAGAGATCAGGAGCTAAAATCATCTAGAGAGGTTTATAACATTGACAGGAGATAAGATGAAATCTCTTAAATGTTTTTACTCTCTTTTTTCATTGAAATTGTTTTCAAGAAATGACTTACAACCTGAGAATTTAAGCTCCAAATTTCCTGTCCTTGTGAGTAGATCTGTATCAGTAGTTCTCAGTTGGAGGTAATTTTGTGTTTTCCCCACCCCCAACTCTGGGGACATTTGGCAGTGCTATAGGCATTTGGTAGGTCTAGGCAGAGTCATCGGACTCTCCCTGCCACCCCCATACACACACAACAAAGCCTCAAATGTCAACAGTGCTGAGACTGAGAAACCCTTTCTACTATACTTGAGGGAAAGGACCTCGAGTCCTAACCACCTGTCTGCCACTAGTTTTATGTGACTAATGCCTCCAGGAATGATGGGACTGGGCTGAGATTAATGAGAAGCATTAAAGTGGTATTTGATTAATTATTCAGTCCTCAGCTCAGTTTAGTTGAAATCAGTCTAAACCAGGGACATAATGAAGGATTACTGACAAAAGAGAAGTGCGGTATATGTGAGTAAAAAGACATCTTTTTGCATTTGACCCAAGTTTGTGTCATATCCAATGCGTGTATATTAAGCATTGACTGTGTCAACTTTTATTCTTTACATGTTACCTCTGGGCTTAATGGAAAGAGGAATTTAGAATCAGTTCTGGATTTCATGTTCAGGTTCTAGCTATGTCTTTGGACAAGTTACTTAATCTCTCTGAATTATAGTTTACTCTTTAAAAAAGAATAAGAAATTTAATCCTCTGTAAAAAAGATAAAGTAAAGGAGACAAAAGTTGATTTCTATTGTGTATATTTGTGTGTTGAAGGCATATTTTGATGGTTGTGAGGATTAAAAAAGCATATGTTTATGAAAAATAATGCAATAATTAATACATAAATAATAATATAAGAATAAACTGTTTCATGTTCTCACAACTATAAACCTACTTTTGCCCCACCCTGTAGTTAGTACTCAGTAAATGTTAGCTATTATGATTATTAACCTCTATAGTAGTTCTGCAAGGTAAGTAATGTTATACCCTCTGCATAAATATAGAAACAGGTACAGAGAAGGTATAAATTGGGTAAGACCACACAGTAAGTAGTAGAACTAGGATTCAAATCTATGCCTTTATTTATCTCCAAATTCATTTATCAAGGCAAATTATCATATTGCCTTGATAAAATAGTGGAGAAGAGCAGAAAAGGTAGAAGGAAAAAAATACTTTTTTTTAAGAATGACTTTGCCCTTTCCCCATACTAAAATTTTTGCCTAGGTTTTTAATTCTCTAAATGTCTCATGGAATGCATGTCAAAATTGCTATATGAAATGAATTTTGTTTCTAAAGTAACAATGTACCTTTAGATTTGCAAAGAGATACTCATATAGTTTCATATATTTCAACATTTTTGGGAAACTTTTATTAAAAATTAAGTAATAAAAGCTTCTCCCAAGGTTTGAGAAGTTTCCATTTCAAATCTTTATTCTTGAGGCAATAGTTTTGTTTCTGACACTTCCTGGAAAAATTCTATGTTCGTGACCGGCACCACTGGATTTTTTTTTCATGATACTATAATTTTATCTGTTAGTCCACTGGTGCCAATTTACTAGTCTACTGAAACTGAATCAGATGTTTTTATAACCAGAGTTTAATATACTTTACTGTGCCTTTCAGAATAATTTACTTAACAACTTCCCCTTTCTGTGGCTCTGAGGCTCCAGAAAAATCATTTGAGTAGGTAGATTAATTTATTCCTTCCTAGTCTAGTATTTTGTGGCATCAATAAAACCAGAGCTATTATAGCCAATTTCACCAACTACCTGCTAAAAGAATAAATCCTTCTTAATAGGGATGGCATTTTCATGCCCTGAATCCTGTGGAGAAAAATGTGACAAACAAGGAAAGATTTATGTAATCCTTTTCTATGAGAAGAATAGTTTTACAGTGGATGCACATAGGCAGAATTTTGCTAAACATTGAACTAAGCAAAACTGATAGTTTCTTTAAAATTGTAACTATATGAAGTAAAATCCAAGATTTTTGAGCAATATTAATGTGGAAGCAGTTTTGGATAAACAAAAGTTTTACTAATTGTGAAAATTTATATGTTTCTAACTTTCTTAAAATATAAGCAGTAAAAACATAGTGAACTCTTGTTAGTTGACTAAATCCTCCATTGCTTATAAGAAAATCCTGAGCAAAAGTCCTTCCAGCTTATTTTAATTATCCCAAAACCTGATTCTAAACTCTTAGTCATCTGTGAACCTTAAAAGGATTCTGAAATTTAAGGTTCTTGTCTTTCTCCCTATTAAGTAATTTTTAAAATATCTAAGTCCAGCTAACTCAAAGTTACTGTCAAATGAAGATAAGGAATGCCTCTTCATAAAATCCCAAACTTCTAGAGCAGAATGGACTTTAACAACCATGTATGGCAACCCTCTTATTTTATAGGACAGAAAATTAAGGCAAGACAGATTGATTACTTTGTCCAAGATTGCACTGGTAGGCAGAGCCAGGCTTTCTCTTCTAGCCCAGTTCTCTTCCTACTATTCTGACGTTTTCGTAATTTTGAAAAATTAGAACATTCATTTTTTTATTGTGGTAAAATACACTTAGCACGTAATTGTTAAATTAAAAACAAGTCTTTTTGACTAGGTATACACATGAACATGAAATGAAAGTCAAAAGGTACACAGACGTTTACAGTATACAGTGACAAGTTTAGCTCCCTCTAACTCCTGACTGTCCCAGATCTCCCTCCGTGGAGGCAGCCACTTAAAAGAATGAGGCATTTTTAAATAGACTGCTTTGGTTGAGTAACATGCCCAAGCTGACATTATTGCATTATTCTTCATGGATTGCAGTCTGGCCTGCCAAGTTTAGGCACTGCCCAACGGAGGAAAAACCTAAGCTATAGAATTGGAATGTGGAGAGATTTGTGAATTAGATTTGAAAATTACCCAAAGCCCAAGTTATTTCTAGTAATAGAAGTAAGTGCTCTCTTATAGCAATACTCTATTACTCAGATAATGCCTTTTGTACAAAGAGCCTAAAGTATTTTAGAAGAGCCCTTGCGTATCCTCATGACCTGTGAAATCCCTGAGTATTGTGTAATTGCATACAACCACTGTAAAGTTTGTAGCACTTTGGCCAAAAAGAAAGAATTATGTTGATGTTTGAATAAACCTCCCCGGTCTCTGAAACCGTCAGTGTGGGACACTACAAGGATCTGCTTCTCAGCCTCTGAGCCGCCTTGGCCTACCTTGATGAAGCCTCAGTGCCTGGTCCTTAGATGGGCACACCCAGGCATTTGGCCTGGAGAGTTCCTCAGAGTGAACAAATTGGGTGAGGAGGTGAAAGGGGCTCCAGGAGTGCACGTGTGCCTGTGGCCCTGCTGCCACAGTAGAGGTTGTGGATCAGGAAAAGCAGCAGGTTCTGAAGCCTTCAAAGCCAAGGTACTGGGTTGATGGCCACGTGCAGTAGGGAGGCTAGGCTAGAACAGGCTGCCCCCGACACCAGCATGCCACAAACTGGCTTCGTCCCAGTGTAAAAGGCAGATCTCCCCCAAGTGAAAGGAAGGACGACTGAGACTGCACGGGGCTCTCTTTGATACCTCTGTGTGACAGCCTCTGACCACAGGTTTCACTGGGCATGGGAGAGGACATAGGAAGACTGTAGGTGGTTTAAAGAGAGGAGAATGGATGCAGGAAGAGATAGGGAAAGGCAAGGCAAGGTGGGAGGATGTTGTCTTTTTGAGAGTTCTTTGATTTCTATACTGTTAGACTCTTGACATGTGGGTTTCACGTTCTACTCTGCAGCAGTGTTTTGTTTTGTTTTCATTTTTCCTGATCTTAACACTCTCCTGGAGTACTTGGTAAAAGTGCAGGTTCCTTGGCCTCTGTCTCAGAGATCCTGCCTCAGAAGTAGAGAGAATACTGCCTACTGACTACTGGGGTGGTAGTTGTTGTTTTTTTAATCCTCAACTAAGGATATTTTTTCCATTGCTTTTCAGAGAGAGTGGAAGGGAGGGGGGAGAGAAAGAGAGGGAGAGAGACAGAGACACAAAGAAATAGAGACATCAATTGGTTGCCTCCAGCACGTGCCCCCACCTTGTCCGGGGATTGAGCCTACAACTGAGGTACATGCCCTTGACCAGAATAGAGCCTGAGATCCTTCAGTCCACGGGCCTACGCTCTAACCACTGAGCCAAACTGCCAGGGCCTGGAGTAGTTTTAATAAGTACTCAGGTGATTTTGGGGCACACTATCAGATCAGGGCTGGGGCCTTTATTTTCATCAGTTCTAGATGTTCTGCTCTAGATTTGTCCTCCATTGTAAATACAAATATTGAGATTATTGGGGGCCTTAACTGCAAGTGGCCTACTTATTATCAAAATTAGAACTTTATTTCAAAAAAGTGTGCATGTTCCTCTTCAGTTTAAAACACTAGAATATTACTAGTTCATAGTGACTATGAAAACATCAGTGCTATTAATCTTTGCAAGCAGAAGATTTGTTATAATGGTTTTGCCATTATATTTGACCTGGACTAATACTCTGATTTTTGAAAATTATTCAGAATTTAGAGAGTATGGTAATTGGTAGTAACTACGTTTTACAGTTAGAACTTTTATAATGAGGAAATAGCCATTTCATCATTGCAGTCATTTTAACTTAAAATATAAATTAAAATTCTCAGTGATTTATTTTTTCTTTTCAGATAGGAACCAAGGCTTTGGCCTTCTCAGCTCATTGGCTGGAGCAAACCATAGCATTGGGTCAGCAGATCCCTGTCACTCAGAGGTAAAGATTTTTCCTTTATCTTTTCTCCTCTTGGACTTTAATTTCTTCTTGTCATTATGAATCTTTACATCATTTATTATTTTTCCTTTCCATTTAAGAAGTGGCAGAGAATATTAAAAATAGGTAAAAGGAGAATGTAAAGCAGTCCTCTTGTGCCTCATACCTATTGAGAAAAGGTTGGTTCAGCATCAGAGCAGTGAGCGCTTTCAAGGTGTTCGCAATCTGGGTTGTTTCATGTTTTCTTGCTAGGATTTCCTTGAGGTCTAAAGTTGCTTCCAGATCTTTAAACATAAAATTAATGGTTCTTTTTCAGTACTTCCCATGTACAAGGCCCTGTACAAATCTGAGGCAAGGTCCTTGCCCTCAAAGAGCCTAGTAAGCTGATTTCAACCCTCTGTCCTAAAGGACTTTGGTCTGGGTTTACCTTGGTCGACGTGCTGGAACCAAGAGCACATTAGACAGGGCCACATTGTCTTTTCAGGCATCTTTTTCATCAGTCTCTGAGCTGTTTGTGATATGATCATGTTCATTTTCATAGTTCGAATAAAACATGGATCTTAAACAAAATAAACAATATGTTTTAATAGTCAGTAGCAAAATCATAACACTTCCTTGAGAGAAAATACTCCTGAGTTAGTGAGTCTTTAGCCGTTTATTTTTTTATGTGATATTGAACATTCTTCCATCTCTCCTTGTCTCTAGCTCTTACTACTGCTTCTCTAAAGTCAGCCAGTGGGTGGAAGTGTGAGCCTTTTGGATTTAGTTCTGACGTAGCCTGCTATTAAATTATTGCTCGTGTGTGTTTTCCTCAACAGCAGCCCCATTTGCCAGCAGCAGATAGGACTGAATCCCTCTTAGATCATCAGGGTGGTGCAGCAAACACAGCAGACGCTCAGGTTGATAGCATTGTGGGTAAGTTCCTCCTCTGTCTGCCAAGAAACAGCTCTGTGGAACTTGGAATAGCCAGTGTATCAGGGAATAAATCATCTGGGGGAAATTGACTTTATCTATGGACAAGGGAAGAAAATTGATAGTGTACCCCAAATGAATGTGAGCCTTGCGGTGGCTATCAGAAAAGGAGAGAGAATAAATACATTACAAATCTGTGGGTATCATTTTTCTCTCTGATTCTCTTAGTAGGATTTGATTCAGATCATCTGAGCTAAAACAGACAGGACCAGGTGGTGAAACAGCTTTATATCTCCATATTACACAGTTTTTTCATAGTATTTAACAGTAGTCAGAATTGATGGCATCAAGAATAATACAACTTTATAAGCCTTTTCATATCCTTTTAAAGGTCTTTTATATCCACTTTCTTACTTGGTAATGAAGTTTGGCAGAGAAGCTATTTTACAGAGATGACGGTGAGGCATAGAGAAATTCAATAACTTGTCCAAGGGTATCTAATAAGAAGGTCTTGGAGCTGAAATGAGAATCCAGTCTATTGTCCGAAAGCCAGAAAGCCAAGGAGCTTAGTTGAAATAACTGTAAATGTTCTCTTGTTAGGGAACTACTACATCTCTACTTTATGCCACAGAGGGGCCATGTGCAGTAATAAATTTTTAAAACCATTTTTTCCTGATGATAAAATAATCCATGTAGAAAACTCAAGTGATTGGTTATAGAAACATATTAAGAAGAAAAAACCCCATATAATCTCTTTTCTCTCTAGTTTAAATTCAGTCTTGTTCTTTCAATTAAATCTTTCCTATGGGCTCTTTTTAAATTGGGATATAATTGACATACACTAGTAGTTTCAGCTGGCTTTTAAACCTGCTAAAGTCCCTTTTATGAAAACAAACCATTAACCACACTGAAAAAGGTGGGGGAGACAAGAACTAACCTAAATATTAACTTGGGAAAACAGTATTCTGACTGGAGGCCGTAAGGCTAAAGACAAAAAGAGCTGAACAGAAATACTGCACTTTGCTTAATAAATTTGATTCTCATAGATATATGGGTTAGAAATTCTGAAATTATATATATTTACATATTTATGGTTGAAAAATTAAGAAATTATAGTGTATATAAAGAGAGCTAGGTTTCTGTCAGAGAAAGTTACAAATGAGGAAAGGGGAGGGCTGGGATAAATACTTCAATATTGGACTGAGATTGATAGTATCAGCATAAACACATGGTTTTTAAAAGTATATGTATTGTTAGAGTAATAGAGAAATATAGATGTGTGTATACATGTGCTAGTATATATTTCTCTCCTAGCTCTAGCCACTGAGAGGTCCTAGAAGCAACGATACTCCAATAGCAATGTGCACACTTAGCACTTAGATGTTGGTTTCTAAATACTGTTCTCCCAAAAGATACCAGGGCTACTTGGAGAAGTGGATGATCTCAGGTCTGGGGCAGGAAAAATGCAGGATAAACCTGGAGCATCTCATGGTATCAAAAAGTAAGAAAGTGCTCAAAAAAGAATGGGGACATTGAAAAGGCAGGGGAACCAACCTGAAAGAGCTAAAACTGAAACAATTTGACCAGTAAAATAAATTAATATAGTATTAGGTTATAGCCCATGGAAGAAAAGAAATATTCATGAATTCATACTAATATAAATAAATAATTGAATAAACAAAATGATAACTGGATAACTGCTCCTCCTTGCAGAAGAATTCCAATTAGTAAATGTAGAAGGAATGAGGGAAATAGAAAATCACCATTAGTCAGTCATACACCACAGTAATAGTTGTTCAGGCCAGATCCACTGATGGATGTTAAAATTAATAGATGAAAATTTAAGAAGAAACATGATATTTGCATAGTCTAAAAGCATTTTTCCTAAGATATTTATTTATTACAAGAGGGAAAATAGTAAGTTTATATTTGAAATACCTGGCAGATACCACTTCTAGTGATGAAGATGACTTCACCAGTAATGAGACATACTGATATCTCCCCCTCATATGCACCAAATGGACACTCACTTTTGTGCTGTTTTTGCCAAACGTGCATAACCTCAATCTAACAAGAAAACATTAGACAAACCCAAATTGAGGGACATTATACAAAATTACTGACTAGGACTCTTCAAAAGTGTCTAAGTCATAGAAGACAAGGGAAGACTCAGGAACTGTCAGAAATTAGAGAAGACTATGGTAATTTGACAGCTCAATTCTGTGTAGGATATTGAAACAGAAAAGGATTTTAGTGGAAGTTTGTTTATTTATTTATTTATTTATGAAATATACCTTTATTGACTTCAGGGAGAGGAAAGGAGAGGAAGAGAGAGAGAGAGAGATAGAAACATCAATGATGAGAGCGTCATTGATCGAGCCCGCAACCAGGCATGTGCCCTGACCAGGAATCGAACCCTGATCGCCTGGATCCTAGGTCGACGCTCAACCGCTGAGCCACGCCCGGCTGGGCTTAGTGGAAGTTTGAATGAAGTCTGGTTTAGTTAATAGCACTACACCATTATTAACTTCTTGACGTTTATAATTGTAACATGGTTATATAAGATGTTAACATTAAGGGAAGGTGGGTGAAGGGAATATTACTATTTTTGCAACTTTTTTTTTTAATCCTCACCCAAGGATATATGTTTATTGATTTTTAGAGAGAGAAAGAAGGGGGAGAGAGAGAGAATGAGAAATATTGTCATGAGAGAGAAACATTGATCAGCTGCCTCCCATACACACCCTGATCGGGAATTGAACCCGAAACCTTTTTGGTGTATGGGACAACACTTCAACCAACTGAGCCACCTGGCCAGGGCTTTGTGACTTTATTGTAAGACTAAAATTACTTCAAAAAATTTTTTAAAAGGCAAAACTAAACCAGCAGAAGTAAAACACTTCGACTCAATGTTCCTTTCCTTCTTTCTTTACTAAACTTATTTCCATTCCTCACCTCCCATTCACTCCTCAGTGCATTCCCATCTAACTTTTGTCTCCATTTCCCACTAAAATTGCTCACCAACAACCTCCGTGCCACTGAACCTAATAGATGTCTTCCATTCCTCATCATGGCCTCTTGGCACCATTCAATATTTATGGAGCAATCCCTTTTGAAACAATATTTTCTCTTGACTCACCCAACACATCTTAGTTGGGTGGTTTTCCTGCCTTTCTGATTATTCCTTCTCTTTCTTTGGAAGATTACCCTTTTCCACCCAGCCTTTAAATATTGCCATTCCTCAATGCTCCACTTAATCTCTTCTTCCAAATCTGTATTTAAGCACAAAGAGATTCTATCCACGTCCACAGTTCAATTATCGTGTATACACAGATAATCACAAATTTTTATGTCTAACCCTGTCTGCCAGCTGCCAGCCTGACATGCCCATTGAACTAAAGCAAATTCATTAACCAAAATGCATTTTAACACCAAATTATCTATATGACTTTGTAGTAGATGAAAAGAACTATAAGTTATCACCTGTGACTTCAAGGAGTTTACAGTCTAAAAATGCAGAGACAGGCCTTGTAATATAATGGTTAAAGTTGTGGGTTTGAGT
This sequence comes from Miniopterus natalensis, assembly GCF_054644295.1. Classification (NCBI taxonomy): domain Eukaryota; kingdom Metazoa; phylum Chordata; class Mammalia; order Chiroptera; family Miniopteridae; genus Miniopterus; species Miniopterus natalensis. The sequence continues at coordinate 39,731,233 of NC_142081.1, forward strand.
CCTGGACAACTAGGTTCGAATCATGGCTCTACCACTAGTGATGAGATGACCTTGAGTAAGTTATTTAGCCTCAGTGGGCCTTAGTTTTCCCTTCTGTAAAATAGGGGTTAACAAATCTTTCTTTACAACGCTGTGACAAAAATGAAATGGAATGTTGCTAAGCTAAAGCACTCAGTGGTGCAGACACAAAGTAAATTCTCTCACAATGGTAGTGTTTATTATAGCAATGGTGGCCAGGTGTCAGAATGCACAGTAGCATATGCCGGTGCCACGACAGTTCTGCAAACACTAAGCATGGGACGAATTCAAAGGAAGGAGACCTGAGAGCTAGGATGGTCAGGGAGGACATCCTGGAGGTGGTTGGCCTGGAGTGGAGGATGAGTTAAAATTCTGATTAAAAACAAACTTTACCTCTGAATAGTTGTAATTTTAGATGAGTTCATTTTTAAACCCAAGTTTCTTCATGTGCAAATTGTGGACAGCAAAATCTGTCTTAACCACCTTATATGGTTGTCAGTAATAGATGTGAAAATATGTGTTGCACAGTAAAATATGGTATACATTTCAGGCATTTGTTGCTGAATTGTTGTACCTTAGTGGAGAGTGTGGCCCACAGAGTTGGAAACACCTAAGTCTGAATTCAAGGTCACACTTACTAGCTGTGACCTTGAGCAAATCACTTCAACACTAAGCTCTAGTTTTCTCATCTCTAAAATGGAAACTGTGTGCCTTGCCTCATTATGATGGTGTAAGGATAAAATAAATTGCTATTCATTTGTAGGGCCCATTAGCAACCAAACATGCTGAATGAAGCACCATGAGCTAGAAAGCTGGTACCCAGGGCACGCACTCAGTGGTGACTTTTCATCAAAGCCAGGATTGATTGCCTTAGAATGATTTTTGTGTATTTAGTACATATATAAGTAACATGTGACAATGTGACAAATCCTTATTTCAGATCCCATGTTAGATCTGGATATTCAAGAATTAGCCAGTCTTACTACAGGTGGAGGAGATTTGGAGAATTTTGAAAGACTGTTTTCAAAGTTAAAGGAAATGAAAGGTAATCAGATCCATTGTGTCTAACATGTTCCCGTATTGATAATCCCCGGTTTTATATAGTAGGATTTTTTTTTGTAACTGCTGATTCGATTCCATGCTCTGGTCTCAGGTATCTTGAAAAACTTACCTATGGGGAGAGGTGGTAAAAATTCCCTGGGGAAAACTTTCCTCTTCCTTTATTCTTTCCTCTTATTTTCCCTTCCTCTCTTGCCTGTTTCTTTCAGTGTGTCTCATTAATATGAAATCAGTGAGATCTCTACCAATTTACTCACATCATTCCCTAAACTTTCTAATAGCTATAATGACTACACCATAAACATGTCTTTGAAACCCATCTCCCTCCCATCTTTTAGTGTTGCAACATCTGTACACTCCAGATTCTCTTGTGCTATTAGACGAATTTCTTAAGATATATTTTCCCCCTAGACAAGGCTGCGACGCTGCCTCACGAGCAAAGAAAGTTACATGCAGAAAAGGTGAGACAATTAGTCAGATGTTTATTGAGCACCTACAAAAGGTCCATGCTATTAGAATTATAGCACTTATTTATTAATTATACTTTTTTCTCAAGTGTCTTAGTGTGAACTTTTCATTGGATTTTAACTTATAACTAATTGAATATTTACACAATAGTAACTTAGTTGCTACAGTCAAACCAAGATCTTTCAAATGTATGCTGAGTGACATGGAACTTTCATTGAGGCTCAGGATGTTTGCCTTCCTAACTGTTGGGCTGGGAAACTCTTAGTTTTGTTTTGTTTTCTTTTGTTATTACCAACGCAACACATATTCTTGGCAGGAAACATATATGGTTTATGGTATTCTATTGAATGTGTCATAATTTATCCAGTTCCCTTTTGGACAATAAAGTTATGTGTAATTTTTGCTTCTATAAATAGTGAAGCTGTGCATATCCTTACAGAACACCATTGTACACAACTCTGATTATATCCTGAGTGTAAATTTCTCGAAGTGGAAGGCTAGGTTCAGGATTTTCAAGGGTTTTGATATATGTTGCAAGAGAGCTGAAAGGCAAGGTACAGAATTTTGGGTCTTAATCAGTTCAAAGTATGACATGAAATGAGCTGAAATTTAGCTGTTGGCTAAAATTTGTTGCATGTTTCTTTCCACAGGTTGCCAAAGCCTTCTGGATGGCGATTGGGGGAGACAGAGATGAAATTGAAGGCCTTTCATCTGATGAGGAACACTAAGTTATTCTTACTAGGGTTTGACTAACAATGATGTTAACACTCTCTGAGATACTTTCCTATCAACCCCGTTATGTTTTGCTCAACTTTCCATCATCATGTTGGCTGCCTGACTGTTCATAGGATCCCCCAAATTTTAGTTTTTAGTAGAGAGTTAAGGAGGAGGTTTTTTCCTTCAGTATATTATAAGGGAATGAGGAGTATGGTGACAGTAAGAATTGAGAATTTTTCAGATATGCTTTTTTTGTTGTAGGAATGGGAGTGGAATGAGAGGCTCAGAGGCCTGTGTGATTTGCCCAAGTTAAAGAAGAAGAAAAGCCCTAAGCCACTCCTAGTCAGCCTTTTACGTAGCATCCCAAGTTCACACGTGATTACTGCAGATCAGGAGCTTGTGCCACCTTTCCCAGGTGTTCTGGATGTCCTGCTTCCGAGGAGCTTGCTGCCCTGAGCTTTGATGCTTTTGGTGGGAAGAAAGGAAGCAGCTGCACATTTGGTTTGTGCTATAGTGTAGGTGGGGCCGATGGCAGTGGCCCTCAGGTTAGTCGTTAGCTAAAAAACTTGCTCTGGGCATTTCAGTTAAAATACAGTGTCTGAGCTCATGCTGGAAAGTATGGAGAAGCCAGTGTGAATTTTTAGAGTATTATAAATGAGGCAAAGGTTTTCTTCTCTGGGAGAGATAAAACAGAGCCCTTTTTCAAAGTTGGGGGGGATGCATGTGTGCAAAGGACAGAGAGGAATGCAAGTAATTCCCTACAGGGGCCCTTGAAATCATGCGGTCACATACTGAGATTTTGGCATTACTGTTATCATGAAGAAACTTTTCTTCCTTAGAGTTCTCTTGAGATGTCAGAGATGTGATGTCGTACTTTATGCCCTCAAAACAAGGCAAGTTTCCTCCTTTGCTCTAAAAGACAAACATATCACTGTCAAAATAGTAACACTAAGGAGTGAGGTGAGAAAGGATGTGAAATGTCAGGCAGTGAGTCCCTGAGTACCTTGTGTTACTTCCGGGGCTGAGGGGGTCAGCCCCAGGGGAACTGATCACCAAAGGGAAAGTTTCCAGAGGAAAAGTGGGAAATACACCAAATAGACCATCACTGTGGTGGTCACTGCAGGACACCAGGGCTGGATGGTGCTGGCACATATGTTGAGATCTGTTTCTTGGTCTAGTGTGCTCAGCAGCAGAAATAAGTTTCAGACCCCTCTGTGCTCCATCTCCCAAACACTGCAGAACTCGAGACAGAGGCAGAAGGAAAGGAAGGCTCATGGTGCCAGGCCAGGGTGACCACAGGAGCAAAGATTTCAGTGATTGGAGCATCCAGGAAGAGCTGTTTCAGGGAACTTTGGAGGTTGGCTTGCTTGGTGACTTTTTTTTTTTTTTTTTACTATTCTGAAGGATTATTGAGTCTATAGTTTACCACCATTCCATCAGTGTTTATTCGAGATGACTGCAGACTGCATCAGCTAGTCATGAGGAATGTAAGGGAAGTTGGCTCCTTGTTGCAAAATGAAAGGTAGAACATGTGTTTCTTAAAACATTAGAATTACATGGTTAGATAAAACAGACTAGAAAAAACTGTGAACTGATTTTGTAGATTAAACAAAGCCAGGTGATTAAAATGTGATTTGTTTATAAAGTCTCTTGGTGTGGATTGTTATGATGTTGTTTAATAGAGAATGTATGTGGAAGCCTTCCTTCCTTCACTGGGTAACACATAAATAGTGAGTAATGTAAGGGTTTGTCAGACTCACTATTTTGGAACCCACCATGCATACATATACTAACAACTCACATTTTCAAGGCCTCAGCTACATGGGCATAGGAGACCCTTGTAGGGGAAATGTAGGATAAAAGTATCCAGTGGTATCTACTAAAGGCCCAGGTTAGAAAGAGTGGTCATGAGGTAATAGTGCAATAAAAGTTGTAATCTATCTAAAGTGACCTCTGTACATGCCATCACAAGTTATTATCGACTGTCCACCTGGGATTTAAAATGAGAGATTTGTCGTCCCCCCCCCCCCCCCGATGGTTCTCTGTGTGTGTGACACACTGTCTGGCACATAGTAGGTCCTTAATTTTGGTTTGTGTTTGTATTTGATAGTCTGATGAACATGATCACAAAGCTTGAATGTCCACGAGTATTGGAAGATAGGGAGAGACAAGAATTAGTTTTTTTTCCCCTGAGAAAATTGTGTGTTATGTAATAATTTTAGAGTGATGAAGACATAGATATTTTTATAATTTTAAAATATGTTATCCTGCCAGAGCATGAGAAGATTGACAGAAGCAGTTTGCTTGCTCTCTATTTATAGAACTTGGCCACATCAACTTCAGAGAAGCTGGAGATTCAGGGAAGCTAGACTTAGATGGCTGAGTAATATGGGATGTGGTTCAAGGACCATAGAGCATGTCAGGCCATTACCACAAACCACTTGTAACACATGAAATGTGATATATGGCTAACTTCAAGTTCCCGTCATGGAGAGTTGGGGATAAACATGTTTGCCATGGCTGATGTCAGATCCCCTCAACCTTGGTCCAGTCTCTTAACAATGGCCATAGAGAGAGCACGTGGAGTGCCCCTTGCCCTGCCTTGGCCTGCTATGGAAAGACAATCTTAGAAGAATCACTGTCTAAGGGTAAGATGAGAGCTCCATGAACTATTCTGAGCTTGTGTTTGCTGTTGCAAAGCTAAATTTAGCAAACATGTGTCTAGTGTGGTCAGAGGTCCTGATTCATTGAATGCTCTGATTGATGGAGGCAGAGTTCCAGAGAATGCTGTAATGAGTTAGAGTTGCCCTTCGCCCCCCAAATTTAAAAATATGTAAGACAATTTAGCTACAGCATTCTGTTATTAAATATCAAACTTTATTAAAGGATTGCAGGTGGAGAAAGTGTAAAATATCTGGTCAAGTGTACCCCCCCTACTAGGATTGGCTTGAAAACAGCACCCTATTAACTTTCCCATAATTTGTATGTCTCATAAAAGTAGCATGCTGACTATGCAGGGCAGGCAAAGTTCTAATTTTGATTTAGATTCCACTTGGGGTTTACTTTAGTGATCCATGCTTGCACCTTTGGCATATAAACTCATGTAGAAAGGGTCTTAGAAATTCTCTAAGTTTTATATTTTTGGCATTACCTGTTATTAACATCATAGGTCTTGCTCTTAATGTGCATTTCTTTATTCTAGTAGAGGAAGCATCTTGCTCTGTTCTGAGGAATTTCTGATTTGCAAAATGAAGAATTAATAGAGGTAATAGCAACAGTGTGAGCCTTTTGTTGGAACACCACTAAGCCACATTCCAGCTCTTGATGACAGTTAGTTCTACTTTGTTTCCGGTTGGAAAAGTACTGATTCAAAACCTGGATTTAATGGTTATTACTGCATCTTTGGAACACAGGTTTGGCCAAAAAAACACCACTTTTTTTCCTTTTTTTAATCCTCACCTGAGGATTTTTCCATTGCTTTTCAAAGAGAGTGGAATGGGGAGAGAGACACATCTATTGGTTGCCTCCTTCACACGCCCCAACCGGGGCTGGGGATTGAGCCTGTAACTGACGTACGTGCCCTTGGCCGGAATTGAACCCCGGATCTTTCAGTCCGTGGGCTGACGCTCTAACCACTGAGCCAAACTGGCTAGTGCCCACTTTTTTTTCTCTAGACCCCTTTAATATCTGTGTGTATATGTTGATAGACTCAAATACTCTGTCCTCATAACTACAGATTTGGGAAGCACAAAAAGGTCACATATAGCAGTTCATGACCAGCCTCCCTGGTTCTTTCCTGTGAAGGATGTGAACAGTCACTACCTCTCCCCTTTCTCTTATCAACCAGGTGGCTTTAATGCTACAACAGGCCTGGGGTAGGAACTGTAAGAAAACAGCAGCATAATTTCGGAGAGAAAAGATTCTCTTTTTCTGAGCCCAAGGATTTGGTCTGCATCAATCCTGTGCTACAGGGAGTTCTCAGGAAGTCATAAATGGTGAAGTTAGAAGGCTTCAATGGTGAGAAAAAGCAGCTAACCTGTTCCTTTAACCTGCTGAAACAAGAGTCCAACATCCACTGATTGGGAACTTTCTTGGTGATACATAGTGGCTAAATGATGCAGGTCAAGTAGTCCATGTTAAAGAACTTAGAATTTGTGCTGTGGCCAATGGTGGGGGGCATCTAAGGTCAGGTAGGTCACTGGGGGTAGTGTGGATGATGCATTTACAGGAAAGCAGACTAGAGGCTAGGAAAGTAGTTATGCAGCTGGTGCAGATGTCCGGGTGCTAGAGGAGCTGAGAGTAGAAAACAGGACTGATTGGATGTGGGGAGTGAGGGACAACTGTGACTTCTGTGGTGGGTAAATGGTCAAGCCAAAAATGGGGCTGAAGGCCAAAGGTGGGGGAGATAGTTTAATAAGGACAATGAATTCACTTTTTAAATCATGAGTTTGAGGTACTTGTGGTACCTCCACATGCCAGTAGCCAAACGTCTGAAGCCTGGGATTGATGTCCAGGCTGTAAATACTGATTTGGAAGTCATTAGCATTTATGTGGCTTGAAATCATGTGAGTAGATGAGATCACTCAGGGAGAAACGTCAGGAACACCAGCCCGAAGGAGTAGGCAGAAGGAGGTGCAGGCCCAAGAGGAGGATGTGTGACAGGGCCAAGGGAAGCCAGGCCGTTCAGGGGGCAGGCATTTCTGAAGGCAGGTTTGATCGATGGGCAGCTGCAGCAGAGGTGATGGAGAGCAAGGAAGAGATATTATCAAGCTGCTCAGGGTTTGGGAGAATTGGGGAGAGGGAGCTAGGGAGAGGATGCTGATAAAAATGAGTCAGAAAAGGAGCTAGCTCGAGGGAGGTGGGAGACTTTAGTTTGGGGGTGTTATGTTTCAGATCATATTTAACAGGCAGCTGGAATTTAAAGTGGAGCTCAAGGAACAGGTTGGGTTAGAGGTATGGATTTGAGTCATTAGCTGAGAAATACACACTAGATAAAACCTTGGGGAAAGTTGTTTAGGGGGCTGGAGGGGGAGGATTGGCTAAGTGATAATCACAAAAGAAGGCAAGTGATGCAGTTCCTGTGAAATCTGCCTCCGTCCTGGTATGGAGGTGTTTGGACTCTGTGAGGTCCTTAGGAAAAAACCGCTGTGGAAGTCGCCCAGCTAAAGGACTGCTCCAGTCCCATCCCATCCTCTTCCTCCAAATCGTTTCAGTCGCCCCTTTTTAACCCACATTGTCTGGGGTCAGAGTAAGACTCAGCCAAGGAGAAGATGTTGGGAGTTTCGAATTTAAAATGAATTTTCACAGGAGCTAACAAAATCATCTGACCTGGGAGATGTGGAAACCTCCTTTTTTGTGAATCTAAAACTACCTCCATGTCTGTGGGAAGATGAGACTGGTGGCATCTTATCATTTGCCGAAGGCCTTTAAATCCAGGGAAAAAGAATGCAAAGTGACAGTGCAGAGACGGCAGCAGTGGGACCTGTGCGGTACCTCAGTGTGGGGAGCAAGGGAGATGCTCCAGTGGTGGGGCTTTTGACCTTTGCTCGGCTGACCCAGGGGCTCCTGCTGCACTGAAGGACTGGCTGGCACTGCACGTTGCCCTTGGTGAGTGAATGAGGGCGGTGGGGTGTTACATGAGGCTGTGGTAGGTGGTGGCCTGGCACATCCTTGGTCAAAGGACATCATTTTTCCCTAGTGCTCCTGGCCCCCCCTGGGTTCCCTTGTAAATCTCCCCACCTAGACAAGGCAGCAAGAATGAGACTGAGCTCCTGGTGCAGGAGCTTTTCAAGGAAAAGTTTATTAGAAGGGCACTTACAGGGGAAAGAGAAGGACAGAGGACACAAATCTTTAACAGTACAATGCTTAACCAGGTGCTCTGTTCTTAAGATACAAAAGTTAGAAAAATCTAAAACACTATAAATACGTACATGCTTTTTACAAAGGTATTAGAAGGTCAGGCTGGCTGAGAAGTGAAGGTTGTCAACATCGTCCGTGTTTTATTCCCCAGCCACTCACCCACCAAGTGTCCCCAGCTGAACAGCCTCGTTGCAGGAGGGTGAGTGGAAGCTTCTTGGAGAAAGGGGCTCCAGCCCTCGATGTAAAGTTTTCATCCCTAGGAAGGGAGAGGCCTCGGAGCTGCCTGTTGTCACACGCTATGACATGATTAGCGAGCCTGGGCTGGTGTGTCTGGATGCTGAGCCAAAAAAAGCCTCTGCCCACATTCAGAACTGGCTGTGCCTCCAGCTCTTCCCAGCCACTGGCCTTGAGAGGAGAGACCTTTCCAACTTTCTTCAAGAAAATTAAATAGCTGTCTGTCTTGAATGGTTTTAAGAAATTATTACATAAATATAAAACACCAGGATGTGAGAGTGTACATTACTTGAACATAAAAAAGAAAATCAATTACAGGATCACAGAGAGAATTTCTCGGTCCAGTTTACATGATAGGCAAGTTCTTGTTTCTGCAACGCTGCCTGGATGTCGGGTCCTTTCCCCGCTGCCCAACACCCTTCCACCAGAGATGCCTCATCTTTGATCCATGTCCTCTATGTAAATTTTTCTACTTTCCCACCCACTTGAGAAGTAGCTGATACTCTTTAAAAGGGTGATATACATTACGAAGACTGTTACTTGAAGGGATCATTTATGCCACACAAAGAAAAATGGTACAACATAGCTGTTGAGGTTTTCTTCTAGGGAAATGGGGACACGTAGATTTGGGGAAAACTCCCAACTCTGCCACTTAAAGTCACACAGTAAGGCACAGAGTCCAGAACTAAACTCATGCCCTCTCTTGCTACTGGTAACCCCTGGTAGACAGTCCCATGAGCTGTTGCAGATTCCTGCCCTCCCTCACCTTTTAAGGGACTATGGAGAGTAACCTAATGTGAGCTCTCTCTCACCCTGCAGAGACCGACAGGGAGCCTCAGACATGGCAACTTGGGGCTAAGGCTGAAATCAGATACCTGCCTTCCCCCAGACTGCTCATACATGCATGACATGCACACACTACTTAAAGAAAGCCTTTTTCTGTGGTTTGAGTAAAAGCATTTAGCCTTGGAATACGTCCAAGCTCTAGGAAGCCAAGGGGAGATGGAGAAAAAACAAAACAAACTAAGCACAAGATATGTGCTACAGCTCATTCCAATACATTAACAATGATTTAAAAAAATAATCACGGTCAGTAAAAAAATACAACACAGACAACATAAGGACAATGGGAAAGTCTGCCAGCAGCCTTGCCCTCATGTGTGTTCTAAGAGTCAAAGTCCCTGCTCCTGACTCTAGGCTTGTCTGAAATGTCAGGTCTTTACGGCCTGCCGGGAAGCTGGCCAGCTGAGATGATGTTCCAGCACAGGCCTGTAACCGGAACCACTGGGCCGCTACCTACGTGTGCGCTGGAAGGATTGAAGTTACTAAATAAAGTTTGGAAGGGGGAGATGGGGAAGGAGAGGAGAGGAAAGGGAATAGAAGTTGGCTCCCAGGGGAGGTGCTGAGGCTGAGGACCTGCGCCCCAGGGCTAGCTACTCGGCTGCAAGGTGAAGGCGACCTGGCGGGGAGCCTGGGGCAGGGGAACAACATGCACATGGTCATGTAACCTGGACTACGACACTTAAACCGCTATCCAGCAGCTACTGTCACCCCTCTAGAACTGCCCCTTGTTTCCTCTTGCCCCTTTCAACTGTCCTTTAAGAAGGTTTTTAAGTGTACAAATGCCTTTCATACAACAGGATTTTTAAAATAAAACTAGTTTTGTGACAAAGGAAGGACACTAATACACATGCCCCAAAGCACCTATGCAGCCTCTATGATGGGAGCGGTGCCAGGTCCTAAACTCTAGGTAAGACCAGATTTATTTTTCAGTGGTGCCAAAGGTGAGCTTACCTACATTTTCCTTACAGTGCCTCCTCCAGCTGTCTATAAAGAAAAAAGACCAAGTAAGTAGCTTTTGGAAAAGCACAAAGCATTGAGGGTTCTAAGGCACCATCCAAATGTAACCAAACATGACCGCTGAATCGCCAACACTGGGCTGTACCTGAAGCTAAGTTTCCAAGTACCTGAAGGACAGGTGCATGCCGTACGAAGCCCTCATGGGATCATGTAGCAGGTGGAGAATGCAGGCCCTCAGGAACCGCTGCCCATGGCTTTTAGGAGAGACCACAATGGAATAATGCATACCACAAGTCTCAGACCTGACCGGGACCATGACTGCACATCCAGGCGGTTCGGACAGCCTTCTGCATCTGTAAGCATCAGTCCACGGATCCTTTCACACCAGGCACAAACTTCAGGCACAGTATTTGGCCCTCAGGTGGAACGAGGGGCTTTGCATTGTCTGGGTTTTGTGTCAATAGCCGTGCGAGGAGACTAGCACAGGTCTGTCTCTTCCTGTGCCTCCAGGAGGGGTGATGAACAGCTCTCCCACCCGGAAACCTCAAGGCTGGAGCTTCAGAAGCGTAGGATACTGCAGGTGAGGCACCGGCAAGCCTCCAACATCTCCATATAGCATCAGAAATGTCACATTTGAGGTTGATAACCTGCCAAAAGTATACACTTTCTTCCCTTCACCTGGAATTAAGACAGGACTTCCATAGGAAATCCCTTTATTTTTCCTGGTAGAAATTCATGCAAAAATATGGGATAAGTCATTTCATACAAAAACAGCAGCAAATAATAAAGTACCAATTGCAAGTGGCAATTTTGTCTGCTGTATTCTGCAAAAGGGCTCTCTTCTCTTTTTTTCCAGTTGAAATAATTCATATTTTTCTCACTAATTGCCACTGGGAGCAGTACTTATTACACATTATAACTGCTAGAGTTGTCACTGATAATCCTCTATGTGAACTAGATAATCTTATGCCCCAAGGGAAAGATGACAGACCTCTTTGCACCAAGCCTGCAATTTTCAAAGGTGTAAAAAACTTTTAATAGCCCTTTCACTTGCCTTTGTTGGCCTGAGATTTTTCCCCTTTGGTGAATTTGCTTCTGTTAATTTCAGCTTCCAGTACTGCTGGCAGGTGTCTTCTCAGCAAAACCTGCAAAAGCTTCACCTTAGGGGAGAAGTTGCTGGGTCCCACTCTGGCTTCCCAGTCAATGTGCCAACCCAGGATTTAAGTATAAAACAAACATTTAAGGAGCACATGATAAAGTTCATTTAATTAATGCAGCTGACTACATAAACCAATAGCCGAATGCATGAGAGTATGAAGTGAGCGCTTACGACTGGGACCCACGCAATGTAGTGCTGCCGTAGCCTGCGCACCGCTCCACCACGCCTCTCGCTTCATGTGAGTACTTCACATAATTCAAATCATTGAGATTGTGATACACTATACGTTGCATGCGCACTGAGCCTCAGCAGGTCCTCCTAACTGCTCCAAGTGAGGAAGGACAAATTTTAAGAGCGTTTTGAAAGAAGAGGTCTCTCTCACCGACTTCTCCCACTGTCCCTGCGTGGTCTGAACACACTGGCTCACATCAATCAGTATGCTCTGATGGGAGGAGACAGACAAGCCCTCCCCACCCCAAGTCAGTCCAGCTCTGGTGCAGGTCTGCGGAGGGACTGCTGGGAGTTCATGGTGCTCAGTTCAAGAGGCATTTGTCGAGAGCTCCAGAGGGCTGGGCATGAGGTCTGCTCACACCCCTGCAGGCTTTTCCCTACCTAGAACACCCAAGGTGAACTCCACACTCCAGTCCTGAACAGAGGGCCGTTTTCCTGCTGGACAGTGACATCCCAGATTGCTGTCATTAAAAAAGATAGGGATTGGGGGGAGGGGGCAGGTGGTGACATACTACCTGTTTGCTCAAGCCACCAAAGCAGAAGCCATTTCTTGCCCTTCACACTGGGGCCAGAGGGCAAATGTGTTCAGCAGATATAGCTGTTCATAAAATCCATCTCTGGGTTTGCTTTTGTGTATTGGAGAACAGGTTGGTGCCACTTTGGTTGAGGGAGAAAAATGTCTTCTTCTTTGATAAGAGTGAGTTGAGTTCCAATTTTCTCTGCCTCCTCATGGCCGTTTTACCCAAGCCCGCCCTCCCCGGCCCTCCCCCTTCACACCAATGTCTCTAAGACACACTGGAACAACGGATGCTTGGGGAGCCCATCTGGGTGAGGACCTTGTCAAGCCACTGCAAAGGCCCATTCAGGTGCAGCTCGATCCAGCAGGGGGTGCTGGTCACTGTCTGTCTCCTACAAGACACAGGGAAAGGGAACGGGGTGGGAGATATTTAAAATGTCCAGAGGGGCACACATATAAGTCAGTACACCTTTTCTGGCTTTGGTGACAGTCTTCTTCCCAGAGCCAGAGATAAGTCCCACCTTGCTAGACCCCAAGTGCCCTAGAGGAGATGCCAATAACTTGCTGAATCTGCCACGGCAAACTCTTGCAACCAAGAAGAGCTCTGAGTGAATCAGGTTCTCCTGACAGGGAAGGAGATGGCCCTTAAAGAGTTAAACACGGAAGGCAAATTCCAGGGCACCCTAGAGGCCCACCTGCGGCTGTGACGGCCCCTGACAGCCTCCAGCCCAAAGGTCTTCCCGGGTCCCATCTGTCCTGAATGGGCACCTCAGTTCCCCGACGTCCAGACCTGGCCCAACCCCAGTAGGCTGAGATGACGTGTGTCTGTCTGATTGAGGGGTGTTTTTTACAAAGCGCCGACAGAGCCCGCATGCCGTCGTTTCCCAATGTGCTGATATAATTCCCATCTATGGCCTTATTTTGGAAAATCTTACGAGCAGAGCGAGCCATGAAACAATTACTGGAAAAAACCAAGGCACACCACACGTTTCTTTTCCCCAAAGCACTTTGTCTAAATTCAGGCTGGTTGATGACGCAGCTCGCAGGCGAGCTCCCAAAGGCCTCCGCTGAGCAAAGGCTATCTGCTGAGGCCGGAGGCGCTGGTGCCAGCTGGAGGTGAGAGGCCTGGGCCCTGGCCCTGCTCTCGGCCACCTCACAGAGAGAAGGGATGAAACCTTACTCTCCTTGGCCCAAGAGGCAGAAGGAGGGCAAGGCTGTTCTGGGAAGGGGCCGCACCCACCAGTTAGGCTGCCCTGCGGTGCTGCCAGGTGGCAGTGACGTGGTGGGCCACACAGGGCTGGGTGTGCTGGCACTGTGTCCTGCATGGTGACACAGTGCCCCCAGGGAAAGGCTTCCACCATCAAGGGGCCGCTTCCCAGCACTCGAAGCTGGAGGGCTGTGGTGCGATGCCAGGTTGAGGGCCACTGGCCTCCCGGCACCACCCTCCTTGCTTCCCCCAATGGAGGGCTAGAAATGAGCTTGCAGACTCATCCTGGGGCACCCGCCTGACCTGGGTGCCTGAATGTAGCCCTCAGGACTGCAGTCTAAGAAGAGCAAATGGACCTCCCTCTGGTTCTTTTCCATTGGGTCCGCCTTTAAATATCTCCCTTCTCCACTAAAAAAAATATACTAATTTTCTAACCTTTCAACTCTTGTTCCCCAAGTGATTTCACCGGGGCTTGAAGGTAGGCTAAAACGTCCCTCGGGCTAGGTCTTTGGGCCTGGGCTAATCTCCTCAGGTCTTTATAGCTGTGTGTTAAGTTCTCCTGAGGTCTGACCCCTTTAATTGCTCAATTGGCCACTCATCCTGGATTTCAGCAAGACCCCCAAAGACCAAGGTGTTCTGTTCCCTGGCACTGTGGAGCGGACACAGGGAACAGCAGCTAAAATATGGTAAATGGAAGAGGAGGATTTTTACGGACCGAAATCCTCTAATGAGAATCTGACTTTCCATAAGTCATGCTCATCTGGATTTCATTATAAATGGTGGCCCAGAGCCAATATTGAAATGGGTTTGGCTTGGGTGCAGAATGACTGCAAAACAAAATGGATTCCAAACATCTGGAAAAATGAAGAAAAAGGGAGAGTAACTTGCAAGACGCTGGCTCCCGCTGATGTGTGGGTACCTCCGCGTCTGCCTCGGGAGCCGGGGCTGGGCGGGGGGTGTGGAGCACACAGCCCTGCCTCTCAGGAAACTCCTGGCCACGTGTGAAAGAGAAGGGACTGGATTCTCCAAGCCCAAACCAGAGTAGTCTGAGCAACTCAGCAGAGCAGACCAGGTCAGCTCTGACCTGACCAGTGTTAGGTTTAAACCAACATCTGAAATTCTGAAAGACACTGTTTCTTTCCTGAGTAAGTAAACTTCGTTCGTTATGACTACCCAAATCTCCCCCTCCTTTCCTTGCTTCTCGGTCATTTAATATTCTAAATGCTCATAGTCACCCGAGTCGGAGATGGAACCACAGGAGGAGGGAAGGAACAAGGAGATGAAAACTTGACTTCCCGCAGAGGGTCATCCTTGACCCATCTGCCCGAAATGAACCATGAGGAAGAAGCCAAGAGGGCATGATCTCAGTTCAGCCTTTCTACTAACGATATGGCTTCAGGCAAGTCACTTTCGGTCCCTGGGCCTTAGTTCCCTCTCCATATAACGGGGATGATGCAATGTCCCCGCCCAGGGCTGTGGTGAGGGTGACATGGAGCACGTGTGCCTGAAGCGCTGGGCCAACACTGCTCAGCTCTACCTTATCTGGTGTGACTCACCCTCCAGCCTGCCAGGCTGTGGCCTCTCTCTGATCCCTGGTCTCTGTTCTTTGGGCGAGGACTGGCCTAGCTTGTCTCTGTGAGCTCCTGCTCTGCTGTTGTGAGCCCCCTGCAGTCCCTGGGCCCTGGGCCATCTGCCAACCCCCTCTCCGCCAGAGCTGACCTGTATTCGGCTCCCCAGCCTTTGACAAAGCTCATGCGGATGGTGCACATGCGTGTCAGCTGGTAGACGGCCTCAAAGCCCTGGTTGACAGACTGAGCCAGGAGGGCGGCAAACTCCTGGTTGTTGAAGATCTTCAGGTTGCATCCTGCCAACAGAACAGAAATAGCGCCCGTGAGGACGAAGGGTGGATGTGTCTGGTGCTTCCCTTCTGGCTAAAGTTGTCCCTGGGTCACCCAGAACATCCTAACTCACACACACGCCACGCTCAGCCCCATGTTAGGGATGGCTCACTCAGTCTCTGCCCTTGAAGCCATCACCACCTCAATGAGGGGTGCCGCTGACATATGTGAGGGGCAGAATTAAACATCAGCTTACAAGCTCTAGCTCCCAGAGCTATGGGAATGCTGCGGAAGAAAGTACAGTGGGCCACCAAGAACAAGGGAGATGGTTTGGAGAGGTGGGCCCTGCCCTGGGCTAAGAGACCAAGGCAGGACTCCAGGGAACAGAGAAACAAAGGATGCCCGGGGCTGTACGGGGTTTGGCCAACCACCTGGGGAAAAATGACCACCTTGTCATTTGACAGAGGGAGTGCGGCAGAGATGGGCCAGCTGAAAGCCTACAGCCTGCCGTCCCATCAGGAAGCTCACCACAGGGTCTGGGGCACCTCTGGCCCAGCTCCTCTGATGAATTCGCCTCACATTGGGGCCAGGAGGGAGTCAGTGATCTGGGCCACATTTTGGCCTCTGGGCACCAGGCTGGGTAGAGGTGATTTTCACAGTAAAGTGAAGGTACGTGTCTAACTCTCCAGGCAGTAAAACTAGAGACAGGCACAAATAAAGTTTATAACAAATCTCTTGTTTGAAGTCCTGCCTCCTGAGTGCCAGGAATGTGTTCACCAGAAAAATAAAGACAAAAGCACATGTTGGAAATGCCCAAAAGGTGAGCTGAGGTGACATTTATTAATGGGCCAATATGGGCTCCTAATCTTGCTGTGTGATTCTGGGCTGGTCACTCTCTCTTTGAGAGCCTGTGTCTCCTTTATAAAGTGGGGCTGGCCTCAGAGGACCCTGAGCGAGCACTGACATTCTATGAGCTAACAAACAGCACCGCAGCCAACTTAGCCCTCACCGAAAAGATGGGGGGAGGGCTGGGGAAGGGAGTGGGCAGGGTGCCAAGAATGCAAACCAGCTTCCCCTTCTAGCTCTCTCGGAGGGGAAGTGTGGGCAGGTAGGGCCCGAAGGAGGCTCCAGCCAGAGCTGAGCAAGAACGGGAACACCAGACTTGGGAGTCACAGTCAGTCCCAGGTTCATCCTGGCTCAGCTGCTTTACTAGCTGGGTATCCTTGGGCAGGTGGCTTAACCTTTCTGAATTTGTCTCCTCAATATGCCTCGTCACCTGAAGAGCCAGAATAACTGGAGGGGACTGAAAGCAGAGATATAAATGTAGTCTGTAGACGCACCCACACAATGCTCGGGAAACGTAAAGCACTGTTAGCATCTCAGAGTATCTGCGTTCTTGAGTTGACCCTGCCCATAGTCCTCCACTATCATCCGCTACTCAGCTGGCAGGAAAAGACAAGCCACACCTGCATCACGGCCTGACTGGGCCACACACACTATCAGCCGGTCAGTCCACGCTCTCGGGCTGCACGCCCCGTGGCTGCCCGCCACGTGAGAAGTGGGCTTTGGCTGGGGTTGTTGGCCTCGATGTTCTAAGGAAGGAGGCCTCAGATGGGATCAGCCTGCTGCCTGGTCTTGCCCCCCAGGCCTGGCCCTGTCCAAGCCACCCTGTGGGATACAGCCTGACAACCCTTCTTGGAGTACAGGTGGGATTCATTGTCCCTGCTCAGAAAACCCTCAACTGTTCTCCAAAATAAAAGCAAAGCTTTTATGTCCTTCCCTGGCCTGGTCCCATCCTGCTTTCTAAACATTTCCCGTGACTGTCTTCTACACAGCCTCACCTCCAGCCAGAAAGCTGCCCATGTGTGCCCTGCCCTCCATCCCCCTGGGGCCTTTGCCCATGTTGTCCCATCAGCCTGGAACACTCTCGAAGTCTTCACCCCACCATCGCCCTGTGCCTATGCCTCTCCACTATGAAGGCTTCCCTGATCCATCCTGACAGTTACATGCGTCTGTCCACCTGGATCCAAGAGCACCTTATCTATGCCGCTCCCCCGATGCTTGGCACCCTCCCTTGTATTAAGCCCATTTGTGTCTTTGTCTTGTACACTCAGCTGGTGTGTAAGGTCTGTGGAGACAGCAGCAGGGCTTCCTGCACCCCTCCTTCCCCTGTAGCACTGCATGCTGTGCGAGTTTATGGAAGGAAGGGAGGGAGAGAGGGAGGGAGGGAGGGAGGGAGGGAGGGAGGGAAGGGAGGGAGGGAGGGAGGGAGGGAGGGAGGGAGGGAGGGAGGGAGGGAGGGAAGGAAGGAAGGAAGGAAGGAAGGAAGGAAGGAAGGAAGGAAGGAAGGAAGGAAGGAAGGAAGGAAGGAAGGAAGGAGGGAGGGAGGAAACTGCCTGAGCATCCATACACACAGGGCACTGAGTGGGTACCCATGGATCAAGGGAGACCCGTTAGATGCTGTGGCTGCTCCCTGGGGGGTCAGGGAGAGTGCTGTGGGGCAGTAAGGCACAGAGAAAACCCAGGCAGAGCACCCCCAGGTTGGCAATGCAAACCCCGGTGAGGAGAAAAGGTCAGGAAAACAGTGACCTCTCCAGCAACCCAGGCACGAGAACCTCAGGGAAAGGGTGGGTGTGGAGGTGCGATTACCTGGTGGGATCTTGCAGACAGTGGCCGGGTGCCAGCCGTAGCGCTGGTTGCAGTTGGGGGACTGCACAAAGATAGCGCTGTCGCTGAGGCACTCTGCGAAGACCTCCCCGCCGATGTAGTACAGCCGCACGCCTCGCCCTAGAGGGATTCGGGTGAGGCCGGGTCAGGGTGCCTGGCCCACACCGTGGCCCGGGGCCGGCTGGCGGGAGCCAAGGGGCAGAGCTATCGATGCTCTGAGTGACTGGCTCTTCCCAACTTCACCAGGCACGTGGGGCCCAGAGCCCACGCCTGAACCCACACCTGGGCGTGGCGGGCGATGCTGTGCTCCGAAAGCCAGAGGAGGCGGCCGGTGAGATAGAGGAGCCTGGGGACAGCCTCGCTCAGCCTCTGCCGCCCACCGCCCAGCCACGGCCTCAGTCAACCGACTCCAGCCTCCGGGCCTGAGTTAAGATGGAGACAATAATACCTACCTCCCAGGGCTGCTGTGAGACACACAGTGAGTGCCTACTAAGCGTTACCTGTATTCTGCTACTACTAGGCCCCCTCCCCTCCGAGATTCAGAAATCCATTCAGTAAACCTGCAGACCCAGGAGCCCTTCCCTGCAGGGGTGACTTATGCCACCCCTACACCTTTCTGCCCTCCATGCATTTTTCTAAAACATTCCACAGGTTTATATCATTTACTTCCCCTTCATCTCTTAAATCCACTCCAGATGGACAGAAATTATTTTTAAATTGGCTCTGCAATTCAAGCAGTTACGAAAACACGCTGACAACGAGCTCCCATGCAGCCGGGGGTGTTCCCTTCCCCTGCGGGGGGAAGGGCTCTGTTCCTGCGCCTAAAGAGGCCCAGAGGGCTGGAAAACGGAGCGAGATTTTACAGGCACAACGTCAAGTGGGATGGAAACCAGACAACGGGCTGACGGGCCACTGGAGGTTCTCCTTCACCTCCTTACCCCATAAATGTCCCATCCCCCACTGCTCCCCATTTCTTCTAGGTTCAGTGTTACAGGACAGACTTGGGGTTCACAAGGAGGAACCTCTGCCTTATGTCCATCAAGAGTGGGAGGCAGCCCTGGCTGGGTAGCTCAGCTGGTTGGAGCATCATCCCGCACACTAAGGCGGGTTCCATTCCCAGGCAGGCACATGTGGGAGGTGACCAATCGATGCTTTCTCTCACATTGATGTTTCTCTCTCTCCCCCGTCCTCCCTCCCCCCTCTCTCTCCCCCCCCTCCTCCCTCTCTAAAATATCAATAGAAATAAATTATTGGATGAGGATTTAAAAATAAAAAGAGCGGGAGGCAAAGGTGGAGGTGGGAAGGCCCCGACCAAAAGAACAAAAAGATTTATTTTGTTATAGTAATTTTTGAAATATTTTTAAAATATAAAAAAGTATAAAGAGAAGTAACTCTCAGGATCAGTATCTTTTTTAAAGTTAAAAAATGGGGAAGCCATCTGGGAAGGACAGGGGCTCAGGGAGAGGGGATTTTTGCCACTGACTGTGTCACACTTGCTATCTGGCCCCTGCAGGGCTCTGCCCCTTCCTGGGCATCCATTTATTCCCTGAAAATGAGCACACTGGTCTAGATCTATGGCTTCCAAATTTCTCTCAACTACAAAATCCTCTCTTCAGATGAAATCTTCTGTTAATGCCCAACATATAATACAAACGAACGGCTGCGACGATGCCGGAGAACATGCCACTGCACACACTACACCATCTCTATGGCTCTTCTAAGTGACTCTGGGTCACAAAATTGTGAATAGCCTTAGTGTGACAGTTCTATGAGCAAACCAAGTGATAAATATCAAGGCTTCATCGTCTCTAAACTATGCGGCGCTTTACTATGCTCTGGATGTCAGAAGTCAGAACAGCAGCAGTGGTGTCCCAGCAGTGGGCAGTTCTTATCTTTCTACCTGTAATGAGCTTTCTAGAATAATCATAATCATGTATGAAATTAACCAACAAAAGATCACACCTCCAAGACTGACCACCTACTTATCCACCTATCAGTCATTTAGGTGTATATTTATTAAGAGCATTGCATGTGTTTCCTTTCTTATAGATTTCCATTTCTTGTTCCCCTAAGTGAAGTGTTTTCTTCTGTGGTTTTCACATTTTCAGAGTTGATCTGTCTGTGGCTCTGAATGAGAATGACCAAGCCACCTGAACTCTACCTATCTGGCCCCTAAACAAGACAATAAAAAATTTGGGGGGTGGGGATGGGGCAGTGAGTCCTCTCCCCGTTTCCCAGCAGGAGGCACAGCACGGAGGGGGTGGTTTGAGTTCTGTGCAGAGGCCGCACTGGGGCCACGGGTCGAGGGGCCTGGGGGAAAGGCGTTGCCCCTTGCCTCTTACCGATGTGCCTCCGCGTGAGCTCCACGGCCGCGTTCCTGTTGACGTTGGAGAGCAGCCCGAGGCAGAAGCGCTCCGAGTTGGAGGGGTCAGTGAAGCCATCCACTGTCATGGATGGCTGCGAGGCGTGGAATGTCTCCCCGACGCGCTGGTTCAGCTCATAGTAGGAGATGGAGCACCAGAAGGCTGGCTCGCAGTAGGTGACGGGCTGCAGGTCTAGGAGACAGGCCAGGCGCTGGTCAGTGGGGCGCCCAGGCCCTTGCTCCTCCATGGATGCTCCAGAAGACTGTTTCTCTACTTCTCAGAGGGTATCATAATCCCTGCCCTCATGCCTTTTGTTGTCTAAAACTTGCAGGATCCAGTGGGACACAATGCTCAGGTGTTTGGAGAAGTATTCCCCCAGCCCTGCCACACTTCATTTAGTTTTAGCTCACAAACGCCCTACCCCGCCTGGCCTGGCCTTGGGTTGAAGCAGTTTTCAAGGAGGTGCTGGGCCAAACCCAAAGAGGGCTAGGCACCGACCAGCACTGGGGCAAACCCACTGGCCAGGCTCAGCGCGCTCACTGTGGTAGGGCCAAGCCATCTACGCGGTTACTTCCCAGCCTCTCTTCCAAGGTCCCCTAAGTAACCCATGCTGATCTCTGCCTCCAAAAGGGCTTTCTGCCTTGGCTGTGCCTGGTCTTGGGCCAACGCCTAGCCTGTCAAGCAGCAGCGTCCAAGCCTTTACAATGACGCAGCCCAGGGGGCTCTGTGCTGTGCTCAGTGTTGGCGACCACACAGGCACCAGGCTGTCTACAGAGTGGACTGGGTCCACCTCTCTCATTCCAGAGACTATGCTCTGGATATATCCAGATGCCATCTGTGGGAGTGGCTAAGACACAAACTCGCCTAAGAGAAATTCTGTGTCTGTCCTAGTTATCAGTCTGTAGTCTCAATTAAAGGGCTTCCCAGAACAAAACTGCCATCTTGTGAGGGGTTGGTTCTCTTTCTTAGAAGAGTCAGGAACCCCTGAAATAGAGGTTTCCCCTCATGTGATTGCACATGACTCCCTAGCCTTCCTGTCACCTCCATCCATTACAGGCTCCCCAGCGGCCCCTGTCCTCCTCCTGCCCACCTGGCATCACCTCTCACCTCAGCCCTGGGCCGCATGCGTCACTCCTCACTTACATCAGTGCCCCAGACCAGCCTCTCCCAGCCGCCTCTGCACTGCACTGTCCCACCTGGCTAGGGGCACCGAGTTCCGCCACATCCCGCTCCCTGCCTACCTGGATCCCACCCACAGGCTGGAGAATCAGGGGGTCCCCTGCTCATTCTCACCCTTCCATCCAGACCTCCAGCCTGGATCACTCAGTCTGGCTCTGACACATATTTGGAGTCGCATGGTGACTTAAGTGTGCCATTATGGGAGCTGGTGAGGGACAGGAAGGGCTTGCCAGGCCAAGTCTCAGCCCTGGCCTGAGACCCCTGCTTCCTGCCTGCCAGGCAACTTCCTGGGGCAAGAACCCACAGGGGCCTCTGCTCACCGGATCTTTGAAAGTGTGTAAAGCCCAAGAAGGAAAAATCAGAAGCTGTTCTGAGAGAGGCCTGGGTGCCCCTGCAGGGCAAAGTGGCCCTAATCTCCTTCTAGGGTCTATGACCATGATCCCTTCTAAGGGCAAGGCTGCCACCACGCATGGGAAGCACTGCAGAGCAGAAACTCACATCCATCCTGGCACTCAACACACACCCAGAAAGTGTCATCTGGAGAGTCAGGACACCCAGATCAAGTTTCTCAACCGTGGCACTAGTGACACTTTGGGCTGGACACTTCTTTGTTTGGGGGGAGGGGGATTCTGTATGTTACAGGATGGTCAGCAGCATCCCTGGCCTGTACCCATGAGATGCCAGTAGCACCCACCCATCTCATCCTCCTAAGCTGTGACAAAAGGAAATGTCCCCAGACATTGCAAGAGGTCTTCTGGGGGACAAACAGCCCCTGGTCAAAGACTATTGCCCTAGATGTTAAGCAGGTCATGGAGCACAAACTGTAAAGCCAGGTGGGCCAGAGTTCACTCTGCTCCGGCCAGGACTAGCTGTGGGACTGAGCAAACCAGTTAAACCCTCAGTTTCAGCTTCCACGTCTCCTGACCCCAACAACCTGAGGGGAGAATCTTTTCCACTACCAGGCGCTGTTTGTGAAGGGACTGAGATAACTCCTATGAGGTACAGAGCATGCACCAAACACTCAAGAAATGGTGTGAACAACAATTATAGTAACTTTGATTATTTGAACTTGAGAACATCCTGTTCCTGTCCTGACCTCCATCATAAGAGGGACAAAGTGTCCTTGCCCCTTTCCTCTCTTCCCAGAAAGAGAGGGAAGGGAAGGAAGACAGGAGATCTAAGCAGCTCAGTGGTATGCGAGGTGATGGGGCAGGAGTGACTGTGGCCTGTGGCTTGTGCCCTGAGGTTGAGCTGAGCCATGTCGGCCACGTCCGGCTCAGGCTTTGCTGGATGCTTCAACATTCCAATGAGATAAGCTATATTCTAAACAATGTGGTCACTAAAATGTGAGCTGTGTTGCTTTGGAAACCTTAAAAAATAAATAAATCCAAGTGCAATTCAAGTATTCAAAGTGGTCGGGCAACGTGTCAGGGCCAGAGGTACCGGGGAAGGGCTATGGGCCACCACTGTACCACAGGTGGGCTCTGCTGATCTTGCTGTGTGACCGTGCTGATGTGACCTCCCTCTCTGGCCTCCGTTTCCTGGTCTGAAGAGTATCTGCAGAGTACTAGAGGACATCCGAAGCAGAACTCCTAGGTCACTGTGCTTCTGGTATGAGTAGGCCTGAAGGTGCAGCTGTGGCTGACCTGGGCTGGCCCTGGTTTCCCCAGCAAAGTGCAGAACAGAACAGATCCTCTCCCCAAATTATAAATCCTTGTCCAGTACCCTCTGCACTTAGTCCAGGCAGAAGACAGACAGCTACGTCCCCAGGAACACTGGCACAGCCCACCTACCAACAGCCGTGAGACCACCCGTCGCGTCACATGGTTCTGGAACCTCGCTCTGGAGAAGTGTGGGTTTAACATGCCTTAGAATCAGAGAGGGGCTTAGGGACCTAGCCCAAGAGGCCCTCCCAAGCAGATCTGAGCCCTTATCCAAACGTCTCTGCAACTTGCAGACACACACTGGACAGTGCTGTGGAAAATGCTGGACGCAGGAGCCTGACACATAATTAAGAAGATGCTAGTTTGAAGGAGTAGCGCAGTCAGGCCAAGATGGGCTGGAAGCTGCCATTTCAGAGAGGGCTGTTTGGACCAGTGGACCTCAGGTCCGAACTTGAGCAGCACCCCCAGCTGCACATTTGTTATTCTCTGCAAACAATTAAAAGCCAGTCCTTCCTTCCACCTCTCTCCCTCCCATCACCCCTCAGCTGTTTCCTCAAGGCACTTCTGCAAGAGGAGCTGCAGACTTAAAAGTAAGATCACCACCTCTGAGTTCTGCCTTGAATGGCACTTCATTTCTAAACTTCACATACGCCCTCATTTCTTTCCCACCACAGGACTTATCCACATCCTGGTGAAGTACAAGAGAAACAAAAAGTCAGGACCCTGGAAAATAGAAGGCTATACATGAGATTACAGCTACTGTAAGAACCCTCAACTTGGCTCTGAGCTTCCTAGCGGACAAGACAAAAAGGGAGCATATATGCTATAATTCTCTGGTTGGTGGACAGAATTCTTACTAGTTCTGCAGAGGAAACAAAGCTTGTCTCAGCACTAAATCTTAAAAGAAGTCTGTCAGGTGGTAACCCCTCCCCTACACCAATCAAGTCAGCCAGCCCTGGTTTCGAGAGTTTCCCAAGAAATGCAGAAATGATTTGACATAAGGTTGCATCTTTAAAAGAACCTGAAGACATGCCACTCAAAGGCTCCGACTCTACAGGAATAAGGTAACTTGCCCCAATGGACAATGGTTGTGCTTCTCCAGGCCAAGGGCTTGGCACACCTGGGATGGTGGATAATGGTGTGAGCCCAAGGCCTTCCCTTCAAACAGCCCTGCTCCCAGCCAGACTGCTGAGTCTGTGCTAATCTCTGTTCCTGGAGCAGAGGTGTTAAAGACACAGGAACCTCCAGCTCCAGCCGTTCTCGGCCCCCTGCCCCCACCGGGGCGGTGTCGGCCAGACTTCTCGAGTGGCATGGGGCACTTAATTCATGACTGGCCCCCTGCCAGCCTTACGCATTGGCTGGCTTCAGTTTTGAGCCCGATTCCAAGCTGGCATTGACTTTCTGTTTTGTTTAAGGAAAAGAAAACAGAATAAAACCCAGAAGGCAACACTTGGATTAAGGGATGCCTATTAAAAACATGTGCAAGAAATCCAAATCCGGTAAAGGAAGGGGGAGGCCAGGGGGGAAATTAACTTTCTACTATAAACCGAAAACGGGGTGGGCAGAGGCCAGGAGCACGACGCTCGCTGCAAGGCTAAAGGGCAAACCTGAGCGGCGGGCTCCCTCCGGGCCTCCTCGCTGTGGAAGCAGCTCTACCCCAGGCCAGGAGGCTCCAGTTCCAGCCCCACGTGTCTTCACGCTGCCATCTCTCAGTCCTGCCGTTCTCTCTGCCTGGGCTGCCCATCCCCAACCGTTAAGGCCCAGCTCACGTGGCTATGAAGCCCTGTCTGACCCCTCGAGGAAGGGTGGCCCCTTATGTCTGAGCCACCTCTGTCCGTTAGTTTCTACGGACCCAGGCCCGCTGTGTCATCCAGGACGCCAATTCCAACCTATCTCACTAAAGACGTGGGCAACACGCCAAAGTGCACACAAAAGAAACCCCACGCACTTTCAGCCTGGGACCAGTTTACTGAGACCGAGGTCAAGGGCAAAGTCTCAGAGCCGGACACTCAGGAATGTGAGGGTACCGAGCGGCAGCTGACTTCCTGTCATTAGGACACCTTTGGGTTCCCAAGTTTACGGAAGATCAGATCCTGAGAGGAGGCCTTAGAAAAAGCCTGTGCAGCAGCGTGAAGACACCTGGAACTGGGCCCTTGTCCTCTGTCAGGGGCCAGGGGGTCTTCCTGCTGCCCTGCCACCGGGCCCCTCTCTCCTGGCAGGAGAGGAAGCACCCCCTGCCCCAGGCTCTCTGAGAAACCATCGCCTCCTTAAACTCCAGCTCAGTGGCTGCTCCAGGGCACGCCCTGGTACCTTGTGTCCCTCGGTCAAGGCCCATCCCGAAATGTCTCACTTAAAAGCAGAGAATAACTTACTCACCAGCAGGATCCAGCTCGTTACCTTTTTCCTTTCTCCCCACCTCCCTCTTTCCCCTCCATTTGCCCCAGTCCTTCGGACTTAGATGCTTAGGAAATTCCAGGTGACTCACCCAGCACAGCGTAATAACAGGAACACCACCTGCTCACACCCCTTCCCTGAACAGCAAAGCCTTGGGGTCTCCCGCAGCTCTGGGAGGAGGCTGCGCTGGCTCTCAACCACACACTGGGGCTCCCGCGAGTCACCCAAGGCGACTTTACTGGGGCAGAAGGCCCGAGCCTTTGCCCAGAGTGGGGAGGAAATGACAAAGGAGTCAGGTGCTTTATTCTTTTTGTGTAATAATTTCTTTACAAGAAGTAATCAGATGCCTGAGATGTCGCCATCTTTCTGTAGGAAGGACTCGCTGTGTCCTGTCAGCACCCTACTGTTTGGGACATACCGGGCCTGGGGTACTGGCCGGAAAGAAGGGATCCAGAGGCTGCTGCTGCAGGCTCCCTCCCACCCTCACCCTTTATTTGCCCTTCAGCCCATAGCTGACCAACTTCAGCCCTCATCTCTCCCCACACCTGCTCTCGAAAGGATGCCCTTGAACTCCTGAAGTCAAATTCTAGGCCTCTTCTAACACCTCATTTTGCATCTCTGCAGGGCCTCCCTAGCACCTCCCTCCCCTCCGACTGCTGTAGCCCCATCCTTCACCTGACCCTCAGCCTCTTCTTCAACCCTCTCCTTCTCTCAAGGGGCCCCCCATTGGTCTGTCTCTGACTCTTTCTTTCATGAACTGGGTCTGCCTCTCCGCTGAATTCAACCACTCCTAAGACTTCAGCCGAACCGTAGTCAGTATTTCCAAAGTGAGATCTCTGGATGGTCAGTGGGATTATAGGACAACAGTGATGGAACAGTGGTCAGATCCGTGGGAGAAATGCTGATCAGACAGGCCTCCTTTCTGCAGGACTTCTCAGAGGCTTTACTCTGCCAGTGCCTTGGGGGCCTCATGAAAGGGGACAGCACAGGCTTTCCAAACTTACTTGATGACAAAATCCTGTCTCTCTGACCCCACTTTGGGAAAGGCTGTCACCTACCTCCAGCATCGACCTCTCTCCGAACTGTCCAGCTGCTTCCTGGACACAGGAAGCAAAGGCAACTCACCGTCACCTTCCAGCCCAAACCCATCCCATCTCCTGGGTGTCCTGCCTCGGTTAAGAAGCCTTGCCAGCTAAAGCTGGTCAGTAAATCCTTCTGATTCATGACTCTCTCTCAAATGTCCTCTCCTAGCCCCACTGTCATTTTTCTAAAGCATTCACCTCAGCCTCTTCCGTGCAACAGCTTCCTAAGTGGGTTTTTCTTTTTTTCTTTCTGGGTTTTATTATTATTATTATTTGGCATCCAGTAATTTTCCCTAGAATGTAAATTCCACACAGTGGCCAGATTAATCTTTATGAAGTTGCCATCAGGTAACCACACCTCCACCACCAAAGCCCACCAATGACTTGATTCTGCAGGTCGGATGGGGCTAACTAAGTACAGCATCCAGGGATCGACTCTCAGGGCCCCATGAGCCCTCTCAGCCTCGTCCCTCCACTGCGCCTCTCGACATGCCAACCAACCACAACACCAGCTTTCCTCAGAGCTCAACCTGCCCCCTCACGCCATTCCCTCCGTTTGCAATGTCCTTTCCTCCTTCTCTCCTCACGGTTTCCTACTTGTCTGTCCTTCAGGGTGCAGCTCACACATGTCGCCACAGCTCTGAGCTCTTCCCATCCCATCCGGCACCTTCCTCCTTGTCGCATCCAGTTCCTCCCCACTCTGTGCTTGATCCCTTGGCATCTGGCACAATGCATCACTGGTGGACATGGACCCCTCCAGCCACTCCACCAGACCTTGAACCCTAAGTGTCATTCCCAGTTCTAGAGCCCCAGGGTCAGTACATACTGGGACTCGGCTCATGTTGACTAAATGAGTTAATACAGAGGAGACGCTGGCAAGCCTGGCCCCGCTGGAACACCACCGTTACCTCCTCTGCCCCCTCAGGGTGCTCCATCTGCACTTACTTCTTGTTTTATACTTATGTAGGGTCCTGCCTCATTTATCCCAACAAGGCCACAAGCACCTTGGTGGCAGGGTCTGTGAGTCCCCTTCTGATCCCCCCGACCTGGACTGGCACACAGCCACTAGGCAGGAAGTGCCTGGGGAATGAGTGACTGAGGAGGAGACAGGTAGGTAGGCAGGGTTCGTACGTGGGGACCACATGGGACATAATCCTCAACCTTACTTCTGTCCCAAACTGTAAGTTAATTAATGCCCTTCTTGAGCACTGTTTTTCTGAGTAAGGCGGTGGGCAAGGGAAGCTGGTCTGCATGACCCAGCAAGGCAGTGCCCTGCTGCAGAAGGGGGCTCATACTTCGGATCCTGAAGGCCTGAGCTCAGAGCCAGCTTCTCCGCTTACTAGCTATGTGACCTGGGACAAGTTAGTCAAGCAGCCTGCCCCTTGCTTTCCTAATATGAGAAATGGAGAGTTACACCATCACCTTATACAGGTGTCACGAAGACTGGTAGGAAACACTGAACAACATCCAGGACACAGCAAATTCTCAAAAAATGTTTGCCACCGTCATCACTGTCATTTCCTCCCCTTCCAGCTATACTGCCAAGAGTCTATGAAGTTTTATGGGTGGAATGAAGCCAACAGTTTTAAATGGGTGAAGGTGGGGGTGCGAGGGCTCATCAAACAGAGGAAGTAAGGCCTGTCAGCATCCATGTCTCACCATGAGTCCTAACCCTGACTCGTCCACTGACTCGTCCCCCCATTCAGATCTTCCCAGCAGAGTGGCACCCACTCTTTGCCTGCCCAGCTCGGGGGCTGTTGCTACCTTTGGAAGAAATGACGTAAGAATCCTCAACCCTCAGACAAGGGGCCTGAGGTATGGGGCAGTGGGGAGGGAGAAATCTGTGAATAGGGCATCTGCCTTGGGTCCAAATTCAAGAACCATCCTGCGGTCCTGGTCCACACAATGCAAATAGAAATTCACAGCAGGCTAACCCCCTGGGCCACTGTGAGTCTGAATCCTGAGTCAGGAAGCGGGTTTCAAAGGTGAGCCTGCTCCAAACTCTGTGGAGAGAAAGTGCTGCCGTGGCCACGGTGGGGTAAAATTAAATCCAAACCAGTCAACCACTAAGGCCAAAGCTCAGAGTCAGGTTCACAATCATGGCCTTTAATTTCTCAAGTGTTAACATGGCTTCTAGCCTTCAAAGTTTGTTTTTAATAATTCAATCAGTCCTCTCACATAGAATTTGACCTTCCCTCTATAAAGCCCAACACCCACAGTGATATTATTTTACCAAGATGTTAAGACTGATCTCTCAAAGTCACACTTCCCACTGCCCACTTGTCAGCCTACATTACAGGGTTTTCAGGCATCTCCCAGTGTTCCAAAGGATGACTTTCTTCATCTGATGCTATCAGTCAAGGACTGGAAACAACTGGAAACAAAAGACAGGCCAATCCCCTCTGATTCACCAAGCTTGGATATTAACTATTTCTTTTCCTGAGCCACACATTAAACCCCAGCAATAAAAGCCAAAACAAAATCAAACTCACATTTTTCTAAAACTACCAGACCAGTACATAAAACAGTTCCCTCAATAAAAATGGAACGGATGTTTCATTTGCTTTGAGCACTTTAGCAGGCCCCACACTGGAGCAGAAAAGCAAATCTCAGAAAAACGGACCCAGAAGCCCAATGGCTGAGGGAAAGTATGGAAATGATGGTCCAGCTGCTCCAAAACACCACGAGCTGATGCAGAATGATAAATGAGGCATCAAAGTATGGAAATGTGTTTATCAAGAACCACACACAGGAGAAAAACCGAAAACATGGATATGCGCTGTGATCTCAATGGCCAGGCACAAATATCTATGCTTGATCCACAAACATCAGAAGGACTGCGATAAAACAAAAACAGTGGATTTGGGTGAAGAGATTGTGGGCAATTTTGCTTTTTTATCATGTTCTTTATATGTGGCTGTTTTAAATAAAAACTACATCATTGTAAGATGAAACGCTCAGATAAAATCCGAATAAGTGCATCTGAAACAAGTCTATGAAAGTCTGGGGCTGGAGTCCGCTGCCCAAGGCTTTGCCTCCAGCCACACACACGCGCGCACGCACGCACGCACACATGCTTGGCTGACCATGGACTCTTGGCTCCTAAGCACAAGATTTGGGAAATTTTCACTCACTCACGTCTACGCGCCACCAAGGAGAAACACGAATCTGGCATACCTGACACCACTGTTCTCAGATTGCCTGTTAGGTGGGTGACCCCAGAATCCCTGTAACCTGAAACCTGATGGGCTGAGCTGGTCCATGGTGGGGGGTTGGGGTGGAGCCTCACCTTCTGAACCCCTCCCCACATGGGCCACCTGCCGGGGCTACAGCTACAGGGGCAACGATCATACAAAGGAGCAGACACTTACCCAAGTTACTGTGTGCTGGGGACATCGGATTCGGGGATAGGTTTGGAGAACCTGCGAAGTAAGACAGGTGTGAGATTTCATAAAAGACTCTTGGCTGTAGAACCTAATTCCTGACATCAAGGTGGGGCAGCCCAACACAGCACAAAGAAACCCTGGGCTGCACCTCCAAGGCCCAGGAGAAGGCTTAGCGCCATATCCTGCTCATACCTGCTCTCCATGGCCCCAGGTGACCTAACCTGTGGAACATACGGATGAGCAGATGACCTTGAGTTCTCTGCCATGACTGACGGTTGGATGCTCTTCACAGGGGTGCCGAGTTCCCAAACTAGGAAACCAACCCGTCATCACACCCACCTGCCCTGTTAACTATGTCCCCAAGAAAATAAGAGGGGCAGGGAAAGCCCCCTCCCCAGCTGCTCAAAGACCCAGGCGGTGAAGGCTAGCTGTCCCACGCAGGTGGGGCCTGCGGCAGCCCAGGCACCACCAGTCACTGCTCTCAGTGGCTCAGGCACCTGGAAATACCATTCCAGCCCTTTCCCAGGTTTCAGGAAACTCACCAGGCTGCCTCTGAAATCCCACAACTCAGAACCAGACTGACATTTTATGCAAGACATAATGCTCTATGTGGCAAAAGGTCCAAACCTACCCAGTTCTTCCTACTCTATTGCCCTCTCTCCACCTCTAGGAAAAAAAAAACAAAACCCATAAGGTGTCAACCTTCCAAAAAGCCAAGTGACTGCCTTTCCACAGAGCACACTGGGGACATCCCTCCTTTGTCCCTGCACCCATGGGGCTTTGGAGAGTTTTGCATTTATTAACAGCCTTGTGGGGCCAGCTCCACCCTAAGATCTGCCAGTCCTTGAGGCTGGGCCTCACGCATATGCCTCCTTGAGCTGTTAATGGGGGGTCTGTTCCTGCTCTCGCCATGGGTTTCTTTTTCTTCCCCAGCACCCAATCCACTGGGGATGTGGAAGAGTCTCGGAAGAAAAAGCTTCCTAATCGGGTCCAGCCATGCCACCAGGCATTAGCTGTGGAACTTTGGTAAAATGGTTTAACCTCTTTGAGCCTTGACTTTTCCCCTCAGGCATAAATTGGAAATAATACCATCTATCGTGTGATTTGTAGAAATGAAGTGATATCGTGCATATGAAAATGCCCATACCATGACTAGTACATAGTAGGCACTCAATAAATGTGGGTTTCCTATTTTGTGGTGGCTCATGTAGACCCAGGAAGGCTATGGGACCTATAATCTGAACAGACACGTGTGTGTGTTAGGGAAGACATGGGGCTGGACAAAGCAATCCTCGGGCTCCAGCTGGGTTGCCACCCCCATCTCAGCTGTCCACGAGCAACTGGATGGTTCCCAAATGGACAACTTTGAGTGAAGGACAGAACAAACAGGAGACCCCACCCCCTCACCCACAGGCTGGCTGGGCCCGCAACGCCCAGGGCCCACTTTCAGTAAATCACTAATGTTCACAGCAGGACTCAGCAAGTACACATATGGAAGGAGAAGGAGGGAGAGGGGACAAAGATGACCGGGTGGAAAGGAGGGTCAGGAGGGGGCGAAAAGGCAGCTGCTCAGCCCATATACAGATCTTCTCCTTTGGCCTGTTTTCTTTTATAACAGTAATCATTCCACAAACATGACGAGCAGCAAGGACGGAAGAGGGAAGGGAGAGTGAGAAGAAATATAGCATCTGGAGAGATGCTGTTCAGCTGGCCTGCTTCCCATGCCAGCATTTAATGGCTGCAAGCTTGCCACGGCCACTTGGCATCGAACACAGGAAGGTCTTCGATGCATTCCAGCTGGGTTCACACTGTCAGCCGCTCATCCAGGGGGTGTGTTTGGGGGTTGCTAAACCCCAAAGTGCCACGATGCCCAGGCTAGGTATCAAGCAACTAAGTTTACAGTGAACATGTGAGTAGCTCTTGTCATCTTTCAGAAACGGCATCCTCTCCTTTGGGCTGCATACAAGGCAGGTGGCTGTGCTGTGTCTAGCGGCTCTGGGCACAAGGCATGCCCGCCACCATCGGAACAGAACATCTGCTAGGCCCCCTCCTCCTCCTCACCCAACCGCACACAACACAGAGCGCATTCCATGTGGCAGCTGGGGTTCAACTCAAGAAACCGCTGGTTGGGAGCCAATTTGGTCCAATAATAAATGACATGGGAACATCTGGAGATGTGGCTGGAGACAACTGGGCTGGGTCCCTCACAGTAGGAACACAAAGATCACATTTGGTCACCACACAAAAACAGATGCTTCAGGGGCCTCCACTGGCCACTGGTAAAGACCTTCCCTCCACCCAGGCCCTCTGGAACTATTTCTGGGACAGAGCTCACCCTCCACCCTACTGCCAGCAACTTCTCACTGAGGCACTGACTCTGCTAAAGCCTGCAGCGGCTCCCCATCAGTTCCAGGCCATACTTGAAGCCTTGAGTGACGTGCCCTCTCGTCTCTCCCCATTCTGGAGGAGTGGGCTCTGGTCACACTGGAGAGAGACCTTTTGCAAACTCTTACACATTTACACCCCTTACTGTACCCAGAATGCACCAGGCTCTCCTGCTCTTGCCCCCCATGACTTGGCTTGGCCAAGACCTACACAACTCCAAGACTCAACTCAAGAAAAACCTACACTGCAAGGTACTGCTCCGCCCCCAATACCTCCTCTCTAGGCTGGGTTAGGTGGCCATGTGGCGACTTCCATCAGGGAACATAGGAGACGCTCCTCCTCTATCCCTGTACCTGGAGAGTGGTTGTTCTATAAATACTGGATAGAGAGCGGAGGGAGGGGCTGAAGGGGGGAGGAGGGAAGGAAGGAGGGAAAGAGGGAGGGAAGATGGGAGGAAGAGAGGGAGGGCAGGCACTTAAGATTAAGAGCACATCCCTGCAACACTGACCTGCGTCCATGCTGTGGTTCATCTGGTGGTCACTGGTTTCTCCATCTTCACTCAGGTAGCCAGGGGGTGGGGTTTCTGAGAACCAGAAGGAAAGTGGCTCACTAAATGGCATGGAGAAAGACCTTTTGCAAACTCTTACACATTTACACCCCTGTGCCAGTAGCAGGTGCTGGAGGAATTATGGGCCTCAAAGCCAGGACCTAGCTCCTGGATCCTGCTGTCCTCGTGCCTTCCACCTCCAGGCTCCCCACCTGATCATTACCTCATTACCACCTTTGTTCACACCATCCCAGCTCCCAAGTCTGAAGTGCCTGTTTTTAGAGCCTCTGCCAGGCTAACTTCACCCCACTTCAAGTTCAGGTTTAGGACCACCCCTCCAGGGAGGCTGCTGACTTACTTCAGCCTTGCCCATCTCTGTCCTCTAAAGGACGACTGCCTCGAACCACACCGTGGGCTCTGCCGCCTACTCCTGTGCAGGTGCCTTGCTGTTTGCTGTCTCTTTAGGGGATGTCCTAGCTTCCCAAGTGGGTTGCAAGACCAGCCCACGTGCTACCTGGCAGTTTCCTGAACTCGGAAAGTCCTGCTGATTCACACATTATTTGCATGTAAATGAGGGGCTTCTAAAAACATCTGCACTGTGTGGCAATGGAGCCCACTTCTCCGGGGAGAAAAAACTCGAACTGGGCCTCAGCCCCCACCCAGGCTGGGACGGCTCGGCAGGCTGACTTGCAGGCCAGCTCTCTGCTCTCACACAAGCCCGATTCAGAGCACCCCCTGCCTCTGCAGCCCCCACACTGTCAGGGATCCTGCCTGAACTTCAGCCCTGGCCTCAAGGGCGGTGAGAGGAACACAGCGTCGCTATTTCCGCTTCCAAAATAAATGACTGTGCTGAGGCTGGGCGGAAGGGTCACGCCGCACGCCTCAGTGCCAAGAAAAGCATCATTAGCAAGCAGGGAGCCAAGGCCATGGGTCCTCTCCCTATAGGGATGCGGTTCTGAGTCAGGGGCCAGCACTGTGTGCACAGAGGGGGCGATGGGGGGGCTGGGGAGGGCCAAGGGGGCTGGAGTGGAGCGGTGGGACCCATGTTCCCAGGCTGGCCTGCACTGCCCGGCACCTACCTGGAATATTGCTCTGCGGCTCGATGCCCGCGGGGAAGTTAGTGTTTTCGGGGATGGAATGGCTGTAGTCGTCCAGCGGGGGGAACTCGGCCGGGATCTCTGTGTGGCGTGGCACCAGCACCGGAGGTAGAACTGTCCGGGGGAGACAGGGCAGAGGTGACCCAAGGCCCCGGCAACCCCACATGCACTGCAGACCCTCCCTGGGCGGAGGAGGGGGGAGGGAGGGGGCGGGGCGGGGCATACCTGGGGTCTCTACCCGCTGATAGTGGTAGGGATTCACGCAGACCTCATCCTTCTTCATGTTGAAGGCGAACTCACACAGCTCCATGGCCCGCAGCTCGTGGTGGCTGTGCAGGTCAGGCCATCGCCACAGGCGGCAGTAGATGACATGGGGGAGCCCCTTCCGATGGGATACCTGCAGTCGGCCATCCAAGGACCTGCCGGGACAGGGAGGAGCAAAAAGAGACTCAAGTGGACCTGGCTTGCCTTCCCCAAAGCTCTGCCCGCGCTGCTCCGAGCGAGCTCGCGGGTCGGGGCTCCGAAACCCTCCCCTCGCTCCTCAGAGAAGCGCTGTTAGTGCTGGACGGGCTCCCAGAAGAACACAAAGGCCCATCAAGGAAGGCCGAGGCCTCCTAGGGCTGGCAGGGTGGGCCCTGAATTTCCAGGCCCTGAAGAGAGTTCTCCACCCCCAGCCCACCCCCATGGAAAAGGAATGGCACTTGAGTGACGGTCTGAACAGGTCCATGAGCCAGGTGGAGATGGGCGGGCGTACAGGGCTGAGCAAGAAAACCAGCTCTTTAGGAACAAACATGAGGGCCACAGGGATACTGAGAAGGTGACAAAGCACACCACACGTCTCTAGTAGCTCTCAACAATCACCCAGTTCTCACACAACAGAAAACAAGGGGGAAAAAAAACCCCAAACATCTTTTAGGTGATATTTACGAGGAGGCAGGGAGGGAAACAGGGACACTAAAGGCACTTTAAAATGGCAAGAGCCTACACTGCAGACCTCTCAGGAGTCCCTTTCAGTTTGAGAGTTGGTTGCAAGTTGACACAGGTGTCACCCAGAGGGTGGTGCATTGGCCGAGCAGGAGCCGAGCCTGTGACTCCACACCACGATGAGTTCTGCCACTGTCCGCAGCCTGGATGGGCCAAACACACTGCAGTGGCAGGGCCCTATTCCTGCGCAAACCACGTCTTCTGAGTCAACCTGACCTCCGAGCAGCTGTGACCTCACCTCTCAGGCCAGGCCAAAGTGTGGTCCCGGGACCAGGAGTATGGGTCCACGGAAGCTCATTTAAAAGGCAGAGCCCCACCCCAACCCACTAAATCAGAATATCCCTTTTTATAAAGTCCCAGGTAACTGGATGACAGTCAAGTTGGAGCAGTGGACAGGACATAAAACCCTGGGGAGCTCAGGAGTGGCAGAAGCACTGTTGGCCAAGAGGAAGGTCGACAGGCAGGAGGCTTCTGAAGGGACATGAAGTTTCAGATGATGTCCAGTACCAGACAGGTAAGAGATTCTACTCACACATACAGTATTAACAAATATTTAATATTTTATCAACTCCTACTGCGTGTGGCGCTAGGGATAGAGTAGTGTGCATGACTTTTCTAATAGCCGGGCAGGGCTTTTGCAAGCTCTCCCTCCCTGTCCCCACATGGCTGAGGGCACCCATCTGCCTGAACAAACAGGATTTATGGGCACCGTGTGCGGAAGGGGCTAGTCAGATGCACCCAGAAGCACCAACCAAACTGATAAAACCAGAGGAATCCAGTCAAAGTCTCCAGGCCACTGGCCTGGGGATGAAGACGAACAGACAAAGGTCAGAGCTGGGCTTGGTCACAGGGACTTACCCAGAGCTGCTGACTAAGGGTGTCTCAAAGAACATAATTATCTCCCTCCAGGGGCCCCCAGATCAAGGAACCCCTACAGCCAAAAAACAGTAATTACCAGGCAGAAGGGACAGCCTTGATTCCCCAAGGCATAGAAAGAAGACTGCCAGATAAGGAATCGTGAGACCTAGGGTTGAGATGGGGGCCTACTCTCCCAGCTGTGAGACACTGGGCAAGTTATGAGATTTCTGGGACCCTCAATTACTTCACCTGTAAAATGGGAACATTTTCCCACATCCCCCTTGACCTCCAGCAGCTCCATATCTACTTGAAAGAACTTTGGGAAGGACCAACCAATGAGTGTTGTTCCACATGACAACAGCCACTCTGCAAAGTCACTGAGTGTCCATAGATTAGAGAAGTGTGATGTTTGCTCCTCAGTGTCTGACAAAAGCCCCTAAAAGGGCCAGCTGGACATCTAGAGCTACCTCTGCAGGGGGAGGACCTGGAGAGAGGCTCAGGCCAGCAGCAAGGGAAGGATGGGCTGTGGATGGAGCCCCCCACCCTGGCCTGGTTGATGGAAGGGGGCACGCTCTTACTTTAAAAATAACAGTAATACTCAGCAGGAGGCAAGGTGGTGATGGACAACGCAGGAGAACTCTCAACTTTCACAGGGCAGAGAGCCTAAGAGACTGAAGAGCTTGGCTGTCCATTGGAACAATCATCACACAGAAAGCTCCAGACAAAGAGGAAGAAGGGGGAGAAAGGAGGAGAAGGGGGAGAAAGGAGAGGGGTACATGGGAGAGGGTAGAGAAGGTGGGGGAGGGGAGGGAGCGAGGAGGGAGAAAGGGAGAGAGATGGATGGGGGAGGGAAGAGGGGAGAGGGGGAGGAGGGTAAGAAATGTCCTTCGGTTAAATAAAACAAACTGAATGGATGCATTTATCTCTGCCCTGCCCAAAACAACGAGTGGGAAAGCAGAGCAGACAAAAGTGGAAAGCAGATGGCCAAATGGGAACAGACTTAGCAGAGTGGAGAGAGCTGAAACCAAGGCCTATCAGAGGAAGCCATAAACGTGATTCCATTTGGGCCTCAGAACCCGGGAAAGGCTCAGGAATTGAAGGTACCACACTTTTCAAGATGAGGCTGAAAACAGGAAGATGGGTTCAAAGTCTACAAAAGAGGCAGTTAGATCCCAGCCCCTCTTTCCAAGTCCCCACAAACAGGCCTCTCCAATCCTGCGAGAGACTGGTGCTTGCTCTCTGCAGAAAATAAACGCGAGAGGGGGCTCTGGATGGGGCCACCGGGGTACAGCTTGGGATGAAGGTCAGATAAGGGCTGGGATGAGGATTCCTGGAGGCTCCCTTGCTCACTTGGTACCCAGGACAGTGACAAATGGTCTGTGTCCCCACCCGCTCCTGTAGAACAGCTCAGCCCACAAGAGACCTGCGATCTGACTTTTGGGGATTCCAGCCCAATAAAGTGACCCTATTCCTGCCAGCTCCCCCTACACAGGGTAGCCCACCAGCCAACAAGCTGGAGCATTTAAGGTTTTTTATTGCCTCACTCTTAAATATGAACACACAGCCAGATCCTGGCCTTTGAAAGAAAGCTACTAATAGGAGGCATAGAGAAAGAAATAAGAATGGAGGGAAAAAGCCACTCTGAGACAAGAAAGAAGAAACTTCCAAAGTAAATAAAACAAAACAAACACTACTCTCTGGGAGATAAGATATTGCAATCTTAAAATAGAAACATTTATAGACTGTTAAAAAATAAAACCTCTTGGAAACAAAAAATAAGAATATAAATTAAAAATTCAAGAAAGAATCAAGGACTTCTTGAATTCTTAAACTATTATCTACATGAGTTATTTTGATAATATAATTAAATTTTTAAAAAGCAAGGAAGCTACAGTAATCAAGGCAGTGTGGTAATGACAAAAAACAAACAAAACCCCCCCGAGAAACAAATGATGGAACCTAGCAGAGCACAGAAATAGTCACATATATAAGGACAACTGATTTTCGACAAAGGTCCAAAAACAACGAGAAAGGACAGTCTTTTCTGCAAATGGTGCTAGAAGAGTTGGATATCCAAATGCAAGAAAAATGAACTTCAATCTACACCTGGCACCCCATACAAAAATGAGCTGAAGTGGGTCAGGATATAAAAGCCTAAAGCAATGCAACTTCTAGAAGAAAACATAGGAGAAACTCTGCGTGACCTTGTGATAGGCAAGTGTTGCTTAGATATCACACCACAAACACATTCCAGTTTTTAAAAGCGATAAATTCAACTTTATCAAAATGTAAGCTTCTGGTCTTTGAAAGTTACTGTTAAGAGACTAAAAAGACAAGACACAAATTGGGAGAAAATATTTACAAAGTATACATCTGATAAAGTACCTAGGTCTGAAATATATAAAGAACTCTAAAAACTCAATATTAAGAAAACAAACAACCCAACTACAAAAAAACAATAAAGTCATTCCACCGGGATGCAAGGCAGCCTGCACCAGAGCTGCGGGTGAGGCCAGCTCTCCTGGTTGCCAGGCTGGACCGACGGCAGAGAGACGGCACATTCTCCAGGTCACGAGCACATGACCACTGGTCCGGCTTGGCAGTATTTTCCAGAAGTCGTCTGGTCTGTGCCCTTGCTTCTGGGCCATACAATTCCCTAACTCATGATGGGGATGGCATGTCAGTCACCCCCAATGCATCAACAACAACTCTTCTTGGTTCAGCCTGGGCTGCCCAGAGCCAACCCTGAGAGTCCTCTCTCTGTCCCACTCAAAATACACACCACTGCTGACCAAAGTAATAATAGTGAATTGGGAGTTTCAGCTGCTGGATTTAACTCAGCTGATGTGCCCATTACACACCCTCCCCAGCCTTACCGGGCACCAGGCCTATTTTAAGTAAATCCAATAAATAGGTCTTAATTCTGAGCTGATGTTATCATAACATGCTCGGTTGTAAAAAAGAATCTATTTATGACCCACTCCCCTGACCAGCCCTTCTCGTAGTCCAAGACCAGCTGCTGGGGCTAAGACAGTTCTAGGAACCTGCCTTTGGACCCCTCCCCACACCCAGTGGCCTCCTGATGAGAGACCCCCAAAGTCTTTCTCCAGCAACTCTCTCCAGCTCCTTTGACGGAGGTTTTAATCCTTAAATATATTCTTCACCAGCTGAACCATTTCCTGTGGCAGGAAATTAGGTTTCCTCCCATTGGCTCCAAGTGGGACCCATAAAGTGTCCCAAAATGGTGGTTGAAGCCACAGCCAAGGATGTGGACATGCCGGAGTCCAAAGCCAACAGTGAGGGGAAGCCTGCCAGAGAGCTCCCGGGGGGAGGGCAGGGCTGGGGCCCACCTCCTGCCATAGGCCACTCATGTCCTCTGTTACCGGTGACCATCTACCCACAGCCATCTGCAGGCCGATGTGAACACTGGTGGATTTGGACATGGGCTTGGGGAGAAGACTGCAAGCAGAGAACATAAGCTCCAAAAACACACAAAGATCTGTTCAGCATGAACCATGTGCCAGGCACATAGCTATTGTGTGAGAATATAAAATGGCAAAGCCCAGTATATCCTGCTTTCACCAAACACAGAGAATTTAAGGGGCTTGCCCAAGGTCAAATAACTTGTGAAAGGCAGGGCAAGAATTCAAACCCAGGCCAGTGCTGAGAAACGGAGGGTGAGGAGTGGGTGGACAATGCTTTTCCTGCTTTCCCATGCTGCATCCCTATCAGGGAATGGGCCTCTTAGCAATCATCAAAGAGTCACTCAAGACCTACCATATCATCCCAGACACCGTGCTGGTTGCCCAAGTCAAAGAAGCGAACAAAAATTAAATTTGTTAACACTATTACATTTCCATTGAAAGATTTTATTTAACACACGTGCAATAAGAAACTTTCTGGCTTCTTTCAGAGACAAGCTTTCTCTTTTTACTTGCCTATTTTGAGTAGTAATAACAACAACAACAATAGTCTTTCCAATAAACTTGCAAGTATCATTATCTTCATATACTGATAGAGAAATAGTGTCTGAAAGGCAAGCTGACTTTGCAAAGGCCCAGAGTTCATCTAAAGTGAAGTCAGGCTGTGTGACTCTCTCTTCCCTAACTGGAAACAGGCATATTGCAATTTCCTGACCTTGCCTATAATACCACAATAAGACAATAATTTCAGAAGGACTTTGTTTTTATTTATTGAGAATAACCTACCTATAGGCTTTCAGAGTCAATTTGCATAAAATATGAACTTAACCCAAATGCTCAACTAATGTTAATTTTTTGAAATGGCCCAAGTAGCACACTGATAACTCAATATGTTATCTTTGTCAAACCTAACCTCTGGCATCCGTTTCAACTCAATTTATTCTTTAGTCCCCCCCCCCCCCCCATATCTGCTATGGGTTAGTATAAGTAAAGGGGGTTATTTTCCATCTTGGGGGTACCAATTAATACTACAAATCCACACTCATGCCCATACTTCCCAGAACATATGTGCTGCAGCTGACAGGTCCATCTGCTCTGAATGTTAATATTTCCCCTCCCACACCAGTGGAATGAGTCCTCACCTCTCCCCATTGGACAACAACCAAGCTAGCCCACTATCCTGTGCTTACTTACCTACAATAAAATCTTTATACTCCACTCTTCTAAGGCTTTGCATTATATGTGTGTTTTATTTATATGTGTGTTTTATTTTTGTTTCTTTTCTAAGCAAGCAAAAAACTTCTGCTGGAGACTTTAAAAGGCCCCTTGCATTGGTTCCACTTGGTCTTTGAGCAATGGTGGTCTGCCCTAAGATCTCTCTTTCTCTCTCTGCTGCACCTTACTGTGCAAGTATCAGAAGGGGCTTCTATCCCTTCCATGCCATGGACAGTCCAGGACAGCTATTTGGTAGAGCAGCAAATATGGAAGCCCTGAAAACTCTCCTGCTGAGAGTCTTTTGATTGGGGGTTCATTCAGGATCCCTTCTGTTGGGTAAACATAGCCAAAACCAAAGCATCCTTTGTTCTGGGCAGAAGATTTGCTGGGGGCTATGTGCCTAGTCCCCAGGCTGTAGGTGACATACCACAGAAGCCTAAGGTTTAGGGAACAAAAGTGTCTTAGTCAGCTGCAGCTCTGGCTAACTGAATGTCTACCTGAAAACCCACTTTCTGAATAACAGTCAGCTGGTACTTGTGGACCCAAGAGCATCTTGTCTAATCCCTTCCTTCTGTGGTTGAGGAAACCGAGACTGATGCATTAAGAACCTCAAGGTCACCCAGCAAATGAACTCACAGAGAGAAGGCATCCAGCCTCCCAACCTGCTATTTCACTGCAGCCAGGCTTTACCTGCGAAGTGTGAGTCCACTTTCCCACCTTGGTAAGTCAAGTACAATGAAACGTTACTTTCTTTGTTGTGTTGAATCTTAAATTACCTGAAGGTCTCACACTTTGGGATGGCAAAAGCTTTTTTTCAAAAATGGGACTGAGAGATTGGTGACTCTGGGCGGACGATGTACGCTGGAATTCCTGTCCTCTCATTGCAACTTTTGCAGGTTTGAAATTATATTAAAATAAAAAGAAATTGAGCTGTACAGTGAATATACTACTTCCAGACAGTTCCAAAGTCGTCTTTGGTGGTTGGTGTTTAAATGAAAAGCAACATTTCCATCAGCCTGTCCCTGTTGTTTGGCACCGCTGAGGAGGAATCTGGTGAGGCTTGGGGGGGGGGGGGGGGCGGTTCTGGATAACTGAGGCTTCACTGTCAGCTCTGCCACCATGACCACAGCTCCAGCCCAGTCTCATAAGTGTCTCAGCAGGTTCTGTAAGTCTGCTAAGCACGTTTCTAATGTTCCAGTCTAGATGGGCCCATGAGGAGCTGAAACCAGCATTTCACAACCCCTGATACCAGTCACTGACCTATTTCCACTCACAACAACTCAGTTCCCATCTGAACTTGCACAAGGGTAATATCCAGGGCTCCAGGCTGCCAGACTGGGGGAACACCCAGTAAAATGCCGCTCAAGCCCCGGTGCTGTGCTTCAAAGCGGTAGCCGGCCTCTTCTTCACTCCTCCCCACGGTATTTAGGCTTCCCCACCCCCTGCTACTTTTCCAGACTGCCGGCTCAGGTCTAGGACAAGCGGGAGCTGATGGGACCTGGGTGTGAGCCCCAGAGGTTGCAGGAGCCTCCTGGGCAGACCCTAAAGGGAAGGAGCCAAGGACCACCCGGCTCTGCCCTCTGA
This sequence comes from Miniopterus natalensis, assembly GCF_054644295.1. NCBI lineage: Eukaryota > Metazoa > Chordata > Mammalia > Chiroptera > Miniopteridae > Miniopterus > Miniopterus natalensis. The sequence goes on from NC_142081.1 coordinate 39,773,167, forward strand.
GGGGAGCTGAACCCGACAGGATACACATGAATATCATCTGGACCTCGGGCCTTCCTTCCTCCCAAGGGGCTGGGGGTAGACAGGGAGAGGGGGACTGATTTATGGAGACAGTTCAGCTTAATTATCATCATTGTAAAGCACACGCTGAGAGCTTTTCAACATCGGGCTATGAGTAAGGCAAGCCTCACCGTTCTCAGCCTCAGCTCTCCCAGTGTTTGGGGCCAGATAATTCTTTGGGGGTGGGGAGGTGCTGTCCTGTGCATTATAGGACGGTCAGCAACATCCTGGCCTCTGTCGACTAGATGCCAGTAGTGCCCCCACCCCCAGTTGTCATAACCAAAAATGTCTCCAGATATTGCCAAAAGGTCCCCTAGGGGACAAATTCACTCCCCTAGGCCCCTTGAGGACCATGGGTTAAGAAATGGTTATGGGGGTGGGTGCAGGTCGGGGAAAACAGAAGCAATTTAGTCCTCAGAACAGGAGTTTACTGGCGCTTCTCACTATCTCACTGGATTTGGGAATGCTACGGGCTGGGAACCCTTACTCCCATTTTACAGGTGAAAGATTCGTGTAACGGGGGACTTGCCCAAGTTGCCGAGAATAGCAAGAAGAAGTGGCCTGGCCTTGAAACTGGGTGTTACACCCCAAACCTGATTCCCTATGAATACAAAACACAGGGTTCACTGTGTTAGAATCATCAGAGATTCTCCTCGGGCTCTGGGGAGACAGCTGTCCTTGTCCCCTCCTTTCCCCTTTGCAAAGAAAGCAGTGAAATCTTGAAGGAGGGGGGAGGGGAAAAAGGGGAAGGAGGGAGGTTTCATTTGCAATCTCTCTAACAGCTTCAGTTTCACAAACATTTTTTTTTTTCCAAACACCAACTTGACAAGGATGACTTTTTCTCAAGCGCCAGGATCATAGAGGTTTCAAGTCATAAACGAAAGGTACTACAGAGATCTGGGTTGGTCTCTGGTTACTGGAAGGAGGGGAAAGCATAGTTACGAGGCTTCACAGAACTTTCTGAATGGCCGTTTCACTCTGCCAGTTGACATTCACTGGGAGTGGAATTAAGCCTGAAGATCATCTATTCATTTGTTTTTAAAGAGATCACTCAGGGCCCAATCAGGATACTCACAGCCCTTGGCAACGTTCGGCAAAAAGCACACTTCACCCCAGCTTTTACAACCCCCAACCAACCACAAAGCTCACCTCATAAAATGCGGGGAGTCTGAAATGGAATCCCGGGGATCCAGGTGCGTTTAGACACCCCTTCCCATTGTACTGGTGCTTCCCGCCTCCTGGGCTCCTGCTGGGCAGCAAGGCTGCTCCCAGGCCACGGCTTAGAGGCCCGTGGTTTCCAAACTGCTTCTGGGAAACGGATTCATTTGTATTTTCAATGGGGGGGGGGGGGGGCAGAAAGGATTCCTTCTCACTCTGACACAGTGACACTCCATGTGAGGAAACACAAATGAGCTGTTAGGGAAAGATATTTACCGGTCTCAAAAGTCTAACTTTGGCGGGAAAGGTAAGAAGAAAGAGTTTTTGGAGACTGTTAGATAATTATCTTGCTTAGACCCTTTCCTCTGCAGGAGAGAAAACTGTGGCTTCCAGGTGGTGACGGGGGATGGAAATATAGGTCTCAGCCTTCTGTTAATAAAGGCCTTAAAACTTAGAAATATGTTTGTGGGCTTAAAAAATACAAAGAGCAGAGCACCAAAAAGTCACCCCCCCCCCATACAAGTGCTGTACCTCTTGTCTTATCTGCCAGCGAGCTTCCATATTAGCTCACATCACTACACAAACAATTCTTATTACAAGGCTCTTAGTCATTCTGTTTTTCACTTTCTTCCACGAAGCAGAAACCATTATGGTCTGAGTCTCCTCTCCGGGGCTGTCTCTTCCCAGCCCCGGTTCCCAGCCTCCCACCTCCTGCCCCATCAGGTTTGCATGAATCCTGCGCCCTGAATCACTTCCTGTGGGCAGACTGCACGTTTGACGATGGGGTTTTCTTTCTTCTTTCTTTGGAGAAGATTCTCACAGACATTTGGGGTTAAACAAGTGGGACCGGGAGATGATGACTGGCTTGCCTTGTCCTATCAAAACCCATCAAAGTTTCCAAAGGCTTATAGAAAATGTCAGGAGGGCATTCGTGACTCGGGGAGCTGTGGGGGAGAGGTGAAGAGGGCAAATAAGGAGGTTTTGTGTTAATTGCATAGTTTTGACTTCCTTCATTATGAGTCACTGGCCAGAAAGATAAAACAGTGTCACAAGCATTACAGAGCATGCAAAAGGGAAACTGGGCAACTTGGCGATATTCAAACGGAGAAGTAGTGGCTCCAACTTTACAATTCCTAGCGAAATGCCGTAGGATACAATATGGGCTGGGAAAGGAACATTCTCGAATTTCAGTCTTAACCACATTTACAACTCTTTCCCTATTTTTAAAAGAGGCCCCAAAGCTTTTAGAATCCTCCAACCTTTCAGTTCAGCCACTGCGGGGAAGCTGAAAGGGAGGGCAGGGTGGCAAAGGACCACATATTTAGAAAACATTAGTTTAAGGGCCATGAATTTAAATAGCTACCTTTGTATGCAGAAAATGCAGCATTTGCCGGACACCAACCTCTAATGTTCGACAAACACTTTGCCTCTTTCTGGACGAGTGCTTTATAAGCTTACATAAGCAGTTTCCATCTAACTAGTAACAAAGCACGGGTGTCCTGTATATTCTGGGCACCGGTATTCTGAGGACAGTTAAGCAGCCAATTAGCATTCCTTTCAGTCTAAGGGGACAGACTTCCTATTGTATCCAAACAAAAGGTTCTGGTTCATGGGGGCAATTTCACCTAAGACAGCAAAGAAGCCCTATGGGCAGGAAGGTAGGAATTCCAAATAAATAAGCCAGGGGGACTTCAGACAGGCCAGGCAGCACTTACAATGTCAGGGTGACAATAGCCAGCCACTTAAGATCGCCTCATCCATTAAATGGCTCTTGGCCAAAACCTGCATCCCAAAGCAGCTCCCAGCAGAAACACAGAAAGGCTTCCAGTGAGGCCCAGGCTTCCAGGTGAGGCCCCCTCCTTTGGGTCCTGGACACTTACAACTCTCTCCCATTCCCAGCCCACCTAGTCCCCATTAAGATTCACACGGTAGCTGCCCACCCACCACTTCATCAGACACCCCACTTCCCAAACAGCAGACATGTTTCAAAGCCTGATTTACAGGTTTGGAAATTTAAAATGCGTAACTCGCCCAAGTAGCAGAGGTAACACGATGCAGCCCCGGCACAGAACCTGGGCTTCTGCCTCCCGCAGCTGGAGATCCTCAGCCAGGGGCAGCAGGCTGACATGACATGTGGGTCCAGAGGCTCTCTTTAGCCCTGTGACAGACTAGTTATGCCTCTAGCTCAAAAATTATCCCATTTGGTGTCTCTTTCTGCAGAATGCCCTCTCTTGTCCTCCCCTCCTCAAAGCCTTACAGTCCCTATTGCCCTATGTTCACCAAACTCATCACTTAGCACCAATGACCTGCTAGATTAAGTAACTTTGTGTGTTTCTGGCTTCCCTTCCCAACTGACAGGAGCTCCCTGAGGGCAAGGAGACCCAACTTAACGTTCCCTGTACCCTGGCTGGAGCACAGGGCTTGCATATCACATTTGCTCACAGGTAGGTCATGAGTGTGAAATTATTTCCGTGCACCGACAGTCAGAAGGCGTAGCAAACAAGCAAATAAAAACCTCAGGCTGCACGCCAGCCTTATAACCCAAGCAAGGCATCAAACCTTGTGGCAAAGGGACCCACAGATGCACCTCACTGCCAGAGACCCGATACCAGAAATGTTCTTTAAGCAATCAGTTGGTCTTGAGAAGAGCAATTGAAACGAGCAGGGGAATGGCAACCTCAGGTGCCAGTTAGTTTTGCTAAAGCAGCCGGTGGGAAATGCACTTGGAATGAGGAATGCTTCCCACTTCACTTGTCAGGGAGAGAAAAGTCATTTGTAGGCAGGCAGTAGACAGAAGGCACTGCAATCAATTTACTCAACACATAGCTGTTCAATGGAGATTTTACCAGTGTTAGACTGACTAGAAGAGAAAGCAGGCAGACATCGGGGGGACACTGGGGAGTGGCCCAGAGTGTTAGTGGTAGTTGAGTAAGGGGGGGGTGTCTCTAGGTATGGGTCATCACATCAATAAAATGATGGGTTCAGTCATCTCTGGTGTCTCTTTGCCTTCCGGCACTGACATTCCACATACCTGTGAAATACTCTAATTTGCAGTGAAAGCAGCTTAAAGGTGGCTGTGTCTACACTTTCCTTTCCTTCTGCCTTTAGGCACGTAGGGCCTTAGAGAAAACAAACCTGGATCTATAGAGGCAGAGCAAATATGTGATCAACAATGAGGTCTACAATAGAAAGTCCTTTCTCCTTTGCTATAAATGTGTGAGAGGGAAACTTCACAACTGACTCTTTCTGCAGGTTAGAAGCAAAACAAACACCCTCAAACCTAGCAGCGACATGGGCAAAACAGAGGCGGTCACAGCTGTGATGTGATACGAAGGAATTAAGCTGGCATCAAACAGCTTTCTGACGGAGAAGGTTGCTTCAAGCCAGAAAGGTGAGGGAGGCTGCAGACTGCTGACCTCAAGTCAGAGGTCACAAAGCAAAAGGCTCGCAGACATGCTCACATCTGTGGCTGGCCGGCTTTGGTGGAATTCGACCCGACAACAGTGAACACAGATGACCTCTTGTGGTACATTCTGGGCTCAGGAACCATAAGCCTTCAGGGCTGGGGGTGGGGGATCGAAAGATCAGCCCTTTCACTGCACCCCCTTTTTCTCTCCACACATGGGGAAACTGAGGCCCAGGACAGGACAGCATCTACTCAAGGATCCTTCTGAGTGAACCGAAGTGTTCTTTTTTCTACCCCAGAGATCCATGATCCCCAAAATCTCTGTGACCCAAAATGGAAAAGTCAGCTGTCGGCTCCCAAAGCTATTACCACAGCACAGGGCAGGGGCTCCCAGCCCGGCAGGAAGACAGGAAGACCAGAGCGGTGCCTGTGAAGCAGGGTTGCGGGCCTGCATTTCCCAACCCCCACACACCCAGCCGGGGCCCCAGCGCCCCCTCGGCCACCTCGGCCCGTCTTTCAAGCAAGCGGGGCCCACTCCCGGCTCTGTAAACAGTGCCGTGCTCTCGTCCCTCCCAGCCAGAGCAGCAGGACATCCCCTGCCACTGGGGCCTGCACTGTTTGGTAACAATGGAGGGAACATTAAACAAGGGCTGAAGACGGGAAGTGAATCACTGGGTTCTCAAGGGGGATCCCTGGAAGGAGCAGAGCAGCAGGAGGGGCCCTGGGAGGCTGGGCCACTGGGGGGCCTGGCAGGATGGGAGGAAGACGTCCTGGGGTGTTCACTTCTTACCCCAGTCCGGAGCGCACAAACTGCCTGGCTGTGACCAGCGAAGCCTCTTCATGTGTCAGGCCAGATCAAGTTCCTGAGTCACCTGGCCATTTCTGGAGATCTCCTGAGTGTCGTCTGTTCCCTGTATTAGGCACGAGGAGCGGCCGGGGTGCAGGAGGATCTCTTCTCCAAACACTGACCCAACCGTGTCTGAACCTTAAAAAGTCTGAACCTGAGACCAGGCGGCTGCTGGCGCTCCCCTCATGGGAATGGGCTCATTCTCCTTTCTCCCCGACTCAGCATCAGTGACATCAGTGACTTCCGTGGGAATGTTCCACAGGACAATACCAGGACCGTGGCTGGGCACGATTAGAGGTGGAAGCTAAAGTGTCTGAGACCAGCATTCTCCCTGCCCGTTCTGACTCGGCTCTGATTCCCACTCAGCTCTGGCCATTCTGGTGTCGTGGCACAGCCACCTTCAGCACCACGCTCGCCTCCCTGCCTCAGCTCCACAGCCACCTGTCCTGGTCCCATATAGCACCTTCAGAGTCTGCTCTCTGCCAGGACTTTGTCCTGTTTTATTCAAATAGTGTGTGGGGAGGGGGGTGCAGGTGAATAGACTCTGCTGCTCCAAGAATCTTCAAGGAGAGCGCTTGATCAGCCAGCCTGTATTTATTGAGGGCCTACTACGTGCCAAGCACTTGGTGAGTACCTCGGTTTTCGTAACATTGCAAAGGATCAAGAACTAATGGAACAAACCAGGAAACATAAGATTCGGTGTGCAAGAAGAACAGGGCCAAGGGCACCTCACAGTCTGTGCGAGTCTATCGTAATTTCTGCTTTATGAGCTCCTTTCATAATGCTACAGCTTTTCCCACACCTGCCTTGCCTTCATTAAAGAGATAACATTGACCAGCTGCTGCTTATAGGAAGAAATTGCTTCTTAGCAATTTCTTTGCTAAGCACTTTCTATTTACACACTAATTCTATGAGACGGGGCCCCATTTTCCAAAAGACAATGAAATTCAGAGAGGTTAAGATTCTTCCACAAAGTCACACAGCAAGCAGGAGAGCAGAGTTCAACTCTGAACTCCCAACACAGCAGCCCAGGGTTCTCTACTGTGTCATGCCCTTGCCCTGTACACCCACTTGCCTTGAAGGGAGATATGATGGAAGGAAGACGAAACTGGGAACCAGGAGCTAGATTCCAACTCTGCCTCCTCTTTTTGCCACCTGGGTGATTTTAGGCAAGGTGTCCCCTCTCTCAGGGTGTTTCCTCACTGGGAAAAACTGGGAGGATTGGCCAGAGGTTCATGTGAGAGGCTGCATGTGGAGTTCCTCATATACTGAGAAGTGTACACAAATGTTAGGTATCACCTATCACCTTTCATTCTCGGGCCAGGAAAACCTGCCCAACAAGGCTGCTGATCACCCACCCAGAATTTTTAATTTATTCCTGGGACAAGTTGCTGACAAGATCAGGAGACTGTGAGATGTGAGAACATTCTAGAAACATCATCTGGGGACAATTTATGTTGTCTTTTTTTTTAAAAAAAAGGTACTTTGAGCATAGGCTGAGAGAGTGGCAATTTCCTTCCTGAGCCTACCACATTTTGCCAAGTCTCCTTGAAACCCCCACCCTTACAAATTATGAAAATGAAGGTCTAAAGCATTCACATGGTTTTCCCAAATGGGCAGGTTGGGACAGATGTCCCTGAGGTCCCTTCTCTGATGTGGCTCAGAGGCTCACTGCTTTTTCTCACACAGAGAGACTTCTTTCAAGAGAATTTCACTGAACAATGGGAAAGGGAGAGCATTTCCAACTTCCCAGCAACACCATTCCGTTCGAGTTCCTCTTGGCCACTGCCCAGATGCTGGGAACATAGCTCCCATGGTAAACTTCCACCTCCACTGTGTGTGTGACTTTGTGAGGATGAGGGAATCCACAAGGTTCCTTCCTGCCTGCACTCCACCCCCTCTCACGCAATGCTCTGAGCATGAGATCCCACCCCCATGCCAGGCCACAGAAGAACCCAGGGCAGAGGAAAAAGGATCTGCTGTGATGTCCTACACAGTCGGAAAACAGCACCAGGCCCTGAGAAGACTGTGGAAGGCAAGACTTCAACATGTTTGCAAAGATGACAGAGTTCTGTCTCTAAAAGCACTGCAGCTCTATCGTGTGTAGGATGTGGTGCCACCAACTGCTGATAGAACCGCATAAGCAAAAAACTACTGGCTGTGACATGAAGTCCTTCTAGGCTCTGCAAGCACAGTAAACACTAAAGACTGACTGGTTTAACCAAATGAAAATCCAGGGCCAAGTGAGTTCTAAATGAATATTTGCTCTTTCAAAGCACATTTTAAAAAATACTCTTCCATAAGAAACTTTTAGAACAAATAAAAGATCAAAACTCCTGTTTATATCCATACAATGAAATATTACCCAGCCATAAAAAGGAATGCATGATTGCAACATGCAAAAACATGGAAGAATCTGAAAACAATTATGCAGTGTGAAAGAAACCAGACATGCCCCTCTCCCAGAGTACATCCTGTACAATTTAATTAATATAAAATTTTAGGAAATCCAAACTAATGTATAGTGACAGAAAGCACATCAGTGGTTGCCTGGGGATGCAGGGTGGGGCAGCAGGCAAACAGAAGGGTGAAATTATAAAGGGTCAGAAAGAAACTTTTGAGGGTGACGGACATGTTCATTACCTTGGTTGTAGTAATAATTTCATGGTGTATACATATATCATGCTCACCAAACTGTAAACTTTCAATATGTGCCCCTTATTGTATGTCAATTATACCTCAATACAAATGTTTTTTTTTTAAATACCTCCCTAAACTCTGATGGGAAATTTATTATCAGAAACCAGATTTTACAATACAGCAAAGCAAGCAAAAGGCCCAGACATGTATTATTACTCCAACAGACTGCTCAAAGGTGTCTTCCTCTGCTCAATGCACGGTAAACTCTAAAAACAGGCAACACTGAAACATGAATTGGTGTATTATTATGTTCCAAAAAAAAAAAAATGTTACAAATACACGCAAAAAAATTTCATTGAAAAAGCAGTTCTGGCTTGTCTTCTATTTAGTTATTCACATGAAAATGTGTGCGGATCCATTACTTGATGACGTGTGAAGTTCCACTCTGGGCTGACACTGCTCGAAACAGCTGCTCATCAATGAAAAGTCCTGAAGGGCAAAGCACCCCAAAGTGAGTCAACAAAGTCCATGCTGGCATTAGAGAATAAATTGTACACAGAGACCCCTACCCCTTCTACAGGGGAGCCACGACTAGGGCACAGACACCTGCCTCTCCTGCCTGGAGATCCGGCCTGGCCAGGAAAGATCCACTGAGCAAAGGGACCTGCCAGGTAAACTGAGGAGAGTATTCAAAGCCAGGAGTGAACTGCTGGGGGTGCGAGACGCCGGGCTATCTCCTGCCATGGGCTGGTGTCCCTATGTTCCAGATCAACACGTTGGGCCCACCTGGTGGACCACATGGGCCCTTTCATGGGCATCACAAGGCTATTTCGTAAGCTCTTTTCATCCCCTTTAAATTTTGAGGTCATCACAGCTTCCCTGCTATTTAGCACAGCGGTTTTCAAATGTCTTAAGATGCCGGCAGCCTCTACAGTCACTCAGTCCACCAGGCCCCCTATTCCAGCCTCCTGTCCTAAAACAAATGTCAATCTCTGTCCATCACGAAGTCTGAGATTTGGGGTGGGAGGGTGAGTGCAGATCGGGGGACATCATTTGGAAACCTCTTATCTAGGACACTGAGCAGGAAAAGCACTTAACACACTTAAGATCGACACTAGGGGGAAGCAAAGCTGGGGGGCAGCATTAACAAGGTGAAAAACAGAGTGTCGCCATTCCTGCTGGAAATTCTTTCTAGCCCATTGGTGATTTGTCCTCCAAAGTTCTGCAGAAAGACCTAGTTTATTTCCAACTTAGCCCGGGGGTTAGGTGTTTAGTACAATTCTACAGAAACCATGGAGGTTCAGTAAAAGTTCACAGATGGTGATGAATTCCTATTTGTGGCCAAGTGCACAGGGGAAAACCTAGCTATGAACATGTGAATGCTGATAGTCCTGAAGCAAGAGGGGGGAAAGATACATGGAAGAATGAAGACACAAAAGGAAATAAAAATTGGATAGTTTAGCACAGTGGAAAACAGAGCAACAGAAGCCAACTGGTGGGTCCAGGACCCAGCTCCTCATCGCCCAGCTGTGTGGCCTTGAGCAAGTTACTTAAGCCCAAGTTGCCACAAACCATCCTGTGGGGACGTATTATCCCTAATTTAAAAGTTATGGCACGGGAGACTAGAAAATGTGACATTTCATAGCATCGAGAGCAGACTCTTGAAGAGCTACGATCCCCCCACCCCACCAGTGCAAACTGAGTCTATTTTAATCAGAGTTGTACTGGCTTTTCTGAGGCACCTGACCCCAGTTTCAGTTTCCAGAAGGTACAAGTAAGCCAGTACCTGCTGGGAGCCCATCAGAATTAAGAACCATGAACCAGAAAGGGTTTAAGGCCTAGGAATCTAATGGGTGTGCAGGAGGGGGCCTCACAGGATCAGACTTTCAGGATAATGAAAGACCAGCTTAGAGGTGATTTAACCCAACCAGCACAGGGTGCAGAGTGCTGTTAGCAGGGTTTGCCATGCGCAGAGCTGAAAGCAGCCTGTTCCTCCGTGACTCCTACCGCCCAGGCCTAGTACAACCATCAGGGACCTTGCAGAACAAGTGTCCCTGTCTGGGCTCCCTCTGTTCCAGCTTCCATGTCCCTAGGTCTTTCCTCTGATAAGGACCATCTCCTGGGGCCTTCTGCTGTGTTAAGCTGACATCCAATGAACTTTCCAGGGCCTGAGAACTGGACACCAGGTCCTCCCTTCTCATAGCCCCTCTTGAGATTCCTTCCATTGCATTCATCCCGGCTATGATCCCAGGGGAGAGGGCATGGGTCCACAATGTCACACAACATAAAGAGCCCATCAGCGTAAGAATTTAAACAGAAAACAGCGTGACCGAGGAAGTGCTTTGAACATAACAGGTGTTCAATAAATAATTACTGTGCAAATGAATGCGCAGTCGAAGCCAAGTCGAGCCCCTCTCTCCCCTTCCCCACCTTGCTCATGGTCAATCTGGGCAACTTCCGTCAGAAACTTCCCGCTGCCGGAATTCGGAGACACAGAAGACAGCCACCAATTAATTTGGTCTGGGCCGGAGATCGAAAACAGGCAGCGGCCCACAGATGTTGTGCTTGGCCAGCACCATGTTTTTTAAAAATTTTAAATTAGTTGCCAACTTTTAAAAGCTGAGAGATTTTACATGTAAATCTAGATTTTTGGCTTCTCTTGGAAAAAAGTCAGAAGATCCGGCAACACTTGGCCACCGGCTGATGCCGAGTTGCCCCTTTAGACTGAGAATGGACCCCTGGTCCTGCTCTGTCTTTACACCCGGCCCCACCTCCCTCGCTCCACCGGTCCCCACAAGCGTCTGAGCTTGCACCTCGAGCCTGCGCTTCCAGTGGGTGGAAACATCACTCTTCATGAAACAAAACGGGCCCCGAAGGACTGGCGACTGGCCTTTGTAGGGCAATCACACTCGACTGTTTAGGCAGATTCAATTCACACCTATTGTCCTGGGGTCAATATTAGTGGCATCTCCTTTCAGGCTCCCCTGGCTCACCCCAAGGAATCTGTACCCAAAACCCTCAGAAGGAAGGCCATTGGCTCTCTACATCGCTTCCCATCCTAAAGATTTCAAATGTCCAATGGAGTTCAAAGCCTTCAAACACCCTGCAGAGCTTCGTGGGGCCCTCTCGAGGTTGTGGCGATGTCCCGCCCTAGAGGACCCGCAGCAATGAGTGCCGGGGGGGGCTGAGGAGGGATGGCCAGGACCACACAGTGCGCCTGGGGGAGGCAGAGGTCAAGAGAAAGGAAAAGACAAGGGAGGAGAAAAGAGAACAGAGAGAAAGGAGTCTAACTGCCCATCCTACCTCTGGGTACCACTTCTCTTATCTGCAGTCAAATGAAGAACTAAGGCTACCCCATCCCTTACCCCCACTTTCCGTGGGGACTAGGAAAGAGAGAAGGTGGTACTTTCTATGGCGAGACAAATCAATTTGTACTTATAGAACCTTCCACCCTCTTGGATGAAACACATTCACTTGTCAGGAGCACAGTTTCCACCCATGACTGCAGACAGACTTACCAAATCTTTACCTGAGTGCAGTTGGGTCAGGGTTAAAAAAAAATTTAAAAAATCTAGTTACCCAGCAGTTTGGGGCCTTTGAGTGTAGCCAGGGCAGCACCTCACTTGAGAGGGGGTGCTTGGCGAAGGCACAGCCTTGGGAAGGGAAGCAGGTAATGTGAGCTGCTTTTTATACGGATGCTAACAGTTCTTGAGGATTCCCTAATGAATCCCAGCCTCGGCTGATAGGGAAGCTTTCCACTTAACCCTAAAATCAGAGCATTCCCTTCTCAATCTTTAAAGGGTTAAAGGCTGGGCAGGAATGATTTCATGCTCCCCCTAATAAAAATCTGGTGAGAGCAGACAGTGTGCATGGGGGAAAGACGGGCAGGAAATCGAGTATTGCTGTCTTGACATTTTATAAGAAAGCCTGACGTAACTGGATATCATAGGGCATCTGAGGCTTATATTTTTTTTCCCCCTAATGTGAGCAAACAGAAGAAAAGCTGCTTTTTAAAATCCTGAAGGTCTATGCGAACTGAAGTCCCCAGCCCTCTTCTCTTCCAAAGCGAGTGCATCGCACAGAGTCACTGCAGCCTAATCTGTTTTTAAGTTTCCTTTGGTAGCTGCCTCAGATATGCCCAAGCCCATTTTTTTATTGGGCAACAGAGAGTGAATATAAGGCACAGTCTGGGTTTAAATGGGTTCCCAACACTTCAGTCTCTCAAAGGTAATTTTGTAAACAGGCCCAGGGAAGGGCCTTTGCTTTGAAGTGGGCAGGGAATCGCTACAGTTGCTTAAGGACTGATCAAATTCCACAGAAAGGATAAAGGGAAAACACATCAAAAGAAATTACATTTTACATCTTCCCTGATCAAGTCAACCAACAGCTTTGGTTAGAAGGGTTAATGGGATACATTTAACATCTTGTAGGGAGTGGAGGAGCTGAAGGGTATTTATAAATTCTCAGCTGGCCTTTGGCCAGAGCTGCTTTTATTGATCTAGACGAACACAAATTATGATGGCCTGACATGACTTGTATATACAAATAGCCATCTGAAAACAGTCACAGGCCTAATTGAAGGAGACAGCAAGAAATCAAAGGAAGGACAGACGGTTAACAAAAAATGCCCAGACCCACACAGAGTAGCATCCCAGCTGCCGGGAGGCTGAGCGGAGGCTTTTCCTTTGAGGGGAGGTGATGTTTACTTACACAGCCGAGTCTGCTTCCCCCGGGTGCAATCGTCCCAGGGAGCCACTCAGTTCAGCCCTGATTGGAAAGAAGGAACGGCAACCTTTGCCAGCAGGCTCCCCCACACACCCTGCTGCAACGGCAGGCTCGGCCCTGATGTCATGGGGGATCAGGGTCCCTGGGACCAAGACTGAGCAGAGGGCCATGAGCAACGCCTCTGCTTCACCCATGCAGGGAGTTTCCTCCCCGAACAGTGGCTTCCTGACACCCCAAGCATCCACATATCTCCTCCCAGAGAAGAATGATGCCGGAAGACCTTTAATAGCTCTCTGGCCAGCAACCCCGTGGACGGATGGGACATCAGCCAACAGAGGAGAGGGGACTTGTCCCCAGCGTGGGCTTCTGACTCCCACCCACTCTGCTTCCTGGCTCACCAGCCTGGAGCGGCCCCTTCTGATGTTGGCCCAGGGGCAGGCACTAAGCGACTGTAAATGCGGGAGGTCACAGAGCAGCCCGCCGGCCGGGAGTCTGATGACAGAGACACCATAGCCCTTCCTAGGAGAAGTCTGGCCCCTACCAGCTCCCATGTCCTCTGTTGCCAAGAGGAAAGCCCTGGCAGCACCCAGAAAGGGGGATACTGCTTACAAGCTTTTCCCAAACTCTTCAAGAAAGAAGCAAGACATTTTGATGGGTCATTTGATCCCCAGGAGCATTCTGGCCAGATTACCAAGAAAAATCAGACTTGAGAGAAATAACCCCACACAAAACTGGTCATGGATAAAATCCCACACCTTAAACATTTGCTAAAAGATAAACGGCAGGCTGACGAATCCTATCTTCTTGGCAACATTGAAAAACTGTAAAATTGACCCATGAAAGAAAGAAAACCTCAGAGAAAAGAAGTTCAACACAAAATAAAACTGCAAGCAGATGAAACTGCAGGCAATAAAAGTCGCTGACTGCAAGTTGATGAGCCCCGGCCCGGTGGCTCAGCTGGTTGGAGTGTCACCACCTACACCAAAACGTTGCGGGCTCAATTCTCGGTGGGGGCCCACGTATAGGTTGTGGGTCTGATCCTCCCTTGGGGCGCACCCAGGAGGCAGCCGATTGATGCTTCTCTTTCACATCGATGTTTCTCTCTCCCTCCTTCCTCTCTCAAATTAATAAAAACATATCTTTGAGTGAGGATTTAAAAAAAAAATTGATGAAAAGAAATCCAGTAACTCAGATATGCAAAATTTTACTAAGGAAAAATTGGATGTAGTGGAAATACTGGCACGAAAGAAAGTGCCAAAGTGACAGAAATTAAAATCAGGACCAACAGCAATCAAACAAACAAAAAGCAAGTTTTATTGCAAAATACACATGGGAAAGAACTTATGCTAATGAAAATAATTTCAGTCAAAAGAAAAAAAAAAAGAGCTCAGGAAGAGTTTAACTGTGGTGCCCCGAAAATGGCCGAGGTCTGCATTGACCTGTGGTCAGTTTAAAATGATAAAACAAAAAATGTCCTAGACTTTTTCAGAAAAGGTGGTCAAAGGTCAAGCCCAGGAAACCCCCACAAAAGCAGCCAGGGCTGTCACTACGCCTCCCCGTTTCCCTGAAGAGGGATCGGAGCCCCTACCGCCTGTTGGGCACTCGTCACCGAGCCTAGGTCAGGGCCACACACCGGGAGGGTGAGACCCCGGCATGAAGAGCAGACGTGGTGGGAAAAGCGCCTTCTGGTCCCAGCCCGGCCACTGACCCGACCCTAGGCAGGAGGCTTGGTCTCTCACTTTGGGGACACACACCCTGCTGTAAAATGGAAGATCTACCAGACAGTCTAGGGAACCCTACGAGACCACAGCGCTGGCCCCACTTGGAGAACCCAGGGACCTCCAGCTGTCTACCCTGAAGTGGGGGTAGAGGTTGGGGGGTTAGGGGTGCAGTGAACGATTTTAATCTTTACTTTTCTGTGTGTTCCAATTCTCTACAATAAGTGTATATTACAGTTGTGATCGAGGGTGCATGGGGAGCATTAAGGAAAAAAACCAAAACACCTGCTCTAAGAGTAACTGACTCCGGAATGTATCTATTTACTCCCATGAAAGGTCCAGATGACCTGGGAGTTCAAGATGGCACAAGCTCCAAATTTATTTGCCATCAAGCATGGGGACGGGGTCAAGTTTTATGTCAAAGGCAATGGATTGATAATTTTGGAATTTCCTTTTGTCCGCAGGTGGGTTTTTGCTCTTTCTGAAGTCATTCCCCTGGCCTTGGGCATTCAGGTCTTCTCCCAAATGCTGATCGTGTGCTTTGGTGGTTCAAACGCATTCCAATCGGGTTTTCTGGCTTTGCAAATAATACGCTACAAAATCCTGGCTGAGAAGGACACACACCAATTTCAAGAGTTAAGACCTATGAGAAGGGAGAAGACTGGGTAGGGGCAGGGCTAATAGGAGGCCTTCAGCAGAGTCTCTTTTTTTAAGTAAAGAAATAAGATACTATAGATATCTAAAGAGAAAAAACATTATCATTTGTTAGATTTGTGGAAGGTCCATGGACAAGTAACCATTTACCTGTAATGTGTATGTTTAAATTTTTATAATACAATAAAAACACATGCACACAAAACCCCAACAACAATAGAGCAAGGCGGGGAACTGCTTCTGGCGTCTCTGAGGGTGTCTGAATCAACACAGAGCCAGCTGAGAAAATCAAAGTTCAAAGTCCTTTGGTATGTAAACACTTAGGAAATTCTTGGCCTGAGAGTATATACAGCAACATATTAATCTGTCTCTGTCTTCTAAAATTTTTGTTATCATAGGAGAAAAAAGGCTTAAAAAAAAAAAAAAAAAATGAGGGGAAGGGAAAAGGAAAGCTATTATTTAGAAAGGGGCCTGCCT
This sequence comes from Miniopterus natalensis, assembly GCF_054644295.1. Lineage (NCBI taxonomy): Eukaryota > Metazoa > Chordata > Mammalia > Chiroptera > Miniopteridae > Miniopterus > Miniopterus natalensis. The sequence continues at coordinate 39,788,849 of NC_142081.1, forward strand.
GAGTACCAGACACTTTACAAGGAGCTTCGGGTATCAGCTCATCTAATCTTAACACTGAAGAAGGGTGTTATGGCCCTTTCCTTGGCCAGAGGAGGAAAGGGAACTTCTAAGGGGCAAAGCCACAGGCCAATGACATGCAGCCAGAAGGAGGGCTGTGAGAGAGGTAGGCCGACCCTCGGGCTGCCTCCTGGGCTTCTGGTACACGGAGGGGGCCCCAGAGTAAGAGGGACTCATGGAGGCCAAACTCTCTTACCCTGGGTGGGGTCACCCTCTCTCTCCTACCAATCTACCTGCCACTCTTACATGGCCAGAACCCAGAATGCTGGCCCAGGAAACAGACAAGAAACCTTCCCAAAACAGCCCCTCCTGTCATCTTGTCTCCTGGCGCTCCAAACCCAGGCCAGGTCTGTCCCCAGCACCTCCCCAGCTTCCACACTACTCTCCCAGGACAGTGCCACCTGGGACAGGTCTCTCCCAACAGGACACTGGGAGGTTCTGAAGGGAAGGTGGCTGGGGTTCCAATCCCATCCCTAAGCCTCACAGGCTCATTAAACTTACCCCTTTATTTTATTTATTTCAATAAGCTTACCTCTTTATTTTACCCTCACCCATTTCCCATTGCTTTTCAGAGAGAGTAGAAGGGAGAGATAAAGAGAGAGAGAAACATAGATGTGAGAGAGACACATCTATTGGTGGCCTTCTGCCCGGGACTGGGGATAAAGCCTGCAACCATTTTGTTGGCCAAAATCGAACCTGGGACTCTTCAGTCCGCAGGCCAACACTCTAACCACTGAGCCAGACCAGCTAGGGCTAAACTTTCCTCTTTAAATCTCGGTTTCCTCATCTACAAAATACAGGTATCACTGCTCTGTCTCATGTGGTCACTGTGAGTGTTTGATGCGATAACACACCTCCCTACAGCTCTTAGAGCTGGGCCTGGCACAGTCACTCGCAAATATTTATCCTCAGTATAATGGTCCTTAACAACTCCCAGTAAACACAGCTCTTCTCAATACCTGGACTTCAGATTCTTTGAGAGCAGGAGTCCTGCCTTTAGTAACTTTATATCCCCCACAGCTCCTGGTGTCAGAGGGGGAGGAAAGGAGGCCAAGAGGCTGGAGTGAGAGCATCCACCCAGGAGAGAGAGCTGCTCGACTTGAAGGAAGGGTCACTCTGAGCCCTTTAAGACATCCCGTTAGTAGGGAAAACAAGGAGGCAAGGCCTGGGAACTGTCAGCGGTGGCTTTTCTTAGTGCCGCTCTGCCAACTCGGGGTCTCTGTGTAACATACGCCTGGGGGAGCTGACATCACAGGGCTTCACCTCCAGTGGGTCAGAGAGAACCACATTTCAAAGGCCTCTGATGGCTCCGTGGCATCTAAAAGCTCTGGTTCATCTGAGCTTAGGGAGTCACAGGAAGAGCTCCCGCTGCAACATCTAAACACTGACACACATTCACTGCTAATTAACCACAGGCCCGGCTGCACTCACAGAACAGCAGATCCTGGGTGTGCAGTGCGGGGGTGGGGGTGGGGGTGGCTTTGGGAATAACTGGGCTCCTTCAAGGGAGAGAGAAACTACCACTTTCTCCCTTTAACCAGCAGAACACACAGTGCGCACCAGCATAGTGAACCCTGAGGGCGCGGACGACGCTGGCTCTGACCAATTGCCCCCTTTCCTCCACTCTTGCCAGGAGCAGCTCTTTAAACAGGAGCATAGCTCAAGTGCAAACATGGAAGGCTCAGCAGACAGGTACCCAGGAGGCATGCCCACGGGCTATGGCCCCAGCCCTGGCTGTGTGACTTTAGGCAAGTGGCTTACCTTCCTTGAATCTCTCAGTTGCCTCATCTAGAAAAATGAGAAGTTTAGAACAGATCATTCTGAAGGTCCCTGGCAGTTTTTAAATTGTTGGGAAAGTGCTCTCTTCTGGGGGATATCTGAGTCTGTCTAACTCTCCCAAACTCACAGGCTTGAGTGAAAACCAAAGCAACTCTTGGGTGCCCAGCCCCCCACCCATCTGCTTCTGTTGGAGTTTTGTGTGTTGGTCCCTGAAAAGTCCTTTCAACCCTTTTCTAATTTGTAGTTAATTACAAGGAACTGCACTTACATTCATTTTGGGGTTCGCAAATGGAAAATACTAATGACTTTGTAAATTAATTTCAGATTTGGCTCCATAATTTCTGGCAATAAGATCATACTTTGTTTTCCTTCTCATTGTTTTTGGAGGCAAATGAAAACACAGCCCACCCCCCCGCCCTCAAAATGCATTAAAAATTCCAATTAAGTTTTTCTGAAAAACCGCTATATAATATTGGCATCTGGGGCAAGCTTATGTTACAGTGTGGAAGATTACAGCTATAAGCCTGGAAGTGCTCAAATGGGCCAAAAGGGACATGGTTTTCCTCTGGCAAGAAGACAGATAAGAGGTCCGTGAGGGCTTTTCCCATTTCCACCAGTGGCTCAGCAGTGCCTTCGAGCTCGCCCTTCCATAAAGTCTGACTGGCACAGCAACCTGCCAGGACAGGAGGCACAGAACCCACAGCGGGAAGGCCATGGTCTCCGCCACTTTGGCTGGGCTACTGCATCCTGTCTTGGGTGTGACACTGGATCGGACACAGACAACTTGGACAAGCATGTAAAAGGGAGTGACCAGGAGGGGGGGAGGCACAACACCTGGGTTAGAGGAGAAACAGATGAGGACGCTGTTGATGCTCTGCAGGGAGGAGAGAAGTCTGCGGGGACAGGGCACACGTTCCAAAGGACAGAAGACTGAATGATGGGCTATTCTAAGTGTGCAGCAGAAGCTACAGGGAGGTTGATTTCTGCTCAACTCACAGAGTTTATTAGAAAGGAGAGGAAGTTACCGTGGGCTGCTTTAGGGTGACGAGTGGAAGGCGCCAGCAGCTCGTTGATGATAAAAAAACAACAAAAATAATCCTGTCTTACATTGAAATTGGCCTTCCCAGTTACTTAGTACTGCTAAGCATGACACCTCATTTCATTCATGAGACAGTTCTGCAAGGACAACCACCCAAGCCTATTTGTGAGGTCACCTTCTTCGATATGGCCACAGGGGCTCAGAGTCTTCGTGCTATGGCCCAAGTCACACAGCTAATAAATGCAGGGGCCTCCTACCGTGGGTTCTTCCCCCATCATTCCTCCTACCACAGAGCCTTGGAGTCCCTGTCTCTTGGGTCAGAAGGCTGGGCTTGGGGGTCTGCCTCCTCAATCCTTCGTGGGAAGCGCAGGGTGTCCATTCTGCTCTAACTCCATTCTGCCTGTGGAGGGGCATGCAGATTCCCAGGGACACCAAACTCCACCCAGAGCAAATGTTCCTTGATTTTCCATCTCTGGAAAGAGCACAGGACAAAGTTATGCCTTTCAGAGCCCCCTGACGAGGGGCAGGGACAGAGTCATTCATCCAGTGAGTGTTTAATTCTTAGCACCACTTCCTGTTAGGTACTGTGAGATCCTGCTGAGGTTTCCAGCGTGGGAACTTGCTCTTCAGACAGGGAGATAAGACGCCTCTCAAGGACACAAACTCTATATGGCTAATCTCTCTAGGACTTGGCTTCCTCCTCTATAAAGTGAACGGTTTGCTAGTTATTTTCCAAGGTACCTTCCTGTTATGAAGCCCCATGTCTCTAAAGTGTAGGACCTCTCAGATGGCCACAAGTCTGGAATGGATTATCTGCAGGTCGGCTCAGGCAGTCAGTTCCATGGAAGATGACAGCTCTAGGGTGCTCCTAGGAAGGACCTAAGAAGGACCACATCCTGCGCCTTCCCTGCACAATGAGGGCAGAGGGGCAGATGGGGGGAAAGAGATACCCTTATGGGCATCTCCTGCTCTCATGTTATGCATCATTCATAGCCAGGCAGTGCCCTGCAGAAGCGTTGGCTCCTGGGCAGGCAGATTTCTAACAAGGGTGGCCTGGCAGCCCCTGTCCCCACTTTACAGGTAGCAAAACTGAAGACCAAACAAGGCCTCACAAGCAGGTACTGACGCAAGCTGGGCTTCATTTGGGGACAGTACTGGACCCCGGTCATGGAGGGCACTGAGATGTAGTGGCTAAATCAGGGCTCTCTAAATCCCAGCTCCACCCAAGGCGTGTGACCTCAGAAAGTAACATGTCTCTGTGCCTCGATTTCCTCCCTTTTCAACAGGACTGGGAGGAATCCCTGGAGTAGCTGGTGATCAGCACCCCGTGCAGTGTGTGGCATATAACAGGCATCAGCCACTATTCAACATCCAGCAGCACTATGATTGGGTTTAAACAGAAACTAAAGCAAACAGACAGCAAATAAAACAAAACAAAAATCTAAGAATGTAGCTCAATGCCTGGCAAGTAGGAGTTGTTCAATGATTGGCTGCTGGCTCGACAGACAAATGAGTCAATACCCATTAGTTCTGAGGTCCTGGATCTTCCATTCGGTCGCTATCTAATCTCTGCTTGAGGTCTCCACTCTCTGAGCCTCAGCTTCCTGCTCTGTGAAATGGGGACAATGTGCGTATTTCAGAGGGTAGCTGCGAGGTCCAACCGTGCTGCTGAGCAGGATCCTCAGAGGCAAAAGGCAATAATGCACAGGACAATGTAACACCCATCATTTTTGCTCAGAGCACATATTCAATAAGTATTTAGTGAGTGAGTGACTGCATGAATGCACGCATGCATTCAAGAACTTGCTCAATCCTAGCCTCCCCACATTCTTGGGATTTCCCCAAGCAGCAAGTCTCAGCTGCTTGGAGCTACACAAACTGTGTGGCATTCCTAGGTGGCAGGGGGAGACAGCTGCCAATCCTTGGCTCCCCACCCCCACTACATACCTGTAGTAGCTATCACCAGCCCCACCCTCCAATGGCTTAGAGTTTAACTTTCAGAAAAAAAACTGTGATTAGAAGGAATGCTGCTTTTACACACACATCACCTCAATCAAGGCAGGCCCAGGCCTTCTGAACTGATGTCCCAAACCCTTGTTTAATAGGCCTGCCATGGTGCCCCTCCTGTGCCTTGCAGGTTTCCTTGAGGACATGGCCTAAGTACTATGCTGTGTTCAAATTCTCTGTGTCTGTATAGGGAAAAGAGCGCAGGTGGATGGAAGGCTCTGGAGTCAGCATGCCCTAGTCCAAATTCCATCTCCATCTCTGTGTGGCTTTGGGTAAGTCTTTTGGCTTCTCTGGGCCTCTGCTACCTCATTTATAAGATGTACATGATACCCATCCACCATGCAAGGTTGTTGTGAGAATTCAATGGAATCACAAGGGTAGAGTGTCTAGCACAGCACCTGGGACACAGTAGACCCTCAGCAAGTGCAAGACTCCCCTGCTCCTAGGGGAGAGAAGACTGAACTCTAGCCCCACTCTGCTCCTCAATGGCTGCATAACCCAAACAAGTCACAGCCCGTGGGAGCACAATTATTCCCCTCCAAAATGCAGACAATATTAGCTGACCCAACAAATAAATCCTAGAACTGTGATGTCCGATATGGCACCACATGTGGCTACTGAGCACTTGAGATGTGGCCAGTCCAAGTGCAAGTGTAGAGAGCACACTGATTTCAAAGACTTACACTAAAAACAGAATGTAAACTATCTCATTAACAACTCCTATATTGAGTAAGCGCTGAAATGGTGCTTTGGATATATTGTGTTAAATAAAATACATTATTAAAAATTAATTTCACCTTTTTCATTTGACATTTTAACATAGCTAGTAGAGTTCAAATTGCATATGTAGCTTGTGTTCTCTCTCTAGAGGCAGCACTACTCTGGGAAAGTAAACAACCAAGAGCTGTTACTATGGGTGTTACTCCCTCCCCATGTAGGCCCCAACTCCCTCTGAAGAGAAGACGCCTTCTTTCCCCCATAGCATTTAATACACAGTGCTAAAGGTGCATACCAGAGCACCCTTAGGGATCTTATTAATAAAATCTTAAGGTTTTAGACATGATCAAGTAGTCACTCCGCACCAGGATCCAAGTCAGTGAGTAAAAACATACACCAGCTCATCTAATCCTTAACCCAGAAGGTAAATTTCACTCCCTGCATTTTACAGAGAAGGAAGCTGAGGCTCAGAAAGTTGAGCAACTAACCCAAGGCCACTAGATGGTCAGGGGCAACGGCTGGGATCCAAACCCAGGCTGTTCTGACTCCAATTCCAGGCTTCTCTCTCTTGTCTCTGAGACAAAGAATGCAGACCGCACTCCTTGTTCACATGAGGCCTCTAAATCATACATCCTAGAAGAACTCGGCCCCAGCGAGGCTCTGCTTCCCACCACCACCCCGCCCCACCATTAAAGGATTTCCCAGCAAGTCAGAAATGACACACCACAAAAGGGAGTCCATGCACAACCCTATCCACATCTGGCGCAGGATCAGTTCACTCAGAATTACTCATATTTTAAAAGGGGTGAGTGATAGGGAAGGTGAATTTATTTTCTTGCCTATGAACTTCCTGCCCAGGGTGCAGGCAGGAACCTGGAAATAAAGAACCAGTGAATAGCAAAGGGCCTGATAAGATGTTTTTGTCAGAGGAACTGAATATTAGCGGGGCCGAGTATTCCCACGTTTTAGAAGCTCAGCTTCTCATTCCATTACAAACTGCCTCCCTGTACCCCCAGCCCACACTGTCCTCCGCACTCTAGCTCAGGCATGGACTTCTGCAGTACCTGGTGGGAAAGGCCCCGAGCTGGACTCAGAGTAGGCTGACCATAGTGTGTGTTGTTGGTTGGATGGGTGAGTAGATGGATATACAAATTAACAAACCCTTAAAGGAACGGAAGACATAGCCCTGTCTTAAGGAACTTGTCAGATAGGGTACAGAGAATGTGGAATATGAAAGGCCAATGGAAAAGCTGCAAACGACTACTTGCCAAATGAGAGACATGGGAGCAAAGGATCCTCCCTTTTGCCTAACTCATCCTAGTTCTCAGGTAGAAGGCGGCTGCTGGCAGGTTGAACTTGGCCAAGGGATAGGTCAGGGTGGGCCAGTCAATCTGGGAAGGCTTCAAGGAAGAGGAAGCGCTTGCAGGAGGAAAAGGATTCTGAGAGGACCAGAGGACATTGTGATGGTTGGTTGTGTCAAGCCAGTCACTTAACCTCTCAACCTCTCAGTTTCCTTTTTTAAAAGGAGGAGGGACAGCAGGCAGAGAGGGAGGAGGCAGAGAAAAACAAAACGCCTGGTAGACAGTTCATATTCGACCTCAGACAGGGTAAATATTTACTCATCCATTCATGGCCTGGCTCTAGTGAGTGCCCTCCATTTGGGCCACCTGGGTTTATGCTGGTGTCTGGTTTTGATTTGAGGCCCAAGGTGGCCAGTGTTTAGCCCATGGCACAGAGTCCAGCCCTACACCTTGTCTGTCTGGGAACTAAATGGGTCCCATTTGATGGCAGTGGAAAAACTGACCACCAGGATGACCCTGGGGCTCACGCCAGGACACTGGGGAGTCACAGCATGAGCTGCCCTCTACTGAGTGCCCACCTGTGTGCCTGTGTGGGCAGTGTTGACCTAATCGCCAGGAAGCTACAGGGAGGCACACTGGCATCCCCATTCCACAGATGAGGAAACTGAGGCTCAGCAAGGCCACACAATTTACACACAGTTACACAGAGGGAAACTTGAACCTGACCTGCTATTTCCTATCCTCTACTCTCCTGCACTAACTACAGAGCTGAGGAAAATTGTTCATCTAACAGATATTCACTGAGGGCCTACTGTGTGCCAGGAATTGGCCTAGGCACTGGGGATCCAGCCATGGACAGGACAGGGATGGTTCCTATCCTCAGGGAGCTGGCATTTCAAGTGAGGAGACTGGCCTTAAACACACAACACAAAATGAAGATAATTCAGTGGTTGATACAGATTTAATGCCTGAGGTGGGAGGTTTAAGCAGGGTTAGATACTGGGCCATAGTAAAGGCTTAGTAAAGGTCCATAGAAATCACCAGGAAGCATGTTTAAAATGTATATTCCCAGGCCACACTGTGGGGTTCCGTTAGAAATCTAGGGAGAAGCCAGCAAATCCACATCCAGGATTGGGCTAGGATTCTGGGGGCAGGAGGACTTAGAGCCCTGGCAGCCTAGGGTCCAAGCACAGAGCTCTAGCCTTGCCCCACCGCCTGTGAAGCGACAGTAGACAAGAATTTCAACTCACACCGCAGTCTCCTCACCCACCAAAAGGACATGATGGCACCTGGCCTGACCCACCTCCCAGGGTGGCACTGAGGGGCAAAGAAAGCTGATGAAGGTAAACTGTAAAGGGCTGGACAATTGGGAGTCACGTATATTCTTCAACCACACTGCTGCTAAGAGTGGACTGGGCAAAAGAAAAGAAGAAAGCCAAGCAACACCCTGGAGCTGCCTGTCTAATGAACAGCTGCTCCGTGACAAATACCCCCCCAGACCCCCTGCCAAACAAGATAACTCTTGCTCAAGCGTGGTTGCTCAACGGGCCCGCGTGTGGGTTCCCATGCAGTCGCCCATCCTGTGGGAACCCAGCGTGTGGGGCTCCTGGTTGGGCGAGCGGCTGCAGTAAATTACCCCACGGCCGGCGCTCCAGCCCACATGTTGCTCTTATGGTCAGCGCACTTCATCCCAGCAGTGACCTAACCCCAGCGCCAGTCAAGTCAGCAGCAGCCTCTCCTGTTATCCTCCTCACAGGCACCAGCTCACATTTCAGGCCGTTTGCTCCCCTGGGCATGACTCAGAGAGTCAGTTGTCTTTAAAAAATGCTTTTCATATTTCAAATCAAAAATAAATACCACGCACTCTGGATGTAAGCCATTGCAGATGTCTCTGTTGAGCTATTAAAGTGAAAAGGCCCGAGAAAGTAAAAAAAAAAAAAACACTGGTTAATTCCGATCATCCTGTCCCTTCTGCCTTCATTGATGGTGAGCTGGGAGAGGCCAGGTCACAGGGCTGATTTCTGGAGTGTGAGGTCAGGGGTTCATGCATTCATGGGGACCGGAAAAGGTATGAAGCAAATGCCGTCAGGGTGACCCCTCAAGAGGATATGTGGACCTAGGCAGAGATGGGCAACAGCGCCTCAAAGAGATTCTCTGCACACAGGCTGAAACAGGTCTTAATCCCTAGAGAAGGAAGGTTGGTCGTCAGCAGCAGAAGCTGCAAGGCTGAGAGGTGCAGCAGCAACCAGAGCAGCGCCCGTGCCAGCACCGTCAGCACAGAGGGCCTGTCCGGCTAACAGGGATGCCCCCAGCCACCAGGGCCCAGGCCACTCAATGCATTTGCTTCCCATGACTCCCTTTTGCCCCTTCTCCTGACCCACCCACGCCCTCTGACCATTTGGCTTCCTGGGTGGGGTGTCCAACAAGGAGAGAACGCCCTGGTTATAACCTCACAGTGGCTGTGCTTCTCAACAAATAAACCAGTGGCTTGATTTGTGCTTTAGCTTCTTGCTAGTTAGTGGGAGCCAGCAGTTTTGACGCCAGGCCTGACAGATGAGGTTTCTGAATTGGGAAGGCCGGGCCCAGCTCCCAGGGGAATTCACCAAGATCAGGGCCCTCTCCTGGCCCCACCCTTCCCCCTGGCTGCCCTGGGGTCACATCTTTCCTTCTGACCCCTCCAGATGCACCGTCATATGGGCACAGCGCTGCGAGGATTTTCAAGGTGCTCCAAGGTCACACCTAGAGGTACACTGTGAAAAACTGAAATTAAAAACTGCAACTTCACCTTTCACTGTGTTTAATTTCCATTCAAACTCGGTCTCAGGGGAGGCCTTGATCAACTCTCATATTTGATAATGAGGCATTCTGATTTACAAATACTCTCATTAACCAAAAATAGCCAGAAACCTTTTACCAATTCCCTGTGAAACTATTCTAGGAAGTATCTGTCCATTCATCTTCCTCACCACATCCATTTTCTCTAAAGGTAACAGATTCTTTTTCTGAAGACAGAGGATCCCTCCAGCCCCTCAGGCCTCATTATGAAGAGAATTCTCATTGCAGAAATTAGCAAGCTGTATAAAGCTGCAAAGATGGACAGCTGGCCGGTCACCTAGACACTCCAGGGCAGCCACCTGCAATGTCTCTTTCAAGGGAACTAAAACCTTCAAATAAAATGACAAAAATCTATTTTCCAGTGATTCCAGTGATTTTCCCCCCAGTCTTATTTTACAGGGTATCCAAAAAGTTAAAAAACATGGCATGCTATTTTCCCCATTTCTGGATTTTTGGAACACTCCAGGATGTGTATCTTATACATTCTCAGATTAGTAGTTGGAGCCATCACTTTAAATGTAGAGGTTTTTCACCTAAAGAGAAGTCCAAGGGTTGCAGAAACACCCTGAGCAATTTGGAAATGTAACTAAAAGGCTGTTTCAAATTAAGTTTATGCTCTTTCCCAACTTTGGGGCACCCTGAATCTCTGATAGACACTAAAATTAGAGTACTGGAAGGAGGTGATGAGACCATCATTATATTAATGGCTAGCATTTAATGAGCATTCACAGCATATGCCAGAGCTTGTCAAATCTCTTACACATGTAACAGTTTAACCTTTAAAACAAATCCAGTGTGACATTTCATCCCTACTTCACAAATGAAGACACTGAGGCTCAGAAAGTTTAGGTCCTTGCTAAGGTCCCATAACTTCCATGTGGTGGGGCCAGATTCAAACCCTGGTCTGTATGACCCTAAAGCACCCCTCTGTGCTGCGTCCCAGACCACAGGGAATGTCGCTGCAGTGTTTTTCTCTCCATGAAAAAGCGATCCTTGTCCATGGAGTGATTGCTTTCTTAAGATTATCAGATAAATCCTGGCTTGAAAACAAAAGCTTAAAAAGCAGCTCAGCTCCCAGCTAGCTGCATGACCCTCAGAGTGCTCCACCTCTCTGGACTTCAGCATATTTGGCTATGAAGTCAGTGTATGTTTTTTCCTGAGACCTTCTTTGGCTCTAACAAAGGCACTCCCGCCACCCCAACAAAAAAGCCAGAGATCACCACCCATAATCCTCAAATAGCAAGCAGGCCAAAGGATTACTGTGAGGAAAGCAGTCCTAGCTTGCTCACTCCCAACCTCTGGTGAGGAAACCACCAGAAACCAGACACCCACAGCAGGATGGGGGGGAGGAGGGGGCAGAAAGCGCCCCTCACAGCACACCCCCACCAGGCCACCTAAAGAGTACACAAAGCCTGTAGATTAATTTCTCTTTTCTAAGGAGGAAAAAAGAATATAACCTTCAGTTTCTTTATTTATAAAATGAAAATGCTTCATTTGCTCATTCAACAAAGGGCTGGCCTGTGAATCCACTGCAATATTCATCATAAACACGCTTTGTATAAACAAACAAACAAATGGTATATTCTGGGGTAAGGAAGATTTGGGTGAAAGCTCCAGCTCTGCCATTTACTGGCTGTCAGTGGTCAAGTGAACTTAGCCTCTGTGGGCTCTGTTTCCTCATTGATAAAGTTCAGACCCCAGACCGGTGCTAGAATTCTCTGTAATAAAAGAACGTCTTCCTCTGCACTGTCTAGCCCTTGGCCACATGCGGCTACTGAGGATGTGACATGTGGCTGGTGTGACTGAGGAACTGGGTTCCAGATTTTATTTAATGTTAACTACCTGGAATTTAAACAGCCACGCGTGGGTAATGCCTACGATATTACATAACACGGCCTTCGAGGGTAGTGATAAGAACTGAATAAAATGAAATCTGTGAACTGCCTGGCACAGTGAGTTCTGGAAGGAAAATGCACGAAGGTGTGGAAATCCTGTCCGTGGAGATATGCGTATGTTTTTAAAGCAGAACAGCCTCACGCCGAGAAATGGAGGCACTAGAAGCTGACAGATAGACAAAGAGATACACAGATATCTTAGAAAGACCAAAAGAAATCAGATATACTGGAATCATTCCCTTAAGCGCATGAACTGAAGTCAGGCTGAAAGTCTGCTGTTTTGTTTTCTTCACAAAGGTTCTTGTCGGCAGATAAAGAGGCGTTTTAGGCCGGGCTGGGTTTTTATAACCCTAAGTGCCCAGTACAAACTTCCCCACGAGCAAGCTCTCACCCCTTAACAAAACCTTCAGTCTGAGGACAGCCTCCCTGGGGCCTCTAGGCAGCCGCCCACCAGCACCCGGCACGACAGAGGCACACCCTGCAGGGACACACTCCCCGTGGGGGAGGGCCGCCCACGGCGCCCGGGGTTCACAGGGTGGGCGGCTGGCAGCGGCCGGGCCAGGAGTGCCCACCGGCGCTTGCTGGCAGCCCGCCTGCGTCAGAGCCCAACAGGAAGCAAGGAGAGGACAGCACGGGCTGCGTGGAAATCCCCACCGGGCCCCACGCCAGAGCGTGACTCAGGGGGGTGGCCGGGGAGCTGCCCTCCCCCCCCTCCCCCCGGCCAGGACCCAGGGCCCGGCTGCAGGAAACAGCACAGCCTCTCCGCACAGGCTAGGACGCGAAAGTCCTTAAATATTAGTAATTATGCTACAGATACAACGTGAAAACATGTGAGACACAGCCCCAACGTTCCGGCGGGGGGTTCAAGGTCCTTTTACAACAACCAAAGGCACTTTCTCTAAAGGCAGTTCCGGAGTTCAAGCCCGGGAGCTGCGACTAATCTAAGAAATCTACTTCAGTTTTCTGGCCTGCGGGATAAAGGGCAGGCCCGGGCCAGATTCCCATCCCTCGAGGCAGCCTTCCCCGGCAATCCCAGAGCTGGACCGCCGGCCTCCGCTCGGCCCGCCTACCTGCACTTTGTCTACCATTCTGTGGCAGGTCCTAGTCTTGCCTTGGGCTGTGAGTCATCCTAAACATGAACATATTGCTATGCTCCCCACTTACCCCATCCTGATGTCACCTTGACACATAGAGGAGCCTCCGGAATCACTCATGTATTGATTCAAAGATAGCGCAGAATACTTAGAAGACTTGTCATCCCTGATACCTGTCCAACTCCAGGTCACAGCTGGGCTGCCAGAGGCTCCTGCAGCCTCCGCTTCTCACTGTCACATTCAGGAGCTCAGGGTAAAGCCTGCCCCTGTGATCTTCTCTTTCCCCCCCCAAACGCCCCCAGTGTACCTCAGGGCTCCTGGCTAGTACTAAGCAAAAAGAAGCAACAAAGTCAAAACAACAAAAACATCGAGTGAGATGCAAGAGACTTATTATGTCCAAAGTCTTTGTCCTTTGAAATTACTAGAAAAATCTGACCTGTGTCATTTCACTTTAATAACACCAACGTGTCTTGACCTTTCACCTTCAGAAGTTCTCTTAGGCAATTTTATCTTTGGACTAGAAACTTCTTACAAAATAATCCATTCGCTCCGTTCCCCCGAGTGTGTATTGGTCTGAATTTTATGGATGTCTTTGGCAAATCTGAGATACATCTTGGCCAGTGCGCCACGTATCTACTTAATAAATGATTGTAATCAGTTGGCCCATGAGCTACTCAAGGCCCACCCCCACCCGCCACCCCCTGAGATGGCCCAGGGGTCCTCCCTTACCCAGGTCCCACTCTAGTCCCCAGCCCCAGGCTGTCCTCACCTACAGATGAGCCACAAGCAGTAAGAACCATGCCCTCTGTTTCCCCTCTCTCTCCTCCCACTACGGACTCACTACGTGAGCTTCTGCCCCCAGCGCTCCACTGTGACCACCCTTGCTAAGGTCCCTAGTGACCTCCAAGTAACAAAATCAAAAACACAGGCTTTCAACTCTTTTCATTCTGGATTCTCTGTGACATCTAGCACTGCTGGTCACTTCCTCTTGCTGCAGGGTCTCATCACTCTCAGCTTCAGCGTCACTGTGCACTGTCTTGTTTGTCCTCTCTCTCCATTCCCTAAATGGAGCTGTGCCTCAGGTGCTGGCCTGGACCTGCGTGTCCCACCCTCACCAGCTCCCAATCTGGCCTCAACCACATGGAGGTGACTCACAAATGCATCTCTCAGCTCAGACCTCTCCCCAAACGCCACACTCATCTACCCAGCTGCCTGGTTTATGTCATGCGTAACAGGAGCTCCATAAGCGTTTGCTGGTTGCACCAGCAGTTAATGAGGAGCTGCTCCGGGCAGGGCTCTATGCTGGCACAACAGGACATAAGTGTCCCTGGGCTCAAGGGAGGAAATGCTATGGAAATCTCAAAAGGACAGACCTCACCTGGCCAGGGCTCCCAAGGAAGGCACCACTGAGAAGTTAGCATGTGGGTTGTGTCTTGAAAGACAGCTCAGAAAACTAGCACTTTTATCCCATGGGGATGTCAGGACTCAGCACCCACATCATGTTGAGAGAGATGTAGCTGGACCTGGTGTTTTGCATCCCGCACTGGATGAAAATCTTCTAGAGCAGGGGTGGGGAACGTTTGGCCCATAGGCCGTACACAGCCCTTGAAATTATTTGGTCTGGCCCTGCCAAGGCCTCACCAAAAAGAAGCAGTTCCAGCCATCACATTATGGGTAAGTTAATTAAATGTTTGACCAAATATAACAGGCTAATTTTTAAGTTGATAATTTTGTATGGTCCTCAAATGATATTATATCCAAATGGCTGTTGGCAGAAAAAAGGTTCTCTACCCCTGTTCTAGAGAAAGACATTTTCTAAGTGGAGCTCTTCTCGGGGCTTTTTGTGACAAATCAATATCTCCCCCCACTGGTCTGGTATAACAGTGACAGATCTTTGGACCAGAGCCTGCTGGAGCTTAGTCCCACCCTCACTTGTTGACAAGTATTACCGTTTTGGCAAATACCAAAGACCACAGAAATCAGGCAAAACAAGAACTGCCATTTGTTAGCAGAAAACACATTAGATTTGCTTTACTGTGGTAAGGAATGCTTTAAGGAAAGCTCAATCCATGTTTTCATTTATGCTGGCCTTCCCTTAGTCCCCTCTCAGCTGGACAGCCAGTCCCTCACTGGGTCTCCCACTGCAGTTCCCACTCTGGATGACACGTGAGGCACTCATCCCCCCACTGTGGGTTAGAGGGTACCCAACACTGTGCCAGGCATGTGATCAGAACCCCACACGCATGCTGAAAGAATGAATCTCAGATTCTTCATAAGGAGTTCTGACTATGAATTGCTTGTGTGCTGTGCTGAGTATCATTTACTTTCCCTACTACCACTAAAACATCACCCCTTGATGGTGTTCCCAGGCATCTCTAAGCCAACGAGAGCTCTCTATAAAAAAGACTGAAAACCTGTGCCCAGCCAACCATATCCCTCACGAGTTCGGAGGGATTCCCAGCAGGTAGGGAAAACTTGCACCCACCAGTCTCCTTCCCTCACCACCTGCTCAAACTCCACTTGGGGACCTGGTGACTTCCTAATGATCAAAATGGGACAGCCACTCTGTGCAGAGAAGGCAGCATAGGGCTGGGACTCTGGGGACCCAAACCTGAGGATTGTCCCCACCACCACTTCTGCTTTGGGACATATGGGTTTTTTCCCTGCAAAGTGAAGGACAGGGACTGAGCAGGTCTGAGGTCCCCGCTGGTTCTGTCAGCAGCTCTTACACCTTCTTCCTGGTCTAATGGAACAAAACCGTGCCACCCAGTTCCTTGGCCAGTGTAGTGGGAAACTGAAGGACCTGTGTTTGTGTCCTGAACAGCATTTTCAGCCTGCGAGGCCTCCATGAAGTGTATGCATTCAAATGGCTGACTCTGTCCAGTCTGCTAAGCAGGTAGCCACGGCTCACACTCAAGGAGCCAATTCTCCAAAAGGGGAGGTGAAGACATGCCACACAGTGTGTGTCTGGGTGCTGGGGAGATGGAGGGCTCGAAGAACCGGGTGGGGAAGCCCAGAATAGACAGCTTCTTGGAGGAAGCGAACATGGGGATTTCCAAGCAGTTTACAACTGTTTTTAAGATAAACATTGCTTTTATCCGCTTTCTCACCTCCTGACCTTTTTCATCCAAGTCGGACATGCCATTGTCTTCTGTCACAAGATTTTTCTATGACCATGAAGCAGAGAGCTGGCAGAGTTGTTTCCCAGTGACTGAGAAGCCATCTGTCCAGGTCACTGAACATGTGTCCACTGCCTCCATGCCTAGTGGTCGCCCCCATCACCAAGGGTCTTCCTCATTCTTGCTGCTCAGTCTCCTGCCTCCGCTCATAGCCCCTACCTAGAGCGGCCTCTGCTCTGGCCATCCAGCTGCCATGCGCTCTAAGGAGCACTCCCAGTACCTGTGACCTCTTCTCTGATTTCCCTTGGCACCTACTTTCAAAACTAACTGCAGGGCTGCTAGGACTCATAACCATAACAATTGTGGCAGCTCCCCTTCACCGTGTCCTCCTCCAGCCAGGCACTTGCTTGGCACATCACAGCTATGATGGCAGCAATGCCCACACAACCCCAGAAGATGGTACTACTGTTACCTCTGCTGTGCTAGGACGCATCTGAGATTCAAAGGTCTGGTCCCTTACCTGAGGCCACATGGTCACCTGCAGGGAAGGTTTCTAAGCAGCCTTCCTTGCATGGCTAGGGACAGATCTGCATCCTAGTGGTCCTTTCCACCCACTCTGGGCCAGGCACTGTGGATGGGAGATGTGTGAAGCAAGGCGTGCCTTCCAGGCCCTCACATCAACCATCATGCCCTGTCTTATTGGGAGCTGAGCTGCTCTCAGCACCTGGTGATGCACTTGGCACCTGCTCCAAGGCAGCCTGCTGAATTCAACTGAATGGGCATACTAGAGGGCAATGTCCACAGTCCTCCAGCTGGACTTTTCTGTTGTTAAACGTTCCTCCCACCTCAGGGATTCTACACTAGCTTTTCCCTCAGCCCAGGCTGCTCATCACCCACCTCTTCTACTGGTGACTCCTACTTACCCTTTGAACTTCAGCTTCAATGTCACTTCCTCCGGGAAGCCTTCCCTGACCACCATTCCTTCCCCAAATAGAATCAGGTCTCTCTCTGTCTACAGCCTCTAGGCTCCCTCCCTGTCCTTTTTATTCATAGCCCCCCCGAGTCTGCAGCGTGACATGTGTTGATTGCTGGGTTCCCCAGACTGTAGTGGGTTCCCCAGACTGTAGTGACTTATTTCAAGGTAGGCGCTGTCTTTGTTCATCATTGAATTCAGAGCCTGGCAGAGAAGAAGCTGTCAGTAAGATGTGCTGGGTGAATAAAATGTGCTGCGTTCATGCCATTAAGTCTTCTTTCAGTGGCACCATTGCTCCAGTGGGGAGGCCAACTAGACATCATCACCCCCCTTTGCTAATAAGAAAATAGTGGCTCAGAGGACATGTGTCTCTCACCCAAGGTCAGAGGCATGGTCAAGGTTATGGCAAAAGTGCCCCAAAAAGGATTATGGCTTTTTCTTGTTGGATTCTTTGGCAACTAGCACAGTTCTGAGCATACGGATTTGGACACCCAAGTAGATGGAAACAGCAAGAATGATCTGCAAGGTGGAGCCAAAATGACTGGTTTTGGGGTTGCTGAGCATCCATTATAGATTCGGGGCGGTGGCCACCTGCTGTTTGCATTTGATTCTATTCTACCTGCTCTGTTCTGAGAACACAGCTAGGTACTGGAGAGATATAAAGAAATCCACGGGTGTGGGCGAGACTTCACTTCCGTGGGAGAAAAGAACTTTCCTATTGTCTCATCGCATAGGTGATGAAGCACAGAGGTGCTCTCAGAGCCACTCTCAGCAGCTAGACTTCCAGGAATTCTAAGCGGTGCAACTTGACACACATTTGCTCAAGGGCTGGGGCAAAGCACTGGACCAGAAGTCAGAGACCTGGCTTCTAAGCCTCCCTCTGACCTTGACCAACTGATGACCCTGGGCTTCCGAGCTCCTATGGGCACAGTGGGGTTAACAGCATCCACGTGACCTTCACAGGGCTGCGGCCAGGCTCAAAGGAGATGGCAGGTGTGAAGCGTTCTGTGTAAGCTGTAGGCCATAATCAGGCGTCTGTATTATTATAGTCTTACAAGGCTGCTGCTGGCACAGGGCTGCTGGTGCAGAAGGTGGTCTCTAAGGGATTGCTTGTTGACAGCCTTCCCCATGGAGGCAAATGCAACTCTAAAGGAAACCGCACTTACCCGGGGCAGAAAGAATGATGGCCTCTCACGCCCCTTAAATTAGGTAAGACTGGGGGCCGGCAGGTAGAAAAGGAAAGGGAAGATTAAGTCAAAGTGAGGATTCCCCGGGCTGGAGTCCTACCTGTGGATGTCACTAGTCATGCAACTTAGAGCCTATGCATCCTGAGACTCCATTCCCCACTTACAAATTGTGAGATAATGATAACCTCCCTTGAAGTTGGTGTTCAAATCTTTTTTTTTTTTTTTTAAAGGATGCTACAGAAAAATAGAAAAGCCCTTTATTGGGGATAAGATGGAGAGGGCCACCCAACACGACATATGTAGTCAGTTAAAGGCAGCCTGCTCCTTCCCCTGGTGAGGGAGCCTGTCTGGGTGGGCCTCTTTGTCGAGTGGCCATCTCTGTGCCAAGCACAACCATAGGTGGCAGTGGCCCCAGTTCCATGAGAGGCTGTCCACTTTGGGCCAGGACCTCCCTCACACATGCTGGATTTTTCCATTAGGCAGGGAAGCTGGAACGCACGTCAGAGAGAGTGAAGAGAAAGGGCCTCAGCACCTAGGAGGTGGAAAGGTGGGTGGGCTTCAAGGCTACTGGTGAAGCAGTGTCTCTCCCCTTCTCTCTACGTCACTGCCATCTCAGAGCAAAGGCGCCTGCGCTCTCAGCCCGACGCTGACCACTGCTCGCCGGCTCTTGAGGCACTGACCGCAAGAAATAACTTCTAAAATGCAGGCAGAAGGGCAACCACTGCCGCCGCTCCACCTGCAGACCAGTCCCGGCTGATCCTAACCTGAACATAGAGACATCGCCGCAGGATGTAATAAACACCCTGAATTTTAGAAATAATCAAGATATTTTTTTAAATCCTCACCTGAGAATAATTTTTCCATTGCTTTTCAGAGAGAGAAAGAGAGAGAGGTGGGGGGGAAACATTGACGTGAGACAGACACATCAACTGGTTGCCTCCCGCGCTCGCCCTGACTGGGGCCGGGGATCGAGCCTGCAACCAAAGTACGTGCCCTTGACTGGAATCGAACCCTTGACCCTTCAGTCTGTGGGCCGATGCTCTAACCACTGAGCCAAATAGTGGAGATTTTTAAAGCACCTCCATGTCCCGTCTTAGGCACTATGGGGGGATGTGAGGGAAACAGACACAGTTCCTACCTTCAAAGAGCCATCAGTCTAAGGCAGCGATTTTCTACTGGGGTTCCACAAGAATTTAAAAACATGCGATACTGATTATTTAGTCACGGGCACTTACCTCTTTTTCCTTAGATTGTCAAATAAAAAATGACAACAGCCAACACAACAGTAGCCATCCGGTATGAATGAATCAAAATTATACCTATTTTTTTGGTCAGATCTGCAAAAAATATCTTTTTTGGTTTGAGCAGAATTTTAGTAATTAGTTTGTGTGTGCCATGAGGTGAAAAAGGTTGAAAATCCCCGGTCTAAAGAGACAGAACCAACACAAGTGTAACAAGTATGTGCTCACAAAGCTTTGGTTCCTAGGACCTCCGGGAGAAACCCGCTCACGCTTGCAGTCCCTGAAAATGCTGGCTTCTCCTTAGGAAATGGTTGTTTTGTTTTGATTTTTAATTTAATGGATACAGGTTAACTCTTGTCAGAGGTCACATTTTCATTTTAGCTTCGGCAGCTCAGAGTCAAATTTGCAGGCTGCATCTAACAATCGCACAGAACTTTATGATATGCAATTGGCGCCCTGCCGCGACCTCTGACCTCGTCTCATTTCCCTGTCTTTCTGTCCCCTTCCCCTAGTTTCTTTGTCTGTCTGTCCTTGTTCATTCGCTGCATCTAAGAGTTACCTCAAATTCTTTTTTGGAACAAGGAAAATTATTTTTTTAAAAAAAAACACATTTAAATAGTTGATTAATACTACAAAACTACAATAAATCAAGACTGGCCTGAGGACTGATGTTTATTTCAACCAGTGGAATAGAACTAAAAGTCCAGAAATAAAACCTTACATTTATGGTCATTGCTTTTTCAACAAGGGTGCCAAGACCATTCAGTGGGGCTTTTCAACTAGTATTTAGGCAACTGGATATCCACATGGAAAAGTATGATGTTGAACCCCTACCTCACATGGTATATGAAAATTAAATCAAAATGGATCAAAGACCTAAATAGGAGAGCTAAAATTATAAAACCCTTAGAAGGAAACAAAAGAGTAAATCTTTGTAACCTTGAGTTAGACAATGGTTCCTTAAATATGACACCAAAAGCAAGAACAACAAAAATAAAAAAACAAATGCACGTTCATCAGAATTAAAAACGTTTATGCTTCAAAGGACACCATCATGAAACAGAGAGAGAGAGAGAGAGAGAGAGAGAGATTCTGTCATTCCACTTATTCACGCATTCATTCGTTGTCTCTTGTATGTGCCCTGACCAGAGAGCGAACTCGCAACCTTGGCATATTGGGACGATGCTCCAACCAACTGAGCCACCCAGCCAGGGCTCCTTTGCCCATTTTTCAATTGGGTTGTCTTTCTTCTGTTAGCTTGTAAAAGTCCCTTATATATTCTGGATATAAGCTCCCTTATCAGATAAATGGTTAGCAAATATTTTCTCCCATTTGGTGCATTTGTCCTCTCTCTCTCAGATTAAAATAATAATAATAAAAAAATTTTTAAATGGGCAAAGGATCTGAACAGACATTTCTTTAAAGGAGATATACAAATGGCCAATAAGCACATGAAAAGATGCTCAATATCATTAGCTATTAGGGAAATGCAAATCAAAAAAACCACAATGAGATACTACTTCACATTCAGTAGGATATCTAAAATAAGAGACAGACAATAAATAACAAGTGTTGGAGAAATTGGAATCCTCATATGTTGCTGGCAGGACTGTACAGCCACTTTGGAACAGGATTTGGCAGTTTCTCCAAAAGTTAAATGTAAGTTATCAAATGACCCAGTAATTCTACACCTAGATATCTACCCAAGAGAAAGAAAAACATGACATGAAAACTTGTACACAAACGTTCATAGAGGCATTATTCATAACAGCCAAAAAGTGGAAACAACCCAATTGCCCATACACTGATGCATGGACAAACAAAATGTGGTATATCCATACAATGGAATATTATCTGGCCATGAAAATGAAGTACCAATGCATGCTACACCATGAACCTTGAAAGCATTACGATAAGTGAAAGAAGCCAGTCACAAAAGACCACATATTTATGACTCCATTTATAGGAAATGTCCAAAAAAGGCAAATCCATGGAGACAGTAAATAGATTAGGTTTCCAGGGCTGGAGGATGAGGGATGGCTGCCAATGGATATGAGGTTTCTTTTGGGGGTGATGAATATGTTCTAAAATTAGATAGCAGTGAGGGTTGCAGAACTCTCTAAAAACCAACGATTGTACACCTTAAAAGAATGGATTTTATGCGATGTGAATTGTATGCCAATAAAACATCTTTTAAAAGGATTAATTGAAGTCTGAAGTTGTATTAACAGTAATGTACTGATGTTGGTTGTTTATTTTTATTTTTTAGTCCTCGCTTGAGGATATGTTTTTTATTGATTTTAGAGAGAGAAGAAGGGAGAGAGAGAGAGAGAGAGAAAGAAACATAGATGTGAGAGAGAAACATTGATTAGTTACCTCCTATACTCTCCCCGACCAGGGATCAAACCTACATCCTAGGTATGTGCCCTGACTAGGAATCAAACCCAAAACCTTTTGGTGAATGGGATGATGCTCCAACCTTAACTGAGTGATCCAGCCAGGGCCTGATGTTGGTTTCTTAATTTTGACAAATGTACTGTGTTAATGTGAGATGGTAACACCAGGAAAATCAAGGTAAGGGGTACACACAAACTCTCTTTGTTAATTTTTCTATAAATCTGTAATTATTAAAAAATAAAAGGTTTATTTCAAAAGGTTGGTCATTTAGAGCTAACTATTATATAATAGTGTACCTCCCCTCTGGAAAGCAGCTGCTCAAAGGCAGGGGTAGCCCACTCATCTATGCTCAATGAACTAGGCAGATGGGCTGAGCTAGTAACAACAAACATGGTCCTTTTCCCTCTTGCGATCTCCTTCAAGCCTCACAGCAACACTGAGGTGAGCACTGTCACCCAGGGAGAACAACTCAGCCCAAGGTGCTGTTAACATTCCTTCACCCACCCCATTTCTGTTTATATACACACACTTCTGTTTCGCCAGACCCATCATCCTCTAAATCCCAGTCTTCTGACGTGACCTGCTGTGGGCCGGGGTCATGGGAAGCCCAGCTGGGCATTTCCTGGCCTTCTCTGCCCCAGCAGAGGTAGTAACTCTGATGCTGTTCCAGGGATCCTTGCATACACATTGACGCGAGCCCTGTAGATCTCTGCATGTTTATGCGTCTTCTCTCTCCCAACTGGCATAGAAGTCCCAGGACAGGGACAGCATGTTATTCGTTCCTATGCCCCTGGGGTCTTAGAGATCTATACCCAAGCAAGGAGTGAGTCCGTTCATTTATTCGCTAACTGATGACTCAGAAGAGTTCAGAAAGCTCAAGGTAACACCACCCCTTCAGGAAATCTGGTTTCAGGCAGAAAACCCCCCAAAAGCAAAAGTTCTTCTTGATCCTGTCTTTCTTGCATGGCCATCACTAATGGGTTGGGGTTTTGTTTTTTGAGAAGCCCTGGGTTAGTTTCCCACTCTGATCAGCCTGGCAGTGGTGGTTTCTTGCTATCCAGAAACACGTGTGGGTGGAACTGGGCCTTGGAGGGGGCGGGCAGTGCCTGCTCCATGCTCCACCGGGCTGACGGCAGCCCTGCTTCCTGTGAGGCCCGGCCGCTGACATCACTGAGACGCCGTGTGTGCAAGCAGCACGCAGGGTCATGTGGAGTTCAGCGCCGGGGCTTCCTCAGTCCACTGGGTTTCACTCATCCTCCGTCCATGAAGAGCGTTTCCCCCCCTCTCCTTTCCTTTCTTTGTGTGCGTGTGTGTTTTAATTATTCGATGGCTCTTGGCTTGCTTTCCTAACCCCACGTTAACATTTCTCTCTGCTACTGAGAAACTAGCATTCCACCCACTGGAAAGCAGTCAAGGAGGCCAGGGAGAATTCCAGCTCTGCGCACAAACCCTTGGGGACACGCTCACGTCCAATCGCCGGAGAGGATGTGAGAACCGCACGCAGCGTGCGAGCAGAAGGCTCTCAGAAGCCACGCGGTCCGCTCCCACCTCTGTCCCACTTTACAGACGAGGGCCACGTGTCCCAGAGCGGTACAGTGACTTGCACAAAGTCACCCAGGCTCAATCAGAGCAAAATGACTCAGTCTTTGAAAACTCCTACCACAAAGCCTTTTCCAGTCCAGGCAACCATTCCGCACAAAAAGCATTCCCACGTACAAAGAATTTACAATGGAAATGGTGTCTTACAAGTTAACAAGCCATGGGAATTTTCTAATCACCAAGCACTAAAAGTGCCAAAATGCATATTCATTCCATGAATTCATTCAACAAGTATTTATTAAGTGACCACTCTCTATCAGGCACTATGCTAGGCTCAGAGGACATGAAGGTTGGTAAGAACTGATCTCTCTGCCTTCAAGGAAAACTCAGTTATGAGAGGAGGTCAACCCATGGAAAATAACTATTTCAAACAAGACTGGATTTAGGTAACAGTCATAATGAGTAATATCTTCTTTGATCTTCATAATTTTATCTTAATCTCCAGATCAATAAAATCTTCAGGTTTCCACTATTTTTCCTTCCTTCCAAATAAAAATGAAGCACAACTGCCTATCTCAATATATTAAGTCATAAACTACAAGGCCAAACCCTCAGCTGAGAATCAGTGCAGCTGAGAACAGAGCTCACAGAAGGCAAGACCGCCCTGTGGTCCAGGTGAGTGACGCACTGAGTGACCGGGGTGCCAGCACCCTGCCTGCCTCTGACCTCTGCCTTCAAGGGGCTGTCTTGAACTAAAGAGAAAGACCCAGAAACAGATGATTTCAAATGACCATAGTGTGTGTTCAGCAGCTGTGGGGGTGCAGGAGGACTTTGCAGTGTCTGGGGGTGGGTGGGGGGCATCCAAAGGCTGCTTCCTAGAGGAGATGGAGATGAAATAACATTTTGGAGGAAGCTGGTTGAACAGACTCAGGACATTCCTGGCTGGGCAGAGGCAAAGCAAGGTGTCAAGAAATGGCCGGTGGCAGGCTGAGAGAGGCATACAGAACTCAAGTGTCTTCAGAATGGGACTCTTGACCGTTTGGGGCAAAGAGTGATCATTTTGAATTCTGACTTTCACAGACCCCTCGAGGATGGTAGTTGTACTTGAAATTATTCACTCCACAGACGGTGCTAGTGTCCAGGGAATCCCTGTCCGTTTGCAGCGAATACACAACCTCACGGGTTGGAGAGCTCCTTACCAGAACCGCCTAGGCTGAGGCTGAGCTAGAGGGGATGGGAGACAGTGAACAGGCCTGAAGGACAAGCCAAGTTAACCCAAGGGAGGGATTCTAATCAGGGAGGCGCCACGGCAAGATCTGTCCTTCAGTAAGATTACCCTGGGCACGTGGAGTGGGAGGGAAAGCTTCAGGGGAAGCACACAGGAGGCTCAGTCATCCAGATAAGAGTTGACCTTCCATACCAGGTGCCAGGGTCATAGTCTCCCAGATCATCCTCTCTTCTAAAACCTAAACTAAGCCCGAATCACCCTCATTTTAAACAGCAGCTGCCACTCTCTTTGCACCCAGCACTAAAACAAATAAAAAAGAGGGTTTCCTTAGAACAAAACCGAATAGCTCCTCCTTTCTTCCTGCTTTCCCAGGCCACATCCACACGACAGGGGGTGGGGAGGCTGGGGGTGGGGAGACGAATGAGGGGTGGGAGTGGAGGGGAGGAGGCCTTGTTGTGCAATGGCCACAGCCAGACGGGCAATGGCTGGGCTGCACAAACTAAAAGGACTTTGGCAGGGCTCAGGGGGCAGGGGGTCCAGTGCATATTTCTAGCCGTTTGCTGTTCATGGGCCTCCATCTACAAATGACCACAAAATGCATCAGAGGAGGGGAGGGAGCGGTGATAAGACTCTCCCTTCCTCTGGAACCTTGGAAAGCAAGGAGTTGATCAACTTCATCCTGGGCGAGGGGACAAGAGCTTAAGTGATCTGCTTAAGAGCTTAAGTGACAGGTGGGAAGAGATGTGGATTTGGGGGACTCTGCAAGGCTACACCCATTTACCTAGATAAAGCAACCTCTCTCCTGGTCTTCAGGCACTATCATGGTCACCGTGCCTGAAATTCCCATCCTTTGTCATTCCTCCAAAGATTAACTATACCAAAAGCTTCGGTTAAAGCATGAGTCATCAAAATCAACTTCTTCTAAATTCACGTAGTAAAACATTTATTGAGGGCCTGCCCATGCCAGGTACTGTGCTGGGTACTGGGTGGGAGAGAGGGAGGTGACTAAGGCCTAGGGGCACATAGCTGCAGAAGTAGATGAAAGCCAAAGCCAAACTGCGCAGACGGGGCCTTGTAAACCTGGCTGAGGAGACTAGACTCTGTTTGGACTTACTGGAAAGTTACCGAAGAGTTTTAAACCCCAGGAGAAATGATATGTTTTAATACCATCATTTTGCATCCCCTGGGGTAATAAACACTCTGTCATTAACACTATTAACACCTTAGTGTGAATTAGGTAATCAGATGAAGTGTCACCTTGCAAAAGACTGAGATGTGGGACTGATAAGTTTTGATGCCAGAGGAGAGAAGCCAGGTGCTCAGTGGCCACTCAGTGAGGACTGGAGAGTAATGGGCAGGGCCCAGGGACTAGGGCGCCAGGGCAATGGCAGCCCAAGCAAATGCATCCTTTATATATGATTCACACCTGCAAATGAGCAAATAACTGCACAGGTTTATAACTACAAGCTGGGGTAAAGGGCCCTGAAGGAACAGGATGGGTGCTATGAGAGAGTGTATCGGGGATGTAATTAAAGTGGAAAGGGGTCAGGGAGGGCTCTCAGGAGGTGATAGTTAAACTGAGGTCACATTAGCGAGCTAAAAACTGTGGCAAGAGCATTCCGGGCAGAAGGAGCAGCATGTGCAAAGGCCCTGAGGAAGGAAATGTAAGAAAGCCAGAGTGGGGATGGGAGCCCAGTTGGGAGTGCAGGCTGGACAGGCAGACTAGGGCCAGACCCCACAACCTCTGAGGGATTTGGACCTTTACCCTCATAGGAACAGGGAGCCCCTGAATGATTTTTTAGCAGATGTGCCAGATGATAGGGTGTATTTTTTTAAGAGATCACCCTGGACTGAGGGTGGAGAATGGGCCTGGTGGAAAGGTGGATGCAGGCAGAGACCAGCTGGGAAGAAGGGTAGGCCAGAGAGACCCTGATTCAGATGAGGAAGCCACAAAGAGGAAGGGGGAGCAGATGGACACAGATCTTCTGCAGGCAGAACTGGCAGGGCTTGGTGGTGAAGTGGGTGATGAGAAAGGGGTGGGGGGTGAAGGAGACAAAGATGACTTCCTGAGGTCCAGCTCAGGCAACTCGGGGGATGGTGGTCCTTTCACTGAGAGAGGCATGGCTGGAGGAGGCTGAGCAGATGGAGAAAAGGGGGAGAGGAAAGAGGGCAGATCAAGGCTGAGATCTGGGACATGCTGCTTAATGGAGGCCCAGACAGGTGGTCCAGCAGAGATGCCAACAGGGGGCACTGACAGGCCCTGTGTAGCTTCAGGCAGAAGTGGGTCGCTGGTGGTTGAAAAATCCCGTGGGCTCTCCAGCCAGGGCACCAGGATAAGAGCATTTCTTGGCACCTGGGCCTACAGAGGCCCATTCCTGCTTCTCCCTCCTGTGCCCTGTCAGGGAGGAAGGCTTTCCCTTTTCTGGAAGTGTCAAAAATGCAGCACAGGAAACTCCTTCGCCTGCCAGGGTGACTAATATTTATCACTGGTATATACAGTAGCATTCTTCAAAGCCTGACATTCTGCCCACAGTTACAGCCACAAGCCTCTCAGCGGCCCTGCCCAGGCTCAGCCAGGCCTCGGCATTCCACAGGGCTGAATAATACCACTTGCTTTCCACAGGGGCCCTGCTTCCCCTGCACCCCAACAGCTTCCCAGTGTCCTGGACTCACTGCCTACAGGTCAGGGTCCAGAGTCTCCTCTGTGGCCACGGAGGTACACTGTGGCCACCTCCCCCGCAACCTGCCTCTCCAGCCTGGGTTCCCAGTACAGGACCAAGGCCAGGCCTCCCTCCCTATAGACAGCAGAGGATGGACGCAGGGGACAGGAGCCTTGCTCAGCTAACCCTTTTGTTTCTGCAGGAGCAAACTGAGGATCAGAGAAATCAAGTAGCTTGCCCAAGGTCAAACAGCAGAGCTGAGATAAAAACTCCAGACCAAGGCTCGCTCTTTGGGGTCCTGGCCAAAGGATCAAAGGTGGCCAGGCTCAGGTCAGTGAGACGGAGCTGGGGGCAGCTTTATACTCAGACCCCTGGGAGAAAACAGGAAGCAGATCAGTAAAGTGGCCACTGGTATATCCCGCAAGATCAAACTTTCAAAGAAGTTTGCATGTGGAATGCTACACGGTCTGTCCTCCCTGAACAACTCTCAGATGAGAAGCAGGTAGCAATACTAAAAGCAGGGGGAGAACTGGACCTCAGGGGCTGATGAACGGTTCCTGGGGACATAGGAGCTTCTCAGAGGAGGCTTTTAGCAAGACCCCCAGCTCTTGACAGAAATAGTTTCATATATGCAGTGTAGTTTATGAATTTATTTAGGCCCAGAGGTTTCCATGAAGTGATGCCCACAGAGGAAATACTTTCTTGTGTGACAATGACCATCAAGGAAACGAGATAAGAGGATAGCAACGGAACACAGCGATTGGTGTTATAAACTTTGACACTGAGCCAAGCCCCTTGCCAAGGTTATTTGCCTACATCACTGACCAGAACAGAGAAGACGAATGGGAAAGCCACTGGACAAAGGGCCTGCCTACAATTACTATGAATTTTTACCACTTAGTGTGTGCTGAACACAATAAAGTCGCTGCTGGGAACCGAGGGAAAGAGGGTCTTCACTCCATTCCAGTCATAGATGTTTCTAAAATCGGAAATATTGAAGGGTGACCACAAAATGCAGAAGGCCAGGGACACAGAGGACAGCATCAAAGGGCAGTCCTTTCCCCAGATGCCCCATCCTCTATAACCAGACGCATGGGTTAGTATTTAAGCCATCAAATCGGTTACTCCATGACTTCATGTGCACGGTGGCACTCTACTGTGATGAAAGCTGGGAAGTCATTTATTCATTCACTGAGCATGCTGAAATACCAAGCATTGTGCTAGACACAGGGGTTTCAAGAGCTGAAAAAGTACCCAGGCCCTGCCTTGCCCGCCCTGGAAAAGCGTTCAGTCATCTAAGCTGGGGGAGGATGGTAAAAATCCTGAAATCTGATCTTATCTACCTTCCTGCCTTTGAACACTACAACCACCACCACACCAGCAGAGGAAGGCACTTTCTCAGCTACTGGCCCCTTTCCTCCCTCCAGGTTTCCTGCCTCCCCTTCTGTACCATCACCCCAACCACCCTTAAATGTCAACACCTCTGGAAAGGACAAATAATTCTGCCACCTTAAACGGTGCAAACAGTCAAAGTGAGCATTTACGAAGATCTAGCAATAAGCTAGGTGCAAAGAAAGAGGTACCAGGGTGACCACTCAAGGTGACATCGAAACTCCAGTGGCTAACCCACAAGCACTAACGGTTGGGGGAAACCTTCCTAATTGTTTCAGCTGAGCTCCAGCCACACAGGAGTTGGGGGCCGTGCTCACCATCCCCTTTCACAAACACCTGATGACCACAATATCAGAGCTGGAACGGGAAATCAAGCTGAGGAAACTGAGGCCCAGGGAGGGTGAGTAGGACTCAGGGGTCCTAGATGCCGGGTCAAGGGCATACACCAGCTCTCTACTGTTCCCTGAGGCCCCTGGCTAGACCCAGCATAAATGTCAGGTCCCAGTTACTGGCAGCCTGGCCATGAGACCATTACCAATGCATGTTTGCACCATGCTTTTCAGCTTTCCAAAACTCTCTCCCATCCCCTACTCTCCTGATTATCACGGTGGGCAGGGTGATCTTACTATCCCTACTTTGTGTATCCATACTTTATGTGATATAAAGTGAGTGCCCAGGGAGCTGTGTGACTTGTCTAAAACCACATGGAGCAGGGAGAAGTGTCTGGGCCTTGGGATGTCTACTACCCTTCCATGGAGAGAAGTGGGGAGAAGTCACAAAACAAGCCTGTGACACGGCTCCTGTACAGAGGAAGTTGGCAGTCACGCTTGGGTGGATGAATGACACACACACGTTACCTACCATGGAGAAGGGCCAAATTAAAACATCATGCACTCTGCGCCAGACCCAGGAAGTGATTCAGTTGGCCATTCAGAGAAAGGGGAGGTGGTCGCGGTGAGCTGGGACAGTCCAGGAAAACACGACAGAGGAGGTGAGACTCACTCTGGGTTTTAAAGAAAAGTGAAGAGGAACCCAGAAAAGTGTCCCCGGAAACGTAAGGGTGAACCAAGGTGAGGCAGTGGGCATGGATATACAGGTTGGGGAGGAGCTGTGATGAGCCTCATCTGGCAGGAGCAGAGAGCCCAGAGAGAAGGTAAATCCACACAGTGTTGGCTCTGGGGGGCTTTAAATACCAAGCTCAGAGGCTGGCATACCCTGCCTACAGAAAGGTGGAGTGCCAGGTTCTTCCCAGCCCATCCTAGGCCACTGCCTGCTCCAGGCCACCAGGACCACCAAGAAGTTCAGAATTCCAGCTGTTCCGCAGAGTTCCCTGGGACCTTGCCCCCACCTCACACAACCACGTCTACCCCGCATGCGCGCCACAGACACACACGTCAGCCTGGGCTGCCCTGAGCGAGCAGCTGAAGCAGGCAAAATTCC
Organism: Miniopterus natalensis; assembly: GCF_054644295.1. NCBI lineage: Eukaryota > Metazoa > Chordata > Mammalia > Chiroptera > Miniopteridae > Miniopterus > Miniopterus natalensis. The sequence continues at coordinate 39,818,749 of NC_142081.1, forward strand.
TGCAGGTGAGGAAAGGTCTGAACATTCACAAATCAATTTCTGTTCCACAGAATGTAGATGTGAGGCATCCATTCAAAAGGGCCACATTTCACACATTTTAAATGGCTTTCACACATTTCTGAGCAAGCACCTGATAGCTCTGTATGAGCATAACAAGTTTCAAAAGGGAAAAAACAGCAGGTAAAACTGACTCACCTTACTCTCCCGGCTTTTTTCTCAGTTTCGGCATGCGCGTGTGCTCACACACTCACACGAGCGTGCACACACACACACACACACACAGCATTTCCCCCAGGACTCTGATCTGAACAGCACAGTGGGCCTGCGGGCCTGGAGGATTCATGGGGTCAGTTGGCTCATTCTCAATGTGTTCTACTTCTAGGTGACCCGTAAAAAACACAATTACCCTGTGAACTCCTGGAGGGCAGGAATTGGGTTTCACTCGCAGACAGAGCAGGTGCCTCATAACCTGTGGACTCTGTGGCAGGAACAAATATCCATGTATCCTGAGTCCTGCTCCCCATGACTCCCGGCACCCCTGAAAATGAAGGCGAATTCAGCTCCACAACACTCATCACAAACCAGTGTACATTAGTTCTTTATTCCTTTCGGTCCCCACCCCCCTTCGGTATCATAAAACATCTCAGTAAGAACCTGGACAGCTGGCAAAGTACTTGAATGCCCATCCTGTCACCCGGGGGCTCACACCAACTCCACGACAGGAGAGGCCGGGAGTTATTTACATTCCAAGATGAGGGAGCCACAGTGTAGAAGCTCTGGGCCCCTTTGCTAATAATTCCTTGTCTGTGGATCTTACAAAGAGTATAATAACTAACTTCCAAGGTTCTGAAGCTTGACTTGTTTTCTGCTAAGAGTAAACATACATTTAACTCAATGCCACCTCAACCCTTCATATGTCATCATTGTTACCCTCATTGCTATCACTGTATTGTCACCAACAGGACAGTAGGCTAGTGTGTGACTTGAGAGAGGAAGTGGGCCTATCTACTACAGAGGGTGGGGGAACAGGGGCCTTGCTAAAATTGAAACCTTTCCTGACATCCAAGCATTTAAACAGCTCATTGCCTCCCATACATAAATATTACTAAACGCTACAGTTTCATTTACCCTGTGCGGGGACCAAGAGGGTTTGAAAGTACAGTGAAGTGCAAATTAGGTACTGGAAAGTGTCTTATTTCCTGTAGTGTCATATGTGCACAGTCAAAAAGAAAAGAAAAGAAGAAGCAGTGTCACATGGTGAAGTCTCCCATCAAAAACCAAAGGTATGTGTTTACACATAATTGGTTCTTTTTGCTAAATGCAGAAAGTGAGCAGCCCAACTGGAGCTGTTGCAGATACGTGCATGGGACACAGCCGGGTCTTTGGCTATTTCTACTGAGCAGCCCCGGGGCCTCCTGACAGTTGAATTAACCAGGGGCTGGTCCCCAGCATGGGACAGTTTCCCCAGATACCCAAGGAAGGCACAAAACACCAGGTGGAACGGAGCTTAGCATCTGCAGCCCAGAATTTACCCAGCGACATAAAGGAACTAAAAAAAAAACTTTAAAAAAAAAAAATTTTCCACTGTGATTTTCCTAATGGAAAGTGAGAAGGCTAGAATCCAAAATCCAACTTCAGTACAAGTTTCGAGCCCTCTTTGGGTCTCTGGTTCCTCATAAAGGTGGAGCCTGAACAGGACAGCCCGGAGCTTGCCTCAGGCTCAGTGCACACAGAATTGTCCCCTTCCCTTTCTCTCCCACTCGACACAGGCATGTCAAAGGCCAAGTCAGGGAGAAGAACACCAGGAAAGGAATACACTTGAAAAATATTGTGATAAAGTACAAATAACATAACAATTTACCATTTTAGCCACTTTAATGTGTACGATTCAATGGCATTTAGTTCATGCACAATATTGTGCAACCATCATATTTATTTAGTTCCGGAACATTTTTTATCACCCCCAAAGGAAAACCCATTAATTAAGCAGTCACTCCTCATTCCTCCCATCTTGGCCCCCTTGCAACACTGATCTGCTTTCTGTCTCTGTGAACCTGCTTATTCCAGATATTTCACGGAATCATACAATATGTGGCCCTTTGAGTTTGCCTTCTTTTGCTCAGCATGTTTTCAAAGTTTATCCACATTGCAGCATTGTACTTCATTTCTTGCTGAAAAATACTGCATATAGAGGAAGATGCCTTTGAATTAATTGGTAAGTAAATCATTCACAAACTTCAGCACTATTAATTGTTAGTAATAATTAAATAAGAATCTATGTAAGGTCCTGGACACATAATGAGCGCTCGATTAGCAACAGCTTCATCATCATCATCATCACTAACAAAAACTCCTCATAGCACACCTCACTTGGGAATCACCACTGGCCCGGGTGCCTCTCCCCGGGGCCCCACCTAGGTCCCAACTTCTCTGAATATGTGAATCAACACATTCTGCACATGTGCTCCAACTCCCTCGTTAGCTCCCCAGCACATGCAGGCCCCTCTGCGCCCCTGAAGAGTGAACCATCCTTACGCAGTAACAGTCATAAGCTAGCAAAACAGTGGAACACTCCCGCCTCTTAAGCAATCTTGCTACCTGAAATTGACCAAAATAGGAAATTGTTGGGGAGATAGTATAATTCTTCATTTTTCAACATGACTCACAACAGGATTCCTTTAAATGGTTTTCCTGGTACACTTAAACCATAATTCAATTTACACAATCAATGTTTCAGCAATCTGCCTTTCTCCATAAAACAGTATGCAGCTGTTAGAGTTGGTCCGATCCTGGAGGACCGCGATGGTTACAAGACAGCGGGAGTCCATGCTTGCTGTCCTCTCCTGTAATTAGCATACTCCACCTGGCCACAGAAGTCCTTTTTCCACCTTCCGGCCCTGGAGAGCCACTCTTCTGAGTGTCAGTTTACTCTTAGGGAATACAGAAGTCACCGTCACTTTCCCTAAGGCTGGTGTGAGAATCAAAACTGCCACAGAGATAGGAATTATCCTGACACACAGAACGAACTCCTGGAACATAGGCTCTGTCCACAATTCAGGGCAAAAGTCCGAATTTGAGAAGCATTTTACAAAACACTGTCCCATCTTCATGGGTAGCTTGAATTTCTTCTACGCTGGTCCCTCACACCCCAAGATCGCCCTCCCACCTCACTTAAGCCCTCCCACCATCCTTTCCCGGTCTCCCAGCCAAGCAGCAGTGGGTCCTCGAAGCTCCCCTGAGGATGTGCGGGACCTGGCCACCCACTTCCACCTGCCTTCCGGGGGCTGTGGAGGCCTCCACAACCAAAGCAATCCTCCCCAAGTGCTCTGTGGCCAGTTCTCTCCCAACTCCCAAAGCTTGTTTTCTTTAATTAGCTCACTGTGGCAGGAGAAAAACGCAGCCCCACCCTGGAAATGAGCAGATCTGGGCCTCAAATGTACTCTGTGGTTTGCCTGTGTGCTGCCAAGCTGTTAGCCAGGGAGTAACAAGCTACCGGGGCCCAGGAGGCAGGACTGGTGAAACACCCCTGCTACATTAAGCTCAGCCTTTCTCTTCCCAACATCTGACGTTTCTCAACCACAAAGCTGGGCTGCACCCCTTCCTGAGTCCCTGAAACCTGCGATTGTGGTTCCCATTGGGGGACAACTCCAAATTCTGCTGGTTTTCTTTCTTGTGTTCCCTCTCCCTCCCTCTTTCCTTCTTTTTTAACCTGCTCATGGGGCAGTTTATGCTAAATTCAAGTCCTATCTTCTAACCTCACAGATGAGGCCCAAGCAAAGTAACTGCTCCTTGGTCCCTCAAGACAGCAGTGAGCAAGATTTAAATAAATACTAAGATTTAACTTAGTATTTATAGACTTCTGCCTTGAATTGAAGTTCATGAAAGATTTCTACAGACATCATCTCATCCTATAAGGCAGGAAGCCCCATCATCGCTCCATTTCATAGATAAAGAAAGTGAGGCTGGTGGGGAAGGGACTGTCCAAGGTCACAGGACTGAGGGTGACAGAAGATGAGAGTCCAAGGACCCAGATCTTTACACTCAAGTACTAAAATTTTTCTCTCATCCCAGTAACTTTTAAAATAGTCTGAAGAGCTGCTTAGAAGTCTGAGGCCAAGGCTCCCTGGCATTCATATTTGTAGGATCTCTAGTTAGATCTCGAAGGCCAGGGTCCCAATATGACACTACTACAATCCTAGCACCTCAAGTGTTTGTTTCTTCCCCCTTCACCATCATGACCATTCCTACCATTTGTTCAATACCATGTATACCAGACACAATGTTAACCTCTTCCCCTGTGTTCATTTAATACCCTATGAGGTAGTTACCATTATACCCATTTCACAGATGGGGAAACCACGGGTTCAACAACCTGCCCAAAGTCCAAGAACTAGTTAAGAGGTAAAGAAGAGATCCAACCCAAGATTTCAGATTCCAAGTAGCTCACACTCTTAACAACTGTATTACATCTGAGAGACAGAGAATCATCATTTAAGGAAACTGATTCAGAGAGAAATGGTTTGCCCAAGGAGATCAAGTCAGAGCTGGAATTCAAACTGGGGTCTCTCTCAGTCCACTGCTGGCTCATACCTCTACACTGGGCTCCTCAAAAATTCTCAAGAGTGAATGCACAGTCAGCCTCAAAATCCCTCCAACACAAGGGTGTTTGTCACCTCTGAAATTCGACTGTGACCTACCAACAGACCCACCCTACCCTGGAACAGCCTGGAATCTTCAGAACAAATATCAATGCTCACTTGTCTATATGTTGTTAGAACAGGCATCTAGCAAAGGCCTGCATGTACAAGACCAGCTGGGGGCCTCCAGTCCCAGGGTGCCAGCCAGAGCTGGCTTCATAATATGGAGGGCACAGTACAAAATGAAAATGTGGACCCTTTTGGCAGAAACCAGGGAAAAAGTACCAGTCATGGTATTAAAATGTAAAACTTTTCCCCTTCCACAGTCACTTCACTTATTATGGTGTTTTTATTTACTATTTAATACTCCAAGAAAAATTAAAAATTTAAGTTAGCATAAATTTTACCATTCAGTTTATATTGTGCAATTGCCAGTTTTAAACACAAACATAAGAGCATTTCATTAGCATATGAAATCACCAAAATCACATTATTTTTTTTTCTCCAAAATCACACATTGGTATTTCATAGCTTGGCAAATATATACACTGTGTGCGACTTACCAGAACAGCAGCAACACTGTATAAATCTAACTCAGCTGTTTTTACTTCACTTTTCAAATATATATATTTTTTCATTTATTTTTTATTGATTTCAGAGAGAGGAAGGGAGAAGGAGAGAGACAGAAACATCAATGATGAGAGAGTCATTGATCAGCTGCCTCCTGCACGCCCACCCTGGGGGCAAGGCTGCAACCCAGGCATGTGCCCTGACTGGAAATCGAACCGCAATCTCCTGGATCCTAGGTCGATGCTTAGCTGCTGAGCCAGGCTGGCAGGGCTACTTCACTTCTTGGTACCTGCACAATCTACCAACACTCTCTACCTTCCACTCACCGGTAACAAAGGGCTGGGAGGAAAGGCACTATGGGCTGTGTTAGTTTCCTTTTCCATGCATGTCATCATTTTCAGTGTGAGTGGTTGGCTGATATGCAGAAGTAATACAAGTAAGAAAGCAAATGATAGGGTCCCTTGGTCACTGATGCTTAGAATGACATTGCCTTCTTTGTGCAGCCAAAACAAGTTCTGGTTCAAATGGAAAATGTCAGGACTGTCAGGGCAGAAGGGAACAATGTGCGTATCTCTTCTACTCCTGGGCATGCTCCATTGTCCCCTCAGGCTTCACTTACAACACACCAGCTCAAAGAAAACTAAGAATTTCAAGATGCTGACCACAGACATTAAACCAGGCACAGGGCTCTCCTGAGCCTGGGCTCTGTGACTGCACAGGGAACCTAGCCTTGATGCCAGCCACACCCATGTCAAGGGTAGGCTGTCCTCTCCTTTGCCGGCTGGCTGGTGTAAAGCCAAATGAGCTCAAGTCCTCACACTAAGAGGCCTTGGGTCCAGCTGAGCTATGTTGGCCAAAGGCTCCAATACTGAAACATGAAAAAGATCTGCATTAAAATGCTTATTTGTCTTAGCACCCAAGGGGTTGGGAGACGTCATTGGCATTTTTTGACCTTTCTGAGGCTGCCATGCTGAGTGACATTTCCTTTGTCAACACAGTAAAGCAGGGTAGGTGAGCAGCCAGCCATCTTTTGATCTGGTTAACACCAAGGGAAGGAAAGAAGGAACCAACCATGTACAGGCTCTTAGCAAGGAGACAAACACTGAGCTAAGCTTTGTACATGCATCAACTCAATCATACAACAACCCTAACAGACAGCTCTCATTATCCCCATTTTACTGCTGGAGAAACTGAGACTCAGAGAAGTGATGACTTAATGGCGTCTCTGGATTTATTACCACCCCACTGAGGTCCCCTGTGATGTTGTGGTTTGTAATACGAAATACATATTTGGTCTCTGTCCCCAGTTCCTGGCACACAGCTCCTAAAATCCTTGTGATTTCCTATATAATAATCATAGGAGCATTTTTGTGAATTATATTTAGTTTTGTTCCCAGTTCCTGAACTATCTCCAGAGCACTAAAGGTGAACTGGGCATCTTTGTTATTCATAACAAGCCCCTTCCAACCACACCTGAGTTTGTGTTAATAAGAGTTTTGCTAAATCCTTAAAGATAGGGGGATTGGTTGCTAGGGAAACCAACCATTGATTCAAAGGTTGGAACTTTCATTCTCAGCTCCCCCACCCCCCACCGCCCCCATCACCAAGAAGGGGAGAGGGGCTGGACACTGAATCAGTCACCAATGGCCAATGATTTAATCCACTGTGCCTAAGTAATAAAGCCTCCATTGAAAACCCAAAGGACAGGGTTCCAAGAGCTTCCGGGTAGATGAACATGTGGAGATGTGGGGAAAGCTGTGTCTAGAGAGAGCATAGAAGTTCTAAGAACCTTCCCATGCACCTTACCCTACGCATCTCTCCCATCTGGCTGTTCCCGAGGTATATCCTTTTATAATAAAGCAGTAAATTGTTTTTCCAAGTTCTATGAGCTGCTGTAGCAAATTAACTGAATCCTAGGAGGGTGGGTGGGAACCTCAGATCAATAGCCAGGGTGGGTCGAAAGCACAGGTGACATCCTGGACTTGTGACTGGCATGTGAAGTGGAGTGAAGGTAGTCTTGTGGGATTGAGCTCTTAACCTGTGGGATCTGACATTATCTCCAGGTAGATTGTATCAGACGAGTTGAATTGTAGGACAACAAGCTGGTGTTCAGAGAATCTGAGACTTGCTTGGTGTGGGGAAATCCCAAACACACACCTTTGGTGACCAGAAGTGTCAGAAGTAAAGTATTCTGTGAATATTGAGACGTAGAGGAGACACACGGAGTCTTTTTAAACACCCATCACACAGCCCTGCCAAGTGCCCAGAGGCTGGACAGTGGGGACCTGGGTTAAAACTCAAGTGCATTGAAGGCCAGGACAGGAGAGAAAAAAGAAAGTAACTCTGACTCCGAAAGTTCTGGACCATCAGGGCAGCCTGCCAGGGTTGAAATAAATAACTAGCACAAAGGCTCTTTAACACACCTGTTAGACGGACGTGGCCATATCCTCGCCTAGGTTAGTGCAGCGCCATGTGTATCCTAAACGCCTGCAACTCAGATCTCAGGTAATTAAGTGTCTCCGATCATCCCTGGCTACATTAGAAATAATATGTATTTATTGAGTGAAAAGCTCAGGTCCTGCCTCCAGCACAGTGATTAACAGTCACCGGGACCTGCCCCAGCAGGCCCTGAGTTCCATGTTATACCCCGCCCTGCCCTGCCACAGCCTTCTCCTTAGGGTAGCAATTTTGAGCAGAGCTTCAACAATAAGATTGTTTGTGCTGAGTCTGCCTTAGAAGGTGGCCAGGTAAACACCTTCGGCCCTGCCCTGTGGGAGCCACCAGGTAGGATGATGACACCCCCTGACCCCCAAATGCAGGGTGAATGGGGGCAAAGGGTGCTCTTGTCCCATAGGCTTCACCTTCCACCCTGATGTTAGTTCTAGCTGCGGCCCAAACAGCCGCATAACATGTACTGGTTGGAGGATGACATGTCTTCTGACTGTGCTGGACTTGGCACCCTGCAGACCTTCTCATTCAGTCCCCCACGCCTCCGACTCCGCACCCCCCACACATACACAGGATGGGCGGAAAAGGGTTTGGAAAACTGCAAAGTGCTGGTCATGCCTCGGTCTGAGGAGCACCTTGGTGTCATGCAAATGGCCCTAGACCAGAGCAATGCAATCTGAGCTCAGATTCCTTGCCTGTGTAAACTCAGGTAAATCACTGACTTCTATGAGCCTCAGTGTCCTCAGCCATCAAATGAGGAAGGCGATGAAGTCGGCAGTGGGACAGTGGTTGGTCTTCCCATTGGTCCAAGAGGTTTCTCTCAGGTGCTACCAGAGGCAGGAAGATGGCAATGACTGGAGCCTTTGTTTCTTTCAGGTAGCCAGCCTCTCAACCAGCTCCGACTGGCTCCCCTATTCCACCCACAAACTTGTGAACCTCATATATCGCCCAAGTCAGCAGCAGGAGCCTTTACCCAGTTCCTCTTTCCCTTCTTAGCTGCAGCCACTCTTGGACCGCTCTGAGGCACAGCAGGCCTCTGTCTGTCCCCGCAGGACTGGGTCTGCTCACATCCTTCCTCTTAAGCTATCTGAGCCTTGGTTACTTCTTGTAATACTCCCTCCTGGATAGGGGTGCTGGGAAGTTTAAAAGAGAAAGCCGCGTGGAAGACCCGTGGCCTGGTGCCCTCCTACGGGATGCACCCAGAGGCCTGCCTCCGCCGACGAACACGGACTAGGCACCTCCTGCACTGGGAGTAGAATGAGAGGCTTACAGAGGTGGCCAGGCTGGTGACGGTCGCTAGCGGAGGTGTGGGCCCTAAAGGCTGTACAGTCATAGGGCTCACTCACTAAGGTATTCAAGATAGAGTTCATGTCCATCAGTCCCCCTGGTCTGCACCATGGGCAGCAAGGGCAGCAAGAAGGTAGAGGTTTTACAGGTAAGGAAAGAGCGGCTCAGAAAGGTTAAGTGACAAGCCCAGGAATACACAGCCAGCACAGGAAGCCCGGGGTCCTGACACCAGGGTTCTTTCCACGCCACCAACTGGCCAGACAAGCAAGAGTAGCAAGATAGTGGCAATCACAGAGTCAGGTTAAAACACTAATAAAAACATAGTGGGGGGGCGAGGGGAGGCAGGGAAGCTTGACTACCGACATCAAACTCTCAGTCCAAGATTCCTATTCGCTCAAAGCTCACTTGTCAGCCTCCTAAGCACTCTTCACTGACTTTCAGACCACATATCTCAGGTACTGGCACCCGAAGCTGACTGTTATTGCCACACTTCCTTCCCCAAAGCTCCAGGAGAAGGCCGACAGATAGGGAACACCGGGCCCTTTATTTCATTTAATCCTCATAACACTACCATGGTTTGATATTTTTAGTTGTTTAACCAAAGAAAGAACCACTCCAGGCAGGTTAAAGGCAGGGTGAGGCTTGACCCCAGAGGTGTTCAGCACTGGAGTCTTGTGCCTTTTCCACTAGTCCACATGGCTCCGGATCAAGACCCCACCCACCAGCACCCTCAGCATCCCATCCACCCCACCTTCAGCGGGGGCAGAATCACCCGCAACAGTGGGCCTCAAACTTTAATGCACGTCCCCACCCCAGGGTTTCTGATTCGGGAGGTCTGAGTGGGACCTGAGATGCGCCATTTCTAACAAGTTCCCTGTGATGCTGCTGGTCAGGGACCACACTGTGATCTCCGCTGATTTACCACCATTTTAAGCACTTGCTCAATGGGTGGGGAATGGTTAGGTTAGCTATGGCACACCCACTTGAGATAACATGTATGTTTATGAAGACCAGATAGAACTGGGGAAATGCTCATGTTATCGAATTAGAACAGTGGGCTGGCACCCTGATGGGTCCAAGTCCTGCTTGCCCTCCAGTCCATCCTTCAGCCTCCTGTGCCCTGCTCTGTATTCCCCAGGGCTGACCCCTGACTTTCTAGGCCCCAGGGCAGGGGACATCTGGCAGGGTTTGGACAGCAGCAGGAACCCGTGGGAGAGGAGAGGGCAGGAGGAGGGAGAAGCGAGGGCATTTCTCTCCTCGCTCCCTTCTGTCTTGGGTGGGCATTACAGAAGCAGCTGCATCTACTCTAGATAGGCCCACCTGACCTTGGGCTCTGGGAACCCCACCTCTTCCCTCCGTCCCTCCAGCCTAAAGGTGGCAGTGGCTTCCTGCCACTAAGTCTGGGTCACCTCACCATTCCATGTTTGGCTTCTCAGCTCCTTTATCACCTGTGTAACCAAGGCCCCGTATTAAGTTCCCTTTGTTGTAAATACTTGATGGAGTTCCTGCTTTCCTGGTTAGACCGATTGATACACTCTGATTACAGCCCATGAAAACACTATGCAGATGGGCAATTCTAGACGGTAATATGGGAAAATCAAAAGAGATAAAAATATGAAGTTTTTTTTTTTAAAAAAATACAGTAAAGAGCATCAGTTATTTATTATTAATATATAAAACTGGTACCAAGTTTTATATATTATTTATATATGATTTAGAAGAAAACAAGGTGAACCTTTATGAGGAAAAGGTATATGATTTAAAAAAAAAAAAATGGACCTGGAGAAAATTATGCTAAGTAAAATAAGCCAGGCAGAGAAAGACAAACATCACATGATCTCACTTATATGTGGAATCTAAAGAACTTCATAAACTGATGAACACAATAGATTCAATGACATGGAAGCATAGATGAGACTGACGAATGTCAGAGGGAGGGAGGAGGGTGGGTGGGTGGAGGGGGAGAGAGTAACCAAAGAATTTATATGCATATCTGCACAACCCAAGGACACGGACAATGGTGGGGAGAGGGACTGGGGAGGGGGATGGACGGGGTGGAATGGGGAGAAAAAGGGACATCTGTAATATTTTAAACAAAAATAAAATTAAGAAGAAAAAAGAAAAAGAAAAGAAAACAAGGTGAATCTTTATGAGGAAAAGGTCGGAGAGCCATGAGTCCATGACGACACATCTAGGGAAACCAATCCCTGTACTTTCATCTCTAATAGCACCTTATTTTGGAGAAACCATGGCCACAATGACCCCAGCAGCTCCCGGGACAGTGCTGGTGGTTACCTGGGGCTGAGTGACTCACTTGCTGAAGAGGTCACATAGTGTATCACTGCAGTACCCCGACCACCTGCAGCCCTTGTCACCACGCAGCCAGCTCCCATCTCAACTCAGCCTCTGGCTGGAACCCATCCAGGAAGCCCCCTCAGAGCAGACCGGGGCCCCCACAATGCCAGGGGAGCAGGAGTAATAAGCGAGAATGGCCGAAAGCTGAGAGGGCTCTATTTAGCCGCACCCACCCAGCATCGGGGCAGCAGTGTGTGCCCCTGGGTGCTGGCGGGAGGAGGGGCTGTCTAATTTTTCCATCATTTTTAGGGCTTTTCTCTCCCAAGAGACACAATTAAAATAAAAGAAACAGACTCCATGAAACCAGATGGTAACAATACCAGGAATGATGCTGGATTCCAGCGCTGGGACTTGCCGAGTCTCCTGCACTGAACTCAACGCTGAACGCTGGCAGATCATCAAATGCTCAAGTGGGAGGGAGGGTCTTGGCCTTGGACCAAACACATTTCGGTGGTCTGTTTATAATATTTCAGCCTGACAACACTGCATGAAATAGACCAAGAGGCTCACTGCTGTAATGGGTACTTTCAACCCCAAGCCAAAAGATGATTTAAAGCCCCAGGGAAGTGGAGGTGGGGAGCACAGTGAAGAGAAACATTGAGGGCTTTAAGAGAAGTGCACGTCTACTTTCCAGACCTTGAGAGGAACATCTCAGGGTCTGATCCATGTTTACCATCAAGGATACTTGGAAAACTAGGATTTGGCTTACAGTGGTTCACATCACACAAGCACCGAAATGTGTTTACAGCCCTGCCCCGTTCTGCCAAACATTCTCCCCTCCCCAAGAAGCTGACATCAGTGGCCTCACACTTTCATCCCCGGGTGCCAGCTGACTTTACCTCCTAAGACAACTAACTACTCAACTGACTACTCGGGGAAATGGCTGTGGGAGAGAGTGTGAACTAACAAGATAAACTACCCCAGATTCATGCAAAACACACACAAACACACACGCCAGCTCAGCATGAGATCAAGAGACCTGGTCTTGACTTTGGCTTTGCCACTAATTCACTATGATCTCAGGCAAGTCGCCATACCCCTCAGGGCCTCAGTTTCCCCATCTATTAAGGGGCTGGACTAAATGACCTGTCTAGTCACTTCTAACCAGAGGAGTAACTATTTTATGACCCATACTGTGGCAGGGACTCCAAACTTCTGAAGGACATACTGGCCATATCCAAGTTGAGGTTCAAGTATGGAAGTGACTGTCCCACTGCTACTAAGGAGCAAAGTTGGAATTTCCAACAAGTATATCAGACCCCAGGCGCCCTGATCTTCCCCCTGCACCAGGAGAGGCTCCATGATTCTAAGTACCATGTTCCTGGACACTCACTTCAAAGTCCACCTCTCAGTCATGTGAATTGGGAGGGGCCCACGCAGAGCAGGGTGAACCCTGACTCCAGCCACTGCCCTGAAGCCTGTCACCACTCCCTCAGAGTGGCCCTTCACTTGACCTGGGTGTGCCCCCTCCTTGCACACCAGTTCAGGCTTCCATGCAGGCAGGGCATGCACAAGCAGGCCCTTTGAGAGGTGGTCACGCTCAGGAACCAGAGCCCTGCGTAGCTTCAGAAGCAAGAACACAAAAAACCCAATGCCCCCGATTGCTGGTCACACCATCGACTCCACCAGACTCACGCTTCCACATGCAGGCATCCTGCAGTGCCACCCCCTTACCCTGGGTGCCCTGGGCCAAGGCACTCGGCATCTCCAGGGCTCCATCTGCTCATCTACTCCCAGGGATTGTCACAGAGATAAAAGGAAATCACAAATAAGAAAGTGCTCTGTAAACTGTAGAACACTGTACATAGGAAAGGTCACAGGGGTGGTGTTTCCCCTTCCAGGTGACAGCAGTTGAAAAAGAGCCCATTATCTTCTGAGGGATATAGTGACAATACTCGTGAGCACACACACCAGGTGTTTCTTTCTGAGGCAGCAGTGTGGTTAGTAAAAGAACGACTCTGTCGAAGAACTGGAGGAATGGCCTCAGTCCCTGCAACTCCACTAATGCATAAATGGTCCCTGGTCACCTGAGGACAGGGGTAAGCCCACTTGCCCGGCTTCCCCCCGGGGCTGCTGCAAAGGCAGAACAGTGGGAAATTGCTCTGCAAACCATAAAGTGTGCTACACATCACCCCACCGTGTGGCTGCAGAGGGACAATGTCACGGACAGAAGGAAACGTGGCTCATCTTCCTGCTATTCCAAATCACCAAGAGGAGAGGGGGAAAGATAGCTCATTGAAAAAACAAACAGCAAGGCAGCAACGGCTGTCCTGCAGGGAGAGCCGAGGGGGTGGGGGTGAGATCAGGTTTCCGGGGTGTCTCTCATTCCTCTGGAGTCTCTTAGCCTGGATTCTTCAGAACTAAAAAAGCAGCCATCTCCCTTCCTCCCGTCAAAGCCCGCGTTGTAAGAGAAAGCTGTTGGGCAGGCTCACACGCAGGATTGTTTGCTCAATGTCAAATGCTTTATTTTGGGGTCCCCTAGGAACTCTGTGGGTCAGGGTGCTGAGGTTTTCCGGGGGAAGGGCCCTCTCTTCTCGGGGTTCGCTGGGCTCTTTGTCTGGACAAAGGTGACCCTGACAAGCCCTGCTGACATACCACGCACGTTGCCGGCCCCAGGTGTGAAGTGCTCCAGGCAGCTGTGTCCCCTCTCAGCCCAGCACAGCTGCACCCTCCCTTCAGTGGGGCATCTGGAATAACCTTCCCGGCAGCGCTGAACTAAAAGTGGTGTGGAAAAGCAGCAAAATACTCCTGTTTCCTTCGCTGCTGCCCCACCACACAGACGGACGGTTTTGCCACTTTTGTGGGATTTTCTCCCCCAGCTTTTCCTGCTCACCTCCCTCTCTTCCAGGTGTTTTCACACTCACCTGGCCTGGGCCTTACTCTCCACCCCAGTGTTGCTCTGCGGCTCCCCCAGCCCCTACCGACCCCACCTAAGTAAAGCTAAGGAAGAAAAAACAGTGTGATCTACAAGTCTGAGAGGCAACTTCCACTTAGCAGCGGCTAAAGGCAGTGTGTGCCCAGCCTCCCAACCACGGTCTGGGAGAATGAGTTCCAGGCCGGAGCTCTGGGCGGGCCCCTTGGATTCCCAGAGCAGAGGCATCCACACTGGGCAGATAGGGAACAGAAAACAAACCCCAGACCAGAATTACACACAGATGACTCCTCCTGCGACAAAGGTGATAATGGGGATGAACTAACACAGGCAAATCCCCTCCCCCCTCCGTCCCCAGGTTTCTATTTTCACTCTCCTAGATGAGGTTGAGTAATCACTTCTGAGCTGTCAATCAGCCGAGCCAGAGTAGCTCTAAGAACTCTTGATCTAACTGTGGCTTCCAAAGGGCCTGGCTTGCTCCGCCTGTTTCGGTCAGGACTGGCATCACAGCAAAACAATTTCAAAGCACAGAGACCATAAACACAAAATTAAAAGGTAAAGTTAAAAGGGAGGAGATGTTTACTGGAAACTTAGTTCTGCTGCCCAGAAAATATAGGCCTTTTTTTAAACACACACACACACACACACACACACACACAAACACACACACACATAATGGCTCTGCCTCCCACCTTAAGAAATATGTACTTTGCTCTATATATGGCTTCTTATCTGCCCCTGATTATACTCAGCTCGTGACCATGAAGCTTGGAATAATTACCCCCAGAGAAATAATAGCCTTGGCCACAGCCAGGGCCGAAGAAAGCCAGCCCTGCATCTACTAATGATCACCCAACTTGCTTAGAGGACAAACGTGAGTTTTCTGATGCACAGATAATCATTTCCATCCATACCTGAAACGCAGCTACCGCTGAGAGGGTGCCAGGTAGCTACTGGAACCAAGAACAATCACATTACATGGAATTTCTCAGTCCAGGAAGAACGGCTTTTCAACTGAAGCTAGGCAGGAAATTAAGGTGGGCAGATGGTAACCATCAAAGTAGGGGTCTGGCAAAGACCACTCCTCCCTTGCAGGAAAAGAAAAAAGATAGAGGAAAATTTACTTCTGAAAGCCGAGAGTTTTGATGAGGGCAAGAACATCAAGCCATCCTGCTAGTGACAGGGTGCCCAGTGGGGCTGGTCCCCGAAGACAATCAACACACATCACGTGAGAAGGGGGAAGATGCGCACCATTTGATAGTGGTCAGTGTGTCTCCCTTTCACTAGCTCAGGCCCACAGTCCTCAATGCATTCCTCCCATCCCACACCCCGTTGCCCCTCCTTCTGAACCCCTAGTATTCACCATGTGACTGTAGCACAGAGGTCTCCTTTACTGTTGACCCACACTTGTGTATCCAACCACCCAAGTAAGACTGTAAGCTCCTTGAGGGCAGGGGCCGTATTTTCCATTTCTCTGAGCACTTTGCTCAGCTTCATAAATACTTGTTGACTGATGGATTTCTCATCTGTCTGAAAAATAGCATCCTACCTTGGTGTATGTGTCTACACCTGCATCTCAAGTCCGCATCTCATTTTAAAAGTTCCTCAAGCCCCACCCTCAACCTGGGAAACACTTCTGGGTTGGTGGGAATTGACAAGTTTTCGAATTCCCTCCTACAGCTCATGTCATACCTTTGCATTCTTAACACCACCACAATGTGCCCTCTCCCCCAACTAAAAGAGATTTTTTAATTCTGCTGCCCTTCCCCTTAATGTTTAATCCAGACAGTTGTGCCCCATCAGATTTTTTAGGCTGTGTGGATAGATTTCTTGCAGGGAACCACCAACAGTGGGGCACAAACAGGTATGTTTAGATGCTACAGGTGATGAAGGGGTGGGATGCTCTCAACCCAAGGCAGCGACACTTTCCCTGAAGCATGTGGAACAGCATGCCCACTCTCGCGGCCCCTAGACTCCATCGGGCATTGCCAAGGATCTGACATGGAGGGGTGTCAGAGTTGGCCAAGGCCTCTGACTTAGTTTCATGAAAAAAAGTGTGGGCGTGCGCAATGGCCTGTTTAATCCATTCCTGCTCCACCCTTGCCCTAGCTCCACCCCCGACTTAGTACTGAGTTTCCTGAGCAGAAATAAGCAACTCCAGATAGTTCCACTACTTCAGATAGGTTGGGAAACCACTGACCCAGAGATGAGCAAGAACTGGGGCTCCAGACCTCAGGCAGCTCTTCACCAAAAGCAGCGGTGATCACCAACTCAGCACGCTTCGACAACCAGAACTTTATTCTGGTGGGGATGCACTTTCTGTCTTTTTTTTTTTTTTTTTTAAACTAACCACTATCACTTTTCCCCCGAGAACAGAGGCCCAGAACACTGAATCACAGCTTTGTATAAGATTTGGGGCTGTGACTCTCAATTCTGGAGAACTTTAAAAGTACACATTTCTCAGGCCCCACCCATAGAAATTCTAAATTAATTGGTCTGAGGTGTGGTCTGGGCATCAGCATTTTTATAAGCAGTCCCAGTTGAGAACCTTCTATGGTGAGCTCGACAATCCAATGTGAATCATTAGGAAACAGGAGTCAAGCTGCCACAGTTTACCTTGAACCTCAAACCTCTTTCCATCCTGCCTTCAACGTGAGCCCCAATCGCTAGCCCCCACAGTGATTCTGAAACTACCTGAATGAGTAGGAGCGTCAGTCATTTCTTTGAATGCAAGCTCAAGAATTAGAGTGTTGAAGGTGGAAGAAACTTTACAGTCCTGCTAAGCCAATGCCTTTGGTGTGCAGAGAAAGAAACCAGGGGCCCAGGGTAGCAAAGTGACTCACCCAAGGTCACAAAGCTGGTTCACAGTGAGCTAGGCCTAGAACCCAGGTCTTCTGCCTGTAGTTCTCTGTCCTGCACACCAGAGGAGCCCCCGTAGTGACACTCCCAACTAAAGCAGGGGCCGCTGTTCTCTGTTTGCTTTCAGCAGCCATCCTCTAGTTGCTTCACCTCTGGGGGCGCCACCTCCTCACTGGCCTTAAATCAGCTGAAGGCCTAGATGGTTCTTCTCGTTAATGATCCCTGAGCGTGCTGGTCAAATCGTAATCCTCAAAGAACATACCTGCTGGCTGGCTGAGGTTCATGGAAAAAGCCATTAGCAAAGAGAGTCTACCACGGTTTTGAAAGGGCACTCTGTTGAGCTGTGGGCCTGAGAGACGAAAAGCCGGCAGTGGATTCTGGTTTCTTGTGGATAAGAGAGAGGTGATTGTTGGTTTCAAAATCTCTAACCAACCTGTGAACACGTTCTCCTTCCTTCCTGTATTTTTATGGCACCACGGTTGGAATGAGCTGGTGCCTAGAAGCACAGGCTGCTCGTGCTTTGGGCGACGTGAGAATTCCTCTTTGCCTGCAGACTGAGCTCCCGCACCCAGGAGTGGGGCACAGATCGCCACCAGGTGAGCCTCATTTCAACACGAGCCTGGACGCTCCGGGGGGCAGGGGTGTGTACGCCTGTCCCAATCAGGAGGGTGTTTACAGCTCCTGGACCACGGTGTCTGGCGCCCCCCTGCCCACCTCCACCAACAGCAACTAGGGGTGCTCAGTAAGTATCTGATGAGTTAAACCCTGACGGAACTGAATAAAGTCATTAAGAAATGGGCCACCCCTGAAAGTAGAGCATCAGATAAAAAATTAGATCTGTCCCCCAGGAAAGTACACGCACCAAGAAAAGAACAAAGGGCAAGAAGCTGAGAAAGAGAGGGCAGAGAGGTGTCCTGAAACATTAAAGCTGATGTAGGCCTTTGAGATTCTTCTCGAGCGTGACCTTTTGTAGATGCAAAGACTGATACCTACAGACGCCGAGCTGACTTTCCTGAAGTCGTAAGGCCAACGTCCAGCAGAGAGTGGCCAGGAATCAGCCTCCCCGGGAAACGCGGGGCCAAGATCTCAGCTGCCACGTGTGCACGTTTG
Source organism: Miniopterus natalensis (assembly GCF_054644295.1). Taxonomy (NCBI): domain Eukaryota; kingdom Metazoa; phylum Chordata; class Mammalia; order Chiroptera; family Miniopteridae; genus Miniopterus; species Miniopterus natalensis. The sequence goes on from NC_142081.1 coordinate 39,836,887, forward strand.
CGTGTTCACTCGCTGATTCTACGCCCGCCTGAGCCCGGGGCTCTGATAATGCTGGGGATGAAGACCAGCGTCGGCTGTGGGAGGTCAGAAGACGGGGCCCAAGTTCAGTGCAGGTGTTGCTGGGCTGTTCCGGTGCTGATGCCCAGAGAGCAGCTGGAACGGAGGGTCTCCAGCTGAGAGGAGCTACAGACCTGGAAGGCATCCCAACAGGGACACCTGGGGGAGGGGACATAGTGTGAACTGTGCTTTTGATTCAGCCCCGCTGGGTAGAACGAGGTCCAGCACATGGCTCGATTTTCTCATCCCTGAAGTTAAGGCCGATAGGCAAAAAGTAAAAATTAAAAAAACACACAGTGGCCCAAAGATGACACTCAGAAAGATTCTTGGATCAAAGTCCCTTTGTGAGTACTGTTATTTCACACTCCTCCTGCCGGTAACCACTTCCCACATGAGCCCCAGTAAGGCAACCGTGCAGCCCACAAAAGAGATAGAAATATGACCACACTTCCCTCTTATAAACATCTGAGACCACTGGTCCACGGCCGTGGTTAAACAAAGGGTTGGGGGCACCCTGGAATGGCTGTCGGGGCCTCCATCTCCCCACACGCTGACTCGCCCTCTATGAGTGGTGAACTTGGGCCATTAACTTCAGAACTGAAGCTGATCAAACAGAACCAGCCTCACACTGGGACAACTTAGTTGGGTTTCACGCCCAGGCTCAACCGGCCACTACTCCAGGAAACTCAAGAGTTTTCAAGGAAAGTAGCTACCTTGGTTCCAGGCCTATGCTCAAAGGTGCCTCTCTGGGGGTGTAGAAGGAGACCCACACTAAGAGGGTAGGAGGACACTCACACGTGTTTACCGAACTGTACAAATCCCACCCCCACCCCCACCCCCAACCTCACCTCCTAGATCAGCAGTGGTGACAGGTTCTCCTTTTTCAACAATAAAAGCAAGAAGTGGAACTCTTTCAAACAAGAAAGGAAAACAGGCAAACTTCAAACAAATATCTTTAATTAGCTTTGAGGTGTTCCCTGGGGTCCTGAGTTATCCCCAGCTCCTAGAAGAATAGGAAAATAAAACACAAGGCCTTGGGACAGGCTCTGCTTTCTCTGAACTGGAATGAAAAAGCATTTGCAGACCTGAAGTCAGTTATTAGCTGACTGTGACAGGAAGACTCCAAGGTATTTCGTGTCTGCAGAAAGTTCCATCAGAAAACGACAACAAATTATACAAATCAGCCAGCACTTTGTTTTAATCACCAAACATGTATAGAATTTTTATTTCCTCATCTGTATGCTTTCAGAGAAAGTTTCCAGTAGATTTAAAGCCAGTGAGATGCAGAATGACACTAAACATGCAATTAAATTGCACATGGTTTTGAAGCTAGAATCCCGCAAGCACCTTTAGAAAATCTCCCCTGGGGGCAGGAGGCTCTTGGCTCTGTACTGTGCCCCTGCTCCAAACTCAAAGGCAAGTTTTTACCTTCATTTTGTCAACAGGAAAACAAGACTGGTGGAGGGGTAAAGACAGAAAGCTGAACTGCTTGAAAGGGCCTGGCTTAGGTCACAAATATGTCATCTTCAGGCATATCCATTTGTGTTCTTGAGCCCCAATTTTACCCCTCTCCCTAAGGTGCCCCACGGCACACTGCTACAATCCACCCTGTTAGATGCTCCAAACACAATTGTTTCTCCATCTCAATGGAAGCTCCATGAGGGCAGGAACTGGTCTCTGACTGGTTTACCACCATAACCTCAGAAATTAGCAAGACATCAGATTAGTGTTCAGAAGTCTACTCACAGAAGAAGGAAATCAACAAGCAATCAGTAAGTATTAATTAAAATTTCCTAAATGTCTGGCACTGTACTAAGTATATAACGAGTCAAAGAAATAGTTTATTCCAATGCATTATTTCAGCCACTGACTGCATGTGACACAACACTGGCCAATGAGATGCAAGGAGGTTTCTGGGAAAGGATGAAAAGACCCCCACCTCACTCCAACCCACATGCACAAGCAGCAGCAGCTTTCTCTGCCCTTGGATGCAACTCAGTAAAAAGGGTAATGCCAGCAGCGGCTGTGGCCATCCTGGGACCATAAGAGGTCAAGTTTGAAAACAAAAAGAGGTCAGGCTGAAGGTCAGACAGAGCTGAAAGATGGGAGGCACCCAAGTGCTTGCTGATCCCTGAAACCTTCCTGTCCCCAGACTTCTAAGGGGAAATAATAAGCCTCCACACTATTGAAGCTGTTAGTTGGATTTCAAGTTACTTGCAGCCAAAAGCATCCTTAGACAGTGAGTGTGGCCCCTGATACAGAATATCAACTGGATCAGAGAGGGAGGGGCCAACTGGCACTACCCAGGCATGAGGGACCGAGGGTCTCCTGTATAGAGGGGAGGGTTGGATTGGTGAACAGAACTGGAACTCTAGATACAAAAGCAAATTCCAGCCTTACCCACAAGATGGCCAGGTCATCTCCATGAAGCCCTGGGCCAGTTCCCATGCTGACTATCCAATGAAATGGAACGTAAATAATCAATACCCCCGCCCATACTCACCCACACACATGCCCCCTCGTGTGTGGAGGAAGGGTAAGAAAAGGGATGGGGTGGGAGAATGCGTTTGTTCTATTTATAGAACACGGCACAGCCACTAAGGATGACGGCCGGAGCGCCGCAGGATCAACTGAAGTTCTCTAAGCAAGTGCCAAGTTTGGTTTAAATTTACATTTTGCTTTTCTCAGCCTGTAACCGGTCCACTTTGTCACTCCAGCTGCTCTCCTTGGAGCTCATCAGACAGAACCTAACCCACAGTAACAGTCTGGTTGGAGAGAATAGAGGACGAAAGTCCCTCTCCAACTTCCAATAAATCATTTGGGGCAAGAGAAGGGTGAGGATCGGACGGCGGCAGAACAAACCCTGAGAACATCAAGCAGGAGTGAAGCAGCGCAGTCTTTCCACATTCTCTACAAAATTCCGTTGGCTGGGGGGTTATTTGGGGCCACGTGCTCCACGGAGGCCCTGGCACATTCCATGCATTTACCACAAAGAGAAAGAAAAGGCATGCTTGTGTTATTTTTAATTCCTTCCTCAACGCCTTCCAAAATTCTTTAGCACAAGGATTATCCACTAACTCCCACCAGCTCCCAGCCAGTAGTATCTCTGAGGCCTCAGCTAAATTGGAGCAGAGGAGCAGGAGAGGTCAGCTCACAGAGATCTCTGCTCCTGGCCATTAAATATCATCTAAGTTACACTGGTCCTAGTGGCATCTCCTGGGTTTCGAAGGGACATGACCTATGAGGATGCAGACATTCTAGAGCCAGGTGAAGGTCCTACCATTCCCTCTCGGTCGCCGCACATCCCCCAGATACATCCCACCTCCACCTCCCACCTCTGTCCACTTCCCTTCCAAGTAGCCACCAGCAGAGCCAAATGTTCCCTAACTGCTACTCCAGTTAAGTAAGCTCTAGTGCTAACCTCACTACGTTAGATTATCTCTAAGGTCTCATCCAGCTTTAAAATAGTACTCTGCCAACTTGCTGCATGACCTCAGGCAATTCATTTCACTTAGAATAGCAGTAAATAATCCTGACAGTCCCTCATATTTTATCAGTGGCACATAAACTGGCTGATCTAATCCTGCCTGTTACCTTGGTCAGGTATCATGATCCCTGGCACAGAGGCAGGGTCACTTAGGGTGACTATTTACCCATGTCTGTCTGGAGAGCCAGGTTGATGCCCACTTTCTGGCCATAATTAATAACAGCAGTGCCCCTTTGCACTCTTTCAAGTGTCCTGGTTTGTTCAATAAATTATATAGTCACCCTAGATTCTAGAAAGAGCTTCAGAGGCAAATCCAGCTCGTCTCTTATCACGAGACCTTACGAGAATGAGAATGGGAGCCCTTTCCTGGGAAACCTGGGGGTAGACAACCAGGGTCAGAAACCAGAGATCTGAGTTCAGGTTCTAGTTCTGCCACTGATGCCTTGAAGCCTCTATCTCCTTCTCCATCAACAGGGCTGACTCCTCCTCGCAGAGCACTGCGATGGCTAAAGAAGACCAACCAGTTGATCGGTGACCCACCATGGTGGCTGGCATATAGTTGGTAGTCAGTCCATATCACATGTACCAAGATCACCAGGTGACAGGGCTCAGGTGATCTGCTACAGGTCACCACAACTGACCCAAATCCTTGCTTGGACCAAGCAGACAGCATCAGCTTAACTAAGTTTCTAGTAGCAGGCCCCAGAGCATGCACGCCTTGAGTTCCCACTCCTACTGAATCTGTGCATCATTGATAAAGTTTCTCTGTAAAAATCTGGGTGTGTACTTGGAAGCCTTAACTCCATCTCTGTCCATTTTTAGCAGTAATCTAGGGTAATGCTTCATATAGTAAGTGACACTGCAGAATGTTTCACAGTCCACAAAGTGCTTTTAATGCAAAGCTTATCTAAGTAAATAACTTCAATAATCCTATCGAGGGAGGTATTGTTTTTCCCATTTTACTGGTGAGGAAATGGAGGCTCAAAGGAGTTAGGTGACTTGTCCACAGTCACCAAAGCAGTAAGTGTGGGAGTGGGGATTTGAACTTGGGTCTTTTGAATATAAACCCAGAGCTCTCCACCACACAGTGCTGCCCCTTTCACAGCAAGTCTCTGTCAATATTTTTTAAAATAGCCTTGTAATGTAATACTTTCAACAATAAAGATTAATTTAAAAAATAAAAATAAAGCAAAAAAAAAAAAAAAGTCCATGAACTAGAATCAACCCATGGACACAAACCTTTACCTTCTAAAAAACCTGTAAATTAAATTAACAACAACAACAAAGTTGACTCAAACCAGATAAGGTAAATTGTACCCAGTCTCTAAATGGTCAATACATTTTCCATTTACTCTCAAGTGATAAAATAAATGAACACCACCAACTTAAACTATTTTTGCTCTCTTCTTAAGGAATATAATATGTTTTTAATACAATTACAGCATTTGATGAGCCTACAGTAGAGAATTTAGATATTTGTGCTGATTGCAGTGTGGTCTGGAATTGGCAAGCCTGGCCTAGATGTTCATCAATAAAGAAATTAAAAACAGTGACCAGAGACATTCCACACAGAGGCACTGTGCCAGGCACAGGGAAGACCCAGAGAGATGCTAAGACCTGATTGAGAGGCTGAGGTCTGATGGAGAGGCCTTTGCCTGGGAGACCAGGCATCTGCATCGAGCCCAGCAACACTCTGCTTAGTTTCCCAAGGAATCCATGTCAGGAGGATGGCGTGACTCACTAGCTAATTACCTGAGCACTGGGGCTCCCAGAGTCCTCCTGGCTGTACAACTCGTCTTCTCTCCTGACAGCAAACAAAACACTATTTTCACCCTGGTCCAGACATAGCCTAAAGCTGTCCACATGGTGGTATAAGGGATTATGACTCTGACCTGGATAACTCAGGCAGAAAACCTGCTGTTACCAGCCACGGGTTGGGGAGAAAATGAAACATGGGCAGAATAGTGACTTCGGCCATGCCACTCCCTGCTTTAAAATCTCCTGGGCGCTTACAGAGTGGGCCAGGTCCAAACGCCAAGTTTGGCAGACCAAAGCCCTTGGCAACATCCTTCTCCAACTCCTCTCTGGTCACTCCCTCTTCCACGCTCTGGCCACCCTGAACTGTCCTGCCTGCCCCAGACACCAGGCCCTACATGCTCTGTCTGGCCAGCGCTCCCTGCAGCCCTCACCCCACCCCCACACTCCTACCCATCCTCTGAGGTCCTGCTTGAGCATCACCTCCTAGGTGAAGCCTTCTGATTCCCCCAGAAAGGGAGCTGCTCTTCCTCTGGGCTCCCAAACAACACTGTGTTTTTCCCACGAGCCCACTGTAACTGTGGTCATTGTGTCCTCTTTTGCCTCTGCACAGTGTAGAGGCAGGACTTCATCTCTACACCTCCTGAGGCCCAGCACAAAGTCGGTGCCAAATATACGTATCCAACAAATAGACACATGATCAGTTGTTCGGCTCTCTGCTCCACTCCAGATGGGCAGCTACACCATGTATCACCTTCTCCCTCATCTGCATTCACTTCTGATCTGGGTTCAAGGAGAGGGGAAGCAATTTCTAAGGAAGTCCCCAAGATCCTGTCCATAGAATGATGCCACACTGAGAGGATCGTGCTGAAAATGGGCCTGCCTCTCTCTACCACGGGTGGGACCTTGAGACAGGGTACAAATGAAGGCCCCCATCATATATCACCTTTAAAAAATAGAAATCAAGGTAAGAAACTGTTAAAAAGAATGTTTCTATTCTCCTATCTTGAAAGATACCTTAATATAACCTGAAAGGCCAGGTTTGGGATTTAAAATTCTCTGACTCCTTGGTCACACAATAGGATGTGGACACCAGGGACAACTGGCCCCGAGTTCCAGCCCACCCCCAGTGCCATCCCACACTTAGAAGGGCTTCCTGCACACCTACACGGACACCACAAACCCAAGTTTCATCTGATTCCTCCATGCCTCGTGCCCCATATCAGCCCACAGTACACACGCTGTCCATGGTCAATGCAATCTTCTCTTGGGCAGGTGGACTTGGAAGCGGGCTGGAGACCACTGGGGCAGGGAACTCAGGGTTAGGACTCAAAGACAAGGAGACTGCCACCCATGCCTATGTTATATCAGAGCCATGAGTTTCTGGCGCTGACCATTCTCACTTGCCAGCCAAGCCAACTGGTAAGGTGATATACTTCAGGGAAAGCCGGAACTGCTTTCCAACCAGGCCTCAAAAACACCAGCACCAATAAACATCCAGTTCCACACACTTACAGGCAAGCTATCTGTGACCAGTGCGTGAGTCACAGCGTTTCTTCTTCAGGATCTTGCCCATCCCCCGACCCAGGAGCACTGATTCACCAAAGTTTGTTTTCAATACTATTATTTTTAGTCAGCCAAACAATTTTCAAAATGATGATACAGAAAAGGAAAGGGAAGGACAGAACCACCTAATATAAATTGTTTCTTTCAATAGCCTGCCAAGCCCTAAGTCACCGAGCAGCATGGTTGTGTGCTCTTGGTGTGCATGTGCCGATGGTAGGTTCCGTGACTACATAACCAAGGTTCTCCAAATGGTGAGCTCTGAGAGCAAGGGGGTGGGGGCCCTATTGGAACTGATTGACACCATCCGTCACATTTCCCCCTACTAAGCGCTATGAGCTATAAAAATCAGCCAAGTGCTCGATTTGGGTTGATTTATATGAAATAGGTGTTCCCATCCTCATTTTACAGATGAGGAAACTGGGGATCAATAAATTGAAGCAAGTGCACCCACAGGCATACTCAAACCCAGGTCTGTCAGACTCCGGAGCCCTCTGCTCTGCTTACTGAGCTCCTCCTGTCCACCCAGCCCCCCACCTCTGCTCCCTGGGTGATACTTTAAGTATCTGTTTGGGTGCAGATAAATGGCAACACACAACATTTAAAGGTAGCAGAACAAACTAACTCGCCCAGGCACGGAGAGAAATAGGTTCACCTTGAGTCTGAATTCAGTGAGGGCAAGGAAGGTTTACAATGGGGGAGGTTTGAAGCAAAGAGAAAAACCCAATTTCCATCCTCAGTGCCTGCAGTCAGCCACTTGTAACTACTCAAAAAGTCCTTTCTGGATCCATTACTCCATTTTTGGGCTTAGCCCAGAGGTGATTTTTTAAGGAAAAAATGCCTTTTGGCATTTTTGAGCTGTGACAGCATAAAAACAGACCTTTAAAAAACACACACCCTAAAAGCATTACTATTTTCAAAAGCCCAGTTGAAGAGAGAGACCTGCGGACACCTCAGAGCTACAACTTGGCTCGGCAGCTCCTGATGCGACACTCCCAGCAAAGGTGATCAGGTCTGTGACTCTGCAGGTCTCCCAGGCAAACCGTTGCACCATGTTTCTTAAACAAGACTCTCATTCTAAACCCCCCGCAAAGCATCAGGAGAAAAACTTGCCAGATGCACACGGGGGAAAGCCACATGATACAGAAAAGGGGCTATTCGGGAGAAACTCACTTTTCGTTTCCTCGCTGGAGGTTAAGCCTGTAACCTCCACAGTGCCTGACAAAGGCGCATGCTTACGCAATCAAGTATAGCCTTTCTTTATATAGATGTTTGAAAATAAATAAAGGAAGCTTTCTGGGCAAACTCTGACATATGAGCAAACATTTTCCACAGGTATCCTCTATAATGCCTACCTCTTCCATTTCACCATTTTTAGGCATTTGTGGTCATTAGTTTAAGTAAACTTCCTGCTCTGAGAATAGCCAAAAATAGCAACAAAGAAGAAAAATTGCTCACTGCATCTAAAGACACACAGCCTCCACAGCTTCATCCTAGTGCTCAGCTATTTTTATATCCCTTTGTAGTTAAATTTCATTGATTTTGACTCACACGGTAAGGGAGAGGCATGGAGGAGGGCGGGGGAGAACAACCAAAATTAAAGGCTGAATTATAGTTTTAGTGCTTTTAATATATAAATGGACTGTAATCTGAATTATAGTTTCATTACTTTGACTTATAAAAACGGATTGGCACCAGACTGATAGGGTCTTAAGGCATTAACAATCAAGAAAGATTTGTGGCCCTGGCTAGTGTTGCTCAGTGGTAGAACATCGGCCCCAGCACTGAAGAATCGCAGGTTCGATTCCTGGCCAAAGGCACATACCTTGGCTGCACGTTTGTTCCCAGGCCCCAGTTGGCCCCAGTCAGGGCGTGTGCAGAAGGCAACCATTCAATGTGTCTCTCTCACATCAATGTTTCTCTGTCCTTCTCTTTCTCTCTCTCTCCCCCTCCCTCCCTTTCACTCTCTCTAAAAATCAACGGAAAAAAATATCCTCAAGTGAAGATTAACAAAAAAAAAAAGGTTTGTGATTCATTGATCAACTGGATTTGTGCAAGTGGAAGCTTCTAAAATGCTTGCTTGAAAACCACTTCAGAGTTAGAAAGGCCCTCCACTAGAACTTATCCAGCCTATTTTCCAACTTAGAACATCTGAGGCCCAGAGACATTAAGTGAGTTGCCTCAGGTCACACAGCTAATCAGAAACAGAGCTAAGTCTAGAACCTACCCAGGCCTGCTGACTCCTGCCTTCAAAATGACCCCAAAACCTTGTTTATAACTAATATTTCTTTGACAGCATTTATGGATAGAAAAGGCCTGCTAAACAAACTTTAGCCTAGTCCAGAATTAGGCAAACCTCTTAATTAATAGGCTTCTACTGTGTTTTCATTTTAAACTGAGTCTCTCTGTCAAAACATTCGGCAGCGGCGTGCACTGTGGCGGGCTGCTGTTTACAGCAGAGGCCCCAGATAATCAACAGCAGATAGTGCGACTTGTGCTATAGATTTGTTATTTCTAAAGCTGTTAATTAAGTCCAAACAAAGAGTAATGTTACACACACACATACACACTTACCCTCGTCAGGAGTCAATAAACTGCAGAGCTTGGGGGATTTGGCTCTCTGACATCAAGAAAACAGTATTTACACATTAACTAGAGTGAACACATACACCATTATTTCCACCACACAGAACCCGAGTTGGCAGCCAGTGGACTAGAAGCTCCAGGAGGGCAGGGACGGTGGTGCCTTCCTTACTATTTTGACCCTACTACCTAGCACAGGGTTTGGGTGCACTGAAGGAAAACATAAAAATGAAGTGGACAAGTTCTGGAATCTTTGTCCTAAAACTTGGAATAGAGTAAAATTAGAAACCAAACTTCTGCAGGGTGGGGTTAAAAATGGCAGATTCCAGCTGTTTACAGGAACCATCGTGCTTGAAGATTGAAGGCTTCGTGGCCGGGAAGCTGTCAGTGGTCAACAGATGATTCCCGGCCTTCACTGGAGAGGAGTTAGTCTCATTCAAGGGGGCACCAACCATCGATGTCTGCAGAAGGCTGGCGACCCTCCCAGCCCCGATATGGGCAGCAGGCTGCCTCCATGAACAGTCTTTCTGGGCACTTCTCTCCCCAGACAACCAATACTATCAGATATGGATTTGGGGAAGGGGGCAGGTTGATTTTTTTTTTTTAATAGGTCAATACTTCAAAGGAGACAATGTTAATTAGGACTATTCGTGAGCCTGGTTGGTTGAGAAAGCTGCATTCCACCTTAGGGAACGTAAGTACAGAAAGCTGGGGGAGAGGCAGATCAAGAAGGTGGGAGGAGAAGGTAATGGGAATCAAGTCTGATTTCAATTTTTAAAGCAAGCACTGCTTGCTTCTATTTATTTCATGACGGAGCACATGCAGAATAATGGCTGTATTGTGCATCGAATGGCATTAAAGTCTCCTAATAAATTAACAAGTGAAAATTAATGGTCGCTCAGTCCATTACATCGTGTTAATTTTATTTCCATTATAATAATACAGCAGTTACAAGTTTACATTGTTAAAACCAATATTTATTTTTCAAAAAACTCATTTTAATTGGATTCCTGATGTGATAAGCTTGAGCCAAATTCTCTCAATTTCATCAACTTCTTGCATTTCTCATCAGAACTAAATGACTAGTGTATTCATTGACTTTTTTCTATTATTAGGATCGTCATTTAAAACTTTACATCCTTGCAAAGACTTTTCAAAATATGTTATTAAAAGTTCTTACATCAGTACGGAAACTCAGGCATGAAGACTTTGTTTTCAGCAAGTGGTAAGCAGAAAAATGAAAGACCAGGTCTCACCAAAACTCTGAAATGCTAAGCACCCACAATCATCATCCAAGTCATCCACTTTTTATTTGACACTCTGTTATATTCTGAGCGAATATATCTAAAGTCATATATCTAAAGTCGCTGTTCCCACCGAGGAAACCTGAATTTCAGGTTTGCGATACTAAGTTACTTTTTACTTCAAAGAGAGAACACTTGACTGTGGAGTAAAATACTGCTCAGGGGTCACTAGCCTTTTGGTGCAAGCTATATGGTAACATGCTCACAGCAGCACTCACTTTAGCAAACGGCAGAAGATAAAGGTGTCGTTCACTGCCTCGTTCTTGTAGGCAACTATCACTACGTACCAAAAGTGCTATGATCATACTGCAGCCCAGAAGCTTCGTTCGGGGAACAGCTTCTGTACCCCTTTTGGTAGTCCACCTCACACTGACCCCCACCTCCTTCCCTCACCTCCCCCCACAGAATGAGTGGTCTGCCTCCCATGTCTCTGCACTTTGTATATCCCTCGGCTGTAGCTCTTGCCCTGTACCTTTGGGCAAGTCTATCTCCCACTCTAGACAAGGAGTTTCTTGAGAACAGGAACCCTACCTTACTCATCATAGTAGGCATTTAGTAAGTGATTAACTAATTTATTGATGAATGAATGATACACACAAGAGGCTAAGCAAACACTTATGTCTGTCAAACTCTCTGGTTTACAAAACACGTTCACAGGCCTTATCTCATCCCGATTTTGCAGGTGCAGACATGAAGGCTCTGAGACATTCGGTGAACTCTTGAATCCACCCAGGTATTAAAATGGCAAGATGTGGGGCTGGAATTCTGTGCTTGTTTTTTCCAGAGAAAAGAGATGGCGAGATGGCTGTCATTATTTGGTTTTCTAACATAGTGACTTCTACAGTATTTAAAAGACTCATCATAGGTTCCCCGGCCTGCCCAAAAAATTCCACTCCATACTAGAGTTCCTATTTCTTTTGATGGCTGGGATTAAGAAAGAAATAGCATTTAGGCACTCAAATAATGCCCTATTAGTGTTTCCTTTATTGAAATGTAAGCTCTTCACAGGCAGGGGCCATCTCAAATGTATCTCTGCACCCTCTCCCACTGTCTGGGATACTGACTCAGACAAGAGAGGGCCAATAAATAACAATGAATCAACAAACTCCAACTCTAACATTTAATTAGGAACTGTGAGCAAGGGGCTGTCTGCAACATGCATTGGCCCAAACATTCAACTCCTGGGTGCAACAGCAAGTTCCAGGGTTCCAAATGTCAATCAAGGGAGCAGCAAGTTCATCCTGGGTTCAGCCATGGCTCCGAGCCAGCCCCATGGGCAGCTACTCATTGTCCTAGGGCCCCTCCTCCTCCCAGCCCTCGCGTGCAACTCTCCTAATCAAGGCTAACAAGCAGCCCTGGCAACAGGTCTGTCTCCAGAAGACTAAGAGAGGAGTCTGGGAGAGGAGTGTTAACATGAGGATCTTTTCCCCTTTTTTCCCCAGGGCGCGAGTAGCCTGTAAAGTCCAAGTAGGTAACAGGAGGAGGCTGTGCTAAAAGAGAGGCACAAAGAGGTAGGAGTTGGTGTGTCTCAGAAAATTGCCCCACTTACCTCTGGACTTGGTGCTTTGACACAAGAAAGCCCAAATCCCCTTCCAAACAAACCAGGCCATAAGATTGGTCCAGCTCCCAACAACTGTGCCAAGGCATGGATCCTATCCGTGGAGGCACAAGTTGTCGGAATCCATGGGCAGTGGCTGTAAGCGTGCCTGGCTCCCAATTGCTGGCATAACATGCTCACACCTTCTCCATCCCTCAGCAGCAATGCTATGACTCCATTCTTATAAACTGGCCAGGAAGATACCTGCGGCTTTCCTCAGGTGCTCAAGCAGGTGAGGAGTGAGATGCTGTTATACAGCTTGTCTATGTTCTGCCCACTCTGCCAGACCTCAGTGCATCCTGATAGCCCCTGCGCGGTGTATCTCAATCAAGCTCTCACCACGTCCTTGGCACTGCTCTCTATTACATTCTTTATATCAATAAGCCTGTATCACTCCAGCTCTTCTGATCACCGAGACAGGTTAGAGCTGGTGTAACAGAGAAGTAAGCATATGGTCTGGAAGGCCCTAATATACAGCTATAATTGCCAAATGTTACTGTTGCCACTCATAGTTACATATTAGCCAAAACACACTTGTCAAAATCTCCTTGGACTGAGAGCTTCTTAAACCCCAAGATCCAGATCTCACAGAGAGCTCTTTTAAGCGCCCAGTGCCCTACCTCTCACACACAGTAGAATAATTTACGAAAGGCAGTGTGGAGAGAGCAGACAGTTTGACAAGCAGCACAACAATCTACAGGGCTTAGCAGACACATTGATATCACTAGCGTGAGGCCAGCTAACCACCTCCCCAAGACATGGCCTTTAGTTGTCTGCCCATGACCAAAACAGCAGCAGCTGTTGCCAAGGGAGACAAGGTGACCCAGAGGCGTGGGCACAAAATCCAGAGATGGAAATCCATCTTGTCTGCATCCACCCAAGCAACTGAATTTCCCTAACTGAGAAAACTGGGGGGGGAGGGGGGGAGGATCTGCTTTATCAGTAAGTCCTTGCCAGGTAGGTGGAAGATGTCTCAGTCCTAAGAGAGTGGTGAGAGACCAGGGAGCAAGTAAACTTGACCTCTCAGAAATACCCAAAGCTTCATATACCTCAGGCTGCAGAGAACTCTGAAGAGAAAAAAGCAGGCCAAAGCTATGTTCCCCCAGAGGGCAAACTTTTACCAAGGCGAGAAAAAGCAAGGCCTCTCCTCCAAGCTGTCACCAGCCCACAGACTGAACATGAGCAACCTTACCAACAAAGATCCACACTGCCCTCCACCCCTGCCCCCCACCCCAGTTAGTACTTGAGCATTCAACAAAAAAATGTATTCAGAACTTTCAAAGTAAACAGCAGCAGGAGGCAGAAAAAGAGCACACTGGGTCAGAATCTCATGTCTACTCCAGCCAGCCTTTTCACCTCTCCCCTCCGAAGTTTTCTCAACTTTAAAAATGAGATAAGCCTTAAGCCTAACTCCCTTATCTGTTTTCCAGGAGTTACTTTCTTTTCTTATTTTCATAAAACCATGTGAAAGTGCTCTGTAAACTGTAAAACACTTTACACAGCTGTTCGTTTTATAACTGATACCATTTTTGTTTTCTGTTTCAAGGCAGAAAGCACTTGTCCTCAATGCACCTGGGCAGCTAAGAAGGCGGATTTCCAAAAACCCCTCCCCAGGCGGGAGAAGTAGGACACTCATTTACCCTCCACCCCACCCCACCCCCACCAAAAGAATAAAGAAGAATTAAGAACCAGAGTTGGGACCAGAACCCAGGGCTCACTGACCATCACATCACACCACCTCCTCTGAAGTCAGTTCTGGCTGCAGATCACAGGCGCAGAGCGCACTTCCCAGACAGCACACCGCCTTCCCTCCCCCTTTATTGACTGGATCCACCCAGTAAAAAAAAAAAAAAAAAATTAAAAAAATTATTATTTTTTAAGTCAGCGCTCCCACCATATGTGGCATTTATTTCCAGAGGAGGCCTGCCCTGGGTTCCCAGGACAGATGTTGCTTTGTGCCTGCCTGACACGGCTGGCAGCCCTTGTACAGCTGCTCTAAGCAGGTGGCCAAGGATGGAGTCCACTCCTGGCCCAAGAGCAAGGATGACAACCTCGGTGGGGCTCAAGCCCTGGGGACCCTCTACTCATTCCTCTGCAGCCTGGGACCCCAAGGACCCTCCCCCCCTCTCACACACGCTCCCTTGGTAGAGTCAGACTTTAGAGGGGGGCTGAGAGGGAGTGACAGGAGGCCAAGGTGCCCCCCTAGACACACCCCAATTTCCAGTGAGGCACAGCCAAGCTAATATAAGGTCCTGGGGACTGGAGAGGAGGTGCTGACCCCTTCTATCAGCCATCTGTGGGCTCCCCCCTGACCTAGCTAGGGCAACGTGGATTATAAAGGAGGTCCGGACAGATGGCAAAGCGCTTTGGGAAGCAGGGCTCTGCAGGAATGCCAGGGCCACCGCGAGGCCCACTTCGGGTGTGTTTTGTTATCTGGTGGGCTCTGAGCCCCCCCTGTTCTGCATCAGCTTGAAAACGCAGGCTGAAAAGGGGGGCAAAACACGGCCGCGGGGCGGGGGGGGGGGGGCTGGTCTCTGCCACTTGTCTCTCATTTGAAAGTCAGAGCACCGCACAGCGAGCAGAGTGCGTGCGTGCAGCGGGGGGCGGGAGACTGGCACCACCGAGTCTAAAAATACTCGATAAAAATGCTAATCCCGAAGGCAAAGAGAGAGCGGAGAAGGAATCTGTCAATCACGGGGCCCCCGCTCCTCACCCGCAGCCCCAGCTGTACGGACTGCATTCCTGGTGAGGAGGAGACGTGGGGGGACAGGGCCGAAGGAAAGAAAGGGAGCAGCACCGCCGCCACCTCCACGAGCGCGGGCCGCGGGGGCGGGAGGCGGCGGCGGAGGAGGGGCTCCGGCCGCGCCGCGGAACAAAGCGGGCCTCAACTTTGAGCCCGCAGCTCCCCGACTGGGGGCGGCCAATCCCAGCAGCACCCCCTTCCCGGGAGGCGAAAAGTGACTGTGAGGTCGGGAAGTGAGAGTGCCGCGTGGAAGTCCCAGGCTCCGAATCTCTGCAAATCCAGAGGAGGTTTTGTTTGGGGTCCCCTTTCTGCCCGCGCTCCCCTACACACGCACACACCCACACCCACACCCACGCTCCCACACACCGCACGCGCACCATCCCTCCCGCCCCGCCGCCCGCTCGGGCCCACCTGGGGATGGTGATGCACTTGGTGTTGACGTTCTGCGTGGTGATGGCCTTCTCCAGCTCGTCCAGCTGCCCCGTCTTCTTGAGCTTCTTGACCAAACTCTTGACCGCCTTCTCGCACCACTTCTCCTCCTGCCCGTTCTGCTCGCCCTTCTTCCAGCCCAGCAGGCGCTTCACGATCGGGGGGGTGAAGGGCAGGATGGACGACATGGCTGGGGGGGCGCGCGGGCGCCGCGGGGCGCCCCCGGCGGGGCTGGGCGCGGCGGGGCGCCGGGGGCGCGGAGGGGAGCCGGGCCGGGGCCGCCCAAACTTCTTCGCCTCAACTCTCGGCGGACTTGCCCGCGCTCCGGGCCGGGCCGCGGCGCCGCAGCCCGCGGTGCTCCCGCGGCGGCGAGGAGGGCGGCGGGGAAGGCGGGCGGGCGACGGCGGGGCCGGGGCGGGCAGGCCCCGAACGCGGGGCGGAGGCGGCGGCCGCGAGCCTCGGAGTGGCAGAAGAAAGTTTGGGTTTCCGCACCGGGTGGCTGTTTGGGTGCCGCCTCCAGGAAGGAAAGTCCAACCCCCAGCCAAACTTTGCTCGCTTCGGTCGCTTTGAAGCGCAGATCCCTCCGCCCCGGCAGCCTCGCGTCCCCGCCGCCCTCCGCCCGCAGCGCCCGCTCGCTCGCTCCCGGGGCCGGTCTGGGCCGTGCGCCGCGCTCGCGCTCCCGCTCGCGCTCCCGCTCCCGCTCCCGCCCGCTCCCAGTCTGTGTTTCATGCAAATCCGTGTGCAGCCTCCTTTCCAAGCGCTGTCACCGCCCCCTTGCCGCCGGGGCTCCCCGCCTCCTCCCCCGCGCCCCGCCACCTCCTCCCGCGGGCGCCCTGCCCGCCCCCGGCCTCCGGGAGGGCGCCCGGCCTCCCCCGCCCGGCGCGGAGCACGCCCACGTGGGCGACCGGGGACGGCGGTGGCCGGGGCTGCAGCGCGCAGGTCCCCGCGCGGCCCGGACCTGAGTCTGGAGGCGCCGGAGGAAGTCGTGGGAAAGGAGAGGAGAGAGGGGCCCCGGCGCGGAACCCACACTCAGGAAGCTCGGTTGGAGTTGCGGGCCCGAGAGGGTTAGATTCGCAGCGAAGGAGCGCTGTCCGGCCAGAGGCTGGAGGTGCACCCCGGGGGGGACCCAGGTCCGAGAGGGGGCGCACCGAAGGCTGAGGCCCAGGAAGTCGGGGCGCGCACTTGGACGCGAGCGCACTGATGCCCAGCAGGGGCCTTGGCGGGTGCCCGCGACCCAGGAGCTGTTTTTATCGTCTCTCAGCTCTGAGATCGCACCGGCTGAAAGCCCCGAGACTGTGTGCAAAGGAGGGAGTTGGGAGCGGGGAGAAGTGGGCTTTCAAAGGTGGGCGTTTGGGAACCTCGGTGACTCGCTGGATAATAGCTGAAGCCAGGGGTCCTTTGGGCCTCTTGAGTGAGTCCCCGGTAGAAAATGGGCTTCAAAGGCATCTGTTGAGTTCATGAATGAATGAATGGGGGCGCTTTAGAATTTATCTTTGGGAGGAAATTACATTAGAGGGTGTTTGGAATCTGATGATAAAGAAAGATCCGAAATTCGACGCTCAATAAATAGAAGGAGAGTTTTGTTTCCAAAGCTGTGAATTCGCGAACAGTGGGGCAAAGGGAAGCACCCAGGTAATTTACGTATTCAGAAGTTAGCCTTGGAAAGCAAGGAAAAACCGGGGTTTGGGGAGCTCGGGATTTTCTCTCCACCAGCAGAATTCGGGGGCATCTGTCCACAAAGCCTTCAACTGCTCTCAGGAGTTAGTCACCCCAAGCCTCCAGGGCCTCTCTCCTGCTGCCCCTCCCCTATGAGGCTTGTAGCCTGGTGTCTAAGGCCTTTGTTTGTTTTTAACAGCGGGAAACTCCCGTGGTGAGAAAGAAGTTATCTGCAAACCTTCAAGCAGGGGAGTTACAAAGCCCTGTGAGGTTGGGCTGAATCCACAGAGTCAGTCCAGAAACTGCAGGGGTCCCTGCCTTGTCGGAGAGAATGGCCTCCAAGGAGCCAGTCAGCGGCTGCCGCTGAGCTCGGGGCCCTTCGCCCTCCCCTCCAAGTCCCAGCCTGCAGGGACCTTAAAGGAGGATCCCTGAACCCCAAGTGGGGCTTAAGGGCCTGGTTCCTGTTCCTGGCTGGTCCTCTGGCAAACCCGCAGCCACCGTAGCCTTAGATTTCTCTCCCTTCTTCCCAGTCCTCAACACAAAAGCAAAGGAAGGGAAACAATCAACAGATTGATGGCATTCTTGGTTCCAGGCAGCCTAAGTGCTGCCCTCTGATTTAATCTTCACAATGGCCCTGGAGGTAGATGGCCCTATGCCTTCCATTTACAGAGGTTACAATACTCACTCAGGATTCCCAGCAGCAGAGCTGGATGGGAACACAGCGCTTTGTGAGGCCTCAGTCCACATTCTTGACACTGCACCCAGCCTTATAGTTGTGGAAGGTAAAGATGACATCATTGATAGATCTCTTTGCAAAACAAAAGTTCTTTACACAGGCGTGCTATTGTGACACTGCAAGAAATGTTTGCTCACCTGTGAAATGGTTGTGGGAATCCAACGTGAGAAGGTTTGCAAACAGTCAAATGTAAAGCAAGAGAATCATGCATTCGGGCCACTGCAAAGGCCATGAAGAGTGGCGCGGGTGAGGGAGCTCAGTTCAGTTAGACAGGGACTTGTTTCTGGGATCGCTGAAATGAAAAATGAAAGTCCCTAACCTCCAGGGGCTCACAGCCTAGAGAAGCTCGAAGGGATGGGAGGTGTGTGCCTGGGAGAAACGGGCGCTTGCAGGCATCACCTCCCAGTAAAACATTACTTTTAACCAGAATCGAATCAAGCAGGTCCAGCTGTTGAGAGGTGGTCAAAGTGAAAGGACTTCAAGCTCCATCAATGCCTGACACGGCTTTCAATCCTAGATCTCTCCCTCCCTTCACCCCACCAAGTGTCTGTCCTCTTAGCTGTAAGAATGGGGTAAACGACTCTTATTGTGCAGAGTGGGGAACCTAGAGAGACCATTAAGATAGTTCTTCTCCAATGCAAGCCCCTCATTTTACGCAGGCAGAAGTGATGTCCAGTCAAGGGATGTGATTTGCACGGTGGAGGGAAGGAGCCGAAGAGAGACCTGGGGATTAAACGTAGTGGAAGGGCCTGGCATGGACCTAACCCTCTAAAGTCATGCCGTCAGAAGGGCCCCTCATTTAGCCGTCTCATTTTCCTGAGAGGAGGAAGGAACTAGTCAGCAGCTAGTTAGTGTGACTAGCCATACTTTCCTGACCTTCTTTTGCATGCCAGCATCCATGCGACAGGGACAGCTGCACATGCAGAAAAACAGTGCTGGACCCATGTGTGAGTTTCTGGGCTAGTTCTTTCTCCTCTGGCCTCAGTTTCTCCACTGGAAGAACTGGGGGAATAAGCCCAGTTTCACAAAGCAGTGAGGAGGGCTAAGGAATAGATTCGTCCTGGTGCCAAGAGGACCCTGCATGCTCCCTTGACTTGGGCGATGAATGGGTGGGCGGCTCAGATGGATAGGATCTCGGTCTGGCGCTTGGTCTCCTGGGGCCCAGCTTTTACAGAGGTTGTCCTTGGAAGGAAAACGTTAGCCCAGTTAATTTTTCATCATGGTAAGTGCAAAGTTCAAGAGAGGTGGGCTGGGACCAGAGGCAGCTACTCTGTTTCCCTGAGAATAGTTATTCCTACCAGGAAGGAACCGTGTAAGCGGACTTGCCAAAGGCTTTGCATGTGTTTGGAGTGGCTCCCGGGTGGGACACTGGAAGGAAGGAAACACCTGATTAAAATTCCAGTTATTTTTCCTTTAGCTAAAGGTGTTTCATCAACAGGTGGTGAATCTAGAAAGAGCATTAAAATTGTTCTGTCTTGACATGACACAGACATGAAGTGACCTCTGGTGAAGGGAGGTGGTTTGCAGTATATAGGTAAGCCAGGATCTGGTCAGGACTAGAACTCTCGTCAGAGTGCCCTCGCCTGAGAGAGAGCCTCAGCCTTCAGGCAGACCTCTCTCTATAGCTCTTTGTAGCACCTTACACACATGAGCTCTCCCCAGGCACCAGACAGAGCTGAGCTACATTTCTAGCTCTACCACTTCCAGCTGTGTGACTTGGGGCAAGTCCCTTAACTCTGTGTCAGTTTCCTCAACCCTATAATGGGAATAATAATAATGCCCACCTCTTCGGGTTGCTGTAAGGAATCTAATAATCCATGTGGAGAGCTTGCCACAGCACATAGCTTGTTTTCAGTGCGCATGGATATGGTTGATCCTCACCATAAAGTACGAATCAGAAGTTAGAAGCAACGAGTTCTGTGTGTGCAAGACAAATGGGTGGATCTTAAAATCAGTTTCAAGTGAAAAAAGAGTTAAAAACAGTTCCAAGTAACACAGAGAATGACATAAATAACATAATATTACTTATGAAAAAGTTACAAATACATGAAACAACTGTATACATTTTGAAACAAGTCATACAAACAAAAAGATACACATTGAACCACTTCACACCCATTAGGATGGCTATTAGCAAAATAACAGAAAATAACAAGCGTTGGTGAGGATGTGGAGAAATTGGAATCCTTGTGCATTGCTTGCTGGTGGGAAAGAAAAATGATGCAGCCACTGTGGAAAAAGGTATGGTGGTTCCTCAAAAAATGAAACATTGAATTGATCAAGCAATTCTGCTTCTGGGTATACACCCAAAAGAAGCAAAAGCAAGGACTGAAACAGATGTTTGTATACCCATGTTTATAGCAGCATTATTCATGATAGCCAAAAGGTGGAAGCAGCCCAAGTGTCTACTGATGGATGTATGGATCAACAAAATATTGTATATTCATGCAATGGTATATTATTCAGTCTGAAAAAGAAGGCGGTCCCGTCACATGCCACACCATGGAATCCTGAAGACATTGTGCTAAGTGAAATAAGTCAGTTATATAAAAAAAAAATACTGTATATTCCATTTATAGGAGGTACCTAGAATAGTCAAATTTATAGAGACAGAAAATAGAATGTTGGTTGCCAGGGGCCAGGGGAAGGAGGAATGGAGAATTAGTGTTTATCGGGTACAGAGTTTCAGGTGGGAAGGTGAATAAGTTTTGGAGACGGATGGTGGTGATAATTGTACAACAACACATGGCTCAAAACTGTACATTTTAAATGGTTAAAATGGTAAGCTTTATGTTATATGTATTTTACCACAATAAAAAATATCTAGAAAAAAACACATTTACCACAATAAAGTAGGTGTTTGAGGGTGGGATTATGGGGATGGGGGTGAGGATAAGGGGGGGACTAAGTAAACGAATTCCTGGATCTGTGCTGAGGGGTATGATTAACCTCGCCCTCTGCTCCAGAACTGCTATGGTCCAAAGTGCTCAACATATGGAAGTCAATGCACTAATTGTTCTCTGGTTTGCTCAAAAGACAGAGCCCTTAGTTTCTAGCATCTTCCAGCCCAGTAACCATGGTATCCCACATTTGGAGAACCCAGTCAAAATTACTCAAAATGCCTGCCTCGTGGCAACCCCAGGACCATGTGGGCTCAGGTGTTGCAGCCACCTGACAGCTTAGGGAACTGAGGGCCTGGAGACTTGTGCCATTTTTGGGTCTGCTCTACGCAGGCTCTGGGCCAGGGCTGCAAGTTCGGGGGCTTGTTTGGAGTTATCAGTCACCACAAGATGGTTGTTGCTGCTGCTGCTTCACAGAGGAGGGACCAAAGAGGCAGGGAGTTCAGCTGCTGTTGTCCAAAATGGACTGCTGAGTCCTGCATGCCAGGCCCGCAAGGGCCTTTCTGTCCCCAGAGCCCCTAGCAGGGTTCCCGGTGTAGATTACAGTGTCCCCAGGAGCAGTGGGCTGTGACAGAAGGAGCTGGTATAGGCACTGTCCAAGGAAGGTATTGAGAGGAATCAGGTTTGACTTGGGGAAGTTTGGGGCCTGGGATTGAACTTGGGGCTAGGGACAGCACAGCCATGTGCAGACCAAGGCCCAGGGCCAGGGGGGAGGGGGGAGGACAGGATGGGCCTGCAGGCAGGCAGTTGGAGCCCAGAGTAGGGTTCCTAGAGCTATTTTGGGTTCTCCTGCAGGAGCTCCTTCCCAGAGTTCAGAAATTGCAGGTCTGGGAGTTGAGGGTCAGGAGAAGATCCTGGTAGGTGCATGGGTGTGTGTGTGTGTGTGTGTGTGTGTGTGTGTGTGTGTGTGTGTGTGTGTGTGTGTGTGTGTGTGTGTGTGTGATTTCACCATTTGTGTATGTCCTGGTGTGTTGGTCACCCTCTCCGTATACACAGGTATTATTGAAATGCAGGTGTGTGTTGAGTTAGATGTCTCTGCCTGCCTGTGCCTCTGAGGTCTGTCTTGTTCAGGACATACTACTTTACAGAGTCCAGCCCTATATGTTTGTTTAAGTGAAACAGGTACATTTTATGTGAGTTTTCTCCCTGGGTTCATGGTTTTTTTGTCTTTGTATCTTATATGAACATATTTTCATAGAGATCACTGTTTTCCCTTTCCTATTGTCTGGGTTAGTAAGAGTCACAAATGCAGCCTTGGCACAAGACCAAGATCTCCCTCAGTTCTGCTTCAATTTGCAATATGGACGTAAACAATAGTAGTTGGAAAACTGGTGGTTCATTATAATTGCACGTATGTTTAAAAGCACATGTGCATATGGGCAGCCACCAAAAGTGGTGTGCCAAAATGAAAATCTAGTTCCATAAAGTCAGTGAGATTATATGCTTTTAAGTTATTTTTAATATATTGGCAAACTATATATATATATAGTTTGTCAATCCTCACTCGATGATATTTTTTCCATTGATTTTTAAAGAGGGGAAGGGAAGGAGGGAGGGAGAGAAGAGGAAAGGAAGAGAGAAACATCAATGTGAGAGACACATTGATTGGCTGCCTCCCACACTCACCCTGACCAGGGCCAGGGATTGTGCCTGCAACCCAGGTACCTCCCTTGACTGGGAGTCAAACCTGAGACCCTTTGGTCCATGGGTCAATGCTCTAACCACTGAACCATGCCAGCCAGGGCTTGGCAAGCTGCTTTTGCATTTAAAATGAATAGAGTATACTCTATCAAAGTTACACCTCAATTAAAAAATATATTTTAGGCCTGGCCGGCTTGGCTCAGGGGTTGAGCATCAACCTATGATCCAGGAGATCAAGGTTCGATTTTTGGTCAGGGCACATGCCCAGGTTGAGGGCTCGATCCCCAGTCAGGGGCGTGCAGGAGGCAGCCAATCAATGACAACTCTCTCATCACTGATGTTTCTCTCTCTCTCTCTCTTTCTCTCTCCCTCTCCCATCCTCTCTCTGAAAACAATAAAGATACATTTAAAAAGAAAATAGATAAATAATAGTAACAAAAATAAAAATATATTTTAAAGAGAGAAAGAAAATAATGTGGGATGAAAGTGGAGTGGGGTCTCTCTGGGGTGAGGAATATGGATTCTGGGCTGGAAGGCAGAGGCAGTGGGCATTTGGACTGGCAAGTCAGCTCTGAGAGGGCTGCTGAGGCTCCGGGGGGCCTCTTAGTGCTGCTGTGCAGTCAGGCACTGGGTGTGTGAAAGGAGAAGCGGAATCCTCCCCTCTCAGATCAACACACACATCTAGATTACTCTGCACTTTATATACAGCCCAGCAGCTGGAAACATCCTGTGGTTGACTCATACTTTGAAGGGATGAAATAAAAGTTCGAGAAACAAGGGAGAGCTGTTCCTCTCTCAAGCATTTCAACCTAACCAGCTTAAAGATAGGTGAGTTTGGTGGTGGTTGTTTTTGTTACAGAAGTAACATGTTTTCACTGTAAAGACATTAAAATTTTTTTCTAATAGCATCAATAAAAAAGGCTGTCTGCAATGAAAATGGTACAGATGACCTTTGAAAACATAGTGCTAAGCAAAGGAGCAAATCACAAAAGAGCACATGACCCCATTTCTAGGAAATGTCCAGAATAAGCCAGTCATAGAGACAGAAAGTAGATTTCTGGTTTCCAGGGGCTGGAGAGAGGCAGGTGTGGAAAGTGACTTCTGTTGGGTGCAGAGTTTGTTTCTGGGGTAATGAAAATGATCTAAGAGTGACTGTGGTGATGGTTGCGCAACTCTGAATATACTAAACACACTGAATTTTTCATTTTTAAATGGGTGAATTGTATGATATGTGAATTTTGTCTCAATAAAGTTTTATTTTATTTTGTGTGTATGTGTTTTTTTAAAATATGTCCCTATCAATTTCAGAGAGAGGAAGGGGGAGAGAGAGAGAAACATCAATGATGAGAGAGTCATTGATTGGCTGCCTCCTGCAAGCCCCCAACTAGGGATTGAGCCCACAACCCGGGCATGTGCCCTGACCGGGAATTGAACCCCGATCGCCTGGATCCTAGGTCGACGCTCAACCGCTGAGCCACGCCCGACTGGGCAAGATGTCTTTTAAAATATGACTGGCACATGTTGAGGTCTTAGAAGTGCTAGGCCCTGTTCTAAGCACTTTCCATGGATTAGATTAACTCAATTTTTACAACAGCCTGTGGTGGGCAGTTCTTATCACCCCTCTTCCAGAAGAGGACACTGAGACATGGGGAGGTGGCACTAATGAGTGGCCTTGCTTAGGTGATCCTTCTAGACAGTCCTTGCTTTTAACCATGATGAAGATGAACAACAATCAGTAACTAGAAATAATCATACTGCAGTCAGCTGCTTTTTCATTAAATACATTGTGAGCATCTTTTTATGTCAATAAATGTATGTTTACTACCTTATTTTGCACAACTGTGGAGCATTCTGTCACATGGATCTGTTATAACTAACTTGACCAGTTTCCCAGGATTGGACATGTAAGTTACTCCCACTCTCTTTTTTGGTATAATAAGTGCTATTTTTAAACATTTTTCTATATAAGCATTTGTGTACATCTCTGATTTTTTTCTTAGAAAAGTCCCTAGAAGAACTGCTACTTTTGATGCCATTCCCCGTGGTCCTGGGAAAAGCTATTGTAGCAGCTGATCCTCACCACACCCGCTGCATAAAGTGAGACTGCACCTGAGACAGAACCGTTTCTTATTGTCTCACTTAGTCATCGATAGCTCCATTCAAGGGACCAGAGAGCTTCAAGCTTTAGCTGTGATTTTTGTTTGTTTGTTTTCTTCTTAAATCAACAAATGAAAAAGGGTCTCTGATGAGGGGCCTCTCAGCCCGGAGCAGAGAGCTAGCTGCCTGCCCTAAGGTGAGGAATCAGAGGGCGCTATTGTCGGCAGGCAGTACAGGTAATGCTGCATTTCAGACCTCTTCCCTGCCCCCATAGGCGTTAGGGTTTCCCCCAGCTAGGTACTTGCCTCTTTTCTTTTATATCCTCTCCATGGGTGATCTTTTTCACTGTTGAGTCTCACTTAATTTTTATAAAGTGACTCCCAAATCTCAGTGTCCAGCCAGCTCCTCTCCAGAGCTCCAGTCTATCCCCAGCACATGTGCCCAAGTACATCGAAGGTGCTTAATAAATGTTTGCCAGATTAATGAATTAATAATTAGGAAACTGAGACCCAAAAAGATTAAGTGACATGCCCGAAGTCTCATAACTAAAACGTGGCATCCTGCCCAGCAGGGTGTGGCTCAGCAGTTGAACAACGACCTGGGATCCAGGAGATCGCCATTTGATTCCTGGTCAGGGCACATGCCCGGGTTGCGGGCTCGATCCCCAGCAGGGGGCATGCAGGAGGCAGCGGATCAAGGACTCTCTCATCACTGATGTTTCTATCTCTCTCTCCCTCTCCCTCTCCCTTCTGCTCTCTGAAATCAATAAAGATATATTAAAAACGTGGCATCCTGACCCACATGGCAGGCTCTGAACCCAGTGCTCACTTGGCCACTGGGCTAGGGGGTGTCAGAAAGCCTGGCCTGCAGTGTGTGCACTGAAGGATTTACTTGAGGATTGGATTGAGGGCCAGTTGCTAAAATCCACGCAACCTGGACCACAATCCTGCTGTTTTTCATGTGGATTCTGTTTCAGTTGCACTGTATTTACTGCCCTGAAATAGTTACTAGGAGAAGGCAGGGACCAAAAAATCAGACGGGCATGGTGCAGGGTGATACACAGGTCTCCGTCAGGGCTGCCTCACTCACAGATTAAGAGGATGCTTGGGACTCGTCTGCAAAGTACCTGAGATGCTTGATGCCTGGTTAAGAGGTGGCAGAACTGTCTGGAGGGTCTGGTTCTACCCATGGACCTGCTCCCTACTTGCATGTTACTTAGACTCCCAGTCTCGGTTCTTCATCTGTAAAATTAAGGGCTTGGCCTGGGTTTGGGAATTGTAAATACATGACTCAAGCATCCTCCTTTGCATTACCTGTGGCAGACACTGCAGATGGATTACTGAGCTCTTGCCTGCCTTGGAATCCTTTAAACTCTGCCATGGAGCTGTCAGTCTTCTAGCTGAAGCCTGTTTGCCTTTGTGCCTCTTCTAGCTCTGACTGTCTAATCCCATCCTCGAAATGCATTCCTCTCGTCTTCGGGAATCCTCTCACCAGACGCCAAGGACTACGGGAGAGTAACACCTCAAGTTCTTGTCAGCTTTCATCAACAGCTAAACTCTCAGGGCATGATCCTGCCCAGGCCACCAAGGAGGCCAGGAGAGCAGCTAGGAGAGGAGGTGGTAGAGGAAGGGAAGTTCGGCGCCCATGGGGCATCAGGACACACGATTTCACATTCATTCGTGAGCCCGTTGCTGGAGCATCCATTGTGGGCCCACTCACGCAGAGTTCTTTGTAGAAGAAATGCCACAAGAGAAAAGCCTTTGGGCAGCATGCAGTTTAATTCTGGAGACAGAAAATAAGAATTCTGTCCACACAGATTTGAATAAAGAGAGCAGGAGCTCATCTGTCTAATTAATGGATGCGTCAGCAGGGTCCAGGGCAGCACCAGGCACAAGCAGTGTGTTAATACATATTTGAATGAATGAATGAATGAATGAACTAATGAATGAAAAATGAACATAGACCCGCCAACGAAGGAATGCTCTATCCTTGAAGCTGAGCTGGGCTGCACGGACGCCTATTTTCATAGCTTTCTTCCCTCTCCCCTCAGATTTTTCCAAGTGAGGCCATGTTACCTTAACTTAATGTCTAAAACACACACAATTATACACGCCCCCTCAAATTCAAACCCCACTTTCCATGGTTTTGTGGTGTGTGACACCTTCATTAAGTGCATTTTTGTCATCGTTGTTATTTTTTAGCAGACCCAGGCTGGTTTTAGTAGGAATGTATTACCCATACAGTGCATCTGCTTGGGGCTGCCCCCGGACACTCTAAGATCCCTTTGTGAGATGGCCTCTTCTGTGAAGCTGGGGGTCCCAGGCCCAGCATTCCATTTGAGGCAGGGCTAGGAACTGATCCTTCTGTGGGAAACTTGTCCGGAAAGATCAGTCCACACCTGGCCAGATGTGGAAACTCCAAGGATGAATATTAATTATGAGAGAACAACACATTTTTATTTTGCTATCCCTTCAGACGGGAACTAAAGAAGGTGCTGAACCTACACACATTCTTCCCCCTCTCCCTCGTGTGGGGACGTGTGTGGACGTGTGTTCAGGTGTACACATGTGTGCGTGTGGGGCTGTCCACAGCCCAGCACAGTACTGCTTGGACTTAGTGCTCTCCTGGGATGTGGGCATACCTCATTCAACTTAGAAGACAAGGGCTGAGCACTGGCTGTGTGCAAGGCCCCCTTGGCAGCCTGGGTGACTAAGGAGGCAGAGCAAGTAGGCAGTTAGGCCAACAGCAAATCCCTGCCCCAGCCCAAGGAGAAAAGTTCGGCTTCCTCGCATTCATGCAGGAATTTGCAAGCCGAATCTCTAGAAGGAAGCTATTTTGAGTTTAGCGCACATGAATGGGTGGTATTTTTCAGGTTTAGAACTGTTTTTGCTTGAATTTCCTATGAGGGGCCAGATCTCTCTGGGCATCTCAGGGTCTTTCCCCAGCTCATTCCCAGTGGCAGTCCCTGTGGGAATGAAGAGGTGAATCAGAGCCGGTCTCCAGGGCGTGGCCCACACAGTGAAATAACCACAGCTTTCCAAGCTCAAGCCCATGTGTCGAAAGCTTGTAAAGAGAAGCAAGGGATCCCCATGACCACACAGCCCAACACCGCAGTTCCAGAGCCCTGGACGGGAGCCATAGGTAGTGCCCGTGTTCCTTGAGATGATCACAATCACGTCCGGGGACTCGAGGTGGCATCCTAGGAACATTTTGCTGTGACCAGAATCTGCTGACCTGAGTCAAGGACTGAGGTTGTTTTCTTAGTTCTGCTAGGAATTCCACTGAGATCTCATGTCTGAGAGTCCTTTGCAAACGCAGCCCCCATTTGGTGGTTTATGACCCACTCCTGTGGCTACCCCAGGGGAATCATAGAGCTCCTTTGAGAGCCAGACCCTCACCTATAAAATGATGTCATAAACACAGCCCAGCAAGATGTGAAAGCCTCTGAAAAGCTATGTGGTGGTGGGCAAGATAATCTGCTTTTAGCATCATCTGCCTTTCCCACCGCCCACCTAACTCCCTGCCTCCTTGACAGTAATAATAGCGCAGGTGCTGTGCCAGGCACTCAGCTAAGTGCAGCGCATCCTCGGGTACATAACAGCTCTGAGAGCCCTCCCCAATCCTGCTGAAGAGCCAGCGCCAGAAGCTGAGGAATTTAGTTCGATGTGGGGAACGTGAACCAGGCATTGATTCCAGCACCCCTGGTACAAAAGGCCTGGGGGTAAAGCAGAGCTCCCCTCCCCTGGTATGTCTTCCTCTTTCCTCCAGAGAACCAGGGGGAAGAGACAGAGGCCTTAGGAGACAGAGACCCTGCCCGTGGAGTTCACCCTCCCTCTTCCCCAGAGGTGGGTTCTGCTTCCCTCCCATGGGGCTCACCGACCAGGGACAGAAGTGCTCCCAGGCCTGAAATGGGGGGGGGGGGGCTGCCTAGTAAAGTAGGTTTCAGATTTTGCTGATGTGGGTCTAAAACTCCACTTTCCCATTCATTTGACCAGGTTAAGACAGCTCCAGTGTGAACTAATTTCCCCATCTCTGGGCTATGCTATGGCAAATAACTTACTCATGAGTAATGTGACCATGTTTGTGCAGAGTTTATTTAGATAAGAAAAACAACCCTGGGCCTCACGGGAGGGGCTGCTCAGCAGGGCAGAGCCAAACCCATTTCCTGGGCCTGCCTGGGAGGGCCCAGCCCTAGGGCTGCTGAGGGTGGACTTGGAGGGCTGCTGAAAAGTCCACCTGCCCCCAGACCTCTCTGGGCCCTGATGCTGGAGTAAAGGGGAGGGAATGTGCAGAGGAGGGGGAATGGCAGCTGGGAGTTGTATACTGAGAGTAGCTCTGTCCCCTGTAGCCCTGTGGCCTCGAGTGAGACACCTCCACCCTCTGAGCACTAGTTTCCTCTCTTTGAAAAGTGGTGGGTTTAGGGATAAAAATAATAGCACCCATCCCACAGAGGGCTGTGGAGAATAAACAAGGCCAAGTGATGGAGGGCACCTTGTAAACTGCAGAGGGCAGTGCGCAGGTTAGTCATTAATTAACGTCTGGATGAAGGCTGCGTTTCCAGGCCACACACACCAGTGCAATGGGCACAATGCCAGTCCTGTCAGTCCCATGACCCTGAGCCTCTTCAGCTCCCTGAGCCTCAGTATTCTCCCCTGTGGAGTGGGAACAGGCAGTCCTCCAGTGTGTGATCCTCAAGGCTCTGACTTGCCTGGTTTGAAGGAAACCTAGAGATGAAAGTGGTTTGCAAATTGCAATATGTACAAATGTGAGATGACTACAGCGCCAAGTTATTTAAAATGTTTTTTATCAACCAACCCATCAACACATGCTAGTGAGCCAGATGCTGAGGATACCAGAATCAAGAGCCTAGTTGGAGAAAAGAGAAAGGAGGTCTGAACGCGAAGAGTTAACAAAAAATGCACAGCCGGCCGGCTGGTTTGGGCTACAATAATGATTTACACTTTGTGAGCAATGCCTTGACTCGGTTACCTGTCTTCAAACATTTTATTTTTAAGCAGAACCTCTTTTTTAAACAAAGAGTTAAACAGAGCCCCAGGTCATAAAGCATGAAAGCAAATCTGCTCTGGCTGAAATGGATGAGGGTCCACCAGCACCCCTGCCCCATCCACCCGCCCAGCTCGCGCCCCAGGCCTGCTCCTCAGCGGCTCCTTGGAGAGCTGAGTCTCTCGGGCTCTGAGACCACAGGGAGGTGGGTGCGTGCAGACCACCTGTGCGTGTGTTCACAGAGGCGTTGTTCACTATGACAAACACTGGAAACAACTTAAAAGTCCATTGGCAGGAGAAAGGGCAAACAGGTGGTGACCTATGTATGTGCTGTGATTAACTTTGGTCCCGTGAAAGTGAATGGATGAGAGCTGCACATATCAACAAAGATTAATCTCATAAATGTACTATTGAGCACAAAAAGCAAGTTGAAGAATGTTATTATATTGCGGTTATTAATATATGTTATTTGTATAAAATCTAAAGATGTACAAAACAATATTGTATATGCTTTAATGATACACATACATGTAGTTAGAGCATAAAGCTGTGCATGGGAAATAATAAAACTTCCAGGGGAAAACACAGGAGAATAGTTTCATGACTTGAAGGCAGAAAAAGATTTCTTAAGCAGGGTACAAAAAGAACTAACCATACAGATTTGATAACATTTAAAAGCTGATAAGTTGGGCTTCATTAAAATTAAGAACGGTTCATAAAAAAGACAATGAAGAGATATTTAAAATTAATGCAGAAAGTCAGAAAAGTTATTTGAGATACAAATATCTAAGGACCTTATCCAAAACATATAACAAAGTCCTACAAATCAATAAGAAAAAGGTGATTTAATTTTTAAAAATTGAACTTGAATGGACACTTTATAAAAGAGGATATCCAAAGCCTACTAACCATATGAAAAGGTGTTTAACATTATCAATGATCAGGAAAATGCAAATTAAAATATAATGCCACACTATTACACACCCATGAGGACGGCTAAAGTTTTAAAGACAGATGACACCAAGCATCAGTTCTCATACATTGCTGGTGGGGATGGCAACTGGTGCAGCCATTTTACAGAACTGGTTGACAGGGTCTACTATAGAATGTATGCAAGCGTCTCCCAGAAATTCTACTCCTGGTTACACACCCAACAGAGGTGAGTGATTAAGTCCATCAAAAGACACGTACAAGGGTGTTTGTATATACATGATACCTTCAAACTGGAAATAACACAAATGTCCATCAGCAGCAGATGGATAAGCTATGGCATAGACATGATAAAATACTACTTGGTTTTTAAAAATGAACTGCTGCACACAACAATCTTATAGGTGAATTGTATAGAAGAAATAAACCAGACACAAAAGAGAATAGATATACTGTATATCATTTGTGTGGATGTCCAAAGCTAAGTGACGAAGGTCAGACTAATGGTACTTTGGGGGTTATTGACCATGAGGGGCATGAAGGAGCCTTCTGGAGTTCTAGAAAGGTTCCAAATCTTGATCCAAGTGGTAGTTACACAGGCATGTTCATTTGTAAAAGTCGTCAAGCTAGATAGGCCTAAGATTTATGCACTTAATACATATGACACATTGATTAAAAGTTTACAAAAGAAAAAAGATGTTGATGGGAATGAAAAGTACTAAATTTGGGATAAGTGCTAGATTCAGAGTGTTTCTTATACAGGGAGGGAGAAATCACCTTGAACAGCTTCATGGAAAAGGTGGGTTTGTGATTGGACCTTGAAGAGTAGAGTTGGTGTGGGGGTCCTTCGGGGCACACAGACTGGGCAGGGGGAAGGTGCAGGAGGTGCTTAGGGAACAGAGAGAAAGAGGCTGTGGCCAGAGCAGAGGATCCAGGTCAGGCCGGGCAAAGGGGAGAGAAACAGCCTGGTGGTGGCTGTAGGTGGGGCTGGGGCTGGGGGTCTAGGTTCAAATCCTAACTTCACTACCATCAACCTCTGTGACCTTGGGGGTGGTCACCTCACCTCACTGAGTCTTAGTTCCTCCTTTTGTAAGATGGGAATTTCTGTGAAATAGTGTAGCTAAGTCGCCTAGTACAGTGGCTGAAATACAGTACTCAAGTAACAGGACTGCCCCATCATGATCATTACATTAGGAAACTCTCCTAATAAGACACTACAATGGGGTGCTAGCTATCTTTATCTCAACTGACACCTCAAGTGCCTGAAATAATACAGTGGGTGCCAAGAATCCTCGCATCAGAAAGGGCCCGGGCCATCTGCCTGGGACATGCTAAGAAAATACCATCTCCTAGCTTGCAGGATGACATTCTGCCAGCACCTGCAGGATGACAGAGTGGAACTGAAAGGAGACAGTTGTAAGAAGGTCTTTGAAGAGAGCTGCCAGGGTGTCCTATATACCCTGACACTCAGGAGAAGGGAGAGGGTGCTTGAAGAGGGCACTTGGGGAGCGCCATGTGCGACCCCAGGGTTTAGAGGATACAGGGACTGATGCCTGACTGTGCCTGAGTAATTAAAGGCGAGGAACTGGTTGGACAGACGGGAGGAAGGAGAGGGGGGTGTTCTGGGAGGGGGGGGCGCCTCGCTGTTTTCCGGTCAAGGGCAGCCTGACTGGGGTCTCCTCAACTGGATGCCACTGCATGTGACACTTGGAAGGGGAAGGGACTCGAACAGAGCAGCAGTCAGCTGACAGCCCCGGGCTGAGGGGGAGTGAGGAGCAGAAGAGAGAGGGGCATGGACCACAGCAGGTGCCACAAAAGATAGTGGACTCCAGAGCGCCACCACCCCAGTCAAGGGTGACCTTTCCTGTCGCTCACCTCTCCTCCACACCTGTGCCTGCTCTGCAGGGGCCAAAGCAGCAATGGGGGAGGGGGGTAGAGGTAGAGTGAAGAAAGGCAAGTAGTGGCCACGGCTTCTAGTGCCCTGTCTGAATTCTAGAAGTAGGCCTACACGACAGAGGTTCAATTAGATCAAAGCCTGGAGTTTTGATATTAAACTGGATTAAATTTTCTACTTAGTGAAGTGAGACTGTCTTGAAGACTGAAAAGACCCAAGAGAGCTACAAGGCCTGCCTGCGATTTTATTTAGGGATGGGGAGAAAGGGAGCCGTCTAAAAAAGACAGGAAAAAAAATGAAGTTGACTTCTGTTTGCATGTTGGATCCAGCTGGAACCATAAAACGGTTACATCTGTGGAAAAGTGCCTGGCACATACTAGATCACCTATTATTTCTCCTGGACCCTGGGAGTAGCTGCTTCCCAGGTCACCTTGGCCCTGTGCCACGCCGAAGACGTGCCTCCCACTCCCAGGAAGGCCTTGCTCGGGGCTGGGGGCAGACAGGGGAAGTGCCCTGCACGGGGCTGCCTCGGCCTCTGGAATTTACGCTCACCTCGCCGCTCGGCCGAGCAGTCCTGCCTGAGACTCCCGCTGAACCATGAAACAACTGCTCTGGGAGGCCCGGGCCTGGCAGGGGCTGGCAGGCCTCTCCCAACTTCTGAATTGCTGTCAGAGGCTGTGACCTCACTTCCTTAGCCAAATCCAAGGTGGGCCTCCTTGTCCTGGAGTCCTGGATGCCGTGTGGACAGGAGGACAGCAGCTTGGGCCCGGGGGGTGGCTCTGACCACTGTGAGACACTGAGCGGGACTTGGTTTGGCCACAGGAGAGCCACACACCTGTGCCCTTGTTCAAAGTCAAGTGCAGAGGAATATCACATTCTGGGAGAGTTAGGGGAAATGAATGTCATTAGCTCAGCTTTCTGGATAAGTAAAACAAAGGAAAGAAGCCGTCACTTATTGAGTGCTTACTGTATACCAGGCCCTGTGCTAGGGACTTTACATGGACTATCTTAGACTCCTGGAAAAAAAAAACAAAAAAAAAAACAACTGTGTGAGATGGATGTTATTATTCCCATTTTCCAGATGAAATGGAGAGATGCCCTGGAAGTTAGAAAACTAGCAAATGGTGGGGCTGCATTTTCCATGTTCTTTCCTCAGCACTCTACTACTCTGGATATGGCAACCTTCTCACATTAATATGCTCCATGGCATGTGTAAATTCAGGGGCTTCAAAGGGTTTTTTTCTGACATTTAAGACTGATGGCGTGTCGCAGAGCTAAGAGAAGAGGGCAGGGGCCGGCCTGCCTGAGTCCCACCATTTATGAACTGTGTGACCATAGAAGAGTTACTTAACTTCTCTGAACCTTGGTTCCTTATTTGTAAGGAGTAATACTGATAACAGCATCTTCTCCATCGTGTTGTGAAGGTGACAGGTGAGCATGTGCAAGAAGCCCTTAGTCTCAGATCAGAGTGTTGTATGTGCTCAGTAATTATTATCTGGAATTACTCTTATTGCAACCTAGTGAGGGATGGGACGGACTATGGTGACCTCGTGTTGTCAGATAATTAGGACTCGGAGATTCAAAGGTTAGATGATATCCAAGGTCACACAAGATCACTGAAATGGCCCTAATCCACAGCCTGTGTCTCAGCAGGATGCCAGCCCCGTAAGGGTTACCTCTCACCTCTGGAGGCCTCCCATAGGCCTCCAGGCATCAGGAACACACTCTGCCATCACAGCCAAACACGGGAGGAGGCGCTGAGCCACATGCAAGGACACAGAAGGGTGTGTAGGTGGCCAGTGCTGCAGGCTCCCAGAGAATGTGGTTCTACGTCATCTACTCTGGGGAGCAGTTTGCAGGGGTGGGGAGACTTCCATGGCTGCTTGGAATAGACAAAAAAGTACAGAAGTCCCTGTAGGCAAAAAATTCTCCCTGACTCCTCTGCTCCAAGCCCTATGAGGCTCCCTCTGCCCTCAGGATAAAGGCCTTAACATAGTTACACATCATGTTTCATTTTTTTCTAGCTCCTTCCCAGTTTGATGTCTTGAAGCATTATATTGAGTGTTTCTGTCCTTTCCTCCCTGTCACCCCTAAACACACTCACATTTGCCCAGTGCAAGCTTGGTTCTCCCCAGGTTAGGCGGGGGACCTCCCTCTTATCCTCGAGTCCACACATCTGGCATCTGGGCCGTTGCCGGCCTGGACTCTGGGAACAATAGTGAATCTACAAACCAGCAGAGGAACCCAGCTCATTCTGAGTAAAAATAACCTGTCAAATCAATTACAGTGGCAGAACCAATGAGGGTGACCGCAGGGGAACAAGTATGCAGTGTTTAACTCAATCATCGCTCTGTTCCAAAGGCACTCGGCAGGGCTGCATGACTAAGGCAAATGACTCTTATATAACTGATATTTTTATCCTGTGCCCCTCTCGTCAGAAAGAGAAGCTGTTAGATTTTGTTTTTCTTCAAAGTGGAAAAAAAAACAAAGGGAAAAAACGGATTGTCTCTGAACCTGCACAAATGATAAGAAAGTCTAGAACCCTCTATTGTGGATAAATACATGTAAAACTACTTGTTAGTTATGTGACCTTAGGCAAAGCAGTTTTCCTCTGTGATTTCCCATCTACAGAGGAAGAGAATTGGACTTGGTGATCTCCAAGGGCCATCCTTACAAATTTCAACTTTTTATACCTAGGACAACTTGACCCTTAAATCCTGCACAGCCACGATCGAAGTCTTATTTGTCTCTGAGTTACCCCACTGCTCATTGCGCAGTGTCTCTATACTGACACTATATCGGTCCATCAATGCTTACTGAGCCAAATTAATTGGTTCACTCTTCTTTCAACATTTCGTTTCTCTAGGACACTTGCTAGGCACTGGAAGATATATAGCAAAGTGATATAAAGAACAATGTCCTTGCCCTGGCCAGTGTGGCTCAGTTGGTTGGGCATCATCCCATGTACCGAAAGGTCACTGGTTCGATTCCTGGTCAGGAAACACGCCCAGGTTGCGGGTTCAATCTCTGGTTGGGGTGCATGGGGGAAGCAACTGATCAATGTTTCTCTCTCACATAGATGTTTCTTTCTCTCTCTCTCCCTTCCTCTCTCTCTAAAATCAATAAAAACATATATTTTTTAAAAGAATAATGTGCTGCATTTGAGGGAGGCTAAGCTACGTCTCTGAGAAGTGCCATTGCTTTGTGCGATAGGGTTAGATGAGGGTGACAGACAGTAGGTACTCAGAGAAGAGGGCTATTTCTAGCCCTAGGAGGGTCATGAAGCACTTTCTGGAGGAGGTGAAACTTGGTTTAGTCTTTGAATTCTGATAGTTCAATTAGATGAAAGATACTCTAGAGGTATCAGCAGTAAGTGGCCTGTACAGAAGTGGAGAAGGAGAAAGCCTGACAGCAGTGAGGGTTGTGTTGGAAAGCACAAAACATGTGTCTTGGAACCAGAGTGTAAAAAGCTTTGGAAGCTGGGTGGGGAGGGTGGTGTCAATATCTTGGATGCAATGGGAGAGGAAGGTGGGACAGAGTCTA
Organism: Miniopterus natalensis; assembly: GCF_054644295.1. Lineage (NCBI taxonomy): Eukaryota > Metazoa > Chordata > Mammalia > Chiroptera > Miniopteridae > Miniopterus > Miniopterus natalensis. The sequence continues at coordinate 39,872,806 of NC_142081.1, forward strand.
TGAGAGCATCACCTCCTCCTCTGCCGGTGGATGAACTTGTCATTGTGAACAGAGATGCGCTCTGCTATCAGCCTCTGGGAACAGTCTAGAGGTCTAGTGTCACAGGGAAGGGGCCAGGGGGTTTTGTTGATATGCAAATACTATGCCATTTTATATAAAGGACTTGAGCAGATTTTGGTATTTGAGGGTCGTGGAACCAATTTCCCGCGGATACTGAGGGACAACTGTACGTACATTTGAATCCTTGACTCAAGGTCAGCTTCTGGGGAAACCCAAACCAAGACAATTAATTAAACTCCCTCATTTTATAGCTGGGGGAAACTGACGCTCAGGGAGGAGAAGGTGGTTTGCTCATGGTCACCGGACAGCTGGTTGAGTCAGGGCATGAGCCCGGGCCTGCAGGCCCCCAGCCCAGTGTCCCACCCCCTAGCCCAGCATGTCTTAGATCAGTGCTCCCTCCCGTCTGCTCCCCCATGGAGGCTCCCAACGTCAGGAGTCAGCACTGGAAACCATTCTTCTTCCACTCCTGTTTGAGCAGAAGCAAGAGGCCTCAGTAAAGGGGAAGAGGCGAGAGTCTGAGGCTCCCAGATGTGGCCCCATTATCCTGGAAAGGGCGCTTTTGTCTCTGCGGTAACCAGGGCAGCCGCCCCACTTATCTGATTTCTGCAAAGCAGCCACATCCTTTGGTTCCAACTGTTGGGGCCTAAATGGCATATTTGCAAAATTGAACCATTAGCCCTTGAGTGAGTGAGAGAGAGAGAGAGACAGAGAGAGAGAGAGAGAGAGAGAGGGAGGGAGAGGGAGGGAGAGGGAGGGAGGGAGGGAGGGAGGGAGGGAGGGAGGGAGGGAGGGAGGGAGGGAGGGAGGGAGGGAGGGAGGGAGGAGGAAGGGAGGGTTTTTTGTTTGCTTTTTTTCTCCAGGAAAGGAACATGAAGCTTGTGGCCTTTCCATGTCAACGTTAAAGAAGCATGGTGCCATGTACAGATAGCAACCAGAAAGTGGAGTGTAGAAGGATAGAGTGGTGTTCTCAGAAGAGCAAACAAACACATCTTAAAGCTGCTTATCGTCAGTGAAAGGAATCCAAGGGGAATATCACTGAGAAACAAAGACCCGTTCTGTCTCTTTAAATAACTCAGGGCAGTTTGACATCTTAGTCAACAGAAGGAACAAAGATATTGTGTGTTCAGGGAAAGTAAACTATTTTTCTCTTGAAAAGAAAGCAGATGTTATCACCTAGCTCTGGAGAAGTTTGAGGAACCTAAGCACAATTTGACACTTTTCCAGGTTCAATAAACACTGCTTTGATGTGCTAACAACCCCTAATGAAGCTGGCCGCTTAAATGAGCTAACCTTTAGGCTACTAATAGGTTTGTTATGACAGTTTGCATTTCTGCATATGGAACATTAAACTGCAGACCCCTTGAGCAAATCACTCCGCTCCTGCCTTGCCATGGAGAATTTGTGGGGGGGGGGGGGGGGGGGCGGGGGGGGGCTAATTGCAAAGTCATTCATTCCTTCAGAAAATTCATTCTTTTTACTATATAGTTGGAAAAAAAGAAAATATACGCAGATGATGGATTAAATTGGTCACACTTATAATATGTAAGGTCAAAAAAGTGCCCCAGCAGGAAGTATCACTGTGGCCAGAGGAAGGAAAGGGAAGATTTCGCTGAGATTGAATCTCTTTTTCTCTGGCTCTCATATGTTTGGGGAAGAACTTGAATAAGCATGTGGGAAGGTAGCCAAGGCCAAAGCCAAGGAAGCTTGGCTGGGGTAACTGGCATATGATGTGGAGTTGAAGAGGAAGCTGGAAAGATAACTTGGGTCCCAGTTTGGAGGATCTGAGGTGTTAAACAAAGAAGTCTAAGCTTTCTCCTAAAGGCAATAGGGAGCCATTGAATGCTCAAGATCATATGGGGAGGAAAACTGAGCTCAAGATGGTTACTACAAAAGGCAGTAGTTAATATCCCTGACAGGGTGTTGATATGAGGAGCCTGTTATGAAGTCCATTCACACATATGGCTAACTTTGGGGGCAGGGGTGGGGAGAGAGGAAGGAAGGGAATGAGCTATTAAATATTTCAAACTACAAAGTAGAAGGGGAATTTCTCCATTGGATCAGACAACAAGGACACAGTCTCCTAGCTGTGAACCAAGACCCAGCTGTGACCCAGGCCTGGCGCACACCATGGGATTATAGCAGCACCTGTTTGAATTGCTAGTTCTGCTGGCTTTTCCATGATAAACCCTTAGACACCTAACATTTATATAGCTCAGCCGCAAAACTGTTGCTTTAGGCTGGACCTCCGCCTGTTACTTGCTTAATTAATTTGGGTTTTTTTTTCCACAGTCTTCCAAAATCTATCTGAGGGAGTAAAACTTGAGCAAGCGCTCTTGCCTTTCTGAATTATTTGGGTTTGTCTCCTTCCATTCCTCTGAGACCAGACTTTGGGAATGTATGTTTCAGTCAATACTTTATTAAGCAGAAAGCTCGGGGAGCAGGGGATGCAGGGTAATAAAATTTTCTGGGTAATAGAGAGATCTACTGGTAAAACTCAATTTGTTTTGGTCTTCTTTGTGGCTGCTAGTTATTAAAAAACGTCAGTCTGCTTCTTCTGCCCCCCAATTGTGATTAAATGGATCCTTGCCGAAGAGGGTTCTTGTGGGTCACAGAGGAGTGGTGCGGCCACCAGCAACCATGGCCTGGGGCTGGAGAAGGCGAGCAAAAGGAGAAGGGCATGGGCCACCACCCCTGGCCGTGTGGCCGAAAGACACATGGGGAACTGCCGTTGCCACAGCCCTCACTCCCCTCCACCAGCCGCCCCCTCACGCAGCCGAGAGGAGGAAGAGGGCTCAGGGTCCTGGCACAATCTTTTTTTTCTTCTTTTTTGACTAAGCTTCACCTGACTTTCGGGAGGAAAAGACAGAGGTTGGGGGAAATACTCTTAAGGGGATTTGTTTTAAACGGCAACTTCAGGGGGAGGTCCTAAGGGTTTGGACACCCTGGGTCAAACAGCACATTAGCCAATTCACTTGTAGCCCTGGCTCTGCTAGACGTTACCTGTGTGGCCTTGGGCAGGTAGCTTCTCCTCCCGGCCTCAATATCTGCCGCCACAAAGGGAGGGGGCTGGGCTGTGGTCTGCAGGGTCCCTTCCATGTGGCTGCAAAATTGGGATAGTAATGCCTTTCCTGCTCACCTCAAGGAGGTGTGAGGAGAGCAAAATAAAAACTGATTGGACCGACTAGGTAAGCCTTACACCACTGGGAGACGCAAGTCGAGGCTCCCCTCAGCACTCAGGAACCTCCTGATGCAAACCAGGTGTTGGCGTGATTAGATTTGAGGGAAGGGGGGCCAGGGAGACCCATGGCCTGGGGGATGGGACAGGAAGTCAGGTGGGCAGCCTGGCCTCTAAGAGTCTCCCTTCAGGCAGGCTCCCCATTCCACCCTCAGTCTCTGTACCCAGCAGGACACCCCCCCACCCCCCACCCCTGCTTTGTCTTGTCCTGCTGTAAGCACCTCACCCGCTCCGGTGATTCTTCTGCCAGTTTCCTTGGGACACCACTGACAGGGAGCAGGGAACAGGCAGATAACTTGCTCATGCCCCTACCCAAATGAGAAACTGAGCCACCTCCGGAGAGAGGTCAGGTGATGGGCCTCAAGTTCCCTGGCAAGTAAGAGCCTAAGTAGACCCAGGTCCACAGCATTGTGGGGAAAGCATGGGCTCAGAATGCAGAGGGTTCTCCTACTGGGCCCACTCTCTCACCAGCTGCGTGACCTTGGACAAGCTATTTCACTTCTCTGTACCTCGCTTTTGGACAAATCTGGAGACCTTCTGCATGCTTCTCAGGGGCTTTCCGGTGAGTTGAGCCCCCTTTGCCCACAGCAGTGAATTCAACAGTACCCCTTATACTGGGCATGCCTGGCACTGGGGAGGCACTCACAAATGCCAGATGCAGCTGAGGCTGGGAGCGCACTGGTTTTTAGATGGCTTTCCTGGAAAGCTCTGAAAACCTGGCCCCTCCCCCGCACCCGCCGCCAGGACCCTGCCTGTAGAGCCAGGGCCTCACTGGAGCCCAGCCTGACTCCCACACAGCTTCTCTTCACTCCCCCTGGCTTTGACCTTGAGGCTCATCTGTTCTCATGAGGGGGTTGGGACAGACTCACAACTCGGACACCATCCTTCCTCAAAGGTGCAGGGAAGTTTTCGGGAAGCAGAGGTGGGAATGAGCTTCGCTTTGGCCAAGAGGGTTGTGTTTTGGTCCCTTGAGCTGGGGGTTTAACTGAACCTTAAGACACATTTGGCATCTGTGTGTAATCTCTGCTCTGTGTCCCCAGCTGCAGGACAATGGGGGCCATTTATAACTTTGCACATGGAATGAGAACATCTGGTTCAAATAACACACACACGCCCCCCAACAGGAATACATTACAATGGAGACGATCACTCAATGCACTCTCTGCCTCTCAATTCAGGGACCACGGGAAGCAATAAATAAAACACAATCCCATCCTGGAGGAACACAGAGATTATCTTATCTACCCTGCTCGCTTTAAAGTTTGGAAATCTGAGATGGCGACTAACTATCTGAGGTCACACAGCAAATGAGACACAGCAGTGGGACCGGAACCCAGAGGCCCAACTTTCAAGCTAAAGCCTTCCCCCAGCTCTGCCTGTATGGTCTCTGCAGAGAAAAGGAAGGAGGCCTCTGCCCTTTGGAGTATCAAGGATGAAGAGAGGCTCCCTCTCCTGCCAAGAGGTCAGAGGACTCGAGGTCGCCATCCAATAGATGGCCTTTTATCACACCAGCAAGGCCATGTCGCTACAGAGGGAAACCGCAGAGTCATGCAGTCTGCCAGGGGAGCTCCTCAACCACCAGCTGGGCTGGGGTCGCACGCCCCCCCCTCCAATGCACAGGGCCTGTCCTCGAGGGGCAGCTGAGGTGGGTGCAGGTGCGGGTGAGCAGTGCAGTGGGACGCTGGCGAGCCCCGTGTGGAGCAGCTGGTCCGGCCACCTGCCCACCCATGGGGACACTCCCCTGAGTGCACACTTCCTCCACGAAAAACAGCTGCACGGCCCCAACTGTCCTCTCTCAGTCTCTTTTGTTCTCCCTTCTTGATTTCTCTGGTCCTCCCCCTTTCCATGGTCCCTCCATTAGGGTTCTGCTGCCTTAGGTCCCCACATGGATCTTCCCTGGGGAGAGGACAGGCAAAGGTGTGGAGGCCCCTGTCCCACCTTGCCTTTCTTCTTCATGGGGGAATGAGTGATTTCTGAGGCCCTGAGGGCTGAAAAACATCTTTTTCTGTCCTTCTAGAAGGCTGTCCCCCACCCTCTGAGACCTCAAGGTCGCTCCCTTAGAACCAGCACACCCCTCGGCCAGCAGAGCGAGGCTGATACGCACATGGCTGAGAGAGCTCAGAGGACCCTACACTTTTTCTTTTTGCCTTAACATCCAGAAGGACGGCACTGCCATTACTGAGATGGTGAAGATGTGGGTGACAGGTTGGGGCAGCAAAGATCAGGAGGTCCATTTTGGACAATTTTTTTTTTTTTTTGGTTCCTATTGGACACATGCAAGTGGGAATTCTCAGAAGGCAGTTGGATACGTGAGTTTAGAGTTCAGAAGAGAGGCCAGATTGGAGGGGAAATTTGGGAGCCCTCGGGACAGATGGTGCATAAAGACTGGGACTGGATGAGATGACCTAGGGAGGGAGTGCTGTCATTATACCCCTCTCCTCTAAAGTGGGGTAACCAGAGAACCTTCCTCACCGGGCTGTTTTAATGATGAAACAGGATGATGAATGTTGGGTGCTTAGTGTGACAGGTTTAGGTGCCTGGCACCTGGCACATAGCTGTTACAGATGGGTACAGGGAGGCTCAGGGAGAGGACAGTAGCAGAGACCTTGGGAGGGGGCACTTGAAAATAGATTACTAATGATAGAACCTAATCCACCCCTTCTTAGAGTGGGGTCACCCTCTCTGTAGAGGTGAGATTCCCAGGCGCTCTGTGGACCCTGACCTTTAATCCAGACTATGTTACCCGAGAGTACTCCATGTAGCCAGCACCCAGCTAGAGGGATGTCTGGACATCCAGCTCTATCAAGACAAAACCCAGGCCTCATCTTCACCTCACTCCACCTGGATCTCTTGCTTCCGACAGCTGGGAGCCTTCTGTTTCCTTGCTTGACCTGCTTCCTTTGGACCTGGTCCCCAATCTGATGTCTTCCATCCCTGCACCATCCCATTCTATCCCTCAACAATCCTATGTAATAGGTTCTCTTGTCACCCTGCTTCTGAAGGATGGGTAAAGTGACACCACTCACTCCCTAGGTCATCTCATCCAGCCCCATGGCCTCAAACACCATCTATACCAAGGGCTCCCAAACTTTTCAATCAGATCTCTCTCCTGAACGTCAAACTCTTCTATCTAACTGCCTCCTTGGTTCTGCAGAGCATGCTAGAGGAATCAGAGATCCAGAAAGAGACCTGGGAACCTCATTGTCTCCCCTTCGAGGGGGTCACTTTTTTTTTCTTAGAATGTGAGGGTTGGAAATGTTCCCAGTGACCATCTGGTCAATCTTTTCAGTTTTTACAGATGAGAAAACTGAGTCCCAAGAGAGGAAGTGACCTGTCTAAGGTCACGTTCAGGATTAAGCAAGGCTCCATGTGCTGTCTATGATGTCACATCTGCCTTTTTGAAAGTAGGGAGAGCGGTGCTCAATTCAAACAGAGCCTGACCTCAGCCCTCCTGTTTGAACTTCTTCAGTGGTTCCCTATCACTTCATCACCATGAAGTCAAAATTCTGTAGAATGACAGATGAGTCTCTGCTACCTCCACCAACTCATCTCCTACCACTCCCAGGAATCCACCAGACCAAATCACCAGGGGGTCCCTGGGAAAGTCCCCATGTCCCACACCCTTAGACTTTGCACAGACTTGCCTCTGCCCAAATGCCTTTCCTCTTTATTTACTTGGTCAGCTCTTACTCCTCCTTTGTTTCAGCCAGATGCTCTATCCTTCAAGATATCTTCTCTACAAGCCCCCCTCAGTCTAGACCAGGTACTCTCTCAGAGTCCCCGTAGCACCCTGTCACCACATGGCATTGTATTCATCTGCTTTTTAGCTTCTCTCCATCTTTGGTAAAGGTTCATGTCTTAAAGTACAAAGAGGTGGTGTGTTAGGTTTAAACCAGAAAAGAAGGTGCCTCACCCCAGCCCCCGTCTGGTCCCCAGAGAGGACTTTGGAGCAGCAGGTTTGGAATCAGGCAGGCCTGGGCTCAAACCCCAGCTCAGGCAGTTCTCAGCTGTGTGACCCATGAGGCCTTATTTGTAAAATGAGTTATAATCATACCCACTTCATGGGGTTGTAAGGGTTAGTTGAGGCCAGCCCTGGAACAGAGTAAGGTTCAAAAAATGGTACAAGTAGTTTCTGTTATTCATGATCAACCCTTTGGGGGAAAAACCAAAATAGCAGTGCCAGATGTAGAAAGAGCTCAGTGTGGAACCGGGGAGTGTTCACCAGAAAAGAGGGAGACGGCAGGTGGGAAGGCCAGGCTTTGTTTGAAAAGGGTCTGCAGAGTCATTTCCTCAGGAGGGCGGTGACAGTGTTTTCCAGCACAGAACCTGAACGAAACCAACAAGCCCTTGACAAGCACGACCTGGCGAACCAGCTTTAGGAGGAGGTGACTTTGACATTGATGTCCCAGGAAGGCCTTGATTGTAAATACACTGCTGCTTGCAAAGTGCCTTTCTGCCCAGGTTCCAGATTCTGCCTCTTTGTCTCCTCTATTTCCACCTTTCAGTCTCTCCGTTTGATACCAGTGCTCACCTCTCAGCCTTTGGCCCCCTGGAATAAGTAGTTCACCCTGTTGGAAACCTGAGTCATAAAGGCTGGCAGAGGGATGCCCACAGGGGTGGGAGCTGTGGCTTTCAGGAGATGTGCCTTGTGACTATGGGCAGGAAGCCCCATGAGAGCCCCCTGTGGGATCTTCCTCGACTCCCCTGTTCCCACACCTGATTGCCTGGTCAGATGCCCGCTGAGAGTCTCTGGCTCCAGACCCCCTGGTTCTCCTTGCTCTAATTTGGCATCTTCTGAATGAAGCTCATCTTTAACATTGGCCATGTCTTGCTGAGCCCTGGCCTTCAGCCTCCTCTCCTGGGCAGCAGACCCCAGCCCAGACCCCATTTAGGCTTTCCTGGTCTTAATGGGGAGCTGGCTGTTTACAGGGGACCCCCCACCAGTCTCACTGCTGGCCAGAGATAGGACAGGCCTCCACAGCCAGTCTTCAGTGCAGCCTCGCCTCTTCTGTGAAGCCTCCTCTACTCTCGAGTCCTCACTAACCCCTTCTCTGAAAGCCTTGCCCTATTCTGTCCTAAATATAATTTGCTCTCACTCATCATTTTAGACCTTCACTATATACTTTAAAAATCAATCCTTTTTGCATAGTGTAGTGAAGGAGAAGGCATTCTGTATAGTCACTAAGTCCTGGCTCTGCTCAGGGACTTAGGCAAATAAGTTCACTTTTCCGGGCCTCAGTTTCTACATCTATAAAGCATGAAAATAGTAACCTTTCTTATGGTTCTAGCTGTGAAGATTAAATGGGTCAGCACATCAGGTGCCTAGGTTAGAGCCTGCCATGTAATAAGTGATCAATAAGTGGTAGTGTTATTATTTAGGGAGACAGAGGCTCAGAATGTGCAATCTGGGGCCAGACTACTTGCTTTAAATGTGTTCCACCCCTTAGCTTTTTGGGGATCTTGGGCAAACTTCTTAACCTTCATAAGCTTTGGTTTCTTGATCTGTGAGATGGAATGAATAATGTCTATTTTTAAAGGTGAGGAAACTGAGGCACAGATAGGTTAAGTGACTTGCCCCAGATTACATAGCTAGCAGGCTTCAAGGACAGGATTGGAGGACTCTAGAGCCTGCTCATTACCCACTGGTGCAGAACGGCATGGTGACCACAGAGGCCCCTGAGCAAGGAAGAAGAGAGGAAGGGACATCATTTCTGCTGGGGAGGGAGAGAAGTGATGGGGAAAGCTTTAAGCCAAAGGTGAAAATTCCTCTAGTCCTGGAGAGATAGTGGTATAGTTAAACTGAAAATGTTAGAAAGCCATCCCAGGTTGTTGCACAATGCAAATGTGCTTAATGCCACAGAACTGTGCACTTAAAAATGGTTGAAATGGTAATGAATTAATTCAAAATTTTTAAGTAAAATAAAAACGTAACATAATTTTCTTAAAAATAACAAATTACTATAGTGATATATATTTTCAGTGAATATTTAGGAAATACAGCTCATCAAGAAAAAAATGAGTAAAGTAATTTGTTATTTCACCGTTTAGATGTAAATAATATTATTTTAATGCATAACTCTCTGGGGTAGTTTTCATATATATGTTTCGATTGTTATTTACTAAAGATGAGAGCTTATTGTATTTCTATACATGTAGTTTCATAACTTACTCTGTCTACTCACTAAATTATAAAATTTCCATGTCATTAAGTTAAAAAAGAAAAGAGCCCAGCCTGGCGTGGCTCAGCGGTTGAGCATCGACCTAGGATCCAGGCAATCAGGGTTCGATTCCCGGTCAGGGCACATGCCCGGGTTGCGGGCTCAAACCCCAGTTGGGGGTGTGCGGGAGGCAGTCGATCCATGACTCTCTCATCATTGATGTTTCTGTCTCTCTCTCTCCCTCTCCCTTCCTCTCTCTGAAATCAATAAAGGTATATTTTTAAAAAAAAAAGAAAAGAAAACAAAGTCATCTCAGGTAGGAGGACTGGCATGAGCAAAAACACGGAAAGATGACAAAGCAAGGCTGGAAAAAGTGAGGAGTCTAGAACCAGAGCACGAATTAGAAAGAGGGGGCTAGTGGGAAGAAAACCTGAATTGGTTGTTTGGATCTGGAGACTAGAGGGCCTTAAAGGAAAAAAATATTATGCCAAAACAAATATGAGCTAATGGAAGCAACTACCCTTTATCACAAAACTGAGCTGAGGCTCCTGGTAGCCAAGGCAAAAAGAGAAACACGAAAAGAAAAGGAGCTTTCTTTGTTACCAAAAAAATGAAGAGCACATGCTCGGGAATCTGCCTCCCGGGGGTTGAGTTCCGGCTCTGCCACTCACTGGCTACGTTGCTTTGACAGATTAGTTTCGCCTCTTTGTGATTCAGTTCCTGGACTTATAAAACAGGACAGATAATGGCACCTACTTCACATGGTTATTGTGAGAATTAAATGAGCTAACGCTTATGACAGAGGCTGACGCATTGTGAACTCCCAATAAAAGTTAGAAATCATTTTTAGCAATGATTTTTCCTGGCTGAAATCGAAGATAAATTTATCTTGAGGTTTTCTTACGCAAAGAGCTGTGAACAATGTAAGGGGTAGTATTCTCAATAAAAATGTGACAGTAACCATGGCTGCATTCTCAGTAAGCCCATGTCTGACATCTCCTGGAAACAAGCCAAGAGCAAGCAAAGGACTCTAAGAGAGCCAGCGCTCACATGCAGGCCCAGCGCTCCCCGGCCGCCTGACATGCACCAGGAGAGCACTTGGGAAACGCTGAGAAAGGAAAGATTTCACTCCCTTCCTGCTTGCCCTCTCTCTCCCTGTTCAGGTCATCCTCTCAGCCTGGCTTTCTGCCCAAGCCGTTTCCTGTTTCCTGGACATTTATCTTTTGCACATTCATGCTTTTTTCTCATATCATCCCCCTGCCTGGAACACTTCTTCCTTCCAGAATCCTCCTGGCATACTCGTACATATCCTTCAAAACTCACTTCCTTTCTTGGGCGTTCCCTACCTCATCCAGTTCTCCTCTGCTCCAGGAGGACTCTGCACCTCCCTCTGTTCTGTGACCTGTGATGGTGATGGTGATGGTGATGGTGATGGTGGTGATGGTGGTGATGGTGGTGATGGCAGAGGTGATGAAGATAGTGGCAGACTACCTTTATTGGCCTCGAGGCACTATGCTAAGTGCTTTGCAATCATTATTTCAATTAATATTTACAACAACGCTATAAGGAAGTTGCTAGTCGCACCCTTGTTTTAGAAAAAAGGAAACTAAGGCATAGAGTAGTTAAATCACACACAGCTAGAAGCAAAAGAGCTGGGCACACAGTAGGCCTGCAGTAAAGATTTGCTGAATTAAAGTTAACTGAATCAGGGTGTGGGTGGTCCAAGAAAAATGTGCCACGACTCAGGCATTTCAAGTGAAATGCATAGTTTCCAGCCCAAGCATGGAGGAGCCCGCTATTTTTGGATGGCCTTGCACAAATGTTGTGTGGGCTTCCTTTTTGCTACTAAATGTCACTGCATTAGTTTCCTAGTTTCATTCTCCTGCCTGGGCTGGGGAGGATTATGCAACCAGAGCCTGGAATGACTCATCCGTGGCTCAGCGGCCAAACTGTCCACAATTGCCATGATATGGTACAGTCCTTTTCTTTTCCAGGCTAGTTGTGGGTGGTTTTGTTTAACTTTCACAGTCTTTTCTTTCTTTCCTTCTAATTTTGCTTCTCCGTGTCTTTTCTCTGTCTTTGAGGGGACGGGCTATGGATACTGAAGGCCCTCCAAACTCTGGGCACATGTTCATCTGCCTTCCGTGAAATCCACCCGGGAAAGAAAGCCCTCCTGGTGATGATATTATGAGCAGCTGACCCCCAGAGAAAGGTGGAGGATTTTCCTCCACTGGGCCAGCAGCTGCCACCACTCCCTCCCCAGAAGCCTGCTGGGAAGCGAGCAGAATCGGGCATCAGCACCCCAAACGACGGCTGTGCCCTTCTCACTCCTTACTTGGGCCTGTTTCCGGCATTTGCTGAGCCGCTGTTTACTTGCAGCAGGACCCAGTGGCCTTGAGCCAGGGCAGCTCTGGGGCCAGCCCCCAGCCCTCACAGGATGAGCAAGGCTGACCGGCTGCAGGGGCCAGCAGCTGTGGGCTACACAGCAGGACAAAGCCCAGGGCTCAAGGCGACTAATAGGCACATGGCACTTCCTTTGTGCCAGGTACAGTGCTGGGCAGCCCAACAGAAAGGATGACCTGCTGTCCGCTGTAAAAGTGTTTCCTTACATGGGCTGATGGCTCTGTGAACCAGGGGCAAGGTTGGACCTGTAGGTGAAGCCAGCAGCCCCACAGGTGACAGGTGGGAAAGGTGGGAACAAGAGCTGGTCCTGGATGCCAACACTCAAGGGGAGGCTCATCGGGCATGGAGGACCTGGGTTCAAGAGGACTCCTTGGGAGCGTCTTAAGCTCCCATAACACTTGTCATATGTGCAATACTTGATCATTTTTGGAGCACTTTCCATACATGATCTCAAATGATGCTACAGAACAGATGCCCAGCAATCTGGATTCATGAAGAGCCAGCCCTGTCTTTCCCACCCCCAGTCCTTGCAGGCAGGTGCAGAGGTCAGCATTTTTGGAAACCACACATGAGCTTGGAAAGAGCTCTGGATTAGAAGGGAGAGAAGTTGGGTTTAGAGTCCTGGCAGCTCAGGCTGTGTGTATGTGGACAACTCTCTTAACCTTCCTGAACCTCAGTTTCCCCACCTCTAAGATGGGGGTAATAACACAGTTGAGAAATGAGCTAACAGTGTGGTACCATTCTTCTGCTTCACCCTCTCCAATGGCTTCCCATTTCGTTGGGAGGAAAATCCAAAGTCCCAGGAATCCTACATGACCTGCCCGGCCCCCCACTATCCTTCTGACCTGATCTCTCACCCCTACCCTGTTCCAGCCCTGGTTTTCCAAACACATCAGGCTCACCCCCACCTCAGGGCCTTTGCACTGGCTGTTTGCTTTGCCTGGACCACTCTTTCCCCAGGTGTCTGTGCAGTAACTCCTCCCCTTTCAGGTCTTTACTCAAACATTAGCATCTCAGTGAGGCGTTCCAAGAACTCCCTAAAATGGCATCACCCCCTCCCCACACACTCAGCCTCCTCCCTCCACTAAAATATTAGCTCCATAACAGAGGACCCTTGTGTTGTTGTTCTCGGCTACAACCCATGCCTAGAATAATGTCTGGGGGCACCCAGCAGATGCTCAGTAAAGGTCAGGTTTCTGAATGAATGAAGTATTAAATGAACAGAGAGGTCTTGAGTTCTGTTATCCTCGAGGCAGAAGAGCCAGCCCCAGTTCCAGCATCCTGACCCCGCGAAGGCCAAGGTCTTAGGATCTCTGAAGCCGCAATCTCATGGGAAAAGCTACAGCCTCCTCTCTCTCACAGCTACTATGAAGCCCAGTTGGATAAAGCAGAGCAGCCGTGCGTCATGCAGTGGATGACTTGCTGATGGCTTGCTCGTGAGGAAATGGGCACTTTGCCTGTCATCAGAATCAAATGAGGTGAGAGAAGCTTCTTCAAATGCCCAATTTCCTAAAGAGAGGAGCCATCAGTCTGCAAGAAACAGGCCATTCTCCCATGATGGGCAGAGGCGGCAAGCCCAGCCACCCTCCTGTCTGTCAAATGGAGGAGCAGGTCTGGAGCAGGCCCATATCTTGCTCCTTAAACTTGACTGCCAAGCAGTTCAGAGCCAAAGCGGGCTGGGAGGATGCCGACTGACTCCTCCAACCTCAAGTCCCAGGAGAGAGTTCCTGCGGGATCCTTTTGAAAGCTGACTGTTCCCTAAGTGATAGTGCTTTCTAATCTCTTCCCTTTGCAGATAGATCTTCTTTCTCAAAAGGAAAGGCTGGCTAATTCTCTCACGAAGGTGTAGGTTTTCCTTCTATAGAAATTCTAGATTTTTAAATGTTTTTCTTTTCTCTCCCTGCCTCCCCTACTAACCCTTCTTCCTGAATAATTAAAGTATATTGGGGGAGGGGAGATGGTTATATTTTGGTGATCAATACATTTCACCACAATGCTTTTACACATATATGAACACATATATACACACACACACACACATATATGTGTATATTTACATACATATATAGAGTAAGCTGTATATATTTATAATTCATATATTTAAAAATGCTTCTCTCATCTCTCTTTTCATTCTCACAACTTTCCACCACTGCTACCTTTGTTTTGGGGAGTTTTAAAAATTCCAGGTACAGATCAGTATACCTAAAAATTAAAAAAAAATAGCTAGGTACCACTCCCCAGTGTTTGCCAGTGTCTTTGATGCACAGAAAGCCAGCCGAGGCCCTCAGGCAGCCAGCATCAATCCTGGGGTGAGGTGAGGCCAGCCAGAGAGTGGGCAGGGAGCCCAGACCTGGTCATCAAGCAAAAACTGAGTCTGAGCAGCCTGGGACTCAGCCAGAATGGGGGAAGACCTGGCAGCCTCGGGATCCAAGTCTGGAGAGGCTGATAAGGAAGCAAGCCCAGGTAGGGGAGCCGTCGACTCCACCCAGGTGAAAGGCACCTTGCCCCTGTAGGTCTCAGAGGCACAGCTCAGCAGCCTGAGAATCTGCAAGCAGAAAACAGGGAGGCACTGTGTGTCTGTCACAGGCTAAGCTCCAGTGGTGACATGGGATGTCCTGATCCTGCCATACGATGACAAGATGCAAATGCTACTACATATCTGAATGGAGGGGCACCTATGCTGCTGTGAAGAGCAAGTGGCACAGCTAGGGCCTATATCATCCCACAAACAATAGCAGTAATAATAACACTTTCTTGAGCGCTCTATTGTGGAACAAGCACGGTGCCAAGTGCTTTATTTATTATTACGATTATTTTTAAATATGTTTTTATTGATTTTAGAGAGGAAGGGAGAGGGAGAGAGAGAAATATCGATCGACTGCCTCCTGCATGTCCCCTACTGGGGATCGAGCCCTCAACCCTGGGCAGGTGCCCTGACCAAGAATTGAACCGGTGACCTCTCAGTGCTCTGAATGATGCCCAACCAACTGAGCCACACTGGCCAGGGCCCAAGTGCTTTATTTCATGTTAGGTCATTTATTCTTTACAACCCTATGGATAAATATAAATACTAATGCTATTTTAAAGCTGGGAAAACTAAGGTAGTTGGAATAGATGAGTTGCTCCAGGTGGAGCTGGGCTATAAAGTCTAAGTTTATAGTGAGGGTTCTCAACCTTAGCACTATGGACATGTTTGGACATGTTGCGGGGCCCTCCTGTGCATTGTAGGATCGTTAGCAATATCCCTGACCTCCACCCACTAGGTATCAGTGGAACCCTCAGCTCCACCCAAGGTGTGACAACCCAAAGTGTCTTCAAACATTGACAAATATTTCCTTCCTCGTTGAAAACCAGTGCTCTGCAGCCAGGGCCTTTCACTGCTAAACCAGTCCTGACAGCTAAACTGGACAGAAACAGATATGGTATTTGGGATGCATCGAGGAGGGAGACTCAAGGTGGCTGCTCATAGCAGATCTCCCAAAGGGATCCTCACAAGGGTCGTTGGCTTTCAGGTTTAAAACTTCATTTATCAGATCATCTAGAACCAACTGGACCCAGGAAAACAAGCCCCTTCTAGAGCAGCTTGCAAGCCAGTTCTGGCTCACGTATTACAGGGCAGGGATGGAGGTGGATTATCTGGCTGGCTGACCACACAGGACATTCCCTTGGGCAGGTGACCAAAGCCTAGAGCAGCGAGAGAATGTGGATGAGGGGCTAGATTTCTTTGCTGTGTTCTGTTCCTGAGCCCTGGGCTATATACTAGTTTTTCTCTGTGAAATCTATCATGAAGGGCCCTTCTTTTTTTCCTGCCTCATAAGGCAGGTAGGTGAGGTAGGTGAGTCTGGTGGCCAGTTTGGCCCAAGACAGAGCAAGACTATTTGTCCCCACTTCCAGATGTTCTTCCCACCACATGCTACCCTGTAAGGAACCTGTGCTCCCTGCAGGCCTCCCCTCCCTGCAAAGGAATCTGCTCCCCAACCTCTATTTTACTATTTGCAAACTGACGCTGAGCAACAGATAATTTGTGGCTTTCTCAAAGTCACACAGATAATTAGCGATAAAACAAGGACAATATTTCTCAGAATGTTGAAGAACAGGGTCTCCAGAACCTGACCCTAACCTCCCTTAAGGATCAAATCACACTTATTTATTGAGGTCTTACTGTGCACCCAACTTTGCCAGGCCCTGTGAGGGAGAAGTACAATTCACAAACCCTGACCTCAGGGAAATTACAGTGTAGCTACAGAGATGAGGCAGAAGCTAAGCAATTAATCTATAGGTAAAATGAGAGGAGGGAGGGATAGGAGGTGCCACAGGGAGCCCCCCCACTTGGTTTCGGCACTTTGGGACACAGGTGGAAATATGGGGCCCGGGGAAGGTGATGACTCCCTTTGAGCTCTGATGATTTAAAAGACCTGTGGGATGTCCGGGGAAAGGCCAGGTAACCAGGCCTGAGGCTCCTGCAGAGCTCTGGGCCTGGGGTGGAGACTGAAGGCCATTGTAAAGAGAGGGATTGAGCTGCAGGAACAAGTGAGGTGACACAGGAGAGTGCTCAGGAGGAGGAGCCGCCAGAGCAAGGAGAAGCTGCATGGATGATTAAAGGGGTAACTGGAGAGCAGGGGGAAAGCCAAGGGTGGCCAGTGACCCCAAAGCCAGAGGATCCTGCCAGGAGGGCCGGCAAGATGACAGAAGAGGACTGATTATCACAGCAACAAGGAGGTGCCCAGGACCTTACGGGAAAACAAGCTGAGGGGGGTGGTGGGGCAGCAGCCAGGCTGCAGCAGGTGGCGGAGGAGCGGGTGGGAGACGAGCAGACACCACCTTCCAGAAGCTTGGCTGTGAAGGAGGCGAGGCGGCTGGAGCCGGAGGGGATGCAGACTCTCACTTTCAAATTCCTGCCATTTGACCACCAGAGGAACTGGAAGATGGGGAAGCCCCGAGATGCTTCCCCGCAGAGCTGCTTCTACAGCGGTTAACTCCGCTTCCCGCTGCCGGCCCACCACGTGCGCACTCTTCCCCAGCCAGTCCGGCTCTGCCCCGCACAGCCCCGGCACCCTGGCTTGGCTGGGGCATGCGCAGTGAAGAGGTGGCCCAGACCAGGTGCTGAATGAAAGGTGCCCTGGGGTTCTCAGTGCCCTAGAGGAAGCTCAGACCCGAAGCGCTATGGACTCTGAACTGGAATATCTTTGCCGACAGCTAGTCCAAAGCACCTCAGATTGTTCCAGTGAAGATCCCTCACTGACACAGGAAAGAGCTCACACCCCGGGATCAGGGCGAAGTGGAGTATGGAGCAGCCACCACAAGCTCAGTGTCTCTCTAAAGCCTCACGTTTTAGCTTAAAAGTCCTGCAGTTTTGCATTCTACTTTGTGTGTTTTAGAGGTTTAAAATTACATTCTAAGTTGCTCACCGTCATATGAAACTGACACTAAAGAAAGTGTGCTGGTTTTGGCCGTTGGCGCTCCAGGTAGAGTGATGGGGTCTGACCTGTGTGCCTCCACCTCCCCACATCTGCATGCACATGTGTATACCTGCATGCGCGCGCACACACACACACACACACATTTTACAACTGAGGAGACTGAGACTCAGAAATGGAATGTTTTTGCCAACACCTAGTCCAAAGCATCAGAGAAGGGAGGTCACATGCCTAAGGTCACACAGCAAGTGCAAAAACTAAAATCGAGGTCCATAGACTCCCTATCCAGTGCTCCTTCTACCCACCTCTGTTGCCATGGGAATCCAGGATGGCATAGCCTTATTGGGGGATCTCGGATTTCACCTTTGGTTTTGGCAGTGAAATTAGGAATGGGGAGCAGGAGATTTGTAGTGGAAAATAAGTAATTTAAGTATTTGGGATCCACAACTAGATTTCGATGCTTTTAAGACTCAACACTATTGTTAGCATTAACAGCCATGCTCCAGGAAAGCTTTGAGAAGCTTCTAGAAAGACTTTCTGTTCCAAATTATCTTTTCTATTCTGGTGTTAAAAATTAGAAATACACCTTCCAGTTAAGCATTGCCCTCTCCCCATAGGTCATTCCTATGGACTGAATTGTGTCCCCGCCAAACAGATATGTTGAAGTCCTAATCCCCAGTACCTTAGTTAAAATGAGGTGGGCCGGAATACAATGTGACTACTGTCCTCATAAGAAGATTAGGACACAGATACGCACAGAGGAAAGCTGATGTGAAGAGACACAGGGAGAAGCTGGCCATCCACAAGCTATGGAGAAAGTCCTGGAACAGATCCTTTCCTCACAGTCCTCAGTGGGAACCAACTCTGCAGACACCTTGATCTCAGACTTCTAGCCTCCAGAGCTGAGATAATGCAGTTCTGTTGTTTAAGCCACTAGGAAGCTGATACAGTTTCTTTGCAGAGGCTAATGATTCTGGAAGAAAAGCAGTTGAATTCCTGCAGCAGAAAAGCATGATCCCCTTAGCAAAGGCACTTCTGTTTTTGGCTGGATCCTTCTGTTTTTGCTGGGTGCCTCACACGTGGCAGTTCATTTCCTCCTCACTGGAGAAATAATAACAACAAAAATACTTGCTCACATTTATCAAGCATTTACTTGCATTGGGCAGTTTTTAATGCTTTACATTCAACACCTCCTACCAGGAGGTCTGAGGCACTATTATTCCATTTTATAGATAAGGAAATTGAGTCCCAGCAAGGTCAAATGCATAGTCCAAGGCACTGAGCTAACAGTAAGTAGCTGGACCAAAATTAGAATGCATTTCCCACCCACCTTTCAATCTACTCTCAGGGTGAGTGAGCTTCATCTGGCCTTTCTGCCTGAGTGGATAGACTGGGAACTGACCCCTAGGTACTCTGGGCTAGTGTGGGAAGGAAGGGACCGCCCCTGGTGCCCAGAATCCTGCACCTTCTGACCTCTGGGCAGCCCTTCCTCAGCCTCCCTGCAAGTCCAATGGGCTTGGCTCAGTGGGGGCTGATGTAAGCCTGCTGGAAATTCCTCTGCCTAGTGATCATGGCTTGCAGAACAAAAGCTCCCGTCTAGGAAAAAACTTCCTGCTCGGCCCTAGCGAGAGGGCTCAGATTTCAACCACACAGCCGGTGAAGTCATCAGCCCTGGGCCTGTGGCAGAGGGGTTCCTGAAGGTGTGGAGCAGCTGGGTAGAAGGCCTGGTGGGTGTGTGAGCTCATCCCCTCCAGGCAGGGTCCCTGCCCAGCAGCACTGAGATTCCCCTGCAGGTGGTGGAGAGGGCTGTGGCTGGCCCTTGTCAGAGCCCTTTCCCACCTCTGACCTCAGCCAGTCCTCTTATCATGATTGTGTCCGTATCCATTTGCCAGCGGTGCGGCGAGGTCCAGAGAGGGGGTCAGTGGCTCAATGATATTAGACTTGGGGTGGGAGGATTTGAACCCTGTCCTTGATCCCGTCCTCAAATTCTTAAGAGAAGTTGAGATCCTGATCCTTTGGATACTAAGCAAAGGGGGAAAGAAAGGTTCTCCAACAAAGACCTGGTGGAAAGAAGCCAAACTGCAAAGTCACCACCTCCTTTTGGCCAGCCTGAGGGCTGAGTGGGAGGACATTCACTTATTCACTCACACACTCATTCAGCACGTGAGTCACCCAAGTGTGTGGGCCGGTGTGAGCTGTGGGTGCTGGCCAGCCCGGGCGCCGCGTGTGCCCAGCTAACTTACTTAACTCTGCAAGGTGGGTCTCAAGATCAAGGCAAAGGGAGGAAGTAAAGGAAGAAAGCGGACAGATAGCAGCTGGAGACCTGAAAGAGATTATCATTAACAACAGTGCTCCCTCAGGCAGGGTGGGACGTACTCCATCTCCGTCCCCCAGGCTCCGGGCCAGGCACTTCCCATGGAATTGTGTTCAGTCTTCACAAGCACCCTGAGAGGCTGAGGAGTGGACACCAGGACCCACAAGCCCCCCCTTTCCTTGGGACTTAGACCCCCCCCCCATTCACATGAGCCAGTCCCTGAGGCCTTGTTTGTCCTGAGTGGCCCTGCCCCAGGGGCATAGGTGATTGAATTAGGAGCGGACCTGTGATCCAAGCTGAGTCAATCAGATTGTCCTTGAGAATTTGGCTGTCAGCAACTGAGGCTCCTGAGAATCTGTTTGGAAAGGAGAGAGAAAGGGAGGAGAGAAGGCGGGGTGGGTGGAATGAATAATAGGGCAGGTGTGCTGAGGGCAGTAGAGGGGTTGGTGATGTTCCAGTCTGCCTGCATTCCACCCCAGGTTCCCCAGGCTTGCCTACATCTTTACAATGCGTTCTGGCTTGACTCGATATCTGTCACTTTCTTTTTTTTTTTAATCCTAGCCCAAGGATATATTTTTTGTCCATTGCTTTTCAGAGAGAGTGGAAGAGAGGGAGAGAGAGAAAGAGAGTGAGAGAGAGGGGGGAGTGAGAGCGGGTAGAGAGACAGAGGGAATGGGGGGGGAGAGAGAGAGAGAGAAACATCCATGTGAGAGAGACACATAGATTGGCTGCCTCCCACAGGAGCCCTGCCCGGGGCTGGGGACTGAGCCTGCAACCGAGGTATGTGCCCTTGACCGGAATCAAACCTGACACCCTTCAGTTGGGGAGCCGACACTAACCACTGAGCCAAACCAGCCAGGAACCATTTCTGTCACTTTCATCCAAAGAGTCTTAAGTTCATTGGGGAGAAATAGGGACATCTGTAATATTTTGAACAAAAATTCAAAAAAAACACACAAAACACAAGAAAACAAAAACAACAACAACAAAAACAAAGAGTCTTAAGTAGGCAGTTTCCTGATGGCAAGGACCAGGTCTCGTTCACCCATGTGTCCCTTGGACTTGGCACATAAAAAGTCCTTGCTTGGTAAATATTTGTTAATTTTTAAACAAAGAGTAGGGGTTCAGAGAAGTTAACTGATATGGATTCAGGTCACACACTAACAGTTGAGGTTTGAACTGGGTCACCCAGGGTCAGAGCATGTGCTTTTTCTACTACACCACTGCCTTTTACACACTGTTATTATTATTATATTAAAATCGCAGGCAGGCAGCTGGAGTGGAACTCATAAATGAGGAAGTCGAACTTCTTTGTTTCATAGATGGGCTTGGGAGGGGAAGTGGCGAAAGTCTCAATTCCCATGCAACCTCCTAACCCTTTTAGTCATCGTGTGTATGTGTGTGTGTGTGTGTGTGTGTGTGTGTGTGTGTGAGTGAGAGAGAGAGAGGGAGGGAAAGAGAGGGAGAGAGGGAGGGAGGGAGGGAGGGAGGGAGGGAGGGAGGGAGGGAGGGAGGGAGGGAGGGAGGGAGGGAGGGAGGGAGCTGTGCTGGCTGTTGGAATGCTCCAGGACTGTTATACCTGTTGAAGAATAGCAGCTGCCGGGAGCCCCAGGGCCCCCTCTCTCCCTAGCCCCTCTCTTGAAGACCATGGCCTCCCATTACCCACAAACAGAGACAATGCTTAGCCCAGCAGGAGTCTCCAGGCCCATGGTCAGTACTTGTGCTGTTCTGCCTGCGACAGATTTTTAATATCAGCCCTGAGCCTACCTCGTGTATTCTGAGTTCTGGTCACTTGGTCCCTCCATTAAAGAAAGCCTCCCGATGCAGCTGAAATTCTATCAGTATTTACTGGGTTCCCCGTCTGTGCCAGACGTCAAGTCCCCAGGAGCTCTTGCTCCCACTGCCTAAAATGTTGGTGGCATCATCAGCTTCAGGGTGAGGAGCCCCTAGAGATCTTAATCTGGCGGAGCTGGCAGGCAGCTGAGAGCAAATTCCACGACTACAGATGTGGGCTGGGATGGAGCTCCAGGAGGAAGAATGAAGATCAGAGGTACATTGGGACTTCCAACGCCAGGGCCCCTCCTGGGGACTTTACATTATACCTCAAAGCAGACTAAGCAGTAGATGTTCTTACTGTTTTACAGATGAAGGAAACTGAGATTCAATATTGCTAAGCAGTCTTCACAAGGTGACATCACTAATAATTAATGGAACTGGGAAATGCACCTAGATGTGGCATTTGGTCAATATCTGTTGAACAAATGATCTTTCGGGCTCCAAAGTCCATGCCCTTTCTACTGCAATTGAGAGAAAGTGATGTGGATGTCACACACACCCCAAATAATAATAGCTAACACTTATAAGGACTTACTCTGTGCTAGGCACTGTTCCAAGCACTTTATATATATTGACTTGTTTAAATTTTATCTGACAGATGAGGAAACCAAGGCACAGAGAGATCGTCGCTTCCTGAAGGTCTCAGAAGCGGCCCGTGGTGGAGCCAGTATTGAATCCAGCAGGCTGGCTCCCAAGTGTCTGCTTTGAACTCTCTAAACCATCCGGCCTGTGTCCCGCAGCTCTACCCAGCACAGGGTTCTCCCACTTTATTTTGACCCCTTGGACAAGTGTGCGCTGATACCTCAGAGCTAGTTTGTTTGCATTTTTCTCATTTCTGGTGGAGTTATGTACCTTTTTGTGTTTTTATTTACCATCTGTACTTCCTGTGTAAACTGTCTGTTCATCTCTTTTGCTGCTCGCTGAGTGGAATCTGGGCACTGGTTTTAGTTTTTGGTGAAAAAGCAAAAATTAATATACTTTAGATGTACCGGTGCCTTATGTTTTCCAGGCTGTTATTTTCCTCTTGTGATTGTCCTATATTCTATTCAACAAAAGGTTCCTGTTCTTTAATTTGAAAATCTAATCTTTGTTGTCTCTGGAGATAGATTCTTTTCCAATGTGATAAATGTGGAATTGCACTTTCTTGTCTTTTTTTTATGGTTTCTCAGATGTCCATAAAAATCTCATCTGCAATTTATTGCAAAAAATGATAGGAGGTGTAACTCTTCTCCGTATTAGCTATAGTTCACTCCAAAACATTTATGATATAGTGCTACTTTCCTCACTGTGGGCTTATTTCTAGTTTTACTCTATACTGAATTAATTTGGGATCGTGTAGCCTCTTCTATGGATCTTTTTCCCTCCATTGCTACCATATGGTTTGGATAATTGTCACATTGTAATATGTTATGAAATCTGGTCGGTTAAATTTACTATCACACCCTTTAAAAAGAAGCTTAGTCTTTTTAACCATTTAACTCATCTATCAAGTTCTTATAAAATATTCCTTGGGAGCCTTACTAGGTAGTACATTAAATTTCTATAGAAACTCAAAGAAAATTGTTGCCTTTGGTACCTCTAATCTTCTAGCCTGAAGGGAGTGGGCTCTCTATTTATTTTCATTTTGCTTTATTTCTCCCAGGAGGGTTCTATAACTTTCTTTAAAGGAATCATGTCTTGAAGTAAACTAATATCCAAGTATTGAATGATTGATGTTTAAATGAAGGTAACTAACTTTCCTGTGTCTTTTCTATCTATGTAGCATGTGTAAATGTGTCAGAATGGGAGCTCTTGGCTTATGGGAAGGCCTTGATGACTTGAAAACTGAGCATTCACTTTGGAGGGTGGCAGGTGTTGGATGGCTACAAAAAGTAGAAGGGTCCCTGAGGGGATGAGGCTTGGGGTGAGCAGACCCTTGGGGCCTGCAAGAGGGAGGCACCCAGTGGGGAGTGAGACCACATGAATGAGCATGGCCTGCCACAGAGGGGCCACATGGAAAGTGGGGGTGGGGGTGGGGGAGCAGGAGGGCTGTTTGATTCAAGCCTTGCATTTAGACTCTTGACATTAGCTCCAAATGAGATTTTTTGCACAGTCAGTGGATCATTTTGAGAAGCCCTTGGCTAAGGGTATGACATCCTCAGAATCTGTTATGCTCCTACCCCAAATTCTCTCCAGTGTCTGAAAGTTCACTTTAAGAGGAGGCAGGAGCCTGCAACTTCTGTTGAATGCTTGCAGTGCATGCCAAACCCTGTGCTTGGAGCTCTGTTCAAGCTATCTCGTTTAACCCTCACTATGGCCTGGTGAGGTAAATATCATTGCACCATTGTGAGATGAGGAAGCTAAGGCTGCAAGAGATTGAAGATGAAACCCAAGGACTGGTAAGTTTCAGATCCTGCAAATAAACTCTGGGTTGCCTTCAAAGTCCATATTCTTCCCATTTGCTATCATGCAGGATCTCAATGAGTGGCTTTGTCACTTGGGAAGGAACGGGACATGAGCACACCCCAAGACTTGGTCAGGTCATCCACTCGTTTTCTCATTCATTCACTTATTCATCCAACCAGCGCTTGTCAGGTGTCAGTTATTCACCCCGCTTCTCCAGGCTGAAATCATCCACGCCATGGTTTCAAGCACTAGCATGCTGAAGACGCTGACATCTACCCTTCCAGCCGAGAAGCCAGGATTCTTTCCTAAGAAAAGTTTAGTTTCTTTCCTACACTTCCCAGTCGAATAGCCAACTTCCTGTTGGTAAATGGAGCAGGATGTCTTGTCTCAACTTGTCAGAGCAGAACAGGCCATTTCTCCTTCATTTCCCAAACCTATTCTGTGTTTTTTCTCATTGCACGATGCCCACATCTACCCTCCGCCTTATTCATTCTTTACATCCAATTTTTCACCAGGGCTTACTGACTTTCTTTAGAAAGATGAGTGAATCTGTCTTCCTCTCTGCCTCAGCAACTACCCCTGGGGCTGAATTCTGCCCATTCGGTGAGTCTGCCCCTTGGCTACTTTCCTCAGGGCCTGGCTTTGTGTTTCTCCTGACACCTGTGTTTCTCATGACTCCTGACACCTTCCTAGGCTGAGAAATGCAAATCCAAGTTTAGTGCCAAATCCCCAGACTGGACTTTCATACCACAAATGTCAATCATAGCACCTGCCTGCTAAGTCCTTGTCAAGGGGAACTGGCCACCTGGCCCAGAGGCAGCTGGCTGATTGGCCAGTAACACAGGACAGGGTTTGGTGTATAAGAGGCATGTTAGGGCAATCAGATGGTCCTGAGAGGATGTGCGAACAGAAACATCGAGAGAATGAGGCAGTTAGCAGTGGAATTTCAGGCTGAAAAGTCATGAAGCAGAATCAGGGCTGGAGAAGCCACTGTTGGGATCTTGTGTGATGCAGAGCGTGAAGAGAAGAGGAAGCTGGTGAGTTCCGAGAGGAAGATGGAGCGAACACAGCCCAGGAGCCATGCAAAGGAAGCTGTGCACCATAAATAGGAATCTTTCAATGGAATGCACTTACCTTTAAGGAAAACCTCCCCACATTGTCCCTATTGTCTTGTTTGCTGTAGACTAATAAAGATCACAGTGGGGATTCGGGGGTTCTGCGGCCTGGCTCACATCAAACAAGCCCTCCTTTAGACTGGGGGCTGGAGAGAGGCCGCAGAAGTCTTGCAGGACTAGAGAAACAGCCTCGGGTCTTCCCTCTGGGAAATCGAGACAATAGCAACTGCCGACCTTCTTCCACTGAAGCATCACCACATGTGGTGAGGTGCGGATGCCCCACTGCAATATTTAGGCTTCGGTGCTGTGGAAGTCAGCGATGTTTGTTATTCTGATGGCTGGTGTTTGGAGAAGCACATTGTCTCTGCCACAATGCCTGGTGCTCACCAGTTGTTCCATTGTCTGGAGGCCCTGCCAGCATGAGATCACAGGGCTGGCCCAGCACATGCTGTTTGCGATAAGGCCCTGGGAGGTTTGGGGCTGATCTGGTTCCCTGAGGGAAGCTGGTTCCCTGCATGGGGCACAGGTGCCAGGGTGGGGACACTAAGCCTGTGGGCACAGCCATGTCAGTGTCTAGAGAAGAGGTTCATGTGCATGGGCTCTGGACTCAGACCTCCTGGATTTGTAAACTGGCTCCATCACTTACTAGCTGTGTGTCTTTGGATAAATCGCTTAATCTTTCTCTGTACCTCACTCCCCTGGTTTGTAAACTAAGGATAATAATTGTATATACTTAGAGTTTTTATCATGATTAAAGGAATGGATTAAATTGGCCTATATAAAATTGTCATTAGTCAAAAATAGTTTGTCCTAATACAACTGTGACCAGCACATAGTAAGTGCTTAATAAATGCTAGCTAAAAACGTAAAAAATTACATTAACATTCATTATTATTATTTCAGCCCATTTCTGATGGTCAGTACCTGCCGTTTTTGACCAGGCCTTGCCCAGATGGGAGAGAGGACACAGGGTGCGGATGTTCACTCTTGTGCTAGGAGACTTCGGGTTCCTTAGTGTTAGGCCTGGACCTGCCACTATCAGCTGTGCTGCTTCCCCTCCGAGCTTCTTACGCTGACAAAATTCATGATATTGGACAATCCCATAAGAACCTCTTCTGGCTCTGATTATCTGATTTGAAGTGTCCTCAGGCCATAGCCTTCTCTCCTGTTTCCTTCTCAGCTCTTTGTCTGTGTCACTTGTTTGCCACTTGCAAATTAACAGCTCTGGGACCTAGTCTCACATTTGTCCCTGGGTTACCTCAATAGCCTCAGTAGCTTATGACAACAAATTAAAGCTATAATCCTCTTATTGCCCAAATTATAGCTTAGGCCACATCTAGCTTTACTATAAGAAATATAGGATTTTTCACTTTACCTTCCCAAATAATTTTGACAACTGTCATTTATTTATCACAGTCTGTATATCTGGCATTGTTCAAAGTTCTTACATGTATTAAATCATTTAACCCTCACAACTCCATAAAGTATGTCCTATGATCCCCATATTACTGCTGAGAAAACAGAGAGACAAAGCATCCTGCCCAAGACCATATAGCCAATAAGTGGCAGAACTGGGATTTAAACCAGAGTCCATGTTCTTGGCTACAAACTCTATCCTCTTGGTAGTCCCTGGAAATTCTTACCTGTTCCACACAACAAAGAAAGGCCTAGGACAAGATGCCTTCACTGGTTAATCGTACCAAACATTTAAAAAAGAATTAATGTCAATTCTCAAGCTCTTCCAAAAAGTAAAAAAGGAGGAAATACTTCAAAACTCATTTTATGAGGTCATCATTGCCCTCATATGAAAACCAGATAAGGGTGCTACAAGGAAAAACAATTTCAAGCCAATATTCCTGATGAACATAGATGTAAAAATCTTTAACAAAGTATTAGCAAACTAAATTTAACAACACAATAAAAAGATCATACACCATAATCCAGTGGGATTATCCCTGAGATGCAAGGATGGTTCAACATATGGAAATTAATAAATGTGAAATTGTATTAACAAAATGAAAGATAAAAATTATATGATTACTGCCTGGCCAGCGTGGCTCAGCGGTTGAGCATCAACTTGTGATCTAGGAGATCTCTGTTTGATTCCCAGTCAGGGCACATGTCTGGGTTGCAGGCTCGATCCCCAGCAGGGGCATGTAGGAGGCAGTCGATCAATGACTTTCTCTCATCATTGATGTTTCTATCTCTCTCCCTCTCCCTTTCTCTCTCTGAAATCAATTAAAAAAAAAAAAAATTAAAAAATATATTTTAAAAAAATTGTCTATGATTATCTCTCCCTAGCCAGTTTGGCTCAGTGGTTAGGCCTATGGACTGAAGGGCCCTGGGTTCAATCCCAGCAAGGGCATGTTGATTGCAGGCTTGATCCCCAGCACTGTCGGGGTGCTTGGGGAGGCAACCAACTGATGTGTTTTTCTTACATCAATGTCTCTCTCTCTCTCTCTCCCCCCTACTTTCTCTGAAAAGCAATGGAAAAAATATCCTCAGGTGAGGATTAAAAAAAACATACTCAACATCACTAATAATCAGAGAAATGCAAATCAAAACCACAATGAGGTATATTATCTCACACGTATTACAATAACTATCATAAAAAAATAAAAGATAACAAATTTTGGCAAGGATCTGGAGAAAAGGGAATCCTTGTACATTGTTAGTAGAATAGTAAATTGGTACAGCCATTATAGAAAACAGTACGGCTGTTCCTCAAAAAATTAAAAATAGTACTGTCATATGATCCAGCAGTCTCAGTTCCGGGTATATATCCAAAAGAAATGAAATAAGTATGTGGAAGAGATAGCCACACTCCTATTTTCAATATAGTATTATTCACAATAGCCAAGATATGGAATCAACCTAAGTGTTTGTTGATGGATGAATGGATAAAGGAGTCATGATATAATACAATGCAATATTACTCAAGAAAACAAGAAAATCTTGTCATTTTCAACAACATGGATGAAACTGGAGGACATTATGCTAAGTGAAATGAGCCACACACAGAAAGACAAATACTGTATGATCTCACTTACATGTGCAATCTAAAAAAATCTAACTCATAGAAGCAGAGAGCAGAACGGTGGTTACCAGGGGCAGGGAGGTGAGAGAAATGGGGAGTTGTTGGTCAAAGGGACAGAGTTACAGTTATGTAGAGTGAATAAGTCTAGGGATCTAATGTAGAGCATGATGACTCTGTTAATATACTGTAGTGAATACTGGAAATTTACTGAGAGAGATTTCAGGTCTCTCACCGCACACCAAAGAGTGGGAACTCTGAGATGATACATTAACTAGCCTGACTGTAGTAATCATTTCACTATGCACAGACAATCATCATGCTGTACACTTTAAATATACACAATTGTTTTTTTGTTTGTTTGTTTGTTTGTTTTTAAATATATCTTTATTGATTTTCAGAGAGAGGAAAGGAAAGGGGGAGAGAGAAAGAAACATCAATGATGAGAGAGTCATTGATCGAGCCCGCAACCTGGGCATGTGCCCTGACCGGGAATTGAACCCCGATCGCCTGGATCCCAGGTCAATGCTCAACCACTGAGCCACGCCCGGCCAGGCTACACAATTGTTTTTAAAAATATTTTTTAATAAATAAAACTGGTTCACAGCAAAGTAGGAAAAAAAGTTAAACACACACCTACCAAATAGTTTAGTTAGTCCACTCCTAGGTATTTGCCCAAGAGAAACCAAAGCATATATCCACACAAAGACATGTACATGAATGTCCATAAAATATTATAAACGTAGGGTACAATCACCACGGAATCTATTTCATCAGTGGTTAATAAGATCATTCTAAACGTAACATCATTTATTAGATATTTGTTAACTCACCGTGCAGTGAGTCAAATGTAACTAGCTGGCCTTTCACAAACCCTTAGGTGTTACTCAACCTAAGACGGCTAGGTGAAACTCACAGGTCACACTAAAGTATTATTTGAGTAAAAACAATAAAGCTACTCTAAGAGAAATCAAAATGAAATGGAAAATTCAATCATGATCCACTTTTTTTTGACAAATCAACTCACTTATTTTTCCTTGTTCCCATCTGGTTCTTGTCTGCATGCGTAAAACATTTTTACATAGTTGTAAAATTCCAATTTCGCATTCAGCTTTGAGAAACAATTGCAATGTGGTAAATGGTTTTCCATATTGCTAGTTAGTCTTCACAATTGTATTTTTTTTAAATTTTTAATGGATTTTTTAGAGAGAGGAAGGAGGGAGAGAGAGAGGAGGGGAGGGAGGGAGGGAGGGAGGGAGGGAGGGAGGGAGGGAGGGAGGGAGGGAGGGAGGGAGGGAGGGAGGGAGAGAGAGAGAAAGGAAGGAAGGAAGGAAGGAAGGAAGGAAGGAAGGAAGGAAGGAAGGAAGGAAGGAAGGAAGGAAGGAAGGAAGGAAGGAAGGAAGAAAGAAAGAAAGAAAGAAAGAAAGAAAGAAAGAAAGAAAGAAAGAAAGAAAGAAAGAAAGAAAGAAAGAAAGAAAGAAAGAAAGAAAGAAAGAAAGAAAGAGAGAAAGATCAATTAGCTGTCTCCTGTACACACACCAACTGAGGACTGAACCTGCAACCTGGGTATGTGCCTTGACCGGTAATCGAACCCACAACCTTCTTATGCACAGGATGATGCTCCAACCAACTGAGCCACACAGGCCAGGGCCTCACAATTGATTTTAATGATCATGTTCTTTACTTTGTGGATCTACCACTCTTTAACATTTCCTCTAATGCTGGACATCTATAGATTTAAAAAAAAATTTTTTTTTAATTAGAAAAAATGTTTTAGTTGATATCTTCAAGTATAAACCATTTTCTTTCTTTTGGATTACTTCCTTGGGATAAATTCCTTGGAGTGGAATTATTGGATTAAAATATATGAGCATTTATATAGCTCTCAAAATATATAGTTAAATGGATTTCCATCCCTTCATTTACCACATATTTATTGAGCCTTTTCTTCTTGCCAGATACTGATTAAGTGTTGGGGTTACGGTGGTGAGGAAGAACACACAGTCTGCTTTCACAGGCCTACCGTCTAGTCGGGGAGACAGACTCAATCAGGTCATGACACAAATGGATAAAATTGTAACCATGCTAAGCATTACTAAGGAATGAGAGACATGGAACTATAAAAGTATGTCACGGTGGAACTTTGCCTGGTGGTTAGTGGAAGGATTTCCTAAGGAAAAAGTGATTGAGCTGGGGACCAAAGGATAACTACGAGCTAATTAGACCAAAGAGGAGGAAAGAATAACATTCTAGACAGAGGGAGCAGCAAGTACAAATGCCTTTTGGCAGCGTTAAGAAGACTACAATAGCAGGAGCTCAAAGAGCTGGGGGAGCCTGGGGCAAAACCAAGCAGGGCCTGTGGGCCACGAAAAGGGTGCCTCCTGCCTGTGGGTGCCACGGGACCCCCCTCAACTGGCTGTGCGCTTTGAAACATGCTCTGGCTGAGGTATGTGGGAGGGGGGAGTGTGAAGGGGTGAGGAATCCCCGTGGGCAGCTGTTGAGTGGCCAAAATGAAAGATGATAGCTGTTTAGATGACAAGAGGAGGGACAGAAATAGAGATAAGTGAACACACTTAGGAAATATTGAGGAGATAAAATTGACAAGACTTGGTAGTGGATTTAATTTAAGATGTGCGGGGGCCGAGGAAGGAGAAGGGGCCGTGAAGCACAGCTGCTAGATTCCTGGTGTAAGGAGCACGATGAATGGCGGCTCCATTCCCAGACGCAGGCACCAGTGGGGTTTTTCATAGGGAGCTCAGGGTGCCTTTGAGATAGGCAAGGGGAGCTGTCGGGCGGGCAATGGAAATATGGGTCTGAAACTCAGAGCAGACTTTGTTTAGAGCCATGAACTTATGAGTCATGTATGGACGGTGCCTAAAGCCACAGGCATAGATGGCCTTGCCCGAGGAGAAAGGTTGAGGGTGGACGTGGTCCAGACCAGGTGAGTGAGGAACTCCCACTTGCAGGAGGAAGGAGGCAGCTGGCTGAGGAACTGAAAGAGGCATGGAGGGAAACCAGGACTCGATGTCACAGAAGCCAAGGGAAGCGTTCCAGGAAGGGCAGAGTGGTCACCAGCGTAGAAAGCTGCCAAGAGGTCCCAGCAAATGGACTTAGACCAATGGTGACTTTGGCAAGACCTGTAATGATGGAGAGAGAAACAGGGTGAAGGACTGAATGAGAAACAGGACATGGGGATGGCATGTCTATACAGCCCTGCCCAGAAGCGTGGCTGAGACGGGGAAGTGGGAGGGTAGATGGAGAAGATGGGGTGAGGGCTTGAGGGAGGAATTTGGTTTATTTTTTTATTTTATTTTTGCAGAAAGGAGGGCTTGCGTGTATGGTAAATGCTAACGGGAAAACGGGTCAAGAGCAAGTGGATGAATGTCAAGAGAGAAGTGACAATAGATAACAAGGTCCCTGAGCAGGTGGGAGAGGATGGGGTCTGGAAACACAGGCGAAGGGATGGGCTTTGGGTAGGAGAAGGAATGCCTCCTCTCCTGTATCAGAGCTCTCCAAATTCATCCGAGGACTCAGAAGAACCTAGAATTTGGTCTAATGCTCTGCGGTTGCTGTCTCGAAATTCTTAATAATTTTTAAACAAAAGACCCCGCACTTTCGGTTTGCACAGAGCCCTGCGATCCTGTGGCTGGCCCTGCCTCCACCACCGCCAGAGCAACTCCTTCCCCCCAGACCTCTCCAAAACCTGCCGCAATCATCCAAACCTTTGTGTTATGGCTGGTAATGTAATAGGTGGAAACGTGCACCTCGGTTGTTTTACTTTGCATTTCTTTGATTCCTGGCCAGGTGGACTGTGTTTCCTCCCATCTGTTTACTAACCATATTTCCTTTTGTGTGGACTGCTGTGTTCTTTGCCCATTTATGATGTTTTCAAATGCCAAAACCAGTTTCCTCTGTGGGAATGAATCACAGATTTGTTGAAATACATGGAGAGCGTGTTTTCTGCAGAAACAGTATGGTGCTTGAGGAAGGGGGGCCCAGGCCAGGGGTGCCTTGGGAAGCAAAGGTCCCTGGTGTGGAGGGAGTCCCACTGGCACGTGTGCATGGCCGTCGTTCAACCAGCACCGTCACTTTGAGGTGCCTCTCTAATCCTCTCTCAGCGCAGACACCCCCAGCTCTGTGCTTTGCCTGGGTGCGTCCTTCTGCCTGGAGAGCCCTCTCCTCCTTGACTTCCCTGTGACCAGGCTCACAGCTTTCTGTTCATGTTGATATATTCAAACATGCATATATATCACATTTTATTGTAACTATTGGTTCACATCTGTTCCCCCTCTGGGCCATGAGCTCCGTCGTGCTCCAGACTATATTTCTCTCTTGCTTTTCTCTCTTGCCCTCGCTCTTGCCCTCTTCATCCTCAGTGCCTCACATGGTGGCCGCACATCCCAGGTGCCCAACCTCAGTTGACAAGCGAACGAAATCAACTGTCGAGTGATTTGTATATGAAGCTCTCTGGGCCGCTTGTTTCTCCGCACAATGCTTGGGCCTTTGTTCACATCTGGGCAGCGTGTTCCATCTGGGACACCAACTTCAGGAAGTAAAGGTCTCTGACAGCAAGGTCCCTAGGGAGCAAGGGAACTGGGACACTGTCATCAGGTATTTGAAAGGCTATTGGTTCCTCACTGTGGTGGAGGGGCAAGTGGGGGGCACAGACGGCTGTTGAAATCCAGCTTTGCGACTGACGAGCTGTGTAATCAGTCAAAGTGATTTGACTCCCAAGTTTCTGTATCTACTAAACGGGACTAACTTATTTCACAGGGTGTTGGGGGATGAAATAAACAATTAAAAAGTGCATAGCCCAGCGCCTGGTGTATAGTAGGTGCTGATTCATCTGGAGTTGGTTTAGAAAACTACCCTAGAGATACCTCTAGGTTAGCACTGGAACCAATGAGTGGAAGATACATGAAAAAAGACTTCAGCTACAACTTTCCCACTGTCAGGGCTGACCAAAGCTGGTACGAGATCTGTGAAAGAATGTGTGTCCCCTGTCAGGGGGGATAGGAACATAAGAATGACTGAAGAATCATATTGCACATTGGACTAAGTAATCTTTAGGGTCTCATTCGACCCTGAGGAGCTTGGATTCTGTGACTGGTTGTGGAAAGTCACTCTAGGAGACATCCACTGGATGCACCCCAATCATCCAGTCTTCCTCTTCTTTTTCCAAAGGCCTCTGGCCTCCTTACCAAGCCAATCAGTTCATCTTACCCCCAGCCACAGAAGTTGGTTTGGAAATAGGCATTTTAGGCCAAGAAGATACAAGAAAGTGTTTGCTTGAGGTTCTGGAAAAAGAAGTGTCATCCACTCTCATCTATAGGAGCTATCAAATGAAGCGGGGGCTGGGGTGGGGGGGGTGCTAGTCTTAGGATAGGGCTCTCTGGTAAAATACAAGACACCCTGGAAAATTTGAGTCTCAGGTAAACAACAAATAATTTTTAGTATAAATATGTCCCAAATATTGCATGGGACATGTTTATATTAAAAATGTATTCATCATTAATCTGAAAAAATTTAACTAGATATTCTGTATTATTTTTCTTGCTAACTCTGACAACCAAATGATTCCATGGGAGGGAGGGAGGGAGGGAGGGAGGGAGGGAGGGAGGGAGGGAGGGAGGGAGGGAGGGAGGGAGGGAGGGAGGGAGGGAGGGAAACATCAATTTGTTGTTCCACTCATTTATGTATTAGTGGTTGATTCTACATGTGCCCTGATCAAGGATTGAACCTGCAACCTTGTGTATGCGGAGGATGCTTCCACCAACGGAGCTACCTGGCCTGGACTCAATACATTCTTTTTATTGTTTAACTATATTTGAGGCTAGTTTTGAGTTCCTCAGAACCTTTCTTACCCTAACAGATTTATCAAAAGCCGAAAGCTTTGATCTTATTGGGATGCGGATCTTATTTAGGAGAAGGCTCACTCTGCCCTCTTTTCTTAGTCTGGCTGCCCTCCTCGGGAGCTTCTGCATAGCTCCATCTTTTCTCGTGATGGTTAATTTTATGTGTCATCTTGTCTGGGCCATGTGGTGCCCATACATTGGCTTGAACATTGTTCTGGGTGTGAGGGTGTTTCCAGATGAGACTAACATTTGAATCAGCAAAATAAATAAAGCAGATTTCCCTTCCCAATGTGGGTGAACCTCATCCAATCCATAGGAGGCAGAACAAAACAAAAGGGCAGGACAAGGGAGAATTTGCCCTGTCTTTCTGTCTTCAAGGAGGATATTGGTCATCTCATGCCTTTGGTCATCTTGGCCTCAAGATGGAGCTACACCTTGGTTTTCCTGGTTCTCAGGCTTTTGGACTTGCACTGGGACTGTACCATAGGCTACCCTGGGCCCCCAGCTGCTGACTGCAGAATGTGGGACTTCTCAGCTCCAAACCTCATGAGCCTATATATATATATTAGTGTGAATATATACACACATATGTGTATATACCTATATGGAGATAATAGATGATAGATAGATATAGATAGATAGATAGATAGATAGATAGATAGATAGATAGATAGATAGATAGATGATAGATGTAGATATAGATACAGGCATAGGTATAGATATAGATCTATATCCTATTAGTTCTGTTT
This sequence comes from Miniopterus natalensis, assembly GCF_054644295.1. Lineage (NCBI taxonomy): Eukaryota > Metazoa > Chordata > Mammalia > Chiroptera > Miniopteridae > Miniopterus > Miniopterus natalensis. The sequence goes on from NC_142081.1 coordinate 39,907,367, forward strand.
ATCTGGAGAATCCAGACTAATAAGCTTCTCTACTCAGACAAGCATCCCTGTAGACACTCACTAGCTAACTCCGTCTGTATTTTTAGAGTGAGACCTTTACGAGAAGCGAGAAGCGAGAAGCGAGAAGCGAGAAGCGCAGTTTTGTCTTCAGCTTCCTCTGCCCCCCCCCCGGAGCGGTCTGAGCCAAGGCCAGCTCCCTCCGAGAAGTCATTACCGGCCGGTGGGAGCTGCAGCCTCAGCCCTGCACACAGACTGGCCAGTGTCTGCTTGGCTCTGGGGCAGTGAGGAGCTGCCTTGGGACCGACACAAAACTGACCAGCTTGTTTTTCTTCGGGACCAGAAGAAACCAGCTCCTTTTAATTCTCAATGGTCCGGCTTGGAAATCAAGTTTGCCAGAAGAGAGGGAGGGAGGAGAGAAGCAGTCCTTTGGGGGAGGCTCTGGCCAGGGCATTAAAGAAGCAGGACTTTGCTGGAAATTGTGCTCCCTGGCCAAGACCAGGTGGAAAGATCAATTGGGGCTTTATGAATTAGTCCCTTCATTTTTCTGGGTCTGCTTTTCCTGTAAAACAGGTTGGGCCATTAGGCTGCATAGCAGACATCGGTCAGGGCCCAGGGAAATGACACGGGGGTCCTAGTGGCTGGGCCTTGGGCTTGAGGGCAGGAGGTAAAAACCAGGAGCGAGGCAGGCCCAACAGAGACTCATGGCTCCAACTTTCACATCAGCTCCACTCATGAGACCAAGCTGGGCACAACTGCACACCCTTCACTAGGCCCTGTGGCCCATTGCCCTTCATTCCTGACCTCACTTTGCCTAGATCCTAACCCTTAACTCCATTTACACCCCACAGAGCTTGCATCTGGTTTTAGGCACCTCGATCACAACATCTGGCATCCTCCACAGCTGCTGACTTCCATCTGCTCTTTTGGCTTCTCCATCCCGCTCTTCTGGTCCTCAGGTAGGACACCCCTACTCTGGTGTGTTAGTTAGGTATTGCTATAAAAAATAGACCCTAGCACATAATAAACATGAAGGAAGTTTATTGTATGTCTCACCCACCAGTCCCAAGAGGTTCTAGATTGGGGTTCAGGTGTGCTAAATGTGGGGGCACCTTCTGCATGTAGCCAGCCAGAGACTCTGGCTGATGACAACCATGCTATCTTTAAACCGGCTTCCAAAACCATGCTGGGAGGTGTTGCCGTCAGTTGATGGAGAGAGAGTGTGGAGGGTTTTATTGGTCAGGCCTGGAGAGAGTACACATCTATCACTTTGTATTGATTAGAACCATGTTGTCTGGTCTCGCCCAGCCACAGGAATGCAGTCCAGCTGTGGGCCTGGGAAGAGCAAGAATGGGCCGGTGAACAGCTAGAGCCTCGGCACGTCTGCTTCAGCCCAGTGGCGTCTCTGGCAGCCTGGGCTCATGGCCCACTCTGGCTCGGACACTAGGCTCCGTCTAGGGTTCCTGAAAGTCCTCTGTCTGGGAATGGGAGTGGTTTGGGATTTGGGGAACTGCCATTCCTATCTCAGAAAGCTGAGGTGGAAGAGCGTGGAGCACTGAGCCAGGCAGGATGTCGTACCTTTGCTATCACCACTATCACCAGGCACCATCCTTAACCACACGCCCTCCTGGCCTAAGGAATCTACTTTTCCACTGTGGAGGGAGGACAGTGGTGAGGATGAGCTTGCTGGTGGGCTCAGCAGAACCTTAGGAGGTGTTTCTCGGTCCCTGGCTCTGAGATTTCCCAGGATACGTGTGTGCGTGTGTGTGTGATAATCACAGCAATGCAGAGGTGTTATTATCCCCATTTTACAGATGAGAAAACTGAGGCTCTGAGAAACTGTGACTTTTGTAAGTGCAAATGGTAAGCCAGGGTTTGGAAACAGGTCCTCTGACTTCATATTTCGTACTTCTCTCCCTATATCATGCTTTCTCTCCTTCTCTCTCTTTTGCCCTTCCATCTTTTCTAATGACATCTCCCCACAAAGCCTCGTGCTCCTATCTCAGAAGCGCCCCTGTCCTTCATCTGTGTCTCCTCTAAGTCTGCCTTGTGATAGGATTTTTCAGTGGAGCTTGTTCCCCTGTAAGCCTTTTGAAGGCAGAAACAATGTCAAATTCACCTCTGAACCTCTCCCTCCTGAAAGCTACCTCCATATAAATATCCATTTGGTAAATGAATACTTTAGTCAGAGAATTCTTGAATTCGGTTAAATGGAAAATCTAAGCCAACCATGCAAGAAAGATCAAAGGACAATTTATGGTAAACTGCACACTGGCTCCTGTATTTTTGCTTCACACCCTGTTCCCTGCTCTCATCTCCTGGTTTTCCCAGGCTGGCTTCCATGGGGCTTGGCTCATTCACTCTGGCTAGAGAATTTCCTAACATTTTGTTTATTATTAGTAGTAGTAGCAGTAGTACTATTACTATGAGTAGCTGCAATTTAGAGAACCTCCAAATGATGCCCTCCTTGAGTGCAGGGCCTGTGTATCCCCTAGGCCCCAGCATGGCCTGGCCCACTGTATATTTTCAATATTTGTTTCTTTCTTTTTTTAAATATGTTTATTGTTGTGGGGTTTTTTTTTAAGAGAGAAGAAGGGAGAAGGGGAGAAAGAGAGAGAAACATTGATGTGAGAGGGAAATGTCTATCAGTTGCCTCCCACACGCTCCCTGACCGGGGATCAAACTCGAAACCTGGGTATGTGCCCTGACCGGGAATCGAACCAGCGACCTTTCAGTGTTATGGGATGATGCTAAACCAACTGAGTCACACTGGCCAGGGTTCAATATGTGTTTCTTGGATAAATGAATAGAGCTGTTCAGTGCCAGGCATTGGGTCAGACTCTCTGAACACATTACCTTTGATTTTCAAAACAAGCCTAGCAAGGAAATTACTATAATCATTACTTTACAGGAGAGAAAACTGAGGCTCAGTAAGGTTAAGCAATTTGCCCAAGGTCACACAGGTCCCATTGATCCCAGGTGTCAGTCAAGGACCGACTGCATCAGCTTGTTATTCAATCACACTGCCTCCTGGTGCCTTTCCTTTGCATCCCAGTCTCTCTCTTTCCTTTATCTTCTCACTCACTCAGGAAATATTTCTGAGCATCCATTGCATGGGTGATGCCATATCATTGATTGAGCATCAATTATATGGGATGAACAGCGCAGGCACAGTTTCTGTCCTAATGGAGTTCATGGTCCAGTGGTCAAGCCAGGTATTAAACAAGCAAATGCCCAATTAGATACCCACTTTAAAGCATAGTAAACACCATGAGGGGAAAGAGGAGCATGTTATGCGGGGCTTTCTTGGCTCAGACGGTCAGAGAGAGCCTCTCTGGAGCTTGGACTTGGCAGATAAAAAGAGCCAGTGTAGCGAGGAGAGGGTGTTCCAGGCAGTGGGAACAGTATTGAGGTGGGCCCTGAGGCAGGAAAGTGGCGATGGGCACAGAGAGAAACAGAGAAGGCAGTGTGGCAAGCACTGGCACAGAGGACTGTGCATAAAGATGAGCTGTAAGCAACAGACAGATGGCAGGGCCGCTGGGTGAGGAGCCTGGGTGGCATTCGGAGCGCAATGGCCGACCAGGGGAGTTTCAAGCAAGGGGACTGCTGTGCAGTGAGCGGGTTGGCCGAAGACCAGAGCGGGACGTGGAAGGAGCTACTGCAGTAAGTCAGGCAAAGAGATAAAGGTGGTTTGAACCCGGGAGAGGCCGTGAAGGAGGAGAGTAAGGGACAGGCGGTGACAGAATCGGCAGGGCTCAGTGACAGAGCCTTTGCAGAGGCGTTAGGATTTCCAGTCCCCGCGGGGGATTGGGCTGAATCTAGTCCATGTGAACAGGGAGGCCTTGAACTAGGTTTCCCGAGAATGTCTGGAAAAGAGGCTCTGGTTCATTCCATCAAGTCAAAGCAGCTGAGTCTCATCCTGAGCATCTGTGATAGATGCCATGACAGTCCTCGAGTGAGTGCCAGATTGCCTGTGACATATGATTATTACAGAGTAGAGGCACAACACTGAGATGGACAAGGCCACCATGTCCCATTAGAAGGGCAGTCAGCAAGTCTGCCCCTCAGGAGGGGCCAGTCCAGGGTGAAGCAATGGAAAGAGGTATTTTTTTCCTGGTCCGGGGAAGGGTCCAGATATCCAGGCAGAGTGACCGTGTGTCAGGAAGCAGGCTGTGCCTACGATGCAGGGGTGAGCTGGGGACTGAAAGCTCAGCCTAGGGGTGACTGGCTAAACAGGGTTAAGATGGTGCTCAGTGGGGCCCAAGGAATTGGGAAGACTTTTATGACTCATTTTGCAACTTGAGAAAGACTTAGGGTTATTCTCCCTTCTAACTCTTTCCCAGAAACTCTCCAGTGGATCCCCCAAATGCCAATTATATTTGGGGGAGGGCTTGTTAGGAATGCCTTCTTTTTATTTCTGAGGTTGGCCAAATACACTGGACTTACCCAGCTGCTGGGGGAGATCGGCTTTCTGTGGCTCAGGATCCTTGGGTTCCAGTTCAATGAAAATAATAGGAGTTTTTCAATTAATGTCTGCCCTCAACCTCCCTCCCTTCTCCTAACCTCTGTGCTGCCCCCTGACTGTAGCTCCACAGCCCCAGCTCCAGGTGGGATACATTCTCCCTGCGGGGCTCCTTCCCTGCATCTGCCCCCACCAGGAGAGAGGCTTGGACACCCCCCACAGCCACTCTGAGTCCTCCCTGGTGGGGAAGGCAGGTCCCGCAAGCCCACGTCCTCTCTCCTGAGGAAGCCAGGCCCTTTGAGCAAACCTGCGAGGGGCCACATATTTCCCTCTCCTTTTAAAAATAAGCACTCCCTGTGGCTCAAGTTGGCCCTCACCCTGGCGAGGTGAGTCCTTTCCAAAACCCTATGTCAGAGCATCCTTTGTAACCCTCAGGGAAGAGAGAAGGTGGAAAAAAAGGCTCCTATTTATCCGGATGTTTGACATCCAGAGAAGGAATATTATTGTTTCTCCAGTCAAATACTGGGGCCGCGCTGAAAAATATTTTCAATCTGCCAGACCAAAGTCCGGCGTCTTTGTGAACCACCGCCAACATACGCAGGCCGGGGTGTTGGGTCCAGGCCTGTTTCTCCCAGGCAGCCACATTCCTGTCTGATGCCCTGAAAATGGCATAGCTGGTCTTGGTCATGGAGGCAGCTGCTGTGACAATCTCCCATCCTATCGGTGTGTGGGGTTAGGAAGCACTCTCTCTACCATTACAAGCCCGGCAACCTGGGGGCTGCCAGGGCAGGGGTGGAGTCGTGCCAAGGAAGGGCCGTGACCCGGAGGCCACAGAGGTGATGTGTCTGAAAGCTCCTTCTGGCCAGCCAGTCTCCTCGCAGATGCAGGAGAGGCCTGCCTTGCTGCCCCAATGCAGACAGAGCTCACCCAGTCTCTCCTCTGCCTCTACATTAAAACATTGGTTTTGGAGTGGTTGCACTTTTTTACATTACAAATGTAGTATACAGTCATTAAAACAAATTTGGGAAACATTGACAAGCAAAAAGACAAAGTGAAAATCAACCAATTTCCTACCTTCCAGAGATAATAACTATGTCCATTATATTTTATATCATTCGAGCATTCGTTTTATGTATGATATATAGCTTTTTAAAAACACTAAAATGATATCAAACAGTATATATAGTATTTTATAACTTGCTTTTTTCACCTAATAGTGTATCATGAATATTTCTCCCTTTCATTAAATACAACTTTAATAGCTACATTGTATTTTATTCAACTGATGCATTGTCATTTTTAGACAATTCTCAATTAAATGGAGATTCAGGTAGTTTTCAATATTTTGCTACTCTAAACAACACTGTGGCCATCCATGAGGCTCACTCTTTGGGAGCACCTATAATTGTTCATTAAGAGTGATGACAGTAGCTACCATATTTTCATGTGCATTCTACTTTATCTCCAAAAAGACATCTAGCTTGCCCAAAGTACACAACCGTATGTGTCAGAGGCAGAATTCATGCCCAGGTTTGTCTGCCTCCAAATCCAGATCCCCAATGGCCATTCCCCTATTAGATCGATGCTTTAAAATGATGGGGAGCGTGGTAAGACCAACGCCTTCCATGAGCATAAGCCCACCGATGCACTTCATTAGCTATGAAATGAGTTCCCTGGTCAGAAGCACGCTGTGGGAAATACCGTGACAGTAAATAAGATATTCTGTGAGTCCATGGATGGCGATGTGGGAAGAAGCGTTGTGGGCAGGAAAGACAAACCCATATCCAGAACACCCACCTCCATCAGGGGGGAAAACAAGTGCTTCCAAAATGAAAGTGGTCCAATGAAGTGGACCTGCCGCCCTGTGCCCAGCTGGTCTCCCCAGAGAGTGGTGCCATGTTGGGGCCTCTCCTGGTAAGTAGGTTGGCTATTCGGCAGTGAATATAGCCAGATTGGCCTTGGTGAGTGGAAGTCCATGTTGCTGGGCACATGCAGAACCTCCATCCATGCCATCATGCTGCACATGACAATCACAAAATGGGTCATCTTGTCAACCCGATTATTAAGGTCATGCCGGGCTGAGATTGCTCTTTGACGAGCATTTACTAGGGATGCAAATATCTTCACCACTGAACCATTTGGAGAGGTCTATCCAAATACCTTTTTCAGACCCCCTTGTCATCAAATTTCCAACTGTGTTCCTACCAAGTCCCTGACCAAACCTTTAGCTGTGTCCATGACTGAACATGGATCCAAACCTCTAGCCATATTTCCTTCCAGGCAAAATAAACATCCAGGTGCTCAGAGTTCTGCCTGCTGGGAGGATTCCCTCCGCCACTGGCCTGCAGGGGCAGCCCCCGAGTGGAGCATTAGTGCTAGAGGACATCACTTGCCCGTGGCTCCCGCCCCATGTGCCCTCACAGCGGAGTTCCTAATGAACTCCCCAATGCAGTTATAAGGCTGCAGAGCTCTTCTGTAGAATGTGCCCACATCCTTCAGATTTACTCTGTGAACAGCCACTCAGTGACCCAGACATTGGGCTGCTTCTCAGCTTTATCTTGTTGGTCCCGAGGCAGAGACCATGTCTACTGGCCCCCTTTACCTAAGAGTGAACTCTTTTTCCACCACGGGCTGCTCCACAAGAGTGGCAGGGACAATGTACCTCCCCGTGCTGGTAGTGAGTGGCCAGATCCTACACCCAGAGCTCTCAGCAGAGCCTGGGTTCCTCCTCACATGTCCCTTTCTTTGGGCGCAGAGCCTGTACGTGAATCCAGCCACAGCAAGACTCCACTAACCTCACCCCAGGGTGCAAGGTTGTTTGGTTATTATGGCTTAGGAAGTTGTCCAAATATTTCAAATTGTCTCAATTCTAAGCACAATTCCCACCCCCACCCCCCCACCCTCACCTTAACAACTCTGAAACTGAGTTATGTCTTACAGTCAATATTTGCATTTACTGTAGGTCCCCTTGCCCCAAACAAAACCAAACAAAAATCAAGCTATTATATCATTTGTTCTTGGCTTTGACATATTAGGGAAAATGATAGCCAAAGCCATGGGGATGGGTGAAGTTACCTAAGGAGAAGATGTGGGATAGGAAGGGAACTAGGAAATAAAATAAAATAAAAATTATTATTTTTATATTTGTTAACAATTATTGAATACTTGCTGCATGGTAGGTACTGTTCTAAGGGTTTTGCATTTATTAACTACTTTAATTCTTATTGTAATCTCATGAGCTACGCATTGCTATCAGCAGCAGGATCCCCATTTTACAGATGAGGAAACTGAGGAGTGCTGCTCAGAGCATACAGCTAGTCAGTGGCAGAGGTGGAACCTCAACTCAGGCAGTTCTGGCTCCAGAGTCCTCCCTCTTAACTTGCATGCTATGCCCGTCTCAGGAGTAAGCACTTAACCAGAACCAGGTTAAGTTTAAAAAGCGCCATACTGGTCCTAGTCAGTTTGGCTCAGTGGTGAGAGTGTCGGCGCACGGGCTGAAAGGTCCTGGGTTTGATTCCCACCAAGGGCTCAATCTCCGGCCCCGTTGGGGTGCGTGTGGGAGGCAACCAATCAATGTGTCTCTCTCATATCGATGTTTCTCTCTATCTTTCTCCCTTCTACTCTCTCTGAAAAAGCAATGGAAAAATATCCTCAGTGAGGACTAAAACAAAAAAAGCACCAGACTGGGCAGCCAGGATTTACCCAAGAGTTCTTAGTTGCAAGCAACAGAGACAGATTTCTCTAAGAAGGAAAGGCATCGATCAGCAGCAGTGGCTAAGTCCATGAGGAGAAATGTTGACATGTCAACCCCTGATCAATCTCAGCTACATGAAGAGGGGCATGTGGACATATATGTGTCCTGATGCGATGTACCACCTCTGACGTATCCTTGCCAAAATCATGAACCTGAATCTGATGAGGCCCCTGATGTAATTACCAGTTTCCAGAAAAATCAGAGGCCAGAGGACATGTTAAACAAAACTATAAGCCACAATCAACCAAGACCAGAAGGTAGAAAATACTCTACAAGAAATAACTAATTCTTTGGAAAATAAGAGACACAAAACCAAAAAAGGAGGGAAGATTTTTATAGACGGAAAGACATTTAAGAGCATGTTAGCCAAATACAATGGGTGGATATTGCTTGGATCCTGATTTGAATAAACCAACCATAGAAATACTTTTTTTCAGATAATTAGGGGAAACTGAACATGGTCTGGATACTAAATTATATTAAAGAATCAGGGTTGGTGGTATTGGTGGCATGGTGGTAATGCAGCTCTGTGTGTGTGGTTTTAAAGTCTGTATTTTTTAGAGATATATACTGAAGCGTTTACAAGTAAAGTGATAGGATGTCTGGAACTCGATTTAAAATAAATTATGTAGACCCTCCACCCTAAGGGAGGGAGAGCACAACTCCCCACTCTAAGTGTGGGCTGCGTGTGTGACTTCTTTCCAAAGAATCCAGTACAGAAAGGGGGGGAAATGAGTGACTCTACAGTGGAGACACTTAACAAACACTACTTCAGCCAGATGTCAAGGCCAACATCAGCAACAGCAAATCATGGCGACATTATATACCCTTCGGACGGTGCGATGAAAATAGCACTTCACCTCCGTGGTCTTCCTCCTTAAAACCCATATACCTGTTCTAATCAGGAGAAATACAGTGGCCAAATTCCCACAGAGGAGCATCCTACAATATATCCGACCAGCGGTCCTCAAAATCGTCAAGGTCATTGGATACAAAGAAAGTCTGTGAAAGAAAAAACTGTTTTTCTATTCACAACACTTCTGACACCAAATATGTGGGTTTTCCATGCCAAGAACTCCAATTTTCTGTGAACACCAGCTGGGTGTTCTACAATTTAACTCAGCTCTGACGCCAACCACCTGGGTTAATGCAGCCTCCCAGGTTAAGGGCTCAGCCCCGCGAGACTGCCCCCACTTCAGATGCCAATTGCAAGTAGTAGGTCTCCAGGTCACCCACATTTCTGTCTGACTTGGCTACAAATCAGAGTTTCCTACAATCCTCTCCTCAGGTTCAGTAATTTGCTATAATGGCTCACAGAACTCAGGGAAACACATTTACTGGTGGTATTATAAAGGATGTTGTCAGGGGTACAGAGGAACAGCCAGCTGAAGAGCTATGTAGGAAATGGCCCAGAAGGGTCCCATGCAAAGTAGCTCCATCCCTCCCATGCGGACATCCCAGCACATGGGTGTGTTTACCACCCAGCAGCTCTCAGAACCCCTGCAGTTTGGGGATCTTTGTGGCAGCTTCATCATGTAGGCATGATCGATTATTTAGTCAATCTCTAGCCCCCCTCCCCTCCCCAGAGGATGGGAGTGAGGTAGGACTGAAAGTTCCTACTGTCCAATCATGCCTTAGTCTTTCTGGCAACTAGCCCCCATCCCAAAGCTATCTTGAGAATGGGGGGGATCCATGAGTCATCTTATTAACATACTCAGGACACTCATCACTAAGGTATTCCAAGGGGCTTAAAACTCTTGAGTCAGAAACCAGGACTAAGACTAAATTTGTAATAAAGATGCTCCTCTCGCCCCATCACTCAGGAAATTACAGGGGTTTTAGGAGCTCTTACCAGGAACAACACCGAATATATATTTATTACATCATGCTATCACAGTACTTTACTTCTGTGATCTTCCTCTCCCAAGCCCATAAGGCCAGTCTAATCATGAGAACCAGTAGGCAAATGCCCATAGTGGGACATCCTACAATATACCTGACCAGGACTCCTCAAAACTGTCAATGTCATCAAAAACAAGGGAAGTCTGTGCACCTATCATAGGCTAAGAAAACATGACAACTAAATGTAACATATTCTTCTGGATGGAACTCTGGGACAGGGAAAGAACATTAGGGAAAAAACAGGGAAATCGGAATAAAGTATGGACTTTAGTTAATAATAAGGCATTGATGTTGGTTTGTTACTAGTAATAACTGTACCATAATAATGTAAGATGTTAATAACAGGGGAAATAGGGCGTGGGATGGGGTATAGGAGAACTCTTGGTACTATCTGCTCTAATTTTATATAAATCTAAAACTATTCTGACTCAAAGTCTTTTTTTTTGAGAAAAAATGTTCATGGGGTTCAGTAAGAGGGAAGACCAACAAAACTGGCAGAATGTTGAGTTTTAGAGCTTGGTGATGGATATATGGGGCTTCTTTGTGCTATTTTCTCTACCTTGGTATATGTTTGAAGGTTTCTAAAATAAAATTTCTCTGTTAAGGATAAGGAGGACCTCCCATGTCCCCCAGGTGGACTGGGGCGTCCTCGCTGAGGTGCGCAGCAGGGAACCACTCCCATGAAGCTCCAGGACTGGTCAGGGGCACATCTCTCAGCCAGTGTTGGACACTGGACACTGGGGCCTGCACCACTCATACCATTAGCATTGCCTCTGTGCGTTCAATCTTACTGCAACTGCCCCAGCCCTGTGACTGCAGACAATACACTCGCCCCTTCTTTCCACATGTCACCAGCTAAGTCTGCACTGAGATAGGAACACCTAATTGGCCAAACCTCAGTCACATATTTCAGGGAGGCTGGGATGGGGGCCACTGGCCTTTCCAGCTTCTGAAGGGGGAGGTGGGCTTGGCCCTCAACCAAGATTTCCTATGGGGGGAATTCCTCAGACACAGGGAGGGGGTCTGCTGCTGGGGCCAACACATTCCCTTCACAGCCTTGTGACAGCTCGGGTGCTTCTTTGTTTAGTTCATTGTCGTTTCCCCTGAGCCTAACACCAAGCCTAGCTCCTGGGAGGCAACCAAAGATGAATGACTGAGGAGATCTGGTCGTGGAAAAGACATTGCCTCTTAGGGAGGTGATCAAACCCTAGAGTTGTGAAGCTGGCGTTCTGGCCCTGACTCTGCATCCCACTGGCAGTGTGCCTTGTGGAGAATCACTCCCCCTCTCTGAGCCCCCCTTCTTTCTCTCTGCAATGAGGGAGGTGGACCAAGTCATCTTGGAGCTTGTCCATTCCTCAGCCAAGTCAAGGTCACTCCCTGGACAAAGAACCCAAGGTATTGAGTTCTGCTGCTGCTCACAGCTGACCTGGCGGCTCCCCGGCAGATCCCACCCTCTCTGCTGCAGACCGGGGGCAGGTGTCTGCCACAGACTGATGATGATGGACCTTCAGAAGGGTTTTAAGGGCCCAGAGGACTCTTTCGAACTCAGTTGCCCCATCTGTAAGCTGGGGGTAGTGACCAATTCCCAAGGACTTTCCCTGCTCTAGGATTCTCTGTCATTACCAAGCTCATCTGTGGGGGCCTCACTCACAGATGTCCTGGCTCAAGGACATCTAGAGAGAAAGCTGGGAGAAAGGGCCAGGTAATGGGAGCTGTTTGCTCAGAATCTAGGGTGCGTCCGAGGCTGGCCCAGGGACTGGCTCTGCGGGTGCACAGGAAAGCCAGGGTGGGTGACACAGGCTGTCTCTGCAGAGGGAGGGATCCTCTGAGAGAGGAGCACATCCCAGAACATAAATCAAATGAGGTGTAAAATTGTCCCGAGCCACGCTTCGTAAAGCTGCTGCAGCGTGTCGTTAATAGCAGCCCCAGAGCTGGGGACACATGGGCAGGCACCTGGCGGGCAGATAGGGTGGCAATTAGTCCAGGAGTGATGATGGGGGACTCACAGCAGATATGGGGGGCACTGTGTACTCACCCTGGCCCTCATCCCTCCAGCAGAACCTGTGGAAGGAGGTTGAGGCAAGTACCAAGGCCTGCTTGTCCTTGCCAGTACCTCCTCCTTGAATGCTCCTGAGGATCTCACCATGGGCACCTTAGTGTCAGAAGGGCACCTGAGGTTACCCCTCACCTGCAGTTCAATCTACAGAGGGGCCCGATGCAAAGAAGGGTAGTCGGCAAACCAAGAAATACCCAAGGCCCAAGGTGCCCGGCAAGGCCAAGGTAAGCAGCCTGCTAATCCCCCCTGTAGTCAGGCCTCTCAGCCAGGGACCTGTCAGTGGTCCTCAGCCCTAGATTTCTAGGGTGCAGGGGGACTTGGAGAGGAGTCAGGCTGGTGCTCCAGGTCTGTGCAGGGAGGTGGAAGAGCCCTATAGACGGACATCACATACTGAGGGAGTCTCTGGGCCGGAGATAGGGGGAGGGGGGGTGCAGGTTGTTGCAGCTTGTGTGGCCTGGGGCAAGTCCCTCCCACTCAGGGCCTCCAGGAAAAGTGATGGTCTGGCTATGGGCATTCTCAAGACTCTTCCCTAGAACATTTAACCGTGTGGCTTTCCACTTTGGACATATCAAGCTTGTATATCTGCTTCTACAGGAAACCTCCTGGTTGGCCTGGCCCCTCTCTACTCCCAAAGGTGGACCTGGGCTCTGTGGATTATATCTGCTCCAGGACGGTGGTGATCTGCATTCTGTGCTCTGCCATCTCTCCCTTTCCCATCACACTTGTCACCTACAAAGCACAGTTGGCCCTTGCTCTTTTAAGAGTGGAGAGTGGCCGTGAACAACCCTCCATCCCCAGCCCTTCCTCCTGGGCCCTGGGAGGTGCAGCGGGATGCCTGCCTGGAGAGCTGGTGGAGGAAGGGAGGCAAGGAGGAAGCAGGATGGGATGGGGTGGGGGGGCGGGGTAACGGGGGGCGGCCTACAGGGGCTCCACATTCCTCAGGGAGCCTCCTCCAAGAAATTTCATGCTCCAGCAAGAACTCGTGAAATCAAAGATGTGCTTCCATATGCAATAATTTACCCAGAACATGTGATGAAAGCTTCCCTCCCATTAATCACTGGGCGAAAGGCTAATTGATTCACAGGCGTGTGGTCCGTGCGGCCCTCGGGAGGGTTGTGTGGTGTGACTGTGGATATGACATCATATACTCTCCAGCTGGGCATTCGAGACCTCCCCAGGCAGGGCCAGGCCTGGCTCTCAGCATCCCACCTGCCTACTCCACAGCCCCAGATCTCATCCCCAACTTCTAATATGTTCTTGAAGCTGCTCCTGTAAAACCAGAGCCAGGGGTTATGGCCGTGCCAGAAGGTTTTGACTGCCTCAATCGAGTCACAACAGGCTCAAACTACTTCTCACCAGTCCAGGCCAGTTCTAGTTCATTTCAGTTCTGACGGAATGAAGAAGAAAACTGGTTCTAACATGATCTGAGGTGATCACACCAATTTAGACCTTTTAAAATGGATTGAACCGGTGCTATCCAGATCGAAGTGATGCTGACTGATTTCTGTGGTTCCAATCCCGCCTATGGCTTCTACCCTGAAACTGTTCATACTAGAATTGTCTTGTCCTCCGGCCTCCTTTGGAAAAGTGTGAACTAGCCAACTGTTCTTGAAGAAAAAGAGGCTTGATTACATGCTGGTTCTAAGATCATTTGGAGTGGGAGACTTATTCTACTAATAACTCATATTTACAGCGTCCCGAGTGCCTTTCCACACACTGTTCACGGGACCCCCACTAGAAGTGTCTGAGCCAGGGGTCCACTCTCGGTGCCAGATGGTCTTTAATGGGGCTGAAAGGTGGGCTCTGAATCCCAACCTTCCACCTGCCAGCTCTGTGGCTTTGCTTTCCCTTCTCCGAGCCTCAGTTTCTTCCTCTGTAAAATGGGGTAATAACAGTGTCTCCTTCACTGCGGTGGTAAAAGCTGAGAGAGACCGTCTATTTCAGGGCACTTACAGCACTGTTGTACCCACAGCAAGTGCACAGCAGATACTCGCTTTTTCATATTATGGTCACCGTTGCGGCTGTATAGTTACTGCTATCATCATGCAAACAGAAGACCCTGGGGCCCGGGCCTGGCCTTCAGTGCCACTTGGACCCTGACCTCTCCGGGAGGGTCCACAGCAAGTTAGAGACCGGTCACCACAGAGCCCTCCCCTCTCACCAGCCAGTGAAACACGGGCTGCCCCTGGACGGGTTTTCCAACACTGCTCCTGGGAATCCGTCACTTTGAAACCGCTTTCTGACAACGTCAGAGGTTTGCTCTTTACTGAGAGCTTCCTACAGTTGAGCGAGCCTCCCTGGGAGGAGATGGGGTGGGCTTGCGAGCAGCATCTGGCAGAACGGGAAGAGCCAAAGAGCCCGTGCAGACTCTGGGCTGAGGAGGGAGCCCTGGGCTGAAGATTGGGGCCCGGGGTATCCCTGCCCTCCTTCAGGTCCCTGTACTGGGAGGGAGGGTCCTCTGGGGCTCCCCAGGTAGTCTGGGGAGCTGGGACTTTGGGCTTCTTGACCCTGCTCTGACTAGGGTGGTGGCTGGAGGTGGGAGTGGGGGGACAGAGTGTGAAAGGCACCTCACACCAGGAATGACCAGCTCCTGAGGTTGGGCCTGAACTCTCCTCTCTCTGTCCCCACACCCCTCTCTGTCCCTCTCTCAAAAACAAATTATACACACACCACTAAACACTCCCAAACTAACCACTTATATGCATCACTGTGGAGGGTTCGCTGTGTTCCATGCACTTCCCTGCATTGTCATTTCCTGTCACAGGGATCCTACGAAAGAGGTGCTGCTGTTACCCCCCACCCCTGTCACAGAGGAAGCAGGCAGCTCACAGAAGGAAGGCAGATCCAGCCCATGTCTAACCCCACCCCAGACCTGCCCTTAACCTTCCACTGCCCATTTTTATCACCTCACTCCCCGACCTCAACCCCATCCTGGGGCTGCAGGGTCCTGGGATGTGGCAAAATAGTAAAATGTGATAGCTTGTCATTCGTCTTGACGGTTTCGCTTATGATGGTGGCAGGAGAGGGCTCAGAAACCACTCAAATCCTGGGTTGAGAAGAGAGCTCCGAGGCCCCCTCCACAGCCGCACTCAGCCGCCTGGCCCCCACTTGCACACTCCCCCTGCTGAGAAGCTCCCACCTCTGCAGCGGTCCCCCCTCCAGCACTCCCAGCTCCAGCTGTGCTCTAACACCCAGCCTAGGTCAGCAGCCCCTCCCAGGAAAGGGGTGGGGGGTTCATGAAGTGTCCTTCCCACTTCACACATGCCGAGTGACTGAGGAAATCCTCTCATTTCATTCTCACAACAACCCCATGCGGGAAATGCTCTTATTAGGCCCATTTTTTTTCGATTAAAAAATACTTCATTGAGGTAAAATACGAGTGAATTTTACTATAGTAACCATTTTTAAGCGTAGAGTTCAGAAGGTCCCGTACACTCACATTGCTCTGCACCAGTCTCTAGGGCTCTTCATCTTTCAGAACTGAAACTGCGCCCATTAAACAACAATTCCCCATTCTCCCCTCCCCAGCCCAGGCACCCACCCTTCCGCTTACTGTCTCTATAAACTTGACTCCTCTAGGCTCAGTATTTGTCTTCTCGTGGTTACTAGCTCCATTTTAAAGCAAAGAAATAGAGGCTCAGAGAGCCTAAGCCGCTTACCTGCCATCACCAACTATTAAGTGACACGGCCAGGGTTTCAGCCCAGGGCTTGTCCGCAGAGGCCCACAGGCCCTTCTCACTTTCCCGGTGGACTCCCGGGAGCCACCGCACTCCCAGCTGGAGAGCCTGAGGCCCTTTGAGATCACAGGTGGGATTCGGTTGTGGGGAAGCCCGCACACCTGGCTCCAGGCCTAGAGATTAACTCAGGAGGGTTTGGTTTTGATTGTCACTCCCTTGAATTCAGCACCGAGGTATTCAGCCAGTAGGGCAGGAGGGTGCACAAATCTCTCAGCTGCCCCCTGAGGCCCAACTTGCTTTTCCAGACCCTTTTCCTCAGGAGGTGGCGTGGGGGTTAGACAGCCTCTCAGAAAAGGACATCATGTGACCTGTTCTTTGGAGCTTCCACTTAATGACTGACACTCATTGTTCATCGTGAGTGACACATACCCACCTGCTAGTATGTCTAGGCCCAGGGAGACAGGGAGGCTCAGAAACAGATGGTTACCTCAAAGACCTCCCTGAGCTAGGAAGAGACGTGTCACTTGAACACAAGTGACTACAGAGGAGGTGGGGCTAGATGAACACTCCTTGAGAGCCACAACTAAAGGGCTAAAGGGAGTCTGTAGGCAGAGGTTGTTTCCAGGTGGGGCAGTCAGGGAGGCCTTCTCAGAGGAGGAAGCACTGAGCTGGGAGAATCTAGAAGAGGTTGGGTGGAGAGAGTGGAAGTCCAGCCCAAATGGAAACAGCACAGAGGGCTGTGAGTGTCCATTAGCCTTTTCTCCACAATTAGGGCAGGCACCGGGTCCTCGCTATGTCTCAAGAAGTGCTCGGCAGGGGTGCATGGATAATGTGAGTTCCTGGAGAGGAGGGCGAAGGGAAAGGAAGCCTTATTCCCTGATTGGCCTCAGTCTTTCTCTTCCCCCTCCCCACACCCACCAGGGCACAGACTTTGCAAAGGTGACCCCCCCTTCAGAACTGAAGCCGCCCCTCTGATACCTGCACCCCCTCCGGAGGCAGAAAGAACAACTGAGGGTGCCAAGTGCCAGGTGGCCCTTCAGCACCTTTATTATGCAAAGTGCTGAGATGTCAGAAAACCTCAGCATATTATTCGTGGATTCCAAAGAAATAACCCGGAGAAGAGGCTGTGAAAGACATGGGTTTATTAAGACTTACATGTGCACTGGTGGTGGCCAACCCAGTGAAGTTTACTGCCACACCGGCTGCCACTGGTGAAATTGTCCCACTAAATCCCATCTGGCCTGTGGACGGACTGCACCAGGGACAGCCAGCTGGTGTTATTGTTTTGCCACTCCCCAGACTTTCCCAGGTTTTATAGAGTACAGAAAACAGAGAAAAAACAAGGCATGCAGGGGGAGGGGACGTGCCCCTGCACAAGCTGTGTGAGGTCAAAACACTAGTTGTTTGCAATCTAGGCTCACATCTAGAAGCAGTTTCTCTTCAGCGTTTCTTAGACCGAGTTGCTGGCCAGGTTCCCAAGGTCTCAGTTGCTTACAGATGGCCTTCCCTATATTCCCACAGGGTGGGAGGGGGAGCTGGAGCATGGCAAGGGGCCCAAGTTTCCATTTACCATACAACCTTGCACATAGTAGGTCTCAGAAAGTGCCTTTATCATAACTTCTGTTTGGAGGAAGGGGAACAGATCAGGTGACGCCCCTGTTTGTAGTATAGAGTGTTGGCTGTGAGTCACCTGGAATTTCCTAAATGAGTAAGTCAGGTGGAGGGAGGGGCAGGGAGAAAAAGAAAAATGATGCACTAAAATTTATAGGAGGCGGAGAGCCCCGCTACTGTGGGGAATCTGTGAAGTCTTCCAGGAGGTGGCAGCATTTGCTAAGACGGCCTTTGAAGACAGAGAATATTTTGAGCAGTTGGAATGGGAGTGGTGGTGAGGGCAGGCACCCCAGGTGGAGGGAACTGCAGGGGCAAAGGCCCAGGGGTGGGCTTGTGTGGGCCACACACAGGCCAACAAATGTCCACCTGGGCTGAAACCTGAGGGGAGTGAAGAGGAGTCCAGGGCTGGAGTTTGGGGATGAGCAGAAGTGCCAGGTCGGGGGCACTGTGCGGTTGGACTCTCTCGGGAAGGTCCTGGGAAGACTTTGGAAGTTCTTGAGCAGAGAACCTGAGGAAGAGCAAGCTGGCAAGTTTCCACAAGGCGCTGGAGCCTGGAGAGGAGACGGTCACAGGGGCCCTACAGAGGTAATAAGACAAGAGCTGCAATGGTGTTGAAGGGAGCAGAGAAGGGGGGCGCGGGACTTGACAGCAGACACTCCACGGAAACACTAGTCCATCTTCCTGTCCTTCGGATGGGAGAACTGACAAGAACTGCCCAGGTCGCCCAGCTGGTTAGGGGCCTGGCCTCCATCCACTACAACAGGGATGGAAATCCCCCATAGACGGGCAGAGGCCGCCAGCAGGGCTGCCTGGAGAAGGATTTCAAACGGGAAAGAAGAGTGACCTGACTGATGGATGACGTCTGCCGAGGGAGAGGGGACAGAGCAGAGCGGCCTCCGTGCAGCCTGTTTGCTCACTGCCTTCTGAAGCCCCGGGGCTAATGGTCCTGCCTCCCCAGCTTACAAAATAGCTGCAAAGATCAACAAGGTCACATGGATGAAATGTTTTGAAGACTATCAGGGCTGTATAAGTAGGAGGGGCTGTTCCTATGGTTATGAGGCCTCTCTTAGTCACCCTGGTTCCGGTGCCAGAAAAAACACACAGCCCCCAATATCCTCGACAGCCTTCGCCCACCCACTGTCCCAGCATGTCGCTGCCTGGTTGACTAAAGCAGGCTTAGTCACAGGTGGCTGCACGGGGGCTGAGGGAGGGAGCCTATGGAGGGTCGACATATTTAACAGCCACAGGCCAAGGCCCCGTGAGTCACCGCTCCTGGGCACATGGAACAGGGAGCAAGGTCCCTTTCAGGATCAGCAAGGGCCTGGCCCTGATGGAAACTGCAGCCAAATTAACTGTTTTTGCCACATCTTGTCAGATTTGAGCTCAGTCTCATCATGGGCTTTTCTCTGGCCCTGGATCCTCTTGTTTGTCCTTCTGCGTGATGCCACCTTACCGGCTCGTTTGCTCCCAGAACAGTGGACACCGAGAGCAGGAGAAGTCCTTTCCAGTAGGTGCAATCCAGAGGGACTTCTTTTCATGGAGGTTTTGTAGAGAAGTGATTGGTGAAGCAGAGACTAGATTCAGACTCGCAAGACCTAACCTCTCAGTGCCTCAGTTTCCTCATCTATAAAATGGGGATTAAATCATCTGCCCTGCCTAGCTCCCTGGGAAGGTAAGATTTAACTCTGAAATAAACTTTGCTCGTAAGGACGGCCAAGTTTGGGAAGGCTTTCCATACCGACATTTGAGCCTCGCAGGGCTCCTGTAGTGTATGCAGGGCCCGTGTTTGTAGCACCCCCATTTCACAGGTGAGGAAACCAAGGCCCAGAGTCACATGGCCAGTTAGGGATGGAGCTTCCAGGTTCTCATGCTCTGCTCACAATGATGCCAGAAGAACAGACATCAAGATGCAGCTGTAGAGACAACCCAACCACATAAATGGGAAACACAATCAAATGAGAGCACCTGGACCATGCTCTGGGCTGAGGGTCCAGGGGGATGCCCTGCCTGAGAGCTTCAGGTCAGGTGCCCAGAGACTGCCCATCCCTGAAAGGGGACCACCCGCACCCAGGCCTCTGCAGCCGCCCTCATGCTGTGGGGACCTTTCCCAGCCTCCACTGCCCGCAGTCTTCCCGTGTCCTCACAGGCCTTGTCTTGCCCACACTCGGCCCAAGTCTGTGCTCTTGCTTTGCTGGTCCTCCTACCGAAGCACCCTCCCTCTGCCCACCTGTCAACTCAGTGAGAGTCTTCCCTCCTCCCAGAGGGACTTAACTGGTGGGTTTGGGGCTGGAATCATCTCAGGGTCTCCTCCCCACCCCCAGGAGCACCACCACTCCTGCCCCACACTCATCCTTGTTGCTCATTTGTCATTTACATGGCTGGCTCCAGTGATGCCCAGATGCCCAGCACCTGCTACAGCGCTGGGCAGACAGCAGCCAGTGAGGAAGGTTTGTCCAATTGAGCTGAACAAGGCAGCTATCCCCTCTCCAGGCTTTGGGTCCCACCCCTGACGAGTGGGGTTGATGGCGGCTGTAGGGTCCACTCGACACCCAGCATCAAATGATCACGTGGAGATTGCTTTTCACGCTGACAGGCAGTGAGTCTGAATTCGGCATGGTTATCCCCCATGCACCCCACTTAGCTATAACCTCTGGATTCCTCCAAAACCCCAGCCAGCGCCAACATCCTTAGAGGCCACCACTCCTTACCTGGTGGTGAGCTTGCTCCCCCACACCTAGGCTGCAAGCTACTGGGGCAGGGACCCGGCTCTCTGCCACTCGGCCCCAGTAGCTGCAGCAGGGAGCCCTCCCCGTGGCCACTCGTGGCCAGGTGCCCATCAGCTGCACAGCCCTCTGGGCTTCTGGGCTCAGGCGTTTTTTTGTGTGTGTTTTTTTTTGTTTGTTTTTTTAAAATATATCTTTATTGATTTCAGAGAGAGGAAAGGAGAGGGAGAGAGAGATAGAAACATCAACGATGAGAGAGTCATTGATCGGCTGCAGCCCGCAACCCGGGCATGTGCCCTGACCGGGAATCGAACCCTGATCGCCTGGATCCTAGGTCAACGCTTAACCACTGAGCCACGACCGGCCGGACGGGCTCAGGCATTTTAACCTGGGCTTGGAAGCCCCCGAAAGTGTGTGTAAAATGTGTGGGGATGGGCACCATGCTCATGTGGGACTTCCCAGAAAGGGGGCCCACAGCTCTCACTGGAATCTCCAAGGGCCCAGCACCCCCAAAGTATCAGAACGACTGCCCCTTCCTCCTGTCACCTCCCGCGTTACACAAGATGGTCCCTGTGTCTGTGACCCCAACTGGACTGTCGCTCCCTTGTCTTGGTATCGTGAGCACTGGTCCCAGGCCTGCCGCACAGTCGAGCCCAGCACTGAGTTAGGAGCTGAATAAATGTGCATTGATTTACTCCTAAGGGTGGCCATGTCGACCCCTTAGTGACTGTGACTCGTGTCTGAATGTGGAATACGCTACTGAGTCATACACACTGCCCAGGGCTCCTTTAGCCACCAAAGAGAACACATTTATTGAGAACCTGCTGAGTGCCAGGTGGAGGCTGTGCACACTCACCTGTTATCACCGGGTCCTCACAGCGGATGGAGTTATCAGTCAGGCAAGCTAGGCCATCCTGCCGTAACAAAGATCCCCGCCTCTCCATGGCCTGCACTGGGTGTGTCCCTCGTTTATGACCTTCTGTTCCACAACATTCTCGTTCTCATTCTGAGACCCGGACAGACAGGGCAGCCACCATGAGGCGCTGCTGATCCTGCAGCAGGAGAAAAGGTTCTGGAGGGTCTGTGTCAGTGATTACGTGACCGAGCTCAGAAATCACACACTTCATTCCTGCTCATCAGTCACCAGCCAGCACTCGTCACTTGGGCCCACTAATTGTCCCGTCTTACATGTGTGGGCATGACAGTTGGAGGCCTACCCAAGTGATTGCAGGGGGGCGGCCTGGCTGGGTGCCGATGCGTCATGACCACTCCAAATCTCAGCCCTTTCTTTGGCACCATCCTGTCCTTGAGAGGGGCTGCCCGGGGTCCAGGAGCAGCCTGAAGCTGGTTGAAGAATCCCCAAGGGTCAGGATGAGGTCAACAGGCCCTTGGGGTTGAAGTCCTGGCGGGGCCGCTCTAATTTGTGGAGTATTAAATCACGACGGATGGCAAGTGTCACAGACCACCTTTTGGCCAGATCCTCTGCAGAAAGGACATACCTGTCCATCAAAAGTGTACTGAGATTCCCCAAGGTGTCCAGCTAGAGTGTCACAGTCCAGCTGGGGAGCCGGGATGGACACAGAAGACAACCCAAAAGTCAATCTGTTGTTGGAGCTGGACGAGTGGAGCGAGTCAAGACGGCAGATTAGACGCCTCATCCCACGTCTGCTGCCTCCTCAGTCCTCGCCACAAAAACCGGGCAGGGTGACTTTTTTAAAAAGTATAAAAATTGGGAAGACAGGAGAAGAAACAATGGCAACAAAATTTTGGAAGATAGAAACCCAAGACAGTGGAATAGCAGGGGGGACAAGAGCCACCCTGGCTTACACTGCGGGGCCTTCAGAGGCGCAGGAACCGGAGGCTCCAGACCTTGGAGAGGGCAGTGAAGGGAGGAGCTAGAATAAGAACTGAGGGACCCAGCTTCTCCCTCTCCGTCCCCAAACAGCTGGGTGTCTATCCCTCCGCCTCCAACATATTGGGGGTTATTTTCTTGAGGGAGTAACATAGGGGGGGTCTCTTAATGGGTGGTGGGCACCAGCAAAAGTGGAGGGTGGGGTACATATCACCTGCTGGAGAGTTGAATGAGTATATTATAGTGACACCGACACTACCCCACCCTGGCCCTCTGCCCCTATTCAGCCCCCTGAGCCCTGGCAGCCAGGCTTCCTCTTCCAGGCAGAGCCTTTTCTGCAGACTCTGAGCTGTTCAAGAAGAGCTGTTCAGTTAGCTGGTTAGTTCCTCACCCTGACATGTGAGCCTGCGGCCAGGGGTTCTGCACATCTGGAGAGAGCCTCTGCCCTGAGAGCTCTCTATCCATCTCCCAAACAAACAACAGCAAGTTAGAGGAATCAGACTCTACAGGGAGAAGAACCTGAAAAGCAAACAGGCAAAAGCTGCCATTAACACTCTCAGAAATATACAAAATGAGCTTATAATCATGAAACAAGAACAGAATATTATAAAAGAAAACAACACAGCCACTAAGATATAAAAATGGTTCTTCCTCTTCACCATCCTGTCCTCCTCAGCAGTTCGAAAGCCATTAGGTGGAGCTTTATAACAGGAACTCCCTTGGGGCTGGGGGCCTGAGAAAGCCCAGGGAGTCTGTGTGGTGTGAGGAGGGCACCTACGTGGAGAGTGGCAGCTGCAGAGGGTGTTGAAGACCATGTGAGGGGAAGAGGGCACCCCCACTGAGGGACAGCCTGCTGAGCAGGCCAGGAAGGCGGCCGCAGTGACCTAGGGAGGCTGTCAAAGCCTGAGTGGGAAGAGGAGGTGGTGATGGCAGAGCTGGAAAATGGTTACATCAGGAGGTTTAATCAGATAAATACATATATTAAAGATAATGGGAGGCTGATCCTCAATGTCAGAAAAGCGAACTACAAATACAAAAAGGGAGAGAACTAGATGGAGCTATGAGGGTGCCCAGAATTGGAGGTTTCAGGTTAAACTCTAGATAGATAGTTGATAGATAGATGATAGATAGATGATAGATAGATGACAGATAGATAGATAGATGATAGATAGATAGATAGATAGATAGATAGATAGATAGATAGATAGATGATAGATAGATGATAGATAGATAGATAGATAGATAGATAGATAGATAGATAGATGATAGATAGATAGATGATAGATAGATAGATAGATAGATAGATAGATAGATAGATAGATAGATAGATAGATGATAATAGATAGATGATAGAAAGATAGAAACATGTATATATTGATACACATATATTCCCTAGCTGTAATCAGAGAGGGCCTGGAAACAGCAAAATCCCAATAGCAGCAAGTACACCTTGCGCCCAGCTCTTGGCTTCTAAGTACCACTCTCCCCTTTGGGAATCAGGGCTCTTTGAATGAATAGCAGGTTCCAGAACTGGGGCAGAAAAAGTACAAGATGAGCCTGAAACATCTTGTGGTGCCAGAAAGCAAGGAAGTGCTCAGAGAATGATGGGGATGTGTCAAAAGGACGCAGGTGCTACCGTTAGGCAAATTTGGGACAATCTGACGATCCAAATATATGATGTTGGTAGTAGATTATATATAACCCACTGAGTAGAATAAGAAACTCTTAAACCAATAAATAAATAAGTAAGTAGGAAATAACTGGGGGGGGGGGAGGGAAGGAACCCCAAGTTCTTGCTCATATGAATAAAGAAATGAATAAATTGAACAGAATAGTTGCACAGTGTCAAACCACAAAATACTTATTAATTGCAGAGGGTAAGAGAATGGGTTGTGGTGAAGGAGCCTGGCAGACACCACCTATCGGGCGATTGAAGTGAGCATCCAAGGATGGGACATCGAAATCATGCCCCACCTGGCGGGACGCAAGAAGGGAGCATCAGAGGATTGCACTGTGGGATTCCTGCCAAAGGTGCAGGGCCCGACTCTAATCATGAGAAACATCAGACAATCCCAAACTGAGGGACATCCTCCAACAGTGTGTGTGTGTGTGGGGGGGGGGGGGGGGGGGCGGGTCATAAAAGTCAAAGAAATACAAGGAACTGGTCTACACAGGAGACTAGAAGCTTGACAACTAAGTGCAAGCATGTTTCTGATCTGGATGCTTTGCTACAAAAAAAAAAAAAAAACAGAGGAAAATCGGCAAAACATGAATGGGTGCTGAAGATTATTAGGTGGCAATAATGCTTCAATATTAATTTTCTGATTTTGATGGCTCTACTGTGGTTAGAGTATTTCCTTGTCGGTAGGAAGTACACTGTAAAGAATTTGGTGGACTTGGGAAATTATTTCAGCAATTTAGCCTTAATGGTTGGTGGAAAAACTACTTGTACTGCACTTGCAACTTTTCTTTACATAGGACATTGTTTCAAAACGAAAACAAACAAGTAACAAAAAGAGAAAAGCTTTTCTTGCCTCTGCGGAGAGCTTTTCAAGGTGTGTCTTTGTTGATGTGATGGCGCCCTCTTGTGGCTCTAATAGCACAGTGCAGCACTTGGTACCAGGTGGGGCCTGGGACTTACTCTCCCCCAGCTATAGATACCCCAGCAGTCATCTCATCCAGGCCCCTGCTCCAGGCTAGGGTTTCTCCTCACCTAGACCATAAAGATATTTGTGTCCTCTACCTTCAAAGTTCCAGAAGAGTCTTTATGGCCCTGATGCTGGGTGGGAACTGCCCTGAGGACGGGACCCCTTGGAATTTCCCTGAACAGACTAGGAGAGCTGTGAACCAGTGTGATGAGGGGCTGGGCCAGTAGAGAGCCCAACTGCAAGGCCAGAGGCTTCCCCTAACCATCTGCCTGGCTGTGGGCCCATCACCTCCCTGCTTTCAACCTCAATTTCATCGTTTCTGCATTGGAGACCATGAAACTTGTCCAGACTTTCACAGGAGCTAAGAGATCAAAATAATAGATCCCAGTCCCCAATGAATGGGTGACCACATGTCCCATGTTGCCTGGGAAAAGGTAGATTTACACCTGCTGCCTGGTTCATGATGCCTCTTTCTCTCAAAAGCATCCCACTTTGGATGATGGACCATTTGGTCACATGTCCAAGTATAGATAATCTACCAAGTGAATGATAAATTAAATGGAAACTTGCCACCTGTGGGCTCACTTCTTGATGAATTTTTGAAAGCCCTCAGGGTTCTGAGCCTTTGTGATTTCTTCCCATCCCTTCTACTTTGGTCATGATCCTTATAGGAACCACGGGTGCCCACTCATTTTAGTATCACTCAGCAAATCACAGAGCTCAAATCCTGGTCTGAATTAGGAGCTAAGCCCTCCTTCAGTGGCTGGGCACTTGGTTTACTAGCAGGGAATGGGCTCCCAGGAGCCTGGGCATGTTGGTTACAGGTGATTTGTTGAAAACAATATTTAATATCAGATATTTGCTGTGGAGAAAAATGGGAGCATCTCTCTCCCTCTCCCTGGGAAGGAGAGTCCTGGGCTTTGAGTTCCAGGGTCAGAAAGAGGTGGGTAGAGCACCAGTCTTTATATGTTTCAGGGACTGTCACCAGGTTTGGTGCATCCTGGAGGTGGATCTGGCTTTTCCAAGAGAGCCTGGGAGCTAGGGTGCCTTGAGGGCCAGAGAGATGGTAACCAGTACCTGGAAGATGTTGGGAGAGGAGATGAGGGGATTGGGAGTTCCAAGGTGGCGCCCTGCGCCTGCTCCCCAATGTGGAAAGGGCCTTGATGGGGAGGTGGAGGCGGCTAGGGGCTGGACAGGGGTCTTCGATGGCTCTGGGTACAGCCAGCCAAGTAGATCATGTCAGCAGACAGCCCCACACAGCAGGGGACAGAGGAGAAAAACCAGGCCCCACTCAGTCATGTGCGGAGGAAGGGGCAACGGCAATGTCAACAGCCACAGCCCAGACTGCGGAAAAGCTCTGTGTGTGTTTGCCACTGGCCTGACCCTGTATTTCATTATCACCTTGCAAATCTTGCCATCTGAACCCTGCAGGGAAGGGCATCCTGTAGGCCATTTAGAGTCTTAGGGGGGAGCGGAGATGCCAAGCTGACACCCCCACCAGCATAGTGACTCTAGGGCTGCACCTCTTGGGACTTGAAGTTGGGAGAAGGTAACCTCTCTCCCGGTCCCCCTCCAGCCCCTCACACAGGACACAGAGCCGGGCAGCCTGCTGGCCCCTCCTGCTCCTCCGGGGCAGAAGCAGATGGCCTGGAGGAGTGGTGATGGGAAGTGTGGCTCCCCACAGCGGCGTCCTCAGGGAGCACCTTGACTCCAACATTAAGAAGGAGGAGAGGAGGCAGGGAGCTGGGGAACCAAACTGGGGGACCTGCTGTGGGACCCTGGACAAGTGTCCTTCCCCCTTTGGCTTCTTGGCTTCTTTCTCCTCTGCTCTTGTCTGTTCCTGAAGGGACCCTCCATGTGGCACAGAGGTCCTAGAGTCTCCTTTCCCCACAGCCCCTGCCCTGGTGTGAGGGTGAGGCCTGGAGGGACGGCAGGGGGAGTCCCACCAGAGCCGGCCCTGCCTCGGGGCAGCTCCTGCAGGGCCTGGGCGGCTGCTGCTCACAGGGCTCTGTGCTGTCCCTCCCGGGAGGGCAAAGGCCACCACCCCTCTCTCAGGCCAATCCCTCCCCTCCCCCAAACACCCCTCCCAACTTGCCCCTTGGAATTAGCCAGTTGGAAAAAGTGCTTTTTCCACAGTGGCCTTTGAGAGGCAGCCCTGAGTGGAGTGGAAATTGCCAGAAGCAATTTCCAAGGCTGAGATCAAGATCCAAGGCTGAGCCCAGCCCCTGCCGCTGGTGGCTGGGACCCTTCAGGCACATTTCCTCCTGAGCTTTGAGCCTGAGTCTCTGCCTGGGATGAACAAGTGATACCTGCCTCACTACCTGCAGGCAGGGTTGGTGCAAGAAAGCACAGGTGGCCAACACACGACAAGTGCTCAGTGTTCAAGGAGAACCACCCAGGGCTGGGGGGAGGAGGCTTGCGGGGGAAGGTGAGAGCGAAACACTCCCCAGGGGACAGGGTGGCCCCCAGCTCTGTGAGGCTGTGGCAGGGGCAAAGGTACTCGAGGGCCAGGAAAAGATGCTCCGGGCCAAGGGGCGAGCCAGGGGGCGTTCAGGGGAGAGCATGCAGAGGACAGCAGCTGCCAGCAGTCGGCATATAATCAACGCTAAGTGGAAAGTGAAGCTCGGCTCTGGAGGAGGAGAGGCCCTGAGAGGCCTCCAAAGAGAAGCTGGGAGACAGGATAAATAAACGTGACCAGTGAGTGTGCGTGTTGTCCCTCATAGACACGTTCACAGGTTATTTCCTCACTGCTCTTCCTCAGCAGCCTGTGAAGCACGTCTTACATCTCCCCAAATCCGCTCCCAGGACCACACACTGCAAACCGCTTTCCGACAGAGGAAGCCAAGGCTCAGAGGGCAGGGGTTTCCCCAAGGCCCTGCAGTGGGAGGTGTCAGGACCCCACGGCTTGCTTGAGCCTCGTGATTTGGAGAACCTGGCAGAGACAAAGGCGGGGAGCTGCGCTGAACTGCACACAGGGTGACGGGGTGACAGAGCGGGCTGGAGCAGGGGGTCTGCCCTGGGGTCCTGCCAATCCCTGAGGAGGACTGAGGGTGGGCTGGGAGGCAAGCAGGGACCTGACAAAAAGGAAATGCAAAAGCAATCCTGCCGCCTTCCTCTGCGAGGGCTCAGGCGGCGGCCTTCTGGGGGGAGTGGGGGGAGGCCTGGGCCGGGGCTGGGGCCGGGGCTAGTGGGTGGGGCTCGGCTCAGACAAGCCTCCAACACTGGTGAGCAGTCCCTGTGCCAGACTTTTTCAGATACCTCCTCCTGCCCAAGGGAACGTTATATTCTCCACACTACAGTCCAGAACGGGGAGGCTCTGAGAAGTGAAGTCACTTCTGTAGGATCAGAGCAGGAAGTGCTAGAATCCTTTAGTCCAGCCAGGGTCTTCTGTCACTAATGCCATGTTCTTTCCAAAATTAGAAGTGCTGATCATTGACCAGGAACCAGGTTCTTTATCTGGATTATCTTTCATCTATATGACCCTCCCTCATTTTATGGAGTAGGAATCTCAGGCTCAGAGAGGTTAAATGTCATGCCTGAAGCCACACAGCATTCAACCCAGATCTTCCTTGACTCCAAAGCCCAAAGTGTGTTCCATGGGGTATCCGTTGGTGTCCTGAAAGGAGGTTGGGGGGACTGTTGGTAGACAAATATTTGGGTAATACAGAGTTAAACAATGATCTTGACATGAAGATTTCTCAGAGTTTTAATCTAATCTATTTCATGACTCTTTAATAGTGGTATACCCCAACATATATGGTCCACTTTCCCCCTTTATCACAAAACATTGTATTAGTCAGGAATGTGTTGAGTGAGTAAAAGAACCACCTTCCCCAGTAGTGGCCAAGAGCCAGTCCAGAAACAGGCAGTCCAGGGCAGATGTGGTGGCTCCGAAGTGACGCTGGGAACCCAGGCTCCTTGTAGCTTCCTGCTCCCCCATCCTTAGCAGGTAGCCTCCATCCCCACAGCGCAAAATGACTGCAGCCTCCACATCTACATCCCAGGCTGGATGAAGGAGAAAGGTTAGTTTGAACCTTTATATCCTGGAAGCTGCCCCCAGCAGACTTCTGCTTACATCTCATCGGCCAGAAGCATGTCACATAACCACCCTCGCTGCAAGGGCGCCTGGGAGATTGAGTCATTTTAAGGGGCACATTATGACCTGGATGGAATTGGAGGTCTCTAGGTAAGGAAGGGCGGACACCATAAAACCCCTCCTGGGATTGGAATTCTACGAACCTCCTTTGGAAAATGCTGCTCTACCCTCCTGCCACCTCCCTTTAGTTTTTGCCCAGTGAAAGTCAACTCATTCTCCGAGGTCTGCAGATGGGCCCCCCCCGCCCAGGCCTCAGTTCCCCCTCCTCCTCCCCACCCCTTGCTCCCTACCAGGGCACTGCAGGCGACAGTGAGGAACAGGATGCCGGTCTCCCCTGTGGATATGTTGCCTGTCGGCGGCTGGAGGTCAAGGGCATAGCCCACTCATACCCGCATCCGCCGCAGGGCAAGCCCTGGCACAGGTGCTGAAGAGTTGTACGAGTGGCATGCAGAGGCAGAGGGCGGCGCAGAATGCCCCGCCTGGCTAGTTGAAGCGGGTACCAGCTTGAACCGGCATAAACAGAAAAGCAGACTTTTTTAATGAAAAATTTTAAAATTGATTTTTTAGAGAGAGAGGAAGGGGGGGAGAGAGAGAGAAACATCGATCAGTTGCCTCCCACACATGCCCCAGCAACCGAGGATCGAACCCACCACCTTCTGGTGTACGGGACGGCGCTTCAACCAACTGGGCCACACCGGCCAGGGCAGAAAAGCAGGCTGTTTAATAAGGACCTGAGGGATGTCAGAGAACACGGGGCTGGGAGATAGGGCTCAGGAAGGGCACTGGGGTCCCCGGCAGCCTCTCTCCGTGGGGGCTGCTTCACCCACGTGCTCCACAGCCTGGCCTTTGCTGCTTCTCTGTCCACACTCCAGCTCCCAGGAAGAACAGCCCTAGATGTAAGCTGGCCCCCTTCTCCAGTCCCCAAGTCGGGGGTCAGATGTCACCCTGGTCCAGTCAACTGTGCCCCTTGGCGGCCGGGGCAAGGCAGGTGGGGCTCACGTAACACACTAGGTGGGAGGGACAGTTAAGGCAGATACCCCAAGACGTGACCCCCTCAATTCAGGGTGCTGGAGTGTAGCAGGGGTCAGCACATTATGACCCGTGGGCAAATCTAACCGGCCCCCATTTTTATATATAAAACTTTATTGAACACAGCTATGCTCATTCCTTCATGTGTTGTCCACGGCTGTCTCTGTGCCGTAACTGCAGAGGGGAAAGTTGTGGTTGGGACCACCTGCGGAGCTGCCTGGCCCTTCACAAAACAAGTCTGTCAACCCC
Source organism: Miniopterus natalensis (assembly GCF_054644295.1). NCBI lineage: Eukaryota > Metazoa > Chordata > Mammalia > Chiroptera > Miniopteridae > Miniopterus > Miniopterus natalensis. The sequence goes on from NC_142081.1 coordinate 39,937,423, forward strand.
TATATTGGAGGGAGGGAGGGAGGGGGGGAGGGAGGGAGGGAGGGAGGGAGGGAGGGAGGGAGGGAGGGAGGGAGGGAGGGAGGAGGGCAAAGGCAGACCCCGGCTCGGGCTTGGGGCGGAGCGGAGCTGGGGAAGGGGTCCTCCCCCGTGTGCTCGCCCGCATCTGCTCTTAACTGAGGCGTAGTGGTACAAGCCTGATTGGGAAGAGCAGGTGCTGGGACGTGGTGAACATTAGGGAATAGTCACTTGGCGGGCTCCAGAGCTGCCAAAAATGAAAGTGTGCCGATGAGCCAGATGTTCACTCATTACCATCCGCTCGTCCTCAGAAACGTTTTAAAGGAACATTTGTTTGTTGAGGAAACACAGCTGTTCCCAGGGAAATGGGTTTCCCTCCTTTGGGCAGAGGAGCAGGGAGGGGGCTGTCGGGGGAAGGACACTGGGGACGCCCGGGGTGGTGGCAGCTAAGACTCTCCATGCAGTGAAGGGCAGGGGTTCTCGAGGACAGTTCTTAAGGGGCTGGGGGTTCCGAGTACACCCATCGTGACTTTCTCCACCCTCGAGTGAAAGCGATTCTTAGCCCCATTTCTCAGAGAAGGAAGCAGAGGCCGAGAGAGGCCACGTGACTCAGCCAAGGCCACACAGGTCATGGTGGCTGATCCCAGCCCCGGGCTCGGCCTCTGTTCTCCGAGGCCATCGCTCGCGCACAGGCCCAGCTCCGGTCCTCTGTGTCTGGGACACATCTCTACATCACAGCCTCAGAAGCTCCATTTCCCAGCCCGTTTGCGTGATGTCTCTGCATCTCATTAATTTCCCACCTCTGTCCCCAACTTGTCCCCGGGCCTGTGGTTTCACCGCCTTTCCCTGCCTCCTCCCCGGGCCCTCTCGCGCTGCGCTGTCAGCGGCAAGTGGCTCCGTCTGCGCTTCGCTCGTCCAGCTGTCTCTCCCCGCTTCTCTCTCTGTCCTTCTTTACGCCGGGGCCACCTCAGTGACTCCCGCAATACCTCAGGGCTGAAGCCGGGTCTGCGTGATTTTTGTTTTTGTGGGGTCTCTCGGCTCCTTCCCTCTAATTCTCTCTCTCTCTCTAGCATCTCTTACTGGATTTTTTTTGTATAGTGTTTATCAGGTTGTGTGTCATGAAATCAACTTACTAGATTGTGACCAGCGATTAAATGAACAAACAAAAAAAAGGGAATAAAATAGAAAATTTCAGAATGCGTCGCATGTACCATCTTATGAATGGTTTGTTTCCATTCTCTACAGGACTGTGTGGCCTGGTCACCATGTGAAACGTTTTCACCACAAGATTTGGTTAAAAAAAAAAATGTCTGAAACCCACTGAGTGGAGATGCTTTGGCTGCAAGTTACAGAAATCTCTTACCCAAGAAGCCCAGTGACAAGGAATTTATCGTCACCACTGCAAGAAGTCCGGGGACAGAGCAGCTCCAGGGTTGGGTAATGGGCTGCCAGGCAACACCACCAGGAGTCAAGCCCTCTCCTTTTTCCTCTTGCCCTCAGCCATCCTCAGTGAGCCAGCTCACTGTCCTCATGGTCACAAGGTGGCTGCTGGGGCCCCATCCAACCCTGACAGGTACAGGGGAGAAGCAGGAACCCTTTGGTCTTCTACATCCCTTTTTAGAAACTAGGAAACCTTTCCTCTCACATCTCATTGACCAGGACGGGGTCACATGCCCACCCCTTAACCAGTCACCTGCAAAGGAGACAAGGCTCCTGTGATCGGCTTAGAGGATTCAGTGGGAGGTCTCTTTCCTGTGCCTGTGGATGCACAGATGAGGGCGGACACCAGAGGCCTTGGGTCTTCTCCTGGCAGGAAGAGGGACAATAGGAAGGAAGGATGGGACTGCCACCCACATTTGCCACAGCTTCTTACTGTCCTTTCTGTCTGGGTGCCTGCCTCAGTTTCCCTCCTAGTCCCTGTTTGGGCCTTCCTGAGGGGAGGCCACAGTGAGTGTGGGTTACAGTTTGGGCTCTCCGTATTAGTTTCCTGTGGCTGCTGTGACAAATTACCACAAGCTTGGCGGCTTAAAACAATGGAAACTGATTCTCTCACAGTTCTGGAGGCCGGAAGCCCAAAGTCAAGGTGTCGGCCGGGCCACGCTCCCTCTGAAGGCTCTAGGGGAGAACCCATCCTTGCTGTTCCAGCTGCCAGTGGGCCCAGCTGTTCCCTGGCTTGTGGCTGCATCGTCTGTCTCTGTCTCCCCTTCACATGGCCTTCTCCTCTTCTCCCATCTCTCCTCTAGGTGTCTCTTACAAGGATACTTGTTGTTGGATTTAGGGCCACCTGCATAACCCAGGAGAACCCATCTCAAGATACTTAACTTAATTATATCTACAAAGACCTTTTTTCTCAACTAAGGCCACATTTGCAGGTTCTGGACACAGACATACCTTTCGCTGCCACTATTCTGTCCACTATAGGACCTCTGCTCACCTAGCCCAAGCTCTTGCAAGGGCAAGGCCCCAAGTCACAGCCTCTCTCCCACTTGCCACCTTGAAGCCTTGACCTCTGAGCTGCAGTGTCCTCATCTGCCAAGTAGAAAACTGAATGGGTGACTGACAGACCTGGCAAATGTCAAGAGGCCATGTCAAGCAGGCTGACTTTTCCCACCCATTCTTCAGGGAATTGGGGCCTTTCTGGAAACTGGGCTGAGACAGTAGGGCCCAGTGAGCTGTGAGAAAAACACCCCCAGGTTCCTCATGAGGGTCATAGGGCCAGCCTCCCCCTCACAGTCACTCCCTTGAGCCAAAGCATAAGATCATAAGATCTCTAGAAGGCTCCTCTGATAAGGCTGCACCTGTTACGGGGGTGTGTGTGGGAGGGGGGTGCTTACCTGGCCACAACCACAGCTACAGTAGGAGTAGGAGTTACTGCCCCTCAACTCTGCCTAACACCTCTCAGCTCCCCAAGGGCCCCCACACATCGGACTCCAGCAATAATCCTCATGGTGTAGGTAAAGTGACTGAAGTATATTCATTCCTGCATTCATTCATTCAACAAATATTGATTGAGCACCTATTACGGGTCTGCCAGACACTGTTTCAGGCCCTGGGGATTCATCAGTGACAAGACAAATATCCCTGCCCAAATGGAGCTGACATGTAGCAGAGAGAAGCTAAGTGACTTGCCCAAGGCCACATGGAGCTAAATGACCAGACCAGGCCCAGCACCGGGTCCCCTTGGTGTCCACTAGTAGATGGAGCAGTGGTCTTCTAGAAAGAATCGTGGGAGTGACGGGACAAGGGTGACAATGTTGAAAGGGTGTGTAATAAAGAATTTGACTGGCCTTTGTCCCCTGTCCCTGGGAGTTAACTTCTAATCCTTTGGAATTTCCTAAGATATAGGGGTATCTTCCTTATTCACAGTGGGTCTCCCAGAGTTTATGCTAATGAGATGGCCTAGGATGGGGCCAGCTGTATCAGAAGACCCACTGTGTGATTACAGGGTTGGGGCTTTGAGTCAGGTGATATCAGCCTGACCTTGGGTATGGGGGGGGGCAGTGATTCTGTCAGTCACCCCTGCATAATGAAGCCTCAGTGAAAACTCTGGACACGAAGCTCAGTGAGTTATGCTGGTTGGCAATATGCTGTGAGTTTGTCACCCTCCAGGGCTGAGAGGGAAATGGGTCCCTGAGGGTGACAGAGGCTTTGCACGTGGAACCCTCCCAGACCTCGCCCTGTGTGTGTCTCCCTCTCACTGGTTCATATTTATAAGCTTTTCTATGATAAAACTATAATCAACAAAAACATAAATACTATATGATTCCACTTCTGTGAGGTAGCTAGAATAGTCAAATTTATAGACAGAAAGTTGAGAATGGTTGCCGGGGGCTGAGGCAAGTGGGGAAGAGAGTATTGTTTAATAGGTGTGGTTTCAGTTGTACAAGATGAAAAGTGTTCTGGAGATGGTGACACAATGTGAACTAGTACACTTAAAATAGTTAAGGTGGCCCAGCTGGCGTTGCTCAGTGGTTGAGCGTCGACCTAGGAACCAGGAGGTCACGGTTCGATTCCTGGTTCAGGCACATGCCCGGGTTGCGGGCTCCATCCCCAGTAGCGGGCGTGCAGGAGGCCGCCCATCAGTGACTCTCCCTCATCAGTGATGTTTCTATCTCTCTTCTTCTCCCTTCCTCTCTCTGAAATCAAGAAAGACATATTTTTTTTTAATGGTTAAGATGGTGAATTTTATGTTATGTGCACTTACCACAACTATAAAAAACTATCATCAGACATAGAGCACTTTCCTGAGTTCTATGAGTCCTTCTAGCAAATTATCAGCCTGAGGCTGGTGACAGGCACTCCGGCATTTGTAGCCAGCTGGTGGTCAAGACCAGCGGTGGCCCTGGGAGTCCTTGGACTTGCAGCTGGTTCTAGAATGAAAGCCTCACCCAGGACTGTGTCCTCACCTGTGAGGTGGGCCCAACTCCAGGTCAAAAGGGCAGGAGAGGCAGAAAGTGGGAGCTGGCTGGTGCAGCAAATGGCTTTTGGAATCCCACCCAGCCCTGAGTCTCTGTGGTTCCTCCATGAAGACCCCAGCCCCAGGGCACCTGCCCCACTGCTGTTCACTCACTTGCTCCACAGCCCTCTCCCTTGGGTGTCTTTTCAGGGTGGGTGTGTGTGTGTGTTCTCTCCCCATCAAGACTGCGCTCCTCCAGGCCTGGAATTACACTTTCTACGATTTTGTTGCTTCCACCACGAAGGGTTTCTCTGTGGATGAACTGAGCAACCTTTGCTGCTTCCCCCTCTAGGAGGCTCCCATGGTGGGGGCTCAGTGCTGGGGCTCCCTCTTAAGAGTTTGCTTCTTTGGGTTTGTGCTGGATTGTTCTTGGGCAGTACCTCTAGGTAGAGACCACAGGAAGGAGGAGAGCTGCTCAGCTGTAATACACCCCAAGCTTGCCACCCTACCCCCGTCCTAAAGCCACTGGAAGGGATCAGACCCTGCTCAAGGGTGACCTCACCACCCTGGGGACGTGGGCTGTTTAATTAGAACACCTTCAGTTGGAAACGCTCATTCCTTTATGGGGAAAACAGGGACTGGCTTTTAAGGACATGCCATAAGTTTTACAGTTATTGGATTTTTCAACTTGTTTACAAAAGCAATATTGTTAAATGGCCAACGGCCAGGCCCAGTTGTTTTTCCTCCTGTGCCTTCTGACGACAGGAAAGCATATTATGCCCCCAGCCGGCTCCCAGGAGGTGCGCGGAACGGCATTCCATTTTGCTATCTGTTTAATTATCCATTCAGCCGGGCTGACGCTAAAGCTCTTCCTCGTTTGTTCACAGCCAGATCTGTTCTGGAATGCAGCTAAGAGCTCCTTCCCCATTCCTCCACCCCCTGCAGCAGCTCCTGCGAGCAGCTTCACTCCGAGAAAATGCCAGCCCCCCAAGAACCTGTCCCTTTGAAACAATGGATCCAGAGGGAGTGTGGTAACCTGGGTGACCTTGACACTTGACTTACCGCCTCTGGGTCATGGGCCCCTCATTGCTCAGAGAAAGAAGACTGCTTTAGAAGAGTGGTTTCCAAGCAAGGCTGTGGACACCAGAAGCCCCTGGGAGAGATTTAAAAAGAAAGCTTGCCCTGCCTTGCTCTTTCAGGTTCTGACTTAGAGGGACTGGGTCTTCAAATCTGGAGTTTGAAAAGCTCCCCAGGTAACTCTCATAAGCTAGCAGCCAGGTTTAGAGCCCTTTGGATCTGATCATCTTTGCCTGCCTTTGACCCTGAGGTTCTGTGGTGCTCTGTCCCTGTGGGGGGAGGGAGGGGACCGGGCCTTCCTCCTGCTCTTTATACCAGCACCAAGTAGGAACACGTCTGCTCAGCTGGCTGAGGGAGAGTAAGCTCACACCTGGTGAAAAGTCATCTTAGGGAAACATCCAGGTGGCTGCAGCTCCAGAATCATCAGGTAGCTGTAAATAAACTGGAACGTGGATATAAGATGGTGCATGCGTTTTGTGAATGATGTCATCATGGGATGCCTGCACTGGCTCAGCAGGGCATCTGTAAGGCCTGGAAAACCGTATCCCTCTCCTTTCCTTGGGAAAGTGCCTCTGTATGAAAGTGAACTTAATAACTGCTACTGGCTTGACAAAGGGATGTAGAGCGGAGGATGAAGGACAGATGGCTTGAGGAGGGAGCAGGTTTGTCCTGAGAGAAGTAGATCAGGGGAGAGGAGGGGCCAGGAGCTCCTGTGTTCAAACTCCCCCAGCCCACCCCCTCTGCAGCAGTTGGAGTGAGAGTAACGGCAGAGTCATAATTACACTGTGGATGGAAAAAGGAGGCTGTAATAAATCTAACCAAAAGCAACCTCACAGGGTGATCTGATCATAAACTCCTAACCGGGCAGGTCACGGTGCATAGACATGCCCCAGGCCTATAGTTTCCTCGGTGAAAGGTTTTATGCCAGCCCTGTCCATTGCTCTTGTCCATCTGGGTTAACACAGCTTTGAAATGCTAGAAGTCATCCTCTTTTCCAGACCCCTTGAAGGTGTAACCACCCTCAAGAGAACACACAATCTTAACTCCTGTAATCCAGCCCTGCCTGGTTTTCTTCCACCATCATGTAATCTTCCATAAATTCCCTCCTTGATTCCAAATGCATAAAAGAAAATGCAAACTGCCTTCAAGATCTTGCTCCCAGTGCAGTGAAGACCTGGGGATGGGACAGGAGAGGAGGGGAGGAGGGGGACATCTGTAATACTTTCAACAATGAAGATAAATTTTTTAAAAAGAAACAAAAGATCTTGCTTCTAGGCATTGTTGTTTGGGCTCAAATAAACTTTTATAAAAATTCTTTACATCTTTGGACATTTCCTATGTGGATAACACTAAGGCTTAATAACCTTTCCATAGCACTTAAAGATCTATAACCCACTTATACATCCATTATCTCACTCTATCCTTACACTATCTCTGTGGTGCAGGCAGGGCCAGCCCATTTGACACTTGAGGACTCAAGACAGGGCTGAGTGTCTTGAAAAAGGTCATAGGGCTGCTACGCGGTGAGGCAGAATATGCTCTAAAATCTAATTCCAAGTCCGTAGCCCCATGGGCTTCCTTTATTAAAACATACTTACTTGTGCATGGGCCTTCACTGTTCTCAAAGTGCTTCGATATATATATGACTTGATTTCACTAATAAGTGTGAGCAGGGAAGGTTTCAGATCCTTCCTTGATAACTGAGGAATCTGAAGTCCAAGGAGTTAAACTGACCACACAACTGTGCCCCTTGTAAACCAGGAGCTACAAGAAGGAAGAATAAGCTGGGTATGGGGTGGGCAGCGAAAAGAATTTAAGGTTTGAAATTAGACTGTAGCTCTCACAAACTGTGACCCTGGGTAAAGTATTTAAATGTTAAGGTTTGTCATGTATGGTAAAAGATAATTTTTTAGCCCTGACCCATGTGACTCAGTGGTTAGAGCATCAGCCTGAGCACTGAAGGGTCTCGGGTTTGATTCCTGGTCAAGGGCACATACCTGGGTTTCAGGTTCCCTCCACACCGGCCGATGTGTCACATCAGTGTTTCTCTCTCTCTCCCTCCCTCCTTGCCTCCCTTCTGTTCTCTCTGGGAGGAAATGGGGGAAAAAACCTCAGGTGAGGATAAACATTTTTTAAAAAGATAATTTTTTAAATGTTAAGTAATCACTTTAATACAAAGATGAACAAGTGTCAGAAAGATTCTATTTAACTCACTGATGAATGAGAGGACAAGTAGGTGTTAAAAGCTGGTTCTGTGGAGAATTCAAAGACTTTACACACAGATAGGAATTGGAACTGAATTTACAAATAGCTGCAAAACTGGTTACTATCTTCAGGGCAATAGTCTTTTGTATTCCAACAAGTTTATTTGCATCTCTATAGACAAATTATTTGCACTCTTATCAGTTTCCTCTAACTTATAGAGTTGTAAAACAGCTCAAAGACAGCAAAATGTGCGGAGCACCCAGAAAGGTGAGCTATTCAAGACATCCAGCCATCTTTTTTGGCTCCTTTCAAAGACTTATAGAATTTTCCCTCACATTGTAAAATTGGGGTGATCCAAAGGGCCATTAGGAGGATGCAGTGAGGTGCATGTTTCCTGCTGGGCATGAAGTAGATGCCCAGAGCGAAAAAAGGAACAACAGGCTCAAAATGGAGCCACTAGTGCTCAGCCCCCCATCACCAAGCCAAGACTTAATACCCAATTTAATGACGGCTTCAGCCCTCCTCAGAATAGAATCTTAAACCAGTCAACCTGGAATTACCTGGTAAGCTCCAGTGGGGTAACCTGCCTGAGAGACCCCTGTCATCCCCTAAAGAAAGGTGACCTTGCCACAAACAATCGGCTCTTTTAACTTGCTTGTGCAGCCCCCTTCTGCCTATAAAAGTCTTTCATTTTGTACAGCTCTTCAAAACTTGCTATTTGCTAGATGAGATGCTGCACAATTCATGACTCATTAAACTAAACCAATAAGATCTTTAAAATTTACTCAGTCGAATTTTGCTGTTTAACAGATTTGGTGGCAACAAGAGGGTCCAAAGGAAACTTCTGACTGCTTTTTGGACAAAAAACAGGCACCGGTACCTGTAAACCCATTGAGTTCTTTGTGTTTCCTGCCGTTTCCAAGGACTGTGGGTAAGTTCCTCTTGAATCTGAGCTTTCCAGTCCAGGGTTAACAGGTCAGCCTAGACGGGCGATCTCCAACTGGTGAGCCGCAGAATTTTTACAGCATGCAATACCTGACTATTTTAGTCAAGGGCACTGAACATAATAGCCATCAGTTGTGAATGAATCAAAATTATACCTAATTTTTTTGTCAAATCTGCAAAATACAAATTTTTTGGTGTGCTGCAGAACTTTAGTAATTAGTTTATGTGTGCCATGAGATTAAAAAAATAAAAAGGTTGAAAATTGCTGGCTTAGACTGACGGGAGGCTCTAACACACTGCCAGTCCTTAGCTGTATGAATGAGTAACCTTCATTTATTCCACAGGCCAGGAATGCAATTTGGATCTAAGTTCTCTTGTAATTAGTGAGTTTTGTATTATTGTACTTGAGTCACGGCTAAAATTTTAGAATGGACACTATGAGGTCTGCATGTTTATGCATGTGTGTAGATATGTGTTGTAGATATGTGTTATTTCTCTACCTCCAGATGGTATTGCTAAAATTAATTTGTAAAAGAGTCCTACTTATTGGCTTAAAAGAAATTAAGCTCTTATATGAATTAAGTATTCCTCAAACTCTCAGAAATATAATAGAAAGGTAACCCACATTTCTCAAGTTCACATGATCTAGGATTAATCTTTAGTAAATAAAACTAGTTTAAGTTTATTGGTTTAATTAAAATAGCCATGTCTTTAGAGTGATGAGCATTAACTACAATACTATCTACCTCGGTTTACTAAAGGTCAGGTAAGTTCATGTTATCGCTCACAAAATCTGTCAGCAAGAAAAATAGCTTGGGATGATGGCTGACTGGTCCAATGCTTCATGTAGTTTTTATGGGTTGTCTAAGCATAATTGGTAAGAACAAGTGAATTAAATAAATGTAAGTGGAATAAGAGTCTCTAGGTGCACTTTTCAGCAATAATTATGTTTTACAGTATGTCTACTTAAATAAGTTTTCCCAAATCTTTTTGGAAACTTCCACCATAGTTTACTATGTTAAATGATGGAAACTCACTGAATAATTAGGCTAAGAGCCTAATCAAAAGGGGGGGAGTCATTTAAAAAGAGACAACAGGTCCCAAAAGGAGTCACTTGTGCTAAGCCCCACATCACCAAACTGAGACTTAATATATAACTTAATTCCAGTGTCAGTCTCCCCTAGGAATGGATTCTAAGCCATCAATCTGGAATTACCTGGTAAGCACTAGAGAAGAGGTAATTTGCCTGATAGACCCCGAGCTGTCCCCTAAAGAAAGGTGACCTTGCCACAGTCAGGTCTTTGTTAGTATAACTCCTTTCCTTCTGCCTAGAAAAGTCTTTCATTTTGTGAAGCTCTTCAGAGCTCCCTTCTGTTTACTAGATGGGATGCTGCCCAATTTATGCATGGTTGAATTAAGCTAATAAGATCTTTAAAATTTACTCAGTTGAATTTAGTTTTTAACACCAGTAAAGCTCCCTCCCCTGCCCCATCAAGGATCTTCCCTTCTAGGATGGCTTCCTGGTTACCCAAACCCATGGGCTTTCTCACTCCCCTGAGTCTGGCACAGAGGAAAGACTGGGCCTTGATGTCACCCAGACCCAGGGTCTGGTCCTGGCTCTGCCACATCCCTGAGAAAGTTATTCCTCTGCTCCTTGGGCCTTAATTTACTGTCAGTAAAAAGGTGTAGCTGCACCAGGTGACCTCAAGATGATCTGTAGCTCGATAAATCTTGACTTCACATTGATCCGTATGGCACAACCAGAACTGTGGATTTTCTGAGATGGATTCATGGCACAGTGAACAAACATGGACTTTGGAGACAGACAAAGGATGTCTGAATCCTAGCTCAGTGTCATAGTATCTGTGTGACCTTGGGTAAGTGGCTGAACATCTCTGAGCCTACATTGCTTATCTGTCAGATGAGGTTACAACAGAGCCCCCAAAGAGTTACTGTAAGGGTAAAGTTGAATAATATGTTATGAACCTATCACATAGTTAATGCTCGGTAAGTGTTGGTTTCCATTCTCTACTTTCCTACACCCACTGGGCCCCCCTGGGGTCACTGGGTCAAATATCCCCTGCCTCTGTCCACGGTCAGTCAGTCTGTCAGTGGACAAACCCTCACTGAGCTCTCCTTTGGCCGAGCATCGGCAGCGCGATTGCACTTGGCCCCCGCACTCACGCGGTCTCAGTCTGGCCATGAACCTAGACCGAGGACAGGGCTAAGGACAGGGGAGAGGAACTCAGTCCCTAGAGAGGGGCAGGCAATGGGCTGGGCTGGGAGAAGGCACAGGGACAGAGCTCAGTTTGGCAGCGGTGCTAAGATGGGCTGACAGGAAGAGGGGACCTTGAGTGGGCACTTCAAGGTTTAGGCTCAGGAAGGTGTCACGGGCACAGGGGCCACTCAGACAAAGCCTCGGCGTCTGGAAGGCAAGCCGTGTGCTGAGAATCTGCTTGTCAGTCAGCCTGGCAAGGGCCCAGGGTGCCTCAGGGGAATCCTGGAGAAAGGGTCTGGACAGGGACATGAGGTTCTGATTGTCAAGGGCTTTGAGTCATGGGCAAAGGAGTTTGGACTTCACCCTTCAGATGGTGGGCTGCCAGAGGGGGAGGCTGTGGGGCTCTCGTCCCCTGGCCAGTAGGTGCTACCACAGGGGTACCCTGTTCCACTTTGTATTCTCCCGAATGCCTACCACATGGAGGGTCACATGTGTGGCCTCCCTAAATAAATATGGTTTTCTTGTTTTCTAGAACAGTGCTTCCCGAGCTTTAAGGTGCTTCCACAAGTCCTTGGGGGTCTCATTGGCATGCAGATTCTGATTAAATAGGCCTGCCACCGGGCCTGGGACTCTGCGTTTCTAACTGGCTCCCAGGTGAAGCTGATGCTTCTGGTCCACGGGCCACATCTTGAGTAATGACAACTGGATCAAGCACATCCTCAGAGCCTGTTGGGTGCCCTCAGCATCCGCAAGAGACAGCAGTGTTGGGAAGATGAGGTTTACATGAGATACCTTTCTCTCCTCTTCTTCATCTCCAGGCCCCAGGTCTCCAAAGCCAGACATTCAGTGTCCAACCGCTCGGGACTCGGCCCCCAACGTGCTGCCCCACCCGATGCCCCTTCCCCGCAACACAGATGCTGCAGGGCTCGCTCTCCTCCCCGCTCACCATAGCTCCTCGGTCTCATTCCCTCCGGGCTAGAGGAGGTGAGAATGGGGAGACTACTTTCCATCAAACCCTCCGGGGAAGCTCAGGAGCAGGTGGCGTCAGCTAGGCCAGGAAGGACGCAGGAGACCGCAGGGAGGCCAGGAAGGGCGCAGGAGACCCGCAGGGAGGCCAGGAAGGACGCAGGAGACCCGCAGGGAGGCCAGGAAGGGCGCAGGAGACCGCAGAGAGGCCAGGAAGGACGCAGGAGACCCGCAGGGAGGCCAGGAAGGACGCAGGAGACCCTCAGGGAGGCCAGGAAGGGCGCAGGAGACCGCAGAGAGGCCAGGAAGGACGCAGGAGACCCGCAGGGAGGCCAGGAAGGACGCAGGAGACCGCAGAGAGGCCAGGAAGGACGCAGGAGACCGCAGAGAGGCCAGGAAGGACGCAGGAGACCGCAGAGAGGCCAGGAAGGGCGCAGGAGACCCGCAGGGAGGCCAGGAAGGGCGCAGGAGACCCGCAGAGAGGCCAGGAAGGGCGCAGGAGACCGCAGAGAGGCCAGGAAGGGCACAGGAGACCCGCAGGGAGGCCAGGAAGGGCGCAGGAGACCCGCAGGGAGGCCAGGAAGGGCGCAGGAGACCCACAGGGAGGCCAGGAAGGGCGCAGGAGATCCGCAGGGAGGCCAGGAAGGGTGGATACCGCAGGGGTGGACCGGCTGCACCGGCTCAGCCAGAATGTCACTGAGGACAGGAGCCCGTTGCCCAGGCCGCCCAGGATCGATCCTGAATTCTAACTGCGGTTCGGGTGCCCCAAAGCAAAGGGTCGGCCTAACATCGGGCATCGGGGAAGCTTTGGGACGAAATCTAGACGCTTCTCACTTCATGTCACCTCTCACTAGAACTCAGCTTGAACGGTCCTCCTCCAGGCCCCTCCTCTCCGGTTAGGAGCCCCACTCCCCAGCTTCCAGAGCTCCTCGTGCTCGTGGCCAGGTCCCCACTGCCCCCACCGCCCCCCACCCTGTGAGTGTGTTGAGGAGAAGCCCGTGAACAGTGCTGGAGGAGTGAACAGGACGCTGTACCCAGAGCCCATCTGTGTACAGATCAGTGGTTCTCAATGGGAGTTTTCCCCCAGGGACATTTGGTGGTGTCTGGAGACATTTTTGGTTGTCGCATCCAGGAGGGTGGGGAGAGGAGGGCACTGCTGGCATCTGGAGACCAAGGATATTGCTAAATACCCCTTGGTTTACAGGACAGCCCCACACAAAGGGTTATCCAGCCCCAACGCCCCCAGTGTCAAGGCTGAGAAGTCTTAGTGTGGGGACAGCGAAAATGTAGGACATAGTACTTTCAGGGGATGTTTGTGGGGCACCGATAGCACCCACTATAGAAACAGAAGCAAGGGGGTGAAGTGACTTGCTCTGGGTCACACACTGAGTTAGCAACAGCCTGAGAAGAGAAGCTGGTCTCTGGACTCAGCAACTAGGGCTCTTTCTAGCACCACACCCCTTACAGCCTCTTCAACACATGGTCATGTCTCCCAATCACCGTGCCCCACTTCCCTGCCACGGTTTAACAAGAACAGGTCAGTAGCAGAGGTGAATGTGTCCTGAAAAACACCAAATGGCTCAAACCTGGGACTCTGTGCCCTTCACCACCAGGAAGACTCAGCCCTGTCTCAGCCCTGCGTGTGTGGAAGCATTCCCACTGAAGGATTAATTTAAGAAAAATTTAAATGTTAACAAATCAGTAAAGGCAAGCAACAGTGAGCTAGTAATAAGACACAGGATGTTCACTATGCTGGATTTCCAGGCAGTTAAATTGGTTAATGCATTTCCCTTTGGCTTGCAGATCAACCTCGGTGACTGTTGGGGACACGGTGGCCACCTGGTTATACATTACAGCTTAAAAGCCTCGGTGACGCTGGCAAAATCCTGGTCTCCAGGTAAGGGCTTGATTCAAGGACAGCAGAGTGGAGGGAACAGATGGCTCTGTGCCTACCATTCGAGCAGCGGGGGGGGCTCACTCTGGCTCTTGCATCCACTCATTTGCGCTCAGAGTCACCCACACAAGCTGAGGAGAGTCACATGACCTAATCTGGCCAATTTAATGTGAGGCTGGGGGCACTTGCAGGAATGTTGCCTTGTGTTTAAAAAGACCTGGGACCCAGACAAGAGGAAAGAGGCCCCTTTCTGCCTCTGGGCTTGGTCATCAACATTTGTCCACTGGACTTGCTAGAGCCAGCCTGTGATGAGGAGAGACATCGCCAAGTCATTGAGGACGTTGGGCGGAAAGATGTTATCAAGCAGGGTCCAGGCAGGAGTCAAGAGCCACACCAGTTATGCTGACAGGAGAATTTACTATGAATCATTGTTAACTAGGTGTAAAGAATGTTAACTAGGTATCAGAAAGGGTAAAAAGGGAGGTAGTGGCTGAAGGAAGCAGATACCACTTTTAGGGCTGGGGAACAACAGAAAGAGGTTGGAACTACTAACACTTACTTAGAGGCAGGTCCCATGGAACTGAAATGTGGACCTCAGAGAAGGGGGTGCTGCATGGCTGGTGCTGGCATCTCAGAGCTTTAAGAATGAGACCACTGGGGCCTGGACCAGGCTCTGAGGATGGGGTGTCGTAAGGGTGTATCTACTGGAAAAACAACAAATTCATTCAGCCTTGCTACTAGGAGGAATGGCCTCTACCAGGGTGAAGAGGCGCTGCTGGACTGACGCTGACAGGAGCAGGAAGTCCTGCCTCCATATCACAAAGCCCAGCAGAGAAGGGTGAGTTTGGAGCTGAGATGGTAACCTAAATAACTGATACAGATGGAGAGAGCCTGAGCCCTGCAAGGCCATGGAGCTGCCCTACCCCAGATTTCCTGCCATGGGAGAAAATCGGTGTCTCCATGCATAAGCTGCCCCTGCTCCGCTTTCCTGCTACTGACCCAGCATCTGTCCTGCCACAGCCTTGCCTTGGCTCTGTTCCCCACAGGGCCCGCCCGGGCTGCCACGTGGGTAGGCATTATAAGGCTGATCTGAAGCACCACCGCCTGCAGCCAGCATGGTGGTGAGGGGCTGGCTCTTGGACTCCAGTTCCAGGGTTGAATCTCTGCTCCTCACTCAATATGCCATTTCAGCCTGGTTTCACCTCTCTTAGCCTCCATCTCGTCTACAAAAAGGGGTATTAGGAAGAGCTGTCTCCCTGGATCATGGCGAAGACGAAATGAGAGGGTCTGTGCAGGGGGCTGGTTCCCCTGCCTCCCAGCGAGCTGTTAGCTGCTGTTCTTGGTCCGCAGCTTGCATGCTGCTCTTTTGACAAATAGGCTTCAGATTGGCTCCCGAAGAACCCATTTCCACCCTGCGCCTCACGGGTAGAGCCACACTCTGTGCCTTGCCCCCCGGGGCTCAGGTCACTGGCTCAGTAACCTGCCTCGTACCTGCCCCTAGGCCCCCAGGACTCCTCCCTGTTTCCCTGCATCAGACCATCTGGACATCTGGTTGTTGCTACGGCTCTGTAGCATGTGCTACACGTAGGTACCATGTCTGTCAGCAGCCTGGACGTCCTTTCCTTGAAGCCAGGTCTGCTTCTGCTTCTACAGGTTGTTGGTAAGGTCTGTAGGTCAAAGCCTGCTTTGTAAATAAAGCCATTTTCACTTAGGAACAGGGGGTAGAGTGAGGAGGAAAGGAAAATAATTAAACAAAAAAAGGCAAACCCTTCATCATCCACAAAACAGTACACAAAAACCAGGGCACTCCGCTGGACCACCAATAAATAACCCAGACCACAAAATAATACATTAGACAGCTTGTATAACAGTAGCATGTGAAAGACTGGGGAACTTTCTAAAATTAATTTTCTTCATTTTGGTTTATTAAAATTGCACTCATCTATCTCCCCTGCTAAATATTTTATTTTTTCATATTAATGGCTGCAATTTCAGCCTGTGCCTGTTTCTTTCATTAACACTGTACAAACTTAATATCATTAGTAGTTTTTCCCTTAATTATGTGACTAGAGAAGAAAAACACCAAAGTTTCCGTGAAATTGGAATAGTATATCTAAATTGCCTCATGTTTATTTTAACATTAACAGTAAATGAAGCTAATGGGCTTTTATATTATTAAAAGCACTCATTTGTGTCCTGCCTGTTCTAATATATAACAAAGCTTTAAAAGATGTTAAATAATTAGTTATTTAATAGGGATAGGTGGAGTAGATCAAATAAAAGGAAACACTGAAGATAACCAATGCACACAGTCGAGGGGTCTGTCCCTTTTAGGGCTTTCAAACAGGAGTCTCTCTCCCCAGGTGCCCTGCCCCACTGTAAATGTGAGAGTTCTAATTTATAATGACCCTGGAGAGAT
Organism: Miniopterus natalensis; assembly: GCF_054644295.1. Lineage (NCBI taxonomy): Eukaryota > Metazoa > Chordata > Mammalia > Chiroptera > Miniopteridae > Miniopterus > Miniopterus natalensis. Next base: position 39,953,558 of record NC_142081.1, read on the forward strand.
AAAGCAACAAAATCTATTGCTGCAGCTCCACGGAGGACACACATGTGAGGGGGGCAGTAATGTTTGCAATTATTTCTGGGGCAACCTCCATTCATAATTCAATACCTGTGCAAGGCCCATGTTAGGCTGGGACTCGGAGGTTCTCTGCGGGAGGGAAGCCCTGAGGCGGCTGCTGCTGGCCCAGCTCCTCCCTTACAGCCTCTTTGCCTCCACATAGAAGGGTCTCCTTGGATTTAGGGGATGCTGATGAATAAAGGCCTTCCTCTGTGCTAAGAGCCCAATGAAACCTCGGGAGGGGTTCTGGCCTGGAGGGCCTAAAAGAGGTGTCCGATTGTTGTCACTTCTGCTAAAAACCGACAAGGACTCCCTATGGCCTGCTCTGTCAAGGCCAACCTCCTTGCCTGGCACTTTAGGCCCTACCTATTCAAGCCTAGCTCCAACTCTCCCCGGCATTTGTACTGTTTCGTCCAGCTGGTTTCATCCCGGGCCCAGCACATATCAAGTTGTCCCACCTCCTCACCTTTACCATACCATGGCCCTCACTTGAAACCAGTTTCACACTTTCTTCTGCCTACCAGAAGAAATTCTAGTCATTCTTTATAGTGCAAATTCCAGAACATCCACGAGGGACCTCCTGGAACCTCTGTCTCCTGAATTTCTACAGCAGTGGTTCTTAAACTTGAGCATCCATCAGAATCACAGATCTCGTTACAGCACGGATCACTAGGCCCACCTCTAGAGTGTTGGACTTCACAGGTCTGAATTTCTAACAAGTTCCCAGGTGCTGCTGCTGCTGGTGGTGGTCTGGGGACCACACTTTGAGAACCACTAGAGCATATGCGGTCAGTCCAGACCATTAGGCACTGTTCTTATTCTGGCTTGAAAGCTTCTCTGATAGTGGCATGTGGCCAAGACTTGTCTCCTCAGACAGATAAATAGCAGGTTCCTCGAGGGCAGGGACTCTGGGCTACTTCTCTGTATCCTTCAAAACACCACTAGCTCAAGGATGGGCTCATGGTGTTTGAGCCAAAGATTCCTGATGAACTGAATGACTAGTTGCCATGGAGTTTCATTCGTTCCTTAGAAAAATCTCAATTTATTTAGGTGAGGAAGCTGAGGTCTAGAGAGATGAAGTAAGTTGCTGAAGGCCACAGAGTTATTAAGTAACAGAAAAGATCTGAACCCAAGTTCATCTCCAGAGCTGAGACCAATGCTTTTAACTTAAGTGATTTCAGACATGAGAACTTGGGAGGTCAAGGCACCTGTGTTAGGAGGAGGCTGCATGCTTTTGTCACTGCTGTGCTAAGGAGCTAGGTCTTTCAGAGGAGTAGTATCTAGTAAGGGGGGAAAATTGAGATACTTTCCTCTCCATAGATTTAGTGGCCCTTTGGTCTAAGCTGCCTTTCTCCTGCTCTCCTCCAATCTATTACTGTACTTTGTCACCCTCGTCTTAGGTGCAGTCTCAGAATCCTTCCTAGTATACCAACTGATTGGCATTTCTATGACAAGATAAAATATATGCGCCATTCAAATTCTAGTCCAACTTCTCCATTATGCAGATGAGAAAACTGAACCCAGAGAAGAAATGCAACTTGGCCACACAGCAAATCAGTGATATGTATTCGTTATCTCTTGCTATGTAACAAATTATCCCCAAACTCAACAGTTTAAAACAACAAACATTTATTGACTCATAGTTTCTGTGTGACATGAACTTGGGGGCAGTTTAGCTGAGTGGTTCAGGCTCAGGGTCTCCTGTGTGGGTGCAAGCAGGGTGTTGGCAGGAGGTGCAATCATCCTAAGTCTCAACTGGGGCTGGAGGATCTGCTTCCAAGGAAGCTCACTCACTCAGCTATTGGCTGGGGGCCTAACTTGCTCATCCCATGAGCCTCTCCATAGGCTGGTTGAGGCTGCTCAGGACATGGCTTCCTCCAGATCAAGAAATTTAAGAGAAAACGATGAGGGTGTCACAATGTCTTTTATGGCCTGGTCTCTGAAGTCACACATCATTGTTTCTACCTCATTCTATTTGTAAGAAACAAGTCTCTAAGTCCAGTCCACATTAAAGAGGAGGGGTTTAGGTTCCATCACTTGAAGGGAGGAATATCAAAGAATTCATAGCCCTGGTCGGGTAACTCAGTTGGTTAGAGAGTCATCCCAACACACCAAGGTTGCTGAGTTTGATCCCAGATCAGAACATATAAAAGAATCAACCAATGAATGCATAAATAAGAGGAACAACAAATCGATATTTCTCTCCCTCTCTCTCTCTCTCTCTCTCTCTCTCAAATCAATCAATACATTGTTTTAAAAAAGAATTTATAAACTCCACATGATGGAATAGGATCTACAACTCAAGTGTCCAATTTTTTCTCAGCTATGAAGTAAATCGTGCAAACTATGTGACTGTAACCTGTTTTTCCCCTTCTCTGGAAGCTTGAAAAACTGTTTCTTTGTCTTTGGTGCTCTCCAGTTTCGCTCTGATTAATCTACACGTGAATTGTATTTATTTAACCTTTGAAGGCTTCTTAAAACTATGGACCAATATCTTCCTTCAGGTCTGGAAATCCTTACCCATCATTTCCTAAGTTATTGTCTCTACCCCATTCTCTTACTCTCCTCCTTCTGGAACTTTCAATTTTATCTCCCATATCTCATAAGTCCTCTTTTATATTCACTATCTCCCTTTCTCTCTTGGCTGCAGTCATCTTAGTTCACTGATTCTCTCTTCAGTTATGTCTAATATGCTGTTATACATATCTGTTGAGTGTTTATTTCTTTTTTGGTGTTTATTCCTAAATGTAGTATTTCCTTCTTTTTAGAATCTGTTGTCTCTTTCTCTTTTTAAACATTTTTCTGTTCCGTGCAGATGTTATAAACTTTGTCTTTTTACTCCTTTCAAATAGTAAGCACCATTGTTTTCTATTCTGTATTTGATAATTCCAATATCTGAAATCTTGCAAATCTGTTTCTGCTGTTTTTTCAGGTTCTCATTCAGAGCACTGCTTCCTTGTGTATTTGGTTAGTTTTTGTCTGAGCTGATTTTCCTTGGAAAATTATTTTTTGTAATTCTTTGTGGTCTGAAATAAAAATGATCTGTGTTTACTTCTGCCAGGCACCTTGAAGGCTTTACCAGTCCCACACTACTTTAAATTAAGTGCATGGCTATGGTTATTCTGACCATTCAGGTTATGTGCATTTGGGCCTTGCCACCTTCCAGTCCATTCTTCTCATGTCTTCCTCCCCAGAGTCTTCTGAGACACAGCTCTGATGCAATGTCCCCATAGCCCACAGCCCTTAGCTGGTTCCAGGCACTCAGGACCCATCCAAGCTGGCTCCCGTGGCTCCACTATCCTCTCCAGCCTCTCCTCCCCGGGTACTCCCATCTGACCCAGGTGCTGTCTGGACCCTCAGGACCCCCTCACTAAGTTATTGGGAACCCACTGCTCAGCCTCAAGGTCTGAGCCAGTGGAGTGAAGGGGCAAACCAAGTTCCCTAGTGTTTAAAGGCAAACTCTGGCATTGGCTGCCACTCTGCCTTATAATTGTCTCCTCATGAAGCAATGAAGATACTTCAGCCCCCATCCTACAAGGATGAGGACCTGACCCCACCTCTTCACGGGCCCCTAGAGATGAATCGAGCTCTATTACTCTCTCTGCTCTTCCATGAACTTCCCTTTCTGCCTCCTCTGAATGCTCACAACTTTGTCCTTCCACCTCCCCTGGTGGTGGGCTGTGGATCTCCCTGCAAGGGTCCCTGAGAGGGCCCATCACTTCCGCTGTCCCTGAAAGTCTTTCTAGTCCCCTCAGCTATAAACCTTTGACCTGGTGCATGCCTTCAAGGCCAAGCCAGCCCTGCCTTTGAGAGACACAGGAGGGAGGGCACCTCTAAAAGAGGGAGGACAGGCATCTGAGAGAAGCTGGAGATGAAGCCTGGTGGGCAGTGGAGGCCAAGTTCCAGAATGAAGGGACTGACCCCACCACTCATTCATTTGTTCAACAAACAGCTATTAGCGGCTGCTCCATGCCAGGCACTGGGGGACGCTGGAAGGGAACAGGCAGGCATGGTGCTTTCCCTAATGAAGTACATAGCATAGGGGAGGGGCTCACGGACAGGGAGACACTGAGCAATCACAAGCTGTATGTCAGGGCTGGGGCCAAATCACTCCTTCCTGAATCTCAGCTCCTCGTCTGTAGCTATTCCCCACCTCCTGGGGCAGGCGGGATGGTCGGATAAGGTGACGCAGAGAGTCTCCCACAGGTGAGGGGAGCCCGGCATTTCCCAAAGTGAGGGCTGCGTCACAATAATGGGATGCAAAGAATTTAGTGAGTCATGAACAACTTCTTCTACAAAGAAAATATAAACCTTATATGCATCATATGTAATAAGGGTATTAATTATTTTAACAGACTTTTCCATTAATTATAAGGGGGCATGTGTGCATACACTGAGTCATGTAGAAAATGTATTTTTTTTCGAAGAAGTTTGAAGGCCACTGACCTAGTGGTTTGGAGCAGGGCCTTGGGGTCACGCGGGTTTAAACAAATCCTGTCTCCATCCTTAGTACGTACACTATGTGAGGTGGACACCTCCTCTCACCTTTGCACCTTGCTGGCTGCTGAGGGGACTGACAAGACAGTGCATGTGAACAAGTCACTCAGAACAGCACCGGGGATGTCACAGGGCTTCAAAATACAGGGACCTGTTCTTCATATTTTGTTTATATACAACAGGACCTCAAGGACTAATTATCTCTGATTTAAAATGTGACAAGTAAAAAGGAAGCTGGTATTGTTGTCACTAGTTTCTTCTCTATCAATAACTAACATTTTTAGGCATTTGTGTACCAGGAACCAACCTCGTTTAATCATCACAGCAGCTCTGTGGGGTAAATTCTATCATTATTCCCATTTTACAGATTAGGAAACTGAGGTCATGGGAGGTTGAAACAGAGTGGGTCTCACAGGTGGACCAACAAAACTCCTGCCCCAGCACCAGTAGACTCCCTGCCCTGATTCAGGGCCTCCTCCAGCCCCAAGGCCCCCAGTGGCTCTAGTTTTGAGCCTCCTGGGCAGGCCCCAGCTGCTGGTCTGGTTCTCTGCTGTCCTATCTGCATGTGCCCTGGCCTGGCCGCTCTACCCCTGGTACCTGCAACACTAGCCTGTCCTCTTGCTATCCCCACTCCAGCTGCTTCTTACTTAAAACACCAGCCCCTCAGGGTCCCCAGAGGCCACCTTGTGCTCTAGCAGCAGTCAGGGAGCTGGTCACAGAAAGCTGGCAGAGAGCCTGGTCTTTGAGGCCGGGCCATGCCTGGGGGCTATGGCCCTATCCCAAATGGCCAGGGGAACGGGGCTCAGCTCTGCCACAGTCTCCGGGACTGAGAAAGCAACTGAAGAGGAGGTCTTCCCCCTGGAGCCCCAACTTGAAGATGACTCCTGGCCTGGAAGTCGAGAGTCCGGGCAGAGACCCGCCAGGTGGGCCCAACGTGCCACAGTCACAGAAACGGAGCGCAGGCGGCAGACCAGCGCAGTGTCAGCCACTGGCTCAGCCGCATCCATCATCCAGTCCTTAAGACATATTAAAATGGATTTAAAAAGACATTTTGCATTTTCTCTCCTTAACACCCACATTATTGCCACACATCGGCTTTTGTTTTAATTAAAATCGGTTTTGAAATCCTCCATGAAACTTCAGTGGGATTGTTAAAGGCGGCAATTTCCTTATCGGCAGTGCATCCCCACAACATACTGTAATAGTTATTTTGCAACAAAGCACAAGTCTTATTAATTTAGCTCAATCAAATCAGCACCACGTTAATTTATGGGGCTGTAAAAATCTGGCAGCGCTGCTCTAGATCAAGGAACTTAGGGCAGGCAAGACACCAAGTGGGATGTTTATTTTGTACAATGGTCCCTAACTGCATTTCTGTGATTTAAAAGCTTTCCGAGGCGTGCGATGATAATATTACATGCATATAGAATTGTGTGTTTGCTATGCCTCATTACTCCCCACAGAGACCCAAAATCATTTGGTATTCAACTCCTACCTAAAATATTTCCTTTTACATACAAATATTTTTTCTGCTTTAAATGGCTTCTCTATGTTAAATTTTTTTTTCCAGGGCTGTGAGGCAAAATCGTTTCCTACGTGAGCTTCTATTTTGGTCCACTATTGATCTTTAGTGGTGGTTACTGAGCGGGCAGTTGGCATTCCCTTCTTCTCTTCCTCTGGCCAGTCCCTCCAAATATGAAGTAGGCGAAGTTTCCTGTTGGGTTAATTTTGCACTTTCCCCTCCCTTCCAGATTCCTGCACCCTGGTTTACTTTTACTAATGACTTTCTTCTTCAGACACTAGGAATGTTTCTCTTGCTCTCGTCTTAATAACAAAGCTTCACAATAACACTTAGAATGATTTGCCAGGAGATACAGCTTAGCAGCCAGCAGAGGATTTGAAAGGCAGTGTGGGATGGAAAACTGTAGCAGGTATGGGACGGAAATGGGGAGATGGAGGCCCAGAGAGGGCAAGTGACCTGCCCGAGGTCACTCAGCATTAGGAAGAGCACTGGACTCTGGGGCTCAGAGGACCCATCAGTAGAATGAGGACCATAAGAATTGGAAGGGGGCACTCATGTGAAGGGCCTGGCACAAGGCCTGGCACAGTGTGAATGCTCAGCAATGTTAGATACGTGTATAATCAGATTACTCTTCCTCAGCAAGGCCAGGCTCATTTTTCAAGCGCCTGACTCTGAGCTGGACTATGCTCCACTACAAGCAAGAAGAGCCGACATCTCAAATGCTTAGGCCTGCAGAGCTTCTCCAGTGCAGAAAGATGCCTGCTCTGGGGATACCAACTGGGCACTGAAATACAATGTATGTATTAACTAATGGACTCAACACCACCTGTCTCAAGACAGGCAAACAAGAAACCCCATTTAATGGATGAGAAAAGTGAGGCCAGCAGAGAATTTTGATGATTGCCCTAGGATCATCAAAGCTGATGGCAGAGGGGAGATTCCAACCCAGGGCTATGGACAGCAAGGGAAGTGACCTTTCTAGCACACTGTCCACCTCTGGCACCCTCGCCAGTCCATCAGAGCCCAGGGAGATGGTGGCTGAGGTTTAGGTAGGAAGCACGTTTCCTGTTGGTGGTATAGCAGCTGCTGATTGAGAGCATATAAGAGGCCCCAGAAAGCACCCCCTGCTCCCTTCCTGATTGTGGCCAAGCCTTAGAGAGAATTGTCCTCTAGGTTAAGTCTTGCCTTTCCCCATATAAGTCTTAATTTATTTTAATGTTTTAAGTCACACTGTCCATGAACGTTCCTCCTCTATCCTGTTAGTAAGAATGAGTTTCTGGTTAGTCTGGATAGCAGGAGAGCTCTCTCAGTGCCCAGGAGGGGCCTTTGTGTTGATGGTGGAGATTCTAATGTGTGACTCCCACGTGCCATCGCATTTTTAGTGATGATGACATGGGACTCACTAACTCTAGAGACAGTCCACACCATTGTTAGACAACGCTCTGGTTTGAAATTCATCTCTTCTTTGTGGAGCCCAAACCAACACCTTCAGTAAAGCATTATCACTTCATTATGAATGGCCAGCATCCTCTCTGATCTGCCCAATGTCACACCTGGAGATGGCAGGTGTGACAACTATGCCAAGCACCAACTCAAAGCCACATAGCTAAGACCAAGAGAGCAGTCTCTGTGGACCTGGGCAAACAAGGTCCCAATGTTTAGGAGGGCGGAGAAGCAGAGGTGCAGTTACAAGACAGGGAAGGGGTGGTCCAGGCTGGGGGCCGATGCAGCGCCCTGCCATGCAGGACCTCGAGGCCTCCAGTGAGAAATGTAGCCAGAAAAGTCACAACCAAGGGGCTCAGTTCTAGGAAAACCCAACCCCTTTGGCCAAGTACCAGAGAAAAACCATGAAAACGGGAAGGTGAGATATGAGCTGAGCGCTGCTGGGTGAAGCTGCAGAGGGGGCTTCACGAATGGGCAGTGATGTTGAGACCAAAAGCTTCACTGTCGACCTAATGCAACCACTACTTTGGGAAACCTGCTGTGTGCCCAGCACCAGGCAGTCTCTGAAAAACAGCAGCAGGGAGCATTCTCCACGCAGACCCTGCCACCCAGAGCATGCCATCAGCCACGGGGCTGCAGGCTCCGGGTCTACCCTCGGTCCTGGTGAGAGTCAGTTCCCATTTCCTGCCACATTTGGTTTCTCCTTCCTCGAGTCTGTGCTGGCTTCGGGGGTGAGCCCGGCAGGAAGTGGAAACGTTCCCAGAGGAGGCTGCTCCTTGGACATCCTCGCTCAGCCTCTACAAACAGATGCGAAGCCTGTGCGGGGCCAGGTCCCATGGCTGAAACAGCCTGGGAGGCATCCGTCGCCACAGAAAAGAGGCAGCAACTTGCTTGCTTTCAAAACGGCTCCTCTGACAAGGCCAGAGCTGGGTCATAGGGTGCCTTTGTGTGAATTAGAAGGAAGCCCTCTTGGGGAAGACATAGCCCCACAGGACCTCAGGCTGGCATGTGGGTCCCACGTGGACTTCTGCCTTCACAGCCCCCTGGGCTGGGCACACTAGAGCTGTGACCAACTTGTACAGCAGTATTTGGTGGCTGTGCCCCGGCCCCAGCTGCGTGGCCAAAGCCCCCAGACCCTTTTCAATCATTATTTGTGAGAGGGCACAGGCCTAGGCTCCCCCTAGACATGTGGATCCTCCCACATCTAAGCCAAGACTCCCCCAACAGATGAAGGAAGCTGTATTCAACTCCCACCTACCCACAACCAACATGCTCAGAAGCCCAGTATCCCACACATGACCTCGTCCATCGGTCCATCACCGTTCGCGGAGGACAGGTAGACACGGCAGGAGGAGGGAGAAGAGCCCTGAAACCCCTCTCTGCAGGAGCACCAGGCCTTTCCCTCCCCTTGCTGCTCTTTAAGAAGGCTTTCTAAAGAAGAGGAACCTTCCGTGGGAGCAGATGGCGGATAAGTAGGAATGGTAAATAGTTTTAATTACTGCATAATGTAAGTGAGACAATAAAGGGGAGACAGTGGAAGCAAGCTGCTGCCGCCGAGGCCCTGAAACTGTTGTGGGGCCCAATTTGTCTGGCATGTGCTGTTCTCAGTCTTGGGAGGGCTTTAAAGAGAACGCCGAAAATATTAATTGCCCGCCTCGCTGGCCCATCCATCTTCACAACCGAGTAACACGCTTTTTTAATTTCAGGGGAATCGTTTTCAAATGGGAATCATGCAAATGAGTATTTTAGCTATTCATTTGTTTTACTGCGAGCGCTTTGTGAGCAAATGGCCTACAGCTTGCAATGAATTAAAAGACATGGGCACTGGAGACCGATTTTTAATACAAAGTCTTGACTCGGAGACGACCCCGACCAGCAGCACAGAAAATGTTGGCATAGCAACTTTGGGCATTTTCATGCAAATTGGCTTCTATATAGATGATACGAATGCAATGTTTTCCTTCAACTAATCATCATAAAATTAGTTTCACTATATTTAAATGCCTCCACTTAATGCATTATATCCATATGCATGAAATTGCCTCCGCTAATGCAGTACATAAAATGCCAAAGATACAATGAATAGCCAAATTGCAGGCAGTTATGTTATCTCCCATAAAAACGACGCCCCTCCCCCCTTCTTTTTTTTGTGAGTGTGGGTGTTATTGAATGTGTGGTTGCCAAAGGCATCTATCACAAATTGCTATTAACACACAGACACACACACACACACACACACCCCAAAAGTTCTCTTCAGTTAAGTAACGTTAAGGTTGTCACACAATTTAACAAAAGCCAGGCAAGTCCGAGGCTGGGCTGGTGGTACCCACCTGGGCTGGCCAACCTCCGCTCACAGGGTGTGTGGCCGGAGGAGACGATGGAGCGAAGAGCCCCTGCCTTGCTTTGGAGTAAGTTCCAGCAGAGGGTGGTTTCATGCCTCCTCTCGTCACCTATTGAATTCAGAGCCTGAGAAGGATGTGTCTGAGCTTATCAGGGTCCAAGGATCCAAATGGAAATAATCAAAGGTGGATCACTGTTGGTGAGACCAACCCCCTAAGACTGGCCCTGGCAGCCTGTAGAGATAAAACCTTCAGGGGCAAACGACCAAAGTCAATAACTGAGAAAGGACTTGAGAGGAAGGAAGAAAGTGAACGTCATGGAAACCTCCGTTCCGGATGCTGCCTGGCTCTGTACATCTTCCATGTTATGTCACCACAGGACAGTAGAAAAGGCGACGTGATCGTAACTAGCCTGGTGGACTATGAGTCTCAAAGAAATGGAAGAACATGTCCAAGGTCATAGGACCTGGAAGCAGCAGAGGAAGGATTTAAGCCCAGGTCTCTGTGATTCCAAAGCTGCGCTGTCCTCTGCGCCTGCTTGACCCCTGCAGGTGACATCAAGTAATGGCAGGAGCGGGTTCCATTGCCCTTTTTGCTGTAAGAGGAGCTGTCCTCTCTCCAGCAAGGCAGGGGCTGCGAGGATAGAGGAGATCATGGTTTTGTGGGTCTCCCCTTCAACACGTAGGCTTGATTCTCAATATGGGTGGCAAATTCCCCCCGGGGCAAGAGGATTAGGTGTCACACGGGGCAGAGCTCCCCAGCGCACTACCTGGGCCTTACCATGTCCTCCAATCCTGCCAAGGAAGCTGGAGTTCTTTTCTGCCCCGGCCATGGTGGATTTGAAATTTGGCTTAAATATACAGGTGCTATTTATGTGCAGGGCGGGGTCATAAGGAAGAAAAGTAAGAGGTAAGCTTGGAGTAACGCCAGCCCTTTCTTCCCACCTGGAGATGGAGTTCCACCTCAGGAACTCTCCAATTCTTGTTCCTTAGAGGACTTTGTGTTTGGCTTACGTGGAGGTACACTTCCCCACGAGAATGCTTGAGGTAACTGTGGAAACTACATGGTGGCTCCTCAAACAATTAGAAACAGATATTATATGATCCAGCAATTCCACTTCTGGGTGTGCACCTGAAAGCAGCGAAAGCAGGAACTTGAGCAGGTGCTTGTACCCTCCTGTTCACAGGGGCTTTACTCACAAGGGCCAAGAGGTGGAAGCAGGCCAAGTGTCCATCAAGGGAAAAGTGGCTAAACCAATATGGTATGTACATACAAGGGAATATTATTCAGCCTTGAAAAGGAAGAAGTTCTGGCACATGTTACAGCATGATTGAACCATGAAGACAGTCTGCTAAATGGAATAAGCCAATCGCAAAAAAGACAAATACAATATAATTCCACTTATAAGAGGCACCTAGAGTAGTCAGATTCATAGAGACAGAAAATAGAATGGTGGTTGTCGGGTCTAGGAGGTGGGGTGAATGAGGAGTTCGTGTTTAGTAGGTACCGAATTTCAGTTTGGAAAGATGGAAAGATTCTAGAGATGGGTAGGTGGTGGTGATGGTTGCAGAGCAATGTGAATGTACTTAATACTACTGAGCTGTATACTTAGAAATGGTTAAGGTGGTCAATTTTGTTATGTATATTTTACCACAGTTAAAAATTAAAGGAAAAAAAGAGAATGCATTAGGTAGGAAAATATCTTTCCCAAGACCCCAAGCATTTCACAGAATTCAGGGGCCAAACTCTCTGGATAGCTTGATTAAAAGGTGAGAATAGCTCCTTCTCATCGCTCTCTGGCCTGGCCACCTCTCAAGAAGCACTTCTATATTCAATGCAGGCCTGTTGGATTAAATTAAGTGGTAGAGTGAGGGAGACAGGGTAGGGGGACAGGGTTAGCCGGGATCTACGGCATAGATCAGGAACTCGTCCAATTTCATTAAGTTGATTCATTTTCATTTCCTTCTAGATTTCTCCCCTTTGCCTGGACAAGCCCCTCGACCCATCTCCAACACACAAATACTACTCAATTTCTTTCCATTAGTCCTTTTTCTTTGTTTCCCCTCAACAACTGATCCTCTCACCACCAGAAATTGTCTATGGCCACTGTAAGTTGGCATATTCCCTTGCAAACTGAATGATTTATCCTGTGCATTGTTACCCTCACCAATCCTTTATCCTGAACATTGTCCTGTGGTTACACAAAGCAGCCACCAGGTGGCATGTTTTGGAAATCCCAACCTCTGTCAATCATCGCAAACGCCGCCTCTGGTGGCTGGAGTGAGACTTGCAGGCACCATGCCTAGGTGGTGACCGACCCAGACTCGAGCAGGCACATCTGCATTAAAAAGCCAGCCCTTTCCAGTGACGGCGAGTGCTTTTGCCCCACAGCTCCAGCTGCTGTCATGCTTCCTCTCGTCTCTTTAGCTCCAGGAGAACCAGTGTGGCGCTATGTCTTCTTGTGTATAACCCGCCTCAAGTGCCGGACTGCAAACTTCAGCCTTAGCGGTACTGGACAGGCCGTTCTCTCCCATGGCCTAGATCCCAAGATGAGACCAAACGTTCCAGCACATTCTGTGTCTACTATCTTTTCTAGATTCAGTTTTCAAATCGTTCTTTCATGGGAAGCCTCATGTGGCCTTGGCCCCAGCACCCTACCTGACGCAACTTCCTTCGCTCTTTTCTTCCATGTCTGCCATGGGGGAAGCTGGGTCTCTTACTGCAGTGGAATCGTGTCATCCTTGGCCTGCAAAGTTGTCGCCTCCCTTTGTAGAACTTTCTTTTATAACTAATAGTATTCTCCTAGTTTACAAGCAGTTAGAAAAAAGAAATGGCGACTACTAGGAATTAGTGGGGATTCACTAAGAAAAGTCATGCCAAATTCACCTGTTTTTCCTTCTGATGGGATACTGTAGACGTAATATATTTTGATTTTGCAAAGCATTATTTAAGACTCTCTTGTTAGCCTTGTGGGAGAGATGGGACAAGATTAGGGTTTAGATATTCAAATTCATATCTACCCCACACAAAGAATATAGAACATTGATTGGAAGATCACTGGGGAGGCGTTGTAGGGCCTAGCCTTATCTCTGTTCTATTCTGCATTTTACTGCCTTGAATGAAGGCTCTCATAGAAGACTTTCTGCATTTCTAGGCATTGCAGAAGCACTTGAGTGACAAAATTATACAGTGGAAAATTATCGAATAGACTACAAAAAATAGGCTGAATGAAATAAGGTGAAATTTAGCAGACAAAAAAAATGTAACGTTTCCCATTTAAGTTCAAACAATCTGTTGGCTGAGCATAGGATGGGGGATACTTGGCTTGACTGCAGGTTCTTGTTTAAAATCTCTGGGGTTTTGCCTCGCCAGTGTGGCTCAGCGATTGAGCATCGACCTATGGTTCCCAAAATCGAGGTTCAGTTCCCAGTCAGGGCACATGCTGGGGTTTGGGGCTGGATCCCCAGCAGGGGGTGTGCAGGAGGCAGACAATCAATGACTCTCTCTCATCACTGATGTTTCTATCTCTTTCTCCCTCTCCCTTCCTCTCTCTGAAATCAATAAAAATATTAAAAAGTGGCCCAGCTGGGTATGGCTCAGTGGTTGAGTATTGACCTAGGATCCAGGCGATCATGGTTCAATTCCCGGTCAGAGCACATGCCAGGGTTGTGGGTTCAATCCCCAGTCAGGGGTGTGCAGGAGGCAGCCAATCAATGATGACTCTCTCATCATTAATTTTTCTATCTCTCTTCTTCTCCCTTCCTCTCTCTGAAATTAATAAAGATACTTTTTTTTTAAATTAATAAATAAATAAATAAAACCTCTTGGGTTTTAATCATCCATAAACTGATTCCTCACTAAAGATGAGGTAGAGCTGCTAAAAGAACTAATGCCCGCTTAGATGGCATCAATGCATGTGTGGGATAAAGATGGTGGTGGTGCTAGACCCACTGAGGACACTGGGATGAGTGGCCAAGGCAGTCAGGATGATGCAGTCATTTGATATGAATGATGCTTGTGCTATGGAAGGACACAGGGACAGATCTAGTCCCTGGTGGACAATTCTGAAGGAAGGGACCACACCCTATTTACTTTTATATCCCCCAAATCTACTGTAGCACCTGATAGAAGAGAAGCTGCTGGGCATGTCTGTGGAAGGAGTGAATGCATGGAGGATTGGAGGGGCCAGGAGGCTTTCTATGACTATTGGAAGGGCTTTCACATAAAAGAGGGAGCCAGGGTCCAACCATGATGGGGCCCAGGGTACTTTAGTATCCTGAATCCCCTTGCCTGTGAGCCCACCCACAAGCCCTATCCATGAAAATCCATTCCTAGGACTCCAATTATAAGTAATTTTGTATCCTGTAGTGGAAGGAGACATAAACTACTGAGTTCAAATTCTTTCTCTACAACTTCCTCTGTGAACCTTGGCTAAATAACTTCTCTATACCTCTTTCTCTAACTGCCCAGTGGAAGTAAAACTACTGCCTCCTTCATAGGATTTTGTGAGAATTAAAACAAATGAGGAATGTAAGGAACGTGGCACATAATAAGCCCCCCCACAAAAAAATTGTGTAACAAGTGAATTTCCTCTGAACACCTCTCATGCACCCTGGTCGTTCATGCACCTCCATGTCACTGATAAAAACAAAACAAACAATAAAAAAAAACTATGCCACTAAATTCTGCTTTCTTCAGGTACAGAGCCTCCCCCCCTGCATGAGGAAATCTCCCTGACCACACTCGGCCATGATTCTTCCTGCCTCTTCTGTTCCCCAACTCACTCACTGTTCCATGCCCTGTTCCCCGATTCCCCCAGGGGAACCGAAGGGCATCTGCAGGGACCACCCTCCATCTGGGTCTATCCTCGCTGGCCCCCAGATCTACAGCCTGGCTCTGCAAGCTGGACCGGGCAGTGTGGAGGAGGCAACTGCACCTTAACTGGGGACTCTAGACACCCAGGTTCTAGCCCGAGCTGCTAGAAAACTGGGCAACTCTGTCCCCTTTCCAGACCTCATGGAAGGCTCACACTGTCCCTCCCTCTGTGATACCCTAGCTCCATGACATTCTCAGTAACTGCAAGGTAAAAATAGGTCCTTGGCAGAAGGGGGTACCTGTGTGGCAGCCACTTTTACCTTGCAAGGAAGACTCAGGTACTTGGGGACAATGACAGGCTGCCCCTGCCATCATGTCTGTCCAAGTATTTCCTTAATTGCTAAGGAGATTTGGTCCTTCAGGCCCCTCAGGATGCGCCAGGGGCCTGAGTCAGAGTAACGCCCTCGGGGGCTCCTTGAACCTCTCGCTGGTTTTCTCAGAAGGAGAAGCACGCTGCCTGGGGATCTCTCATCCCTCGGGGCCTTGGGGAAACCTCCTTTCTCTCTCTGGACCTGATTTTTTTCCCCAGCTATAAAATGAAAGGATTTGGGTAGAGGAGCTCTGAGGTCCCTATCAGCAACGACATCAAAATTATGTATTTTAGTGTCGCCATATCCCCAATAATTGAGACAGAAATATCAAAACAAGACCAGGGGTTAGTAAACAAAGCTTATTAAATGGAACCCTCAAACAATTATTCTTCCAATCTTAATCAAGAGACCCACATAATCTGGCTTCTCAATTTGCTCCAGCAATTTCCTTGAGTTCCTGCTGTTGATTAGTTCGGGTAGCCAGTTAATGGAGTCTGGCACACCAAACCCATTCATTTTGTTTTCTTAGAGGCAGGCCCCATCTTGGAAATCAGAACCAGGACGTAATGGCTCTTGATGTATTGTCAAAGGGAGAGCCAGGGAGCTCCCACAGTGTCCTGCCACCTGAGGCATGAAGGATGGGGCAGGACGCCCAGGGAGAGGGTGCCCAGCCGCCACTGGGCATGAGATGAGGGAGGGTGTCTGCTGAGACAGGGCCGGCGCTGGCAGAGCCCGTGGGCAAGCTGGTTAGGATCTGGGGTGTCCGGTGGTACCATTTCAGGGGACCAAAGGGGTCAGTAACAGGAATTTACAATTGGATACTGAGAGGCTGAGCCAGAGAGGAAGCAGAAATCCTAATTCCAGCCCGGCCGGGCGCGGCTCAGTGGTTGAGCATCGACCTAGGATCTAGGAGATTGTGGCCCAGTTCCCAGTGGGGGGCGCGCAGGAGGCCTCAGATCAATGACGACTCTCATCATTGATGTTTCTCTCTCTCTCTCACTCTCTCCCCCTCTCCCTTCCTCTCTCTGAAATCAAGAAAGATATATTTTTTTAAAAAGAAAAAAGAAAGAAATCCTAATCCCTGGGACCAGGTTAACTTGCCACCAGAGAGAGCTGGCAGGTGTCACAGGCGGGAGCAGAGGCTCAGGGCCCAACTGGTGCAGAGTGTGTCCACTTATTCACAATATGTACTGAGGGCCTCCCATATGCCAACCACTCTTCTAGGCATGAGGGACACAGCCATGAAACAAGACAAAAGAGCCCTGCTCACATGGAACTAAGCCCACTGGAGGAAGCAAATAACAAATAATTACATAACATGTCATATAGTGCTTGATAAGGGCCATTAAAAATGGAATGGGCCTGGCCAGTGTGGCTAAGTGGTAGAGCGTCAGGCCCACACACTGAAGGGTCTCAGGTTCGATTCCTGGCCAAGGGCATGTACCTGGATTGCAGGACTGTTCCCAGCCCTGGTCAGGGCGTGCGCTCGATGTAACCAATCGATGTGTCTCTCTCACATCGACATTTCTCTCTCTCTCTCCCCCTCCCTCCCTTTCTCTAAAAATCAGTGGAAAAAATCTCCTCCGGTGTGTATTAACAACAAAAAGAAATGGGAAAAGGAATGGAGAGTGATGGGAGCTGCTATTTTAGAGAGAACAGTCAGGGAAGGCTTCTCTGAGGATGTGGCCTGGAGCAAAGACCCGAGTGGAGCAGGGCGTGAGCAATGTGGACACTGTATCAAATGCATTTCACCAAAAGCTTGTCTTGTCACCATTAACCTAACTCACAGAAGGGATATGGGGTAGGCAGCCGGGGGCAGGGACAAAGGGTTAAAGGGGCCCTCAGGCCCCAGGCTCCTCTTCTCTTTCTCTCCTACTATCCTAGTGTTTTTGTCCTCAGGGGCACAGTGCCCACGAGGCAGCTGCTCACCTGCAGGCACAGAGGGCAACTTCAGGACACGAAGGGAGAAGAGGAACAGGAATGAAGGCCAAAGGGACAGCAGCTGAGTCTGTCCCCATAAGCCCCACCCAGCAACTTCTGCTAAGTCTCAACGGCCAGAACTGGGTCACGTGGCCAACTCCGCATCGGTCACTGGGAGAGAGAAGGGGGTTGTGTGGGGGCTGGGTCCGCCGGTCAGCACCATCCAGCGTGGGTCATTTCATTCGGGCCTCCCCTCTCAGAGGGCAGCTCTGCAATGCCTTTCACCCCGGATCATCTGGAAAGTTCCTTGCTCCTCTGATGCATAATCAGGACAACCCACCTCCTATTCTAACTCTGGTAAAAACCTGCTGTGTGACCTCAGGCCAGTTGCTTCTGGCCCCTGGGTCTTGTTGGACCAATCATAAGACTGCTCTCTGCTTCAGTGGTCTAGGGTTCCAAGTGCCACCCCCTCTCAGCCACCATAAGATCTGCCACTTAGAGCCCCTAAGGACCCAGCTGAGCCCTGGAGGGGCTCACAGAATGGGAATTTTACCAAACGAGACACAAATTCTGAGAGGCAATGGAGCTGGCAGGGTTGGAATGAAGGTTACGAGACTGAGGCACTCACCTACAGGAACACAATTTAAGGAGGCGCCAAAAAAACTCACTAAGCAAGATACATAATATTTTATGCAAATTTTTTTAAAATCAAAATTAATGCCAAAATCCATGATGAACAAAATGTCAAAATTTTAACTAGAGACAACATCAGTATTACCAACTTTTACTTTGCTCAGACTCCAACGTGGCTCAGCACTGCATGGCACTGTTACTGACCCTGTCTTCATTTAAAATTTTGAAAGTGTGTTTATCATAAATTTTTTGCACTAACTTGATTGCTGAATATTTTGTCACCCATTTAAATTCTGCACCCAATGTAAATGGCTCACGTACCTCACCTGGTCCCAACCTGCCAGTTGGAGGCCTGTAAGGGGCCCCTTGCTGGACAGCAGCCAGCCTGCCCTGCCAGGCATTTACTATGTCTGGGGACTTTGGGGTCACACAGTGGACACATGTAATTTTTAGCCCTTTGCCATGAAGTGTTTGGACTAAAGACCCTGGTATTTCTTTAATAAGGAAAACAGGCTGTAGCTATTAAAAATTTAGTCCCATAAATGAGTAGCTCCTCTCTGAGGTGCTGTATTTGTTTAATCATAGTAAATTCGGGCCAAATCCTCTCTTGGGGCTTCCGGCACCTGCCTCCATGCCCCTGAGGAGTTTGTCACTAGGACCATGCTATTCACACAAAGTCCCTCTGCCTGTGGCTCTCCTGGCCCGCTGGCTCACAGAGAGATAAACACCTTAGCCTCATTACTCAGATGGCTAATTGTGAACTGATTTAATTAAAGTATACAGATATTTCCTCAAGTTAGTTACATTTCATATCACTCCATTAGGAGTAATTGGCTGGAATGAGGAGCCTTGGAGAGGAGGCTGGCCAGGTGGGTGGGGAGCCGGGAGCCCCCTCTGGGTATGCAAGGCTTGCTGTCTAACTATTGAGGCGATTGGCAAGCGATCTTGACAGTACAGGGTCACCAAGAGACCCACCTGGATGCAATAGCCTATGTGGATCCTTTAATCACATGCACTAAATTGCTCACAGGCTGGGCTGGGAACCTGGGTTTCCAGCCCCCTCCATCTCTTAAAATCTCTGTATCCTGGAGCAGTCACCTCACTCAGCTGAGCCTTGGCCCATTCCTCTGTAAAATGGGAATGATAGTAACGTCTGCCATAAATGGTTGGTACCAGATTAAATGGAATAAGCCTGAAAAACCTTTAGCATAGCCCCTGGCACATAGTTAATGCTTAATAAATAATGATAACATCATCATTTGTGAACAGGTGTATGTCTACAGAGTAAAGCAGTATAGATAGTGAAAGAAGCATCTTTCTCAGAGTCAGAAATTTTGGGATCTGGTCTCAGGTATGTCCCTAAGTTTCTGTGCAATTTTGGGCAACCTGCTTCATCCCCTGGGCCTCAGTTTACTCGCCTGGCAAATTAGGGGAAGGCAAATTAAGAGACTGATGTTGGCCCATCCTATATCCATTCTGGTTTTTTTCCTTTCTAGCACAGCCCTGATTGGGGCAGCAATGTACCAACTACAACATCCACATTCTCCAGTCTCCTTTATAGATACAGCTGGCCCTATGACCAATTCTGGTCATTGAGACAAAGCCAAAGTTGTTTCCTTCTTGGGTGGAGTTCCGAAGAAGTCTTCTTTAAAAGGGAGCTGACTCAGCTGGAAGGCACCCCTTCCACCCTTCCCCCTCCCGTCTCCCAAATAGAATGTGACTGTGATGGTTGGCACTCCAGTGGCTGTCTTGGGACCATGAGGTAACCTTAAAAGTGGAAGCCACTTGCACAGCCACTTGGCTGAGAGAAAGATAGGAGGTGCCAAAGTCTTGGGTGACATCTTGGAGTTGTTGCCCCAGCTCTAACCACTCTGGATTTCACGGTACACGAGAGAAAAATAGGCCTTGTCTTTTGTGTTTTGTTTTGCTTTTGGTTTTTGTAAAACTTTAGCTCTTTGGGTCTTGGTAACTTATTGCCAAATGCCATCCCTAACTGATACAGAGTTTCCTGCAGTATCAGAATATTAAAAACTTGCTCTCTGAGCTAGTCAGAACTGCCTGCCCATCTCCTTACTGCACCAGCCTGCAGCCGTGTCACCTCACTCTCACCCTGACTCCAGCCCCAGTCTGCTCACCCAGCTCTGGATCTTCACTGCAGAGCCAAGATCACCATATCTCTAGCCTACTAGTCTCAAAATTTGAGGAGATAAGAAGTAGCCCCTTCTCACTGAGCTATCAGGCGCCTGATCTACATACTTCCTAGTGCCTGTAGGGCCAGTCCACTTGCTGGGTGCCCATGGCAGGAGAGACAGACTGGGGAGAGGTTCATTTGTGGCCGCTCTGGTATAGTGGGAAATGCAAGGATTCGCTGCTGAAATACCTGGTTTTAATCCCTGTTCTGTCCCTCACTGATTGTTGGACTGCTATAGACTGAATGTCTGTGTCCGCCCAAAATTCATATATTGAAATTCTGCAGCCCAGTGTTCTGTTATTAGGAGAGGTAGAGCCTTTGGGAGGTGATTAGGTCATGAGGGCAGAGCCCTCCGAAATGGGATTAGTGCCCTTATGAAAGAGGCCCCAGAGAGCTCCTTTGCCCCTTTCACCGTGTAAGGTTACAGTCAGAAGAATGGGCTCTCACCAGACACTTAATCTGCCGGCACCTGATCTTGGATTTTCCAGCCTGCAGAACTGTGAGCATGAATTTCTGCTGTTTATAAGCCACAGAGTCTATGGTATTTTGTTAGAGCAGTCCGATTGGAATAAGACAGTGACCTTTGGAAAGCCTCTAAATCTCTCTGGACCTTGGTTTTCTAAACTGTAAAGTGGGCATCATCATCATAATAATAACACTGTACCCATTCTGAAGGGGGTGGGATGAGGGAATGAGATGTATGTGAAATGCACAATAAATTGAAAAGCACGGAACACTCGCCAGGAGTGTTACTGTCAGAGACCATTTTTCGAGCTGGTCTGCAGGCCTTGACTGAGCCCCTTCTCTGAACCCAGCCCTCCAGGCTGGTGAGGGGAACACCAAAAATGTACAGGCCACTGTCCTCCATTTCACAGAGGAGGAAATGGAGTCCTCAGAGAGGGCACGTCACTTGTCTAAGGCCATACCGCTAACAAGTGGCGGTGCTGGGATTTCAGTGCAGCTGTCTGAGTCCAGTGACTGCCATGGCCTCACTACACAGAGGTGAAGAGCTGTGGCCAAATCCAGACACCACCTGATTTTATACATAAAGCCTTACCGGACCACAGACACACTCATTTACTTATACCTTGGCTATGGCTACTTTTGCACTCCAACAATTTGGATGAGATTGTATGGCTCGCAAAACCTAAAATATTTACTACTGGTCCTTTACAGAAAAATTTTCTGAACCCTGATCTACAGAGTCCAGTCCATTCACCCATCATCTAGCCACCACTGAACACCTCTTGCACGCCGGACACTGTGCTAGGCACTGGTGATTCTGAGACAAATTGGATGTGAAACTGGCTACTTCCCAAGTTGCCAGGGAGGCTGGCCCCATTTCACAGATAAAGAGACTGAGGTCTGGTACTGCTAAGCTTCTCCAGATCCCTGAGAGATTTGTGGTTGAAATGGACCAACCTGGCACCTTGCTCTGTCCCACCCCACCTCGCGGGAACTCTGCAGGCCGCACAGGAAGGGCCTGAAGGTCCACATCAGGACCCAATGAGGGGAGAGGGATGGAGAGGGTTGAGGGAATCAGTTTCTCTCTCCCTCTGTCTCTTTCAATCCCCTCTATCAATTCCCAGTTGTTGGGAAGCCAGAGTAAGTTGCAGCACCTCACTTGGAATGAAAAATAATAATACTGATGGGCATTAATTCATGGACAATTACTAAGTGCTACATATGTGCTAAGCACATTAGATACTTCTCTTCTTTTAATCTTACAGCAACACAGACAGGTGGGTGTTAATGATTTTACAGGGATTAAATGACTCATCCAAGGTCTCAGAGGTCACAGAACTAGGAAGAGGTAGAGTCAGAATTAGAACCCAGGTCTATTCAAGTCTGATTTCCAGACAGATGCCCCTCCTGTCTTTATGTTTGGGGTTCAGGGTTGGGGGCAATGAAAATGGGTTTTCCTACTTGGAGAAATTTATGCAGGGGGAAAATTTGTTCCTGGGTTTCTCAGTCACGTTGTTCTGGGGGTTTTGACCCTCAACCTTGAGCTCTCCTGCCTCCTTTCATCTCTCGCAGGTCACTTCTGCACCCTGAAGTAGCAATGACCAAGAACTAGGCCCCCTCCCAGGGGACTCTGCTCTTTAAAGAGGGTTAACTTTGAAGGTATCTTTTTTTAAGGGTGGGAATGCAGGCCTCTGCCATCCAGGCACAGGGGGCAAAGCTTTCCTGGGTCCCTGAAGCAACATCTGAGAGGACAAGCCCTCTGTACTTAAGGCAGCAGGGGTGTCAGGAGCCAGGGTTCGGGTTTTCTTCTGCCTCCAAGAACTTGGCCAAGTCCTTCCACTTCTCTGAATCTAAGATTCTTCTTCTAAAACAAGAAGATGTTGGGTTTGTTAGTGTTTGCACCCCAGATGGTGCTGCCTACCAGCAAAACGGGGGTGGAGAGAGAAGCTGGGTTTCAAAGCTGCTATAGGTGAGTGTTAGGAAAGGAGCAGGCTCCAGGTGGTAACTTGGCTCCTCAGGTCCCATTGTCACTCACCCAGTCTCCTTCCCACCCTTGGGCTGCAAACTTGGGCCATCCTTCTCACACTTGCCTCAAGACACAGAGGTAGACCAGGAAAACCCCTGGGAAATGGCTCACAGTCCTGGTCCTCTCTCTCCCTCCTCCCTCCTCCATCAGCAGAAGTTGCCTCCACTCAACAGACAGGCTGGGTGCTGGCCCTGTGCCCTGCATGGGAGACCTGACCCACAGCCCCCACCCACCCTCCATACCTGACTTCCTGCCCCTTCCAGGTCAGATCAAAGTACCAGGTGGTCCAACTTGCTTACCACCCAGAGCCCCAGAGTCCCTCCAGCCCCTCTGTCCCAGCCACCTCACTGGTGTGTTTACTTAAGGCTGAATGCTATATCTGGAAGTTCATTAATTTTTTGTGGGTGCCAAAATGCGGATCATTTGTGCTTATCCTCAACTAAATAAGTCAGGTCATAAGAGGTAATGCCATGGGTAGTGGAATGTAAACAAACACATTCTACCTCAATAAACATGCTAATTTCCAGCTATAATATTCACAAGTAAAAGATCCATCACGTCGACCCTATTTGCCAAAGGCAGCGGGCCTCATCCGTCAACGAGGGAGGCTCCCGCCAGTTCGCTGCGGGAGGGAAATAGTACAACTTAACTTGCTTGATGACGCCCTCAGGGGGAAACATGAGCCTCATAAATGAGTCTGGAAATGTGATAAAAGGATAATCTTGCATAAATGAGCCTATATCATCATTACCTGCACCGACCAAGGCCAGGCGCAGGCTTTGAGTGATGGAGTCACATTTCATATAAATTAAGGCCGAGGAGTCAGCGCACCGGGCCAGCGGGAGCTCTCCGTCCTTGCCATGTCCCACTGGCCACCCTTGCCCGAGGCTGCCACACAGGATGGGTGTGGGGCTAAGGCGGAGGCTTCAGTCCTGGCTGGGGCTGGGATGCTAGGGTAGGAAGAGCAAGGACAGCCTGGGCACTGCTGAACATGAGGACAGCCCTGGCAAAGGGAAACATTAGAGGGGCTCTTGGCCCTTTCCCATATCTCAGAGAAAAATTAAGGAATCTATTATTTAATTACTCAATAATATTTATTGGACACCTATTGAATGCCAAGGCACTGGGACAGGCATTTGGGAAATCAAAATGAGGTGAAGCTCTTTAAGACTTCACAGTGGGCTTGGGGAGGTAAAGCAAGTCCTCGCAGCCTGCTTGGTCCATGATCAAGGGCTGAGGGTGCTCAGAGGATGAAAGGACTCCCTGGACCTGGCTATGGCACTGAAGGTCAGGTCTACTGGTACATAAAATACAGTGGGCCCTCCCTCTCCTCTTAGCTCCTCTCCACCCCCAAAGCTCTCTAGGGACACTGGCCCTGCCCCCACCCATAGGGGTGCAGCTTCTGCTTAGCTCCTCTGTCCCTGCCTATGAATCCTTTTTGCAAAAGACAGAAAGATGGATAAGAAATTCACAGAACATGTACACCATCTGGGAGAAGATCTGATGGAGATCTAGATGCTCTTTTACTGATCCTTGCTTGCCCCCTTCCAGGGGATGCTGGAGGTGCCCCACCCAGGTCCCCTACACATCGCTGAGGCACTGTGCTCACAGCTGGAGTGTTGGCAGCTACTGCTCACAACCACCCTCTTCGGCAGAGAATAGCCTTTGGCCAAAGAGGTTACGCCTGCTGCCCCTCTGTCAGACTAGGTGACTGAGGGGCACAGAGACTGGCCTTCCTGACTGAAGGTAGGTCAGGGGTTATGCTCTGTGGGGCAGTTCCCACCCCAAAACCCTCTGTGGATCAGGCTGAGGCCGGACTTCAGCTGAGACCACATGCTTGCTGCCCTATCCTGCTCCCCTCAATAAACCATGTGCATCCAAATCCACATCTCAGGCTCTGCTTTTAGGGAGCCCCAACCTAGGCACCCCATCTTTCCTTTCAGTACCCAAATCTTGTGTGCTGCCTCCTCAAAGGCAGATGTGGAAACAGCCCATCACAAGGCAGTGTGGTGGGGGCAATATCCCCGTCATGACAAATGTGCTGTGAGGCCCAGAGAAGGGGCAGCTAAATATACCTCAGGGTTCAGGGAGGGGGTATCAGAGAAGGGGTGCCCACCTTCTCTGGGCTGAGGCCTGTGATTTCCGGGGGGGGGGGAGGTAGAGGGTGTTCTAGGCAGTGGGAACAGTGTAGACCTTAACTTCCAAAGCGCTTTCATGTATCGCTTCATAGTGAATAGAACCCGGGATGTAACGTGGAAAGGGCTGAATTTAGAAGCCCCCCAGGACCTCTACCAGGGGTGAGGGGTAGCCAGGCCCTCCTCCTGCACTAAATGCTTATTTCAGGAATGAGTGGATGTGTACGAGCGAGTGAGCAGAATCATCGTGAATATTCCTCCAGGGGACATTTTACCCACCTGCCATTTCCCTGTTGTGGCTGCTCCTTCTCTAAACCAGAGAATCCTTTACAACGGGGACTGGGCTTGGCCATCGGGGCATCTCAGGAGGGCTAGCTCTGCTCTTTGCACAGAATTGATGCTCAGTAAATGTCGGTTCCACGGCTTTGAACTGCTGACCCGAGAGGAGAAAGAGGGGATCACCAGGAGCAGAGGGAGCTGAGGTGTAGACAGACCTTCATTCTTTCATTTGCCAAAGATCACTGTGATAAGATAGTAGAAATAGTGACCAAGAAATAGGAAGAGAGGAAACAACTGCTCACCTACTGCATGCAGGAATTGTACTAGGTGCTTTCATAGGCTGCATTTAAACCCCGTGATAACCTGGAGGTGGGTTATCATTGCCATTTCGCCGGCGAAACCTAGGGGGAGCAGATATGCAACTGGCATGTAGGTGAACCCAAGTCCAGGGGCCGTGCTCTTTCCATCCTCTCGCCCTTCTTTCATCCATGGGAGGATATTTTTAAATCAAAGTTGCAGAGGTCTGGAATGGGTTAACCAGATCTTTCTGGAAGTCGAAGTTTTGGAAGATTTTCAGGTCTCTGATTCAGGCTGCCTGGGCCCCAGGAGCCCTGACAGGCAGCAGATCCCCCTCCCAGACCAAGGCCAGCTCTCCTGAGTCGCTTCCCAAACCAGGCCTCTAACAGAGAGAGGGCCAGGCTTCCAGGATCGTATGATTCAGAACCTATGCTAGGGTTAATTTTCTGAAGGAAGAAAAAAGGCATAAATGATGTTGAAAAACTGAGCTGACAAGCTCGTGGGAAACCTGAGCGGCAGAAGTCTTAGTCCAAAGTGCTGGCTGAGAAATTGCTGGCCCCTGCCAAACCCTGCGAATGGAAGCTTGCGCATTCCTGGGGCTGCGTGTTTCAAATACTTTCCGCGGTTTGCCAGAGGAGGGCCAAGAGAAAAGAATCTGTCATTGCCAACTTGGGTCTGCAAAACAGCTTGGCTGGCAGGGAGCAGTGAAATCACAGGAGCCGGAAAACCTGACTCATGAGCTGCAGGAGGGAGTGGGGGGAGAGGCAACCCAACCTCAGACCCACAGGGGCAGGCGCGGATCCTTTGACTCCATGCATTCTCCACAGCTAACCGCTGTGACTACCCCTCCCTCTGGGGTGAGAGCCTCCTGCAATTTCCATCAAAGCAAACATTTGCTGAGCACCTACTAGGTGCCATGCATCCTGCTGAATATCTGACTCAATAACCTGAGGAGGCGAGCAGAGCAGGCATTGTATGCTTATTTTTCAAATAAGGAAACTGAGCCACAGAGGCGCAGGAATTGCCCCACTGCACACAGCAAACGGCCAGAACATCAGTCCATCCTTTGTGTGTTGAGGGCCTGCTATGTGTGAGGCACTGGGTCCAGGACAGGGGTGCACAGATGGGAACGACAAGGCCTTTTCCAGGGAAGGGCTCCAAGTCTCACAGAGTTTAACTATTTGGTGTTTTTGAAGACACAGTCCTATCTGCTTCCACAGTATTCTCATTAACCCATGTGAGGGATCAGGTGGAGACCTGACAACATGGAGGTGGGGGAGCGAAGGGATGTGGCGGCCGAGGAGCCCTGGGTGACAAGTCAGGAGACTTGGCTTCTCAGTTCAGCCTGTCACTTCAGTCCCCTTGGGTCTCACTTTCTGAAGAATACACTCTCCGTACCCAGCCAGCCTCCCTTGGGAAGTACTACTCCCTATAAGCCACTGCCTTCATGCCAATGGCACATCCCTGCCACTCTCTGCCTGAAGACCTTGTCTGGCTGCAGGAGGATGCTGCACCCACAGGTGAGACAGGCCAGAGATGCTGGGAGTTCTTGCCCCCAGGAGCAGCCCTCAACGAAGACAGGCAGGACCTAGGGGATGAAGACCTACTGACTGTCCCCTTGGACAGGAAGACACTGAAGGCGTGTGTGACTCAGCGTCCCAGAGCTGCCCAGGGGCAGAGGCCCCAGTGCCCGCAGGATGCTCTGCCCATCAAGCACCTTGTGTTCTTTCCTGTCCTTCCTCCTCTCACATCCCCACTGGTGCTTCCTGTGATCACCCCCCAAATAAACTATTTGCACTCAAATCCTATTTCAGGCTCTGCATCTCAGGAGAGTCAAACTAAAATAGTTTCCTTGTCTGTAAAGGAGGAATCGAGCCCAGGAGGGGCTTTCTCCTTTGTCTGGAACAACCCCAGTCGTGCATGGAAGGAGAGAGTGGGGCCCCCAAAGAAGCTGCTATCTCATCAGTTGTGACTTCCCCCCCTCATCCCTGGTCTCCTGGAAGCATCTGTTGAGCCCCATTGGTCCTGCCTCCAGCCAGGAGCAAGGCCTAGCAGGTAAAGCCCAGGGCAGGGGAGAGCACAGAGGGGGAGCACCAATGTGGGCATGCTCCCAAGCTATGAATCCCCTACTGACCCCTACCCATAGCCTAAGTGGCCCCTCAGAAGAGAGCCCCATGGAGGGAACAGCAGAGAAGAGGGGGCAGCAGTGGGGCCTGAGGGCCACAGCCCCTCGCTGGGCTCCTCATCCTGGCTGCCACCTGCCTGCCCAGGCCCCACTCCTCCACTTTGCATCGTACACATGCCCTCTGCGGTCCTGCTCTGAGCCCTCTAATGGGAATGTGCTTTCCTCCCTCCCCCTGGGCCAACTCCTCCTCCACCTTCCAAGTGGCTCAGGCTTCTCCGACTCTGTGTAGTCTTCCCTGACATCAGCCCTGTTCTCGCCATCAAGAGTCACCCACTCCTCCTGCCCCTCTGTGGGGTCTGGACATCCCTAGCACTGCACTCAGTATGTCATCTATGGGAACCACTGCTAATGAATCTGTCTTGTGTCTTCCCGTAAGCTCTCCGAGGGCAGGACCTGGGCTCATTTATCCTTCTGTCCTCAGATTGCTCTCTCTTATAGCTCCAGAAATGTTTGCTGAGCAAGTAAGTGTGGGGAAATCACTCACCACTTGTTGAGACCCCAGAATCACTGTCATTTCCCTACCTTGATTGACTTTTTCCTTGGTTGGTCATAGGTAGTAGAGCCAAAGAAAAGCTGTTACAGACCAGCGAGAAGGCCGGTGACGGGAAAGGGAATGCCGGGCCCTGTTCAGGCAGGGAGTCCTGGAGTTAACCTGCAGGGAGCCTGATGCACAGACCAAGGGCAGGGGATATGGGACCCAGACCAGAGCCTCAGGGCGTCAGCTCTGCTGCCCTGCACAACCATTCACAGTTGGAGATGCAGTGAACTATCCCTGTGACAAGTTCCTTCCTAGGTCAATTTGTAGAAGTACAGTAGTTTTAAAAGCTTTCCTAGCTGTGGAATCCAAACAAAATCCCACTTAGAAGTCCAACATGTAATGCCCTGGTGGAAGTGAAGGGCAGACGGGGGTGGACTTGCCAGTCCTCTCAACAACCCCTTACCTGGAGACAACCACTCTGAGCATCCCCTGGGACCTCACAGAACCATTTACAAACCACTGGCCAAGTAGGAAGAGCTGGATGTGACTGAGGACACATGTTCTAGCTCTACTGTTACTTCCAGGCTATGTGACCCTGGGCAAGTCACTTCACCTCTCTGGTCCTCAGTTTCCTCATCCCCACAATGGAGAAGATAGCATCTCCCTCACAAGGGTAGCTGAGAGGCTCAAAGGTGATAACCAGGATAACTTTGCACCTTACAATGGTCACACATATGATTTGTTGCCAAGAGGCCCAAAAGGACATGAGACACTTTGTGTCACCATGAAAGAGGAGCTCTCAGAGGCACCAGGCCCTGGGCTGCAGAAGACGCATGACTTTGAGATTCGAGGTTGCCTTTCTTCTCAGGGTTTCAGGCCCCAAGTGCTCAGGAGGAGCCTCTGTGCCCCAGACCTCATTACCCAGCCAGCTGGGGCCCTCACACAGTCACTGCTTCTCTTCCCTGGGTGTGGGGCTGGGACACGTGAGCATGAAAAATTCCTCCCCTCACTGCTCCACCAGCCAAACCCCAGTCCCCGCCCGGGACCTGGACCCCTAAAGGGAGATGGAGGCAGAGTGTTCTGGCTCCAGGAACCAGCTAATGGAACCTTGTTAATTACTATGTAAATTACTTTAATAGCCTGGATCCCCCTCAGACAATTGTTTAAGGGCTTGAGGCCCTAGACTGGGGAGATGGGGGTCTCGGGTGAGGGAAGGAGCAGCCTTGCCTTGGCCCAAGGGCTCCCATGTATGGGTACCCATGGGGCAGGAGTAGATGCATAGTCTCCCATCGCCAGCCCAGGGCTTCTCAAGCTGGCACCTGCCGGATGAGCTGGACACAGTGTTCTTCCTGAAACATCATCAAGTGATGCTTTCTCAGTTTACAGAGAGAAAAAGTTAAAGGTAGGCATTTTCTTGATTTTTAAGTTCTATGTGTAGTTTTTTTTAAAAAATACACTATCCTACAGACATGATATGTAGTTATATTTTCTTGCATAAATGTGCTCTTGCACTATGGAATTAAATATGTCATAATAGCATAGCATTCCATGGACACTGACTTTAAAATTCTCCGAACTGAAGGAGACCCTCAGTCCTGAAGCACTTATTTTAATCTCTATTTTCCAGATAGGGGAGGAGACAGAGAGAGATGCTAATGACTTGCCTTAGGACTTCTGAGGGATAAATGCTGTTTCCGCCAGGCCAGTTATTAGGACTGTGTGTGAACTAAGAGCGAATGGTTCTGAAAGAGGCAGCTGGGAAGGGAGGTGGGTAAGAATGAGAATAGTAGCACCACGGGGCAGCCGCCAGGACTGAGGGAGGCTCACAAGCTGTACTTGACAGGCAGCCTGACATCTCTCCTGCCTGCTCGGGGTGCACTGCCCCCTTCCGCAGCCCAGGCCGAATTTCAGAAAGTAGGTCTGAGGCCAGATGAGGGCAGACTGGAGTGGTTTTATTGCAACATGGCTCTGTGGCCACTTACTACCTGTGTGACCTTGGGCATGTGGCATCACCTCTCTAAGTCTTGATTAATTCATTTGAAAATGAGAACACGAAGACTTGCCTCACAGGATGGTTGAAACAAAGAAACCCCCAGTGCCTTCCTTGCACCCCCAGTGCAAAGTATCTTACCAGAGGCTCTCAGTGCCCAGAAAGGCCCCCTCAGCCTCTCCCTCGCTGCCCTGCAGTCCCAGGTCTGCCCTCTGCTCAGGCACTGGGCACTGGCTGCCTGCTCCCCATCTGAGCACTTCCCATGGGGGGCTTTTGTGGCCTGTTTGCCTGCCGTCCCTACACGGCACTGAGCTCTAGAAAGGGAGAAGCTACATCTTGTTCACCTGGCTCTAGACTGGTTTTGGTTACAAGTGACAGAATCCAACTAAAGCTACTTAATCAAAGAGGGGAATTTGCTGGAAGGCCATGAATGTGGTTTAAGAGGGGCCAAGGAGATGAAGAAGGCCTCAAGAAGGGCTGAAACCAGAAATGGATCACCCTCCCGGCTTCCCCTTCCTCTCTCGCCCCTGCTTCTTTCTTCTCTCTCTGCAGGATTCTATAATGTAAGCTTCTGCTAAGACCCGCAGTGATAGATAGACCTTTACCAAAGTGAGAAACAAACAGTACACTGTGAGCACTTGTAAAGAATGTGGTCAAAAGAGGTTATGAAAGGTTGGGCGTTAGAGATTAAGAAGCTTGAGAAAGAAGATGACTGTGCAGCTGATCTATATACTTTATGTCCTTACTATCAATAATGAGAAATGATGAAATCTCACACTGATGGAGCGTGTATTGTGTGCCAGGCCCCATGCTAAGTACTATACGTGGATAATCTCATTCGACCCTCTCAACAGACATCTGAGGAAGGTTCCATTATTGTCTCCAGTCTACAGATGAGAAAACTGAGGGTTGGGAAGGTTAACTTGCCTATTAAGTTGCAGAGTTGGGATCCAGACTGGCTGCCTGACTCCCAAGCCCTGGGTTCTGCTGCTGTGTGAGCCTATGGTTGTGGCACGTGGGTATGTGTTGTGTACCACACGTCCATCTGACAGTGTTGACACAGGGCACGTGGGTGTGCCCTCAGGGGTGCTATGCACACGTGTATGTATGTATGTGTGCAGGCCAGTGCACCACCCGAAGCGGGAGACCAAGGAGGCCGGCACTGTCACTTCCGTGTCTGGCTCGTTCATCTCCCACGCGGTGCTGCTGAAAGTCCCCCCAGCCGTGCTCTTTGGTGATCATTTTTCTTAGTGAAAAATTCAGTGAACAGCAAAATGGCTGTTGAGCATAGGGGAGCCCTGCACCCTAGCCAGCATTGGCACATGGAGCCCTAGGGAAAGAAGCAACACCCATGGTGTTCACTGTTCCCAACTGTGTCAGGGCCTCTCGGGGTAAACTGTGACCATGTACAAGGAGAAATGCGAGGCTTTGAAAGACCCTGAGACCCACCACTCAGGCTCCCCTCAGCCTTGTTTCCAGCCCCCTCCTCTGTGCTACCACCAGAGCTGCCTTCTGCCCAGGGCCTGTGCTCAGCTTTCCTCCACCACCTGCCCCAACCTGCCTTTCCAGACAACCCTTCGGGGTAGGTGCCAGGGCTGGCACTGGGTGAGGGGAGAGATGCCCAGAGCACAAAATCTGAGGAGGCCCTTACTCTTCGAATCCCTTCCCCTCGATATCCTCCACCATCTCTGGCTCAGGAGCGGGCAAATCCATGGGCTCAGATTTCAAGGTGCCGAGGAAATTCCACTCAGATTCTGCAGAGGCTCTGAGTGCCGACTCAGTGTGCGCTCCGTGTGCTTCCTGCCACTCAGCTTCACAGCACCCCGTGTGGTAAATGGGGACACGGGCCCTTCCCGTGCTCCCACACCCCCTCCCACCCTGTGGGAAATATAAGGAAGGCCATCGGTAAGGGGACTGTGAGACCTTGGGGGCCTGGCCAGCTCCTCAGTCAGGAAAACAGCGCTTTGATCTCACACAGCTTTGGCCCCCTCCCCCTCCCCCTCCCCCTGCATGCCCTCCTTTTCTCTTTTCTGTACTCTGTAAAACCCGTGCTGGGAAAGCCTGGGGGCAGCGAAACAATAGCACTGGCGGCTGCCCCCAGTGTGGCCCGTCCACAGGCCGGGTGGGCCTTAGCGGTTCGACTTCAGCAATGGCAGCAGGTGCAGGGGTAACCTTCACCCGTCTCTGCCACCAGGACGCATGTAAGTTTTAATAAACCCGTGTCTTTCACAGCCAGCTCTCCAGGTTTCTTTGGGAATCCAAGAACAATACACTGAGGTTTTCTGGGACCTCAGCACTTTGCATAACACCCCCACTTTGAAAGCAGGTGCCTTACCGCCCTGAGAGTCTGTGCTAAAGCCATGGAGCCAGCAAGGAGCAGAGGTTACGACTGCCATGGATTAAGAACCTACTACAGGGCACACTGCTGAGGGCTTCCAGCTGTTACCCAGTCAACCTGGGGGGGCTGGTACTCTAGTCGGCCTTCATTATCCACAGATTCTGAAGCTGCAGATTTGCCTGCTCAGTGAAATATATTTTAACCCCCAATTAATACTCACTGTGCTTTCAGGGACAGTCACGGACATGTGCAGAGTGCAGGGAAATCTGAGTCACTTGACGCACATGTTCCCAGCTGAAGCCCAGCAAGGCGATGCTCTGCCCTCTTATTTCTGCTCTCAGACTGTAAACAAGTGTCCTTTTCGTGGTCTGTTCAGTGCCAGGCTTCTCAGATTTTTGTTGGTGATTTCACTGTTTTAAGTGGCTCCAAGCATAGTGCTGAAATGTTCTCTAGAGTTCCTATTTCTTTGTTTTGTTTGTTTGTTTGGGAGTGTTTTGTTCGTTTTGCTTTTGTTTCATTTCTTTTTCTCTCATGTTCCTAATAGCAAGAGGCTGTGATGTGCTTTACAGAGAAAGCAGGCGTGTGAGAACAGGTGTGTTCGTTTTGTTAATGAACCAACAATATATATTAAATTAAGGTATCTAAACAGAAACACATAAAACAAGGTTAAGTATTGCTCAGTTAATGAAAATGTAACCCCAAGGTTCACAGAAACCTAACCTTGTATTTTCTCAAGAAAGAATGGTTCGGTATTTGCTAATTCAGTGTTCCCTGCTAGTCGACCGAATGTGACTTCTGCAAATAACAGAACTGACTGTATTTTCCTCCTTCGCCATTGAAAAAACTATGGCTCAGAGAGGTTAAGTCACCCACCTGGGCTTGCACAGCTAGTGAGTTGCAGGCCATGGTGAGAGGAGCCAGAAACAAGCCCCTTGCTCTTTCATGAAGTATGGGGTAAATGCTGGTGGCCAGGGACATAAGTGTTGGGGGCAGGCACAGACTTGGTATTAAATAGCATTATCTAAAGTTCTTTTTTATTTATCTTTCAATCCTTAGGCTTGGATACAAGTGAAAGCCTGGGCTTGGTGCTAGTCAGTTCTTAGTACCTCTCAAACTACTCCTCCAATTCCCTTTCCTAATATAGAAACAGCAGTCCTCAGGTTCGGGGCCTCCAGCAGGTAGTGTCTAGCTGATATTTAGTAACAATTATTATTATTTTTTAAATATGTTTTTATTGATTTCAGAGAGAGAGGAAGGGAGAGGGAGAGAGAGAACCATCAATGTGAGAGAGAAACATCAGTTGTCCTCCACATGCACCCCGACTGTGGGCTGAACCCCCAGCCTGGGCATGTGCCCTAACCAGGAATCGAACTGGTGACCTTTCAGTGCATGGGATGACACTCAACCAACTAAGCCACACCAGCCAGGCCTAGTAACAATTATTTTTATATTTGCCTTCAAATAGAATACTTGCATAAATAATGCTCATAATAATGGTTTCAAACTTTCAATAAGGTGATAGAAAGTGTCTTTTCAAATAAATATATTAAGTAAAGGTGTAAATATTTAGAGGAAAATGAGATCCAACAGAGATGCAGAGTAAGCCTAGGCTTCATGTTATCCAGGAAGAAGAGGGGCTGCCAAGCCAGCTAATGAGAACTTTCAGCAGCACAGACATCTGGCACCTCCAACCCTCCGGCTGCCTGCCACCCACCACAGGCTGTACGGGAAATGCCAGGCTGGACCCACTCCCAGGCCCTGCCTCCAAATTTGATGATCATATAATTTATTGTCCAAGCCAGATACTTTTTTAAAAAATATGTTTGTATTGATTTTTAGAGACAGAGGAATAGAGAGAGAGAAGGAAGATATAGAAAAATCAATCAGCTGCCTCCTGGGCACCCCCTACTGAGGACTGAGCCCAAAACCCAGGCGTGTGCCCTGACTAGGAATCGAACTGGTGACCTCTTGGTGCATGGGTCGACGCTCAACTACTGAGCCACATCAGCTGGGCAAGCCAGGTACTTTTAATAGTGAAACGGACTACTAAAAATAATATAAGTTATATGATTTTCAAAGTACATCAGGGTAGGACAAAAGTAAGTTGCAGTTGTTCCTATGGAAAATAATACAATAATTCAAACATAATAATACAAGAATAAACTCTGTGTTTCCCATACTCATAAAATGTAAGCCTACTTTTGCCCCACCCTGTACTACTGACTGACAAATTATTTTTGTGTTTGTGGATCTATAAAATATTTCTACTCAGGAGCTATCTTCACAAGTAAAATTGTTTTTTTTAAATAACATATACCCCTGAGAAAGATGCTCTTAAGAGTAAAAAAAGAGCCCAGCCAGGCGTGGCTCAGCGGTTGAGCGTCGACCTAGAATCCAGGAGATTGGGGTTCGATTCCCACTCAGGGCACATGCCTGGGTTGTGGGCTGCAGCCGATCAGTGACTCTCTCATCATTGATGTTTCTATCTCTCTCTCTCCCTCTCCCTTCCTCTCTCTGAAATCAATAAGATATATTTAAAAAAAAAAAAAGTAAAAAAAGAGAAGCCACAAACTGGGAGAAAATATTTGCAAAACACGTATCTCATAAAGGGTTTGTATCTACAATGTACAAAGAGGAAACAAGACGGCGGCGTAGGTAGCAGCTGCACCCTCCACCTCCCACAACCTCATCAAAATTACAACTAAATACAGAACCACCATCGCTCAGAGCCTCCTGAGATCTGGCTGCACAGAAGCCCCACAACCAGGGAACTGAAGGAGCACCGAGACCGTAGGAGGGGCGGAGACGCGGGCGGATCGGGGCTGAATCGTGGAGACACGGCTGCGGGCCCACACCTGGTGCCGCAGTTGAAACCCGGGAGGGAATCTCGGCGGTGGAGGTTTCCCAGAGGAGTGAGGGGTCCCAGCCCCACATCAGCCCCCAACCCAGGGCTCCAGGGCCGGGAAGGGAAGGCCCCACAGCGGGGACTGTTCCTGAGGGTCGCGGAGGCTGCCGGAGCCCCAGCAGCTCCTCCTAAAGGGCCCGGCACGGACTCACTGGGACGCTCCCTCTGAGCCCAGCACCGGGCAGCAGCCTGAAAGGACCTGGGACACTCGGGGAGGGACTAACCTGCCTGAGATCCGGGCGAGAGCTGGAGGGGCGGCTTCCTCCCAGGCAGAAGGGCTGGCAGAGGCCGTTGCTCCTTGGGCGAGTCCTCCCCGCACACAGCCGGCAGGCAGGCGCCATATTTGAATCGCCAGCACCTGACTCACACCTTTGGCCCCGCCCCGTGATTCCCGGAGGCCCCGCCCCTCCCCACCTGCAGCTCATCCAGGCCATTTCCAGGGGCTTTTCTGTGCAAGTGGCCTCTCCAGCCTCATGCTTAGGACTTTTCTAAAATCTCTCAAACAAGCAGCAGGCCCCATACAGCTTGATAAGCGGCCCCAGACCTGGCACTAGCGGCAGCCTGCATTGGCTCATAGCTTGGCCTCTCCTGGACACCTCCAAGCCCAGCACAAGTAGCAGCCAACTACGGTTTGCTGTGTAGCTCAAGCTGGGTGGCCCTGGACAAGGCACTGGCACAGGCTGACTTTGCACCTCCTGGGAGGCCCCAGAGACAGTGCACCTGGTGGTCAGACTCGACCAAGCTGGATTACAACCCTACCACATCCACGAGTGACACTCAAGAGGCACACTTGGTGAACACCAAAGCTCCACGGAAGTAAAACCTGATCCACAGGGGTGTCTACAGCAGAGCAGCTCTCTGACTGTAGTTGCAGCTGGTCCTCACAGCTGATTGGCCTGGGGGTCAATTCCTCCCAGTGACGCCAACAGCAACTAAGACTCAACTACAACAGGACAGTGCACACAGCCCACACAGGGGAGCACCTAGAAGGCACAGCTCAGGTGACTGGGGAGGCTGAGCCACTGGACCCTACAGGACACCTACTACACAAAGCCACTCTACCAATTCCAGGAGACATAGCAGCTCTACCTAATACATAGAAACAAACACCTGGAAGCAGCCAAAATGTGGAGGCAAAGAAACATGTCACAAAGGAAAGAACAGAAGACATCTCTAGAAAAGAAACTAAATGAAATAGATCCAACCAAGCTAACAGATACAGAGTTCAGAATTTTGTTTATAGGGATGTTCAAGCAGACTATTAGGGAAATAACTGAGAAAATCGATAACATAATAAAGTACAAATTTGAAATGAAGGCTACATGAACTGAAATGAAGAATAATTTACAAGGAATCAACAGTAGAGTAGAGGATGCTCAGAATCAAATCAGCAATTTGGAACATGAGGAAACAAAAAACACCCAACCAGAAGAGCAAAAAGAAAAAAGAATCCAGAAATATGAAGATAGTATAAGGAGCCTCTGGGACAACTTCAAGAGGCCCAAAATTCATATTATTGGGGTGCCACAAGGGGAAGAAAGAGACCAAGAAGTTGAAAACCTATTTGAAAAACTATTTGAAAAAATAATTACAGAAAACTTCCCCTACCTGGGGAAAGAAATAAACTTACAAGGCCAGGAAGCACAGAGGGTCCCAAACAAGAGGAATCCAAAGAGGCCCACAGCAAGACACATCATAATTAAAATGCCAAAGGTTAAAGACAAAGAGAGAATCTTAAAAGCAGCAAGACAAAAGCTGTTAGTTACCTACAAGGGAGCACCCATACGACTGTCAGCTGATTTCTCAACAGAAACTTTGCAGGCCAGAAGGGAGTGGCAAGAAATATTCAAAGTGATGAAAAACATGGAACTACAACCAAGATAGCGCTACTCAGCAAAGCTATCATTTAGAATTGAAGGTCAGATAAAAAGCTTCACAGATAAGAAAAAGCTAAAGGAGTTCATCACCACCACACCAGCACTACAGGAAAAGTTGAAGGGTCTTCTTTAAGAAGAAGCGAATGAACAAAAGAATCTGACAAACTAAATAGATCCAGAGACACTGACGCATGCAACAGACGATCATATCTCAGAGGAAAGAGGGAAGAGGGGTGGAGGGTGGGAAGAGATTAACCAAAGAAGTTATATGCATATATGCATAACCCATGGACACAGACAATAATGGGGTGA
Organism: Miniopterus natalensis; assembly: GCF_054644295.1. NCBI lineage: Eukaryota > Metazoa > Chordata > Mammalia > Chiroptera > Miniopteridae > Miniopterus > Miniopterus natalensis. The sequence continues at coordinate 39,990,630 of NC_142081.1, forward strand.
AGGCCTGGGAAGGGGGTGGGAGCAAAGTAGAGGGGGTTAATTAGGGGGGAAAATGGGACACCTGTAATACTCTCAACAATAAAGATAAGTTTAAAAAAAAAGGAAAAAAAAAGAATCAACCAATGGGAAAAAAAAAATGTGCAAAGAACTCTTAAAGCTCAATAAGGAAACAACCCAATCAGGAATGGGTAAGAAATCTAGACAGCTCACCAAAGAAGATATCAGATGGCGAATAAGCATATGAAAGATACTCAGTATCATTTGTCATTAGGCAATTTCAAATTTAAACAACAATGAGATATCATTGCATACCTATTAGAATGGCTAGAATCCAAAAAACTGATAGCATTAATTTCTGGAGAAGATGTATAGCAACAGGAACTCTCATTCATTACTGGTGAGAATGGTAAATACTACAGGCATTTTGGCAGTTTCTTACAAAGCTAAACATAGGTTTCCCATATGATCCAGCAATCATGTCCGGAGGCATTTACCCAACTGATTTACAAACTTACATCCACATGAAAACCTGCACAGGAAAGTTTATATCAACTTCATATACAATCACGGAAAACGGAAGCAACCAAACTGCCCTTCAATAGGTTCACATAAAAGCAAACTGATATACCTATGCAATGGAATACTGAGTGATTTTTTTTAAAGGAATGAGCTAAAGACATGGATAAGTGTTAAATGCATATTGCTAAGAGAAAGAAGTGGTCTGAAAAAGCTACAGTACTGTATGTTTCCATTAATATGACATTCTGGAAAAGACAAAACCAAGAAGATGGTAAATAGCTTGCCAGGTGTTCATGGGGGTAGGCACTGAACAAGTAGAGCAAAGGGGATAGGTTATTTTAGGGTAGAAAAACTATTCTATATAATATTGAAATGATGGACACATCACACTGTGCATTTGTCAAAACCTATAGAACTTTATAGCACAAAGAGTGAGCCTTAATGTATATAAACTTTGAAAAATAATTTAGGAGGTAAGGGGATCACAGAAGGCAGTGCAGATTGTGACAAAAGAGCCTAAATGTATCACAGATATATAAAACAGCCTCATTGAAGGGTGTGGGGAAAGAGGTGCTGACCTAAGTAACTTTGGAAATGGGCAAAGTCTGCAAGATTAAAGGCAAAAAGGAGCTGGACATAAGGACAGTACTTTAGTTGATGGAGTGGATTCTCACGGGTGCACAGGAAGGATCCTAAAACCACTAGATGTTGACTGGAATTGAGCAATGAAGTAAATGGATGGTGGATGGTGGGAACCAGATTTTCCCTGGTGGAATAGGAGGTTACAGAGAAGCAAGGAAAGCTGGCTAGAATGGGCTATGTAGTAATGGATTAGAGTTGGAGATATCAGTGTAAACTCATGTTTAGCTTAATATAAATGGTTACCAACAGAAATGTTTAGAGATGTGTACATACATGGGCCAGTATACTCACATATGTCTCCTTGTTCTGGCAGCTGAGAGTGCCTGAAGCCCACATCTAGATTTCTATCCCAATAGAAGGAACCTTGGCTCCTTGGAGAAATGACTGATTCTAGGACTGGGGAGGAAACATACAAGATAGGCCTGGAGATTCTTGTAGTGCCAGAAAGTAAGGAAATGCTCAAAACACAAACAACAAAAGCCCCACGGTGAGGGTTATGGCAAAGAGAAACAGGAGGCAACTGGAAGAGCTCTAAATGTCTAGAGCAACAAAATAAATAAGTATTGGATACTAAACCAAAGTATACACTACACATCCAGGAGTCCATAGCTCTATAAAGTGATTAAATAAATAAGGAAGACAAGACAAATCTCTGGTGCAAAAGAATTCCAGATAATTTAGGAGATAATCCCCCCTCAAGGAAGGGGAGCATAAGTCCCCAAGTCTTAACTGTGGGCTGTGCACAGTGACTTTCTTCCAAAGAGCACAGCAAGGGAAGCAGGAGAAGAGAAACTTTACAGTGGGACAGCCGGCAGGCGCTCAAGGCCACCACCACCAGCAGTCAGTCGTGCTGATTGTATGTAAAAACCTTCAATCTAGTGCGATGAAAATGGCACTTTACCTCTGTGGTCTTCCTCCCAAAAACCTATAATCCTGGTCTAATTATGAGAAAAACAGCAAAGTCCAATAGAGAGCGTATACCTGGCCAGTATTCCCCACAACTAGCACGGTCATCAAAACAAGAAGCCTGAGAAACTGTCACAGCGAAGAGCCACCTAAGGAGACATGACAATGTAATGTACTGTGGTATCCTGAGTGGGATCCTGGAACAAAAAAAGACAGTACTAAAAACTTTTTTTTTAAATCTGAATAATATATGGACTTTAGTTAATAAGAATGTATTTATGTTGGTTTATTAATGGTAACAAATGTACCAAAGTATGGAAGATGTTAATAATAGGGGAAGCTGGGTATGGGACATATGAAAGCTCTCTGTAGTATCTTTGCAATTTTTCTATAAATATAAAGCTATTCTAAAATTAAAAGTTTATTTTAAAAATAACATTAAATCATTATTTATTATGTACATTAAAATTGTTAAAGCTATATTTATTATCTGACCATTAAAAGTGACATAAAAAGATTCATAATTTTGGTATATATTTATATGCTTAAATCAATTTCTTAGCCATATCTGTTTCTAAGACTGTATCACTGGTATTTTTCCCAAGCATGAATGTTTTTTTAAAATGTGATCTTTTTTTCTCCAAATACTTACCTGTAATCATCTTCAAAGTTGCATTTATGATTAATAAAAGAGAAATGTTGACACCCTTCATAGACTCCTCTCTGTAGATCATAATGTTTTTCATGAGAATGTAGTTCCCCTGCAGGGGTACCTGACAAGCTCAGAGCAAATTCTGCTAAATGGATGATATTCTCAATTCTAATTTCTTTGGCTAGAAATGGTTAACTATTTCAGCCCAAATGTCTTCACAGGGATTGTATTTTTATTTCCATTTATAATACCTATCTTTAAAAAAATATATGAGATGATAAAACTTATCTATAAGTCGACTTTGTAATTCTTTTTAATATTTTGCCAACTGTAGATGCTGCAAAACTATATGCCTCTGTCGTCCCTTCAAATTAAGTACAAACTAGAGTTTGCTCAGTTTAAAACAGGAGCACCATCAAAATATTCTTCCCACAAGTCAAGGCATTCCAAAGAAAAATTACAGAATTTCTAAACTGAATCTTGGCCACCACTTGAGCTCTCAGTATTTAATTTGTTCAGCAACTCCCCTGCTTTTGAGAGGTAAATGTGAATATTTTCCAGTGTGAAGTAAATGAAATTTGCTAAAAGCTTTGTTTACAATACCTAAAATGTGATAAAAGTTTCAAAAGTTAAAATGTATTTTGGCACACTTATTGAACTCTCCGATTCTAGATTTTCCATTGCTTTTGAAAAAAATTTCGAGAACTCATTTACAAAATGTTCAATTCCATTGTAAATACTTAAAATTATTTACAAAGTAATTCTTCAAAGGCTTGAACATTTGAAAAATTCAACTGATGGCAGGAAGCAAAAACAGAAAACACACTGCTATGCAGTTCTGTGCCAAGTCAGATTGGAGCCTGGGGCAAAAAGGAAAACTGATAAAACCATCTGGACTTTATTTAAAACTTTGATATTTTGTTCATTATGAATTTTTACATTAATTTTTATATTTCTAAACACTGCCTTAAAATACTATTTATTTTAATTACTGAGTTTTTTGTGTCCCCTTCAACTTTGCACCTGAGGTGGGCACCTCACTACCCCCACCCTGGTCCTGGACCTACTACCATGCTGAAATATTTTATATTCAATATCATCTTTGCCACAAAAATACTGTCATGCAATTACTCTTTATATATAAACGTGTGTATGTCTGTATACAAACAACTAGAGTTTCTATTTCAATTGACAGGCCATCACAGCTTGTTTTATCTCCGTTTTCAGTTATATGTGCACCACTACCATCCATTCCAAGCTCATTTATGCTCTCTGGATTTCCTAACTGGATATAAATATTGTTTTTACCCTGCTGCTGTGTTCTACTAAAACTTATATTAATATTTGCAAGCACAAATAATTCTATCTTCAGTGCTGAACTTTGTATATAAATTTGCAAGAATATTTACAACAATGTTGGATGCTTCACCCTCACACCAGAAGGAACTTCCAAAAGCTTGACTTTGATTTCATTATTGAAATCAACTGAATTTCTGCATGAAGCACCTGAGGGCCAATTTAAAACTGCTGAGGGCCAGTATGTTTAGTTGCAGTGGCCTCTCAAACCAGCTCAAATTGGGGGACTTGTGATGGGAATGACTCCACGAGGAGCTAGGAGAGATGCTCATGAAGATCTGAGCCGGAGCCCACATGAGGGAGTAGCCTCCTGAAGCAAGGCCATGGCTTCAGTGGGCACTGACTAGTGGCCCTGGCCCTGGCCCAGTCAGCACACAGCTGCTGCCAGGCCTCAGGTTCTCCTCCTCCAGGCAGCTCCTCTCCCCTGATTGCCCATCTGACATTGACGCCCTCAGCTCCTTACTGGAAGCTGCTCTCCATGTCCATTTATCTAGACATCCTGGAAGGAAAATATATCTTCCACAGTGATAACTCTTCTCCCCCCAGAAACCACATCTCCAAAAGTACCTGGAGGAAGCTGCCAGCCTCTGCTCATGTGGTCTTGGCACCACCTCAGAACCATAACAGCAAAAATTTATGGAGTCCTTGCAGAGCATCTCCCAGCTTCCCTTGCACTCTTCACATGGGTGGCCATGTGGCACAGTCAGTGATCAGGGCAGGTTGTTGAGTAAAACTTCTAGGAAAGCTCCTAAAAACGGGACAGGCTCAGCCATCACGTGCCTTTGGACCCTTCCCTCCCCAGGACTGTGGGTGCACAGGGAGAGGCAGAGCAGCCAACGTGGACCATGAGTGACAGGAAGGATTCTGGGCCCGTGATGGCATCAAGGGCCCACTCTACCAGCACTGGGCTGCTTGCCTCTGTATCTCCTTTACTCGGAGGAAGGAAATAGAACTCTAAATTTGTTTAAGTTGCTGTCTGAGAGAATCTCCCAGAACATCATTTCTAACTGATTCAGCATCCAATCTCTTCTTTCCCACTGAACCCAGGGCAGGGTAATTGGATGGAGGCACTGGGAAGCTCATTCATATATGCTGTCCAGGGTGGCAACACACCCCCGCCCCCAGGAATTGTTTTCTCAGTCAGCTGCAAGGAGCAGCAGCCCTTAGATACAGAACACAGTTCTAGGAATCATAACAAGGGAGGGCTCACATCCCAACTCTTCAGGAACTCCTGCTCTGAGGGACTGGGAGGGAAGGGACATTTATTAAGCATCTGTATGGGCAAGATGCTTCATCTGTTATGACTTATTTAATACTCAAAAGAACTTTGCAAGGTTGGTGTTTCTTTCATTTTATCCACAAGAAAACAGGTTCTGAGAGGATGAACGAAATGCTGCCTTAGGCTGCTATAACAAAATATCATAAACTGGGTGGCTTGTAAAGAACAGAAATATATTTCTCAGTCCAAGATCAAAACCGGCAGAGTTGGTGTCTGTGTTACAGCCTCCTTCCTAGTGCATAGGTGGTCCCTTCTTACCCTGGCCTCACATGGTGGAAGAGGCAAGGGAAGCTCTCTAGGGTCTCTTTAATAAGGGCAATAACCTCATTCATGAGAGTTCCACCCTCATGGCCCAATCACCTCCAAATACAATGACATTGGGGATTAGGTTTCAACATATGAATTTTGGGGGGAGACAAACATTCAGTCTATAGCAGTTGCCCAGGGTTATATGGCTAGAAGATGCCACAGAGCTGGGAATGGAGCTGAGACATCTGACACCACCACTTTGCTCTCTCTACTGCACTGCATTGCACCTACAGCAGACAGGTCCCATGCAGTCTAGGGAGAGCACTCCCTATCTTCTGGGGGAACTTCTCATTTCCTCCTCCAACTCTGTGGGGTTTTTTTGTTTTGTTTTGTTTTGTTTTTGTGTTTTTTTAATATATCTTTATTGATTTCAGAGAGAGGAAAGGAGAGGGAGAGAGAGAGAGACAGAAACATCAATGATGAGAGAGTCATTGATCGAGCCCGCAACCCGGGCATGTGCCCTGACCGGGAATCAAACCCCGATCGCCTGGATCCTAGGTCGACGCTCAACCGCTGAGCCACGCCCGGCCGGGCCAACTCTGTGGTTTTAATGGGGGCTGCCAATCACAGGCCCTCAAGGGTTGGTGCAGAATCCACATTGGACCATCGTTGGAGCTGCAAAATGTGAGGCCAGGTTGACACATGGAGGAAGTCAGCCTTTAGTCAGAGAAAATGGTGTTGACGTGCAGAGAGAGCCAGGCAGGGTTTCCTCCACCCCTGAGGCAGCTACACCCTCCTTTGTTCCATGGTTTGGTTGTATGAGCCTATATACTTTTTGACTAAGCCACTTTGAATTGGATTCCTGTGTTAGCTGCTGGAGGGAATGCAATTAGGAAGACTGTTCAGTAGCATCTATGAAAACTGAACATATGCGTACCCTGTGACCCAGCAATTCTGCTCCTGGACATATGCCCAACAGAAACAAGGGTATGTGCACACCAAACACTTGTTCCAGAGAGTATTCGTAGCAGCACTATTTCTAACAGCCTCCAAGTGGAAACAACCCAAATTTCCATCAACAGGATAAGGCATAAATAAATGTGGTATATCCATTCAATGGAATGCTACACAGCAATGAGAATAAACAATCTCTAAGTGTACACAACAATATGATTGAATCTTACAGACATTAGATGAAGTACAAGTACATACTCCAGATTCCCTTTCTGTGAAATTTAAGAACAGGCAGAACTAATCAATGGTGACAGAAGTCAGAATAACTAACATGGAAAGTAGTAAAAGAGGAATAGAAAAGGCAAGCAAAAGCGGGAGCAGATCCCTGTTGTAGAATAGATTTTTCGCTTCCTCTGAAAATGATAGTCCTGCAAGGAAGAATTTTATTCTTATTCTAAGAGATCTGGACAGCTCTGAGCTACAGCCTCAAAAATATTGACAGGGGAAAGAGGGAGGTAGGAGAGAGGAGCCCAGGGATCCTGCTTCTATCCAATGCATGAGGTCACATCCATCAACTCTTCCTTTCATGAACAATTTTCTCTGTAGCACGCGATGCTGTTTGACAGCATTTTCCCACAGTAGAACTTCTTTCAGAATTGGAGTCACTCCCCTCAAACCCTGCCACTGCTTTATCAACTAAGTTTGTGTCATATTCTAAATCCTTTGTGGTCACTTCAACAATCTTCACAGCATCTTTAGCAGGAAAAAATGGCACTAATAGACTTATTCAATGCAGGATTGCCACAAATTTTCAATGTGTAAAAAACACAGTATCTGCAAAGCCCAATAAGGTGTATGTAGCACAATAAAATGAGGTATAGCTGTATTTTCATTGTATATAGAACTCTGGGTTGGAGGATCTTTTCTTTCAGCACTTCAAAAACATTGTTTCACTTCCTTTTAACCTCCATGGTTTCTGATGAGAGATTGACAGTCTTTCAAATAAATGTTCTTATATGCTTTTTTTCTCTGCTTTCAAGATTATTTTCCTTATCTTTAAAGGCAAAGCTTAAATAAGTGTGATTGTCACGTATCTGAGAGGCAATTTCTTTATGTTTATCCTGTTTGGGGTTTGTTGAGTTTCTTGAACCTATGAATTTGGGAAGTTTACAGCCATTATTTTTCAACTATTATTTCTTGAACTATATTCTTTCTTCTAGCCTAGGATTCCAATGACATGAATGTTCGACATTTTGTTACTGTCCCACAGGTCCCTGAGGCTCTGTTCAAATTGTTCAATCTTTTCTATTTCCATTGTTCAGACTGAATAATTTCTATTCATCTGTCTTCAAGTTCACTGACTCTTTCCTCTGTCATCTCCATTCTGCTACTGAATTTTTGGTTAGCACATATTTTTAAATTTGGGTTATCATATATTTTAGTTATATCATTTCTCTTTTGTTCTTCTTTATATTTTCCATATTTTTGTTGAGATTTTTATCTCTCCTTTCAATGCAAGAGTGTTTACCCTTACTTCTTGGAGTATAGTTATAATAGCTGCTTTAAAGTTTTCTGATAATTTCAAAATCTGTGTCACCTTAGAGTTGACATCTATTGATTGCCTTTTCACTGTGAGTTGAGATTTTTTCTAATTCTTCATATCCCAAGTCATTTTAGATTATATCATGGACATTTTGAATGCCATGTTATATAACTCTGGGTCTTGTTTAAACACTAAAAAGAATGTTGATTTTTTTTATGTTAGCAGACAATTGACTTAGGCTAGGCTATGTTGCAAGTTTTACCCACTTTCTGTGGGCTCTGTTTCCAATATCAGCTCAGTTTTCAAAGCCTTTTTCAAAGCTATGCAAATGTGTCCTACATGTGCAACACCAATGGCCAGTCGGACCTGGTAATCTGCCCCACAATTCAGTTCTCAAAGCCTCTCATGTTCTGTTTAGAATTACACCAATGCATTTACAGTTTGGAAGTGATTCCAGAAGTTCACAGAGAAAGTTATGAAATCACTTTCCTATGCTCTCTCCTTTCCACAATCACCCCAAAACTTTTAGGCTCCCTGAGGCCTCCCTTGCCAGTTCCCTAGCCAGAAATCTCAGGCTTTAATTTCCCAGCTTTGCTATGTACTTTTTATGACTGCATCTGTCCAGGGCAAAGCAGTGGGAGGACGGGGGGGGGGGGGGTTTGCGGGGAAGCAACCAGAATCTGCCCATGCTCTTGAGTTCACATCTCTCCTGTAAGAGATTTTCTTTCCCTCAGAATATTAGGCACCTTGGCTGATATTGCCATGACCATGGTCACTGCAAGACTGCCTGGAGGCTGGGATGGGAGATGATGGGGGGGGTAAAAAATAAACAGGAACATTTCCTTCTCTCTCTAATCCTAAGGAACCCTTTTTCTACTCTTCAGATGAGAAAGAGAGCCCTTTCTATTTCCTTGGAGTCCTTTCTGCCTGTACCTAGGGCACCCTTCCAGATTTAGGCTGCATTTGAGTCCAGGCCAGGCAATACTGTAGGAAAAACAAAGGGGAACCCATCCCAATTCAGCTGTACTTCAAATCCTTTTTCTTCCTCCAAACAATTGGCTACTGTTTAATTTTCAAGTGGTCAGATGGCTGGCTCGTACATCCCATCCAGGGTTTTTAATTGCGTTCAGTAGGAGACACGTGTGTTTACTCTGTCTTTCCCAGAACCAGTCCTTCACCCACTGGGTTTTAATTTCAATTACATTTTTCATTTCTAGAAGTTGTATTTGGTTCTTTTTCAAACTCATCTGATCAATTTTGATACTTTCATTCTTTTGACATACACTCAATCTCCTCTTTAATTTCTTTAAGAAACCACACATAATTATTTTATATTCTATAACAGATCATTCCAATATCTTCAGTTGTTGTGGGTCTGATTCAGCAATGTTATTTCTGCTGACTCTCATTTCATGTAACTTACTCCCTCTTCTGTTTAATGGCTTTTTTTTGCTTTTTTTTCTCAGTATGACCTCCTGTTCCTTGGAAGTTTATCTGTGATAATTCTTTGAAGCCTAGATTTAAAGTGTACTCCTCTGGGGAGCATTTGCAATAGCTTATCGGGCATCTGGGGAACACTTTAAACTGCATTTTTTTGTTAGTTTGTTGTGTTTTGGAGAAGGTGAGCAGGGGGAGCAATATAGGCAGTGTGAATTCTGGTGCCACACCCACTGAAAACTTAGAGATTCTCAGGAAAGATCTTTCCTCTGCTCCCACCCTAGTAAAGACAGGCAGCGAAATCTCTGTGGATATTTTTTTTCCTAGCCCTTTGGGATCCTAGCTTTATGTAGCTAGAATCTAGCTATTTTTAGCTATCTTTCTATTTCTCACCTTGCTTGGATTCCAGGAATTACCTTCTGTTCCATGAGCTGTGTAGCCTATTAAACCGACTTTGGGTCACCAGGGATAGCAGATATCCTTTGGGTAAATGCTGACTCCAAAATGTATTTGCCTCTGTGGACTCAAGGTTTCTTGATGCCTCTGAACACTGACATTTCCCTTATTTTCTGTCATCTAAGTTATGTTTTTAAAATATTTTTTAAAACTTATCCAGCATTTTAAGTGTTCTATCCCAGGGGGATATTTCTCTCTATATCTACTGGAAATGGTACCTTTGACTTCTACTAGGAGAGTTCACTCAGATCACAGTTATTGTGATAGCTAATAGACTTGGTTTTACTGCCCCCACCTAATTTTATATTTACTACTGATTATATTCTCCTCCCTCTTTCTCCTTTACCTTTTCCGGCTTGGTCAAGTTTTTCTTTATTCCTTATTTTAAATCCCATCACCACCACCATCATCACTTGCTTATTTAGAAATTCTACTCTGCTTTTCAATTTTGCGGCTGCTTTTGCCTGTTCCCTTCTCTTTTAGTAGATCTTTAGGATGTTTTTATTCTCTACTCTCCAAAACAGACTTTTCCTCCATGGATGCGCTGGTTACTTAGACCAGCGCTGTCCAGTAGAACTTTCTGCAGTGACAGAAATGCTCTGTCTGCTCTGCCCAACACAGTCGCCACTGGCCGTGTGTAGCCACTGAGTACTTGAAATGTGGCTGGTACAGCTGAGGAACTAAATATATGATTTTATTTCATTTTTATTTATTTAAGTGTAAGAGCCACATGAGACTACCATACTGGACAGTGCAGACTTTGATGATTTCATTTCTAACTTTTAACAGATTTTCCTTTCCTTACAGCATGACTTTCTTTGTTTCAAGAACCCCTACCTTAAAACTGCAAATTATCAATCATAAGTCATCTTTCATTTTGATTTAACTCTATGTATCCATTCCTTCCTACTGTTTTCCTGAGTACTTTTTCATCCTGTCTTGGAATCTCTCTTCTAACTCAGTTTTCATTTGGTTCGAGTATCTCCCTGAGTACTTTTTCAGTCCTTGTGTGCCCCTCAAAATGCCCTAACAGAATTAGTGGTATCTTGACTGGGATTCAGACTCTTGGATCACAGATCTTTCCCGAACAGTCTGCAGAAGTTGTACTGCCCAGTATTGCAGATGTAGAGACTAATGTTAGTTTGATTCTCTTTGAAAGCTACCTCTTTACACCTGCATGAACCTACATGAGGTTCCCATCATCCCTGGGCGGCCGGTAAGAACCTCAGGCCACAGACAGAGGTATACGAGAAAAAGAACTTTCCTTACCTTCCTGGATTGCTTCTATTCTGAGCGCCCGTTTCACTGAGGTGGAGGACACCTAACCTTAGTCAAGGCTGCGTCTCACCTCCCAGCTGAGGGAGGGAGAGCACGAGGAGGGTCTGGTTCTTGGCCTTCTGCCCTGCTGTCCACCCCAAGATGTCTCGACATCAGACACTGGTGCCCACCAGCCACACCTTGCCTCCCTCGGGGCTCCCCCTCAGCCTCTCCAGGTTCTCCTGCCCTCTGTGTCTTGTCTGCGCCACGCTCTTGGGCACATCAAAAGCACACTGCTGAGTGCACCCCACTGCAGGCTGTGGGAAACCCCTTAGGCACGCAGGAGCCTTCTGCTGCTCCTGGGAGCTCTGTGAGGGCCCATCAGGCCCCTTTGCCTGGACTTGTCCACCAACCAACTTCCATGTCTGCTCCTGTACCTGTCACCACAAAAGGAGGTCAGGCTCCTCCCACCTCCTTGGCTGCCCCAGCGCAGTGCCTCCCCATGCTCGGACCCTAGACCTACTGGGTGACCCATCCTCTCCTCTCACTTCCCCTGTGAGTCTCCTCCCTCCCCAGCTCATGAATCTTTATTTAGTTCGGGAGCGACAGAGAGAGTGAGTAGCAGACTGGATTCAAACCCAGATGCCCAGACATGCAAGACAGGCTCCTCCCAAGCCTGCAGTGAGCGTTCACAAAGCAGGACGCCCTGCCCTGTGCAGAAGTTGCCTGGGAACCCCTCGGGCAGGGACTTACCTGCCAGACAGGAAATATTCGATAACTGCGATTGGAAGAGGTTGAGGCCACCCAGGCAGAAGGTTCGCAACGCATTCCCGCTCTTCACGCATGGTCGGGTCCCCGCTGTGGGCCTCACACTGATCACCGCTTGACCCGTTAGCCAGGGAGCCCTGAGGAGCGGGGCTGGGGAAGAGATGGGAGAGAGACGACCGCGTGTACCGAGCCTGTGGCACAGCACAGCCACATCACAGTGACTGATGTCAAACGCAGCGCTCAGAGCTTCCTGTGCGTTCTCATATTGACTCCTCACATTACCTTTTTCAGAACAAAAGATTCTTCTTCATTCCCATTTTATAGGTGAGGAAATTGAGGTTTCAAGAGATTGAGTAACTTGCCCAGGGTTACACAGCAAGTAACTGGAGAAGTTGGTTCAAACCAGCTTGAGAGTTGAGGCCCAAACCTCCACACCACACAGCCTCTTCTCCGTCAGCTGAGTGTGACGATACCCACCTGAGAGACGAGGGAACTGAGGCCAGAGGAGGGAAAGAACTTGCTCAAGTTAGTAGGAAAACTGGACCCAAACCCAAGACTAGAGCTTGGGGGCTATTTAACCTCAGTGGTCCTTGCCAGAAGGGAAGATAGATCTGGATGTTCCTGCCTTGGGTGGCGGCCATCAGTAGGCATAGTGCCCGTCCTGGCCAGCAGGAGTCAGCCTTTCAGGGTGGGCAATAGCAGGGCAGGCCCACATGGTCACTCCTTGAGGTCAGGCAGTGTGCAGGCCCCAGCACTGACCTAAACAAGCCACTGGCTGTGTCACGCAGGGAGGACACATCCTGCAAGAGAGTCTCACCCCCACCTCCCCTCCCCTGCAGTGCCCACCCCCGCGGTGCTCATCTGCACTTTAGCCAGCGGGCTCAAGGCCCTGCGGAGTGGGTAGCCAGGCAAGTGTCTCTGCCCTCTGACCGCAGTTGTTTGGACCAGAACTGGACACCTGACCCCGGCTGGGGCCAATCAACTTCTTTCTCTCCTGATTCTGCAGGAAGTGCAGTCTCCTTCCCTGCAGCTGTGGGCTTGGTGGCTGTCCTGCCGGTCAGGCTAGTGCGAGGAGGCCCTGCCAGGCAGAAGGCCTGTGCTGGCCGTGAGGAGACCCCCTCACACCTCTGACTGCAGGGCCCAGGACTGACCAACAGCTTCAGCAGCTGCACTCTGGGCCTTAAAGATAAATAAGTCCACCTGCCTCATTTTATGTGTAAGGAAACTGAGGCTCGGAGAGGGGGTGACGTGGTCAGGTCAGGAAGGGAGTGGCCAACTCAACAGCTGGACGTGGACAGATGGCTCTTAAACTGCAGTTTGAAAGTCAACAGAATTAAGACTGAGAAAGAGGCACCCCTCCCCCCACCAGCATTCACAGAAAGGGTTTTCACACCGTCAGTCACAGAGCCTGCCTTTCTGCCCTAAGGCACCCCCCCCATCCCGTGCCTGCAGAGGCTGGACTTCCCACAGGCCCTTCCAGTCAGGGACTGGGCAATGCAGGAGTATAAGACAGGCGCTTTCCCAAGACAGGCGGCGCTCTTTCGACAGGCACCTTGGCTAGGGGACTCCCCATTGGCCTCGGCAAACTTTCTTAAAACTGCTCTACTGGCCTGGCTGGTGTGGCTCAGTGGTTAGAGCGTCAGTTGCCTACCTAAGGGTCTTGGGTTTGATTCCTAGTCAAGGGCACGTACCTGGGTTGCCAGTTCGCTCCCCGTCCCGGTCAGGGCGCGTGCAGGAGGCAGCCAGTCGATGTGTCTCTCTCACGTAGGTGTTTGTCTCTCTCTCTTTCCCCCTCCCTCCCTCCCCTCCACTCTCTCTGAAAAAGCAATGGAAAAAAATACCCTCAGGTGAGACTAACCAAAACAACAACAACAACACTGCTCTATAATTAACGCTTCCGCTCAGCCTGCCTTCCTCCTGCCCTCTCCTTCACCTGGTTCAGATCAGCATCTGGGTCTGACGCTCTCCCAGCCTCCTCAGAACCCTCCCCATTTCCCTCACAAATATGTTCTCTAAGAAACCGCTTGCACATCTAATCCTGTCCTGGTATCTGCTTCTCAGAGAATTTGGATTAATTCCAGCCCTTACCCTGCAGGCCAGTCCTGGCTATGGGACCAGTCTGTGGTTCCTGAAGTTATAGGACATCCATGGGACACATACCAACAGTGGGACAGCGGGTGCCAGTCCTCATCATGCTCAGGACCCCATTACTCCCTTACACATCTAATCAGGGAGTTCACCCCTCCTGGGACCCAGGAGCCACCTCCCCGTTCAGCCCCTGGAGCCATTCCTACCTCAGACAATCCAAGTTCTGAGACTCCACACACACAGAGGTGAATGTGTGGGTCTGGGGCAGACTGGAAGCCTAGCAGAAAGGGACAGTTATATATCCATTTATGTCTGTTTTATTATCCAGGAATTCATCAAGCACCTACTATGTGCAAGGCACAGTGACAGCAGAGTACTCCAGAAACTGCACAAGATTTGGAGATGCTTGGAAAGGAGGAATTGAGTTTGAGCTTTCCTGACTCAGAGCTGTGTGACTTTAAGCAAGTCACTTAGCCTCTCGGATTCCATTTCCTCATTTATAAATGGATTGTGCGAGAATTCCTGTTGCAGAGCACCACAAACTGATAATCACAGACTTCTACAAATAGCCAGGGATATTTTTGTTAGGGCTGCAGTTATTACTTCTGTCCTTGAAGGAAAGAGCCAGCATTACCTGGGTCTGACCCTTCATTCTGAGCACCCAGAGACCAGCCGCCTCCTACACACTGCTCAGCAGCTGGAGCCTGTGTTCTGAGCAGCCATTTGCCTGCTGAAGGACAGGACCAAGTCGGGCCCAAGACTCATGTCTTTCTCCTCTACCAACAGACTGCCTTCTATAAGAGCAGCTTCTACTAAAGATGAGGGCACAGAGGAGGTGAAGGGGAGGAGTGGGAGCCAGGGCCCTACCCAGGATGGCTCAGTGTTTGGAAGGACTTAGATATAAAGCAGACATAGAACCAGTCCTAGGGGACAAGCTACAGAACTGGACATCCTTGACCCTGCTTACCTGGTTAAACTCTCTGTATTCTAGGAGACAGATGTAGACAAAGTTATCGGGAGATTCAGGGGAAGGAGAGCTCAGACCCAAATGGAAAAATCAAGGAAGTCTTCTTGGAGGAGGTGGCATTTAGCCAAGTCTTAAAAAATACTGCAGGGACTAGTGAAGATAGAACACTTTGAGAAAAAGAACCAGTATGAGCAGAGGCTAAGAGATGGGAAAGATGAGATAGTATCCCCCTGGAGTCGGAAAAAAAAGTTAAAAATGAGGCCATAGGAGTGACTGAGCAGGAATCAGCTTCTGAAGGGCCCCAAACACCCTGGCCAGGTGTTTGATATTTACCCTGTTCTGCAGAGGGGCAGCAAGGATGATGTTTTGAGCAGAGGAGGAATGCTCTCAACATGTATTAGTAAGATGGGTGGCCCAGGGAATTTTGCATCCCTGGGTGTCCCAGGCCAACCCCAGCCCTTGCCTTTGTTTTAAATGGCCCCACCTCTTTGTCTGTATGTGTGTGGGGTTTTTTTAAAGAATTTTTTATTGTTTTTTTAGAGAGAGAAAGAGAGAGAGGAAGGGAGAGGGACACAGAGAAACACGGATGTGAAATCGAAACATAATAGGCTGCCTCCTACACGCCCCCGCACTGGGGATCCGGGATTGAGCTGGCAACCCAGGCATGTGCCCTGACCTGGAATCCAACCAGCAACCTTCCAGTGCAGGGAACGACACCCAACCAACTGAGCCACCCCGGCCAGGGCTCTGTCTGTGTTTTAATCAGGGGATGAGAGTTAGGAAAACTATGCATTCGATATGTCATGAGCCTGTCACGCATCCCCTGTGTAACCGCTCCCAATGCACTGCACGCTCACATGCACACTTCCACTGTCAGGGAACCGCGCAGGGTGCCCGACCCATTCCTGGGGTGCGTGGCCAACTTTGGCCACCAGAGGGCGCGTCCAACATCCCAGCAAAGAGAGCGCCTGACACTAGGCTAAGAACCTTCCCCAAGCAGGAGGGGCCTCAGAGACCAAGTGCAACCTGCCTCGTTTCGCGCCTGGAGAAACCAAAGCAGAGTGATGTGATCCAGGTGAGGGAGAGGGGAGTGGCCGCCTCAACAGTCCGATGTGAGCAGATGGCTCTTAAACTGCAATTTGAAAGTCAACAGAATTAAGACTGAGGAAGAGATCCTCCCTGACATGCCCGCGCATGCAGCATTCACATCACCACTACGCCAGGCGGGGTTTTCCTCATCAGCTGACAGGTGCCTGCCTTTCCACCATTAGAGGGTCACTCTTTAGATTAAAATGCACCGTGTCCAATAATCTCTGTGTAAACATATGTCCTCGTAAGGGTCATAGATTGTATGTTGGACCCTGAGGTGGGACGTCCACACCAATACTGGAGTCCTCCAGCCCCCCAGGATCCCACTGCAAGCTGGGAGTGGGAGACATCTTCCTCCTTTTCCCAGGGTGTCGCCCTTGCTCTTCCCCACTCCTAGAACACCCCTTCTCCACCTCTCCTGATAATGAGGTCCCTTCACCCTTCATCCTTCTATGTAACTTTCTCTGGAAACTTTCCGATGTTCTCTCCACCCTGTTCTCCACAGCTCTGTGGACCCACCCCTGCCAGCCCTCCAGCGACCCCAATTCAAATAAGCGCCTGTTCTCATGTCCTCGGCCCTGGCTCTGGGAGCCCCTCCAGGGTAGGGACTGTGACCTGGGTGCCTAGATCAGAGTCTGGTCCCCTCCAGCTGCTGCTGAATGTCTCCTCCCTGCTGTTTGATGGAAAGAGACAACGCAGTCACAGAGTTGGGGCTGAAATCGGGAGACCTGTGTTCTAGCCCCAGTTCTGCCACAAACTAGTGTAGGTAAGTCCCTCTCCCTCTCCAAGGTCTCCCTACATTCTTTCTGGCCCTTGAGAGGAATGGCCTAGACACCCTTGGGATCCCTTCCCACTCATTGGTTCTGAATCTGAGGTTTAACTCACAATGGTTCTTCAGAGAAAAGTCAAGTCCTACTGGTAGATAATTCCCAAGGACAAGAGAGTGATCCTTCAATCACTGTGGGGCTGCCACCTCTCATTACTTGAACTATCTCCTGCAAACAGCAGGGGGCAGGAGCTCTTCAGTGTGTGCAAGTGAGAGAATCACACAGAAATGCTTGGACTAGAGCAGCAATGAGGGTGCTATTGCAGACAGTGCTCTCAAATTCAGAGCGATAATTCTAAGAATTATTAATTTGAATTTTTTGATGCTTAGGAAGCCTTTGAGATTCTATAGAATCATTTTAATGGTGGACCTTGAATGGTAACTGGCAGCAGTGGAGATTTTGGAAACCATTCCGGAGCCCTCCAAATTGGCTTGTCATTGCCTATGCCCTGGGCTGGTTTGGCCTTTAAGGTCCTAAACCCCCAGGCCCAAGCCCCCAACTCTTCCTAGACCTTCTCAGGCTCTTCCCTCTTGGCAGAAGCACTGGTACCATGGTCATGTGAGTTCCTTTATAAAATAAACATGGGGCAAGCTGCTGCCTGATTACTGCTCTGGATGATAACTGGAAATGGGCCCACGGTTTTCCAGTCTTTGTCTCCAAGCAGTTAGGTTGAAGGGGTGGGAGGTGAGGATGGGGCCTCAGGAGACCTGCCAGCCACCAGCCTGAGGGCCTGCATTTAGGAGATCTCAGGGAGAAGACATGGAGGCAAACAGAGCTGAGTCTGCTCTCAACCTCCTTGAGGACAGCTGAGCCTTCACTAGGCAAGGGCCCCCAGGTATGAGGCCTCAGGAGCCCCCAGTTCTCCCTCCTCCTGCTCCTCTTCTTCATCTCCTCTTCCTCCCATCAAGCACACAGGTGCTTTTCAGGAGGGTGGAACACAGGCCTGGGAGTCAGGAGGTACAAAGGTGGTCCCTACCCCTGTCATCTGACAAGTCACTTCTCTTTCCTGGGTCTCAACTTCTCCATTGGTAAAATAGGAACAAGAACTATTGCCCCACCAAGCACATCAGAACTCCCATGTTCCTTCAAGCTTCTGAGCCTTTGCAGATGCTGTTCCCCTGCCTGGACAGCTCTCTCCCCAGGCTTCCGGTGGCAAAACACCTGCTGTCCTAACTCAGCCAAGGCATCTCCCCAGCATCACACTGTTGCTGATATGCTTATTTTGGGGGTGGGAGTGAAACACACCCTCTGATGCTCCCACAAAACTCCCCTGAGCAGGAAGGTTCATGTCAGTGTTATCTGCAATAGAATAAAGTTAGAATTTAAATGTCTACAACTAGGAAAAATAGTAATAACAATAATGATGACAATGTCTGACACCGAATATTTACAATGCATGTGATTCACAATTAATCCTCACAAGGAGCTTACACGGAAGCAATTACTACCTCCATTTTACAAATGAGGAAACCGAGGCACAGAAGTTAAGTGGTAGAGCTAGGATATGATACATTCATTTCATGTCATATTATACGGTGATTTAAAATCATGATAATGCGCTGAAATTCAGCACCATGAAGAAATATGTATGTTATAATGTTAAGGGGTGTGCATGTATATGTATGCATAAAATAGAATATATAAAAATGTTTTTAAAAAGACAGTTCAATAAAAATACAAAGTGGCCAGAGTGGTTTACTCTGGGAAATGGATTATTTCTGTTTTCTTCTTAGTACCTGCAGGCATGTGGAGGAAGATACAACGATAATGAGACTTATTTCTGTCCTTCACGAGCTGAGACTGGGAGAGGGTCACTGAGCGACAGAAGAGGGGCTGGGGAGTGTCCGGGGCAGCCCAGGGTCGCAGGCCCCTCAGGGCCGCCCTATTCGCAGCTGTATCCCCAGCATGGGCATGGTTCACTGAGGGGAGCGAGGGAATGAATGAGCAAAGAAGGAAAGGAGACAAATGAGCGACCGGGGGAGTATGCCTGAAAGTTTATCACCAGGAAGGAATTACCGCCTCCAACTTGTAGAGAGTTTCTAAAAGTGGGGAAGGCAAAAGCCAACAACCTCCTAGAAAAACGGACTAAAAATATAACCAGACAAGTCATAGAAAAAGAAATGCAAATGGGCCTTAACCATATGAAAGATGATCGACTTTGCTCAAATAAAAGAAATGCAAATTAAAACTACCTGGAGATACCGTTTCCCACCTATCAGATTGGCAAAATTCCAAAAGTTTAGCATCAGGTTCTGCTGGGGAGGCCGTGGGGAGACCAGCGCTCTTCTGTGTAGCTGATGGGAAGGCAAAATATAAATACTCAGAAACCTAAGCATATACGTTCTTTTTTATAGGCAAAAGGAAAGAAACCATTATTTGTACAGTTGATCCTGGAAAATATATGGAGTTTGTATGATGCTGTCTTTTAAATGCCGTCTTTTAAAGGATATTATTGTACAATCCCTTTGCAGGAAAATTTGGCAAAATCTAGCGAAACTGCTAGTATGTTCAACCTGTGGGTCAGGAACCCCATTGCTGGAAATCTGCTCCAGCAGGTATCCCAAACGATGTAAGCACAAGGATTTGTATTGCAACTTGCTTTGTAATAGGCAAAGACCGAAAACAAGGGCAATGTCCATCAGCAGGGGAACTGCAGTTAGCACAGGGAGGACTCTGGCCCTGAAGGAGGAAAACCTGGCCACCCGGCGACAGGCGACATGAACCACGAATAAAGCAGGCGGGGGACAGTGAGAGCACGCGGGAACCTTTATCTAAGAAACGGAGGGAGGGGTACGGATATATATGCATATATGTATGTATGTGATATATATACAGATATAAATCTATGGAAGGGCAAAGCATAAGTTTTAAAAGTAAATTGTTATGGGGAGGGGGAGGGGGTGAGGGATACAAGAATAAAAGTTAGATCTTTCTAAATATTCTTTACTTTGTATGGTAGACTTTGAAACCATAAATAAAATTTAAAATGTTCAAATAAATTCATAAAACTCACAAGCAAAATAAAGCAAATAAATGTGTATATTAAGTTACTGATAGAACCACAAAGAAGAGAACTGCTCCAGAGGACTTCCAAGCAAAGTTAAAGACACATAACCCGATCACAACGTGTGGACCTTAGTTGCATCCTGATTCAAACAAACAAGATGTAAAATCAAAAAATGATTTTGCCATTCGTGCGACAATCAGGGAAATGGGAGCACCGACTAGATATTTGACATTAGCTGTGACAATGGCACACCTTTTAGGTGAGATAATATTGAATATTTACGAATGAAATGATATGACAGCCTGGATTTGCTTCAGAAAAACATTGGTCATTGTTGGGGAGGGGACGGTGAAGCGAGATGAGCCACCAGGGGGTAACTGCTGAAGCTGCTCCCCAGCGGGCAGAGCCCAGAGCCACCTCTCCCCCTCACTGCGCCAGCCATTGCTCTGAAGGGCCTTTCCCAGTGTGTGGGGCTACAGGGGAGACACAGTCCCTTTCCTGGAAGACCCTTAGTCTAATCTGATGGGGTAACACTGACCTGATCCCAAGAGTTCCCAGACTGGGGGAAACTCAGACCTATTCTTGTGGTTCTCAAGCTTGACAACCTCCCCAACTTGTTGAGAATTAATAATATTGTAGTTTCTTGAAGACCAAGTTACAGAGGTAAACGTGTTCTAACTATTGATAAATATGTGGAGCAAGAAGGGACAAGGTGGGTCCAAGCTTGTGATGGGAAGGCCCATATGTGCCAACTGAGGGAGGTACTGGATTAAAAAGGGAAAGAACACTTCTCAAGAAAAACCTTCTAAATGACCCAGCAGGGTGATTCAATGTCGTTGAAGGGCTGTAGGGGGCGCTAGAAGAACGTAAGTGTCATAAGTATCCGTGGGCAGCTCAAGGGAGGACTCAAGCCTGAGGGAAGTTTCAGGAAGTTTCAAAACAGTCTTCCCAGGGGCATTTGTGGCACTTCATTTGTAAAGGCTGAAAGGATGTCATACCTGCTCCCCATGGTTATTAGAAAGATCAAGTGTGGTCACGTAGGTGAAACAGAACAGAGGAGTTATGTGCAAAAAAGGATGCCTGAAGCCAGGACAACCAAATGGCAGTGGGCTATTAGACATGTTACTGTCTAAACCAGTTCTTGCAACGTAGTGGAAGGAGTACTTGGAGTCAGAAATCTGTTTTCAACCCTGTTTTTCCCATTGCAGAGCTCTGTGGCATTGGGCAGGTCACTGCACCTCTCTGAGTGTGTTTTCACATTTGTAGATGGGCATAACACTGTACTCAGCTGCTGTGAGGATTAAATGAGAGATGTATTAGTGTGCTTGGTGCCTGATGAGCCCAACCAGCAGGAGGACCTCGATGAGTGAAAATGAACCAGGTGGAAGGTGAGCCAGCCTCCCAGAGCCACAGTGAGGAGGCTGTGAGGAGCTCCAGACTTGAGAAGTCTCTGAGGGGCAGAGGGGCTGGAATCCAGCCTGCATGGCAGAACTGGGAGGGGACCTCAAAAACCATGGAGACACCTAGGCACCAACACTGAGGACTCAAGTCCTGGTTGCACTGCCTACAAACTAGGGAACCCTAATGAAGTGTCTTTACTTCTCTGTACCTCACTTTCCTCTTCTGTAAAGCGAGGCTACCCTAGCAACCAGTGTGTGGGTGTGGCTGGGTCAGAAGTCAGCATGTTCCCAGAAGCTTCTCCCCAGTCCAGCTTTGTCCCTCATGCTTCAGGAGAGGTGGTCCTAAGACTGGGGAACTAATAGCAATGGGCTTCATGGGATCGCGGGCCCCCTTTCTCTTAATAGCTGCTTGAGGTCTTTGTCAAATTCCTGGTAGCACCTGCTTCAAAATGTTTTCCAGGCCTTATCTTTTAGTGACACATACTGACATATTTATGGATGAAATAATACAATATCTGGGTTCAAAATAATACAGCTTCCAGGAGGGGTGAAAGGTTTCCATGAAACAACATTAGCTATGAGCTGATGATGGTTGAAGTGGGTGTTGAGGACACAGGAGTTCCTTGTATTACTTGTATGTGTTTGGCGTTTTCCATAATACAATGTTCACGTGTCTGGAATCAGCCCTCTCTCTCCAGCTGCATGTTCACTACCCTGGACGTTTGCATAACCTCAGGTCATCCAGCTCGGGCCATGACCCTCCGGCCTATTCTCCACACGGCCGCCAGAGGGAGCCTGTTTCAGCATGAGTCCCGGGTTCAGTCCCTCCAGAGGCCCGTCTCACTCAAAGTACTGGGGCCTCCAAGTCCAGACTCCATCTCAGCCCGGTTACCTCTCAGGCTCCCCTCCAGCCACAGTTCAGCTTTCCTCACTCTCCTTCCACCCCTAAGGCCCTTTGTGCTGGGGAGTGTGGCAGGGGTGAGGGGAGGAGGTAGAGAAAGGTCTTATTGGACCAGACCTCATTGACCCCTCATGACACTAAGACACGGCAATATTACATGGAACATAATTATACATTTTTTTAAAAAATTTTGTCATTGTTTATCTGAATTCAAATCCAACTGGGCACCCTGTATTATATCTGGCAACCAACCCCCTTCCTAGCAGACAGTTGCAAAAAAGCACACTCTGGGCTGCTATAGCTCCTTGCCCAGCTGCAAGGATTTTGGGCTCACTTGCTTCAGTGGCAAGTGCACAACCTGCCCAACCATTCATCGCAGCCCTGCAGGAAGCCAGAGAAGCAGGTGCTCCCAGAACCAGAGACTAAGCCAGCCCTCCCAGCTCCTTCTCTCCCTAACAGTGGGCAGGGATTGGGGCGGGTGTGACCATGCCGAGGCCTTGGCTGGCAGTCCCCTCTGGCGCTTTTGGATTTGTGCCCATCTAGGATGGGTCTGAATCCTTGCAGTGCCCCCATGGTGGTGGGTAGAAAGGCCCCATGCCAGGCGCCAGCTGCCCCTGTGGCCTGAGGGTGCCCACTCAAACCATTCCAAGTAAACATTTGACCAGCCCGGCCCCAGCCCTCATCCCACACCAACACTTGGCTCTTGTTCCTGGACAGGCCCCTCTGTGTCCCGTCCTTTGTGGCTGACATTTCGGCAAGGCCCTGGAGGGGCTGGGGTGACCCCGTGCCCCATCCCCATTCTGCAGACAAGCCCCAGGGAGGCGGACCATGTGGCAGTCGGCACTCAGCGGGGGAGTCCCAGCAGACGGGCCGTCGCCAGGCTAGGCCAGTCACCCCCTGAACACCCCATGTG
Source organism: Miniopterus natalensis (assembly GCF_054644295.1). NCBI lineage: Eukaryota > Metazoa > Chordata > Mammalia > Chiroptera > Miniopteridae > Miniopterus > Miniopterus natalensis. The sequence goes on from NC_142081.1 coordinate 40,013,840, forward strand.
GGCCCTGAGGCTGCAGAGCCCACAGTCTGAACCATGGAACCATGGGGCCTCCTGCTGACTCGGCTGCTTTGTTCCAGGCCTGGAGTGGTCTGAGGGTGGTTGAGGACTGTGGCTCCTTCTTTGCTGAGAAGCCACAGATAACGCTGGCGGCAGGGCCTGATAAAGGGTCTGTTGGAGGCTCCCTCCCAGACAAGCCCCGCTGTTCTCACCAGCCCCAAGGGCCCCGGCAGCCCAAGCCTGTCTCCAGAGGTCAGCTCCTCCCTGGATCTCAGCCCTTCTCTTCCAAAGCCCGAGGAACAGGCTGGCAGACCCCTCTCAAAAGTTCCTTGGGCCTCTGGGCCCAAGAGAACAAACTAATACTCTGATTTATTTCCAGGAAGAGAATGTCAAGGAATGTGCCTCTCCCAGTGGAATTCCAGACTGTGGCTCCTGGGAAGGTCAGGGGATAGGGGAGGTGGGTGGTGGAGATGGCTAGAATCTCTTTCTAGGGCCCCTCAAATGACATTCCGAGACACCTCTTTCATGTCACAAGAGCCCACTCAATGCCAGGTTTTAGGGTGGGCACAGGGGACACAGGAACAAATAAGACACAGTCCATGACCATAGGGACTTCCAGGAGGGGGGTGCTAAAGATTTACCTGCTCTGACCTAACCCAGGCCTCCGCCCCGGGTTACAGGTGGCCTGGCCTGGAGCGCGAGGTACGGATGAAAGTACCTGGCCAGCTATGGGGTCCTGGGGTGAGGCTCGGTGCCAAAGGGCTGCAGAGCTGAGACCTGAGGTGCCCATGACCAAAGAGTCTCCAGTCTGATGGAGGAGGCATAGGCCCTGACCTGGGGAGGGGTCAGAAGACGCTTTGCCAAGGCCCAGGGAATAGGCATCATTTTTGAAGGCAGGCCGCACAGCATCCTGAGCACGGTTCAGGTGAGCAGGTATGGGCTACGGGCACTGCCAAAAGGAGAGTCCCCGTCCGCCGACAGCAGCAGTCCTGCTCTCCGCAACTGCACAGGGGCGCTGCTCCCAGGCTAACCGCAGGGAGTGTGGGATCCAGGTTTGGGGCTTCCATCCCTGTGCTGACCAATCTGAATAAGGCCCTTACACACGGTAGACTGGGGAGGTGGGGGGGGGGGTGTCAGAGGCCCCAGGCCTGGAGTGAGTCCCAGCTCTGCTTCTCCTTGCTGTGTGACCCAGGGCAGGCCTCTGGCCCTCTCCGAGGCCTGGGCTAGAGGCTCTCTAGGGCCTCCTTGGGATAGAAGCCACAGGGAGAGTCCCTGTCCCATGGCCAGTGTGCTTCTTCCGTCCCTAAGGGGAGGAATGTCTCTCCCGGCTCTGCTTGGAGGGCTGTGGGGACTCAGATTTCCTTCATCTGTGGACCCAGGAGCCTTTACCACACATTTTCATAGGCAGGCCTCTAGCTTATAAAAGAAGAGCCTGAGTTCCCAGGTGCACAGTTTTCAAAAGCGTCCTCCTACCTCTACTACCCTCCAGGCAGCTCCTTCTGAAACCCACGCAGCCACCAGGCGCAGCCCAGGTGGTCCTCACCAACACCCCCCAGAATGAAGCCCCTGCCCTGACACCTCGCACCTGGTGTCTCTCTCTGCCAGAGCAGCTCCTACTCACCCACTCGTCTCTCAGGGGTCTACCACTCCTTGTGCCCGGCACTAGGGGCCCAGGGGTAAGTAAAACAGACACAGCCCCTGTCCTCAGGAAGCTTGCGGGGAAAGGCCGACCAATGAACAGACAGCTACAAGTGAGTGGTGCGGGTGGTGAAAAACAGAACAGGCTATGAGAGAGGATCTGGGGTGGGGATCAGAGGGTTCGCCGGGGTAGGTCACACAGAAACTGACACCTGAAGGCAGGTGAAAAGACAGAGACCAGAGTCGGCACTGGTCCGGGGCTGGGTCACATTCACCTCTGGAATCTCCCGCAGGCCACTCCCACATCGCATCTCGCATGGGCCTGGCGGCTTCAGACCAAGATCACGCAGGTTGCAAACAGGGACAGCCTGTGATATTTCTATGGGAAGCAAGGGAAGGAGTGGCACAAAGGGGAGGTGGATCCTAGATTGTGACCCTGAGATAGAAGGAGCTGAGGCGATGGGTTTACCCTGTACAGTACCCAGCAGAGGAGCCCAGCCCTCCATGCTGAGCTAATAATAGAAGTGCTCCTCCCATTAATACTCTAGATGTCCTCCCTCTTCAGAGCAGGAGGGAACACACACCCCAGTCTTTGCTTAGAAGGGGTCTTGCCCCCATGGGCATGAGGGGGAAGCTTGGCTGGCAGCCCAGGCCTGCAGCCTCTCACTCTGCCCTCTGCCCATGGCCTGGCCTGGCTCTGCTGCAGACTTCCTGTGTGGCCTTTGGGAAGTCACTCCGCTCTCTGGGCTTGGGACAGTGACTTTGGAACCCGGTGGAAAGGTGGAAGTGGTACCTGCCCATGTCGCCAGCAGGTGGATCCTGGGAGCATTTCAAATGTGGGCTAATGGGAGGTGGAGGGGCAGGGCTCTGCCACTCCATTGCTGAGGGAAACTGGGGTCCTCAAGCCTCTCTCTCTCTGGGGAATCTTGCCCACCTGCAAAGAGAGGTGGTTGCTCTCAATGCCATCTGTTAGGCCCCAGGCAAGGAAAGCTGAGCATTACACACTCCAGGGTTTTCACCACACACCAGGCCTGGGGACCTGAGCACCAGCCAGTTGCCATATTTAATGATAAAAACAATAATTTTCTCATCACAAAGCAAAGCAACAGAAAAAATAAGCCCCTCCCCCCAAAAAAAGACCTAGTTCCATTTCATCCAATTCCAACCGCACAGCATCATCTGACCCAGCCACGGCTCTATCCAGGGTGGTCCATGGAGAGGCAGGCTAGGCAGAGGTCTGGGTGCTAGGGGCCCCTCTTTGTCCCCCAGAGTGGCGTGAAGGAAGCAGGGAATGTTCCCAAGTGCCTATTCTGAGACAGACACAACTATAATCTCAGTCTCATTTACTCCTCGCCAGCTATGTAGGCAGAATACTTCTCCCTTCTTACCTCTTTATTAAAATATAACATACATAGCACAATGCACATGACTCTCAAATTATTCATGGAATTGAATTTCAATGAACTTTTATATGCATATAAGCCTGTGTGACACTCACCAGATCCTGATATAAAACTTCCAGCATGCCAGAGGTTCCCTCAGTCCCCCTCCAGTCAGCACCCTCCAGGGCTAACAGCGTTCACCACAGATTAGCTTCACTTGAACTCCATATTGAAGGAATAATATATACCCAGTTTCTTTGTGCATATATAGTGGTGGTGTGTAATATCCCACTGCATGCCAACACCAGACCTTAGTTAGCCATTCTTCTGCTATGGACATCAGAGTCAATTCCATTTTAGGGACACTTTGACCAACCCCCAGGAACACCTGGTCCTTGCCTTTGGACACATGCATTTGTTTCCCTTGGTTATGTACCTAGGAGTGTACCTGCTGGGTCAGAGGGTGGGCACACTCAGCTTTCAAAGCTATTTAGGAAGTAGGTGTGTTTAGCCCTATTTTTGCAGATATGGAGGTGAAGATTCAGAGAGTTTAAGTAGCTCATCCAAACTCATGCAGTTACTAAGTAGTGAAGCCTGGTCTGGAATCCAGAGATTTCTGACTCCAAATTCTTTTCAGGGGAGGCCAGCTTCTTTTCCACTCTTTCTAAATCCTGCTTTTTAGAACAGGTGAAGGGTACAAGGGTGGAGGGAGCCAATAGGGGTGGCTGACAGCCTGCTCTGTAATCACTTCCTCAGGATGTCCAGGCTGCCTCAGAAGGGCACAGCTCCACCTGGGGCAGACGCAGAACTAATGGGGCAACTCGGAGCCATAAAGGGCACTCACAGTCCACCCTTCAGTATCATGTCCTCTCCCCCCTCCCCACTCACTCCAGCCACATTGGCTTCCCTGCTATCCCCTGAACATGCCAACCACGTTCTTGCCTAGTGGTCTCTCTACTTTCAGCTCCCTCTTCCAGAACTTCTGCCACAGACATCCACATAGCACCCCTACACACACTCCAGGGCAGCCTCTGCTCAATTGCCCAGTCTAAGAGAGTACCCCCATCACACACTGTCCCCCAACCTTTTCGCCTCCATCTGACCTAATATTCTGTCTATATTTGTTTACCACCAGTCTCCCACTCTTGAAAGTGAGCTCCAAGGGCCAGGCCTCACCACCTTGTTTGCTGTTTCACCTTCAAGGTGTGGAGCAGTGCCTGGCACCTGATAGACTCTCCAGAGTCTATCTTTCTTTTGAAAAAAGAGTCTTTCTTTTGAAAGAAAGAAAGAAAGAAAGAAAGAAAGAAAGAAAGAAAGAAAGAAAGAAAGAGAAGGAAGGAAGGAAGGAAGGAAGGAAGGAAGGAAGGAAGGAAGGAAGGAAGGAAGGAAGGAAGGAAGGAAGGGAGAAAGGGAGAAAGAGAGAAAGAGAGAAAAAGAGAGAAAGAGAGAGAGAGAGAAAGGAAGAAGGAAGGAAGGAAGGAAGGAAGGAAGGAAGGAAGGAAGGAAGGAAGGAAGGAAGGAAGGAAGGAAGGAAGGAAGGAAGGGAGAGAGAAGGAAAGAAAGAAAGAAGGAAAGAAGGAAAGGAGGAAAGAAGGAAAGAAAGAAAGAAAGAAAGAAAGAAAGAAAGAAAGAAAGAAAGAAAGAAAGAAAGAAAGAAAGAAAGAAAGAAAGAAAGAAAGAAAGAAAGAAAGAAAGAAAGAAAGAAAAGCAACCCTTTGTTGCAAGTGGTGGCAAAAGTTGCAGGCCAGGAGGGGCTTTGGATTGACTGATCTGGCTGCTATGTTCAAGTTCTGAGATAAAGGTCTTTCCAGGGCCTTGGTCTAGAGACCTTGGGCAGGGTGAGATGGTGCTCAGCCTGACCACGGTGGCCTCCAGGCACTGCTGCAACTCAGCCATCACAGCTGGTCTCAACGGAGCTAGATGGACAAAGGCACTAATGTGCATTTGGGCACCTGCTGGGCTGGCCCTTCAGGATGGGAGAAAATTAGGATTCCTGGGGTAGAGGGCGAGCTAATGGCCACAGATCTACCCAAATGACTTTACCCTTGAGGGGGTCTCAGAGATCATCTCGAAAACAGGTGGGCCTGGGAATGACTTGAGGGGTCCAGGAAGGTTCCCACCTCTCCTCCACCCCTGCATAGAATACATTCTCCTTTACCTACTGCCACTTGCTGGTCTGGGAAGCTTTTGCTAATTTACATTACTCCTCTGGGCCTCAGTTTCTTCCTTTTGTAAAATAGGTGGAACTTGGCCATGAAGTACAGTGAAGAAACAACCCTAGATCAAGGGTCTGCTGGCATGAATTATCGTACCCCAGGACTGCTGTGTGTTCTCTGGAAAAGTTCTGCCCTCTCTGGGCTTCAGGTTCCCCATGTGTCAAATGAGGGAGTGTGACAGAACCATCTCCAAGGACTGAAATCCTCCCTCGGGTATGACTAAAGTGACTTCCTGTCCTTCCCCAAGGAAGGGCAAGTTTAGCCAGGCAGGGAGAGAGAGAGAGGGATGGGAAGAGGGTGAGGACATGAAATGTGAACTTAACCAATGTCATAGCTTTGCCCTAACCTGGACTAGTTAGAGCTTTCCTCTCTGAACCCTGCTGCATGCCTGGCTGAGACTTGGACAGTCCAGGCAGGTAGAGGGGGAGTGAGGGGAATTGTGTTCTACAGTTCTATTAATAGGGCTCTGAGTCCTAGAGGGTGACCAACACCAGGCCACAACTGGGAAGCATCTCCCAGAGTCTGTCCAAGCTGCTCAGAATTCTGCCACTGATCTCCCCATCACCACCAGGACAGCCGAAGGGTAAATCCACTTTTCATTCCAAGTCAGAGAGAGACCCAATTTCAGTTGAAGAAAACCAAGGTCTTCCTGGGGATCCCACACACCATTCATTTGAGCACATAAGTCCACCCAAGTCTGGGCTTGAAACATGTCAGTGTCACCTCACCGAAGCCTCACACGAACCTCTAAGGAACATACCATTATTCTCTTCATTTGACAGATGGAAGACCTACCAATCAGAGATTAAGTGATTCGTGCAAGGTCACCCAGCAAATGAGTAGCAGGGTCAGGATTTAAAACCAGTCTGACTCCAGATCTACTCTTCAAGCTTCCTTCCTGTAGACGGGTGGAGAAAGGGGAGTGATCTTATACTTCAGGAGCCTAGAGCCCTGAGAGATTAATTCTGCCAGCAAGGGGGAGGGAGAGGGCGCCCGGGCCTTTGCACCTGCCATTTGCTTTTTCCAAAAGGGCTTGCCCTAGATAATTGCCTTGCTCACTGCCACACTTCACTCAGGTCTCGGTTCAAAGGGCATTTTTCCATGAAGACCTTCCTTCCTGGACCACTGAGTCTGAAATAGAACAACCCCTCCCACTTCCACAGGCCTTTCCCCTGACCATTTGTTTTTCTCCCTAACACCTATCACCCTCTGAAGCATCGTCTTATCTGATGTATTTGTTTATTGTTCGTCTCCCCTGAGAATGTAAGGCTTTATCTGTCTTAGTCATCACTATAGCCCAAGGCCTCACACAATGCCTGCACACAGAAGGTATGCCACCAGTATTTGTAGACAGAAGGCATGAATGACCGAGTGCCCTTTTCCCTAGTAAGTGAAAGAAAATGGAGCACCTCTTATATGCGAAGCCTGGAGGAGAGGGCTGACCCAGGCACACCTCATTTCATCCACGGCTGCCGTTAACCCATTTCACAGATGGGGGAACTGAGGCTCTCTCCAGCATCAAGAGCCCATGGACGGTGAGGGACAGATTAATCCCTCCACTAGGGCTGGGGCAACGCAACCCCACGGCGGCCTGGCCCCAAGCCCAGCGCCCCTTCTTCTAACAGCAGGGGCAGGGCCCAGAAAGGAGAAAGGGGTGCCCAAGGTCCCCGGAGCCCTCGCAGCTCACGCTCCGAGCTGCAGCCACCCCGCCCCGCCCCGCCCCGCCCTGCGCGCGGCGCCGCCCGCCCCGCCCCCTCCCCGCCCCGCCCCGCCCCCCGCGAGCGCAGCCTCCACGGCCGAGGCCCGCCGACCCCGCGGTGATGACCCGCGAACCGGGCGCGGGCCGCTCGTGACCCCCAGACTCAGGGCGCCCGCAGGCCCCGCGGGGCCGCGGGGAACCGGCAATTTCCCGGCCGCCCGCCGCGCCGCTCTGTACTTAGCCTGATGACGGGTTCGCGCGGCCCCACTGGCGGGGCGGGCGGCGGGCGAAGCGGCCCAGCCGGTCCCGTGCTCCGCGCTCAGGCGGCCGCCGGGCCTGTGTCATCCACCAGGAATTTCTGTTTTCCCCTCCGCGGGGCTGGAAGAAAAAACAGTAATTAGGTCACTGGGCAGGCGGCAGAGAGGGTGTGGGACAGCCCAGTGGCGCCCTGATGGGCAGGGAAGGGGCCGGGGAGGGGGAGGGGGAGGGGGAGGGGGAGGGGGACGGAGAGGCCCCGCAGGGTCCCCGGTGCCCTGCTCGCCCTCCCTGCGATGCCAGCCTGTGGAAAGGGCTGCACCCCTGACGGCGTCTACGTTCACTCATGAGTCCGTTCATTCCAAGCATTTATTGGGCCAAAGTATGTGCTAGGCTCTTGGGACTGCATTGAACAAAAGAGAACGAAGGACCTGGTTAAAACAAACAGGCAAAACAGACACACATCCATGCGGTGATACACAGTGGGGAAACCACTGCGGGGGGCAGAGGAATCTCCAGGACTATGCTTGCCCGGAGGGGCTGGGGGCAGTAGTTAGGGAAGGCTTCCTGGAGGAAGCGGCACCTGCGCTGAGGCCTGAAAACGAATGAGGATTGGCCAGGCCACGTGGAGGGGGAGGTGGGAAGTGCATGGGGTATGGAAGGAGCAGCCTGTGCAAAGGTTTACAGGTAAGAGGACAGGGCATATTACAAGAACTGAAAGTACCATAGAGAAGCAGCACATTAATTTTTAATTCTGAATATGAATCCACTGATTAAAGACATATTTTTGATCCCATGAGGCCCCTATACACAAGCCAGCTACTTTATCTAGTGGTCAGCTGAAGAGATAGCCACCTGTTTCTACACTGGAGAAAAACTATTTTGGACTTACTAAGAGGTCCTAGGTCTGGAGACTGTACCTATGGACAGTTGAAGGGATTTTCAATGGCCATTTGGACTTAGCACATTTCTCACCTTCCACTCTGGCCTTAGGAAAACTCCCTGGGAAGGATGGGAAGCTGGAGCAACTCTATGTGGCTGTATTGCTCAAAGTATGAGCTATAAGACTAGGGATGTGGGCAGGATTGGAACATAAAGGATCTTATGGGTCGCGGTAGGGAGTTTAGAACTTTATCTTAAGGGAAATAGGGAGCAATGGTTTAGAGCTCCTACTATGTGCCAGCACAGGGCAAAGGGTTTTATATACATCTCACTAAGCTTGATGACAATCTAGTGAGAATGTTTCACAGTCCTATTTTATAGAAGAGTAAAAGGCCAGGCAGTTTATTTGCCCCAGGTCACCTGTTAATAAGGAACAGAACCAGAACTGAACACTAGGCCCTGTTTTGGGACCTGTAGTGAGAAAGAGGGAGGCTCTGTACCTACTCTCAAGGAGCTTATTGTCTGCTGGGGACATGTGTGTGTGATGTATTGGTCAGAGTTTACGTCACTCCCCTCTGATGACCCAGGGGTAGGTTGCTCAGGACTGGATGGTGATCCCGTTCCACGAGGTTGTCCAGGCACCCAGGCCCCTTCCACCTTGTTGCTCTGCCATCTTTATATGTCCAAGTTGGCTCCCTTCCACATCCACATTCTGTGCAGAGGAAAAGGAAGGGAGGGAGTATGTTCATTCTCCTTTGGGAACATCACTTCTACATCTTTGTTGATATCTGTATCTGCAGCCGTACCTGTACCCAAATCCACATCCACAAGTGAATCTATGCCTATATCGATAGATCCACCAGTTACCCAGTAGTTAAAACATCAGCTATAAGAATAGAAGCTTTAGTGCCAAAAACGTAAAATACAATGAATGATGAAACCAGACCCTAGTGGTGAAGCCTGGAAACAAAAAACATTACAGCAGAGATAATCGTTTCACTTCCTGTCACCCTATTGGTAGTCTTCTTAACAAAAATATTCTACTTTTAGAATGGTTATGATAAGAAATTAATTTTTTTCAAAAGCATTTCCTTATAAAATTGAGGTGTGTCATTTATATTTGTGGGTTTATGGGTCAGCAAATATGGGAACTGCTGGGCAAATAGTTGCAAAGATGAACAAGACAGGGCACTGCCCTTCATGGTTCTTTCAACCACGCCCCACTCCCTCAAAGGAGACAGTGCCTACACAGGCACTGGGGACACTGCAAATTGCCCTCAGTCCATGCTTTGGAAACCATCAGGAGAGTGATTTAGGAGACAGATAGTCTAGAGCACTGATTCTCAAATTGTGGTCCTCCCTCAGCTGCATCAGCATCACCTGGAAATTATCAGAAATGCAAATTCTTAGACCCCACCCAGGCCTACAGAATCAGAAACTCCAGAAGGTGGAGCCCAGCTACCTGGGTTTTCACAAGCCCTCCAGATGATTCTGATACAAGCTGCAGTTTAAGAAATCCTGGCCTGGAGCCCTACACACGGCTGAGAGAAAACCCTGGTTCTAATCCTGGACCTGGCAATCCCAGGCTTTGTGACCTTGGGCAAGTCAGGCACCCTCCCTGGGTTTTTAGGTAGAAACTGGTGGGGCTGGCCCTGGGAGATTGAGGTGAGTCTCCCTGACTCAGACAGTCCGTGATCTCCCAACCTGACACCTAGGAGTGGGGCCTAGGCCTTGAGACAGGAAATAGTGCCTTCTTTGGAGGGAGATGCTCTCACTCCAAAGGACTCTGGTGACAGGAATGTGGAAAGTGGGATCACATCAGAGTCCCTTGAGTGTCCTGACCTAGGATAATGCCCCAGCAGTCCTACCCATACATGGCTTCTCAGTAGTCTGAGGATAAGGATTTTCAGTGCACTTCTGAAGTAGCCACACATCTGAATCTAGATCTGATGAGTGCTCTGTGAAGTTGTTCATGTTACCCATCTTTCTGCTGGGCCCAAGCCCCAAAAACTGTTAGTCCCAGGTCCTAGCTAGAGGTGGAGACTTCTTAACCTCTGAGCTCAACTGGGCATGGACCTGTGTCCAAACTTACTCCCATGCTTGTTGGCAGGAGTCAGTGCCTCGTGGATGCTGGACCACAGACCTTAGTACCTCACTAGCCTTGCTGGGCTCTCTGGCTGTTGGTCTGAGGCCTCCCTCAGCTCCTTGCCACATGGGCCTCTCCACTGGACAGCTTATAACACGGCAACTTGGCTTCACTCAGAGAGAGCAGAAGGGCACCCAAGATGAAATCCATGTTTTTTTGTAACCTAATTTCAGAAACAACATTCCATCTTTTTTGCTGTATTCTATCTTGAAGCAGTCATTAAGTCTAGCCCATACTGAAGGGGAGGGAATTACACAAAGGCATTAATAGCGGGAGGGAGGGATAACGGGGTCATCTTAGAAGCTCCCTACCACACCTGCAAAGCCTAGTTCCAAGCAAAGTCCAAGGTGGAAGGAGTTCTAAATGGAGGGAGATCCTGAGAGAGGTCAGAACACTATGTTGTCTTATGGGGGAGCTCCTAGGATAGGGTCCCTAGTGCCTGCCCACCCTGATTTTTATCTTTACTGCAGGGCCTGTCTGATGATGGGGGTTATTTGCAGCCAGCAGGAGCTGCATTCCAGGGCTAAGTACTTAACATTCCAGAGTAGTTCTCAGCTAATTATTGCCTTGCCCAGCCCAGGCATAGACCACCCGGCTCCCCTGAGCTCCATGGCTTTGTTCCTGGGTCATATTGAAAGGCCCAGGTCAAACAGCAAAGAGTCAGTGGCAACCTAGGGGCTGGAGCCCAGGTCTGTTTACCCAAACCTGTGGGCAAGGGGCAAATGTAGCAGGAACCTTGGGGCTGAGCCTCCTGGGGGCAAGGTGGACTAAAGCAGACCTCAAGCAAATAACTACTTCTCTGAGTCTCCATTTCCTCACCTGTAAAGAGGGGAACTTTCCCAACATCCCATAACATGTGACAAAGACTCTCTCCTTGACAAACTTCACACGAGCTCCTCTTTGTCCAGTTTTTGATAAGGCCTAGTCCTTAGGCCTTGTCTTGGGCCTATCTGGCCCAATTTTAGCAAGAATCCTGTGTCAGTTTAGTGAGAATCCCCCACACCTGGCCTGTCTTCAGCAAGAATCCTATTAAGTTGGTTTAATTAGAACCCCCCCTACCCTTGATGTCACCTCTTAGTAATTTTTCATCCACTAACCCTCTCATTTTGCTTTTTGGCTATAACTCCCCAATTTGAATCCAGGGCCCAGTCTCTACCCCTATTGTGACAGTCTTGACATCTATTGGCAATAGTCCTGAATAAAGTCTTCCTTATTTACTGTTAGGATAATTTTAGGATAAGTGTTAGGATAATTTTTTCTTTAACACATGCATCCTATTATAGATGTTCCAGTTCCTTCCCCAAGCAAAGGAGAAGAGTTGAAAGGAAAGGGGGTCCTCTAGGGGGGAGGTAGGGCAGAGGCAGCTCTAGGCTGGATGAAGTAGTGGCTCGTGATTATTGAGGTCTGCCCTATGCTAGGTATTTCATTTTTTTGTTACATTTACTTTATCTCGGAACCATTGGAGAGTTAGTTGCAGACATCATGGTATTTTCCCCTGTGTATTTCAGCAATTCTCTCTTAAGAATGAGGACATTTTCCTACACAATCACTGTACAGTGATGACACTCAGCAAATTTAACATGGCCATACTATTATCTCATGTACTGACTATATGCAAATTTGCCTGATTGTCTCAATAATGTCCTTTATAGCTCCCCCATCCTGCCCAGGATCCAGTCAGGGATCACCCTTTGCATCTTCTTTAATCTAGAATAGTTTTCCAAACTTGTTCTTTTTTTATTGCTTTCATGCTCTTGGCATTTTAAGAAAGTCCAGGCCAGCCTGGCCAGGCACGGCTCAGCAGTTGAGCACTGACCTAGTGATCTAGGAGATCGAGGATAGATTCCCAGTTGGGGCACATCCCCAGGTGGCAGGCTTGTCCCCAGTAGGGGGCGTGCAGGAGGCAGCTGATCAATGACTCTCTCCTCCCTTCCTCTCTCTGAAATCAATAAAGACATATTTTTAAATTAAAAATAAATAAATAAATAAATAAATAAATAAATAAATAATCAAGTCCAGGCTAGGTTCTTTGCACGATGTCCTCTGTTTGATTGGTTTCCTCATGACTAGATTCAGGTTCAGTGTTTTCAGCAGGAACCTTCAGGCTTTGTGCTTCTCAGGTGGGTTTTTCCCACTATTAGTGACTATTAAATTGGGGGTGGAGTCCACCAAGTTTTTCCATTGTAATACATTAGGCTTTTAATGTTCACCTCCACTTCATTTTGCAGATGTATAGTAAGGTCTCCTGCTATTTTCCCTGGAACCCCATGGCTTCCCATGGCTCAACCAGTGTTGGGTCTTCTCTCTCCAAGTGACCCTCCAAGGACAATCACTCACCCCTTGGGGATGGGGGCCAAGCTTATCCCAGGTCTTAGCTTTGTCCTTCATAGTCATTCAGAAGGAGAACCCAGCAAGGGCTCCAAAATGAGTTTTAGGGAGAACAGAAGAAATGTCACAGTCACCTGGGCCCTAAAAGTCTCCTGGGAGGGATGGCATAAGCTTAGGGTCTGAGAGAGAACCATTTCTGCCCCACGCTGTCTGGACCCATGACTCACAGGCAGGCCTCAAAGCTGTGGCAGGACATGGGGGCTTGGCCAGGCCCTGGCTAGGCTCCCCAAGGAGCCACCTCCAGCCCAGTACTAAAAACATAAAGCCCAACCAGCTTGGCTCTCTCTCAAGATGTACAAATCTATTTAATAGAACAGAGCCAAATAAGCCCAGAAAATCATGGGCTCTGCACGAGGCCCAACAGAACCCCCAGCTCAGTGACTTCCAGTACAATCCCTACAGCAAGGCGGGGAAGTACACAGGAAGATTGCTACCCGGCCTCCAGAATCAACCAGTTCAGGATCGATTTCCTGTCAGCTGTGTGACTCTAGGCAAGTCGCTTATCCTCTCTGGGCCTCAGTTTTCTCATCTGTCAAATGGAAATAATAACAATACCTACATCACAGAGTCATCATAAGGATTTAATGAAATACTGCAGGTGAAGCTGCTGACTCAGAGAGCAGCAGTCACACAAAACTAGATCTCACTGGGCCTTTCTTTATATCAGGTGACACTGTTTTAGTTACAACAGAAACTCACCTAAACTAGCTATAGCAAATAAAAGAAAATGTTGGAGATAGGGAGCTAGAGAGTTATTGAGAGGAGCCTGGGGCATCTCTTGGAATCCCAGACCAGGACTTGGTCGGCCTCAGGAACGGTGCAGCTGGGGCTGGCAGCTCTCAGCTTGCTGCTCTCTGCACTCTCTTCCTCCCCCTCTCACAGCTCCGGCTCTGTCCACCCCTCTAGTCAGCGGTGGAAAGCATGGCTGTCATCAGCGCCTGGGCTGGCGTGGCCTATAGATGGGAAGACAGCCAGCCTTAGTTGAAGTCTTTTGGTCCCAAGTTCAAATTCTCTGCAGAAGACACTGATTGGCTCAGCTTGGGTCAGGTGCTCACCACCTGGGGCGAATAAATAAGGTAAATCTTACTGGAAGCCTGTGGCTGTTGGTGGGGAGCAGTTCCCACAAAAGGGGTGATGCTCGGCAAAGAAAACAATAGGTGTCTCTGGCATGCTTTGGGTTCTACCCACCCAATCACTCCTTGGACACCCCACCCCACCCCACCCCACCTTCCATCAAAGAAGCAAAGCAGATGGGCACTTCTTTCTTCCAGGCTGGCTGATTTTGTCTGTTTGTAGAAAAACATTTTCTGCCCCCTCCCAACATACCCAGAGCAGACATTTGTGGTTGGGAAACCAAATCACAAAGCCTCCAAATTGCTGTCTTGTTTCTCAGAATGGGTGCTCTGAGTACAGTATGTAAAAACTCTTCATCTGAATTGGGCTGGCACAGTCACCCACTCTGTCAAATGGAAATAATAACAATACCTACCTCACACTGCCATCCCCTTAGCCACACTCCACACTGGCTGCTTGCGTGGTCCCTGTGGGCGTGTGAGCAGTGGGTTCTACCCGGGTGAGTATTTGCTCTAGTACCTGGGCTTTCTAGCCATCCAGGCCACCTCAGCCCAAGTGTCCAGGCTCATAGGGTGCTGGTCTGGTCGCAGGAGCCAGGCTGCTGGCTACCGTCTGCATTGAGAGCTCTGACCAGGGGGCTGGTACTACTGGAGCCAGAGGATATGAAAGGCTGGGAGGTTAGGGAAGGGGTTCACCTGTGGTTAAGAGCAGCTCCTTGAGAAGCCAAGGCTATGTGACCCTGGGAAGGTGGCTGCTCTGCCCTTGAGCCTCTAAGGCTCAGGGATACTGACTGGCCTCACAAGGGATTCAAGGGAGTAAGTATGGGACAGCTCCGAGAAGGGAATTGGCTCCGCAATTCATACCCTCAGTACATGGTGACATGGTTTTGGAACCTGGGTAGTCAGGTCCCAAAGGTCATGACCCCCAGCTGCTAAGGCCTGTCCTAGAGGGCCTTTAGAAATGGGTTCCTTGGAATGGCTCTGGTGACACACAAGTGCTAATTATCATTATTCTAAGGGAAAACCATTAAGGTAGGTCTGGGATGCCAGAGTGGAGGAAGAGCAGAAGGCCCACCGAGGTCAGAATGAGGGCAGGGAGGTGGGGTGGAGCACAAAGGATGGACCAAACATGCAGGACTTGGCCCCTGGTTAGATGGGCAAGATAAAAGAACAAAGTCAGCCCTCCCTGTCTGAGTTGGTCTGAGCTGCTATAACAGGGAGATTTAAAAACAACAGAAATTTATTTCTCACAGATTTGGAGGCTGAAAGTCCGAGATCAGGACACCAGCATGTCCTGGCTCTGGTGAGGGACTTCTTTGGGCTGCAGACTCTCAACTTCTTGCTGTATCCCCATATGGCAGAAAGAGAGCAAGATAGCTCTCTGGAGCCTCTTTTCTAAGAGCACTAATCCCATTCATAAGGTCTCCACCCCCATGACCCAATTACCTCCCAAAGGCTCCACCTCCTACTACTATCACAGTGGGCAGGGAGCAGCGTAGGATTTCAAAATATGAATTTTGAGGGGACATGAATGTTCAATCCATTGCACTCCATCCCAGCTTATCAACCTTCAATGGTTCCCTATTGCCCACTTAGCGGCCCCCAAGCTCTTTGGCCTGGCATTCAGGGTTTGCCACCATCAGGCTCTTTTCTCACATTGCCCTCCTTGTACTGGCCATATTGGGTGACATTCCCCAAACATACCTTGTGGTAGTTCACCTCTGTGTCTGTGCCTGCTTCATCTGCCTGCGACACCTCTTACAGTTCCTTCAAGATCAGCTCTGTATGACTATCCTGTGACTCAGTCCCTGATCTCTCAGCTCAGGATTCATTGTTCCTTTGTGCAGACCTCCTGCGGAGCCCTTATCACCTGCAACCTACAGCCAAATTGGCTACGTGCATGCCTGCCATCGATTGCCATAATAACGCCACAGAACAACCCAACCCCAGTGGCAAACATTGACTCAGCTTACAAATTTGTGGGGTTCAGCTGATTAGGGTTGTGGCCTCTCGCTGGGATGACAGGGGTGACTTGGCTCAGGGCCACATGTCTAGTCATTCAGCAAGTTGGCTCTCCTCATTGACAGTGGCAGAAGAGAAAGAGCAAAAAGGGAAATGTGTAAGTGCTTCGTTAAGCCTCTGCTTGCACAAAGTCTGCTAATATCCTATCAGCCAAAGCAAATCGTGGAGCTGAGCCCAGAGCCAAGGACTGGGCAGAACATTCTACGCCAGGTGTGAGGGCATCGCAGAGGTCCTGGGAGAGGATGTGCATACCGGGAGGGTGAAGAATCGTGGGGCATGATGCAGCTGATCTTCCGTAGTGATCTTCTCCACTAGATCATGTGTTCATTCCTCAAGGGCTAATTTATCTTCTCTGGGCTAAAAGTTCTGTCCCAGGCTGGTTGGATTTTGGTAGGAGAAGGGCCAGGGAACTCAGCCATTCCTATCTTTGTGACCTTGAGAAAAACATTAACTTCCGTTCAAAGTCCCATTTTCCTAATTTGTGATAAAAGGAAGAGGGAATCCTGCCCTCCTGTGACACAGAATTAGGGGGAATAACTGAGAGCTGAGCTTCACCCAGTTTCCTCATCTGTCAAATGGAGATACAATGGGCCCTCCCTATAGGTCCCACAGGGACTTGGCAAGGATCCAGTGAGTCAAGATCAAGGCCTTAAGGACACTGCCAGACACGTAGCAAGTACTGACCTTCAGGAGGAGTTGGCCCTTGTTCTGCACTCTCGCAATACCTCATTCTTTTCCTTCTTAGCATTTGTTAAATGTTGTAATTTTGTATTGATGTGTGTGGCTATTTGTTTAAGGTCTTTCTCCCCCATGTGAAGAGAAAGCTCCAGGAGGGCAGGCACCATGCCCAGCACCATATCCCCAGAGCTGGACACAAAGGGGGTGCTCATGAAGTATTTGTGAGGTCATTCTGCATGAATGAACTGATGGATGAAAGGAAGGAGGAGGGAGGGCACAGACGGAGACCAGTGGAGTTTGGGCAGGGGTAAAAGAGGCTTCATTATCTTTGGCCAGAGTGGCCGAACTATGTCAAGGTCCACCACTAAGTCCAGTTTCTTTCCATCCACAAATCTTAAATTTACAGGGAACCTGCTCCAGCCACTCCCAGATTCCGTGCCAGGGGACGTACCCTTCTCCTCGGAATTGATCGTGGAAGGCAGCAGCTTGCTCTGCATTTCTATTTCTTTGAGCCCTGAAGCCTAAGGTCTCCCTGAGTGGGAGTTCATCACATAACGCTCTGAACGCTCCCCCTACCCCTCACAGCACCTTCCAGGGAGCTAACATGGCAGCTATTCCCATTTCATAGAGGAGATACTGAGGTTGCTAAGTGACTAAGCAAATCAGTTCACCCCACAGAAATAGGCCAAGTAGCCAGCTTAACACCCCAGGTGAACAGATGTGAGCAGAACCAAAGGGTGGGGATCCATTGCCCTTACTGAGCCTTCATTTCACACTAGAAGGGCCAACAGAAATGGTCTCAGCCAGGGTTTCTGCCCTTAAGAGTCATGTCAGCTACACAAAAATTAACTCAAAATGGATTACAGACTTGAACATAATACCAGAAACCATAAAATACATAGGCAGCAAGCTCTTTGACATTGATCTTAACAATGTTTTTGTGGATTTGACTCCGACGACAGTGGAAACAAAAGCAAAAATAAACAAATGGGACTACATCAAACTAGAAGATTCTGCATAGCAAAGGAACCCATCAACAAAACGAAAAGGTGCCCTGCCCGGGTGGTTCAGTTGATTGGAGTGTAATCCCATACACCAAAAGGTTTCGGGTTCGATTCCTGGACAGGGCGCATGTGGGAGGCAGCCAATCGATGTTTCTCTAGCACATCAATGTTCTTCTCTCTCTCTCTCCCTTCCTTTCTCTCTAAAATCAATAAACATCCTTGGGTGATGATTAAATAAGTAAGTAAGTAAGTAAATAAATACATACATACATACATACATACATACATAAATAAATAGCAACCCACTGAATGAGAAAAGATATTTGCAAATTATATATCTAATAAGAGGTTAATATCCAAAACTTATAAAGAATTCATGCAACTCAACAACAAAAACATATCTACTGGATTAAAAAATGGGCAGAGAATCTAAATAGACATTTTTCTAAAGCAGACATACCTATAGGCAACAGACACATGAAAAGATGCTCAACATCACTAATCATCAGGAAAATGAAAACCAAAGTCACAGTGAGTTGTCACCTCACACCTGTTAAAATGGCAATTATAGAACAAACAAACAAACATGAAATAACAAGTGTTGAACAGGATGTGGAGAAAAGGGAAACTTTATTGGTAGGAATTTAAATTGGTATAGTCATTATAGAAAGTAACATGGAGTTTCCTCAAAAAATTAAGAATTGAACTATTATATGATCCAGTAATTTCTGGGTATTTATCTGAAGAAAATGAAAACACTTGAAAAGATATATGCGCCCTTATGTTCACTGCAACATTATTTACAATAGCCAAGATATGGAAACAACCTACGTGTTCATTGATATGGACAAAGAAGGTGTGGTATATATATATATATATATGCAATGGAATACTACTGTGACATAAAAAAGATAAAATCTTGTCACATGGATGGACCTTGAGGGTATTGTGCTAAGTGAAATAAGTCAGACAGAGAAAGACAAATACCACTGATCTTACTCATATGTGAAATCTAAAAACAAAAACAAACTCACAGATGTAAACAACAGATTTGGTTGTTACCAGAAAAGGAGGAGAGTGGAGAGAGGGCAAAATGGGTAAAGGGGGTCAATTATATGGTGATGAATGGAAGCTAGACTTTTGGTGGTGAACCCAATGTCGTATATATGGATGTGAAATTATAATGCTGTACACCTGAAACATATAATGTTATAAGCCAATGTTACCTCAATTAAAAAAAAAAATCATGTCAGCAGCATTCAAAGTACCCACTCTAGGCCATCACTCAAGCCCAAATGTGCTATATTCACAAAGCTGGCCAATTAAGCACCCTCAGGGGTATCTCAGGGATTTTTTTGCCAACCACAGTGCTGAGGGCAGTTCTTACTTAGGTCTTGGATAATTCAGAAATGGAAACGAGGGTTTGATCAATTTCATTTGGGAGTAACAGTGACTTGCCTCTGAGCCTTGGCCTGGCTCTTCCATGCATATCTTTAGAAGCCCCACCCACCCACCTCCCAGTTGAGGCTCCTTATTTCCATTAGACGAGTGGAAATCTAAGGCTGGAGATATTAAATTATTGGCCCAAAGTTACCCAACTAGGCAGTGATAGAAGCTGGGGTATCTTAACTGGCAGTAACTTTGGGATCATTTCTCACTCATTTGTGCAAACTTAGTTGTTTGGTCTGCCTGAGGAAGGGGGAAGAGCAGGTGGTTGTTCCCGTTCAATGGAATTTTTCTTCAAGGATTTGCCTGGCAGACATAAAGCTTTCAAAACATGTGGTCACATTAGGAGAAAGGTAGAATGGCTCCTTGGTGGAAGTCTAGCTCTCATAGGGGGCTCAGGTCTCCTCTCTAAAGGCCCTGGCCTTTGCTCCCATCCTCTGGCATTAGAGAGCCCACGGCCTCCGAGGTCACTCCTCTGTCCTGGCAGAGCACACTGGACTTGCCTTCCCTGGGGCTCCCAGGCACTGTCCTAAGCAGGGAGGCAAACGTGTTCTCCACGCAGCAGCGGCCTCCAACTTACCTCTTTTTTTTCCTAAGGCCAGTTGCCTCTCCTCCCAGGGAGATCATATGTGCTCACGTAATAGAGCTGTGGTTTCCACACGGGCTCTGAAGCCAAACTCCATGGAGTTTCAAATATTCCCGAGGCCTCCGAGGAGGAAGGCCACTGAGCATGTCTGGGGAAAGGGCTGCATCTGGTCTGCGTTAACCGGTAGCTGCCACTGCCTGGAACTACGTCGGGAAGCGGGGCTGATCGGGGGACCTCAAGGGAGGACCCTGTAGGAGAGGACTCAGCTCCCTGATAGCCTTTCCCCACTGGTCCCAGCCCTTGCCTTAGGACCACAAGGTTGAGAATGCCCTTCGAAAGATTCAGGCCCCTGTTTCTTAGGGTGGATGCTGAAGTGAGGTGGCACAGGCCGTGAGGCATTCGGGGCTTCCGACACTAACCAAGAGTCCTTTCCCCTGCCCCGCGGCAGATGCTTCAGACCCGGCAAGTCCAGGGCAGGGCCTTCTCCCAGGACGGGGATACTGCCCACAGCCTCCTGTCTGTCCCTCATGCTGCCTTAAGACAGCACAGAAGGCGGCTGCTGGCGGCCGGCCCAGGAGGAAGCAGAAACTGGCACTAGGAGTTCACGTGACTTGGAGATGAAGCGGGGAAAACACCAACACTGCAAGAAGAAATGATTCACAGAAGGCATGAATCCCTTCACAGAAGGGATTTCTCAAAACACATGCTTTTGACCTGCAAAAGCTTCTTCCTACCTCAGGCCCATCTTCCCACGTTGAGTTCAGCCCACACTGAATGAGCCCCTGGCCCCAACCTGGCCCTCCTCCCACCAGGCCCATGTGTCATCCCAGTGAGCTGTCTTAACAGTGCCACTTCATAGAGGAGGGCACTGGGCCTCCCCTCTTTGAGCATGGACCCTATGCTGGGTCGAGGGGAATCTGGATTCTTTTCTCCTCTTCTGAGCCTGAGCGAGGGCAAATGGGGGGCCCTCCTGGGGTGTGCTGGCCCTGCTTCCTAATGACCCCCCAGATCTCTGTCCTGAGGCTCCACCCGGGGTCCAGCTTGGTGAGGGCCAGACAGCAGAATGGTTATGATCTGATTTTGTTTCTGTGCTTGTTCTTTGGCCCCATAGAAGCCTTCACAGCAAAGTATTATATAAATAAGAAAAAAGGGGGGTATATTTTAAGAACCAGGTCTACTCCCACTTCCCCAAGTGCACCTCAAAAAGAAAGAAAGGAGTGAGAAAGAGAGAAAAAGAGAATGAGAAAGGAAGAAAAGAAGAAAGGGAGGAAGGAAGGGAGGGAGGGAAGGAAGGGGAGGGAGGGGGGGAGGGAGGAAGGAAGGAAGGAAGGAAGGAAGGAAGGAAGGAAGGAAGGAAGGAAGGGAGGGAGGGAGGGAGGGAGGGAGGGAGGGAGGGAGGGAGGGAGGGAGGGAGGGAGGAAGGAAGGAAGGAAGGAAGGAAGGAAGGAAGGAAGGAAGGAAGGAAGGAAGGAAGGAAAGTGAAAATGTCCCCAAAATCATGAAAGCACAGACTAGAGACCAAAGGGATCAGGAAATGTTGCCATTATGAAGTTTGCATATCAGGAGTACAGAATGATGTGGGCTCCCTGCTCCACCGCGAGAAAGTTCTCAGGGCAGGGGACCCAGCCTAACATTAATTCTCTAAACCTTTGGCTATATATTTTTTACTTTTTCCCATTACGCTTCTGAACAAAATTAGAAATTTTGAGAAAATCAGGAAAGTAAATTGCCAATACTCCCACCATCATATTGCAATCAAACATGCACACACATCCATACACACACGCATGCCTACACACACAATCACATATATGTGTGTGTATATATACACACACAATCACATATATGTGTGTGTATATATACACACACAATTCAGTGTAATTCTTTTTTTACTTTGCACTAGACCAACAGAGCTACTATATTTCTGTTACTGATTTCTGGTTTCATTGTTTTGTGATCTGAGAGCATACTTTGTATGACCCCTTTTCCTTCCAATTTGTTAAGCAGGTTTCTATGGCCCAGAAAATGGTCTATCTTGGTGAATGTTCCATGTGAACTTGAGAAGAAATGTGCATTCTGCTGTTATTGGATGACGTATTCTATCAATTAAACCCAGTTGATTGATGGTGCTATTTAGTTCAACTATGTTCTTACTGATTTTCTGCCTGATGGTTCTGTCAATTACTGGTAGAAGGGTATTGAAGTCTCCAAATAGTGGTTTTGTCCATTGCTCCTTGCAGTTCTATCAGTGTTTGGCTTCATGTGCTTTGCTGCTCTTCTCAGGTGCATACACGTTAGGATTGTTATAACTTCTTGGAGACTTCGTCCCTTTATCATTATGTAATACTGCACTTCATTCCTGATAATTTTCATTGTTTTGAAGTCTGCTTTTTCTGAAATTAGTGTAGCCACTCCAGCTTTTTGATTAGTGTGAACATAGTTTATCTTTCTCCATCCCTTTAATCTGTCTGTGTCTTCATTTTTAAAGTGGGCTTCTTACAGACAACATAGTTGAGTCTTGTTTTTTTATCTCTCTGATAGTCTGTTTTTTAATTGGTATATGTACACCATTCACATTTAAGGTGATTACTAATATAGTTTGATTAATATCTACCATATTTGCAACTGTTTTTTGTATGTTGCTCTTTTTCTGCCTTATCTGGTTTTATATAACTTCGTTTTCTCCCCTCTTTTAGTATATCAATTAAATTTCTATTAAAAACTTTTAGTTGTGGCCCTGAAGTTTGCAGTATATATTTACAACTAATCTAAGTCCACTTTCAATAACACTATATCATTTGTGGTATTGTATAGAAATTATTCCCAATTCCTCCTTCCTATCCCTTACAACATTGCTGGTATTCATTTCACTTTATCCACATGCTATAATCACCCAATACTTTTTTGCTATATTTTTGCTATTATTACTTTGAACAGCTGTCTATTAGATCAATTAAGAATATAAAATAAAGTATTTTATTTTATCTTTATTATTCCTTCTCTGATATTCATCCTTCCTTTATGTACATCCAAGTTTCTGACCTACATCATTTTCTTTCACTCCAAAGAACTTTTAACATTTCTTGGAAAGCAGGCCTACTGGTGACAAATTCTCTCAATTTTTGTTTGTCTGAGAAAGTCTTTATTTCTCTTTCACTTTCAAGTATAATTTTGCTGGACACAGAATTCTAGGTTGGCGGGTACTTTAATTTCAATACTTTAAAATTTTCACTCCATTCTCTTCTTTGCATGGTTTCCAGTAAGAAGGCTGATATAATTCTTATCCTTGTTGCTCTGTGGGTAAAATGTATTTTTCCTCTGGCTTCTTTCAAAATTTTCTTTGTCTGCTTTTCTGCAGTTTGAACATGATGTGCTTAAGTGTAGGTATTTTTGTATTTATCCTACTCAGTATTCTATGAGTTTTCTAGATCTATGGTTTGGTGCCCATCATTGATTTTGGAAAACTCCCAGCCATTATTTCTTCTGCTTCTTTCTTTCTTCTTCCTCTGGTATTCCCATTACACATGTGTTATATTTTTGTAATTGTTCCACACTTCTTGGACATTTTGTTTCTTTTTCTTTTATTCTTTTTTTTTCTCTTTGCATTTTAGTTTTGGAAGTTCCTATTGATATATCTTTATGCTCACTGATTCTTTCCTTGGCCATGTCCAGTCTACTGATGAGGCCATCAAAGGTGTTCATTATTATTACAGTGTTTTTGATTTCTCACATTTCCTCTTGATTTTTTCTTAGAGTTTCCATTTCTCTGCTTATATGCCCCATGTGTTTTTGCATGTTATCTACTTTATTCCATTGGAATATTAATCATAGTTATTTTAAATTGCTTGTTTAATTCCAAAAAAAAAAAAAAAATCTTTGTGATATCTGAGCCTGATTCTAATGATTGCTTTCTCTCTTCAGACTGCTTTTCTTGCCTTTTAATTTCCTGTTGAAAGGCAGACATAATATATTAGATTATGAGAACAGAGGTAATTAAGCTTTTAGTGTGAGATTTTATATTAATTTGACTAGGAGCTGGGCGGTGTTAAAGGTTTGCTATAGCTATAGGTGCCAGAGGCTTCAGTTTCCTAGAATTTCCCTGTTTGTTTGTTTTCCTCCCCTGTTATCTTTGAGTTTTCCTAAAAATTCCTTCATTAGAAAACTTGCAGCTCTTTTAGTTGTAATCCACTATTATTATACTGAAGATCTGCTATTGGTGGTGAGACGTGGGGGAGGGGAAGCGTTCCACACTTATCGTTACATCTCAGAATTTTAGTTAGCCTGAGTCCCTGGGCTATGACCTTCAGAAGCATATCTAAGCCCTTTTTTTCTTTCCTTAAATGAGACAGGAAGGCTAGAGAGCTCCGGAATTGCCTAGCTGCTCTTTCTCAGGTCAGACTAGGCTCAGGTAAAGTAGTTTCTCCTGAAGTGTGTAGGCCTGTGTTATGGAGAAAGCTCTGACATATTTCAAAATGTTTATTTTTTCTTTCTTCCTACCTATAACAGAAGGGGGTTTTCCTCTGATCTTTACCACTTGAACCTGGTGGAGTTCCTGGGGATAAAACCCAAGAAAGCATGGGGGGCTTGAGACTGGGCCCCCAGAAGCTTTTAACTTTCAAACTAGTCTACAATCAGCTTCCAGAAGTTCATCAAAATTGCCATTTTGATGAACATGTTTATGGCATAGATTGTAATGATGGTTTCACGGGTGTCTACTTACATGCAACCTCATTAAGTTGTAA
Source organism: Miniopterus natalensis (assembly GCF_054644295.1). NCBI lineage: Eukaryota > Metazoa > Chordata > Mammalia > Chiroptera > Miniopteridae > Miniopterus > Miniopterus natalensis. The sequence continues at coordinate 40,037,994 of NC_142081.1, forward strand.
ACATTAAATATTTACAGCTTTTTGGTATGTCAACGATACATCAATGACGTAGTTTTTAAAATTACCATTTAGGTGTTCCTAACAGTTACTGGTTCTGCAGACTTCTGTTTCAGGTAAGCTGATCTTGGCTATGACTCTCTGTATTCACCCATTTCTCCAGATTTCAGAGTGGAACTTTACCCTGTGACATTAATCCTCTGATGGATCTAAGAAAAGGCATTGACTTCAGTTTGTTCAGTTTTTTATTGTTGTTAGTGTGGAATAACAACTTCCAAGACCTTTATGCACCAGAGCTGAAACCAGAGTCCCCCCTCACTGGGTTTTAAAGCATCTACCAAAGGCCTTCCTGCCTTCCAGTCATGGGACAGAGGGATGGGCAAACTTTGTTGGAGGAGCAAGGCCAGGAGCAGCTAAACCCACTATAGGTCCACTCAGCAGACCTGCCCTGCAACCTGTAAGAAGGAAGCATCACCAAAAGAAACTGAAGCCCTAGGGAAAGAGCCGTGAGCCATGTCTTTAGGAGCTTCCCCACTCCTCTGCCAGCTCTGGCCTTCTAGATCCCCCTATTGCCTTGGGGACAGGGTGAGCTGTAGTGGAGGCAAAAGCATGGAGTCATGTGAAATGGGTGTGGGACTGAGGTGAGGCTGGCCAGGCAGACTCACGAAACACTAGCTCTACCCTTAAATAATTGTGTCCTTGGGCTGGTCACTGTACTTCTGGAACCTCAATCTTCATCTGTAAGCTCAGAAAATAACACTACTTTCCTGGTACAACTGTGGAGAGGAGAAAAATGCCTGGCACTGAGCCTGGCATATCACAGGTATCATACAGGTATCATTTCTTCTTTCCCCTACAGGAGCCCCTGTCACCTTTGGAATCCAATTCAGTAGCCTCACCTTGGCACTAACTCTTCACAGGTCAGGACTACCTTTTCTCTATCCTGCCCCAGCCCAAGGGCCACCCAGAGGAGGGAAGGAAGGAAGGCTGAAAGCAGGTAGCTAATGTTAATGGTGTTTTAAGTACTATATGTGTATTTGCTGATTTAATCAGTACCTCCTAAAATGTATGATCTAGGAAATATTGTTACCCTATTTTACAGAAAAGGAAAATTGAAGCACCAAGAAGTTTACAGCAAGATTCTGTCAATAAATGGCAGAACATGAATTTGAGCCCAGAGCCCACGTTCTAGGAAAAGGGTCTAAGAAATAAAGATCTTTGACCATGGGGAGAGGGGACCTGGCAAAAGGAGAGTCCCTCCCACTACATTAGTTTGACTGTGAATTTTAAGGGCTAGAGACTCCCTTCAGTGTCCTCTTCTTTTTTCTCTGATTCCACGTGCCTGAATGCCTCTGTACTCCCCACTTTTGGAGTGAGAGTTTCCCTACCGCCAGCTCTCAGGGGGCAGGGCAGCCTCCGAAGAGCATTTAAGAAAAGTTACTCAGGGAAAGGTCAGCTACAAAACCAGTTAACCAGCATAGGCCAAATCTGTGAGTTGGATCCAGCATCTCCCATCACCTCCACAGTCCCAGAACTCCAGCTTCTAACCAAAAACAGCACTTATTGTCACCTGTAAAATGGAGAAATGATCACAGAACCTGACTTCAGGGTGGACATGAGGATTAAGTGACTCGGCATTTGTAAAGCAGATAGTCCAGTCCCTGGCACACAGGAAGCTCTCCTTAAGCATTACCTCCTAGTTTTTTGAATGTATAACCAGCAGACGTGAGTTTGAAGCTGACTTACAGATCTTTAAGTACAGTGGCCCTCTAACCTGAGTGTGCATCAAAATGGCCTGGAGAGCTTGTTAAAACACAGAATCTCTGGACTCTACCTCAAGAGTTTCTGGTTTAGTAGGTCTGGGGTTGGGACCTGAGAATCTGCATTTCTGACCAGTTCCCAGCTGATGTTGATGCTGCTCGTCCGATGACTGATTCTGAGAACCTTTGATCTAGGGAACTCCTACCTCTGCCTCACAAGGAGGGACCTAGAGGCCAAGCCAGAACTGGCAGTGCTAGGCCCGGTCACACCGAGAGGTTGGAGCCTTCCCAGCAGCCCAGGTTCCAAGGACACCAGAGAGGGGCCTGTCAGGCCCGAGGCCCCTCTGCAGGCCTCTCCTCCAGGCTTGCTCCCTCCTGCCTGGCCCAGCGCCCCAGCCCTCAGAAGGCCCCTCCACCCAGCTTTGTTTGCATTCCTGGAGCCTGCGTCAGCCTGGGCAGCAGGCATGTCTATGCGGGCAGGCCTGGCGCAGTCCTGCTGGCGGGCCCTGGGCTCCAGGCCTCCTGGGCTCGGGGCCACAGTGGCCACGCAGAGCTCACTTAGCAAGCTGGTGACTCACACTTCCTCCCGGATTCCGGGAAATGCTTTCCTGCTGCTGTAGCTGCTGCTTTTTTCTTGTTTAATGAGAAGTTCTCTGCAGACTTCCATGGCAACCTCAGGATGGGGAGGCAGGAGGAGAAGGTGGACAAACCCATTCCCAAGAGGGGCCCCCAAAATTCTCATCTCACGCACACTCTCTCACACACACACTTGCACACATACTTCCAACCTCTTACCAGCCTCAGCCTGAGCCCCCAACCCACCACGGAGCTTTGGTCCAGGAGGGCCAGCCCCAGAAATGCTTGCTTTTATTAAAAAGGAATGGCCTCACAAAGGCACGACTGTAGGAAAGGTTGTAATTTGCCCAAATAAAACTTAATTTGATCCATGAAATAGCTGTGGTTTATTGTGTAATAGATGTGCTATGTGTTTCAATTTAATAGAAGCCAATATAATAGGGGGCCAGCTGGGACCTCCAGAGGCCAGCCTCTTTCCCACCACACATAGTAGGGCCACACAACCTGCCCTGATGGTGGGACCCTCTACCAGGAAAGGACAGAGAAGGGCTGACCACAGACTCCTGGCCCAGACCACGGAGGCCCATGGGAGAAACAGCCCAGGGGCAGACAAGTAAGAGTGCTTCAAGAAAAAAAAGGAAAGAAATGAAAACCACCCTTTTTCCAAAGCATGGCTGTGAGTGTGCGAGTCTGAGGAGGGGGTTGTGGGGGTTGAGTCACTTTCCAGTCCCCTGCTGGAGTGGGAGGGCCCCTACCAGGGGCTATAGGAGAAAGAAAGATGGGTCTGTCCCCTGAAATGTGTTGCGGAGGGACCCTCTGGAGAAGCCTTCAGGGACAGTGCCTGGGGCAGTGGGCAGCGACCTTAGCCCCCGGAGCCTTTGTGGGCCGGCTCACGAGGAAGGTGGCGCAGGCTCAAAGAGAGAGAGCTGGGGGCAGGGAGCTCACTTGGGTACGGTGAAGCCCCCAGAGATTGTCCAAGTGGCACCCCCTGCTCCCAGACCATTCAGGCAGTCCAGACTGCCACTCTGGAGGCCCAGAGAGGGTAAGTGAGCTACACAAGGTCACATAGCCAGGGAGCAGCTCAGTTGGCTCTCATTCCATAAACTCTTATGACACACTGGTGCTGGGTGAGGGAGGGACAGGGAGGGCAAGGGTAGAAAGCCAGGCTGGTTCTACAAACGCCCCAGAGTGCTGACTGGCTAACAGAGACCAGTAGGAAAGGAAAAGTGGGTAGGGGGAGCAGGACCTTTCTGTTGTCAGGCATCTCCTGTGAGCTTGGTATTGCTCTGAGAATGTCATGCTCACCATCCCATTCAGTCCTCATGACAACCCTGCACAGTAGGTATTGGTGCCCCCATTTTTCAGATGAGGAAATTGAGGTTGGGTTGGTGGCTTGTCCAAAATCACAGTTACCCCTGACGCTCTGCTGCCCCCTATGGGTGAAGATAGTATTCGCCCAGTTGCCCCACCGTTTCCCTAGTCCTTTCTGGTTCTGGGGATTGATCCTGGGGCCAGGTTACTCCAGATTCATTCTCCCCATTAGTGCTTCCCTAAAAAGGTCTCTGTTTGGCTCAGTGTGACCTTGGGCAAATCTCTGAGCCTCCATTTTTCTCATTTGTAAAATGAGAATAATTATACATGCCCCACAAAGGCTGTTCTGAAAATTAAATGAGATACCATATACAGATCACCAAAGCCAGGCCTTGGCATTCAGTAGGTACTCATTAAACCCACCCATTTTAAATACCTCTCATTGAGAATATCATATGCTGGGTAAGTTCTGGATATTAATTTGGGAGGGAGAACCATCTCTCCCACTTGAATTCCAACTCTGCCATTTACTTGCCAAGTATCTGGACAAGTTATTTCACTTCTCTGAGTCTGTTTCAAAATCTGTAAAATGGACATAACATTAGCTACTTCACAGAGATGATGGGATAATTAAATAAGAGATAACACATGATAGGTGCTCAATAAATGATAGCTGTTATTTTATTATTGTCGCTCTTATTCTCTTTCTAAGCTCTCTCCTATGGCCGGCCTCCAGTGTGTATGACCAGCATGCCCAGTGCAGTGCTGCCCCATAGTCTTGCTTATGCTGTCTCTGTGTCCCCCCAAGGATTTCCGAGTCTACCTGTGAGCTCAGAGAACCCTCTATATCCTGAGCACTCCAGAAACAAAGCACAATTAAATCAACGACTGAGAGAACAGAAAGCAGTTAGCCTCGAAGCATCTGCAGGACATGTTTTCTCTTTTGTTCTTCCAAGTAAAGGTCCCCTCTTTGCCAAGTCCACTTTTGGGATGAGAAGGGCCAGTCTGTGGGCATCAGTGGCAGGGGCCTCATTAGTCAGTGTGGGGTCTTGCAGGGACAGCAACCAGGAGGCCTTCTCTGAAAGCCAAATGAGAGATGAGATGCACCCCAGCACCTCTTGAAGACTAAGGGGGTGCTCCTCTTCTCTCCCCCTGCCCTGCCATCTCCCACCTGGACTTAGCAGACCTTGGAGAGGCCAGGAAGCCCAGTTAGAAAGCTGGGCTGTGTCCTGGTCATCTAAATATGAGATTGAAGCCCTCTAGGATTGTGACTTGGCCAAGGTCATAGCACGTGTGTGCATTGGACGTGTGTGTGTGTGTGTGTGTGTGTGTGTGTGTGTGTGTGTACACATTTTCCATTATGTCTTGTTGAGTTCCCTTATCGCAGTACCTCGCAAGGGTACTATAGGGGTCAAGGGAGGCAGCGAAATGTGGAAGTGCACTGTTCAATGATCCAATGTGAGGATTCACCTATTGTCATTTACCGCAGTCAAACTTCAATTAACCAGTTACAAATGTTTAATTGAGCTTTAACACGAAATCCCTTTGGTTCAACATTTATTGTGGAAAATCTGGTTTTTTAACTATAATTTATAATAAAGTTAATATAATAAAGATATTACACACTCACTGCAGAAAATTTGAAAAAGGTGGGAAAGTTTTTTTTAAAAGTGAAAATCATCACGGATTCTACAACCCAGATCTATTCACTGGTTATATTTTACACACATATATATGCATTACTATCATAATATAAATATTTACATATATATTCAGCACTTTCTATGTGCCGGGGACTGAACACAGTGCTTACTCATGATCTGTATCCATGTAAATGAAGTATTAGAGTGAGTATATGGAGGTTTATTACCTGCCTTTCTTCCACCCAGCATTATATCATGGTAACTTTTCCATATGCAGGTATCCTCCTGCTTTTCAAAAGTTCTCTTTACTCCACTTTTATGAAACACATTACTACCTGTTTTTGCTAACCAAAAGAAATCCGAAGAGGATTTCCACTTTCACCAAAAAAAAAAGGAAAACTAGTGATCAGGGTTTGCTTGGCAGTGGGCATCACGGGAGCCGTGGCGTCCAGAGCAGCGAGCGTGGCCCCGCCAGCCTCCCTCCCCGGACCACGCTCAGCTTCTCAGCACCAAGCTGAGCAGCCTGCAACCTGCGCTTTATCTCAATTGACGGGGCGCCTCCGTTAGCAAGGTGTGTCCTAAGGTATCAGAAAAGCCTGAAAGAGCTCGGAAGGGTGTCACGCTTAGAGTAAAGCTGGATGCAATGAAGTGTTTTGATCATGGGGAACAAAATAAAGACATTGTGCATGCCTTGAATTTTAGGCCTGGGAACATTCAAAAAATTTTCCATATAAATGAATGGTAATGGCTTCTTTGCTTTACACCGTTTGGGCTTAGGGAAGGTTCCATAGGAACACTCTACTTTCGGAGAGTGGGGGAAGCCTGCAATTTAAAATATTCTAAAACATGATATTTTTCTTTATAAAAATAACACATGCTTATGGTAAGGTAAATTGTCCAGAAAAATAGAAAGTGGAAAGGAAAAAAAAACACACACAAACCAGTTGCACCTTGATATCTTCTCCTATTCTCCAAGGCACAATTATCATTAATAATTAAACATGATTTTTAAAGGTTGCATAACATTTTATCACATAGATGTGCCATCATTTCTGTAATTCCCCATTATTGGGTGCTTAGACTGTTTCAGAATTCTACTGTTATGAAAAAATGAATATTTCTCAGGAAAGATCCCCAGAGATGGAATTGCTGGAACAAAGGGCATAAGCATTTTTAAGGATTTTTGATCCATACTGAGAAACTGACTTCCGGAAAGCCTCCCTCATTTATAGAGCCATCAGCATAGAAGAAGAACATAATCTTGCTCATCTCACTTTATCTCAGCCCCATTGAGCACTACTTTTTTTTTTTTTTTAGTAGTTTGGCCAAAGTAATAAGTGAGAAATAACATCTCACTATTTTAATTGAATCTTTTGTTTTCTAATGAGGTTAAACGTATTTTCATATACTTACACACTTATATTTTCCTTTTATTAATTTTCTTTTAGTGTCCACTGCTTATTTTTTTCTATTGAGGTTTTAATTTTTTTTCTTTTTGATTTGCAAGTGCTCTTTACATATTTGTTTTATTTAATTCTATTTATGGTATGTTTTGATGTACAGAAGTTTCCATTTTTAAGTATACACATACATACATCTTTTCCTTTATAATTTCTTTCATTACTGCTGTGCTTAGTAGAGTGGCCCTTCCCAGCCAGAGATCAAAATCGTGAACATTTTATTCTAGTTATTTCATGGCTTCATTGTTTTCACATTTTCAGTCTCATCCATGTGGAAGTTATTCTGCTCTATAGTGTGAGGTGAAGATGTAGTTATTCTCTCCCCACTCCACCATCTCCTCAGTTTCCCTAGCACCACTCATTAGCAAACCTTCCCTTCTAGGGGAATTTGTGACATATAACAGCCCCAGACACTGTCATCACCACCTGAAGACACACCCAGTCCTCCAGGATTACCTTTAACTTATTTTCACCAACACAACAGTGACCACCAAGCTAGACAGAAAACAGGCCAGTCAACAGGCGATCACAATAAATGTGCCAAAGGCTTGGACATGGCGAGGCATCTGGGTGCTGCGTGAGACTCGGTGGGCAGGGCTTACCTGGGCCAGGTGGGAGGACAGCCGTTAGGGGATGGGTCCCAGAGAAAAGGACAGGTGAGCTAGAGCATTCAGAAGAGAACATATTAAAAGATACAAAGGTACCCAACATGCAGGGAACCCAGGGAGGCCTGGGTGGCTGGGGCCTGGATGGGAGGAGACAATTGTCATTATATGCCATTTTGTGCCGCATGCATGTATCTCCTAATAAATACATGAAATATTCATAAAGACCACTACTTTAAATGAACAAAAAGAAGTTTGACAATTAAGCAATGGCGTGGGTGAAGGGTAGCTAAGAATAGGAAACAGCGTAAGTAAAGGCTTGGTGAAGTCACAATTTAACTGGGCCCATTTAGGGGATATTGCTGGTTCAGCCTACAGAGGGTGAGGGGCTGCAGACTAAGGAGGGCCTTATATGTCCCATCAGGGGCTTGGACTTCAATGGGCGGCCAACCCGTGGCTTATACAGGAGAATGGCGTGGCCAAGGCTGCATTTTAGGAAGCTCCCACCTCACTGCAGTTTAAAGAGAACAAAAGCAGCTCCTGGAGGCAGGTGGAGGGGCCATTATGAAGCAGCCATGGTAATGTCACAGAAAGACTATGGTGTACCCAGAGCCGTGGTGGTCCGGGGCCGTCCCTTATTCTAGAAGCCACTGTGGCCACTTTGGGATCCCACCCACAGGGGAAGATTCTGGGCCCCCTCTGCCCAGGCCCCAGCTTCAGCATGCTTGACTTCTCTGGGGTAAAGGCCAAAGGTGTAAAAAACCATGGAGTCCAAAGGCAACCAACCTTGAAACAAGGGTGATCTTAGTTGAAACCCTGGTTCTGTCCCTTGTGTCCCATGAGAACTTAGGCAAATTACTGAGCTCCTCTGAGCCTCATGTTTCCAATCTGTAAAGTGGGACCAAAAGGGTTAGTGTGAATGTCCGGTGTGAGTATTCCATTAGATAACGTATGTAAGGTTCCTGGCACGTGAGAGGGGTGCAATATATGTACTGGATGATACCACTGCTCTAAAGAGGATGCGTGTTTTAAAGGGAGAGTCTAGAAAAGGCACCGCTTAACCTAAAGGAATGTGCAGGGTTTCAGGCCCAGGAAGGAAGGCAGCATTGCAGCTGACAACGCATCAGGGAGCCCTGGCCCAGGCTCTGTGTCTGGCTGGCCCTTTCCATTTGCTTTCTTTCCACTCCAGGCCCTCCATCAAGCCCTTCACTCTCTCCTCCTGGACCATGTGTCAGACCACATCACTGTTCACAGCAGTACCTCTAGTTTTCTAAAGCACTTTCCAGCTCCTGAGTTCATGTGTTCCTTGCAGCCACTGTATTGAAGCAGGTCTTAGACCCATTTCACAGATGAAGAAAGGAAGACCCCACATATGGGGAGAAGGTTATAGGGAGCCCACTGGCCACTTCATGCTCCCCCAGCCTTCTAAGCCTCCCAACCATGTGTCCAGAGCCAGGGCACAGCCTGAAAGGTGTGAAATGCTATGGGCCAGAGTCTGTGAGGCTCATGGAAGAACCCAGCACCTTACGTGAGGGAAAGCTAATGAGGTAGAACTTACCACTGGAACAAGAGTCAGGCAAACCTGGCTGCAACTCAGCACCACCACTTGCCTGTGTGACGTCGGGCAAATGCTTGAGTTTTCTGAACTTTTGCTTCCCATCTGTAAAGCAGGCATCATCCCACTAACGCTAAAGCATTGCTGTGAGCATGAAACTGACGGTGTGTTTGTTATCTGCTGGTGTGTAACAAATTACCTTGTTTTTGGAGGGATAACCGCCAAAACCAATCAGCCCAATCTGTCCTGCTTGTCGACACTGCCATTCAGGGGACATTCTTCAGCCCCACAGGGTGCGTGAGCAATGGCAATGGAGTGGGGTAGGCATCCAAAGGTGCTGCTGACAGGTATTTTGCATGGGAAGTGCAGGAGTTGGGGTCATCTCATGCTCTTTCTCATAACTTCTAGGTTTGGGGGGAAGGTTAAGGGAAATGGAGATCAAATCATGGTCAGAGCTGTCTGGCCAGGGACGACAAAGCAGCAGTCAGCTCAATCTGAGGCGCTAGCACCACCATGGGAGGGCTGCACAGAGCACTGTCCCTTGCAAGGAAGGCCCTGACGTCTAAGGTGTTCCCTTCCCAGGTGGATTGCTGCTCTTCCTAACCTGCCACAAAAGCAGGGTGTTCTGTTCCAGTGGCTAATAACTTCACCTTTTTCCCAGTTAACCCTCACTCATACCCAGAACTTTCTCCCAGAAGGGTTGGGTACAAGAGTGATAGGATGTTTTCATAAAAGGTAACCAGAATTCAGTTTGAATCCCCTTTGGGCCAGACTTCCAAGCATAGTTTGCATGAACAAGGCTAACCATTCAGGGAATGCCTAGGAATGGTTAGAGAGGAATTTCAAATTTTCAAAATAGGTCTATATAACCCTCCACCCCTTCATCCTAGTCATTACATCCATATAGGAGGTGGCCCAGAGTAGATGATCTCTTTCTGAGGGCAGCCATAATCAATGACCAAACCACCTTACTCAGGTGTATGGACCAAGAGGAGGCGAGGGAGATGGAGCTGAGAACTTTGACTTGACAAGACCATCCCTGGAGATGGCAGGGAGCAAGGAAGGTCATCAAACACCTTGACTGTCAGCCCACTGTGGAGTGCCTTCTGCGATAAACAGCACATCATGATCAGACTGTAAATGATCCAAAAAGCTGAAAACATGACCCAGGTTAGTTTCAAGGGCCACAATGTTGTGGCTGGAATTGGCTGAATAGACTGGAACAGCAACACCATAACCTGGAAATATGTCAACTGCAGAGAGATATCCACCCATAGCCACAGAGGGGTCAAAGTTTCCAGGCAGGCAATCTACTTTAAGCAGGCAGGGCCCATGCCCACTGTGAGACTGCCTGGTTAACTTTTGGTAGGAGTCCCAAGCAGTGCAGAAACATAGAGTATTTTACTTGTACAGGTCTCGGAGGGTAGGGGTATGGCTCTGTTAGCTAGGATGATGGGTCCAGGCAGCAATGGGGGGCAGTCTAGGCAGGGCACACATGCCAGTTGGTCTCATCAGACAATAAACCCCTACCATGGGCATCCACAGGAGTGACTCACACCATTCAATCAGCAGCTTCAACTCATTCCCACAGTTTGTGACCCTATAGAGGGGTGTTTTGCCAGCCTGTTTTCCAAGTGGCAGACAACACAGCCAAGTCATTGGCTATATCCAAGAGACAATAAACATATAACAAGCTGCATTAAGGGGAGTGCTGGCTAGAGCTGTGAGAACAGTCTTGATTTCTGTCCACTCAGAAAAGTAACAATGCCCATTTTCAGCTCTGCAGAACTGGCACTGAGTTGGAACACTCACAGAAGCCCAGTGGACACCATAAGGACAAACCCAACCTGAAGCAGTAAGAGCCCTAATACTAATCAATTCCTCACCTATGGTTTCCTCTGGGAGATTGTCTCAGGGAAATTTCCCCAAGAAAGTCATAATCCCTTACAGTCACCAGGACTCATAGTCCTTTTACTATCATCTCCAATGGATCTAAAGTTGTCATGATAGACTGAGAGAGGGCCTGAGTCATCATTCTTCTTTAATGATGTGTCCCACCCTCTTGTCGCCAAGTGAACGAGTCAAAGTCTAATGATCCCTCTGGTTTCTACCCACAGCAGTCGTACATTTTCCTCCTTTCGCTCTCAGTGTAGCTGTCCACCTTGGAAACTGCTATCTGAAAAAAAGCAGCATCTCTGCCCACCCAAGGCAAATTCTAGTGCTAGCTTTTTTCAATGGTGAGGAACTGAGGCTGGCCACTGCATTGGTGAGGAAGTCCTCCCACCCAGAGGTGAGTTAGCCACAACCAGGGTACCATTTGGGCAGCTGTCTTTGAACCTACTTCCTAGAACTCAGCCTGCAACCACCTCCCCAATTCCTCCTCATGAAAAGACAATAAAATAGAGAGCCATTTATTGTGCACTTGGCCATACAATTTGGTCAACATATTTGCTGCTGAGTTCCATAAACGTCCCTCAAAATCTCATTATTTGGCCTGTGAGGTCCTCATCATTCCTCTTCCAGAAAGCCATGTCTCTGTCAGCATTTCATCTTCATCACCAAACCTGTCAAGAACTGTGAAGGATCTGAGATTTTACCCAATTGCGAGATAACAAGTTAGCTTGCCCTGTTTCCTGGATGCTGGCAGAAAACACAAGACTCCTGAGTCAGAGCCAACAGACTTCTATTACTCATGGCACAGCCAGAAGCATGAGCATCATGTTTGCATTGGTGTCCTTGCAGTGCAAAGAGAGACAAGTGATACCTGTACACTCAGTGGGGTGCTTTATAGAGGGGAACCTTGAACTTAGAGAACCCAAATATTTTATAACAGGCAGTAAACATGTCTGCCCTTTGTACCAGAGGGAGACACTATCTCTGTCTTCTAAGGCTGTTGACTATCATATATCCTTGAAGAGATAGCTCAGAACAAAGGCAGTCAGTGCCTCTGCTTACAAGACTTGCAGAGAGGCCCATGGAGAGTCTCCCAACATTATAAGCTTTCTCATTTGGTCCTCCATGGTAGAGGATACCATCCCCATTTTACATATGAGAACACCAAGGCCCAGAGGAAATATATAAAATGCACAAGTTCACACAATGTGGAAAATGGTGGAGCCAGGATTCAAACCTATGTCCACAGACTTTCACTTCTTTCCAGAGCTAACATATTCATCATTGTCAGCAGCAGCTCAGGCATAAGGCTTGATGGAAAAGCTGAGGAAATCTCTCTGTTCAAAGATGGTTTTCAGTGGCTCTGTGGACTTTAAGTTCCCTAGTATCTCCTCTCTCCTCAACCATAGCAAATTCAGCTCAAAGGGCTTTGGCTTCTCATGGTCACTTGGGAGCCCAACCCTAAGGCCTAGATATTGTCACAGAAAACTCTGATGATATCACCCACTTGGGCTAGAGCCAGGCCAGCCAGAATCCTCCACCCTTGAGGAACACCCTGGGAATCTCCAGACTCTGACTCAGAACAGGATTCCAAACATGTGGACTGACAATTTCTCACTTAAAAACCCCATGTGGCTCAAGCTGGTTCTTCTTCCATGCAAGCTGTGGCAGGAGCTCCCCTCAGCACGACCAGCTAGAGTGTGGCAGGGATCCTGGCTGTGGGCCCAGATGGAGCCAAGTGGCCTCAGGGGTCAGCTGACCTCAGCTGCCCACCTCACACCCTGCCAGGAGCCCCAGGGTAAGGAGAGCCCTGGAGCAAGCCAAGGCCTGTCACCAAGGCAGATCAGGTGCCACTCAACTTTCTGGAGATCTAATGTGTTTTCGTGTTGTTGTTGTTTTCTGATGTGGTTTTGATATTCACTGATTATTTTTAGGGCAGCACAAAGCAGGGGGTTCTTAAAAAGTCAAAATAGTTGTCATCAGGGCCAATAATAACAACCATCCTAGCTCTATGGGTAAAGCAGGAAAGGAAAGGAGCAGGGTTGAGGGTGGTGTAGCCATTTTCAAAGGGCCTGCTTCTAATACACATACTTAGAAAACATCAAAATGCTGCCCATTTTATACAACTTAAGGGATCTGGCCAACACTGAATGGCCCATAGAAGAGATTTTTTTTCTCTCCTCTACAAAACTCACGAATAGGTATTTTTAAATTAAAATGTTAAGGAAAACATATCTTGGACTTGCCTGCATGTATGTTGTTTGTGTGTGTGTTTTCTAGGCTTTCCTAAAGCATCATTGTGTTCATTGCTCAGTGATAAGAAATTAAAAGCAAAATTTTTTCAAAAAATTGCAATTAATTTGCTGGTTCAAATAAAACTGACCAAAATAAAATAAAGCTGTTGACAACGTAATGTATTTTAAATTCAACAAATGCTAAATGTTATTACTAGCCAGGCCCTGTTCGAACTGCTTCACAAATATAAACTCATTTAATTTCATCTTCCTAACCACCTTATTCTCATTCCCATTCTAACAAATGAGAAAACTGAGGCTCAGACACCTTAAGTAACTTGCTCAGGGTCACTTAGCTGAAAGCAGAGCCGGGCCTAGAGCACCTGGAGTTGCCTCCAAAGCCTGTATGCTCAGCAGCCAGGGAAGTCAAGTTCAGAAGGGCTGCCATCAGCAGGCTGGGGAGTAGGAAAACCAGCTCTGGAACCAGAGAGATCTGAGTGGGACTCCTAGTTCTGATTTAGTAGCTGTGTGACCTTGGGCAACTTGCTTAACTTCTCTGAGCCTCATCTCTAAAACAAGGTAAGGATTAAATGAGATGATACAAAGCACCTAGTACACTAGTGCCCCCTTATCCACAGGGGAGACATTCCAAGACCCTCAGTGAATGCCTGAAACTGCAGATAGTACAGAACTCTCTATATACTATATTTTTACCTATACATATATACCTATGATAAAGTTTAATTTATAAATTAGGCACAGTGAGAGATTAACAATAACTAATACGAAAATAAAACAATTATAACAATATGTTATAATAAGAGTTCTGTGAATGTGGTCTTGCTCTCAAGATAACTCATACTGTGCTCGCCCTTCTTGCGATGTGAGGTGACACAAGGCCACGTGAGATGAAGCGAGGGGAGTGACGCGGCATGGCGACCTGCCCTTAGGCTACTGCTGGCCTTCTGACAATAAGAAACAAGCACTTTACTGCTTCTGTTTGGTGTGTCCAGATTGCCAACATCACTACTTTGCACTTTGGGGCGATTAGTAAGTAAAATAAGGGCTACTTGAACCCAAGCGCCGCGATACCGCAAGGGTCAATCTATAACCAGGGTGGCGACCGAGCGTCTACCCGGCACCCGGCGCGCACCGCGGAGACACTGGGCGAGGGGACGGTTCAAGTCCCCTCGAGGTTTCAGCACTCAAACAGCTTGATTTTAAACATATGAACTGTTTCTTCTGAAGTTTTCTATTTAATATTTTCGAACCATGGTTGACCACAGGTAACTGAAGACAAAATGAATAGGAGGGACCACTGTGTACAACAAGTCCCTCAGTAAATGTCATTATTTTTACTAAACAAAGGTAGAGTTGTATTTCTAATGATCATCCCAGCTTCTCTCAGTAGGTCCAATATTAAAGTCCACTCTAGTTGCCATTCTTGGGACATAGATTTTTGGGTGAGGGGCAGGGGCTCTCTAGAGGCCCTAGGCTCCCCAGAAGGCACCATCTAGCCATCTAGCTTAGATCTTTTGGTTTCAAGGGGAAATAGAGGTACAGAAAGGGAGGGGGCTCCCCCAGATCACTCAGGTCTCCCATGGTGCTCCAGGGAGTCCAAGGAAGCCAAATTAAAAACCATCTCTTGCCTGTGCTCAGCCCTGGGCTCCAGCCCAGTCTCATGTTCAGAAATTTGGGCATTTTACCTACACTCCACTAGCCTCCCTGTGATCTGCTTTAAAAATAGTCAGCAAGGCTGCAGGGCTGTTCCAGCCCATATCCCTAGTGATGGTCAGCCTAGGCTGGACACCCCTTCCCCAGCACCCTCTGCCAACACCCCCCCCCCCCCCCAGCAGGGCCAAGATGACACACAGTCTCCTCTGGGCTATCAGAGCGGTTGGAAGTCAGCAAAGGCCTCGAAATCCCAGGGCGAAGAATTTTAAAACTTTCTCTTCCTTTGCCTTTTATTAAAAAGCTTAGGGAACACAACAATGAGAATGTACTTAATGCCACAAAACTGTACACTTAAAAATGGTTAAAATTGCCCAGCCAGGCGTGGCTCAGCGGTTAAGCATCAACCTAGGATCCAGGCGATCAGGGTTCGATTCCCGGTCAGGGCACAGGCCCAGGTTGCCCACTCAATCCCCAGCCAGGGGCATGCAGGAGGCAGCCAATCAATGACTCATCGTGGATGTTTCTAGCTCTCTATCCTTCTCCCTTCCTCTCTCTGAAATCAATAAAGATATTTTTTAAAAAAATGGTTAAAGCAGCAAATTTTATGTGATGTATGTTTTATCACAATAACGTAAAGAAGCATAGGGAAGATGAAAAAGTTCTAGAGCTGGATGGTGGTGATGGTTGTACAACAATGTGAATGTACTTGATGTCACTGAACAGTACACTTAAAAAGGGTTAAATCCGTCAATTTCATGTTATACGTATTTTACCACAATTTTAAAAAAAAAAACACAAAAATGACCTACACCCCTACCCTAATTGCCTCTCAGTTGTTTGTTCAGGTCACTGCTGGCTTCGCAGAAGCCTTTGCAGCATTGCTGAGAGGCCAGCTCTGGCAGGAGCCCCAAGGCATGGATTTGGTTCCCATCTGCCACTGCCTTGCTGTGTGACCCTGGTTAGCATCCTGCCCTCTCTGGGCCTTAGTTCTGTGAGTAATGCAACTTTTCCCAGCTTGGATTCTGTGTTCTGTGTTTTAAATTATTGCGGGGATACCACCCCCAAATTAAGAATTCTTGCTACCACACTCGAGAGGATAGACTAAGGCTGCAGAACATGAGCCCCAAAGCCCAGGGCTTGAGGATAGGGGAGAAGGTGAGGGTTCTTAGGGGCCTGTAAGGAGAAGCCAGCTGGGGATTGTCATGGATACACAGTATACTAATAAACAACCCCCCCCACCCATGCCTGCTTAGTTCTTTAGCGTTTATAAAATACACACCCACATCCATTACCTCCATGACCCTTTCATTCCACAAACATGCAGGGGCCCTGGACCACAGGAGCAAATGGGACATGAGACATCTCTGGATTCCAGGAGACTCCCTGGGAGGAGAAACCATCAGCAATGTGGTCAGTACTTGGATAGGGAAGGTTGGGGCATGGTCTGGAGTAGGGAGGGGGAGCTCGGACAAAGATCTGGGAGAGAGAGACACGGAGACAGATTGAGAGACAGAGAGACAGAGAGGTCTGGAGTGTGGTGTTTAAGAGGGTTGGCCAAGTATAGATGGAGCAGGGCCAGATTCCCTTAGGGCCTCTCACAGGCCACTCGAAGAGGTAGTTCCTTATCCTGAGGGCACAGGGAGTCATCAGAGAGGTCATGGTCAAAAGAGGCACACTGTCAGATTTGAGTGCAGACCATAGGTCTGGGTGGAGGAGAGTGAATTGGAGGAGGCAGGAGAGGGGAAGGAGGCCCAGTTAAGAAGCCACAGCAACTGTCAGGGGGAAGCCCTGGTGTTCCAGGCTGGGGACATCCCAGGGGATCATGACTCTACTTCCCCCCAAAGAAATTGAGGTTTACACGTGTCAGGCAATTGCCCCAAGCCATCAGCGAGTTAAGGGATCTGGATTTGAGTCCTCATACTTGCTGAGTTCCCAACCAAAGCTTTTTTACCTCCCTGAGCTGCCTTTCACACCCCAAAATAGTACTAGTGAGCACCTGCTGAATGCTTAATGCATGTCAGTTCTGAGTGCATAACATGCATTAATTCATTCAATCTTCCCAACAGCCTTAGCAGATAGATACTCTTATTATTATTCAGATGAGGAAACTGAGGCACAGAGAGGTTAAGTACCTTGCCTAAGATCACACAGCTGGTGAGTGGCAGAGTCAGGATTATAATCAGGCAGCTGCAGCCAGAGGTGGCTAGAATTTTTAAGGCCCCTGAGATGTGTGTGGGATGGGAGCTTCCAGGACAGGGAGAAGGTGACTGGGGGAGTCCCCAGAGGTGAATAGAGGTATATGTACACCCTCCACAGCACTGATGGAATCTGTGCCCAGACGCAGAGGAAGCAGCCAGACCAGAAATCCCAAGACCTAAGTTTTAGGTTTAGCTCTGCCCTAAACTTGCTGTGTGACCTTGGGCTACACACATCCCTCTCTGGGCCTAGTTTCCTCACCTGAGTCGTGAACAAGATCTGTGGAGTCCTCTCTCCTCCCCAGCTCTGCTTCTCCCATTCCTAGATTAACCTATCCATCCCCACACCCCCATATACTCCTGGAGACTAAGGTGGGGGGAGGGGCTGGAGATGGGGGGTGGGCTGTGGAATGGAGAGGAGGAAGCAATGGAGGGACTAACCCTTCTCCAAAAACCTAGTCAACTGCAGGAAGTCCTGCCACCCAACCTGTCCCCTCTCTAGGCCTGAGCTTGTGTTTGGAGGCAGTAAGCCCCACCCACCTTGCTTCCCAGAGCCTGCAGGAACCAGCCTCCCACAACACTCTCCAGGGACCAGGCCTTGCTTAGAAAGTATCTCCTTTGGAGCCTGAGTCACCAGGTCCCTGGGTGATCTGGGAAACCAGTTACTAGGGGCAGCATGACTAGGAGAGGGGGAAGGAGGGCAGGTCTTGCCACCACCTTTGACAACAACTCAGCCTCTCCTGTCTGGAGCTTGGTTTCCCCAACTGTAAACTGAGGGGCTGGAATTGGATTCTCAAACCCCCATGGAGACAGGCAGCCACAGGGCCTCTCCCTGACACTTTCAGCCACCCAAGGACCTCAGGGAGGCCCTCAGCCTCAAAACAGGGCAGGTCTTGGAGGCAAAACAGTTGTGAGGTTGATGGTCCTGGGTCCCCAGAGTTCAGTCCTACAGCCTCAGACTGTCCCCAAGGGACAGGCCACTCCAGCACAATCACAGCTAGCACACAAGAGGAACCCCCAGCTGGTTTCTGAGACAGAGGGCTCGGGCAAATGACAGCATTCATGCAAACATCAGTTTTTCCATCTGAAAAAAGGGGAATAACAGAACACTGCACAGAGGTTCTTGTGAAGGTTAGATGCGTAAAAGAAACTTACCATGTAGGAAGGGCTCAAAACACTTCGTGTTATTAATTATAGACTTGAAAAGAGGAAAAATTCAGTGACTTCCAGCCCATCCTCATGTAGCACAGCTCAGCTCTGCTCAGTGCTCAGGAAGCCCAAGGCCTGGGGAAGGTGCAGAACAGCAGAGGGAATTGTGCCTCCCAGGAGGATCAGGCCCAAGGGTGGCAGAGTGGAGTGAAGGGAGGAGTCTGGGTTGGCAGGGAAATCAGGAGACAGTTTTCCATGAAAAACAGTGTGGTCCCTGAGGCTTAGCTCTAGAGAATCAAGGTCATCTGCCTAGGTGGGCACCCTCTGAGAACTGGGAGGTGGGAAGGATGTCACCATCTGGTGTGCATGAAGTAGATCCTGTGGTGGGAGGCAGGAAACCTGGTCATATCCCAGAATCCATGGTCACCCAGCTTGAGATGAGCACTTCCCTGCTCTAGGCCTCAGTTTCCTCCTCGATGAAACAGGAGTGTCAATCTCTGTCTCTTGCTCCCTGATGAAGGGGACTATGATCATCACTTCCATGCCCAGGCACTGAGGTGTGACTGGCTGCATTCTCAGGCAAGGAGTCTCTGTCAGGAGGCTGCTGTTAGTGGGCAGTGCTCTAGGGAGCCTGGATGAGTTCAGGGCTCAGATGAACCATTCATTCCTGCCTGCAGCCTGGCCCTCCTCTGGGAAGCCCCTACAAGGAGCTTCTTCAAGTTTAGCTCTGATCACCTCCCTGGCCCACTCAGAAACCAAACTTCCTGTCTCCTAAATGCCAGCCCAGCCCCTCATCTTAGCATTTGAGGGCTCCCAGCCTCCCTTTCCAGCCCTGGCCCTGCATTAATAACAGGTGATAGGCACTGAAGATGAACCAGGTACTGTGTGATGTGCTTAATCCCTCCAAGTCACACCTGCTTCTCAGGTGGGAACAATTTTATTCTCTTAACACTGAGGCACCCTAAGAAATCTCTGAAGTCACTCTGTAAATGGCAGAACCAGAATTTGAACACAGGTTCCCCTCTCCTGCCTCATCCACACAACGGATGCCTCCTGACTTGTGCCACTCTTATGACATTGCCTCTCTGCCCCTCCCCCCTGCCGCTCCTAGCCTGTCAACTTGCTGCTCATCTCTCCTGTACGGATCAGGGCTGAAGCACTGAGACTTCCTGGGGGCCTCCCGCTTCCCCTCAGCATGCCCATGGCACTGCTCTTTACTCCGCCTTGCCTGGGGATCCTGCTCACTGCTTGAGCCTGAGGTGCCTCTACACTGACCCCACACTGAGAATACGCCAGAGAGGCTGGCATCCCAGACGGGCATCTTCAGGGCAGGGCTCAGTGTGAGGTGCCCTGGCATGTCTAGCAACCAGCAGTGACCAACCAGCCCAGAGGTACCAGTGTGCTTTGGTATGGGGGCAGGATTAACGGGAGGGGAGTCTATTGGCAAATAACTTCAGGAAACAAAGTGAAATGATGCATTTCTTGGACATGGTGGCTATGATCCCCACCTCCTGGCGCTCACTCTTGTGTGCTCCCTCCCACATTGCAGCAAGAATAGTTTGTGTGATCAACAGAATATCGCAGGAGTGATGGTATGTCACTTCTGAGGTAAGGTTAAAAGAAGTGACAGCTTCACTCTTGGTCTCTTTTGGATCATGTGTTCAGGGGGAAGCCATTTCATGAGTGGCCGAATAGAGAGGCCTCCATAGCGAGGAACTGAGGCTTCCAGCCAACAGCCTCAGGAGTGAGCTTGGAAATGGGTCCTGCAGCCCCCATTAAGCTTCAGATGACTGCAGCCCTGGCCAACAGCTTGACTGCAGCCTCAACCAGAAACCCTGAACCAGAACCACCCAGCTAAGCTGCTCCCGCATTCCTGAAGGCAGAAACTGAGATAATAAATGTTAGCTGTTTTAACCTGCTAAGTTTTAGGATAATTTATGATGTAGCAATAGATTATCCACAGGACTTCTCAGAGCATTTAAATCTCTAAGAAAGATATACTGCACAATGTAACATTCCCCTTCATTATTTGACCAAGGAGGCTTTCCTTTTTGAGTGTTCTTTGAGAGAAAATTGATTTAATATGGCTCTCATCCTACAATTAGATATAACTTTTAACCTAGATCTGCCTCACGAGCTAGCCATTTACCCTTCCAGACCCTCAACTTTCCCCTTTTATAGAGTAAAAAGAAACTACCTGCCTTTGCATAATTCATATATGCAGCCCCAGATGGTCAGATTCTGAGCTATATAGAGGTGGGTGGGAGGGTAGCTTGGTGAGGTTCTAAGAGGAGCTTCACCTTGGGCCTCAGGTGGGTTCTACATGGTGGTAAATTAGCCTACGGCCCACCATCTGTTTTTCTTCCTCAGGCCATTTCCCCAGAGTGGTGATGTATGATGTTTTCTTCTATCTTGTGCACAGCTCAGAGATGGGAGGCATGGACCTGAGTCTCCACCATCACACTGAGAATTCCTCCAGGCCAGAGCATGAGCCTCCCCCATCAGACTGGGATGGATGGCCCAAGTACTCTCTACTTTCCCCCCTCCTCCCATCCCATGGACACACCACAGCCATGGGCAAGAAGGAACAACAGGCCCTCCTGTGGCCATAAGAGTAAACATATGTCCTTCCTTCCTTCCTTCTCACTTTATTCCCTCTACTATTTACTTGGTAAAGAACTTTGTCAAGTTTCAGGATGTCTGATGGATGAAGTCCTGCATGTCCCTCTTTGTTAAAAAGAAGACATGTGTTTTTTTTAAAAAACAAAACAAACTATAATGCGAATACTTTATTATCAACGAGTGAATGGTATTAGCTTTTTGTCTGGGCATTAATATTTCAAAAACCATACACCAAACCCAGGCTTTTCCACCTAGCTCTGATGTATCATTTTCTTTGAGGAGGGGGGAAAAAAAAAAAAAGAGGGAGGAGGAAAAGAAAGAAAATATATCTGTATTGAAAGAATTATAAGCCAAAGTGCGTCTTTCTTGTTTCGTCCATATACACACATTGCACCATACATAAATAATTACATTGTAAAAATGACTCCATAATTACAAGTATAATATATATTTCCATATAATATATAAAACTTTATATTAAATCTAGGTAGATGATATTTGGGGGGTCTCGTCCGTGGGGGCTGTGTCTCTGGGCACTGGCCCTCCTGGCGCTGGGGCAGGTGGTGGGCGCGGCCTCGGAGCGGCCGCTATCTGTGGTTGTTGAGCAGGATCTCCAGCCAGCAGGGGCAGGAGGTGATGAACTGCCGGGAGTAGCAGGGCCCCCAGCCCTTGGCGAAGCTGATGCGGACGCTGTTGGGGTCGTAGGGGCCGTCGGCGGCGTCGGGCTCAGGCCCGTGCTGCAGCAGGCCAGAGCGCTCGAAGTCGAACACCTTGATGGAGTAGCCAGGCGGCACCTTGCGCACAACGAGGGCGCGGCCGCCGGGCGCATCCAGCGTCGGGGAGTTGACGAAGATGGGGTGCTCGCCTCGGTTGTAGGCCCACACGCCATCAGGCTCCTTGCTGAGCAGGATACCGAAGCCGATCTTGCTGCGCGTCCGCCGCACCGACTCGCTGCGCTGTTCCAGGTTAAGCTGGCCTAGGCAAAAGCCACTGCCCTGAGGTAGGTCGTAGAAGATGCTGACGGCCTGGTCGTACACCGCGTAGAGGCGGCCCACACGTGTTCGGTGTTCCCAGTAGGCCACGCTGCACCAGTGGCTCGGCTTGGTGGCATCCGGAGACATGCTGGCGTCTGCGGGGCAAGCACAGGGCACAGGGTGTTATGCAGGGTGGGGAGGCGGGTGGCAGAGGGGAACAGAGGTGGCACTGCTGCCTGGATAGTGGGGGTTGGGTGGTGTTTCTAGCGGTCAACAGACATCCCAGCACCTACTGTGCGCCAGCCTGGCCTCAGGAAATTTAACACAAAGCAGGACCCACCCCCCCAACACACACACAAAAGAAAAAACAGAAGCTATGAATCTATAGAGAAGGCAAGGCACCTACTATGTGCTTGGTGTTGTGGGAACACAAACATGAACCACATCTGGCTCCTGGACATAGAATTTCACAAGCTAGCAGGGGTCGGAAAAACACCCATGCACCCAAAGGAGGAACTGGACCTTAAGCACCTACAGGGTGCCAGGTGCTGTACACTGCACTTTAATCTTTATTGATTTCAGAGAGAGGAAGGGAGAGGTAGAGAGAGCTGAAACATCAATGATGAGAGAGTCGTCACTGATAGGCTGCCTCCTGCATGTCCCTGACTGGGGATCAAGCCCACAACCCAGGCATGTGCCACGACCCAGAATCGAACCTGGATCTCCTGGATCCTACCTAGGTCAATGCTGAACTTCTGAGCCACACTCAGCTGGGCGGGCTACACTACACTTTTTACTCTGCATGTCGCCTCACTGAGTCCTCCAATCACCCTGTGACAAGGCCACTTTCCCCTCCTTTTATAGGAAGATCCAAGACTTGGCAGGTACCAGCAGCCTGTCCTGCACAGAGAGAGAATTCTGCTGGAGGTCTGATGAGAACACAGCAAGGCACTCCATGGCTCCTGTTCTCCATGGGAAACTGATCAAAGTCCAACTAACCCTGAGGGGGAAAACCCTGCTAACAACTTCACTGAGGAGCCTGAGCGAGGTCAGCTCTGTCTGTCAGCTCAGCCCCACCTAGAAACCCCAGAGTAGCAGGGTGACAGGCCCCCTGACATCCTCCTCCTATGTGCTCAGAGGCCGACCTAGCTACCCTAGCAGGAAACTGTCTGAGGGGCCTCATGTAAGCTGCTAGCTCTGCTGTGGCCTTGGGCTGGGCACAGCCCGAAAGGCCATGCCCTTTACCCTATATCTGGCCTCAGGTCCCAGCCACAGGTCCCCAGGCCAGCTCCTGAGGAGGTATCATTTTGCCGCAGTCTCCATCCAAGGCCCTCATGGTTCTAGGTGATTGTCAGGTGGAGAAAGATGAAGCCCAATCCCTGCCCTCATTGACCTGCCCCTTAGCCAGTGGGCAGAGAGACAACTGTGTCCTGTGGTGGGTGACCAAGCTGCAGGCACTAGCAGGTGGGCAGCCAGGAACACCCAAGCCATTGCCCCTATCCATCCATCCATCCATCCATCCATCCATCCATCCATCCATCCATCCATCCGGCAATGGTTGGGAGTTCCCACGCACCATCCCAGCCTGGACATGAAACTCCAGCACCAACTTCTCACCAAGCAAAGAGCATTCCCATAGTGCTCTTGGCAGAGAGGTGAAGAAGAAAAGAAGCTATGCCCGGGCAACACTGGGCAACAGGATGGGCAGCAGGCGTCCCGAATGCCTTCCGTGTACTAGGCGCCTTCTTCACAACAGCCTTGGTTCACCTCTGTTATCATCCCATTTCACAGGTACAGAAATTGAGGCCCAGGGAGGTGCTCTGACTAGTCAAGGGTATGCACTAGTGAGTGCTGTAGCCAGTATCAGTGCCAGGCCATACCCCAGAAGGGAGCGCTTCTCCTTACTCCAGGCAGACTCCCCGCTAAAACCCATGCATTGAGCAAGTCCCTCCCCTTCCCTAAGCCTCAGTTGCCCTATCTATAACCATGACTGCTTTTTTTTTCATGGCCTGAGTCCTAGAGGTGCTTACCCACAACCCTGTGAGTCACTCCCACTCTCCTACCCCCCAAACAAAGGGCCTTCACACTCCAAGTACTCGCTGCACAGTGTCACCAAGTGAGGAATTACTGCTATCCCCACTTTCAAAGATAAGGCTCAGAAAAGGCCACCTAATTTTAAAGGGTGTAGCCACTCCACTGTAAAAGGGAAAGAAGCAGTTTCATAGCCAGAGTGTGGGGGAGTAGGGTGAGGATAATGGGACTGGGGGGGGGGGTACTTCCTCTCCCCCAGCTCCCATAAGGCTTTCAATCCAAGGCCAGGTCGGACTTCCTGTCCCCCTCCTCCCACCAGCCAAGCCAAGTGCCCTCTCACCCCCCACCCCAATCAAGACCTGTGTCCCTGGCCTTACCTCCAGTGCCCCTCAGAGCTGCCCTAGGACGCAGCTTGCCCCTGCCCCAGCCATCTGGCTCAGGGACACTGCCTGGGTCAGGCCTTACCTCCTTCGGCCTCTTTGGTTGAGCAGACTAGGTAACACCTCATCAGGCCTGGGCTCCTGGCCAAGTATTCCAAATTCCAGGAGATGGACTGCGGCCTCAGAAAAGCCCTCTCTGACCCCTCCCTCCTGTGTGATTACAGGCTTAAATGCAGCCTTCCCTTGACCTGAGCAGGTGTCTGTGCTACTGGTCAATGCCCCTGCCTAGGCTAGACTCTTAAGTAGAAAGGGGTAAGTCTCAGTCCTCTCTGTGTCCGTCCCAAGGCTGCACGTAACTCTAGGGTGCTCTTGGAACACACTAAAAGGGAAGGAGGAAGGAAATAAAATACATCTCAAGTGTTGGCACACTGTCCTCACCCCCATCCCCCACTGAAATCCTGTCCAGCAGGTGGGACCAATGGCCTCAGGCCAAAGGGGATGGTGGGCAAGGACTTAGGTCTCAGATCTGATCCAAGAACAAGCCAGCAGGTGAGCCAACACCATGTTCTGGGGGCTTCCCCATCCCCATGCAGTTTTCAGGGTCTCAGGGCTCCAGAGCTTGAGGTACCCCCTGACAGCATCTCATCCAGGGAGCCCCAACACTTTGGGCTTTCACAAACCAGTACACTGTTTAACAGAGGGGTTGGGAATGTTACAGGGTTAGTGTTTTATTTTGTCTAGATGTTAAAATCCCCAAGACCATATACTATCACTAGCACAAAAGAAAGTATAACTTAATACTAACAAAATTACAAAAAAGTATAATTTGATACTAAAAGAAATCAGAAATTTTAAAGTTAATGTATTTAGATCAGCAATTTTCAACTGGTGTGCCGCAAGAATTTTTAAAACATGCAATACCTATTTAGTCAGGGGCACTGACAATAGCCATCCGGTGTGAATGCCCTGTCTTGAACCATATATATCATATAATAGAGTTGCATCTTACCGGTCATGTCGCATAATAAGGTTACACCTGATTGGTTAATTCTTGGTACCAGAAATCCTTATATATAAGTATAGGCACCAGATTTTTTTAAATAGCACTCTGGAGCAAAAAGGGTAGGTAATTACTGTTATTATTTTTTCTGTAAATCAATTAAAATTATATTTTTTTTTGGTCAGATAGGCAAAAAATATATTTTTTGGTGTGCTGCAAAATTTTAATAATTTATGTATACCATGAAATGGAAAAGGTTGAAAATTGCTGCATTTAAGAAATTTTCTTATTTCTTTTATCATGGACCCATGAAAACTTAGTCCTGAGACTGGCCTGTGTGAATCACAAATTGAGTCCAATGTCCTTGTGCCCTAAAGATGCCCCCCCAGGTACAGGGTGACTCACCCAAGGACATACAGCACTGTGTGGCACAACAGGGACCAGAAGTCGAAAGCCCAGAATTCTAATCTAATGCTTGTCACATGATGTAAAGGTTTCAAAATTGAGACAGATCTAAGGCTCTCACCACTGACTATATGTGTCCTTTGGACAAGCCGCTGAATGTCCCCAAGCCTCAGTCTCCCCATTTGGAAAACTCAGTTATTCATAACTGAGTGCCTCATTTACACAGTCTATCTTTGGGTTTTCTGGAAACTCCCAGCAGCAGATCAATTGAGTGCAGAAAGCAGCAGCTGTTTTTTGGTTCCAGCATTGGCCTGACCCTTCAGAGGCCAGGTCTCCATAAGGGTGTTGGGGGTCATGACTCAGGGTCACCACCGTGGGAGGTAACAATAGGACAGTGGATGGCAATGCCCTTTGCAAACTGTAAAGCACTTTAGAAAGGTTAAGATTTGACTCCTAGCTGGTACCAGAAGTGAAAGGTATTCAGAATTAAAAGACTGAAGAATGGCGCAACGAGTAACTGAATGTCTAGAACAAGGGTGAGTGCTGCTGTGGCACTATTTCACTCCACACACATGTACATACATGCATATGTGTATCCGAATGTCATGCAGTATCTGCCAGAAGCTGACATGTTGTCTTTGAGTGAGAAGGAAGGCACCCCCAAACCCTGGGTCCCCTCTGCACTTCCCACCACTCCTCTCATCTGCAGCCTGAGCTGGCACTCAGCGTGCGGAGGGAGTCTCTTGCAGAAGATCTTTTTCTCTTCGTGGCTCCAAGGCTGTGGTCCCGCCATCAGCCTAATTAGGAGCCAGCTCCTTAATTGCAAATAAATGCCGGGGAGTCAGACCGGAGTGAACAACATCAAAGATGACCGCGCTCTGACCGAAACTCCTGCTCACTACCCCCTGCTCGGGGCCTGGCCTAGTTCCCAGCCAGACTCTGGGTCCTGGCTGGGACGATTCCGGGGGGAGGAGGAGAGGAGAGGCGCAGTCTGGCGCTGATCTGCCAGGAGTCCTGCAGTCAGGTGTCCTGCCTCCTGGCTCTGATCAAGCAGGTGATCTCCCTTCTTCTGGCCTAGTCTTCCCATCCAAACAATGAGATCTAAATTTCTGTGATTTAGTGAATGTTCACAGCAGCTCTACTCATAATCACCCAATCTTGGAAAACTGCCCAGATGTCCAACAGGAGAATGGATGCTACAACAGACTGAATATTTGTGTCCCCTTCAAATTCATATGTTGAAATCCCAGCCCTTAATGTGTGGCATTTGGAGAGGCAGGGCCATTGGGAGGTCATGAAGGTAGAACCCTCATGAATGGGATTACTGCCCTTATAAAAGAGATGCCAGAGAGCTCTCTAATCCTTCCAGCATGTGAGGGACAGCAAGGAGACACCATCTACGCCCTAGAAATGGGCTCTCACTAGACAACAAATCAGCTGGCACCTTGACCTTGGACTTCTCAGCCTCCAGAACTGTGAGAAATAAATGTGTTGCTTAAGCCACCCAGTCTATGGTATTTTGCTATAGCAGCCCAAATGGACTAAGATAATGAATACACAAAAATAAGGTATATCCCTGGCATAAAAACAGACACACAGATCAATGCAACAGAATAGAGAACCCAGAAATAAACCCACACCTATATAAAGGGGTGAGCAAAAGTAGTTTTACAGTTGTGAGTATGCAAAACAGAGAGTTTATTCTTGTATTATTAATTGTATTTTTCCATATGAACAACTGTAAACCTACTTTTGCTCACCCCTGTATATGGCCAATTAATATGTGACAAAAGGGGCAAGAACATACAGTGGGGTAAAGACAGTCTATCCAATAAATAGTATTGGGAAAATTGGACAGATACATGCAAAAAAAAATGAAACTACACTACCTTCTTATACCATACACAAGAATGAACTCAAAATGGATTAAAGACTTAAATGTTAGACTCGAAACCATAAAATTCCTAGAAGAAAACGCAGGCAGTAAAATATCTGACATTTCTTTTAGCAGTATTTTTTCTGATATTATTTCCTCAGACAAGGGAAACAAAAGAAAAAATAAGCAAATGGACTACATCAAACTAAAAAGTTTTTGCACAGCAAAGGAAACCATCAACAACACAAAAAGACAGTCTACTGAAGGGAAGATATTCGCCAATAACACATGAGATAAAGGGTTAATATTCAAAATTATAAAGAACTCAACACCAAAAAAAGAAATCCAATGAAAAAATAGGCAGAGGACCTGAGGGACATACGGATGGCCAACAGACACATAAAAAGATATTCAATGTTGCTAATCATCAAAGAGATGCAAATTAAAACCACAATGAGATATCCCCTCACACCTGACAGAATGGCTGCCATCAATAAATCAATGTTAGCAAGGATGTGGAGAAAAGGGAACCCTTGTGCATGATAGGTGGGAATGCAGACTGGTGGAGCCACTGTGGAAAACAGTATGGAGTTTCCTCAAAAAATTAAAAATGGAACTGCCTATGACCCAGAAATTCTACCTCTGGGTATTTATCTGAAGAAATCTGAAACACTAATTCAAAAGAATATATGCACCCCTATGTTCACTGCAACATTACTTACAATAGCCAAGATATCAAAGCAACCCAAGTGCCCATCAGTAGACAAGTGGATAAAAAAGTTGTGGCACATATATACAATGCAATATTGGTCATAAAAAAGAATGAAATCTGCCCAGCTGGTGTGGCTCAGTTGGTTGAGTCATCCTGTGCACTGAAAGGTTGCTGGTTCAATTCCCAGTCGGGGCACATATGGAAGGCAACCAATTGATGTTTCCCTCTCTCCCTTCTCCTTTCTTTAAGCATGTCTTTGAGAGAGGATGAAAAAAAAAAAGAATGAAATCTTACTATTTGTGATAGCACGAATGGACCTAGAGGGTATTATGCTAAGTGAAATGAGTCAAAGACAATTACCATATGATTTCACTTATATGTGGAATCTAAAGAACAAAATAAACAAAATAGAAACAGCCTCATAATGATGAGTTGTCAGACGGGAGAGGGATTAGGGGGCTGGGTGAAAAAGGTGAAGGGATTAAGAAGTACAGATTGGCAGTTACAAAACAGTCATGGGTATGTACAATACAGCATAGGGAATACAGTCAATAATACTCTAATAACTATGCTTGGCGTCAGGTGAGTACTTGAAATACTCAAGGGGACCATTCCATAAAGTATATGATTGTCTAACCACTATGCTGTACACCTGAAACTAATACAAAATAATACTGAATGTAAACTGTAATTGAAAAATAAATATTAAAAAGAAAAAAAACAGTGAAATTAAAAAATAATAACAAGGTACATCCACACAATGGAACATGACTCACCAATAAAGGAACAAACTACTGAAACATAACATGCAGAAGCGTGGGCTGCCAACAGGCCCACAGAAGTGCTATTTGTTTCCATTTATATGAAATTCTCGAATAGACAAAACTAACTTATGATGACAGAAATCAGAACAGAGATTACTACCTCTGTGGAGTGGGGAGGACTGGGAAGGAGCACGAGGGAACTTTGTGGGGTGATGGAAATGTCTGATATCCTCATTGGTACAATGGGAACTCAGGTGTACACACTGTCAAAAATCATGACCTATATACACTTAGGAGCTGTGGATTTCATTGTAGGTATGAGGCCTTCCTTGAAAGAATTAGAATGAAAAAAGTAAAAGTAAAAATGTGCTGCCCAGGCCAGCTCCAGTCCTAAAGTGGCCTCAGCAGGGCTCTGTGGTAGCCCAGGGGACAGCCCCATGTTTCCAGGCCTGGCAGGGGTGGCCCAGCCTCCTGGTGGTGCCCACATTCCTGCCACCAGAGGGAGGTGGATGCCTGCGGTGGGCTGGAGGAGACAGGCTCACAATAGGTCCTCTCCCCTAAACTGGAGCCAGCCCCTCCAATGGTTGGCATTCCTTCCTCTTGCCTCCCAGCCCAGGGAGGGTGCTGTGAGCCCAACATGTAATTTTGTGGGGGTGCTGGGGCACCAAGGGGGCCAACTGCAGTCTAGGGATGGCGGGGAGAGCTGAAATCCCAAGAACAGCCCTTAGCTTCTTTGAATCAGCAGTTTTCTGTCAAAACAAAGGGCAGGAACGTTCCTGTGTGCTCCCCCGTGGGCTGCACGCTCCAAAAGCCTGAGCACACGCGATGCAGCTTGTTTTCCTCGTGATTTCCCCCTTTCCATTTGGCCAGACTGCCTTGGACTCGGCCATCCTATGAAGGGAACCTAAGATGTGCCCAGATTAAGTCTCTGATCCCTTGGACTCTAAAGGAGTTAGACATAAAGGCTCAGAGCCGTTGCAGGAGGCCAGCCAGAGTCCTCCTAGTCTCCTGGGTCCTGGCTGTCCCCCCAGCCTCATGCTCTTCTGTGTTCAAAGCCTTTGCCGCTGCTTCACACCGGACTTGGACCACAGCAGCCTCCCTGGCTCTCCCAGGGCTGGATGGAGAGGGTCGGCCCAGCCACATCTCAATGAGCAGGAAGCAAGGGCAGACAGACCCAGACCCCACTGAGAGCTGGGAAGGGAGACTCAGAGACAGCGGCCCTGAGATGTTAAGTTACTTGCCCTGGGTCACTCAGCAAGTTGGTGGCAGAGCCGGAGAGGAACCCAGGGCTGGCTTTTCCAATCCCCTTTTCACAAGCTACGCTGGGGCCTCTAGCCCTCCTGGAAAACTTTTTTCTGTCCCATGCCATGCCTGTGGCTTCAAGTTCCAGTCCAACCGGCAGCTTTTTCATCTGCGGCTCCCAGGCCTGGGAGTAATTACGTGGCCCTGCATCTGGTTAACCTAACACCCCTTTAAAAGCCTTGTTTGCCCATTAGATAAGTAGTTTTTGTTATCAAACTAAGGGGAAAAAAGGAGTTTCCACTTAACCTTCCTTTGTCATTTTAAGCTGCAGAAATGGCTTCAGGTTTTGCAGCAAGTCCAGAGATGCAGCATTAATTAAAGGCTTTTTTTTTTCTTTGTTAAGGGAGGGGGCGATGAACCCTTTATCCACTGGGCTCTGGTGGTAAAAGCAGAGAAGGAATGTGCACGGGCCCTGTTAATGGTCAACAGCTTAGACCAAGCCGCTCTGCTGAACTCTTTCCAAAAGCAGGGCCCAGCTGACAGGAGTTTCCTCTTATTTGCTCCCACCCACCCCTACCCACCCCCCACCTCAGAGCCAGCACCTTTGGCTCCTAGAGGAAGCCAGGCTTCCAAGAGGAAGTTCCTAATCGGTCATTACATCACGGGCGGTCTGGCCACCGCTGCCGCCTGCACAGAGTCCACCTTGGGGGCTTTCAGCCACTGGTCACCTAGGGCCAAGGACTGTGCTTACCAGACGCCCAGACGCAGATTTGCTTGTGGTGGGGTTCACCCCCAAGGCAGAGAGTAAATAGAAATGCAAAAGGAGACTGTCAGGGAGCAGAGGAGGGAAGCCAGGAATGGTGCAGTCCATGTGGCCAAAAGAGCAAAAGTGACTTCCCAAGGTCACAGCAGAAATTAGCCATATGGATAGGACCAGTCGGCTGTCTCCTGCACAGGGCTGGAATAAAGAGCATGGGACCAGGAGCCAAACTGCCTGCATATGAATCTCAACTCTGCCACTCACCAGCTGTGAAATCTTGGACAAGTGACTTCACCCCCTTGGACCTTAGTCTCCTAATCTGTAAAATGGGGATGCAATCAGTGCTTACTTCACAGGGCTGTTGGGATTAATTTTAAGTGTGATTAATAATGCCCGGTTCAAAATAAGCACTCCATAAGTAATAGCTACTATTATTTTTACTAATATTATTACCACCGTTCAGTCTTAACTCTATATATTATTTGTATAAATTATTTACTAGTTTGATTCAGCCTGTATAGTTTCATAAGGGTATTCATATTAGGTAACAATGTCTGCAAAGATAAGATGTGGCAATGGAGTTGAGAACCAAGGGGAAACCATAATTGTAGCAGCAGGTAGTGATAATAAAACCAACCAGCCAATAATAACAATAATAATAATAATAATAATAAAAATAAACTAGCTGACATTTAATAAACCTTAACCAAATAACAGGCAGAGTATGAAACACTTTGCAACATCTTGACATATTATTAATCCTCTCAGTCATTTCCATTTTAAGGTGAAGGAACTGAGGTCTGAAAGCCACATGGCATGTCCACAGTCCTCAGCTAGGAAGTTGCAAAACTGGGATTCGAACTCATGTCTATCTAGGCTTAGAGACAGAGGACTTTGCATTACTCCCATGGGTGTAACCTGTGGGCTACAAAAGCCCAGAGGACTGCAGGGTAAGAGCACTGATTGTGCTATAATCACCCAGCTATGTACGCTCCATACCAGCAAATGGAGACTCTATAAAGATTGCGCACTACAAGGGGTCCTTGGATGTGGCAATGTGAGGGCCACTGCCCTACCACACACTGCCCACCTTCCCGCAGGGCAGTGGGGTTTTCAAACAGCATGCCTTATCACAGCTCTCTACGGCCCCCTATGCAGCCCTGCAAACACACGTACTTTTTGGTTTTTCAGTTTCTCCCATACACTCCACACTTCCACCACCCCTCCAAAACATAAGCATTTTCTAGATGTGCTGCAGTTAACGATCGGTGATCTTGGGATGGGGGCTGCCAATCCTGGCTGAGTTGCTGCAGGGGGGAGGTGTTGGGTGCTCTTTGCTTGTCATCTGTTCTCCCTTTCAAATTTCCCAAGCCCAGGAAGTGGAATCATCCCCATTCTGGGGACAGACCCTAAGTCAGAGGCAGCAGCAGTGCAGCGTGGGAATCCCAACTGGCTGGCCTGACTCTGAGCCCACCCTCCCCCTACCAGTTCCTTCGTGCTGCCTCATGGGCTCCCTCTGCTATTTTGGGGAGTCCTCAGAGCCCCTGGCCCAGAGGAGTTTAGGAGGGATACAAGTATAAAAATAGGCAGTGGCTACCCAGATGGGCCGTAACTGGCCTTCTCTAGGGAGAGGCCTGCTGAGCCCTGCAGGAAGCCTTTCGTTCAACCCTGGCACCCTGACCACCACCCTCCCCCCGCTCGGCCCCATGTCTCCAGTGGAACAAAGTAGCAGCCTGGGCAGAGGTGGGTAAGGTTTCCATTATTTTATCTTGTGCAGTATTCAAACAAATCCTGAAAAGATGAACTCACCTTGCAATCTGACATAAAACAAGCTTTAGTCCAGGCTCTAAAACGCAGATCTGATGAGCCTCTCCTCAACAGAGAGTTTCCTCAGGACCTACTGCTCTGGTAGGCAAGGAGACCCGCCAGAGGAAGCAACCTGTGGCCCCGCTTCCATCAGCATCCATCTCGCCCTGGTGCCCTGGCAAGATTGTCCCAGGTTCCCTGGCCAGGGAGTGGTGGCTTTTCTCCCTAGGCTTTGGTGCTTCCTTCTTAATACTCTGCAGGCAGGTATGGCTTCTGAGAGCCAACACTGAGGCTGCCATCAGACTCCACACCAGAAGCACTGAGGGCAGGGAGCCCCCCTGAGATCTCTGGTAGGCAGTGGAGTCAGGTGGGAGAATTCTGGTTCCTGTGCCCTGGGAGGGAAGGATGGTGACAAGTGTCTCTGAGGGAAGAGACAGTGATAAACAGCTTATAAAATCAGCCCACATTTTGGAGAAAGAATCAGTTTCAGCAACAAAAGGCTCTGAACTTTGCTCCCATTCCAAGTCCTCTTTTGTTTTATCACAGTCAGACTCGATATGTTTGTTTTCTTACCCAGAGACCCCCTGGCCCCAGGGGTGGGAAAGCCTGGCTTTTCATATTGGCCTTAGAAAGATTTAAAATAACACCATTTGTGCAAGATAATAAAGCTGGGTACCTTGCTCCCCAGGAAAGAGGCAGCAATTGTGAGAAGGGAAGGGGCCCCAGATCCTCCTGGCCTGCATCTTCCCTGCCTGTGGGTCTGCACTGCTGATGGCCAAAATCCTGAATTCACACACAAACCAGGCCCTTAACTGGTCTTCTGGGTTCTTAGCTGAGTCTGGGTTTTATCTTAGGTTTTAAGTGCCAAACTTCACTGATTCAGCCCAACTTTGACTTCCCTGTTGACTCCAAGACCACAGAAAATAAAATAGGCCATTTGGAGGTTCAGATGGGGACAATCAGGGCAGGGATGCAGGTCTGTGGCAGATGGCAGTGTTGTGCTTCAAGGAACATCCCTGCTCTACAGGATCCCAGAGTTAGGAGAATTCGGGGCACCTCCATATTTTTATTTATTTCCCAAATACAATTTGAGTTTTATTAGCAAACCTCCTGCCTCAGCCTTCTCCTTGGACCCAATATAAACCCATAAAAGCAAAGTACCTCAAAATTGCCCTCAATCGGCCTGTCTCAATTCTAAGGGACAGGAACCCACCACACTAATGCAACAAACATCCTAGGGGATCACCAGGCGAGGTCCCCACAGTCCAGACCCCTCAAATCCTTGGTCTCATCATCTCCTGCTATCGAGGTCCCTTAGCTCTCTGTGCCTTTAACACCCCACTCTGTGTATACTTTGTCCATCCCACTCTCTCTTGATCTGCAAGGCTCCCTGAGACCATAGGTAGCAGGGAGGTGAACTGGTGCAAATCCTAACAGCTCTGTTATTATGGGCAGGTGGCTGCATCTCTGAGTGCCAGGACCATCTGCTAATTTGGGGGGCCCAGTGCAACAGGGCTCCTTGTTAAAAATTTATCCAGAATTTCAATGTGGTGAAAGCAGAGCATTAAATGGAGCGGAGGCCCCTCTGAGCATGGGCCTGAGTGAGGCACATGTTGCATACCTGTGAAGCCAGCCCTGCTCAGTGCTGGTTTCTTCTCACTTTATACCTCACTCAGAGGGGTGGAGGGTAATAGTAAAGGGCCTAAAACAGTAACTGCCACTAAAGGAATCTGAGTTTCCTCCCGTTCCCCAATGTTTTCAGTCTTGCTCAACCTCTGAAAAAATCTCGATATCTGCTCCTTTGAAAAGCCTTTCCATTCAACAGATGATACCTCTGATGCTCAGAGGTAGGACACTGAGGCAGGGAGGGAGAAGCAACTCGCTGGTCCTCATGATGCAGCCTGGCCTATGGAATACTAGATAAGGTCATTATATGCAAGGTTTGTTTCAGTGGCTCAAAATAAAATCACCTGAAGCCTACAGTCATCTCATCTGGCAGTGGGGGTAGGTTTAATTTCTCTGGCTTGCTAAGACTATGAGGGTGAAGGGAACAGGGAGCATGGCTCTGATTGGAAAAGCCAAAGAAGAGTGCGGGGGGCTGGCTTTCTTGTTTGCAAAGCTCTCAAAAATAAGCCTCATCTAACACCAGCCTGGTGTTATTTACCAATGAGACAGTATCATGTGACCTTTGCAAGTCAAATACACCTGCCTTATTTACATTAAAGATGCACTTTGGGATAAACACCCCCAATTAAAGTCCCAGAGGTAAGGAAATTTAATTTAAAAATAATCCTTGCATTAAATCATTTCCTTTAAAATATCCTTTTATAACACAAAGGTACATAATCCATGCCTCTTTAGTGAATGCAGAGTCCTCCACACTGGATTTTCTTAAAGTGAGGGTTGCCTAGATCATTCTTGTGTATTTATGGAACACACGGGAGTGCTTTATAATAACCAAAAAGCTAATATTGACTGGAGAGATCATTAAGCCACAATTAAATACTAATATTTGCTGTAAAGAATGCACTAACATAAGATTTAAATGTTCCATGCAAAACTGTTGCAAAATGACCCACAGGCTTGGCAGAAGCTCACCCCTGTGACCTGGTCTCCTGTTTGTGGCTGTGCTACTGTGCGCAGTTGAAGCAGGCAAGGCTGCTTGGGCCATCCTTGCCCAAGTTCCAAGATGCCTGAAGAAGGATAGCTTGTTTGATCTGGGGAGGGAGGTGCAGCGGAGAAAGGGGGCCAGTCCATCAATTCCATCAGGCTAACAGATGGACACAGCCCCACAGACCTGGGCCCCATGCCTCAACCCCAAGTCCAAGACTGGTTTCCAAAGCAGAAGAAGGCCAAGCTTGGTTTCCACAGCCTCTACAGCCCAAGCCAAGACAGTGGCCCAATCCTCATCAATGGTGATGGGAGGATGCCGTTTTAGACTGCAGAGGATTTCCCAATTCCTCAAGTCCATTTGTAAATGACCCCGCTTTAGGTTATAGTATATAAAGCTCAGAGAGGTTGGTCGACTCCCCTGAGGTCCACAGGGTTAAGGAGAAAGCAAGACGGGGGCTCATCCAAGTCTTCTGAGGTAGAGGGTACCACTTCCACTGTCACTATCTCCTGCTAAGCATCCTGGGAAGGTGAGCCATCACTTCAGTAATAGTTTCATACTCATCAAAGTAATTCTTTAGCCTGTATCTGGATATACTTGGGCACACCCTGCATGACTCAAGTCAATGCAGCAAGAACTCGAGAGTGACGGTCACAACTATCAACTGTGCTTCTATTTGGTCTTCTATTCCAAGGCCAACTTTTCAGTAACGAGGGGCAGATGGCTTGTTTTTCATGATCCAGTTCATAATCCTTTATTTCTTCCAGAAAAGACATGGGGCCAGGGAGACATCTGGACTGAACCTAACTAATGGCAATGCCCAAGTGCCTTCTAGAACTGCCTCCCCCTCTGTAGGGCTGTTTGTAGCCACAGGGCTCTGTGTGATGGGGGGGAAAGGAGTGCCTTTCCTAACTCACAGGGAAGTCTAAAGGGGCTCTTGGGGACATGGTTGAATAACTGCAGGTTAATAATCGACTCTACCTAGAAAGCAGCACACATCTGGTATGCACAGGCCTAGCAAACATTAGCAGAGATTCCCTAAGTAATGACCCTGTTTATACTGCTGCAGGTGCCCTTTCCAGTCATCCTATGGAAATCCAGCTGCTTTTGAGCACCAACTATCCATACACCCCATCTCATTTAGCTCCAAGGACAGTCCTCGGAGGCAGGCATAATCTTACAGAAGAGGAAATGAAGGCTCAGGGAAATTAAGCTCCTTGCCCAAGGTCACACAGCCAATTTAGCAGAATTTGAACCCAGGGCAAGCCAGACTCCACAGCCACTCCTCCTTCCGTTCCTCCTTGCAGAGTGTGTTGAGCAGGCACTCAACTTCTAGCCTGTACCTAGTTCCAACAGGCAGTCGGTGCAGCCTCTCTCCCACGGGTGCAACTTGCACCTCCTCCACAGAGACTGGCGCCTGCCATGCTGCCCCCCACCCCTTCCTCCTCCCTTCTCTGCGGGCACAAATGGTGCTATAGGCCGCCCAGTCTGCATTCCTGGAACACATGCCCAAGTTGGGCCCACTAAGGAGGATCCCGAGTAATTCAGCCCATAAATCATGGCCATTGTGAATTTCCCTTTTAGCTACAGGCAAAGTCAAACTTTTCCTTCCCCCACTGTAGTTAACCACTCTTTGTTCACAGTATCTCTCGGCAGCTCCGCCTGGCTGGGGGCCAGCTCTCAATTATTAATTAATCTGGGAGGCACAGGTTGCATTCCTGGCCACCTAACCACTTCCTCCTCAGTGGGGAACTCACAGGCCAGGCCCTTTCAGTTACATCAAGCATCTCACAACATCCTAGCCCTATCTTGTGGCCATAGCTGCAATAAAGGACACTTAAAACCAGTTTAAAATAACAGCAGAAAATCCAAATACCCAGAAGCCTCCTTTCCCAAATCCACCCCACAGGACCAATCCAACCTGCATGCCATTATCATGATAAGTGTGTGTGTGTGTGTGTGTGTGTGTAGTAAGGGGGTACCTCATACGCCCTCCCCTCTGGTCATTCTCACCGTGTGTGTGTGTGTGTGTGTGTGTGTGTGTGTGTGTGTGTGTGTGTGTGTGTGTGTGTAGTAAGGGGGTACCTCATACGCCCTCCCCTCTGGTCATTCTCACCGTGTGTGTGTGTCTGTGTGTGTGTGTGTCTGTGTGTGTGTGTGTGTGTAGTAAGGGGCTGCCTCGTACGCCCTCCCCTCTGGTCATTCTCACCGTGTGTGTGTGTGTGTGTGTCTGTGTGTGTGTGTGTCTGTGTGTGTGTGTGTCTGTGTGTGTGTGTGTGTAGTAAGGGGCTGCCTCGTACGCCCTCCCCTCTGGTCATTCTCACCAGCCAGAAAGGGAGACACAAAGACTTAAAAAAAGCTAAAAGGCAAATCCAGAGGCCAGGCTGGGGAAGCTGCTGCCTCTAACTTCATGGCTCGCTTACTCCTCACTGGATGAAGAAAATGACAAGCAGCTGGGTGAGCAGAGGGCAGGAGAGGCTACGGCTGAGTCCAGGTTTATTAAAGTCATCCCGGTGTCTTCAGGGGTAGTAAGGAAAAGGATGGAAGTGGGAGCCCCTCTTTGTCTAGGTCAAGTCTTTGGGAGGTCTTTGCAAGAACAAACACCCCCAAGAAATTTTGGGGTCAACAAAACTAGGTGGCCTACCTTGGTGTGAAATGTAGCCCCCATCTCACTATCGTGGGTCTACATTTTGTGAAATCAAGAGCAGTTTTCCTAACATCAGTGCTGAACTCTTGGCCTAATAAGTAGGCTCTTTAATTCCTAATTAGAAGAAATGCTAAAAGGTTGATGCCAGTACTCGCTGGATGAATGTCAAAGGTAAGACACAACCCCATGTAGGACAAAAATGATAGTAGGAACATATCAGATCATAAAAAAGATAAGCATTTGTTGCTGGAAACTGCCATCAAGTATCCTCCCCCTCTCCTCCTTCCACTGACTCCATACACACCCTACCATATGTAAACCTCACCTGGAGTGTCCACAGAGCCAGTCTAGCCCAGGGGACTCAAATTTTTAGGGTTATAGTCCAGGAAAGATCTTGGAAATCTCATGCTTTATCTACACCACCACATGTCTGCTTTTGATCTGGTAAGACAAATGACTTGTCCCCCAAGTCTTCATATAACATTGACACTCTAGGGATGAAGGGACACTTCTGGCTTTGCTCACCCTAAGCACTGAGGCTTTTGGGTAAAACATGCATACTGCCAAGATAAAGTACTGTACACATACAATAAAGTACCATTAATTAGGACTCATAAATCAAGAGTTTGTAATAATTCCGAAAGCAGCTGGGTTGAAGTTAAAAAAAAAGTTTTGATAAACAAATGCAAAATATAAATAAGGTTCAGGAGAACTGTTTATCCAACTAGCACTGTATAAACAACTGGCAAACCAATTACAAATTGCTCTTATCTGTTCACTAAAGCAGATCTCTGAATGACCTCTAACAGGAAGCATTATCCAGCTCGCATCACAGTTTATGGTATTTGAAAATTACAAAACTTGGTTTATTAGACAGTATTCTTCCCAGTAACCCACCCAATTCGCCTGAATTGGTGAGGAGTCATTGAGTTGTCAGGTTTCCCTTTCAGTATATCTGGAAAGGAAGCCCCATGGATGGTTGAACCTCCCCTGTCCCCAGGGCCTCCAGGCCCTTCAGGGGATGCCCAGGAAAGAGTGGTAGCCCTTGGCTCCAGCATACCAACATGCCACCCAGTTTTCTCCATACCCATCTTAAAGAAGCAGCATTTCCTAGGGCGTTTGTCCAGGGTACCCAGCTAACTGGGGCGTATCCAGGTGAGAGGCCCCTCGGGCGTCAACTACAGTAGAAGAACCAAGGATGTTTATGGCCTCGTTGGTGATTTACAAATTAGCCAGGTTCCATGTTTTCTCCCTGGGAGAAAGTGACACACCTCCAGGGGGTCAATAATGCTTTTGGAGGAGCAGGCAAGGTGAGAGGCCTACAGATACCCTTGGGGAATGTGGGGTGGCTGGAAGAGGCCCCGGGCGAGTTGGGAAGCCAACCATCACGCTGAGAGGGCGTGTTGGTCTAGGCCTGCAAGGGACAGACTGCAAGGCCCCAGAGAGGCGGGCAGGAGGCCAAGCTGGAAATACCGAGGGCTGCTCCAGCTTGAGGAGAAGGCCCTGCCAAGTCGGGGAGGCGGCACTGATGGGGGAATGGCAGGTTCCGGCTGGGCAGGTCCCCAAGGCCACCGAGTCAGGAGCAACTGCCTGAGTCTTTGGGCACGTGGGGGCTGGAGCCATGCCAGGGAGACCCAGAGCCGCCAGTCTCCCCGGGGTGCCTCTGACCTGGTGCTACCCCAAAGCCTGCCAGCCTAAGGACCCTTGAGGAGGCAGAGCCCCTCCAAGTGGCACTGACCTTGGGCGGGTAGTCAGGCCCAGCCTCCCTCCACCTTCCACCTTGTGGGCATTTCAAACATCTTCTGGATTACTAATATCCACTGGGTGATAGAAGCAGCCTCAGAAGTGCTCCCAAGGCTAGCAGAGGCTTCCCTGCTGTATCTCTGCGGGAAAACTCATCTTGTGAGGCAGGGAAGCCAGGTGTCCTAGCAGATACTTTTTTCCCCTCCCCTACCAACTCCTTTGGGCTTCAAAAATGGCTATTGGTAAGACCAACAAAAGAACTGAGGCTGGATTGGCCAGCGTGGCTCAGCAGTTGAGCATCGACCTATGGTCCAGGAAATCAAGGTTCTATTCCTGGTCAGGGCACATGCCAATGCTGTGGGCTCGATCCCCAGTAAGGGGCATGCAAGAGGCAGCTGATCAATGACTCTTTCATTATTGATGTTTCTATCTCTCTCTCTTCCTCTTTCTCCCTCTCTGAAATCAATATAGATATATTTAAAAAAAAAAAAAAAAAGCACAGAGGCTGGGGCTTGCCACATACATACATCCTGCCACCAGATGGACATTCTGCCACAGACACCATGGATCTTGTCGTTGACCCACAGTTTGATCAAAAGGATCTTCTTCATACATATGAAATCTGAGCATCCACTTCGTTCAACCCTCTCTCTCCTCATGGCTGTTACTGTGAAAGAGGCACACCAACTCACATACTTACAAAGAACCACCAAGAACCACATCCTAGTAGGTCATTCACGTCAGAGTCTGACCATCTCTACCTTCCCGAAGCGCCCCCTCTTGACCACTCCGACTCAGCCACAAGAGCTGCCCTGCCCAGGCCTTGAACACATGGAGCTCCACCCTGAAACCCTGGGAGCAAATTCCCTGAGGGGAAAGAGTGGGTAGGATGTTTTCAAGAACCACTCATTGTGGGTTTGGGGTCCAGCCAACAGAAGTGCCACTGAGCTGCGAGAAGAACATTTGCTTAGGAGGAACCTCTCTCACGCTCATTAAATGCCTACTGTGCGCTGAGCACCTCTATAACTAGGAGACGGGAGGCGGAGGGAGAATAACCTCGCCTGGGGGTTGGGCCTGACTCCCTGCCCAAGGTTAGTGCCACTTGGAGGGGCTCTGCCTTCCTTAGGGGTCCTTAGGCTGGCAGGCTTCAGGGTAGCGCCAGGTCAGAGGCACCCCGGGGAGACTGGCGGCTCTGGGTCTCCCTGGCATGGCTCCAGCCCCCACGTGCCCGCAGGCTTCCTGGAGGAATTTAATCCTGTGGCGAGGGAAGTGCTGGAGGCTGAAGTCAAGAGAAATTTCGGAGATGTCAAAGGAAATCAGAGAGACTCTTGTTTTTGTAAACATCATTCCTTCTGGTCAGTTCCAAATTATTTAGTGGGCTATACACACATATTTTCTCCCTCAAACCAAAATCGCCCTCCCTGAGATTTCCAGTCTGAGGGGAATAAAAGAAACAGCATGAATATTCTTTGTAGCTTGCCTATAGAAAGTGAGCACTAGCCGGAGCCTGTAGCTAACTGCAAGCCTGTGGAAAGCCCCATTCCCTGTGCATTCTGAGGGTCATCTCCCTACTCCCAATTCAAAACAGACTCTGTCACCTGAGGAATCCACCCCCCACCCCAGCAGGTCATGTGAATGTCTTGGAGTTGAGGGTGAGAGGGGCATGCCGCTCTTAGAGTGGTGGAAACTGAAAATTATAGGGTATTGCGGAACATACTAACAGCAACATCATGTTTATTTCCAAGAGAAACTTAGGGAAATCTAAAGGATTCTTGGGGAGTTGCTAAATGTCAGGGCTGGAGATCATTCAGCCCAACCTTCTTCCTTTACAGAAACGGACACTAAGGCTCAGAGAGCAGAAATCACTTGCCAGAACACAGGCAGCAGGGCCAGGCCTCACGGCGAGGGCTCCTATCTCTGAGCTCAAGGAACAAATAATCCTGATATGTCTGACCAACATGAATTATTTTTGCTAAAGGGTCTGTTTGTTGGTTCTTATGGGTAGCAGGGAGAGAGTCCTTCCTCCATCGCTGTAGGAACAACTCCCCGCCTCTGCCTGCGAAGTGACCCGCCCCAGCTGGCCGGCACCACCACAGACTCTCAGGCAAAGGATGTGCGTTGCAAAAATGGGGCAAAGTTTCCTATTCTGAAGATAACATTGTAAGACACAGGAAGTCTGCAAGCAGAGCCTGCATTTCCAGAAGGTCTCTGCACACCCATTCGCAACCACTTCCATTGTAAAGGGTTTCTAGAGATTCGAGGCTGGGGGATGGGGAGGGAGAGGCGGGGACAATGCTGGGAAGGGGCAACAACCATAGCCCAGGTGAAAGTCCAGAGAGGGCTTTTCAGTCCCCAGGCTCACTGGGCCTCCCGGAGTCTGGGCTTCTTCAACAGAAGTATAAAAGGGTTAAAAGAGTCAGCGATTCCCCTACTTTAGGCCCTTGAGTCCAGATTCCCAGGCCCCACCCCTGGAGATTCTGATTCATGGGTCCTGGGTGGAGCCCAGGAATCTCTGTTTTTAACAAGATTTAAGAGGCCTCTTTTCTGGCTCTGATATGTCACCATCCCACAAGTGGAGGGCTCAACAGCCTGGCACGTTAGCTAAAGGAGTTGGCTTCCTCGAGGGAGGAATGACAGGGGCAGGAAGGAGACCAAACGAAATCAACTTCCTAGAATGAGACGGACGTGGTCGTCCCAGGGCCAGACAGGGAGACTGGCAGGGAAGGCGACACTCTGGAGCCACCTCGGATGGCCCTGACTCAGTGCATCTGGGTATGTTTGAGGACAGGCCCCTGGGAAAGTGTGCAGCTCTGTGTGGGATTTGGGATCAAGGACCTTAGTTCAAATCCCAACTTTGCTTTCTAGCTGTGTGTCTGGTTAGCCACTCTGGGCCTCAGGTTCTCCATTGTACAATGGGATCAAAAGCACCCATGACAAAGAATCATTGGATGGGGACTACCATGCTAATAGCTGACATGTCCTGCAAGCTCAGCATTTACCAGGCACATCTAGTTCCCACAACCCAAGAAGGTAGATGTTATTAATTGTCCCATTTTACAGATGAGGAAGAAAACAGAAGCCTCCTGACCAATCCAAGGTCATCCACTGGTGAAGGGGGTGGTGCTGGGGTTCTCAAACATTCAGGCCAACCTTTCTGCAGCAGGCAGAGAGACTCCCCACAGATGCTGCCTTCCTTCCACAGGCACTGCCTAGGGCCTATGCTGCATACAACACTGTTCTCCTGAAGTGCCAGGAAACCAAACACACCTCAGTTCAGGGGAAGAAAGAACACAACTGCAAAAGAGCATGATCAATAAAGGGCAGCAAGATAAACCCATCTGGGGAGGACAGCTGAGCGCCATTACAGAGGGGATGGAAAGGATGGGGGAAGGAAAGCGGTGCTCCAAGAACAGCCTTGGCAAAGGCACAGGGGCAAGAGAAGACAAGGAAAAAACAGTATGCTGTGGCCAGATTACAGAACACAGAAATGCTCATGCAGAAAGGAGATTCTACAGAGGTTGGCTAGGGCCAGGCTATGCAAGACCTTGGCTATCCAACTGGCGCTGAACGCTTGTGCTGTATTGCAGGCATAGGGAGCCATGGAAAGGTGGTGGACAAGGAGGGTCAGGGCCCAACCAATTCTCCATTGTTTCATGGGTACGCATCCCAACTGACCATTAGCTCATTAAGGGTAATGACCCTGTCTACAACTGGGTGTGATTAATACTAAAAGACAAGTGGATCTTAGAAGTGGGAACTCCAGAAGACAGTGTAAAGCACCCAACACTAGAGATAGAGAATTTTGTTTTGTTTTGCCTTCATCTTTATTTGTCAAGCCCATTTAGAGACAGACAGACTACTCCAGTTAAAAAAAAAACCTCAAGGGGCCTGGCTGTGGCTCAGTAGTTCAGCATTGACCTATGATCCAGGAGATTGCAGTTCCATTCCCGGTCAAGGCACATGCCCACGTTGCGGGCTGGATCCCCAGTAGGGGGCGTGCAGGAGGCAGCCAATCAATGATGAGAGTGTCACTGATGTTTCTATTTATCTCCCTCTCCCTTCCGCTCTCTGAAATCAATAGACATATTTTAACAAAACACAAAAAACTCAAGGGGTAACCAAAGAACTTACACAGTACAGTGGGAGAAGCATTTGTAAATATACCCTATCAACAAGTTTACAGTGTTGTTCCTAATTCTGTCTTTCTGTCTACTGATCTGTCAACTTTTGAAAGCACTTTATAAAGTCCCATTCTTCTAGAGGTTTCTCAAATTCTCTTTTTATTTCTATTCATCTTTGATTTAGATATTTCAAAGCTATGTTGTTAGGTATATAAAAATCCTTGATAATTACATCTTGCTGATAATTTTAGCTTTGATCTATGTCAGGAATCAGCAAAAGCCAAATTTGAACCACCACTTGTTCTTGTAAATAAAGTTTTATTGGAACATGGTCATGTTCATTGTTTATATGTTGTCTGTAGATGCCATAATGGCAGCATTGAGCAGTTTGGACAGAGAATGTACAGCCTGCAAGGTTGAAAATGTTTACTACCTGGCCCTTTATAGAAAAGCCTGACAACCTTGATCTATATAAAATGTGCCTCTTTGTTCCTTTTAATGCTGTTTTTGCCTGGAATTGTTTTACCTCCTATTAATATTACTGTACTTGCTTTCTTTTGTTTACAATCGACTAGTATACCTTTTTTCCCATTCTCTTTAGCTTCAACCTTCCTATATAATTTTGTTAGGTGTCTCTCCTTCTGGAAATCCAGCATGTAGCTGGATTTATAGAAACATAGTCTGAGAGCTTTTGTCACATTTATACTTGCCATATATACATATATTTTGAAATCTACCATGTTGTGTTGTTTTTTCATCCTGTCAAGTTTTAGAGTAGTTAACTCTCTACTGATGGGTAAGAAAAAGAGACTTCTGCTTTATCAGTATATCTTGAATTTTACAGAAAGAGAATATAACTGTATTATTTGTGTAAAGACATATTACTTTATATTTAATAATAAAAAGGAGAGTTTTAAAGAACCAAGAGCCATGAATATACAAGGATCTGTATGATGAATTCTTCAGTCGAAAAAGTTCTAGTCACACTTTCCTTCCCACCACCTCCACCCACAGACACACACAAAGACAACAACTTTATATAAATAGAGTTTATATAACGTGGAGTTTGCTTCAAGGAGTGTCCCCGACCTTCTCAGTCAGACTAACCAGAAACCAACCCCTCTGGCCACGGGAAACTGCTCCCTGAGGTCACCAAGCGCACC
The DNA here is from genome assembly GCF_054644295.1 of Miniopterus natalensis. Lineage (NCBI taxonomy): Eukaryota > Metazoa > Chordata > Mammalia > Chiroptera > Miniopteridae > Miniopterus > Miniopterus natalensis. The sequence goes on from NC_142081.1 coordinate 40,082,903, forward strand.
CAGACGGCCGTCCTCCACCCCCCCCACGCCCTCCCAGCCAGGGCCAGGCCAGCTCCACGTTTACAGAGGGCCTAATCCCCAGTGCCCAGGCCCATCCAGTTCGACCCGCAGCTCTGTAGTCCTGCCAGCACTTCCTTTGCAGCTCGGAGGACATTCCGGCATCCAGGGCGTGTGTGCGGAATGCAGCGCTCAGGGCCGGCCCAGCCAGGGCGCACTGGGGAGCCCTCCAGCACCGAGCTGCTGCCCCGCTCTCCCTGCTGGCCTCACATCCAGAATTTCCTTTAGACCTTTCCAGTTATGTCAGAGCCAGGCAAGACCTCCAAGAGACTGGGGGAGAGGCCCTGAAAGGGGCCAGAATTAAGATGGACCAGTCCCCAGCCTGGGGAGTTAAGGACAGACTCAGCCTGAGGGGGTTGGATTCCCCTCAGGAACCATGAGGAGTGCCACCCTGGGTTCAGGCTCTGCCCCTGGCAAGTCCCCTGCCATCTCTGGGCCTCTGCCCTGCTAAGCTAAACAACTTGTCCACTCTTTCCTGACTCCAGTCCCTGTCATTCTGGACGACTCCTCCTTAAGAAAAGGGTGGCTGGAAGAGGTGGGTCCCTACCCAAAAGGGAAGGGACATTTCCTGCTATGTCTGACATGGCGGGGGTACCCAAAGACACCAGATTCTCTCTCCTCTCATGTGCCACCCTGGGTGTCAGAGTTGGCAGTCCGTGAGGTTTTTACAAAAGCATTCCCTGGACACCTGCTGTGCTTCATACTAGCCCTTCTCACACCACCCTCCTCCATTAGATCCTTACAACAGACAAGGACTACACTATCACCTATGCTGTGCAGGTGGGGAAACTGAGGGGTGGGGTAAATTTAAATTTACCCAGGTCACAGGAGCTAATGAGCAGCAGAAGCCCTTCCCTACAGCCCCAAGTCTCAGGACTCTCCGTGGGGGGTTTTCCACTATGTCACAGATGCCTCAGGTAGACATGAAGTGGAACTTCCCTCCCAACATGAGGGTCAAGCTGAAAGCTCCCTGGGAGGCGAAAGGTCTCTCTAGGGAGAAGAAAAAGCCAAAATAGCCACTAGGCAAGAACTCCCCCACCCCCAACTCTCACCTGGGTCCAGAGGGCTCAGCTTATATACCTCAAGCCACTTTCGCTATTCCTATTTATTGTGTGGCTTTAGGCGAGTCACTTTCCTACTCTGACCCTCCATTTCCAAAACAAGGGGGGTTAGACTATAAGAAACTCTGTGTCCCTTCTAGCTCCATCAGCTCAATTCCACCCATTACTAAACCTGATTAAGTATCCACTGGAAGATTCTGCAGTGCATGGAACCCCCTCTCCCCTTGTGGGTACATGGGATGGAGGGGAGGGCAGACAGAGCAATGGAAAACAAATATTTTCAAGGGATGGGAGTAAACACCGCTGTTGGCATGGCAGAGCCAGTGGAGTTGCTGAACTAGAATCCTGAAACCGTTAAAAATAGGAAAAGAAACGGTACAGTTCACATATTTTGCAAAGCTAAGTTAAATCAACATCTGCAAAAAATATCCCCGTTAAACGGAATAGCAGGATTTCATTAAGTAAATTGCAAGTTGGCAAAAATTCTGAAAGAAAGGGGAAAAGCCACGGGCTGGCCTGTAATTTAAACCTTATTTTAACTGTGACAGCATGACTGCAAAGAGCTCCGTTTCCAAATGAAAGGAAAAAAATAAAACCTAAAAAAAATTTTTTTAAAAAGAGCCTCCTGCACTTCTGGGTATGCCCCTCCCCCTAGGTTCCACGGACCCACAATATTTTCAGTAATTATAACGTTACCTAGTTTTCCCATGGATATAACAAATGAGGGACAGAAAGAAGGGGGAGGTGTGGGGAAGAGGGAGGAAAAAGTGAGCACACAGACAAAGTCACCATTGTCACCTCTAATTAGGTTTTTTTTACCAAAATGGCTTGAAGCACAGAACTCTGGGAATCTTTTCCTTCCTCCAGGAGGCCTTTCTGTTTAACCCCACTATGGGTTCCCTTGGCTTTAAAGCCCCATTCTGAGGTGGGAGCCAAGCCCAGTCCTGCCCAGTGATGTGGGAGATTACTCCCAACCCCCCTAACCTCTCCACCCCCACTGCATGGCCACTCCCCTGGTCCCTCACCTCCAGGGCAGGGCTCCTCCTTCCCTGAACCTCAGTTCTTCATCCCTAAAATGGGGTGATAACAGAGGCTTCCCTGCCCAGGCAGTGCTGGGAAATCAGTCATGAGCATCTTGCAAAATGCAGAGCACCCACAAAGCCCAGGGATGCGCTGTGGGCTCTTCCACCTGGAGTTCAGGTAGGGCCATGACTGCAGGTAAGCAGATGGCTGCAGTGGAGACTTCATGAACTGGTAAGCAATTGTGGACACGGCCTTTAATACTTAAAATCCTGCCCTACATCCTCTACCCAGCACCCCATCCTCCCCTCTGCGGTTCCCTGGGGGTCATCCAAGGATGACCTTAGCACAATAACGCCCTCATTACAAAAGAGATTTGAGTGGATGGGATCATCTACTTGGTTCTTGAAATTAGTTCTCTTAGTTAACAGGTGGAACACCCACTCCCCTTTCTAACCCTGTTAGTCCCAGGATCTAAAATAGGGAAAAGTACAGCTACCCCATCCCTCATGCTTTGTAGCAGCCTGAAAGAGTTTGAAAACCACAGATCCGAGTTGTCTCCTATCCTCTCCTCTCCTGCTACAAAAGGAGAAACTCAGGCCCAGGAACAGGAAGCAATCATGGTTTGTTTGTTTCAGGGCAAGTGGGGTCTGGGAAGTGTGGCCCTGCACTCATGCTGATGGAGGTCTACCTAGTACCTTGGAGTGAGCAAACAAGAATTTCTGTCAGATCCCCAGCTTGGTGCTGACTGTTCAACAGGAAGGTACCCTTAGAGCTGGGCCATGACCCCAATACCCCTAAGAAACTTTTGAAGAGTAAGGACAGCACTGAAACTAAGAGAGCTCCTTTCTGCACACAACGGATCTGCTGCCAGAGTTTCCAGAAAATCCAAAGATGAACTGAATGAGTGTGCAGTCCTTATAGGCCCAGAGAGGGAAAGGGGCTTGCCTAAGGTCACACAGCAAGCAAGCGGCAGAGGGGGGACTTCCCTAGCCCCAAATGAAGTCATACCTCCTTCACTGTGCCCCCAAACCAAAGAGCCTCCCCCTGCCCCCAGTTCCCCATGCTGCCTCTGCAGGGAGCCATAAGGCCTCATCTTGTCCCTTGCACTACTGTATTAAATGGATTTTTAAGCCCTGCACTGTTACCTTACATTGATATGTGCCTTTTCTCTGAGCCTCAGTGAACCAACCCACCTGTAAAATGGGGATTATAATGAATTATACTCCCCTGGCACCCACTATGGTTATAAGGATTATGAAAGGTCCTCTTTGTAAAATGCCCAAATTCTGTGCTGAACAGCTAGTAGGCACTTACTCTGCACTACCCTCCAATGCCCAGCACAGAGGGCACCCACATGGTAACATCACTGCAGAGGGTCAGAAAATAAAATGGGCACATGCATTATTGAGCTCCTAACAGGTACCACCAGTTGTACTGCACAAGAGGCATGTGGGTGAACTGTGTGTGTTCGTGTACAAGTGGAAGGTGATGAGGGAGGAGGGGGTGTGACTCCTGCAAACTGCAAACCACAGCCAGGTCTTTCTGCAGCCCTAGGAGAGCCCGCCTGCCCACTCCCAGACAGCATCACCTGCAGCCTGGCAAACTCTGACCTTTCTGTAAGAGTTTGAGCTTCACCCCTGCCTTTAACTTAAGGAGAACAGAAGCCAGCGGCCAGCCCACTTAGTAAGAGTGGCGGCGGCTGAGGGCATCCGGAGAACAGAGTCAGAGGGAGAGAAAGGAGGGATGAGAAGTGCCCCCTTTTCTTTGAGGGCCAGACAACAACATCACCCATTTATGAAACATTTGTATGTGCGTTATTAACTCATTCCCCTTAGACAGGCCTACTATTACCCTCACTTTTACAGGAGGATAAATGAGACCGTGACCACAGGTGGTAAGTGTGGCAGGGATGACATATGACCCCAGAGCTTGAGCTCCCAGCCCCGCAACATGCTGTCTCTTTCAGGGCCTCTGATGGTGAAGGCAGGCAGTGCCAGGAAGCACAAACAGGAAATGAAGGCTCAGTGTCACCCAGCTGGGGGTCCTTCCCTGTCCCCCCAAATCTCCAAGAGTGATAAAGCCCTTGCAGGAAGAGGAAAAATGTTTTTATAAATTCCTCAAGTTTATGAGGTTCTTTGGGGTGGGAGGGCCCGAGTTGTGCAAGGAGCGGAGTAAGTACTGGATCCTGTTTTAACAATCCTACCATGGCAGAGGGCTGGCGGTCCACCACTGTCACTCCTAGACAGGGATCACCAGGAGTTCTGGCCCAGTCCTTAATATACTGTGACTGAGCAAGTCACTTCCCTTCTCAGAGCCTCAGATACCCCATTTGTAGAATGAAATCTTGAACCGAATAACCCCTGATATATCAGGTCCATGAAGCAGGACCCCTAGAAAAGGCAGCCCAGAGATTTGGGAGAGGGGCAGGCATGCCGAGGCCACCTTGGCCACACTTGCTTGCCCTTGGTGTATGCCAAAGGCCTCCCAAGGAAGCCAAGGCAGGAGGAGGGGAGAGGGGGAGAGATGGTGCCGGAGGGGCAGTGTGAGGTTCTGAGATCAAGGAGCCTCTGGGAATCCTTAAAGACATCCAACTCACAGAAGGCCCAACTCTACCCAGATCCTGCAGCTGGGATGACACAAGGACAGGCTGGGGGACAAGGCTGTTGAAACTGAGGTAGGCACTGGGACCGCCCACTCCCACCCCAGGCATACCCTCTTACAGGACTGCTTGGCCTCATCACCTTTTGCAGATCTCAGGTCCTAAAAGTGCTGGGAAGATCTGCTCAGGCCTTGGGGACTTCGTGGCAGTGAGAGACTGCAGAGAGGTGGAAGGAAGACAAGGGGCTTTAAAACCCAATCCAAACAAGCTATCTCCCTTCTCTAGGGCCCAATGACCTCATCTGCAAAATGACAATAATTAAACAACTTTCCCAGGGCTGCCTGCTGTAAGAACTCAATAATTGACGACATACATAGAGCACAACACACATGGTTATGTGTTTGGCAAATGCTACTGTCATCCCCCTGCATCTTTTCTCTGGAGTGTCCATATTCAGGGGTAAACGTCACCTCCTCCATGAAGCCTTCCCACACTTACCTATACAACCCCCACTGCGATCCCACAGGAATCTGTTCAGATCTTTATTATAGATTTCTGCATGTAACTTTTCATTAAGTATCTGCTTCCATTAAACTGCAAGCATTCTGAAAGAGGCTTGAGTTGGTGGGGTGATGTGAGACCAACTATCCTAGTGAAAGGACTCAAAACACAGAGGTAATGCGACTTCCAATAGTGACCAGCAAGCCAGAGGTGGCGTTAAATGACCCACTACAGTCCCTTGTATGGCAGAAAAATCACTGTTCTGGGAGTCCCAAGGCCCAGGCAAGCTTCCTGAGCCTCAGTTACTCCAGCTTATAGATCTCAGTAGCTTATAAATGGGCAATACCCCTGTTCCTCTCGTGGTTTTCCTAGGAGCAAGTGAAAAGCTGGGCTGTAAACTGCTTTTTAAAAAAGGAACCATTAAACATAAGGGATTTTTATTATGTTTATAAGCAACTATATAAAATGTACTCTACATAGCAGCCTCCTATGGAAGGAGTAGGAAGAAAAGCAAGCTGGCCATCAGGGGCCTGGCTGCAGTTCTGGTTGTCAATAAGTCACTATGTGACTTGGGGAAGTCACTGGTTTCTCTGGGACCGTTTCCTCTTCTCAACAAAACAAAGGTTTGGGATGGCTGACTGCCAGAGCCCCACTAGCACTGATAGCCTGCTCCATGCCCAGCCCAGCACTGTCTAGGCGCCCAGAATATGTAACAACCTGCTCAAGCGGGGGTAAGTGCCACAGCCAGAGAACATAGTTGGTCCCTAGGGGTTCCCCTCCTCCCACCCCAGGCAGGCTCTGCAATTTGTTTTGACTTTTGACTCACACCTGTCATGTCAGGAAAGCAATGTCACCCAGGGACTCAGGAGACCCGGGTTTTGGTCTTAGTTCCTTGGGCCTCAGTTTCCTATTGTGAAACAGGCAGTGATAGACCATGTCCTACCTGCCTCCACATAGTGTGTCGGGAGGTGTATGGAAGCATATGGCACGTACGACCAGCTTATAAGGGAGTGGGAATGGTCATTTCTTGAGCATGTATGTGCCAGATAGCAGGCTAAGCCCTGTACTTGAACTATTTAATTTCAGGGTCACAATAAGCCAGCAAAGTAGGTTCGGTGGCTTCCTCAAGGCCACAGACTACCCACTGGCCCTGACTTCTGTTTCTAGAGTAAAGTGGTAAAAGGCCCAGGTCTGAGCCCTTTGTACAGAGCCGTGGTCACCACCATCATCCTCCGACCACCCACAGAACAGAACTCAACAACTGAAAAGCGCTTTCCCCCAGAGAACCTCAAACACAGTTCTGTTTCACACTTGTTCTATAAAGGACAGGGGCTTGTCAGGCTTTCTTTGCTTAAAAGAAACTACTGCTCTGGGAGGCCAGTGGCAGGATCTCTGGGCCACTCAGGGCCAGGTATATGAAGGGTGTTCAGCCCTCACCAACTCAGTGCATGACCCAGTTTCCAAATACCTAGACCTGCTTCTGTCCAAGGACATGCCTGAAGGGCCAGGAATAAATGACCCAGGCAAGGTGGATTAACACCCCAGCTCCCTCACCCCTCAGGAGGGACCACTCTGAGGTAAGCTCTATGCTTCCCAACGTTCCCAGGAGGCTTCAGCTCCAAGTGCCCCCAGAGGTAACTGGCTCAATAATGCTCCGGGCACTGGCCTCCCACCCCTTCCCTTCCCTACTCTCACCCTGCTGTTTCCTGGGTCAATCCCCCTCCTAATAAACTGTGCACCCAATTTTTTGTCTCAGGGTCTGCTTCTGGGAACACCCAAAACAAGAATGCCTTGCCTTGGCACCAAACAAATCATAGCTTACAGTAGCTGGTCCCAAGCCCAAGCTCCTCGACAGATAGGAGGCGCCACAAGAGCAGAGACGGGGTCTTCTCTCCTGCACCCCTGCACCAGGCACAGGCTGGCTCCCAGGAAGCACCCATAAATGAACTTAAGATGCCTCATTCACTGAGCACTCACTGGCCACATGGAATACTTGTCCTGTGTGAGGAGTCCCCAGTCTAGCTGGGAGATAAAACATAAAAGAGTTCATGAATATACTCACACCAAAAAGAGGTATTTGGGACCAGGGGTTTTTCCTAGGTATCTAGATAAAAAGGTCGTGAGTCTTACTGAAAGAAGACTAACTACCCAAGGTCATATAGCTCTCTGTCTTATGTGCGAAAACAGATTATGAGCCCCTCAAGGGCAGGGGTGAGAGGCCCCTCTGTGTACCCCACAGCAGCTCACAGCAGGCAATCAATAAAGGGTCACTGGTTAATCTTTAAGGAAAGCCCTGGAGCCCTGGCTGTGGTGAACCTTCGAGGGAGTGCCTGTGTGTGCTTCCCATGTGTACACATTAACCTCGAAGAACAGCACCTGGCCAAATTCGGAAAATGCGCTGCAGACCCATGATCTTCCCTTTCTCACAGATGCCAAACCCAATCTGTCAGCAGGCCCTCTCCAGCACCGATGTCCCGGCAACTTGGAACCACTGTCCACACACACAGACCCAACTCCAGGACATGGTGTGGGGCCAGGCCCCCTTCAGCAGGTATCAGCCCAGTCCACCTCCCAGGCTTACAATTACAAAGTCTTTAGACCCTAGAGGATTCAATGCAGGGGCAACCAGCAGCAAGCCCCCCGAGCACATGACCCAGCCCCAGGAGGTGTCCAATGGTCACTGTGTTCCTACCCTCTGGATTCCTAGACCCGGAAGAGCACCTACTCCAGTAATCTTTAACCAGAAAGGCACAACATTGGCACCAGGGAATCTGCTGAATCAGACTGGCCAGCAGGCACGTGTATTGTGACAAAGTTCTCCCGAGACTCTCATCCAAGCCCCTGTTTACCAGGGGAGAAACTGAGTCTCAGGGAGGAGCGGTGACTAACCCAGGGTTCCAAAGGTAACATCATATCCTGGCAAATACAGCATTTGGAAAAGCACATTGCATACAGGCCTCTCCTGATAGCTTTACATGGAAACTCCAGTCCAGTTGCCTTTTCCTGACAACTCTGGTAAAGTGAGTTAGGGCACAGCAGGGAAGGGGAAAAACCTGGGGAGGGGCAGGAGCGTGACCCCTCCCCCAAGGAGCCCTGCCATCTAATGAAGCGAAGAGAACGCTTCAGGTGGCAGTTCAAACGCTCACGTTTTAAAGATGAAAGTATGCGATTCAATTAAATGTTTAAGTAGTGTTTTCTCATACTAAATCACTGAAACATTTGTGCATTCCTTGAATTTCTCAGGGCACTGTTCATTTTTATTTATTGTTGTAACCCAATGCCCTTAGCAGCGTGAATGGTGCTATTCGAAGGAAACTTGTTTTGCAACGGGGAAAGTTGTCCCAGGTCTCTTAAAAGGTTCATTATGTACGTGGTAACTCTGTTCTATTAATAATCCCGGACTATATAGGCAGGGCTTACTTTCCATTTAGCATTATATTTTCCACAATTCTGTAAACAGCTCCTCCACACAAACCCTTTTGATATTTAATTCCTCCCTGTTTTTTTCCTAACCACTCTTCTCTCTGGGCCTACTCCTTATAAAAAAAAAAAAAAAAAGGAAAGAAAGAAAGAAATCACCAAGCACACATATTTTTTCAATTAAGCCATGTTTGGTGCCAAAATATATGGATCCCACTAATAGCCATAAGTAATCTTAAGGTCTTTTCCCCAAATATTTTGATTATTTTACAAATCCCCCAAGGAATGTGCTCTTAGGGTGATTTATGGAGTCTAGGCAGGATTCATCATTCAGGGAGGGGTCTGGCTGCAGTGGAGCACGTTAGGATATGGGGGTGGCTGTGTGCCCCCCAAATAATGCTAGGGCAAAGGGGGGGGACCCAAATGACTTTCAAGAGAAAACTTAGGGCCATCTCTGCAGGAGGGAGAAGGGTGAGTGAGTGGTTCTGGTTCCTACACAGGATAGATGGCTGCAGTCAGAGGAAATGGTGGCTGGAGCAGAAGTGACCACTCCAGATAACTCCAGATGTCCAATGACCCCCCCCAAATTACCTGCTTTTGCCTCGCATTCTAAGGTGAAGTGTTTTGTTCAACCTCTATCAAATTTACACTGCTCACTTTTCTTCAGCTTTTAATAAGTATATGTGACTAAGGAAAAGCCACAGTGGCAGAGGAAAGCTAACCTGGAATTAAGAACTACCTGTGAACATCCTTCAGATGAAGCGGCAATGCTGGTGGGCAGACAGGGAGGTACCGACGACCAGGAGGGCTCTGTAAACAGCATCTCCATGAAGTCCCTCAACCCCCCAGGGACTGGGCTACAGACCTTCAAAGACCAACTGGGGCTGTTTGGCTGGGTTCCCCCTGGGGGAGCTGAGGAGCTGAACCATGGGCCCAAGTCAAGGACAGGCTTATTAGCAGGGGCAGATGAGGCTCTCAAGTGAAGGGCAGGTGTGACAACAAGGGCCAGGCCTCTGTAGCCAGAGTCCCAAGGCCAATCCATGCAACCTCAGCCAAACCTCAGTCTCCCCATTTGCCAAGTGGAGCTAAGAATTTCTGTCTTCCTGACTGGATCCTCTTACGGTAGATCAATTAGATTGTTCTTTGTAAACTGAAAATCAGGCCAGAAGGAATTTTGTGTATTAGTATTATATATATTACACCAATAACTGACATACTAAATGTCCAAATGCATAGCATCTTTCGTAAGGTAGTTTAAATATGCCCTTCCCTTATCTATGCTTTAGAACAAGATTAACCTTTAGAGCCAGTGTCTTTAGATTCCAGGATCACCGCCCCCACCAACTCAGTTCTTCACACTTAACTCAGATTTGAAAGTCCTGTGAATCCACATTGGGGGTGGGGGTGGGAGTGGGGGGGTGGTTTCCTGGATTCACTAGGGGGTCATCATAACCATTCACATCTGAGGCCAGTCCTCTCTGCATTACCTCTATCAGCTTCTGTCAAATTGAACCTCACCCTTGACTGGTCACCTGAGCAGTTTAATAATTATCATGCCCACCAAGGGCATGAAATCAGCAATAGCCAGAAGTGGCGGTCACTGTCACAGCCTCCCACATAGCAAGAGGGTATCCCAAAATGACATTTTCCCTGAATGAGCCAATGACTTTTCATAAGCAGGTATGCACAGATCCCAAACCCCAGCTCCCTACTGCCAACACCAGGAGCCCCCCCACCCCAGTGCAAATCCAGAGGATCTGGGAGCCTCAGTGTCAGCAGCAGGAACAGTAAGCTGAAGTGAGGGTCCCTGAGGATATGCAACAAAGAGCTGGCTCGCCGGAAAGGGAGACCTTTAACTTCCAGAAACGACACACATCCCATCCCACACATTGTCCCACATGCAAGGAGAGAGCCCCAGGGTCACGCGGCCTTTTTGAAGGTCCCAGGTTTGTTGAGGCCAAAAAAACCCTAGGCTTACACACATGTAACAGTGCACGAGTCACCAAAGCTGTACAGCTACTACATCCCTTTCTTTCTATAAGCCCAGCATTTGTCAGGAAACCTTCTCTCACCTGTATGAGAGAGCTTGGGGAGGCACCCAAGGGGGTGGGCCCAGGCTGGTGAGACTGGTGCCAGCCAGCCCTATCTGCCCCCTGTCCCCAGCACCTCCAGCTGATTCATGGCCTCTTATCAGAGCCAGCCAGCCAGGCACCAGCACACATCCCTGCTGGCCGCACCTTCCTCCCAGAGCAGGCCTTTGTCTCTGGCTCCAAACTGGCTGCGGGAAGTGGGGCGCAAGGGAGGGGTGGGGGTGCCACAGGGCCCTGGAGGCACTGCAAGGGGCCTCCCCACCTGATGCCATGTGATCCTCATCTAGAGAGAGACAAGCAGAGGTGGAAAGGAACTTGAGAGATCGTCTACCACCCACCCACCCTGTGGATGAGCAAGCTGAGGCCCAGAGAGGGAATGGGACTTGTCCAAGGTCACACAGACACTTGGAGGCAAAGGCTGGGCTGGAGCTCCAGAGTTCCTATGTTAGACCACTGCTGCACCATGCACCCTGAGCAAGTAGCTACATTTTTCTGGTGCTCAGTGTCCTCACCAACAAAATAGATTCAGTACTCAGATCTTGAGGATCCAAGTCCAAGATGGGAACGTGTTTTGACAAAGTCATGGTGCCCTCCTGGGGTAGGAAGCCCTTCTCCTCTTACCCTGAGCAGAGGGGAAATTTAGGAAAGTGAGTGGAGGGGAACAGGACAAAAGGGAGAAGGAAGCTAAGAAGAACTGTCTTACTGTCAGGCCCAGGAAGTGGGTGGGGGTGGGGAAGTCAAGCTGAGGGGCAGGGATGCCAGCCCAAGGGCTACAAAAAAGGGGCCTCCTGGATTAGGAGTGGGGGTGGGGAATGGGGGTGGGGAGTAGGGGTGAGGTGAGGGGTGGAGGGACTGAGGCCGGAGCTCAGATTTTAAAAGCAGGATGTTTGGCGGGGGCCTCCCATCTCGAATAAACAATCCACAACCTTATTCAAAACAGAGGGTCACTGCAGGGAAAGAGCTGGATCACCTTATTTCCATATCCCCTCCCCAGGGAAGTGCCACCAGCCGCCTCTGATGGCCCTGCTGAGGGCGGGGTGAGAGGCAGTGGCAGGGATCAGGGGTTGGCAGCAGCTAGCTGTCCTTGGTCCAGAGGTCGCCTGGGGGAGCCCCCATCCTGCTAGATGTGTGGAGCCAGTCTTGCCAACTGACACCCTCCCTGGCCCCATTCTAACCAGAGGCACCCAGATTATTGGCCTGAGAGCCAGAAGGGGGCCCTGAGAACAAAATCTAGTCCCTTAAGAAAAATGAGGCTCAGATAGTGAGGCAACTGCCCTGGTCACACAGGAGCAGGGGCATGAAATTGACACCCAGACTCCCTGCCCAGTGCACTCTAGCACTGACAAGTGGGGTGGGCATGTACAAGCCACAAGAAGGCTCATCCCATTTTCTTGGGTGATCTGGACCACTCCATCACTTCTTGGATTCATTTGTCCCATAGAGCATTCATACTCCCAGCCAGTATTTACGGAGAAGGGACACTGTTCTAGGCTCGGGGTGCAGCCAGCTGTGAACAAGACTCGGCCCCTACTTCAAAGAACTCACGTAGACTTTCGTTGGTAACAAGCTGCTTTTTGTTATTCAACAAATATTCACCACACTTCTAGTCCCTTGAGCACTGAACCAGATGCCAGGGACAGAGGTGGCTGAGGTGGCTGAAGCACCGAGGCCCTACCCAACACCCTGAACTCCCAGGTCTTGTTCCCTTTCAGGTGTCCAGCATCTTCCTGGTCCAGGGGGATGGGAAGCCAGTGAGGTCTCAGCTCTCCTGCATGTTCCCACATGGCCTGGCCCGAGGCAGGCCCAAGAGCATCCACTCAGAAACTAGGAGTGGACTATTTACCAAATGCCTCCCTTCCTCTGGCAGGAAGTCGCTCCCAGCACGGTGGTTTTTTTAATTTTTTATTTTTTTCAACTCTTTCTGGGCTCGTGGTTTGGAAATAGCCAAGGGTTGTGAGTTACAAGATCCGGGCCCTCTCCTGTACGGCTGCTGGGAGAGAAAGCGGATACAGCCTTTCCGGAGGGTACTCTGATCTTAGTGTGCATGGCCTTTGACCTAGCAGTCCCTCTTCTAGGAATTTATCCCGAGGAAGTAACCAGTGATGCAAGGAGACGAATGCATGAGGATACTCGCCAAGAGAGTTCAAGTGTTTGCGATAGTTAAAAGCGACCTGTCCAGGCCTGGGGGACTGGTAAATAAATATGGCACATCAATGAGATGGCGTAGCTAAGCAGCCATTAAAAAAAAAAAAAAAATCACACAGAATATTTGTTGAATTGAGGAAACGTTCTCAATATTGCTGAGAGAAAGAAAGGGCGCTACAAACAGTTATACATACTTTCTAGAGCGCCCTCCCTTTCATTGGAAATATATATTTATATAGCAGATTCCTACTGCCCACTTTTTTTGTTAAGAGGATAACAAGAAAATTAATATTCTAAGCTAACTAAAAAATAAAAATCATTTCCTTTGAGGGTGGTAGAGTTAAGGGGGTTTTTTCTTTTGTGCTTTTCTTGTTTTCTAAATGTTCTGCATTAATCACATATTACTTTAAAAAAAAAAGAAAGAAGAAATGCTATTGGGGTGGGTCTTTGCTCCTTCACTAACTGGCTGTACCAACAAGCCATTTAATGTCTTTGGGAGCCCCCTTTACTTATCTGTACAATGAGGACATCGGTGATATTGACAGCCAGGCAGACAGTACCTGCAGCACAAGTGTTAGTGTACATCATCTCCTTTCACAGTCACAAAAGCCCCTTCAGATAGACACCCACTTTACAGATGCAGAAACTGACTCGACGCCAGCCCAGAGGTCTCTGTTCAGCATCCAAGCCCCACTGCCAGCCACCCCCCACCCATGGGAATGTAGCCTAGGTCAACCTTGTGGAATTGGTTGCAAGCTAGGAATTGAGTGGGACCCTGGGAGAAAACCACAAGAGTCACCAATCGTAAAAAGCGAACTCTCAGCTGCTACATTCTCATTGCAAACTGAAGGAGACTCTCAAAGTCCTACAGGAATAAGGCACTGCAGGGTCTCTGGCTAGTAGGTATATCCATCTATTCACTCAGCCTTCCCTGGGCAGCCATGACATCCATAGCAGGGGTGACTCATGGAAGTACAGGGCAAGAACCAGCCATAACCTGGTGTGGAAACTGAGGCCCAAAGAGGGAAACGTCATATAGTCAGGGTGTGGCCTACCACATGTTGACCGTGGAGGGCAGCCACTCTGAAATGCCAGACCTCCAGGTGGGTGAATCCAAGGAAAAGACTTCCAGGACCAAGGATTCAGGCAAGAACTCAGTAAAAGCACCCAAGCCCAGAAGCAAAGCCAGGTCTCAGGCCAGGGAGCGCAGTGGGCAGTCCAAAGCAAAGGCCATGTCCTCTGACCCACAGGACTTCATAAATAAGGGATACTGACTGTGGCCAGGATCAGAAATATCAGTGGTGACCCTGAGAGCCAAGAGCTGCATCACGAGGGGGCAGAGAGCCAACCAGCCACCCCTTTCCTGGGGGAAAGGTCAACCAGCAAGAGCACTATGGCTGGGTGCCATTCCTGTGGCTACCAATTACTGTACAGGGGGCACTGGCTATACAATCCAAGGGGCTCCAAGGGGGAGTGGCCTGCCCAAGACTACCAGACACACTCTCCTCCAGGGCAGAGCCTCCAGTATCGTCTGTAGGGAGCTGAGGAAACCCCTGGAAAGAACTTGTTCCTTTATTGACAACGTGGGATTTACAGTAACTTGTCCCCCAACTTTATAACCCTTACAAAGGCCTTTCTTCTAGGGGTCAAGTTTCCAGGTGCCTCAAGTGGCTAGGAAGGGAAATCTTGAAGGATGTGACATCGGTGGGATGAAAAGGACTTCACCTCTAGTGCCTGGAGTAGGGGCACTTGATCAGGGCAGCAGAACTATGACACCCTCCAGGGTTAGGCTGAGAAAGTGGAGAAGGGTGTCCCTGGGGTGTGAGGAGCCCCAGGGCCATCACTGTGCATGTGTCCTGGCTGTGAGCCCGAAGCTGTTCAAGCTGCCCCCAGAAACCCAGGCTGGGGGCTAAAGGGTAACCGGATCTGAGTGACTGCTAACCAGATGGCAGGGTGCGGGGTACACTGCACAAGGATGGGAGAGAGCCTCTGCTCCCCTGGAAAGTTGTGAGGAAACCGAACTCCCTCTCCTAGAATCAGCCCCCTCCTCTCCCAGAAACCCCCTCACCTCAATTCCCGAGGATCCCAGAGCACCTGATTCTCCCAGCAGGGAGCTAGAGTGAGGAGCAGCCATACAATACAGCCTGGTACCCTGGGGCCATCCCAATCATCGCCTCAGGACACTCTCTTACAGAGGTCCCCAGAAGAACAGGCAGCATTCGAATCTCTTGGGTGCACCTGTTCAAAATGTACATATATTCCTTCTGGAATTCCAGTGGTGATGGGTGCATACCACTGAGAATACACCAAAAACCACTGAACCGTCCACTTTAAAATGGTGAATTCTATGTTATGTGATTTTTCTTTTTTTCGGTCAGTCCTCACCAGAGGATACTTTTTCCATTGCCTTTTTCTTTTTCTTTTTTAGAGAGAGTGAAAAGTGGGGGGGAAAGAAACATCATATGAAAGAGACACATTGACTGGTTGCCTCCCACACTCACCTGGATTGGTGGTGGGGATCAAACCTGCAACCCAGGTACGCGCCCCTGACTGGAAATCGAACCCAAGACCCTTTGGGTGCACAGGCAGACACTCTAACCACTGAGACACACTGGCCAGGGCATTATGTTATGTGAATTTAAGCTCAATTTTAAAAATTGCCCCCAAAATGTACACTGCTATGCCCTGCCCTGGAGATTCTGTTTCAGTAGGCCTGAGCATCTGCATTTAACACATGGCTCCTGGCCAGGACTGGAAACCCTCAACCCTGGATCCTGGTTTCCACATAATGCTGGGTCTGAAAGTTATACATCCTCCCATCAATCTCCTCCGTCCTTTTGCAGATGAGAAGACAGGTCCAGAGCAGGAAAGGGACCCAAAGGTCTTACAGGATCCCACTGAAATTCCAATAATCCTTCCCTAAGAGTCCCTGTGAGGTGAAGCCCCTTGGCCATCATGAGGTGCTGTAGACTCACCTTCTGGCAGATGGGGGGGGGGGACGGGGACACACCGCTTTCTGACTGCCCTGAACAGGGTTTAAAGGGCAAAGACATCCATCTCTCCACCTGGGCCCGAAGGAACCAGAAGGCCAAAGGAGATGGAGACTTTTTTTTTTATTATTGTTATTTTTTAAATACGAATTATTTCCAGCCGGAAGGCAGAGGGATGAGGGCCACTGGAGGCCTCCGGCCACCGGCACCCAGCCAGCCTCGTAAATGTCTGGCAGCTGGAGGGAGACTCAGCTCATTGCTATCGAAATGAGCTCGTTACTGCTAATTTCCTTGGCTCACCAACTGATGTATCCAGTGTGTTCCTGAATCTCCAAAGACAAGTTTCCTACGCCACCCTCAAGGGATCTGCCAAGAGTCATGGAGTGTAGGCGGAACCTTCAGGGTGGCCTCAGTTTCCCCATCCAAAGTGTGGGCAGAAGAAAGAGGAGCAAAGATAGTTCATTCAACTGTAGCTGAGTCAACTGTACTTAGTTCAGGTCAACCTTTCCCCACTGGGCTGTTCATTTCTATGGGTGAAAGGGGAGATGACAGGATAGTACAATCTCACTGTTGCCACTCAGAATAACCCCCACCACTTATCAAGCACCCACCATGTCCCTGGACAGTACCAAGCATTTTGCATATATTATCTTTTTTTCATTTACACAACAAATTGGCAAACAGGACATTTTTATCATTCTCATTTTACAGAAACCAAGATTCAGAGAGTTCAAGAAACTTGCCCAAAGTCACACAGCTAGTGAGTGGCAAGACCTTCCTCTAAAGCCAGTACTCTCTGAAGCAAGAAAAAGAGGCCAAATGTAGCAGGGACGATGCCCACCCTGTAAGCTCACACAATCTAGGTAGCATGTGTGAGGGCTTCTCCTTAGTGCGAGTTCAGAGAAGAGGACTGTCTGCATCACCCTGAATGTGCCCGATCTCATCAGAGATCTTGCCACTCCAACCCGGAGTGACCAGAGAAGGCTTCCCTTCACGCCCAGGGCTGCCAAAGCTCAAAGGAAGGAGTGGGTTAACGCCACCCAAGATGGGTGTCCACCTCCTTGGGCCAGGCTTGGGAAGGAAGCAACAGAGCCCATAGGAGAAGTCAGGGAGCCACAGTCATTGCCTGCCCCTAGGCAGAGCCCTCCTTATGGCCAGGGTTCATTTTCCCACCTGGGAGGCCAGGTGTCCAACTTACGAGCTAGTATGTCAGCCCGGGTTGATCTATAGGCCGGAATAGAGCGAAGCCATCAGAAACAATGTTTATGAAGAGTGTTAACGACATGGGACAATATTTATGTAATGCTGAGGGGGGAAAGGTGGGATACAAAAATCACATTTTTTAAAAGAAAAGAAATTTAAACAGAGTAAGACAAAATGTTAACAGTGGCTCTTTCTGGATGGTAGGATTATGGGAGTATCCTCTTTGCATCTCTCTGCACTTTTCGATGCTTTCCAAATTTTCCATAATAAGCCATGCTTCTTTGAGATCAAAAGCAAACAGGTATGTTTTATGCTAGCCAAAATGATGCCACTGTGGGTGCCCAATCTCTCTCCAAGGTTCCTCAGCACTGCACACCTGCATCCCTGAGCAGCTCCCCGATGACCTGCCCCACCATCTGTGCAGAGGACCAGGGAGCTGCACTGGGAAAGACAGCCTGGGTAACGCTCGTTCTCTCCAGGAGGCCCTGGGAGTGGCAATCTGAGGCCCCAAGAAGATAGACACATATACCAGATGTTCACCGGCCACCTCTAGTGCCTGGAAGGCTGCCAGGTTGAGCAATCCACACCCGAGTTCTACTTGCAGACAGGTGAGAGGCTTAGCTCCCCAAAGGTGATACAGGACCAAGAGAGGGATGTCTGTGAATGCAAAGCATGGACGAAAATATGCCACATAAATATTCCTAGCACCCACCGTCCATGACCTCAAAAATAGAGGTGCCCCACAAGCTGCCAAAGTGTCTGGCCTTCTTCTACATTTCAACCCATTTGAACCTGTTCTCTGGTCCCGAGTATAGCCAGTGCTCCCATACCCACCCCAACCCCTTGGAGGGGATTGATGGTAGGAATGCTCCCTAGACAAAGCAAAGTTGTTTGTGAACATTGGGAAGTGTCTGGGAGTGGAACATGGAAAAGTGGTTCTCATAAGATGTTAGGTGGGGAGGGCAGAAAGGACAAGGTTATCTTCCATGCCACTGCATTACAACAACGTGAAAATATGAACAAGATACTGAAGGACAGAGAGAAAACTGAGCATGGCAGTCAGTGCGGAATGATCAATTTTTTTTCTATTTTCTGAACTTCCTAAATCATTGTGACTCTTGTTTCACGCACTATTTTCATGGGAGTGACATGAAGATAGATTTATAAAAGTGGCCCCTATGTACCATCACCCTATATTCCATTCGGAGCCTGAGTCCGGTGACACCCCCTCTCCTGCACACATCCAGCTGTGCCTTCCCCACTCACTTGTGTCCAATTTTCCTTGGCTCCTTGGTCCTATCTGTCCCACAAAATGATTGCTCACTAAGGGTGTCCCCCAGCCAATGTAAAATAGCGACTCATTGTATATTTTCAACAGAACTGAATGTGAGGCTTTAAAAAGCCATTCTCCTTTTGCAAGATGAAGGCAGTTCTATGAATGGACAGTGGTGATAGCTGCACAACAATGTGAATGTACGTGATGCCAATGAGCCGTACACTTAGAGAGGGCTAAAGTGGCCAATTTTATGTTATGCGTATTTTACAATTAAAAACACACACAATTATTTTAATACCCAAAGAGCAAGTACCCGGTCTCCGCCTCTCTCCTCCCCAGCCCCTTGGCCTCCTTCTGGGCCACGGCCCCTTCCAAAGGCGGGAGGCTTCACTCCTCACTTCCCTGTTTATCCAGCGGAGTTCTGGGAAGCAGAGAATCGGCCCAGGCCGGCTGGGGCCTGGCTCCAAGGCTCCGGGTTTGCCACAGGGGCCTTTTTCCACCTACCCAGGCCCAGAGCTGGCACTGCGTGACTTCCTGGCTCACTTGCTTTTTTCTTCCCTCAAGTCATTATAAACCTGTTTACCTTTGGGCTCTCAGGGCCTAGGCTCCAGGCAAACAAACTTAGATGCCAGCTCACAAGAGCAGCAGCAGGAAGGGGGGACTCTACTGGAGACAAGAGGGTAAGGAGCAAAGATGGGACCGAACTTTCTCAGACACGCCAAAAAAAAAAAATCCTTCCTTTTCCCTCCAATTCCCATTTTCCAAGTGCCTCCCCACGCCAGGCACCATATTCAGACATGGAGATGTACCAAGGTAAAAATACAGGGGGCCAGCAGACCCCTCACTCATTCCTGCTAAGAACTGAACTGCTATCGCTGAGTCTACGCCATGAGTCAGTGGAGGACAGGGAGGTCAGCTCTGCTGTGAGGGTCCGAGCAAGCTCAGAGAGGAGGTTACATGAGTTGGACGGACCTTCAGAAGGAATAGGAGTTGGCCAGGTGGACAAAACAGCTTGGTAGGCATTCCAAGTAGAGGGGATAGCAAAGGCTTAGGGGCTGTGAGAGAGCCTAGCATGCTGGCAGTCTGGGACAGGGCCTAGTGCGAGGCTGAACTTTCTCCTGCCATGGGACGATGCTGAATTGGAGAGGGTGACAAAAGGGCTCCCTGCTTCTCCCTAGCACATTCCTCGGCTCAGGGCAGGGGCTCTGGGTACTTTCCAGGTGACAGAGGGCTCCCTTTTGGTCTCTGGTGGACTCCTTCCCACATTCATGAACAATGAGAGTGGGGAGTCCGGGCCAGTGATCCTTGGCCCTGGTTGCATGTTAGATTCACCTGTGGAGCTTTAAAAAACTACTGAGGGGAGGAGGAATCCACAACAGGGACTCTGATTTCATTAGTCTGGGGTAGGGCCCAGGAATCAGTAATTTTCAAATTACTGATTTGAAAATTCAGTGATTTTCAAATGCCCAGGTGATTCTAATGGACTCTGCTTTCAGGCAGCAGCCTAATGAGGCCCTGGCAAGATACTACCTCCAAAAACCTTGTCAGTGCTGTACCTACTGGAGTTGAAAACCATAAGCTTTGGCGTCAGCCCCAAACTGAGTATGAATCTTAGCTCTCCACCACTTACAATTAAATGCCCTAGGAAGGGTTGTCAGGTAAAACACAAGATTCCCAGTTAAAGGCTGAATTTCAGTTAAACAATGAAAAACGTTTTAGTATAAGTATTTCCCAAATGCTGTGTGGGGCATGCTGAGACTTACATTTGTTGTTGTTTATCTGAAATTCAAACATAACTGGAACCTTTTGTTTTTATTTGCTATATTTGGCAACCCTAGACCTAGGGCTAGTTAATTAACTTCTCTGAGTCTCAACTTCCCCATTTGTCTCAGGGAAATAACCTAGGTCAAAGGCAGTGAGATACTTGGCATAAAGCCAATGCTCAGTGGGTGGAAGTTACCTTTTCCTTCCTTCTCACAACCTCGTTTCACTAGCAATTTTATTTTTCATTATGAAAAATGTCAAGCATACACCAAAAGTAAAAAGAATAGTAACAATAGCCCGGCCAGCGTGGCTCAGTAGTTGAGCATCGACCTATGATCCAGGAGATCTCAGTTCGATTCCTGGTGAGGGCACATGCCCAGGTTTCAGGCTCAATCCCCAGCAGGGGGCGTGCAGGAGGCCTATCAATGACTCATCATTGATGTTTCTCTCTCTCTCTCCCTCTCCCTTCCTCTTTCTGAAATCAATAAAAGACATATTAAAAACACACACACACACAGAATAGTAACAGCCCTTATATAGGTCCACGTGGTGGATGCTGTTACATGTCCCCCAGGTCCCCTGTATTCCCAGCTACTAGGAGATTTGGCTGCCACTGGTTCACAGATGCCCTTTATTGGGAGAACTGTCGTGGGTCAGGTGATTATAACCCCCCGACACACGTGGGGTGTGTGTGTATGTGTGCGCGCGAGTGGGTATGCCAACAGTCAATGACTAACTGACATGGGAACAAAAGGCTGACCCTTGCCTCAAGGTGTGACCAACTCTGTGGTGCCGTTCCTGCCCCAGAGCTCCCTGTGGATCAGGCTGAGGCTGGACTCCAGCTGAGGCCACATGCTTGCTGCCCATCCTGCTTCCCTCACTCACTTCTCCTGAGAAAACCCCTTCCCCAAAAAACCACATGCATCCAAATCTGCATCTCAGGCTCTGCTTTCAAGAACTCAGCCTAGCTAAGGCTCACCCATTCAACATTTATCAGGATTGCTTCACTTAGCCCCCTGTATTTAGTTATTTGCTTATTTGTTTTGGCTAAAGTACTTCATATCATTTCCCCCTACATCTTCATTATGCATCTCTAAAAAAATATGGGCAGTTAGGTTTTGACTTCCTTCCCTGATTTCCCTCCCAAAGGGGAAGGCTCTTGTGGGGGAAAGAGTCATAACTCCCAGCGATGCCAAGGGACAGAGACCAGAGGCCAACCAGGCAGGCAACAGGCCATCCACTCTGGCTCCAGTCCAGCCCTGGGCTATGGCGTGGTTTTGGTGGCAGCAGGCCCTGGTCACCCCAGGTCCCACCTCTTTTGTGTGGATCAAGAGCTCTGGGACAGTGTCCCAGCATCCTTTTGGGGATGCTGCCAGGGTCTAAGTTTCACTCTATCCTTAAAGAGGGGGACTTCGTGGAAAGGCCAGCTGAGCCATGGCTATCCACTGGCCAAAGGCCCTGCCCGCCCTTCTGCCTGGACCCTGGGCAGTCCCACCAACCAGGAGGCACAGCTGCAACGGCCCACATTCTCCATGCCAAGGAGCCTTCTATGGCAGGAGGTACCACAGATGAGACAAAGGGCACACCAATCTTTTAGTTATAGTGAGATACACATAATATAAAATAACCATTTTTAAGGGTACAGTTCAGCTGCATTAAGTACACTCACAGTGTTGTGCCACCATCATCACTACCTAGTTCCAGGACTTTTCACCCCCAGCAGAAACCCTGTGCTCATCAGCACCTCTTCCTTATCACACCAGCTCTTGAGTTAGGAGGAAAGTTGAGTCTGAATCACAGTCCTTCACTTGCTACCTGTGTGACTCTGGTAGATAAATGAAACCTCTGTGAGTCTCAGTTTCTTCATCTGTAAAATGGGTTGATAACTCACAGAGGGGCTATGAAAATTAAAGCTAATGAACACTGAATGCTAATGAGCACTGAATGCTCTATTAAGTAAAGGCCACAGGGGCTCTGATGGCCAAAGAGGCTCTTCCCCTTCCTTTTTCTCTCCTCCCTGCTCACACTCTTCAGGCTCCTGAATCATCTGCAGTGACTGGGGGAGAGGAGGTTGCTTCTCACTTCCAGAGGCAGAGTATCAGGAATGAGCACTAATGGCTTCTAGTGTTTTCCCCTAGCCATGGCCAGACCCCAAAGAGTTACAAAGGCCTTTAAACTCCACACTCGGGGTGAGGTCAGCCAAAACCCAAGCACAGTGCTTTTATACTTTGAAAGCAGCCAAACGTGAACTGGCCACTCCTGAGGGTCACAGCTCCTGGCCACCTTCTGGCAGCAGGCACTGATGGCCGCCTCTCCAGCCTTTCTCCCTCCTCCCCTCCCTCCTGGCTGTGGCAATGGTGTCTCCTCCCAGTCACCATGCTGTGCTGTCTTCCCCCAGGCCAAATCCAGGGTCTTGTCCTCTCATCATCTGCTGTGCGAGTCAGGGCAAGTGTCTTGCACTCCCAGTTCTGTGAAATGAGAGGGTTTCCTAAGATAAAGACTCAGCTCTCTTCTAACTCTACCATCCTGTAGATGATGTGAACCAAGCTCAGAGCTGGAAGAGATCTCACCAGGTCATCTGATCCACTTCTCTCCATTGCTTTCCACTGTGCAGACAGGAAACTGTCACCCAAAGCCTTAGGCAACTCAAGATGTCACATCTGTCTCGGTAGGATAAAATCACACTTGACTATCTTAGGGAATGGCATAAGGCAGAAGTGATGTTTCTGAGAGTCCAGGAGGAAAAAAATCTCCACTTTGCAACTCTTCCTTTGAAACACGGTACCCAATGCAAAGCACAAGAGACATTAAAATCCTATGTAACCAAGGTCAATATATAAAAATTGTATTTTTATATTCTAATAATAAATAACTGCAGTATGTTTTACAGTTTATAATAGTACCAAGAAATGTGAACCACACTGGTATAAATTTAACAATAATGTGAAGGATCTGTACTCTCTGATTAGAGAAATCAAAGACCTAAATGTATAGGGCTATACCACATTCATTGATTAGAAAACTCAATATTGTCAAGATGTCAGTTCTGCCCAAACTGATCTATGGATTCAATGCAAACCTAATCAAAATCTTAGCAGACCTTTTTGTAGAAATCAACAGCCGATTCTAAAATTAATATGGAAATGAAAATGCCTTGAATAACTGAAACAACTTTGAAAAAGAGTAAAGCTGCAGTAAAATCAAGATAGTGCAGTACTAGTAAAAGGATGGATACATAGACAATAAAACGGAATATAATCCAGAAAGAGAACACATATGACCAATTAATTTTTGACAAAGAGGTCAACATAACTCAAAAGGGTAGTCTTTTCAACAAATGGTACTAGAACAATCAGACCTCCATAAAAAAAGAAAAGAACCTAGACCCTTATCTCATATACAAAAATTAATTCAACATAATTATAACCCTTAATGTAAAACCTAAAACTATAAAATTTCTCGGAGAAAATCTTTGTGACCGGTCCTAGGTTTGGCAACGCTCTTCATACAACACAAACGAAAAGAAACAACTAATATATTGGACTTCGAAAACATTAAAAACTTCCGTTCTTCAAAAGTCTCCATTATGAAAACAAAAAGACAAACCACAGACTGGGAGAAAATAGTTACAAAACACATCTTTTAAAGGACTGAAAGCCAGAATATATAAAGAACTTTCAAAATTCAGTAGGAAAGCAACTCACCCAATATAAAAAATATGGAAAGATCTGAACAAACATTTCATCAAAGATGTACAGTACAGCTGGCAAATAAATATATGAAAA
Organism: Miniopterus natalensis; assembly: GCF_054644295.1. Classification (NCBI taxonomy): domain Eukaryota; kingdom Metazoa; phylum Chordata; class Mammalia; order Chiroptera; family Miniopteridae; genus Miniopterus; species Miniopterus natalensis. Next base: position 40,106,817 of record NC_142081.1, read on the forward strand.
GATGTTTGACCTCATTAGTCACTAGGAGAATGTGAATTAAAACCACAATGAAACGCCACTACACATCTATTAGAATAAGCCAAATAAAAATAAACTGGCCATACCAAATGCTGGTGAGGATGTAGAGTAACTGGAACTCTCACACACCACTGGTGAGATTGCAAAATGGTACAACCACCTTGGAAAACCATTTGGCAGTTTTTTATGAAGTTAAGCATACCTTTAACCATACACCCAGCAATCCTACTCCTAGGTATTTACCCAAGTGATTCAAAACTTATGTTCACACAAAAACCTGAACACAAATGTTTATAACCAAAAACACTGGAAATAACCCAAACATCCATCTATGCAACAACACAGATAAATCTCAAATTATTATTGAGTTAAAGAAAAAAGTATAAAAGGTTATTGCTGTATGATTACATTTGTAGGATATTCTAGAAAATGCAAAACCATAAAGATGGAAATCAGATGTGTGGTTACCAGCAGCTGAGGTTGGGGTAAGAGCTGACCACAAAGGGGCACCAAGGAACTTTTTGGGGCAATGGAAATGTTTTGTATTTTGATAACAGTAACACAACTGTCAAAATTCAAAGAATGATACACTTCAAAAAGTGTTACTATATGTAGATTGTATCTTAATAAACCAAAACAAACAACACACCTTATGCAGCCTCATGAGGACTTGTCTTGTTCCTCCAATCAGTCTGTGAACTCACTGATAGAATGTGAGGGTGACTCCGGCCTAGACAGGTAAAGTAACTTGTCCAAGGACACAAGCTCTGGAATCAGGCTGATCTGGGTTCAAACCCACCTTTACCACTTATTAGCGGGTTGCCCCTGGGCAAATTACTTCTCCTGAGACTCAGTTTTCTCATCTGAAAAATGGGGGTATGTAATTAACAGAACCTACCCTATTGGGACTGAATGAGCTTAAGGAATACGAAACACAGTGTCTGCTACATGTTTTGCTCTCAAATTTTAACCATTATTTTTATTACTTCTTCTACTGCTATTGTGGTTATTACTGTGAAAGAGCCTGGACTGAGTTGCAGGCTCCAATCCATGTCTTCATGCACAAGGTGGGCAAATAGCAGACACCAGGGACACCAGTGTCCCTGAGGGGCAGAGGTGGACGCAGGCCCTGGCCAGAAGGCACTCATTCAGTCTGGTTGGGGACAGCAGATAAATTCAATGCAATCAATTCACTGCAAGGGAGTAGTACAGAGATGAAAAGTACTGAAAGTTCAGAAGAGAGAAGCACAGTGGGCTGTGCAATCCCTGGCAGTTTCCTGTAAAAGGAAGACTTTTAAAAGTGAGCTCCAAAGGACAAATCAGGTGTAATTAAATCAAAGGAAAGGAGCTATCAGGAAGGCAGACCATCAGAAATTCCCTCTACCCCTAACTTCTTCCCCACCTATCCCTGGCAAAAGGCAGCAGGCAGCCCGCAGCCTTAGCATTTCCTTCCAAGGAACAGGCCTGGGCCAAGGGCAGGGCTGGGCATGACAGCGCAGTCAGGCACCACGCGTCAGCCAGGCACCCACATGTGTCCCCACATCTGGGCAGGAGGCTCCAGAGGAGGGCTGGCAGGGCATGCTGGGCTTTCATTCCCCCCCCCCTTATTCCCATGGACCTGAATTTGGGCTTGTCTGGGGAGTGTTTTCTTAAGCCCAAGTGTTTTTCCTGCAGCTCAGGCCGCCCCCTCCCTGCCCCTCCTGGCCTCGCCTGGAGTGCCAGGCCAGTGAACCGCTGCCTGGCTGGGCCGCAGGCCGCCTTTGATGGGCACCCCTCCCCAGACTTCAATGTCGCTGTGTGCACGGCCCCTTTAATAAGTTATTTCCGTGGAAAACCCTGGTAACTCCGTTGTGAATCAAGCCTATAAACACCTCAAACCCATCAAAGCACCCAAGAAAGGAAGGGGGTGGGCAAGGGAAGAAAATCTCTTACGGTAACTCACACACTGCTCCCTCATACAGGCCTAGGTGGCTTGTTGTCAGAGGCCCCGCTGGGGTTGAGCCAGCCTGCTGAAAAAAATGACATGCCACCCCAAAGTCCAGGGAGCCAAAGCACCAAAGGACACTGCCTGTTTGTGTGTTCTGGGGACGATGCGAGAGGAGAGTCCTGACCCAACACCCAGCAAGATTTACAGCCCGGAGAGGCAAACCCAACCGGCTGCTCCAGGGCTCCAGGAATTTAATGTTTTGGCTACCGGTGCAAGACCCAGTTTATTGGAAACATACTTCTTTTCTAATGTTTGGTTTCCTTTCACTCTTTTCTCCTTTTTGTTTTTCCCAGAGTGCACTGCCCAGGACCTTCAGAAAGGATATGGGGCTAAAATCCTGCCTCAGGGGTGAAGGATGGAGGAGTACAGGACCTGAATTCCTTGGAGTGGCGGGCTAGGCACCACCTCCACATGGGCAGGGGCTCTGGACGCTGAGCAGGAAGACCCAGGTCTAGACTGAGCTCTGCCACTTGGGAGCTGTGGGGCCAAGGACAGGCACTGCCCCTCTCAAGGTCTCAGGTAAAATGGGGGGAATCAATCAAAACCCCCCTAGAAGAGTTTCTGACTGAACACTCTGGCCTTGGACAACAGTCCAGCAGAGCATGGAATAAAGCTGACCACACGATTAATGTGGAGCCCAGTGATTCCACTCCCAGGTGTACACCCAACAGAAGTGTGTCCTTATGTTCACAGAAAGGCCTGCCCAAGAATATTTATTGTAACATCATGGGTAGGAGCCAGAACATGGGAACTACCCACGTGCTCGTTAGTAGTGAAATGCATACATTAGAGTAGGAGAACCGTGGTCTGTGCCCAGAGAAAATTATCCAGCAATGAATGAGTGATCACAGGTGTCCCAACAATATGGATGGGCTTTGCAAACAGTCTGTTGAGTTACAGAAGAACCCACAGGATTGGTGTCGCCAGAGATGGGGTGGAGGGTGGTGTGTGTGAGATGGTCAAAAGGTACAAACTCCCAGTTGTAAGATAAGTAAGTTCTGGGGATGTAACGTACAACACAGTGACTCTAGTTAACACTGATGTATGGTATATAGGAGAGTGTTTAAGAGTAGATCTTAAGAGTTCTCATCACAAGAAAAAAAAAATTGTAACTCTCTGTGGTGATGGCAGTTAACTAGACTTATTGTGGTGATCATTTTGCAATATATAAAATATCAAATCATGATGTTGTACACCTGAAAACTAATACGATGTTACGTCAATTGTATCTCAAGTAAAAGAAACATTTTTTTAAAAAGATTCACAGTGTGTACTCCATTTGTACCAGGTTCCAAAGCAGGAAAACTAGTCTATGGTGTTTAAGTCAGAATAGAGCTCAGCTGCCCGTGAGGGTCAGGGAGTGGCTGGAGGGGAGCCTGAGAGGGGGTGTCTGACACTGTGTTCTGTTTCTTGATGTGGGCAGTAGTTACACAAATACCTGTGATTTGAAAACATTGTTCACTTGTGGTGCTTGTGATTTTCTGCATATTGTGCATCAATAAAAAGTTAACATTAAACAAACAAAACTCTACACTCGTGGGCCATACAAACTTATTCTCTAAGGCTGCAGTCAATCCATCTATCAATCAAAAGAACTTCTGGGACATGCAGCTGCAGCCCACCCCAAAGGAAAAGTCCGGCCCTCCCTGAGGCGGCATTCGAGACCTCCCTATGGGCCTCACTGCTTATTGCCCTGCCGGGATCACTCCCTTCCTAGAACCACTGCCTTCGCATCGCCTTGCCTTCACCCAGCAGTTCCGGGCGCCGGGGCTGCCCTTTCCCCTCAGCCTGGCGAAACCTTCCTCCTTCAATTCCAGCTCCACTCCCAGCTCACACTGTTCACTCAGGAAACAGCATTCACCCTGCCTCTCTCTAGGGTTACATTAGATTCCAAGGTTATCTTCTTCTTCATGCCTTTATATTCTTCATGCTAACACTTGGTTACCAATTCACTTAATCATTTGCTGAAAACTGAGTGTGTTCCAGGCACTGTGCTACCTACGGTGCATACGGGATCTCCAAGGCATCCACAAGATGTTGCCCAGCCCCCTTGTCAGAAATGGAGTGAAAGGAGGCTGCAAAAGGGAAGCTACGTGATCTAGACCACAGGTCTGTCTGGCCCCAAAGCCTGGGCTTTTCACCCTGACCCCTTGAGTCCCCAGCACCCTCCTGTCACCTGTACCCCTCACAACACACCCTACTACTCCAATGTCTAGAAGCAGGTCTGGGCAGAGCTGAGTGGCTCATTTAATTTTTAGTAAAGCTGTTCAGACCCAAGGGAAGTGTCAGGGCAACAAGGAGGGTGTGAGGGCCCAGGTGGGGCTGGCCCAGCTTTCTAGAGCAATCACAGAGAGCCCACCTTCCTGGGAAGACGGAAACTACAGCATCTCCCGAGAGCAGGTCAAACACTCGCCTTCCACTGAGTGTGTCTGAGAAAATCACTCTTACCACCTCACAGACTCAGCTTTCTCACCCGAAACCTGGAAGTTACAAGACCTACTTCACCAGGTCGTGGCAAGAAACAAACGTGTAGGCACTTGGTGACCCTCAGAGGGACAGTCCGATGTGACCTCACTGGTGGTGCTCTCCTACTGCTAACTCCCAGAACACACATCACAGCTGAAGGGACCGGAGCCCGGGCAGTTCACAAACAAAGCGGCCACTTTAAGATGCCATGTGTGCCCATCCCGAGAAGTGACCAAGTACAGGCTGGGGGCCCAGATACAGAAAGGGCTCCTGCCTTGAGGGGAAGATGGCTGGATGCTCTAGGTCTCTTCCAGGTTCATCCAAACCTAGATTTTCAGCCCTGGCTGCCAATCAGAATCACCTGCGGAATTTTTTAAAATCCTGAAGGCCCATCCTCCCCAACCACTTCTGGAATGGGGTCTAAGCTATTTAAAAAGTCTTCACAGGACTCTGTGCAAAGAGGGCTGAGAACAAATGAGTTAGACTGACTGGCCTATTTACGGATGGAGAAGCAGAGTGGAAACAATTTGAGGTCACCAAGAGGTGTAAGACAGAACCAGGACTGGGGCCTGGGTCTCTTGGCCCCAGGTGTGGAACTCCTGTATACTCAGAGGAAGCCCCTGGGGCTCTCTCCAGCCTTTCCCTGTGAGGAGGGGGACTGGCACCTAAGACACAGCTGAACAGCAGGTAGGAGGAGACGGAGTCTGTGTCCCCAAGCGTCTGGGCCCTCTCAGTCCTCCCCAGCTCCTCTCTCAGGTCAAACAGCAGCAGAGGCTCCAGAGGCAGGGCTCCTCCACCCCAAATCAGGGTCTCCTTGAGCCTGAGACAGACAACATGAGCTGAAAGTCCAGAGGTGTGGAGAAGCTGCAGCCAATCTATGAGTCACAAACACAATCCCAACATCCACTGCACACCAAGCCCCGAGCTGGGTGCTTCATGGGGAAGACGCTGGCCCTGCCCTCAGAGTCAAGCATCCCAAGCCCCATTCTCATCATCTGCCCTCTGAGAGCTGCCTGGAGTCCTTGCTTTGGAAACAATGTCCCCTTTTCTCCTGTGACCTTGCGGGCATGCCTGGGAGGGACCTAAAACCTAAGGCCCAGAGCAGACATGTGGTTAGCGGAAGACCACACAGCCACTGAGTGGAAGGTTGGGTCCCAACATGAGGGCTGAGGTGGGTAGGCTCTCAGGGCCAGACATAAAGCAGTGGACAGGAGGGCTGAGGAGGTGAGTCGAGAAAAGCAGAAGGGTGGGAAGACAGTTCGGGACTTCCTGGGGCACATACACCCTGACTGGCTGACTCAGACAGACTGCTTACAAAGGTGCCTGCTGGATGCCCCATTTCACCCTGTTCATCCCAAGAGGCTGGAACAAGAGCATGAGCCAGAACAGCTGTACTCTGCCCCTGTCCCTCTCCCAACATACCCCACTGACCACACCTGCCCAGCAAAGCCCCTCCCCTTAGCTGTTTCCCAGGACGGATGAGCAGCCCCACCGGACCCCTCCTGATTTCAGGCCATGTGACTGTGACCGAGCCCACCTCTCCACCCTCTCCCAGCTCTGTCCAGTGCTGGCACTACCCTGGGCACTCAGAGAGATCAATACGGCTTCCAGGCTCCTATCTCTGAGCTATCACCTCTCCTTTAAAACATCAATTAAAGTCTCAGCAATGATTTACCTTGCAGTCTGGGATCCTGACTTGGACGTCTGCTCCAGACCTGAGGCCTCTGCTTTTCCAAACCCAGAAACTTCCGCCCTAGGGTAAGGGCGGCATCACTCCCTCAGACCAGGTGGGCCCCTGCTTGGTAGAAGTGCCAGTCCCCAAGGCCTGACTCACTCTAGCTGGGGGTTCCAGGCCCTGACTTGGGGGGGGCAGGGAAAGGCCTGTGAACACCAGGAATTCTTTCCACAAGGGCAACTGGAAAAGCCATGCATCTCCGCTTCCCTTGGCAGCCAAGGGCCACGGAGGGAGAATGTTTAATATAAAAACATCTGACAAAGTACCTTCGGGATATATTTTTTGCATCAAAGAAGAAGCTCTTGGCAACAGCTGCTCTACCCTGACAAGGAAACTTTCGAGTGCAGCTCCCGATTGTTACAGACGCCCGTGGAAAGCATGCCAGCAGGGACAGGAGGAAGGCGAGCCAGGGGCCTGGCAGACAGATGGTTGTGATTAGGCTGGATGCAACCAAGTGCATTTTCTGGAATTTCAAGTCTCCTGAGAAAATCTGCTGGTTCCCCCGTGATGCAGGCTGCCCGAAGTATAGGGGCCGTCTGCCTCCAGCGCAGAGTCAAGCAGCCCTGGACAAGCAGAGGAGTCTTCCTCAGCCCAACAGCCTCCTCTCAGAAGCCTATCCACCCACCATCTCACTGGTCATTCATTTATTCATCCAGCAACCATCCTACGAACAGAGGATGACAATTGTACATACTGAATCTGGGGTAACCAGGGACACAGAAGCCCCCAAGAAGCCAGACTATGTGAGTCCTATATCTTTCAGGGGACAGAGAGGACACCACGCCAGATACTGGGGAACCAACATGGGCCAGACTGACTGAGTTCTGATCCCGTTCTACTGCTTTCTAGCTGGGTAACCTTGGGAAAGTTATTTTACTTCTTCAGGCCTCAGTTACTCTCCTTTAACAGGGCTAACAAAAGTGGCTACTTCGTGGGAACTGTGTGGAGGATTCCATGAGTGATTATGTGTATGGCCCCCACTTAGAGAGTACCTGGCACAGAGCTGTGTTAGCCATGATTCTTTAATATGTGTTCTGATCTTTCTGTCTTTATATGTTCTCTCTCTCTGGATCTCTTTATCCCAGGCAAAAAGTCATTTAATTATTCCACAGTGACCTCTGTCTATGGGCTAGGCCCTGTGCTTGATGCCAGACAAGTTCCAGAGCCCCTTCAGGACCAACCATATCCCAAAGTTCCCCTGGCCCCAGTGACCACAGTCCCTCTATTCCAATCCATTCCTCCAGATTCAAGATACCCTCTCTGGATTCATCTTTCCCTATTCCCTCATTCCTCACAGATTAACCTAGGTACAAAGAGCACATGGTGCTATTGCACACCTCCCTGTTTCTGCATAAGCTGTTCCTTCTATCTGACAGGCTGTCTATACCCTGGTGTATTCTTGGTGAACTCTTAGTCATCCTACAAAACCCAACTCAGATTCGCTTTCTTCTTGAAGCTTTCCCTGAACACGTCATTTCCACCCCAACAGAGTCCTCTGCTCCTGTTTCTGTGCTGGTGCTAAATTGTGCCCACAGCTCACAGCACTTAACACAATCACTCATCATTCCTTGTTTGCTATTTCCCCTTCTAGACCATCAGCTCCTCAGGGAAGGGTCTTCACTCTGACACTGGCATACAGTAGGTTCTTAATAAATGTTCGATACATTGACCTGTCACCCCAAAGCCTACAGCCAGGAAACATATCAGCCCTGGGGTCCTTTCGTTAGAGACCCCAGAGGATGTAAAAGCTGGTGATCTCTAGTAAGTCCGTTGCCCTCTCTGGGCCTTGGATTCTTCATTGGTCAAGGGTATTCCCATTCCATTCCCCAAGCTTTAGTGCTTTAGAAAAGGGGGTGGGGGGAGATCTAGAACACCAATCCTCTCCCTCCACATGGTCTTGCCCCAGGCCTTAGTTTTGCTTTGGGACAATGATGAGAAGCTAAGATGCTGTAGGCCAGAAGCTCCATCTCTCCACATAACCCCTCAAGGCTCAGGAGCTGGAACCCACTGCCTAGAATACATGAGCACCAAGGGGCCCCTGAGATCAGTGACCCACTGTACAGCTGAGCAAACTGAGACTAGAAAGTGAGGAGCTTACCTGAGGTCACAGCAGGATAAAGGGAAAGGCCAAGCCTGTAACCCACTCTGGCTTTGTGGTAAACCCCATATCGCTTCATGGCCAACAAGGCTGCCCAGAACCCCTCCAGCACTGCCTGTTCTTCCCAGGACTGCTGAAGTCACCTTTATCACTCCTGCCCTTCACCCCTCACCACCTCTATTCCAACTTCAAACAACCAGTCCAGGGAAAATGGGTCCCTTTGTGAAATACCCAGGAGGCTTTAAGGAGGTAAGAAGGCTCTTTTTTTCTTTGGCTGGTCAAAGCTAAGAAATGGAAGGCATAAGTTCCAAATGCTGCCGATTTTGGAACCAGAGGTGAGTGCTCTTTCTCCCCCACTCCCGCCCCAAGAGAAGGCAAGGAGTCTGAAGCCATTTCTCAACTGGAAGTGACAAGCTGGTCCTGGCCCAGGAGTTCACGGTCAGTCCTGAAACCTACCCCCAGGCTGGAGCCTGACTTGGGAGGTAGGCAGAGTGGATGTGGGCCATACTCAAGGGCCAGCTCTTAACCCATGGGGACCAATCTAGGTTCACATCTAATTGTGTCAGGACACCAGAAGGCCCAAACTACAGGTAAAACGTCCTTCTTACTCTTTAAAACCAAACAAACCCTCTTTTTAGCTAAAACTTTACCCACCTGCCCACTCATCATGCAGTGGACCTGGACCCATAGGCAATGAGCACTACCATACATCAGGACTGAGCACCACCATGTACAGCAATGGTACCCAGGGTGTGATCAGTTTGTAAAAATTCACTGAGCTGCCCTGGCTGCTGTTGCTCAATGGTTACAGCACCAGCCCACGGACCAAAGGATCACGTGTTCAATTTCCAGTCAAGGGCACGTACCTGGGTTGCAAGTTCTACCCCACGCCAGTTGAGGCGGGTGCAGGACGCAACCAATTGATGTGTCTCTCTCACATTGATGTTTCTCTCTCTCTCTTTCCCCCTCCTACCTTTCAACTCTCTCTAAAAATCAATGGAAAAATATCCTTATGTGAGGATTAACAAAACAAAAATTCACTGAGCTGGACACTTACCTGTGCACTCTGTGTATTAATAGTAAAAAGTTTGTAATAAATATTACCAAGGCCCTGGCCTCCCCTTGCCTTATCTCCCACCAACACCTGGTGCTTTGCTTCCCAACCCCTCTGACCTCCTTTGGCTTTTTAACATCAGGCTGTTTTCACACCTCCAGGCCTTTGCGCCTGCTATTTCTTGGACCTGGAACGTCTCCCACCCCCAAATCGTACCTCTTTGGAAGACTCCTATTCATCCTATAAAACCCAACTTGGATATCATCTCTTCCAGGGAGTCTTCCTGGACCACCTCCCCAACACACCAAGAGTCAATCACTAATCCCTTTTTCCTCTGGATTGTCTCTTACACTACTTCTCATTACTACTGTTTGTGTCTTTACCTGTCTGTTTCTTGAAGGCTGAGATGATATAATTTTTATCTCTGTGCCCCCAGACCTAAGCACAGGGCCTGGCTGCCCCAAAGTCCTACAACTAAGAAAAGGCACAGCTGGGACTTAAACCCAGGGTCCTCTGGTGCACAGTCCAATGCTATTCAGTCCACCTTGTTATAGAGGCTCAGCACACACTGACCTGGACTGAGCACTTTGGAGAGCGAGGACCTCAAAGATCTGTTAGATGAGGGCATCTGAGAGCATGCTTGGGCCCTAGAATCAGGAAGCAGCAGGAGACAATACGGTATCAACACACTCCTCTCCCAGCTTCGGTAGGCACTGAAGATGAACATTAAACAGCATCAACCCCAAAAGGTATCTATTCAGGGACCACTGGGGGGAAAGCTGGCAGGTGGGTGGGCAGCATGGAGTCACTTAGGTAATAAACTGGCTCTACTTGCTTATGCTTGCTGTGTGGCCCTCTGCCACTCTCCTACCCTCTCTGAGCCTCTGTTCCCAAACTCTGTCAATCTACAAAATGCAAGAGCACTAGAGAAGCATCTGTGCCCTCAAGGAACTTACAGTCTGACTGGTGGAGAAAATCCAGCTGAGACCCCAACTTTCCACGTGGTCCTGCATACCTCCCTTCCTTCCCTAGGCCTTCTCCTCTTTAAAATGAGGGACTCACCCTTGCTGATGCAGCTCTAAAGAAACCAGCATGCTCCAAGGACTGAAAAATTGGTACAGACATCCTAGGTTAGCAAAAGGGACAGCCCGGTCCCCATGACAGGCAGCTTACAACATGGTTTGCACACAGCGGGTGCTTCATAAGGCGCTTGAACTGTTTGTTATCCAATAGGCACTAGAATAGGATACCAGAAAGAAGCCCCTGGTTTCTAAAGAAGTCTGCTCAGTGCTGCACCACCTCCCCACAGCCCCCCTACGTGTAGAGTCAGGCAGGCGTGGCTTCTACAGCAGCCCCACCACTTCAGGCTCCCATTAAAGGACCCAGAACCCACTTAGCACCCAGCACCAAGCCTGGCCTGGCTGTTCCTTGTATCACGGAGCACAAAGCTCCTTGTGTTCTGCCATTCTGTTCCTCCAGCCTAGAGTACTGAAGAGCTGAGAGAACCCTGTCTTCCTCAGAATGGCCATTCCCATGCGGCCCTTCATCCTGCAATTCTTTGAATTATGGCATATTCTGCCTTTAAATGGACAAGGGTTGTCTACCAGTTACTTACACCTCAGTATGAATTTAACTAGCTAATCTTGCTCTCCTCCCAGAACTAAACTGAAATCAAGGAAATAGGACAGGGGTGGAGATTTTGCAGAGAGAAAGAGGATGGCCTGAGGGGGCTTTAGACAGTTAGGGGGGAAAGGCCCCAGGCCCTGTGTTAGGCAAGGAACCCAGAGTGTCAAGCTTGGCTCTAGGAGCTAAATTTGGAGGTGATGTAGATATCAGATGAGAATGTTATGTCAACCACTCAGCAGAGACTGAAACAAGACAGTCTCCTGTTTGCCAGCCCCTATCCTGCCCACCCCCCACTGATGCGTTCACGCCTGCCTGGCTGTGACTGAGCCTCAAAATTCCCACCATTCCTTCTAAAGTGGCCTCAACAACAGGACGGGAAAGTGAAGCAGAGACCTTGGACTGGATAAAAATAGACAGCCCCAGACCGGGTGCTGGGATTGTCATTGTGCAAGACAAACAAGGGCAGCTCCGTCGTGGGGCTGCAGACACCCTGCTCCGGCAGGACATACATCCCAAGGCAGTGAGAAGGGGCAGACTCTCAGCAGAAGGGAGACAGAGGGGGCTAGGGCAGCTGAGGGGGCTGAGGCAGCTCGTTGGTATGCTCTCTGGGTGGTCTGCAAGGTTTGCCTGGTGGTGACATGGAAGAGGCACAGAGCCCAGTGCCTCTAGCCAGCCCCTCACCCCTATCCTTGGTGCTTAAATTGGGACGGGCTGCCCACAGGCTCCTCTGGATCATTCTATATTGCCCGCCAGGGTGTGTCTCCCAGTAGGGGATGGGAACCCTTGCATGAGGAATGCTAGGCAGGGCCCTCTGGATGGGATAGCAGTCACACTGCTCAGGCCTCCCACCCCAAGCCTACCGCTTACAATTTGTGAAGTTGGGCAGCTGGTCCAGCAATGAGCCTCAGTTTCCTCACCTATAAAATAGGGAGAATCACATCTGTGTCCCTGGGTTGTGATAAACAGTCAGTGAGATGGAGAATGACCAGCAGTTAGCAAAGTGCAAAGTAGTGAATGTCAATAAATGTCAACTCTCATCAGCAACAGCAGCATTATTATCTGTCCTTGAACATCAGGCGCCCTGGCCTGGCCCAACACATTCTGTCCCTCACCCTTCTGACCTCGCCTCCCACCCTGCCCTTGGGTCCAACCCTGCATTCCTTGCAGGATGACTCCTGCCCTCATCACCCAGAGACTGTCACCCTCTGGGCCTTTTCCCCACCCTACAGGGCCTCCCTCCCTGAGCCTGTCCTCTAGTGTGAAAGCCACCACAGCCCCAAGTCTGTGAGCTCCCAGGAGGCAGTGCAGTGCCAACTCATTAGTCCTCAGACTCTCACAGCACAAGTAAACTGGAAAAACTGAACAGTAAAGTGAACCCCTGGAGCAGGAGGAGACGCATGTTGTCCCTGGAAGGGGACTGAATGACCACAATGGGGAACGCCACTGGCTTACTGGGACCACTGGAACTCAGACAAAAGCCCACCAGACCCCATTCAATCTCCCCCGCCACCCCATAGGAAATCCCACACTTCCTCCCCAGTTCCATTACCCCTTAGAATTCCAAAGGCACTGGATGGCAAATTTTCTCATGAGAACCGTACAGTCCTGGTCCACAGTAGAGAGCAGCAGGGGCCTTCTCAGTGGCCAGGACCAAAGACTGCTCTGGGATAACTGGGTGGGAATCCCAAAGGGGCCCACTGGACCCCAAAGACAGCCAAACACAATGGCCCGAGAGTCTCCAAAGACCTCCCAGCCTCCAGAGGGCACTCTCTCCTGGGAATCAGATGGGAGAGGGGCCTCCAGCAGGCGCTCTGGAGTCTGCTCCTTCCTGCCTGAGCCACATACCAGGGCCACTCTGGGATGACAGAGATTAAGAGACTATGCCTGCAAACACACTGAGAAACTGTAAGGCACCTCCATACATTGGAGTTTCCACCATTAATGATGGTGGGTGAGGGGATGTCAAAAAATTACCCATCCATCCGACTCATGCCAATGTGATCCATCAAAATTAAACACACTCAGGGTTGGCAGGGACACAGAATCATGTATTCAGATATACTTTTAATCTTCTTCAAAATTATATATGGCTTCCATCTCCAGTCACAGAGGAAAAAGAATGGATTTCTCTTTCCCTTCCTCCACTCCCTAACATCCAAAATGTTAACTCCTTGTGTTCATCTGGTTTAGGTCTTTCAGGAAAAGGCACTACAACCAAGTAGGGCCAGAAGGCAGAGAAGAAAACAAAGTGGCCCAATTAGAGGGGCCACCTGAAACCAGAAGGCAAGTAGGATTCAGAAACCTAGACCCCAGTACCAGCTGTGCCATGAGCCCCACGAATGTGACCCTACACAAGTCACTTCCTGCTCCAGCTTCTAGTTTCTCTGTCTTTGAAACAGATGTAGTCTTGTGATCTCCCATGGTTATGATGGAACAGAAAATGGATGAGGAAGGGCTCTGCAAATGGGAAATGGCCAGGCAGCCATGAAAAGCAGCTTCGTGTAGTCATGGGGAGAATACAGCAGCAATGATAGAATTTTGTGCAAAATAAGTTAGTTTATCAGAGGTACACTCAGCCCTTGCAGAAAAGTAGGAGGCAGAACAGTGGTACAGTGATAAGTGGCTCTGCTACTATGTGCCCCTGGCGAAGTTCCTTTACTGCTGTTCTGAGACGATACATGTAAAGGGGCTCAAGTACAGGCCTTGGCCCAAAGTAAACACTTAATAACCCTGATCACTGTTGTTGCTATTATGACATGGGTGTGGGGTAGAGGAAAGAAAGCTCAGATGCAGACAGAGGCCTTCAGGCTAAGATCCAACCATGCTCACTTTGGAAATAGCTCCAACACAAGGGGCTGTCACCCCATGCAGCATAGAGCCAGGCCACAAGCCCCAGCTGTCCTCATAGAACACCACCAGCCATTTTCCCAAAGGGCTCCACAAACCTTGGCACCCGAGTCCCTCTTGGCTCTCTATGCCCCCAGGTCACCACTAACCTCTTATTTCTTAAGGAAAGCTTGATTTAGGTATTTCTGGAATGTCCCTACAGCCAGCTCTTAATTGCAAGGGATGGGAGCTCCAAGCCAGCATTCTCTCTGCAAGCAAGCCCAGCATCCACTGCTCAAGGAAAGACAGGGGAAACCACTGGCCTCTGGCAAACTCCCTGCTTACCAGACCCTCCTGAAAGCTTGTTCCACCCACTCCATTTCCCCCTCTCTGACCCTTCACACAGGTCCTTCCCCAGAGCGGGGACATAAGGAAAAACCCATGAAGAGAAATGTATACAAACACATCCATTTGCTGCCTCTCAGCAGCTGGGAGAGCAAGATCCCTGGCTAAAAAGAGAGATGAAGAGTTATGCTGGGTTTTACTCACTTCCACAAGACAAGGTAGAGACAACTGGTTAAAGTGTGGATCAACATACATTTTAAGTTATCATCTTTAGGTCTCATTCTTAACCCCAAGAACACCAGTGATGAAGAGATGGGCAGTCTTCCCATCTAAGGGGTGGGCGGAAAAGGGGAAAGAAAAGGAGTGGGAATATCAAAAAGGCCTCCATCAAGCACCACTCCCACCTATCCCCCTGTGTAAAGTTCAACACAAAAGCAATGTGCAAAGAGAAACATGCCAACCTGAGAATTCACCCGGAGCAGTGATGAGGGAGTTGGTGGCCTCCGTTTCAGTGTAAGACAATGTGGAATCAGATAGATCTACGGGAGGAAAGAGAAAGAAAACTTAGTTGGCTGTGGGGTGTGCCTCCCGTTTCTGCTTTCTCATGCATCTGTGTGCACGTGTGTGCACGCAAGTGCCTGCAAAGGGCAGCATGTCCCTCCCAACTTTCTGATGCCACTCTGTAACCCTGTCCCATGATCGTAGGAGACCAGGCCAGCCAGCCCTGGAACTCTTCTGGAAAATGCTGACTGCGGCAGCCCTGGCACCTGAAAAAGTTGCAATTGCTCTGACCACAGAAATAACCCAAGTTCAGGGGACTGAGCAAGTAGCAACTTGGAGCCTCCTTGGGTAAGGTTAAATTAAGCCCCTAAACAATTCATAGCTGCTATACTTAATTACAACCATTAAAATTCTTGAAGTTGTTCCTTCTTGCTTCCTTCCTTCCTTCCTTCCTTCCTCCCGCTGGAGCTGGGGAAACTCTGTTTTAACAAGTTACCAGCCATCCTCCCTCTGTCCCATTTACACCCCTCTAATTAAGGGCTCAAGCATTTGCTCCCAGATTAACTTTTTTTTCTCTCCCTTCCTCCGTTCCCTAACATCCAAAACTGCACACAGAGTGACTTTCAATGCCTGGACTGTTTTTTTTTAAGGCGTTCATTTTTTTGTGAGGAGTTTTAAGTACTTCATATGGCGTGCATTATTTGTTTTCCCCTGTCTGCAGTGGTTAGATGGGGAAAGGAAAATCTTTTGCACGTTTTTTTTCTTGAATGTTGAGCTGCTAGCTTGACAAGCCGATGCCTTTTGGGGCAGGCAGACTCGGAAAATTTTTCCTGGGCCTGTGCCTCCTGCTACCAGCGACGGGGTGTTGTCCCTGTTAAGGGACAGGCCTGTCCAGGAGTTGGAAGGCATGTTCTGTGAGGCCTGCAGCACTTTCATCATCTTCTCACCCAGCAAAGCCTAGGTCTGGCTCAGCTGGTCCCACCTGGCTCAGGAGAGGCACCCCAAACTGGGGATTCCTAGGGCAAAAACCGTTAGCCTGGGCCCTCGCTAGCTAGGATTCCACTCAATCTTGCAGGATTATTTTTTTCCTTTTACCACATGGCTTGGGCAGCGGGAAGATGAAACATTAACCAATTTGGTCTCTTTTTTTTTTCGTTTCCCACTTGCCAGATGCTGACTGGGTGTTCTGGGTTTTATTTTGTTTTTTGGTCTCATGTGATCACAGAGGCTTAGAAGTGAACTGACTTTTTGTTTACAAAAAAGCAACAATGCAAGGAAAAGAAAATAATACAAAAAAATAACTCGGGCTATTTTTTGTATTAGGGCACGAAAAAGTTATCTGCTGGTAAAACGTGTTCAGAGGAAAATAAGGACAGATGGAAAATCTCTTTAAAAAAAAAAACAAAAAAACCCTCAATGCCTCAGTGGGATCTTTGTAAAACATTGTTGCTTTTACTACCTCATGTTCCCAAAGTGTTCAGCACCCCGAGTCTCATTATCACAGGCTGAACCCTATTTTTTAGTGAAGCACTGTGGAGCCAACACAGACAGCTTTGTGAGGTTCCCAGGAGTGAGAACAGGCAGTTTCTACCTTTCGCAGCTAGTAAGTCCTCATAATGCACTCTGCAAACCCTCACATCTGGTGCTTCTAGTGAGGCCCTCAAAGTCTGAAGTGTCTTTGGGCTGTTGTAGAAAAAGAACACTCCCCACCTCAATCACAGCTCAAGCCCCAAGGACGGACCCTGGCTGGAAGTCAGAGCCCCAGATTCGAGTCCCACCTCCACTCCCAGTCAGCAAAATCATGGGTCACCAACTTTTTCAACAAAGGGCCCAGGAGTAAATATTTTCAGCCCTGCAAGCCATGCAATTTCTGTTGCAACTATTCAACTCTGCCGCTGTAGTGTGGGAGCAGCCACAGATGATATGGAAATGGGTGAGCGTGGCTATGTTCCAGTAGAACTTAACTACAAATGCTGAAATTGGAATTTCATATCATTTTCACATGTCATGAAATGCTATTTTTTTATTTTTTTTAACCATCTAAGAAAGTAAAAACCATTCTTAGCTCGTGAGCCATACAAAAACAGATGGTGAGCTGTAGTTTGCAGACCCCTGAGCTATATGACTACCAGCAAGTGTCACTTCCTCTCTCTAGGCCTCAGTTGTCCCATTCGTAAAAGAACCAGGCCACCTGTTGATTTCCAAATGGTCACTCTGCAGGGCTAAGTGGTGTCTGGATTTTTGCTGCTTTATCACAGGCTGACCCACAATTCCTCAGGGCGATAATCCTTGACATTCAAGGTGCAACTTTACTAAGAGCATTTGAGGGCTGGGGTTTTTTCCTCTAATGGAACTAGGGATCTAAGTGACTAGTGCAATTATGTTGACTTGGGAAATGGTGAGACAAGCCTGTGAGGGAAGGATGGGGAACAGGCATGCTGAATAGGGGGCTGCTCTGGGTTTCCGCCTCAGCCCTGCTGCTCATTACCTGGGGAGCCCTCCCTCCCGATCCTTCAGTCTGATTCCCCATCTATGAAGTGACAGGGTCCAACCAGATGACCTCTCCAGTTCCCCACGGAACTAAATAAAGCTCCTCCATCCATGGGCTGACCATTAAGTCGGGAAAAACACTGAGGAAGTTGCTATCGTTAAGCCTCTGACTCACACACCATCCTGGGACAGCCTCTGTCCTCCTAGACCAAGGAAGTCAAACTCCTGGAGGGACCTGGTGGGCACTTGCGAGTCCACAGGAGGGCCTGGAAGGAAAACGGGACTGGATGCCTGAGAGTCGACGACACTTAGAAGGGACCTCCCACATGATGCTGACACACACTACTGAGAAGAGGCCTTTACCAAAAACAAAACAAAACACACTTTTTGTGGTCAGTTGGTGGAATGTGCTAGCATCACTGCCACGCCATCTGACTTTTAAAGCTTAAGTCCCACGGGAACTGCCTGGGTCACAAAGCTGCTCTCCTGGAACTATTAAGGCCAAACTAACTCACCCCACCACTAGGATTCTCCACTGGAGGAAACAGAATGGCCAGGAAACAAGCCATCTCTACTTTTAAAACCACACACATTTACTACAGAATACTGGCTGCTCATCTAGTCCCAAGGTTTACATAGAACACATTTTACCTCTGAATGGGACCTGTCTAAAACGACACAACCACCTCCACTAAGTGCACCTAGGAGACTGCCATGCCAGGGGCTTTATGTACCAATACGCATGCTTTCTAAATGTTCCAACTGTTGTTCTTGCCCAAGTAAACTTCTCGGCTTAAAAGGGGGAAAAACCTAGAGCTCCTCTCAACAGTAACTTCTTGCTCAACCTATTTGTCATAGTAACAATTAATACACACTACAGGAGAACATCTAAGACTGGGGGAGGGAGAGAAAGGAAAAGAGACAAATACCAACCCACCTCCAAAGAGATGCTTAAGTCGAAACCCATTCATCTCCCACAGGCCCATGTTTAAAGGTCACAGAGAGGTTAATGATGAGCTGAGGAATTTCAAGATGTAAATAGCCCACTGGAGAGGCTGAGTCTGCTTTGGCCCAACTGAGGGTGTGTTTGTAAAACTTCACCCCATTTCAAAGGCAACCAGGCCAGCTTTCCCCCCTCCCCTCCAGCCCTTCAGCACTGAAGCTGGGTGCTGGAATGAAGGGGAGCACAGGATGGACACACCTCCCCAAGGGTTGGAAGGAGGACACACTTACCCAGTGGCTTGTACTCGTCACGAGGAGACAGCCGAGAGTAGGGGGGTGGTGGTGATTCTGGAAGACAGGAGACAGCATGTCACTGCCAGGGTGGGAAAGTTCACACCTGGGGGCTCTTCTACAAGCTTTTGATTATTGATTTCCTCCAATAAAAAAGCCCCGCTCACAAGAAACCCTCCTTTTCTCCCATCACCTTTGCTGCCCAAATCCACTGGAACATCACTGCCCAATGGTAAGGCCACAGGCTTGGGGTCCAGACCTGGGATCAACCGCTACTCTACCACCTTTGGCTGTGAGGCCTCCAGCAAGTTACTTCACTTTTCTGAGCCTGCTTCCTCAGCCATAAAATGGATGACAATATTCCCAGGTTTGCCAGGAGGGTGAAAGAAGATAATGTATATAAAACGCTTAGTACACCTCTTGGTACTGTGGAAAAGTACCTCCACAAACACTTAACTACTATTATTATAACAAGAGAAATGCAGGTGCAGGGAAAAGCCAGAGCCAGGGTTGCGTGATAAAATACCAGATGTGCAGGTAAATTTGAATTTTGGATTTCCGTGGCGTAAGCATTTGGTATAAGTATGTCCCTCACAATATTTGGGACATACTTAAACTAAAAAGATATGTGTTGTTTACCTGAAATTCAAACTTAACTGGGCATTCTGTCTTTTTATTTGCTAAATTTGGCAACTCTAATCAGAACTGAGTGTGAGTACAGAGACTCAGACACAGAAGCTCATTTCCAAACAAGCTGCACTAGAAGTAGCATTCTCTGGAGCAAGGAGGAGAGCAACACTGGTTGGGACCCAAGAAGCCAAACCCAGCTACCTAGATGGGAGACCTTAAACCAGTCACAGCCAGCCCTCGGCCTCAGTCACCCCTTTGTAAAGAGAAGGGGTGGGACACAAGCTCTCTACGGCCTTCCAGCTCAGACCCTGTGTGATTCCTTACTGTCTATGGTATTTTTCTTTTGGTTTCCTTTCATTTGCCTAAAATACTCCTCTTTAAAAACATATACTTTGTCTTCAGAAGAATTCCTTAGCCTCTTGCTTTAGGGGAAGTAACAATTTGCTAAACTAAGTAACAATTTGCATGAATGAAATGACCCTTCATTTTCCCTAAATGAAACTAAACACCATCAAATCGCAAACTAAAACAAACTCTCAGTGGTAGTAAAGTGGTAATAACTATTATTAGGCAGGTATCAGTAATGACACAAGGGGTAATAAGTGTTTTTCATAATTATAATAAGGCACAATTAGCTGTAGGAGCATTTGTTTTGCTCCATACACCCTATGCAGCTTCAGCTTTTCCCCACCCTTGCTTTTCCAGCCAGAAATTATTTCAACAAAGCGAAGGCTCCGAGGTCTAAAAACGGAATCTTTTGTGGAGAGTATTTAGGGAGAAGGAAAAGTGAATCATGGAATAGCTACTGGGAGAGAAGCAAACATTTGCTGAAAGCCTATCTATCCTGTGTCTATCTCCATGCCAGCATTTTCAATTCCATTCATTGTATTTTATTCTCTTAGACCTTAGGCACACAATGTTAACATTAAGTATGCTGACTGGGCACTTATTTTTACTTCATCCTTTCTTAGACATATTATTCCCATTTTACAGATGAGAAAACTGACTTGCCCAGTGTCCCCCAGCCAATCGTGGTAGAACTAGGATCTGAGCCCAGGCGTGACTCTGCTCTACACCCCAGTGAGACAGGCAATCTAAAGGCACTCCATCTTCCACCCCTTCATCCCAGCTAAGTCACATCATATGCACAGAAAGTGCTCAGTAAGTGTCTGTGGACAAAGACAACAGTGATGAGGATAATGGTAAAGTTGGGGGCATCAGTGGACTAAGGTGTGCATAAAGAGGACCTAAGGGTCCAAAGGGGTGATCCATGGGAGACCTAACAGGGAATCAAGGAGGCCAGCTATTTGTCAAAACACAGGTAGTGCTAGAGTTCCACAGGGAAGGAGAACTGAGGCCAGCACTCATACTGTACAGAGAAGACTGAGGCCTGGAGTGGAAGTGACTCCCTCAGAGCCAGAGAGGGAGCTGGTTATAGAGCCAGAACTAGACGCCAGGTCTCCTGACCCCTTGCCTTGTGCCCTTTCCACTACCTAACTTATCAGAAGGATCGTAATTACTGTTTTAGGCTTCCTTCGGCAAAAATCTGATTGGCTGAGGCCCAGGCCACACAAGGTGGGAGGCTTCAGACAGATCTTGCCCCCCAGATCTGTCCCCAAAAGTGAAACTTCACAGCAATGGGCAGTGGTGTCATCAATCCCAGCGTCTCTTGCAGGGGCCACCTGGGCCTTGAATTGTGATATCCACCACCCATGGCCACACCTGAACTGGCAGGGTTCTAATGACAAGAGTAAGACAGAAAGCAAATCTACAAACTTGAAATGTCAGACAAACCAGCTAAAAGGGAACTGCAAAGCTCTCAGGAGAGACTTTCCCAGGCCCCCATTTGCACCAGCAAAACGGTTTGCACAAAACTGCTTAACAACTGTGTGAACTGGAAGCTAATCACCAACTTCCACACTAGGCAAGTAAAAGTATAAAGGCCTATAGACTTCACTCCCAGCAGGAGGATTCAAAATGTCAGAGGTTTGCCTAACTCAACTTCTTGGAATTCACCAACTCAACTTCTTTTAACTGATGGGACAACTGAGGTCCAGCAAAGTAAAGGACCAGTCCAAGGTTACAAAGGAAACTAGAAGTTACTCTGTTTCAACTAAACAAAAGGGAGGCCAGTTGGGGATCAATATTAAGTTACCTTTTCTTGAAAAATTGAGTTATCATTCACACATTCTTAAGATTCACTCCTTTAAAGTATACACGTTAGTGGTATTTAATATATTCAGAGTTGTGAGACCAACACCATTTATTTATAGAACATTTTCATCACCCCCAAAGAAGTCCTGTCCCCCATTTCCCCAAACCCCAAATGCTACGCAATCAATCTACTTTCTCTCTTTATGAATTTGCCTGTTCTGGAGATTTCACACAAATGGATTCATGTAACACATGACCTTTGTGTCTGGCTTCTTTCACTTAGCATAATGTTTTCAAGGTCCATCCATGTTGTAGCATGTATGAGCATGTCATTCTTTTCCATGGCTGAATGATATTCCATAGTATGGATAGGTCACATTTTGTTTATTCAGCAGCTAATGGACATTTGGGTTGTTTCCACTTTTGGGTTATTAGGAATAATGCTGCAATGAACAATACTGGGTAACCTTTAACTGGCACCTCCACACTCCCACACATCCCAGCCCCCTTGATCCGGGAGAATGGAGCTCCAGGACATTATATCAGGTGAGCAATGTGGGCACTCAGGTGGGACACTTGGTGTGTAAGACAAAAGGTAAGATAAGAAAGTGTGAGCTGCCTCCAGGTCCTCAGTTCACTCCCTTCTTAGAAGCTATCTTAGTGCTTGCAAAAGCTGTGTTGATTTAAAAATAGTAACTTCTAGAGTCCTGCAGACCCCTATGGAAGAAATGAACATGGGGGAGGGAGGAAGAGAATAGAAGAGAGAAAAGGAGAAAGGAAGAGGGGGAGGAGGGGAGAGGGAGAGAGATTAGAAACTCCAGTCCCCTCAGACATCCAGCCTCAGGCATCAACTTCAGGAATCTCCTCCAACTTCCTCCAGAAGTGAGAGAGCAGTCAGCCAGGGGCTGAGTGTACCAGAAGACTAATGCTCAGCTCAGCTCAGCTCAGCCCAGACTAACTCTGGTTAGCCCCTGGAGAGTACCTGGCCTTTTAGTATCTAATTCTAAAGCCAAGAGAGTTCACAGTCTCTCTCAGTGGCTGGTTAAGTTTTAGTTTGGAACACTACCTTCCACCCCTATCCTTGCAGCCCAGCATCTTGCTTAGAAAAGGCTCCATTGGCCTTCCTGGGCCTCCTAGTTTCCACCCTGCCAAGGAGTAGCTGTGGGTGGGGAGGTGGCCTCCCGGGCGCCCGTCCTCTCCTCCCCCAGAAGCTTTAGGCTCAACCCCAAGCCCCAGGGTGGGAGACACAAAAAAGGAGCTCCTGGCACTTTAAGGCCGGCTGAGCCTAATTGCCCAGATTCCCCCGGCAGCCAGATAAACAGCGCGGCCGGCTGGCGCCAGCAAGAGGCAAACTGCACATTATCACCCCTTCCTCACCTCCAAGGAGGAGCTCGGAGGAGCAGGGCCGGCAGGCTAGAGGGGCGGGGTGGGGGCTTGGAAGCCCAACTTGAAATTGATCTCATTTCAAAGGGATAATGCCAGGCCAAATAAAAGGAAAACTTTCTAGCCCATTCTAATTCCTATAGTCCTGGCCTGGGAACCCTGTGTTTTCCTAGGCGGCCTCCTACAGTCATTTAGAAGTTCTCTCTCTCACTCTGTCTCTCTTTCCCTGGCGCAATTTGGATAATAGTAATTTACTGAATATAATTACAGAAAAAAAAAAAGTGGTGAAGCAAAGAGCAGGAGATTTATTCCAAAGTTAATGGATACTTTCAGGAGAAAGGAGCTCTATAAACACAGGTTAGAACTGTGATTAAAGTATTTCTCCACATTTCCGTCCACATAGGCAGAGCTCAGTGAACTGGCTTTTCCCTGGACGGAAAGGCACACGAAAGACACACAAGAGGGAGGGAGTGCTAGGGCCTGACTCCCACGGGAGGGAGTGGGGGTGAGGGTGGGCAGAGCTGGGCACAGGGGAAAACCCACTTTCTGAGTCAAGCCATGGGGGGAGAGGGCAGGACAGGGGAGGTAGGCCAGTATCACCTGAAATCTGCCAGTCAGACGTCAGGGATTCTGTCCACCCTTACCACTTTACAGATGGGACGACGCCCAAAGAAGGGAACTGGCTCCAATGCCCCAAATCAAGTTATGGATGGAACAGGGTTTGCTCTGAGCAGCAAGAGTCTGCACTGCCCAGAAAGGGGCTTCCAGTCACTGAGGATCCCTGTGGGGGTCAGGGGGCACTGAGGAGACTGGTGCCAGGTAGGTGTCCCTCAGTTGGCCTGCTGGGTGTTCCAGTGTACTCTCTAGCTGTCTGTCTGCCCCAGTGCCCCAGCCCTCTCCCCCAGAGCCCTGGAAGGAGCAGTCTCCTTATCAGGACGCGCACGACTGAGCTCCAGCTATGCACCCGCCCAGCTCTGGGAGCCAGGCTGGCGGCCAGCCGGTGGGGGTGGGGTGGGCAGCAAAGGGCTCCCCAGTTCTCAGTCCCAGTCTCCTCAGCCCATGCCATTAGGCAGGAGAATGAGGCAAGAGGGTCCATATCTAGCAAGTATTGGAAACCCTTCCCAGACCATCAGTACTCCCAAAAGTCCCCAGGATGGCTTGAAAGGGGGTGACCCTAGGTTGGAGAAGACGAACAGACACAGCCCCTGCAATAGTGCCTCCTTCTGGGAGCAGGAAAGGAGTCAAATGCCAGTGCTTAGTCTAGAATTAGATGTGGAGAATGTTCCTGAAGCCACCTCCACTGACTGGTAGGTACTAAGAGGGCAGGTTACTCGTCCAAGGTCTAGTTGTGTTACTGGCCAAGCAGAGCCTAGGACCAAGTATGTGGTTAAGCACCATCCCACTGCAGTTCGTCCCTCAACCTGTTGCCCAAGTCCACCAAACTCAAATCAACACTCAGGATGACTCCTCGTCTAAGGTCAGGAACAACCCACCCATCCTTGGCAAGGGTGGGTCCTGTGTGTTGTCTCCAACTTTTTCACCACCACCCCTTCCCACCCACACACCTGAGCTTTCCTGGCACCTTACTCTCAGCTGGCCCTCTCCTCCTCCTCAACACCCACCTCCCCTTACCCACCCTCCAAGACCTGCTCCAGGTTAGAGCTACGGAGCTCCTGGAGGTGACCTTGATGCATACACACCCCATAGTGCTCTGATAGTTCACACCCTCTGACCTGGCCCTTCTTCCCCCAGCTCTACCCCAAGATTATATTTCTTGAGAGCAGGGATCCTACTCATATTTCCTCTCTCTCTGCTACTGCATCCAGCATGGTGCCTGGCACAGAATAAGTGCTCAACAAATATTTGCTAGTTGACTGACATGGTGAGAGAGAAAATACCTGCCAGGACTTTCTAAAATAGCAGAGTGGGCCCCACCAATTATCTCCCACTAAACAATAATGACCAAAGACAGGGCAACCATAGATAGGGCCCCCTTCCCAGAGGCAGAGAGGAGACAGGGTAGCAGAAGGGAGGAAGCCACTTCTTGGGGATGCTGTCAGAAAGAGGAACAAGGGGCACAGCAAGCCATGGGCCACAGGTCAGGGACTGCCAAAAGCTCCTGAATCAGGCCTGGAATGACCAACCATACAGGGAGTAGGGCAGTCAGATCAATGGCTGCCTTTCTCCACCAACCCCCATAAGTGAACCACCGTTGATGCACCTTCCTTTTGCCTCTAGCCACTACCCCCATGCTCACTCATAGGCCCATCCCTCCCTTTCACACTGGGAGTCAGAAGACCTGTGATCTGACACTCTATGGACCCTCAAGCTAGGTGCTCACTCTCTCCAAAGGGACCAGACTGAAGAAACTCTGAGCCCTCTAATACCCAACAGCCTATAACTCTTGACAGTCACACCCCTGCAGAACCTCCAGTGCCACCTAAGATGCATATACCTTGAAGATGCTACAGGCTAAAATGTGTTCCTGCAAGCTTCTGGCCTGCCAGGAACCTCCACCTGTCCTCACCTCTGCTCCAGAACCCGGGGCATCCTCAGGTAAACTGGGCTGGGGGTGGTGTGTGTGCAGGAAGTCCCAGTAAGAGAACAAAGACAGGAGCGTTTCTCAGATGTAATAAAACACCTGGCTTCCTCACCTACTTATAGATGCCCCCACGACCCTCACCTGGGCACAAAAGCTGGACACAGGACTGAGAATGATGATGAAGAATCCTGGCATTTGATGCCCAACGGATGCTGGAAGCAATCAGATCAAGAGGGTGGTATCCACTCTGAGAGGAGTTACCATGCAAAAGCTTTGCTCCAAAGTATACAAAGGAACAAGTGGGACAATTTACACTTTGCCTCTAGCCACGAACTGTCTACACCCAATTTCGCAATTTATATCTACACTTGGATATAGAAAAGTACAGCTTAGGTATATATAGGCGTATGAACACAAATGCTACAGGCCTGAGGACAGACTGGGGGTAAACTGGTGGGGGGGGGGGGAACACGTAATCTTTGGCTTTTCCTAGGCCTAACCTCTCCCTGTGAAGTTGGAGCCTGAAGTTCCACAGAGAAAACTCCACCATGTACCCTTCTAAGTTTGCCAGTGCCTTGATGAAGTTGCCATTTGATGTGTGTGCCCAGATCCCCACTCCCCCGCAGGAACAGGATGAGGCGCCTCCATTGGAGCTCCCACACTCCAGGGGCACCCGCGGGAGCACCGCAGCTCTGTCTGCCCGAGGTGTCTGGGATAAAAAAGCCAAGGAAGGGGACTAGCGGGGGGACCCCGAGCCCGCAACACCCCCTCACCAGGCGCGGCACACTCACCTGGCCCGCAGAGCCGGCTGAAGTGGTAGGGGTTGCAGCACACAGTGGGGCCGTCGGCGGCGGCAGCGAAACTGTGGCAGCCGCACAGGGGCTTCAGCTCCACAGCGTGCTGGAGGTCAGGCCAGCGGAAGAGGCGGCCGAGCAGCAGCTGCGGTGGCGCAGGCTGGCCGCCCAGGCGGAGGTCGGCGCGCGGCACCAGCACGCAGCCGCCCGGCACGCCGCCGCGGGACTCCACCGCCTCCAGCAGCGTGTCCAGGGAGCGCTCCTTGAGCCGCTTCAGGAGCGAGTACGTGACTGTCTTGAGTTCCTGCTCCAGCAGAAGCAGTCGCGAGCGGGCTTCGCGACTCCGCCCGCCGAGCTCAGGCTCCAGGGCCGCCCCGGCCAGGGGGTCGCTGGCGTCCCGGGGAGCGCCCGCAGCGTCCCGCTCCGAAAAGAGACAGCAAGTCACCGTCTCGCAGTCACTTTCGGGCAGCCAGCCCGGGCCTCCTGGCTCCGCCAGGTCCAGCGGGGAACCCCCAGCGCCGGCCCCAGGTTCGGACATGGGCCTCGGGGGGCCCCCTGCGCGCCGGCGCCTCACCGCGCCCTGGGCGCCTCGCTCTCCTACCGCGTCCCGGGGCCGCCTCGGGGCTACCGGGCGGACTTCCGAGCGGCCGCAGCCTCCGCCTTCTCGTGCCCGCGGGGCCGGCTCAGCTTGGCTGCCCCAACTCCCATCCTCGTCGCCGCCGCCGCCGCCTCCGCTGCCGCCGCCGCCGCCTTCCTCCCGGTCGGGGACCACACGACTTCGCCAAAGTCGCCGCACCAGCCCCGAGCGTTTGGACCTGAACATACGATATCCTTTGGCGTCGGGGGTGGGGGGGAGGCGGTCTCCGGTTACCGGGGGTCCGTTCCCTCAGCGAGGCGCCGGCTGCGCGGGCCGCAGCCCCACATGAAGCACCGCTGCCGGGCGCCGTGCAGACCGCGCACAGCCTGGCGTCGAAGGGGCGCCGCAGGGCTGCAACATGAGGGAGCTCGCCGGGGTGGGCCGGCGAGGAACGCGCGCACGCCGAGCCGAAGTCTGCGCCCGGCCAGCGGCTACATGGACCCCGGTGGCCGGGCTGCTCAGCAACTCCAGCCCCGGCGCTTGAGGGGGACTGCAGGCGGCGCGCCGCCAAGAAGTCCCCGCATGGGCCGGCGAGCCTTCAAAAGTTGCGCGGCTGGTCCATGAGCACAAAGCGCTCGCGCCGAACCCCGCAAATATGCCTGGGAAACCCTGCCTGTAAAACCCAAGCTCTTAACTACATGGGCTTTTCCCTGCAGGATCCCAAAAGCAGGCTTGTTGATACTGTTTTCTTCTTACTCCCTGCAAAAAGAAAAAAAAAAGAAAGAAAGAAAAACCCCTAACAAAACCAAAATCCCTGGAATTGCATGCACGAAAGGCCAACTCTGTCTCAGGTCCCAGGCGCTAGATGCACTTAGAGCGAGTTTCTCCCAAACGCGGGTGTCAACACATGAGTGGAAACTGTAAAAATCCCAAAGAGCTGCTGGGAATCCTTAATTAAAAATGCAATCCACAGAGGCAGAAGTCGCAGCCCTCCCCACGCAGCACTCGGACGCCCCGGGCGCCGCGGCTGCAGAGGTCGCTCCCCCTCCCCCTCCACAAAAAGTGCCTCCCGGTGGCCCCGCGGTCCCGGCGAAGTCTGGCGAGGCAGCGCCCGGCGGCTCTTTCTCTCGGCTTGGCTCCCTCGCTTGCTCCCCCGCTCGGCTCGCTCTCTCTCTCTCGCTCTCTCTCTTTTTTGTTCTCCTCAAACGCACACTGAGGGCCCCCGGAGGAGCGCCGCAGAGTCATTGGCTGCCTCCCATCATATGCCAGTCTAGACACTTTGGCGGCTCCGCGGCGCTGATTGTTGCGCAAACAAGGTTTCAAGTTTCTTAACTCTTAAAGGAGAACACGTCCCATTGCTGGGCCCGTGGCTCCAAGGGGCCGGCTCCCGGGGCGGGCCGAGCCCTGGCCCCCGCCCCGTGCTCGCCCCGGCACCCCCGCCCCGGGTCTGACTGCACCCAAAGCCCGCTCTCGGGCTCGCGTTGCGCCGCGGGCACGGATGCGAGCGAGAACACGCGCGCGCGCACACACACACACAACGCACGGTTACACAAACCACGGGCTGGTGGCGCGAGGGTTCCACGAACTCACTGAGTCTCGGACGCAAACGGGGTGCCTTGCCTCTCTCAGGCTGAGGCACAAACTTACAAACACACATTGCACTTTAGAGTTGATGCAAACCCCATCCCAGGGAAGGCTAATAAAAATGGGTGTGCGTGTGAGCCTTACTGGCTTGCGTCTCTTGGGAACAGGGGGTGCTGGTTTGTTGGTGGTAGCGGGATCTTCTGTGACGGCCCGAGGTCTCCATATCCCCT
This sequence comes from Miniopterus natalensis, assembly GCF_054644295.1. Taxonomy (NCBI): domain Eukaryota; kingdom Metazoa; phylum Chordata; class Mammalia; order Chiroptera; family Miniopteridae; genus Miniopterus; species Miniopterus natalensis. Next base: position 40,135,090 of record NC_142081.1, read on the forward strand.
GAGAAAAGCCTGCCCTGCGTTCTTCCCTGGGCCAAACGGGGGGCCGTGGAACACCGTACACAGGGGCTCCACGTTTGCCCAGGATCGGGAGTTGCTGAGGGTGGGGTAGAGGCGGGAGTGTCTCCTGCAGTAGAGCTCCTCTAGGGCGTCACAGCCCTCCCTCGGAGCCAGGCGGGCCGCCAGCGGTCCTGGGCCCCCTCAAGGCTGATGCTTCCTCTTCCCCATTCCCCAATTTACTCTCTGCACCCCGGAGAGAGATGTGGGTAGAGGTCGTGCTTTCTCAAGCGACATTTCACCACTGAAATTGGAATGGCCTTGGGGACGGGGTCCCGCAGGGTCAGGGACTGGCTGGGGGGCGCGGCGGCAGCAGCGGGCCGCCCGGCGCGGGAAGGGTTAAGGTCGCTCCAGGCCCTGGAGCCGGCGCGGCGGGGTACCTCCTCGGGCGCGCTAGCTCGTCCGTGGGTGGCAAAAGTTCAAGCTTGTAAAGTCCGGATTGGCCCCGCGCGGAGGGAAAAAAGGCCTGGTCCCCCCTCCCCCCCCGGGCGCGGCGCCGATTGGCCGGGCCCCGGGGCGGGCACCGCCCTCTCTTCGGAGCACGGCGGCCCCGCCCCCGGCACGGCGCCCCGCCCCTTTCCGGGCAAAAGCCAGAGTCCGGCCCCTCATTGAATGAAAGAAATTCCGCTACTCCCATTGGCCCGGGGCTGGGCGCCATTCCCCCGCGGGGGGCTCCCGCTTGGGGGTTTCCCTTCCGGGTGCCCACGCGTACACCTGGCCTTGTGAGTGTGCGGCCGTGCGGTCCCCGGCCCGGCATCTGCGTGTACACTGGGGGAAGGGCGGCACTTGCAGGAAGGGCTCAGAACCATTTGGTGAGCTTTACCTGGAGCCAGGTACTGTTCGGGCCGCGCTCCCTGGTACAGGCAGTTGCTCTCCGAATAGAGCACCGGGCTGGGGCGCTCGGGCGCTCCCCCACCCTCATCGCCTCCTGCTTTGGCCAAATCAAAATAGTTGTCTTGGCCTCAGTTTCTTGTTTGAAAAACTGGGGATAAAGCCTGCCCTGCGTTCTTCACAGGCCCATATAGATCCTGGGATATAGTGCATTTTAAGTGCACAAATCGCAAGGGATCAGCAGGATGAATTTTCGCAAGTGAACACAATCCTGTGTAACCAGACCCAGAAGACACCGTGATCCTCACGCCAGAAGCCCCTTTCAGTCACTTCCCGCCCTCAGGGAGATTAATGCATCCTAAAATACAAGGAGAGCCGGGCCGGGCATGGCTCAGCGGTTGAGCATCAACCTAGGATCCAAAAGATCGCGGTTCGATTACCGGTTGGGGCACATGCCCAGGTTGCCAGCTCGATCCCCAGTGGGGGGCGTTTGGGAGGCAGCTGATCAATGACTCTCTCATCATTGATGTTTCTATCTCTCCCCCTCTCCCTTCCTCTCTCTGAAATCAATAAAGATACTTTTTTTAAAAAAATACAAGGTGAAACTCAATGTATTTTCTTTTATCAGGATATTTGCTGGTTTGGCTGTTGATTATAATAATAATAGTTCATGGTATAGAGTCATTACTATGGGCAAGGCAGTGTTGGAAGCCAGTGTTGGAAGCCACAAAGATTTTAGCCATTTAATTCTCACAACAACCCTGATTAGGTATTATTATCTCTATTTTACAGGTGAGGAAACTGAGGCACAGGAACTTGCCCTTTCAATTTGCCATCGAAATGAAGATAGTGTTGAGAGTGCTAAAATGCTAAAACCAGAGGGGCATAATAAACCAGTATGAGCGCTCACCCCCAACAGCTAGAAAGTGGTGTGTAAATCAGAGCACACCCTTCAAGGCAGTGATTTTCAAAATGTGGTCCATTGGGCCTGCTGAATCACGTTGTTATGGGGTAAGGCCCCAGACTCCATATACAATACAACTTCGGGGTAGGTATGGTTGTTAACCACCACTTTTCAGATAGACACTGAGGCACAAAGTCATTAACTTGCACAAGCTTGTAGTTAACACAAGCAGAATTTGAACCCAGCCAGTTGGGGGGGGGGGGGTATGTGTATGTAATGGGAAGCAAAGAAAATGGAACAGCAGCCAGGAAATGGGTGATCAGCTTCCATAAATGCTCAGCACCTACCCCTGGGGGCAAATATGTTAACTGTGGCTCCTTCCCCTCCATCCCCCATACCTCCCTGAGGTACCATGGCATCCGTTCCTACAGGGTTGGGGGAGGGGAGGACTGCTCTGAGGGATGTTGGGCAGTCTAAAGCAGGGGCTTTCCTGGGAGAGCTGCTTTCTTCCCTGGGTGGTAACTTGGACCAAGTATGGCTTCAGCTCTTGCTCATCCAGAGGTGTGGTATTGGGGGTGGGGTGCCATTAGGTGCCAGCTGGATGAGCCTGAAGAGTGCTGACCCCAGAATCAGCTAGGCCTGAGTTCAGTACTAACCCTACTTAACCTTTCTCAGACTTGGGATTCTCATCTGTGAAATGGGAATAGGAATCCTACTTGAGGTGGTTACCAAAATTAGGACATGAGGACCCAGAGTCATCCTGCCTTACTGGAAGACTGCTTCTGAAGGGAGATAGTATCAGGGAGGGAAGGGCAGTGACCAGTCAGTTCCACCGTCCTTGGATTCCCAGGGCCCATTCAGCCTAGCACTGGCCTGCATTGTGACCACTAGAGGGTGTGTGTGGCAGTGGCCCAGCAGGGCAGGACCTCAGGGTACAGCCCAAGAGCACCCTCCTAGAGAACAAGTTCTAATTCCCTGGGGGTTTAGGAGAGGTGCAAGGGGTGGGGGGGTCCCAGCTGCTGCTCCTCAGCTGTCTGTAGCCAAGTCACTAACAAAGTAAATCACAAAGAACTCTAACTTCTCAGGTTCAAATCTGCCCCCTTCCCATTATTCCAGTTTTCCCCAAAAGCACTCTGTGCTTCCCTTTTACAGTGCTTCTCACAATTTGCAGCCATACAACTTGTGTTTCTCCTCTGCCCCTAGAATGAAGCCTCACTTGGATAGAGATGCTGAAACTATCAGGCACAGGCCACCCACAGTGGCACTAAGGAAATAGAGTCAGAAGCAGGCCATTTGATGCCATTCTGTCTGTGCCCTCAAAGAAACTGATTCACACAGGACAGCACCTGCCTCACCCCCCCACACACACACCCCCGCCAGTCCCTAGCACAATGCCTATAACATAGTGGGCACTCAGTAAATATTTGTCACGGGAATTGAAATCCCTCACTTCAGCAAGCTCCACGCTCACTATCATCCTGTACCACACTTACATGCACTATCTCGTCAAATCCCCCCATCAACACAATGAAGGAGTTATTCTTGCTAGACCTGATTTTTTAGAGAAGGAAACAGAGAGGTTAAGGAATTCATCTCTGGTCACACAGCCAATAGGTGGCAGAGTGGGACTTGAACCCATGGCTGCTTGAGGTGAGTATTCATCTCATTAACACCTGGTCCTAGAAAAGAAAATATGGTCCTTTGCTCTTGGGAAGTTTCCACTTGAGCTGGGAAGACAAGGCATGAAACAGAAATCATACAAGGCAATACCTACTTCTCGGTGGTGGGAAGTGGCGGACTCTAGGGGCCACTGCTTATGAACTGAGGTATCACAGACGGAGTCAGGACCACCTCTCACTACAGTCAAATGGATTGGCAGGGGGACTGATTCATTCTAACCTACTTTACAGGAGACTGGTGAATAAACAAGGGCCCCACTCATTAATTCTCATGAAAAATAACCATAGCCCCAACTGGCTAAGTGATATTGTTTGCCCCTTTGGAAGGTAAATCTACTTGACCAACATGGCCCAAAATGGGTGAGTTGGGAACCCTTGGGTGGTAGACTACCCTTCTAAGGCTTTGGTGAATGCTATGGATTCTCTCTCTTGTAAAATGTGTATGTGCATGAATGGAACTTTGTGTTCATTCATTTAGCAAATACTTATTGAGCTCCTACTTGGTTTAATACTACTGTGTTCTAGGTGCTAAGAATCCTGCAGTAAGCAAAACTGAAAAATTCCTTAGCTCAAGGGGTCTAGTGAAAGGACAGACAGACCATAAACAAAATAATCAGTTATAAAGTGTTTTGGAAGGTAAAGGTGCCAAGATTGAAAATAAAGCCAAGAAGGAGAGAGAGGAATGTTAGGAGAGGGTAGGTGTGGCTCAGAGAAAGTAATCAGAGAATGCTTCCCTGAGAAGGTGACATTTGAGCAAGGTCTTCATGGTGATGGACGAACCACTATGACACTGTCTGGAGGAAGAATGTTCCAGGCACAGAGAAAGTGGGAGCATGCTTGGCATGTTTCAAAACCAACAAAGAGGTGATGAGATGGGAGAAATACTAGAGGGCGATTGTAGGTCCATACAGGACATTGTTGGGTCTTTGGCTTGTCCTCTGAGTGGGCTGGGAGCCCCTGTAGGTTCCTGGCCAGGGGCATGATCCTCTGTTTTAACTGGCTCCCTCTAGCGGCCGTGTGAAGAATAGGCTGCAGAGGGCGGGTGCAGCAGGGGCCTGATAGAAGGCTGTTGCTGGGGTGGAGAAAAGTGATCAGATCCTGAATGTATTTGAAGATGGACCCAGCATGATTTACTGCTACATACCAGAGAGTGTGAGGGAACATCTGAACAGTGAACACATGTTATTGATGCTTATTTACTTAATTTTTAAAATCAACTCACCATGTCTATTTAGCCTTATTGTAAGCAGTGATATCCATGAAGTCACAAATGTGCTACTTATACTTATCACTTTAAAATAAACATATAAAATATGTTTATCTTTGCATCACCTGAAATTGTCCTGGGAACCACCAGGATACATGAAATGTTGGGAATACTGGCTTAACCAATTCCTAATCTCACTCACATTTAGACTTTTTTGCTTATTTTTTGGCTTTTTACTACTTTCTCTCAGAGAATGATTTTCCTGGTCCTGTCTATAACTATGGTGCCCATTACCACAGCCTCTCTGAATCAACTGCTGGTTTTACTACTGCCACCCCAGGCAGCCTGGGCTTGGGCACTACAGAGCAATGATTCTTAACCATTACTTTGTTGAACCCAACAGACCTGGGTTCAAATCCTGCTTAGCCACCTCTTAGCTATTTGGCCTTGGGCAACTTACTTCACCTCCTACAATAACCCCCAATAGTGCACTATTATTATTCCCATGTTATAGATTACAGAGGGGGAGCCTGTGACTTAACTGGTAATAATAATATTGGGAGGTTGTTTGAAGATTAAAATGCTTAGCACAGTGTCTGGCATCTAATAAGTGCTCCATAAATGGTAGCTATTATTAGTTATATGAAATGGAGTCAATCATTACCAGGTTAAGCCACTAAACTAACCCTGGAAACTACTTAATATGGAAGACTCAATTTCCTCATCTATAAAATGGACCTATCTGACCAAGGTGGGAGTTAAGTGAGTCAAGTCTTCACACACTGTAGGACTCAGAAGCTCATCGTGGGAAGTGACTTGGAGAAAGAAGGTGGGCTGTGTAAGGGAACCAACAGGAACTTCCCTCCCAGATGCTACTGGTCACACCCCCTGGGCTGCATTTAACCCTCCACTGTCTAGGTAGCCTTTCAGGAGTGCCGGGCAGAATGGGGCAGGGACGGGGAGCCTGGATATATTCTAGGTCCAAGAGAGGAGAAGGACCTGTCCAGGATCACAGGGTCAGTTGGTAGGAGCAGCAAATTGAGCAGAGGTTTGCTGACTCCCAGGGCTCACCCCTTATCCCGGTACTTAAGGCTTCTCGCCCCCAGCTGAGCAATGCATGTAGTGCAGGAGGTAAGAGGACACGCTCTGGGGTGAGGCCGCCTGGGTCCTAATCCTGCCTCTGCCCCTTACACAGTGGCCTTGGTCACTTTACCTATCCTTTCAGAGTTTCAGTTTCCCCATCTGTAAAATGGGCTTAATAATAGTATCTACCTCACAGGGTCATTGTGAGTATTGGTTGAGATAAAAATGTAAAGCATTCATTTAGAGCTGCTGTTGTCATTCTGCTCCTGTGACTACCACAGAAGAGGGCAACACCCAATGACTGAATGACTAGAGAGTCTCATGGTTGTTGAGAGAGCTGGAGGCAGGAGCACAAAGTTCAAGGTGAAGACTGGATTTGCTACAGTGAAACTGGCTTACCTGCACCCCTCTCAAACTGGTGATGTGGGGTAGAGGAGGTGCTCTTGAAGTCAAAGGATTTTCCTGGAGGATTTGACTCAGAGATGTTGGGGAAATTTATTTGTATATTATATTTATAATATATTTCATTTTTAATATTAAAGCTAACCCAGATATATCAGGGAATAGAATGTGAAATTCCCATGAGTTTTGGACAGAGACGAGAGACTTCTAAAGTATGTCACAGTTGCTGTGAGTAGCATCAGACCACAACCCCAGACCCGACCTAATCCCCCATCCCCCACCCCAGAAGAGGCTCACTCCCCTCCACCTTCAGGGTAATACAGGAGCCCTTATTTAAGAGCCTATGTCCAGGGATGTGGTTCATTTTGGTGCTTGACTATAATGTTTCTACTAGGCACTTGCTACTGGCCAAAGGCATTTAGTATGGGGAACCCTGCTTTTCAGCCTTCACACATGCTGGTCCATCCATCTGGAATGCTCTTCCTTCTTTTCCTCTAAGCAAACTTTTTTTCTCTTTCTTCCCAAGGACAGGCCCAGGCTGTTTTCCTTGCACCATCCTGGCATTTTTACATCCCTCCCTCCCAGGGCTAGAAATGATGTGTCTGCATCTGAGAGTCCCTAGAGCACAGCTTGAACTCTCCTCATGTCTGAACCTCTAGCCCAGCCCCCAGCAGGGACTCCAGAAATTGTTTGGGGAGAGGGGTTTTAATATTTGATAAATAGGGCCAAATTGGCCTCCCCATAGAAGTTGTACCAACTTCCTGTCCCTGCAGCAATGCCCACACCTGTTGATGCTACAGTTTCACATACACCATACAGATGTGCTTGCACAGGAGTGAAACAGTGTCTTTATACCTTTAAATAACACACAATTTAAAGAGTGGGAGTTATGCTCCAGAAGGTTACTTTATAAGAAAAGGAAAGAAACTAGAAACCACCTTTATCAACAGAGGATCTAGTTAAATAAATTATGATAGATCATCCAGTTGTTGAGAATGAGGCAGCCCTCAGTATCAAAAGATCAAAATCCTAAATGGCTAACAACAATGCATACAGTATGCTACAATTTGTGTACATTTTTTCACAAAGCATATATGCTTGCATATGCATAAGATGTCTTTGTAAAGATACATCGGAAACTGTTATTGTTGATTGTCTCTTGGAGGTAGGACCGGGAAGCTGGAAGCCTGGTGAGAGGGAGATTAACTATTCAGCCCATATTTTGCTTGGGTTTTTTGTTTGCTGGCTTGCTTGTTTTAATTCATTCTATTAAATAGGTAATGCTTGCATCTGGTACAAAGTCTAAACAGGACCAAAGGGTTAGTAAAAAGAAGCCTCCATCTCTCTCCTGCCTTCTTCATGTGTATTCTTCAGTACATTCTGAAGTTCTGCACCATGGGCTGAATTACCCATTCAAAAGAAATTAAATCAACTATTTAAAAATAAAAAATGTATTCTTAAATAGTAAACATTTGTTGAAGACAGGAATAAATCAACAAAAAACTAGTTGTTTGAAGAATTACATACATGAAATAGTTCAATCACCTGCAAGCAGGACCTGACTAAATGACAAGTGAAATGACAAAAACAAGAAGAGATGTAAGTAAGAACTGAGGACAATTGGAGAGTACATCCTGTCTTGTCTTGTTCTTGGTTTCTTGTGTGTATATCTCCTCTTCCGAGCCAGACCAGGGCAGTCTTTATGCTCTTGTTTACTTCCCAGAGCTAGGCGTACAGAAGGTGTGTGATAAACTGTTCTTGCCTTAATCCCCACTAGCACTAGCCATACTCTGGGAAGGGCCTTCCGCTGCCCAGGGCTGCGTGCAGGGCTGCATCATGACTTCCATGGGCTCTAGACACTTTTGTCTACACAAGACCCTTCTTCCATTAATATATATCTATGTCTATATATGAAAGTATTTTTTAGAAGTGTATTGGCATAAAGATAAATGTAATCCAAGCTGAGTTCATTTGTATACATTCATTATTCATTTTTTTCTTCTGGCTTCAAACAAAATTGAAACATTTCATAGGCCTCCTAAAATTATCATGGACCCTAGGTACTGTGTCCACTGTGTCTAAATGGATAAGTCGGCCCTGGGCCCGTGATCTAGGCCTGGCTGGTTTCAATAGATAGGTATAGCTTCTAGGAGCAGCCTGGCCAGGGAAATACACAAGGACTTTATCCTAGCTCCAGCAATACCCACTGGGCTCTGCAGGAAATCACCAAGGCTTCCTGAGCTCAGTTTCTTCCCTGCTAAAATGCGTGTTGCAGTGAGGATTAAAAATAATGTAAGGCACTTAACAGATCCCTAATATTATTAGTTGATTTGTCCCCAGGATGGAGGGAGCGCTCTGGAGGTGGACCAGGGATGTGGCTGGTGTCGATGACACTGACCACAGCCAGGAGTCCTGCCCCTTTAGAAGGAGAGGCAGAAAGAAGGTGGTGGTGGTGGTGGTGGAAGGTACAGTTACCAGCTTTCTCTTAGTATAAGTCTGGAGCAGATAAAGAAAAATTAAAATTCAGAGTCAGGCTCCTGCTCAGGGGTTCTTGCCCTTGACTATATTAAAATAACCTAGGAGCTTGGAAAGTACTAAAACTCAATCCTCACTCCAGACCAATTATTAATCAGAATATCTGCTGTGGGCCTGGTATGTGTGTGTGTGTGTGTGTGTGTGTGTGTGTGTGTGTGTGTGTGTGTGTTTTAAGCTCCCCCACATGATTCTAATCTGGGGCAGGGCTACGCATCCCCATGGCTATTCCTATGGATGGAAGGAGTGAGCTGGGGAATAACCTGCCTTGTCCATCACACAACTTCTCACCCCGACAACACCTAAGACCACAAACTCTCAGTGACTGCCAGTTGCGGACTGAAAATAGGGCAAGCGTCACCTGTAGAAGGACCCTGCACCCAAAAGAGTATTCTTTTTTTAAAGGCAGCCTCAAGCTGCACCCAGCTTGGATCCACCCCTGTGGGTGCCACTCTCAGCCAAGAACCTTACTGGACCCTGAGATAAAGGGACCAGATGCCCTCTAAGGGTTATGCCCCTGCCTAAGGGGAGAAAAACAAAGAAGACACAGGACCTACCCCAGCAAGGGCAGGCTGCGGGCCCCTCAGCCTGAGTACCTGGGAGCAGTTAATCTGCCCTCCTGGCCATCCCAGACCCCCTGAACCATCATCTCGGGGTTAGGCCAGAGGCTGCATTTTTCATACACTCCCAAGGAGATTCTCAGGCACAGGAACATTTTTTAGTTAAGAGAGGGCCCATGTCCTACATCTTGGTTAGGAAGGGGGGTTACACAATATACACATATGTCAACAGTCATCAAGGTTTACACTTAAGATGTATACTCTATGTATCTGATTCAAAAACAAAAGAGAACCAACCTACCATGTGTCTGGAACTGGAAAGAGAATCAACAGAGACTGCCCGAAAGAGGGGCTCTTTGAGCTGGGCCTAGACAGGCGGGAGAGCAGAGAACAGGGCAGAGGGAGCTGGGAGGCCCAGGGGGAAGAGACTCCTGTAGACATGGCAGTGGCGGAAATGGGGAGAGGGTTGGTTCTAAAGCCTCATCAGGCCACTGCATCACTCCCACCCAGGAACAGGGTGTCCTCAGAGGCCCACAGGCTGCTGTGGTCAGCATAGGTAGCCCATGTAAACTCCCCACTTGCCTCCAAGTGCATCCAGGTCATTCTCCCCAACAAGAAGGCATTGTTTGGGGTTCCAATGCAGGGCTAGAAAAACAGAGAGCCCAATTGTCCCTGTCATAATGGGTATATAATTTATAATAATGTCAGCTATTAAAGGATTTTTAGTAATTAACTGACAGTGGTGTGCTATTTCACTGCATTTTTGCCTGTTATAATGATCTTGAACTTTGCGAGGCGGTTTTGAACTTGCTCAAAATAAGCCCTGAATACAAAGAAGGGCAAGATCATTCCAAATGAGGGGTAAGAGAGGTTGTACAAAATGAGACTGTTCTCCCAGGAAGAGGGGTGAGCTATGCAGAACCAGGGAAATCTGAGGCCTACTGTCTTCCCAGGGAGCTGCACAACCAGTAAAACGCCTGCCAGGCCAGAGTGGTGAGTAAAGCTATTTCATAATGGTGTGTTCAGTTGCTTTTTCTGCCCCCAACACACCTTGTTTGTATGATACACAGCTAGGAATATTTTTTTCTTCCCCGAAGAAATGTATGTCCACTCTCATTTTTCTTAAAACACATGACTCTCTTGGTATATCTTTTGTCCTTTTGATTTTTAATATATATATATATTTTTAATATATATATTTTTAATAATAGATATATAATTTTTTCTCTCTTCTTAATTCCACTAAGAAAAAAAAAAAGCCAGCACAAGTCCCATGATAAATAGTAACTGACACTGAGTGCTGGAGAGGCATTAGGGAGTGGTGGGGTCTGTGGCAAATTGGTGATCTCAGGCCCAGTGTAAACACAGCATCCATTACTTTACTCCAGACAATAAGGCCTGCAGGCCCCTGGCAGAGACTGTTAGGTGCCTATGGCAACCTCAGTTCTCTTCTTCCCCTTTCTCTTTAATAGCAGAATGATATATTTTTAGTTGAGCAACTTTTATTCTGGGGAAAGGACTAGTGTTGCCTGAGCATAGACACATGACTGACAATCTCTATCCTCCCTTGTACTTGGTATAGCCATGTAACTATTTCTGGCAAATAAAATATAGATAGAAGCTTTGTGCAGGAATTCTGGGAAAGCTGCATACGGACAGCCGGCTCAGCTGGGAGGCTCCCTTTTATGCCTTCAACTTTTCCTAGAGTATGAATGTAAAGGCTGGAGCCCTGGAAGCCATCATAGACTGTGAAGCAGACTTTGCAAATGGGAGCTCTTCCATGAAGACAATAGCTATTCACTGAAAAGCCTTGATGGCTTATTTTAATCCATTACCCTAGGCCTGGACTGCCTGTTTATCTCCTGGATTCTTTTATATAAGAAAGAGGCATCTATCTTATTTAAGCTGCTGTTATTTTGTGTTTTTCTGTTATCATCTGCCTAACTTGATCCCAATTAATACAACTGGGCTCGCTATCACCAGATTATCCAACTTTTTATACAGATTTGCAGGTGACATATCTAATATCATAAATGTTGGAAACCTTATAAAAATATTTAAAAGACTGAACAGGCCAAACCATCCAGGCCTGAGCTGCATTCGGCCCAAGCTCCCCTCTGGCCTAAACCATTGACGGCAGTTATTAGGACTGTTGACAAGTAGCCAGTCCTTTTTTCTGGGAACACAGTAGGATTCTATATGCTTATCTAGCCCTGAATTCAACTGTGGCCATGTGGCTTGCCTTGGCCAGTGAAGTATGAGCAGAAGCGATGCGGAGCACTTCCGAGCAGGTGATTTCAGAGTCGGTGTCGGGGTTGCCGCATGCTCCTTTCCCTGCCGCCGCTGTGCGGGGAGAATGTCAACACGGAGCTTCCTTCACCTGGATCTGTGAGCGCCTGTGAAGGACAGAGCACCCTGATCACGCCCCAAGTGGTGTATAAACAAGAAATAAAGCTGACTGTAAAGCCGTGGGACTTGAGGGTGTTCGTTACCACCACGTCACCAGCCTGTCCTGACTGACCTACCACCTGCACCCTGGATATTGGTGATTGGAATTTCATGAAACCCTCCTTCAGCCTTTTGCTCTGGGGTAAAATTTCTCCATCTTTCCAGCCCTAACTCACTCTTTCCCCCCGTTTATCCTTTCATTCACTCATACAAACACATGGATGGCCCTTCTATGTGTCAGGTCACGTCACTGCTCTCTGGGAGTTCACATTCTCCCTTTGATCGGGCTGCTTCTCTCTAATATTCCTTTGGACCCTTCCTACCTTCCTTCACATCCAGCCCAGCAGTGGGAAGGGATAAGGACAGGGGGGTGAGGTCCTTTGAGGGCAGCCTCTCAGGGCTAGGACTTGTGTCAGGCTTTGTTTCTTTCTTTCTTTCATCTAATTCAACCCTTACCACCTTTCAACCCTTACCACCTCCAGTAAGAAAACCAAGGTTCAGCTCTGGCTGGTTTATCTCAGTGGTTAGAGCATCAGCCTGTGGACCAAAGGGTCCTAGGTTCAATTCCCCGTCAAGGGCACGTACCTAGGTTTGCAAGTTCCATCCCAGTCCTGGTCAGAGCATGTGTGGGAGGTAGTAGCCAATACATGTGTCTCTTTTGCATTGATGTTTCTCCCTCCCTCTCTCTCTCTCTCTCTCTCTCCTCCCTCCATCCCTTCCAGTCTCTCTAGAAAGCAATAGAAAAAATATCCTCAGGCCCGGCTGGGTGTGGCTCAGCGATTGAGCATCAACCTAGGATCCAGGAGATCAGGGTTCAATTCCCTGTCAAGGCACATGCCAGGGTTGTGGGCTCAGCCCCCAGTCGGGGGCTGTGCAGGAGGCAGCTGATCAATGACTCTCTCATCATTGATGTTTCCATCTTTCTCTCTCCCTCTCCCTTCCTCTCTCTGAAATCAATAAAAATATACGAGAAGGAAAAAAACAGGAAAAAAAATATGTGTGTGTGTGTGTCCTTGGGTAAGGATTAATAAACAAACAAACAAACAAAATCAAGGTTCAGAGAGACTAACTAACTTGCCCAAAATCACACAATTGGAAAGCAGCAGACCTAGGCTTGAGACGAGTTCTGACAAGGCCTGTGCCCTACACCTACTTTATACTACCTCCCTCAAGGGAAGTCTCTTTACTGTGGTCAGTGCCCCCAGCAGAAGCCATCTGTAGCCTAGCAGAGGGTCCACTTCCCATTTCTGATTCTTTCATCACAGATTGGAAAAGCATTTGAAACTCTGTACCGAATCTGATGCAGTCAGTGCAAGCTTGCGGTCAGCAGGGGAAAGCAGGAGGCTTGATCTGTGGGAGTCTGTGGGAGCCAAAGGTGCTTGCACATGGCCTCGGAGACGGTGGATGGCAGCTGTGTCCCTTAGGAAGCTTTGGCTACAAGTAGTCCAACTCAAAGTGGTTCAAACAATAACTGTATTATTTCATGAAAAAATAACTTAGAAGTAGGACAGTTCCTGGAAAAGTTCCACAAAGTCACAGAGGATCCAGTTCTTTCCATCTCTTTGCTTATCCATCCTCAGTGAGTCAGTTTCCCCTTAGGCTGGTTTTCCTCACAGTTGCAAAATGGCTGCTTCAGTTCCAGGCATCAAGTCACACACAGTGAAGAACATCTTTCCTGCTGTCTCCTTCGTAAGAGTCAAGAACCTTTCCTCAGAAACTCCCGAGCAGATGTCCCCTCAAATCTCATTTGCCAGAATAGGGTCACTGATTGACTTAAGCTAAAGAATTGTAATTTGTTAGGGGCCTAGATACCGTCTGTTCATTCCTGCCCTTCTGCACCCACTGTGTCCTGTGAGGCTGCTGTGTCCAGCGGCATCAACAGGTAACCTTGCTCTCTGGCTCCAGGCTGGACTCAGCCAATAGGGGACACCAGAAAGTGCTCCCAGAACAGGAAGAGGGAGCCGTCAGGGTGTTTATTCCCCTGTGCCCTCCTTGCTGGGTTGCCATGGATTATCGGCATCTTCTCCTGAATGCCACGGTTCCTGTAAGGCTCCCCATACCATACCCTCTCTTGGTTCTGGTTCCTGCTCCCTCCCTTGGGGCCTCCTCAGACCTATGGGGTTATAGTTCCCCACCACTGCTAGTCCCAAGCTACTCCGCCACCCCTCCTGTAATGCCCAAACTCTTCACACGCCTTTGTACGTAGTCCTTTATCCACCCTTCTCAATTGCCCAGTCTGAATGTGCTATTCTCTACCCTTCCCCGGACCTGACTGATATACCAGGCTGGGGATAAAGCTCCCTTTGCAGTCTTGAATCACTGTCTCCTGGGCCTCTTCCCAGGAGGTCCCTTTAGCACTTAACCCTCAGTCTGTCCCAAATACCATGCATCTCTCTACCCCCCATGCTGACTTCCCCATCTCTATCCACAGCACCAAGCATTTGGCCTCCCAGGATCAAAACTTGGGTGTCAGCTTCCTCTCTGCCACTGCCCTGCCCCCAACTCGATCCAGAACAAGTTCCACTGATTCCACCTCTACTCCCTCTATCCCATTCCTCACCCCCTATGCAATTTTAGGACTCCATCACTGCTCATCTGCCTCAGGACAGCAACCTCCTAAATGAGCCCCCTGCCTCCGAGTCATGCCACTCCTGCTGCCACAGGAAAGTCCTTAGTCAAAGCTCTGATCACGATCTTTTTCTCCTGCTCCAGTACCTTCTCCTATTGCCAGCAAACTAATGCCTTAATCTGACATCAAAGCCCTCCACATTCAGGCCCCTACCCTGCTACCCAGGCTCAGTTCCTACTGCACATAAAACCCTCTGGCTGTGCGGGTTATATCAGCTATTTCTGGGTAAAAAAAAAAAAAAATTTTTAAATCACCCCAAGTCTTGGTAGCTTAAAACAACTACTTATATTTTTGCTAACAAGTCTAAGGTTGGCCAGAAGTTCTGCTGATCTGAAGCAGGCTCAGCAGACTTTGGCTTGGCTCACTCACATATCTGCAAGCAGCTAACAGGTTAACTGGGGTTGGGTGGTCTAGGATGGCCTCATTCACATGTCTGGTGGTTGTCTGGCTGTTGGCTGGGTGAAAGTAAGTGACTGGGTCACACGTCACTAATCATCCAGCAGACTAGTCTGGTGATGTATTAGTTATCTATTGCTGTGTAACAAATGACAAAACTAAAAACAACAAACTTTCATTTTCTCACAGTTTCTGTGAGTCAGAAATCCAAGTGTCACTGAGCTGGGTATCTTTGGGTCAGGGCCTCTCACAAGGGTACGATCAAGGAATTGACCAGGGCTTCAGTCATCTCAAGGCTCAAACGGGGGTGAGAATCTGCTTCTAAAGCTCACTCGTGTGGCCTTTGGCAGGTCTCAGGTTCTCACTGGCTGTTGACCAGAGACAGCACTTCCATGCCAAGTGGGCTTCTCCACAGGGCACTCACAACATGGCAGTTGGAGTCCCTCAAAGGCTGCCAGCGAGAGAGAGAGACAGAAATCACAAAGTCTTTTCCTAACTTAATATCAGAAGTGCTAGCCCATGTCTTTTGTTGTATTCTCTTCGTTAGAAGCAAAGCACTAGGTCCAAGCCAGCAGTCAGTGGGAGAGGGTTACACAGGATGTTAATCCCAGGAGGTGGGGGTCATTGGGGCCATTTTAGAGGCTGCTTGTCACACATGGGCTTGGTCATACACTGGTGGCAGGGTTCTAAGAACAGCATCAGTGAGTGTACAATTGCACAATGCCTTTTGTGGCCCAGGGTCAGAGCTTGCATATATTTGGCCAAAGCAAGTCATAGGGCCAAATGCAGATTCAAGCAATGGGAAAATAGATTCTTAATCTGAAGAGCTGCCCGGTTACATTGTAAAGGGGATACTGGCAAAGGTGGAGAATCATGTCCATTTTTGCAAAGAACCACACAGGGTTTCCCACTGGCCCCCCAAAATGCCTTGTGCTTTCCAGCCTAAGGGCCTTTGGGTGCACAGTTTCCTCTTCCTGTGTGTCCTGGCTCCACCTCTGCCTGTTACCATCCTGCCAGTCTTCAAGGACCAACTCACACCCTTTCTTGCTGCTATCACAAATTACCACAAATTTAGTGGCTCAAAACAACTCAAATTGTATTACCTTATAGTTCTGGAAGTCTGAAATCCAAAATGGAAGTCACTGGGCTAAATTGAGAGCACTGGCAGGGCCACGTACCTTTCTGGAGGCTCTAGGGAGAATCTATTTCCTTAGCTTTTCCAGCTTCTAGAGGCAGCCTGCATTCCTTGACTTATGGCTCCTTCATCCATCTTCAAAGTCAGGAATGGCTGGCAGAGTCTTTCTCACTCACATCACTCTGACACTGACTCTCTCAGCCTCCTTCCTTCACTTATAAGCTTATAAGGACCCTTATGATTACTTTGGGCCACCCAGATAATCTAGGGTAATCTCCCATCTCAAGGTTGATTAGCAACCTTAATTCCCCTTTGCCATGCAATGTAACATAACTACAGGTTCCAGGGAGGACTAGGACAAGGACATCTTGGGGGAGGTGCACTATTCTGTCTACCACCCCCCACCCCCACCCCATGAATAATAATGGCAGCAGCATTTGCTGAGCACTTACCATGTGCCTGTCAGTGTGCCCAGTGTTCCTTTCCCTAAATGATCTCATCTATTCTTCACAACCCTATGAGAAGGTTCTATTGTGTTCTCATTTTGCATACTCAAAGTGATTAGGAAATCCCTCAAGGCCACCCAGCAAATAAGTTAGGTTTTGGAATTTGAACTCAAGTCTGCCCAACCCTGAAGCCAAAATCTCAAACCACTTGTTCATGCTGCCTCCTACGAAGCCATCTGATTCCTTCACCTAGAAGTCACCCCTCCTCTGTGCTGTCAGAGCTAAGCGATTGGGCCTCCCTTTTAAGAAATACTCTTCTGAAGTCTCATTTTTGGGCAGGCCACCTCCCCAGCTCAGCTGGCAAAGTATAACAGTAATTTGTTAATGAAAATCCACCACATGCCAGACCCTTCACATACAACACCTCTCACGCATTGCTAAGGCAGGTGCTATTCTACTTTCCAGAGGAGGAAACTAAGGCCCAGAAAGGTGAGGTTCAGCCTCAGGGCTCATTAACATTGGTGCTGGGAGTTGAACCCAAGCCAAATTCCAACGCCAGTTATTTCCCTTTGCTAGGCTGCCTCTACAGCCGGAAGCAGGTAGAAATACATGCGTCATTACCTAACTTTAAGCTAGCAGTGTAGCATAGTGGTTCAACTGGAGCTTCTGAAGCCTTATTGCTGGGGTTTACACCCCAGCCCTCCCATTTGCTGCCTATGTGATTTAGGTAAGTTACTTAACCTGTGTCTGCCTCAATTTACTCATCTGCAAAATGAGTATAATAATAGCACCTCAGAAGGGTTGTTGTGAAAATTAAATGAACTAATATATTTAGTATGCTTTTGACAGTGACCACCACGCAGTAAGCATTCTCCAAGTGTTTGCTATTATTGTGGGTCGGTCTGGTCAGCTGAGGGTCATTCAGGGTCCCTGCCCCAAAGTCTAGCCATGTCATTGGCCTCTGCTGCAGCCTTGCTCAGCATCTCTCCCCTGTGAAATTTCATTACCCCAGACTACCTAAATGGAAGGTTATCTACAAGAGCAAAAAAGATAAATGTTGAGAAAAGGCTTTGTAAACTCTAGAGTGAAGTGCCCATGTTGGCTATTAATGACCTTTATGAAGTGCTTAACAATCAGACTTGAAAACTATAGACTCCTTGGAGGATCCAGTGCAGGCCTTCTCATTGTAGGCCCCAGGGAAACAGAGGGCCGGCAGCTGTCATGTTTCCTCCTCTGCTCCCATCTCCACACCCCACCCCCGCCCCATCCATCCTGGGGTGGCCATGGCTGCAGGAATGCGATGGTATCTCAGCAAACAGACAGTTTGTTCCCAGAGGAGACAGGACCGCCCCCAGGAGGCCCCACTCTCCCAGCCACAGTAAACACAAGGGTCTGTCCTCTTTATCAGCTTGGCTCAGCAGCAGCGGAGACAGTCTGCCCGCTAGAGAGTCTCTGCGGAGCGATAAGCTGCTGGGCCCCTTGTTGGCTGCCCTCCTGGGGCTGCAGCCGAGCTGCTCCGGAATAGGAATCTTGGAGTTGGCCTGGCTTGGAGCCTGAACACCTCATCCAGGGGCTGGGGAGCTGAGGGTGGGGGCTGGCTGCCTGTGCTCTGGGGATGTTGGCCACTCCACTGAATGAAGCAAAGACCTAGAGTTGTGCCGAGGGGCCAGGTCACACAGTCTGCAAAGCTCCCAGGTGCTCTCAAAGACTTGTGAATCCTTTAGTTACATTGCTTTGCACAATCTTATCATCATCTTTATAGATCATATACATTGATGATCGTTTTCCCTCCAATGTTTCCCAATCCACACTTCATGCAATGAATGTACATAAAGCACTTTGCACTGGACTTGGTAAGGACTCCAGAAAGGTTAGTTGGTAGTAGGTGCAGTGTAGTAACATCCTTATTATCATTTTAGTGGCACAACTGACCCCCAGTCCCTTAAAATAATAACAGCTAACTTTTTTGTAGGAGGGTCAAGCCTATTACGTCCTCAGTTTCTCAGCTGACTGGAGGTGAGGAATACTGGAGTGCATAGTGTTCACATTTGATGGAGGAGGAAACCAAAGGGCACAGAGAGGTGAAATGCTTTGCCCAAGTCTGCACAGCCGGGACCTACCGCTGAGACCAGCCCCTAGTCCTCAGACTCAAAGTCTGAGGCATCCTTTTCCACCTTGGCCACTGCCTGCCCTCAGCCAACCGCCAGGAAGCCTGGGCTGGGTCACTGGCCCACATCCTGGATCCTATCAGGGGTCAGGCAGGGGCAGATCAACATCCTGGGGGTTAGGAACTGGCTAATAGCTCCTCCACAGCACCCGAGTAAACTGCAGTGACTGGAGCTCCAAAATAACCAGTGGCTGCTGTGAGCCCGCAGGATGAGCATTTGGCTGGGAGTCTAACAGCCTTGGGCTCCAGTCCCAACTTTGCTGTTTTTAAGCTGGTGACCTGAGGCTTGGCACTTACCCTCTCTGGGCTTGGTCCCAAGATCTTTATTTCCTTATCTGTAAAATTTCGCCTCCACTGCCTTGGATACCTTCTCTGAGAGTTGCTGGGTGAATTAAAACCCTCTGGTTTGGAGCTCCTGTAAATCTTCCTCTCCTCCCAATTAGCTAACTTTCAAACCCCTGGCCATCATTCAGTTCCCAGTTTATATGCCTCCTCTTCTGGGGAGCCCTCTCTGGTCTATCCGCTGGACACAACTGCAGCCTCCCTGAAGCTGTCACATCTCTCCTAGGGCACTCTCCCCCTTGCCTGGGGTCAGAGTTCAGGACTGACTCCTTGTGGCATCCCCAGGTCCCACCACATTAAGTGCTTAATAAAGTGAATGAGTAAATGGACGAGTGATGAGTGGGGTAAAATGAGTGAAATGACCATCTGCCCCCTTCTCTGTCTACAAGACTCAGAGAGCATGTCTCCATCCCTTTGGGCAGCACACACTGGTAAAGACCCCAAGCGGCAATTCCTCCTGAATATACCTACCTTGCTTTGCCACCCCCTATTCTCACCTCCAGATCCTCGTGAGCTCTCCAAGGCCCCCAGGATTCTATGCTGACTCCTTGGCCTGGCCTTCGAGGCCCTTCCCAGACAGGCCTCAATGCCTGCTCAGCCTCTTTGGCCCCTGATCCCAAGAGTGCCCTGTATCTGGACCTTGCTATCCGTTCTCCAAGACTCACACAACATCTCTGCTCAGCCACCACCATCGCAGGGACTTCTGCTGCCACCTCCCTTCTAAATGCACACGCGCACACACATACACATCCCGCAGGCACTCTCTCCTAGCCAAGGGACCTCCAGGTGGCTTTGGTTCTCATGAATGGGTCCACCATCACTTACTCCACAAAGCAACAGGGCTCCCGAATCTCCCTGTCCCATATCAATAGGCTCTGATTCTCAGAGTACCAATGGGAAGGGATGGGCACCAAGCTGCAATTTCACATAGAACAGCCCCCAAAATGTCTCAGGTTTTCTCTAGGCAACGTCTTCCTCCCTGTGCCCGCTGAAGTGCTCCTGCCTCCACAGCTCCCTCAGCTACCACGTCACCGAGTGGCCCTCAGCTCCCTGCTGCAGCCTCGGCCCTCTGGCTGCCTCCCCAGGCATGCCCTTGGCTTGTTTGCTGCCATCCACCCTGGAATACCCACCCTATCACCACCATATTTACAAATACTTACTGAATGTGTATACTCTGTGCCAGGTACTATTCTAGGCACTGGGGACATAGCAGTAAACACAACGAACATGGTTTCCCTCATGAAGCTCTCATTCTAATGAAGGGAATGAGAAAAACAGATATTTTTATTACAGGTAACTACTATCATTGAAAGTAAGGGCTTTGGCTAAAATTAAAGCCGGGAGGGGTTTGGGGATTGTGGAGTAGAGCTGCTATTTATTATTATGGGGTGGTCAAGGAGGCCAGCTTGAGAAGGTGACATTGTTCAAAGAGTCAAGAGAGGCAAGGGGGTGGGTCTTGAGGACCCTGAGGGGAGAACATTCCAAGAAATGGAATCAGCCAGTGCAAAGGCCCCTGTTTGAATTCACATTTCCTCCTCTGTGCAGCCACTGTTTTCATTCCTTTATCCCCTTAGCAGATTTCAAGAGTGATAGAGGAAGCTGTTCAATGGCCACCTGTCCTACTATATCAGGAGCTCCATGGAGTAAGGACCCTTAATGGTCGACTTCATAGTCACCCCACACCCCACCCTGACATGTCCAGACACACCCAGACCCACATGCCCAGACATACACACCCACACTTGCACAGAGACCCACACACTGTGGCCAACAGAGAGGCCTCAGTTATTGTCTACTGAGCTGAACTGAATGGAGAGTAAATAATAATTAAGTGCGCCCAGCCTGTCTAGTTTACAAAGGTCTCCCTTGTGCCTACTCTTTGAGCTTGAGAACTGGGTGGTTATTAAAGCAATGCTCAGAGAGACCTAGGTGAGCAGGCTGGTAATTGGTATTTGCCATACTGGAACCCAGCTCTTCTGATTACCATCCAGTATATGTTTTCATTAAAAAAAAAAAAAAAATAGGTCAGATGTGAACATAGTACAAAATTCAAAATGTCCATGGAGGTAAGTGTCTCTCTTCCCCCACCCTCACCCCTGCCCTAGGCACCCAGCTATTTCCCTGGAACCTGAGCACACAGTTCATTTCCAATTTACTTAAATGGAGATTTAGGCTCCCCTCTCTCTATGAAGAGAATCTGCCTTGCAAATACATCTGACAGGATGAAAACAGGCTGGGAGTCCTGGCTCTGGAAACACCTCCTCTTTGCTCCTAGAGCCTAGGCTGTCTGGAGCCAGGCTTGGCATCTACTTGGTTTCCCCAAAACCACAAGCCTCTTGGAGCCATGACATGGTCACTGCACGTCCTACATCGTAGTCCCTGGGGAAGATCCAGCCCGCGTGAGGAAGAACGAGACCAGGGAAGGGGCAGGAAGGGGCTTGTGAGGGGGAAGCTGGGCACTGTGGAGGAAATCACACTGTGCTGGAGTGTCTTTAGGATGAGAACCCCATTTAATGAGCTTTGTGTTCTTCCCCAACTGTGTTACGGCTAATGAACTGTGAGTTCCCCATGAAAAAGACAGTGTTGGAGTCACTGGATGACTGCCCCACCACACCCAGCACAGCGCCCCAAACACACTCAACTACAGCTGTGTGCTAGTGCCTGCCTCTCCTTTACTAGGGGGAGAAGCAAATGAGTCAGCTGTGGGTCTCTGTCAGGAGCTTACAGTCTAGCAGAAGACACAGACAGACTCACACACACACACACTCACACACACCGAGCGCGCTTGCATCACTGGAACAGTGTTCACAGAGCCTGGGGGAACCAAAGGATGGCACTCCACCTGGAGTCAGCGAAGGAGAGAGGACAAGCAATACACAGGACCCCAGGCAGAGGGGGTGACATATGCAAAGAGCAGGGTTGCTTAAGAAATGTTAAGAGGAACTCTGGTCTTGAGTGGCAGAGACCGAGCAGGAAGCGTCATGGGGGTCAGAGTGAAGGCCTTGGATGTAGTGGGGTGTGTCCGACTTTATCTTATAGGTGGAGATTTTCAAGCAGGGTTATGGCAGGGTCTGGTTTGTGTTTATCTGGATCTCACAGACTGTGAGCATAGCAGAGAAAGGGTTGGAGGCAGGAGACTCTAGAGGCTCCCAGGGCACAGGATATCAAGGCCTGACTAAAGTCGAGCAGAGAGAAATGTATTTATAATACTTATTTCTTAAATAGGGTGATGGGGACACAGTGTTTATGGGGTTTTTTTACATGTCAGCTCATAATGGAAAAGAAATTTTAAATAAGAGATATCTTTGAATATAAGCTCCAAGAGGGTGGAGATAGCAATAATAATAGCTACTACTGAAGCTTATTATGCACTTAATAGTGCTCGATAGGCACTATTCCTAGGGCTTTACAAGTATACATTTATTTAATCCTCACAACCCTGTGAGGTAGATGTCTTACTTCCAAATTATAGATAAGACAATGAAGTGCAGAGAAGTTGAGAAGTTGAGTATCCTGCTCAAGGTCACCAGTCAGCAGGATGGAAAGCTGGGATTCAGGGGTCGTGCTCTTACCCAGGACTTATAGCGCCATGTGGGTCCTGTCCACTACCACATCCCAGCACCTGGCACAGCCAAGTCTACAGTAAGTTTTTGTTGAATGCATGAAATCCTGAGAGGTTTAGCAAGTTCCTTTAGGTTAAACAGCTCTTCAAGACCAGGGAAGACTGTTTGGCAGGTTCCTGGTTCAGTGCTCCTTCCCTAACCTGGATGCACCCTTTCTCCGTCTCCTGTTCCTCTCACTGTCTCTGTTCCCAGCTGTCCTCAGTCAGTATGCCGGCAGCCTCGGCCCGACTCAGCCAGACCAGTGGAGCCAGGCTGGTGGCCACACACTTGTGACCCAGCTGAAACCAACACTGTGTGAGGAGGTGTGACCTGTGATGGGGTGGGGCTGACACAAGCCAAGGCATCTGTCCTTGAGCTGTGTCTGTCTCCCTGTCCTGTCCTTCTCAAACTATGGGAGACCTAGCTACTGGGGGCCTGTTTTCCAACCCACAGTGGCAGTGCCCTCTGAAGGGCCTAAGCCAAGTGGTCCCAGGAGGAGGTCCGAGGAGCCTTCCTCTGAGGGGTTCCAGATGCCATGGTGACTCAGACCCAGGAGTCTAGGCTCAAGGCCTGGAAACATCATAGCCTACTATGGCCACTGCCTTCCAGGCCTCAGTTTCTTCATCTGTAAAAGATGGCAGTTGGGGGAGAAAGGGGTCTTTCCACTGCTAGTGCCTGGGAGGCTTAGAGAGATGCCCACCCGACCTGACTCTTGTCCTCTAGCAAAGCTTCCAGTGGTTTTCCAATACACAGACCAGCATTAGCAGGATCCCCCGAGAACTTGTAAAAAAAAAAATTCTTGGGCCCTGTCTCAGACACACTGAATTAGGAACTCTGGAGGCAGCGTCCAGCAATCTGGTTTAACCAGCCCTCCAAGTGATTATGATGCTCCCTCAAATTTGAGAACCACTGCTGTAATCTGTAATTTCCCTGATTCTAGCCTAAAGCACAACTGCCATCTTTCTTGTGTTCAAATAGCATTAGTGGCTCCCTACTGTCACAGAATCAAGTCCAAGCCCTTCTCCTGCCATCCAAAGCCTTTCATAACTTAACTTCCCTTTTACACTCCACCCTGCTCCCAAGAACAGTCAGCCTCTATGACTCTATTAGACAACTAAATAATGTGTCTTCCCCAAAACAGATCCTGCATGTGTTTCCAGATCCCTGTAATGCTGTTCCCTGTGCCTGAGATGTCCATACTTCTTCTGACCAAAATATCAAGTCTCTCTCTTCCAGGAAACCTGGAAGATTTTAAAGACAGTTTTCAATTACAGTTTACATTCAATATTATTTTGTATTAGTTTCAGATGTATAGCATAGTGGTTAGACAACCATATACTTTACAAAATGGTCCCCCCCAATATTTCAAGTACCCACCTGGTACCATACATAGTTATTACAATATTATTGACTATACTCTCTATGCTGTACTTTACATCCCCATGACTATTTTGTGATTACCAGTTTGTACTTCTTAATCCCTTCAATTTTTCACCCAATCCCCCAACTCCCTTCTCCTCTGGAAAACCATCAGTCTGATCTCCTATGAGTCTGTTTCTATTTTGTTTGTTTGTTTGTTTGTTTGTTTTGTTCTTTAGATTCCACATGTAAGTGAAATCATATGGTATTTGTTTTTCTCTGTCTGACTTTTTTCTCTTAGCATAATACCCACATAATACCCTCTAGGTCCATCCATGCTGTCACAGATGGTAAGATTTCATTCTTTTTTATGGCTGAGTAATATTCCATTACATATATGTACTGTCACTTTTTGATGCACTTATCTAATGATGGGCACTTGGGCTGCTTCCATAGCTTGGCTATTGTAAATAACCCTACAATGAACATAAGGGTGCATGTATTCTTCTGAATTAGTGTTTTGGGTTTCTTCAGATATATACCCAGAAGTTGAATTGCTGGGTCATAAGGCAGTTCCATTTTTAATTTTTTGATGAAACTCCAAACTGATTTTCTTTTTCTTTTAATCCTCACTCGAGGATATTTTTTCCATTGCTTTTCAGAGAAAGTGGAAGGGAGAGAAAGAGAGAGAGAAACATCAATGTGAGAGAGATACATTGATTGGTTGCCTCCCACACAAGGATCCTGTCGGGATTGGGAATGGAGCCTGCTACTGAGGTACATGCCCTTGACCGGAATCGAACCCGAGATCTTCAGTCCATGGGCTAACACTCTAACCACTGAGCCAAACCCACTAGGGCTGCTTCATGTGTTTTGAAGTGTAGTTATTAGGTATATAAACATTGAAGGCTGTTATGTCACTTTGAGGAATTAACCTCTTTATCATTATGAAATAAACTCCTTTATCACTGGTATTGACTTTGCTCTGATATCTGTTTTGTCTAAAATTAACAGAGCCACTTCCGTCTTTGATTGGCATTAGTAAAGTATATTTTTTCTATCCTTTTACTTTTGGCCTACTGTTTTCTTTATATTTAAAGTGGGGTTTTTGTAGGCAGTATAGGGTTGGGTCTTGCTGGGGTTTTATTTAGTTTTGTTTTTCTTACTTTAACAGTGAAAATTTATGTTTAAATTGAATGAAAGTAGTTTGGATGATAAAAGCAGTTTAGGGATCTTGCTATTTTATCCTATCTGATCATCTCCGGCTTTTAATTGGGGTACTCACATTTAATCACATTTAATGTGACTATTGATAGGGTTGGGATTAAATCTATCACTTTGTTATTTGTTTTCTGTTTGTCCCATCTGTCATTTGTTCCCTTTTTCATCTTTTTCTGACTTTTTAAAAAATTAACTGAGTAGTTTCTTACGATTCTATTTTATCTCCTTTGTTAGCCTATTGACTATAACTCCTTGTGTGTGTATGTGTTGTTTTAGGGGTTTCTTTAGCATATCCCTTTAAGTTATTACAGTCTACCTTCAAGTGATACTATACCACTCCAGAGAGAACAAGAATCTTATAATAGTATGTTTACATTTGTCTTCTTACAGCCTTTGTGCTACTGTTGTCAGTTTACATTTACACTTATAATAAATTCAATAATACATTGTTATTATTTTTCTCTTAGCAGTCAATTATATTTTAAATATATTAAGTAATAAGGAAAATTGCCTTAACATTATCAGTGTAGTTACCATTTCCAGTGCTCTTTATTCTTTGTGTAGATCCAGGTTTCCATCAGGAATCATTTTCTTTCTGCTTGAATTTAAATTTTCCTTCAGCTTGAATTTTCTTCTGCTTGAATCCTCTAAGAATTTAAAAATTCTTGTAGAGCATATATGCTAGTGATTAATTCTTTCCACTTTTCATATATCAGGAAAAAAGTCTTTCCTTTGCTTTTATTTTTGGAAGCTTTGCTGGTTAGAGATTTTTCACTTTTTTGTTTTGATACTCTGAGAATGTTCCGTTTTTTTATAATGTTGCATATTTTACCATGAGAAATCTGCTGTCTTCCTTAGCTTTGTTTGTCAGCATGCAATGTGTCTTTTTTCCCTCTGGCTACTTATAAATTTGGCCTCTTAATCACTAGTTTTAAGCAATTTGTTTATGATGCACTTTGGTTTTTCTTTGTTTCTTTTGCTGGACTTTGTTGCACTTCTTGGATCTATATGTTTACAGTTTTCATCAAATTTGGAAAAATTTCAGCCATTATTTCTTTAAATCTTGGCTGTTACATATATTTGGCCTCTTGAAGTTACCCCACAGTTCACGGATGCTCTGTTCATTTTTCTTAATCCTTTTTTCTTGCTGTGTTTCATTTTGGACAGTTTCTTTAGCTATTTCTTCACATTCATATTCTTCTTTAACATTCAATCCATCATTAACTCTATTCAATATATTTTTCATCTTAGACATTGTGGTTTTCATCTTTAGAAGTTTGATTTGGATCTTTTTATGTCTTATATGTCTCTACTTAATATGTTCAATCTTTAACTTCTTGAACTCATGGAACACAGTTTTAAGAGCTGCTTTTATACCCTTTATTCAAAATGCATTGATGACCCTCTCTTTACATTGTGATACTAAACACTGTGAACTTTGAATAAAATCTTTTTGTATTTCTAAAATTAATCTTGAGATTAGTTCTGGGACATGGTTGAGCTACTTGGAAAGAGTGTGATCCTTTCAGGTCTTGATCTTAAGCTTCAGTAAGCAAGACAATAGTAGCAGCTAGTCTAGGGTTAAGCCTCCTCACTACTGACATGAGATCTTTCACAATGTGCAGATGGCCCATGAGCTATACATGTTTTACACTCAGGTTATTAGGAACAGGCACTATTCTGAGCCCTGTGGAGCTCCAGGTACTATTCTTTGTAATCTTTTGGGGTTCTTTCCTGGCCTTGGGTAGTTTTCTCACACATATGTGCTCATCAGTACTCAATTGAATACTAGAGGGAACTCTGATTTTTCTGATGTAGCTCTCTCTTACCCAGTACTCTTCCCTGTGAATTCTAGCTACCCTGGCTTCCTTGGACTCCTAGCTTCATCTTCTCAACTCAAGGTAACTGCTGGGCCCTTCCTAGTCACTCATTGTCCCTTCACTGTGGCCTGGAAATGCCCTGTAGGCAGTAATCTGAGGCAATCACAGTTCATCTCATTTGTTTTTCATCACTGTTCTTTATTGGCTGATATCCAATGTCTTGAGAGTCATTGTTTCTTATATTTTGTCCGATTTTTCAGTTGTTTTCAGGTGGCATAACAAATCTAGTTCCTGCTACCTGAAATTATCAATAATCAGAATTTGAAATTTAAAACAAAAACAGTACTATTTAAAATGGCATTTAAAAATATCAAATACAGATCTATCTGACAAAAGACGTGCAAGACCTATACAGTGAAAACTATAAAATATTGCTAAGAGGAAATTAAAGCATACATAAATGAAGAGATAGATATACCATCTTCATGTATCAAAAGAGTCAATATTGCTAAGATGTCATTTCTGTCCAAATTGACATGTAGATTCAATGCAATCTCAGTCAATATCCCAGCAGGCATTTTTTGTTGAAATTGACAAGCTGAATCTAAAATCCACATGGGAATGCAAAGAACCTAAAGTGGCCATAATGAAAATCAAAGTTGGAGGACTTATACTACCAGCCCTCAAGACTTATAAAGCCACAGTAATCAAGACAGTGTGGTATTGCCCCCATGGTAGGCAAATAGATCAATAAAACAGAATAGAGAGTCTAGAAATAGACCCACAAGTAAACAGTTGATTGATTTTTGGCAAATGTTCCAAGATAACTCAATGGGGAAACAAAAGTCTTCTTAACAGATGGTGCTGGGACAATTGGATATCTATATGCAACAAAACAAAACAAACTTTTAATCCATACCTTGTACCATATATGAAAATTAACTCAAAATGGATCATAACCTAAATGTAAAACCTAATACTATAAAACTTTAGAAGAAAACAGGAGAAAATCTTTGTGACCTTGGATTAGACAAGGATTTCTTAGGTACACACAAAAAATACAATTGATGCAAGGAAAAAAACTATAAATTGAACTTCATCAACATAACTTGTGCTCTTTGAAATACACTGGTAAGAGAATGAAAAGATAAGCCACAGACCAGGAGAAAATACTTGCAAATCAGATATGATAAAGGACTTGTACCCAGAACATTTATAGAGCTCAAAACTCAGTGATGAGAAAATAAACCACCCAATTAAAAATGGGCAAATGACTTTAACAAACACTTCACCAAGAAGATATATTGATGGCAAATAAACAAGTTAAAATATGTTCAATAGCATTAGTCATTAGATAAATGTAAATTAAAAACACAATAAGATATCACTGTATACCTATTAGAATGTCTAAAACCAAAGAGACTGATCATACCAAGTGCTGGCAAGGATATGGAACAACTGGAATTTTCTTACACTACTGGTTGGAATGAAAATGATAGAACTACATTGGAAAACAGTTTAGTAGCTTCTTTAAAAAGTTAAACATACATCTATTATATGACCTAGCCTCCCATTTCTAGGTATTTACATAAGAGTAATGAAAGCTTATGTTCAGACAAAGACTTGTATGCAAATGTTCATAGCAGCTTTATTTATAATAGTAAAAAATTGGAAGCATCCCAAATGCCCATCAACAGGTAGATGGATAAGTAAATTGTGGGATATCCACTCGATGGAATACTACTCGGCAATAAAAAGGAATGAACCATTGATATACACACAATATGCATGAGTCTTAAAGAATGTGCTGAATGAAAAAAGCCTTACACACAAGAATACATTCTGTCTGACTCCATTTAGGTATATAAAACTCTTGAAAATGCAAACTAATGTATAGTAACCTAAAGCAGATCAGTGGTTGCTTGGGGACTGAGGTGGGGGTTGGGGAGAGAGGGAGAGAGGGAAGGATCACAGAGTGGCACAAAAAAACTTGGCAGTGATGAACATGTTCATTTTCTTGATTATGGTGATGGTTCCATGAGCATAAACATATGTCAAAACTTATCATGTTGTACACTCTAAATATGTACAATTTATTGTATGTCAACCACATTTCAACAGGGCTGTTTTTAAAACATGAAAGAAACACAGAGATAAATCTGACCTGGACTCTGCTTCCAGCACCCTGGAGGGGAAGGGGAGGAGGGCTGTGCATTGTAACCTAATCAAAGCCTGAGGCTGGAAGGGTGCCGCTGGAAGGGCGGAATTTGGGCAAAGAGCAGGGGTGAGAATAGCGCTTAAGGCACGAGCCTTTTGAGATCCTGAAGTCACCCTCCCACATGAGAGGCTGGCTCTGCCTTATCTCAAATGGCCTTCTCTCTCCAACATTCTTTCATCCTAAGAACTTTCCAGCCAAAAAAAGACTTCCTGAAATTGGGCAGGGCAGCCTGAGGAGGCAGAAACAATAGTAGAGCCCCAACTATGGGGCCAGGTTCTCTGAACACATTATTGTATTTAACCCTCCCATCACCCCAGTATGGGCTATTATCGTGGTCCCATTTTACTAATAAAGAAACTGAGGGCAGGGTGGGAGGCTGAGAAAAGTGGCATGACCCATCCAAGGACAAGAGCTGACTGAGCCTCCCAGCCACAGCTCCCCTGTGGGAGTGTTCACAAGGCTAGAGGACCAGCGGCTGGCAAGGCAGTTTTAAGACTTTCTCACCCTGGGCATTCTTATTTAGGAGATCCCACTCCACTCCATAAAAGGCATATTAAACCCAGAGATCCTACAGTAAATATGATTTTTACTGTGATTATCCATTTTATTGCAGTGGTCATGTTGTATTTGGGAGCCAAGACATGTACTTTTGCCCCGTTTCAAACACTTTCTTAGGCTCTAATTTCTAATGGCAAAATGGCCCTATTTGTTGAAGGTCTTTTCAGGGGCTGTGAGGGGGGCCCTGGCTTTGTGGGCAAGGATGTGAAAGCCCAGTAAGAGTCCCTGGGCTCAGCTACAGGCATGCCTGGTTCCCGGGGACAGTGGGGAGCAGTGCTGCTGGCAAGTCTGGCTTGGCATGCAAGCTGGAGTCAGAGTTGTCTGGTGCATGCCCTGGCTGCACTGCCATTGCTGTGTGACCTTGAGCACATTACCTCACCTCTCTGAGGCTCAGTTTCTTCTTCTGTGAAGTTGGGATTTTAATACCTACCCAACAGGGCCAGTGAATATAGCAGTTTGGTTGGATAATGTTTAAGGTCCTTTGCTGTGCAGAGACGTGTAAAGACTCAAGAACTAATGTCTGAAGAGGTGCCGGAAATCCCGTCTTGTTGGCCATTTCAGCACCCCCACCCCCCAACTTGCCCTGTTTTCCTTTGGAGTCATCTTACCTTATCAAGTCACAAGTCCCTGAGTCACCCCCAGCCTGGGGACCAGCTCCTTGGCTGTCTCCGCCACACTTCCTGTGGCCCTCCTCCGCCCGCCCCATATTGTTCCTGCCCCACCACATTCAGGGACGTTTTGTCTCCCTGGGTCTGGCGACTGTGAGCTGCTGGGAACAGGAACTGCGACAGAGGCCCCTGGCCATTTCCAGGAAGTCCACGTGGAATGGAAGGGAACGTGTCAAGCGGCAGGCCTGTCTGCTGGGCCGGAGTCTAGCTTGCAGCCACTTTCCAGCCCATCGCCTCCACCCCCACCCACCCATGGGAGAGGCAGTAACAAGACCAGAATAACAGACTCCAGCCCAGCCTTGGGGCCCCTCCTGTGCCTTTTATAGTCACAGTGCTCACCCACCCTTCTAGCAGGGTCCTGGATGTGCTGTTAAGTTTTCTGGATAAGGAAGGTCCAGGGGGTTGGGGGGAGGGCCAGGCAGTCTGAGCACTGGAGAAGGGAGGGGAGCATTGACGTCAGTTATTTCAAACACATATATAAGTGCATCAATATTTTAACCACTGGCATGATCATGCCCATGATGCCAGCTGAAGGTCAGCCCTGCAGATGCATCCCCATCCACCTGTAGGTGTCACCCTTTCAGGAAGCCCTGCCTGATCCCACTGGCCAGTATGAGGGGCCCTTTCCAGCGGCTGTGTTTACTCCTGTCATATCACTTGTCACACCATGATCCCCAATATCTGTTCCCTTATCTGTCTGTCCCTTGAGATATTCTGGGGAGAGGGCCCAGGCTGTCTTGTCCATCTCTATCTACCTTCATGAGAGGGGCTGTAGTTTTTTGTTAAATGAAAATTTTGTTAAATGAATATAGGTTCAGAACCAGTCAGGCCTGGGTTCAAATGTCTGCCTTCCCTCTCGTAGCTGTGTGATCTTTGGTATATTTGTAAACCCCTTGTGCTTCAGTTTCCTCCTATGGCAAATGGATTAACAATGGCTGTCTAAAGCGTCATTTGGAACCATTTGGGCAAAGTGTCTTCCCTCTCTTTTCATGAGCCCTTAGATGAAGCTTGAGCCACCATCTGCCAGAGGCCCAGACAGAGGGGTAGCTTTGGCTTTCTGGTTGGAAGGGGAAAGATCTCCTGAGAGACCTCACCTGAACTTGGCTGCTGCCCAACCCCTCCTAACTCTGCTAAATGCAAGGCCCATCCCTCCTTGTTAACTCTCAGGCCTTGAATTGTGCGTTGATATATGCACTACATATGAAAGAGTCACTGTCATCGTAATGGGAACAACTTCCATTTACAAAGGGCCCTGGGAGTCACACACCTGATCTTAATTAACCTCCCTGTTACAAGCACCCTGTAACATCAGTAACAGGAGCCTCTCTGTGTACAGATGAGGTTCCAAGAGTCCCACAGCACGCTCACTAATGGTGGGGTTTTAGGCAGCAGTCAACGCAATGGAGTGGAAGAGGAAATCGAGGAATGGCAAGGGGGCTTTCCCCTGGCTTCTGAAACCTGATCCCACAGGTGTTCGTGCCTCCTCTACCTATAGTTAGACCTAGAAAAGCAAACAAACCCTGTGCTCTTGCTGACTCCCTGGCCCTGGGCAGATCCAGGGAGAAACTTGGCCCAGGGAATGTACCGAGCTGGCTCTCCACCCCTCATTTTTATAAGTTCAGGCAGGAGAAAAGGCCGGGAGAAAATCTGCTACTAATAAGGAAATCAATTAGTTGGTGTGCGTGTCACGAAATGCTTCAGTAAAGATCTGCCTTTCGGGGATTTTTTTCCTCTCCCTTTAATTTTTTTCCCCCAAAGAGACCTGGCTGGGGCCAGAAGGCATTTCCAGCATCCTCCCATCAGAGGCGGGCAACACAGCTGCGTCTGGAGCTGATTACCAGAGGGATATGCTCCACTGCCCTGCTGGCATCATGGGCAGCTATGCCTGGCCTGGCCTCACCCATGAGGGGTCAAGGAGGAGGGACCTTGCCCACCCTAGGTCCCAATCAACCAGGCTGAGAAGAGGCTTCATGGCCTTCCAACACATACAACGACACACATACACACAGTCACTCCAAGTCACCCACACCTAATCATACACATCCACATCCACAAACACATATAATCTCTCACAATAACATACTCGCAGACAGCCCAAATTGCCCACAGACCCACATATCACAACCCACATACATGCACACACACAATTACATGCATACTCACACTCAATATATACAATATTTACAATCACCTTTCTCCATATACATATATAATCACACACACACTCCAATCGCACACATTCACATATACAATTATTCACACATAATCCACACACATATACTCTCACACATGTAATTACACCCTTTACTCACCATCCCCCACATGGAATCACACACCTAATCATACAGTCACTCACATAATCACACACCTAATTGTCTACAATTGCACACACAATCACACACATATACTTGATGTGAGAATTCAAGGATATCTGAGCTAGAATGGATCTCCAAAGTCTTCAATTCCAACCTCTCCTCACATTACTGGTGGGGAAACTGAGGTACCGAGAGAAGGCATGAATTGCACAAATGGCATCTCAATCCTTACTCATCCAGTTACAGATGTCTTGGAATGAGAAATATTGGCCACAGAATCCAGGGCAGAGAGAAGGTGGGAGAGAGGAACTCATCTGGAGCCCAGCCCCCAAAGAACTTCAGCCAAATCTTCTAATATGGAAATGTAAAAATAATAGTCAGGAAGGACTCCACAGAGCCCCATAATTCCCTATCCCCTTCCCAGCCTTGAGAACAGCGCAGTCTAAGTACAGAGACCAGGGCCTTGTTGGGGAGACATCAGGCTTCCTGGAACTTGACTCTGCCATTCACACACTGGGTGACCCACAGTAAGGTACTTCATCTCTCTGAGCCTCAATTTTTTCAAATATAAAATGGGAATAAAACTGACCTCACAGGATTGTGGAGAGGGAGGACAAGTTAATGTCTCAAGAGCATCCAACACTGTGCGCAGCAGGGAGTGGATATTTAGCCAATCCTACTTCCTTTCCCCTCTGTCCCTTACTCAGGCCACAGTTTTGCCATGTAAGCTGGGTGAGTCCCTGCCCTCTTTAGGCTCTGGTTTCCCCACCTAAAGAGATCTCTGAAGCCAAATAGCAATTGAGCTTCTTGGCTGAGGGTTGGTGCGGTGAGTGGGCTCAGGTGGTAACCAAAGCGGTGGCCTAGCACTTGCCCCTGAGACTCCAGGCCTCCAGGGTGGAGGGAGCAGGGCCACTGCCCCTCAGAGAGAAGGCTCTGAGGGGAATGCAGGCTCTGAGGGGATGCAGGCTCTGAGGGGAACAAGGCTCTGAGGAAGACAAGCTCTGAGGGGAACAAGGCTCTGAGGGGATGCAGGCTCTGAGGGGAACAAGGCTCTGAGGGGAACAAGGCTCTGAGGGGATGCAGGCTCTGAGGGGAACAAGGCTCTGAGCGGAACAAGGCTCTGAGGGGATGCAGGCTCTGAGGGGAACAAGGCTCTGAAGGGATGCAGGCTCTGAGGGGACATAGCCTTTGTGAGCCTCTGCCTGGCGAGGCTGGTATTTGAAATATTCTTCTGAGCGGTTGAAAGACGCTGGGAGGTCTCGGGGCAAACTGGGAGGAGGGATGGGGTTGCCTAGGAAACCATGTGTTTTCACTTTTCTGAGAGGGGGAGACTGAAGAGGAAGGGCCTGGGGTGCATACAAGTGGAGGGGAATGGGGGAAATACGTGCCCTTGGGGGGCAGGCTGAGGGGGAAGGGAGGAAGCCAGCCAGGAAGGGGCTCAGTGAGAGGCTTGAAGGAAAAGTTTATGGTCCCCAAATGACTGAGGGCAAACAGCAGGCTCAGAACCACCAAAACGCCTGCCAAAGCTACAGATTCCCAGGCCCTGCCTGGGACCCACCAAGTGGGAGGGCAGGAGACTGGGCAGGGGCTGAAAATCTGTTATTAACCAGCTCCTGGCCTGGGAACATCGGGAGGATACCAGGGTGACAATTTAGGAAGAAGGAAAAGGAGGTCAAACCCGGTCCCTCTTGGGACCTGGGTGTCTTCATCCATAAAAATAGGGTGGGCGGAGGGTGGAGCAAATGGCACCAAAGGCCTCTCCACAACGCCAGTCCCTGGAGGCTGTGGCAGGAAGGCAGCAGCCTGGGGTTCTGCAGCAGGATGATGGGGACTCAGGTTCCAGTTCTCCCAGTTCCTGACGTAGTCTTAGCCAAGGTATTTCCCTGAGCCTCAGCTTGCTCAGCTGTAAGATGGGCATAATACCTATTATTATCATTTATCACCTTATTAACGTGGCAAAGTAACATGTAATATGAAACCTGTTCTTCCGTCCTTTCCTTGCTTTGAGGTGTAAGAGCTTCTCAATCTGGCCCCAGTTTACCTTTTATCTCCACCTCCCCCAACCACCCTACCTCCTTCTGCTACACCCAGATTCTCGCCTGGGTCCCCAGGCCTTTGCCCATGCTGGGCTCTCTGTCGTCTTCCTTTTAACCACCCAGACCAATGTCTGAATTGGTCTGGGTGTTCTCTGGCTTCTCTCCTCTCCCAGGACTCCATCCCGCCCGAGCTCGTCAGCACTGTCTCAGCTCAGCAGCCCCCTAACTTACACATGGCAGTGGTGGAGGGCAAGGCAGGGTGTGGGGAGGTGGCTGCACAAAATCTGGGCTGACTCACCTGCAGGGCTGACCCATCTTAGAGCCCCAAAGAGAAGATTATACCACCTCCCCCCATCCCAAATGTCTTCACCTGGAACCTCCTGGGTTACTTCAGACCACCCCGCAGCTGGGAGTGAGTGGAGAGGTGGCTTTCCTCCATTTTTCACGTACAGGTGCTAGTCCCCCCGCCCCCATCACCTAGGGCTGAAGGTGGTCTTTGGGTGGCACCTTAGGGAGAGGGGGATTCCTACAAGCTGAGGTGAAGAGATCATTCACTCTAAGCAGTGGGAACAACCAGAGCAAAGGTGGCCAGTGTGGCTTAGAACAGAGAGGCAGTGGTAGGAAAGGGGACTTGGCCGTGTCCGTCCCCACTGCAGAGGAACCCAGTCATTTTGCTGGGTCAGGCCTGGGCCCCCTCAGGCCTCACTAGAGGCTGGCACTTCTGGGGCCCAGCTGGCCTGTGCCTCTTGGCCGCTGGCACCTAGGCTCTGAGAAGGAAGGCTTCTAGACCCAGGATGGGAAAGACCTCGATAGGAGGTTGGAGGAGGGGAGACTTTGGCCCCAAGTGTGTCTTCTATAAAATGGGGATGGGGCAATCTCCCACAAAGGTCCTCTCAGCTCCAAGTTGGCCAGTTCCTCCCACATCAGCTGCCAAGGGGGTGGCTCGGGCCTCCCTGCTCCAGCAGACCCACGTCTCTCCCACACCCTCCCCAAGCCCAAGGGACTGGGGGCACGCCTCCTCTCTGCTCTGCGGGACACCCCCACCCTAGCTTTGCCCCGGAGGGACCAGCCCGCCAGCGTGGAGCCGAGCGGGAGCCGGGTGGGGGAAGAGGCCGTCCGCCTGGGAGGCCTGCCGGCGGGAGACAGCGCGGAGACAGGCGCGATAAGCCGGCGGCTCGGCGGGCGGCCCCTCCCGTCCTTCTGGGTCACAGAAACCGAAGTCAAACATCCGGCGGCTCGGCTCTGGGAGGGGCGGGGCGGCAGGGGGGACCGGCTCAGGCGGGTGGGGTGCACCGGATTCCCTGCGTGGTTTTCCCTGTTAGGACTCTGCCTCCACTCCACCCTCGTCCCGCCTCCAGGAGGCTGGGGGTTGGCGAGGTCAACCCTACTATGGCCCACTCGGCGGGCAGTGCAGAGGGGCCTCCTTCCCGGCTCTCACCCTTGGGGGCTATGGGCACAGAAACTGAGGCAGGCCGGGGTATCTAGGAACTTGGGAATGGCGCATCCTGCAGCCACAGGCCCTACCACCCCACTGCCCACAGGCTTTCCTCAGCAGGGCTGCAGAGTCTTCCCACCCGACTGGGGGTCAGGAGTGGTCGCTTCCTGCCCTAGGGGACCACCCATCCTGAGATGATGGTGCACGGGGCCTATCCCCCCACCCAAGATGGGCTGCACTGTAAGACCCAACATGGGTGAGATCTGGGTTCCATCGGTTACTGACCACGTACTGTGTGCCTCAAATCATTACCATTATCCTTTAAAACAGAAAGACTCAGAGGGACTGGCGCCTGACTAAGGCCCTGTATCATACTCTCCCCTTTACAACTTCTCATTCAAGCTTCTCAATAGCCTGCACTTGCTCCATGCATGTCCTTTAACCCTTTTGCACCTGTGTTTTCATTCATTAATGCTCACTCATTAAAGTTCACTAGGCCCTTTCTCCATGCCAGGCACCAAGCCTGGTGCTGCAATTTACAGAGGACACAGCAGAACCAGCCTCTGCCCTTCACAGTGCTTCACGTTTTAAAGGAGAGATAAGGAGCACAATTAAAAACTCATTGACAGCTGTGGGAAGTATTCCTCACCGGGTGCAGTGTTTGTTCAAAATGAGGACGGCCTACTTTGGAGAGGGAGAGGAAGGGGCATTCAGGGACCTTCATTTAGAAGGCAGTTTGCCCAGTGATCTGACAGCACCATAGAGCCAGGTGAAGGGGGTGAGGGTGTGGACCATGGGGGTATCCCATGTGGAGGGACTAAGGCCAGAGGGGATCCCCACAGGTCAGAGACGTTTGAAGCAGACACCTCGTTCAGAGCAGGGACCCAAAATATGAATGGGGATGGGGCAGAGGCTAGAAGGTATCAAGAGTGGTGGTCCATGGTAAGGATGGTGGTGGGAAGGCAAGAGACTGTTAGAAATCTGGGCATACCATGACCTGGGTGTGTTTTTAAGAACCCCTCACAATCACTGTGTGGTGAATGGACTCTAGGGTTGAGGACAGAGCAGGTGACCAGACAAGGGGTTGTGGCAGCTGCCCGAGAAAGAGATGCCAGGGGCTTGGCCTCATCTGGTAACCTGCCTTTGACAGGCTCATTAGTGATCTCCATGTGACCAAATCCACATGATCCTTTGTGCTGTTGGGCCAGCTGGATACTCCCTCACTAAACTGTCCCTGTCCTGGTATCCTGGGTCCCATGCTCTTCAGTACCTCCCCCTGCACTTTCCAACCACTTCTGCTCAGGCTCCTGAAGAGGATCCTTTCCTTCCACTCTGCCCCTAATGTTAGGACACAGTGGCTTCAGGCTCACCTTTCTGTCCTCACTCTCTGAAGACAGGCTCACCCATGCTCACAGATTCAACCACCACCTGGACACAGATGACTTTCAAATATCTTCCCCCTCTGCTCTAAATGCCTTTGTCTACTGCACTCTGGACACTCCACCTGGCTTTCCTTGGTCTCCCGGAAAGCATTAGATTCCCCTGCATACCCCCAGCCAGAAACATAGAGCCCTCCACGCGCACTCTTTAACACACCTGACCCCACCTCAAACTCATCTGCTCTTCTCCCTCCCCATACAACTGCTTTTCTAAAACACAGATCAGTCCTCAGCTCTCCTCCATCCTGGTTCTCTGGCTCTCAATCAACCTCAGAACAAGCCCAGGTTTCCTGGCACAGCTTCCATGGCCTCCAAGATGGGATTTAGTCTCATTTCCCGCCAGCCCTCCTGCCCTACACTGCCATTCTCTAGGCACACTTTTGCACAGGCTATTACTTCTGCCTGGTGATCTGCAGACTCTGCTCAGAGACCCGCTCCTCCAGAAAACCTCCCCTGACTCCTGGTTCTGCTTGCTCCCTGTATTTCTCCCACTTGGTGTTGGTGATGGATGGGAAAGACAGACTTTGCCCTTCCTATATGATCAGAACTACCTGGGGAGAGGTCTGGCCTAACAGACCCAGCTCCAGCAGTCATGGCCACAGAAAGACAGGACATCAGGGACAGACAGAAAGTCCAGCCCTAGGCTAGACCAGCAAGATAATTGCAGGGGGAGCCTGTTTAAAGATGGGAACATCCCATTGGCCCAGAATCCTTCATACCAACTGGACTTGGCTTACATGAAGGTACGGTGGGAGGCCTCAGGAAGACATCTCCCATCCAGAAAATCCTCTTAGATCTCCACTCCTTTCTGATAAGCATTATCCTCCCATCTTCCCTGATCAACTGCTAACTCTCCAGAAAGGGCTATATACATTGAACAGCCACTTCTTGCTAGCTCTGCCTTAGAGATCAACCATCCAAACCTAATAAGCTGGCAGGCAGTCTAGGGCTGTGTTATAGGAGCGTACTTATGTTTCAACACTCTGTATACACAAAAGCAGACCCTGATGATCTCTGTTCACAAACACATTGGAGGGATTACCTAGAGGGCTGTTTCCCAGAGTGGGTGGCCTGCTTTGCTTTGCTGATAGTTCGGTGCATAAAGTCATTTGAAATTCCTACTGTTATAGAGACATGAGCTAACTCCAGGTGCCTTCAACTCCACCTCAGCCCTGCTGCTGACAGAACACTCACAAACAGGGCCATGACGGCAGGAAGGGTCCTCAGAGCTCACGTGGTACAACCCCTCATTGACAGATGGAGAAACTGAGACCCAGGGCGGGGAGCAAGGGCTTTCTCAGGGCTACAGAGCAGGGCAATAGGCCAGGCCTCAAGATACCAGATTCCCAGGCCAGTGCTCTCCCTGTTGCCTTGGCACTTAGGCATTTAAACATTCTGAATTTAGTGGGAGCCATGTTTTCTAAAGGTACCAGTGGCTTTGCAGTTGGCTGTGGGGAGGGAAGACTGAGAAACCTCTCTTAATAAGTTTTGGAGATGGACTGCTATTTAAAGAACGACATAGCTGGCTTGAGGAGGGTGTACAGAGATGCTTAGAGACACTTAGAGTGGCATAAATTCCATGATTAGTGTAAAATCACTAAAACACACTTATACATACAAACTCATACAAAACTGCTGTTTTCATTTAGCTAATTTTACAAGTATTACATAGTCATTGAAGAAAAATTCGAAAATACAGATAAACAAAAATCAAGTAATGTAATTCATCCACAAGTCTACCTTGAGCAACGAAGAGGCAGTAGTGCCAAGTGGTCAGGAGTGCAAGCACACAACCACCTAGACCTGAATTCAGCCCTGATTGTACTTCTTAGCTGTTGTGTCAGCTTAAGTTCTCTGAGCCACAGTTTCCTCATTTATAAGATGTACACTATTCTAGAAGAGGAGCACTTAGCCTTATGTCTGACATGTAACAACCACAAGACAAAAGGCAGTTACTTGGTTGTGTGGCTTTCCGGAAACCACCCCCCGTTTTCAAGGACAAATGCAGAGAAAAATAATTCATAGAATTGGACTACGTAACCTTTGTGTTCCCATCCCACTCCGTTTCTATAATTCTATCATGTTGATAATGAGCTCTGGGGCGGAGGCCCTTTTTTGCCTCCAAGCCTCAGTTTCCCTATCTGTATCCTAAGCTCAGCGCTGGGACAGTTACTCTCAGAAGTCACTTCTGTTTGCTGGCCAGGCCTGCTGGCCTCCAGCACTGGCTGGACCATCTCTGTGCCCTGGCCCCTAGAGATGTGCCGATGGCCAGTTGGCTGGCCCAGGTGGCTGGTGACTCTGGCAACCAGGTGCAGTCAGAAACTCTAGACCATTGCAAGCCTTCCCTATCCCACTTCCCCACAGTCCCTTTGAGCTTCCCCAGACTAAGGCAGCATTGTGCACCATGACAGGCCAACCAAGCCAAATAAGTGGGTGTATGCGCTTTACCCAGCCTTCCCAGCTGAGCCACATCAAATACTAACTACAGGCCAATTACACCAAGATGCTGAGACACAGGCAGTGGGGAAGGCGTTCCAGGCCACTGACTCAGGGATATGGAAGGAGGTACATACTCATTGACTCACTTCTTCACTGGTTCATTCATTCAATAAACTCAGAGCATTGTCTAAATGTCATGCATTGTACCAGTGCTGAGGATTTAGATGGAGCAAAACAATCTTAGGTTGCTCCTGGGCTGGCAGGGACATAATTCCCCGAGGGGCTGTCAAGATGCAAGCACTTTGAGGTGAGATCTAGAATAAAGCATGAGTCCTTCTAGTCTGAGAGATCAGGGAAGGCTTCCCCGGGGGCGGTGACCTTTGAAGCAAGCCTTGAAGAACAGTGAGGAGGGGTGGGCCAGACAGAAAAGAGAGGACATCCTGGCAGAAGGTACAGCATGAACAACAGCTGTGATTGGCAAGTTGATCATGGAAATCACAGAGTGAGCACTGGAAAAAGCCAACGAGGTCAGCCTGTCCCGTCTCCTCATGTCACAGGTGGGGAGACTGTGGCCTGGGCTGAGCCCAAGTGCAACCAGCATTGCCTTCAGGAGGAGGGACCTGAGAACTTTGCTACAGATGATATGAGTCACCAGGCTTAGCTGTCCGAAGGCTTGAGGTTCAAGGGCAACTGAAGACAGGTGTCTCGGGCAAAGCCAGTCTCTTTCCAAGGAACCTGCAAATAGTTGTTTGTGTGCTTGTTTTTCATGGCCTACCTTTATGTGGTTAGTTATCATTACTCTTATAATAAGCAGCCGAGAACCTGGAGTTCTTCCTACTCCCTGGAGCTCTTTCTACTTTCAGGTAGCACAGAGGACAGGATAAAATATGCTTGAGCTTCTGCAAGAGAGTTTTAGGGTAGATATATGAGGAAGAGCATTCTAAGGGTGGAACAAGTTGGGCATAGGAACTAAGGCCAGAGAAGAGGCCCATGGGACCCAGTTTTCTCCTTGCTTGGAACTCTCTCTCCTGCCCCATAGTAGTGCCCACCCTGGTTTCCCCAGGGAGCTGTGTCTGAGTCTCCCATGAGAAGGGCCCTGAACTCTGGGGGTTCTTTGGGGCCCACAGTGGTTCAATTTGGGGCATGGACCCATTTGGGAGTCTAACAAAGACTGTCAGCCTGTCCCCAAAACTTCTCTATCTGTCCAGATTTCGCCTGTATTTTCAGAAGTTTTTGGAGCCCCTGAGGCCTGTCTGTGCTCTCCAGTGTGGTACAAAGAGGCTCAGAAAACAGACAGGCCCGAGTTCCAAGGCAGCCCCACCACTCACCAGATACATGATCTTGTGTCACTTAGCAGCTCTGGGCCTCAATTTCCACAGAGTCCAGCAGGAAATTGATTTATGCATGTAAAGCAGCGAGCACAGCTCTGGGCACTGAGAGAGGATACGTGTGCATGTTCTTGCCTCCCTCCTGAAGGGCAGGCTCATTGGAGATAGTGGGAGATACAAATTAAAAAGACAGAAACTCCTTCAAAAATTCTCTTCTGTTCACTTCTGAGGTTTCTGTTCACTTTTGAAGGCTTTCCAACCCTTCTACAAAGAATGCACATGACTTGTATATAAAAAGGATATTACAGGGAGAAAATAGGACCAAAGAGGAAGTATGAATAAGGTTGCCCTGTGACACTGCACAGGGGTGCCCTGACCTTCCACCTCCTCACTATGGCACCTGTCCCACTCACAGCCCTCAGACACACTTCTGTATTTTGTTCAGGTGGTTTCCTCTACCTGGCACTTCTTTCTGCTCTTTTCCACCTAAGAAAGTCCTAGCCATCCATCGAAGCCCACCCTGAAGGTCCCTTGTCCTCTGAGTTGGACAAGCTTGCCACCAACCTCGCCTGCCCTAGGCCTTTGGTCTCACCTCTAGTACAGGCTTGTCACATTTCCCAGCCATTCATCCTGGCTATCTGTTGAGAGCTGGGACCAAGGCTGTCATTTTCCACCTTGCACCCTGGTCTGAGGGGCAGTTTTGTGATGTTGAGCAAATGTCAAATGAATGAATTTTTCTATGTCAAAACCTGGCTGATTCTACAAACCATTCTCAGGAATTTTCAAGGTGAGCATCACCTGACTCCTGATTCCTGGTCTTACAGTAAAGCCTGTGCTGGGCGGTGCCCACCAGAGAAGTGAGGAAAAGGCTCTAAAGAGGGATAAACCTACTGAGCTCTAACCCAAGATCAGTGACTCTCCCCCTTTTGTCTAAATATCATGCATTGTTGTGTGTGTCGTTCCCCCCCCCCCCCCCCCCCCCCGGGCTGAGCCTTTAGAGACAGTTTTTTCTACTCACTCCCCAGTACAAAATTCTAATACCCCAGGTACACTGTATGTCTATTTAAGTACCATGTGTATGAATATCAATGATTTAAGATCTTTTTCATGCCCCCTCCCTGAACCAGTGTTTGTCCCTTGGGAGGCAATGTCACCTCATGAGAATGCCTGTTCTAAGGTAGGGAGTCATTCACATCGTCTCCTCCAGCCTTCAAACCAGACTGTGAGGCAGGTACCATTATCACCTTTGTACAGATCTGTAAACTGAGGCACAGGTGTTAGTTAACTTGCCCAGCTAGTGAGTGACAGCAGAGACTTTAAGAACACAGGTCCCTTGACTTGCCAGTCACCTTGGGAGAGAACAGGCAGCTGTGTGGGATGAGGAAGGAGTCCTAAGCTAGGAGTCAGGCCCTTCCAGGTCCTTCCTGCTTCTAGACCTCAGCTTCCTCTCTCCTAAAGTGAGGAGGGGGCCTCAGTATATTCTAAGTCCCCTAAGGTTTCAAGCCTCTGAAAGGAGGCTTTGGTGGCCTCCCCCATGCTGGGAGAGGGCCAGACAGCCAGGCTGGAGTTCCTGGGGTCAGGTGGAGGGACGGAATGGCTGAGCCGCCAGCCCTAGAGACTAAGACATTAGCTGGCGGCCTCCCAGGGGTGCTCGGCTGGGAGCCTGGCTGGCCCAGGCTTTCCCCAGGGCCTGATAAACCAGAAAAAAGAAAGCACGCTGTGAAGGGAAGGAAGCACCAGCAGACAAAGGAGGGAAGGGCACACTGATTCCATCGGCTCCAAGCCCTCAGCCACCCTGGCGGGCTGGGCAGGGCAGGACGTGCAGACGGGTGGCCTGGGGAGCTGGCGGCAGGATGCTGGGAGCCGGCTGCCCGTGATCACTATGCCTGCCTATCCTAGTGCCCAGGCTGGCTGGGGTGGGGACTAGGACCAGGCCAGTGGGGACAGGTTCCATCCAGCACAGGCTCTCACTGGAGCCTCCCCAGAATTATCCCCATGTACTTGGAGCCACCAATGGGGCCAAAGTCACACAGCCAGTCATTGGCAAAGCCAGGTTGGGACCTGGGTCTCTGGCTCCAAACTCCAGGTTCTATCCCACCCCGTACTTCACAGTGTCTGCCAAAGCCTGATTCCGTTGTCTGAGCAGGCAGGGAACCACTCAGAACAGAGATTGAACAGACCCAGTTCATGATGTACTGGCACTGACGTGATCTCCACAAGGGCCCTGTGAGGCTGGCTGTGTTATTCTTCCTACGTTACAAATGAGGAAACTGAGACCAGAGAGGTTAAGTAACATGCCCGGGGAACTAAGCTTGGAATCAGAGCCCATGTTCCTAATGGTTAGGCCTCTGCAAGGCCCTCTTAGGGCAGCCAGCTTGCCCCTTGTCCAGGGTGAGGGAGGAGAAGGGGGGGCTCCAGGGCCCTGGGAAGGGGGAAGGTAGCCTCTTAGGCCCCTGCCCCAGAGCTATGGGGCCTCCCCTGAGGGGGAGGGCTGAGAGATGGGAAGAATAACTAGACTTTTTTCTAAAATTAGGAACCAGAAAAGATACTACAAAACTTGCAAACAGATGGAGAAAAGAAGTGGTGCCTAGCTTGGCCCTTCCTTAGGGTCTCAACGGGATGAATGGTGCCTGGGTGGACTGGGAATTTGCAGATAGGGGTTCAGCGCCCAGTTTTGCCACTACATCCAGCTGCTCCATTGTCATCTGTAAGACAAGGCCATGCATCCCGAGCTTGCTAGGCTGGTGAGAGGGGCGGAAAGAATCTGGGCACAGGGTCTCTGCAGGGCTGAGCTTTGCCTTCAGACCCCAGCTCCAGCCCACTGGGCTCAGCCTGAGGTTTTCAGGTGCACTGGCTATAGCTCACACACTGACCATGATCTCTAGGGATCTTTCTCAAAGACTCTGGCCTCTCTCAGATGCTCCCCAAAGTCAGAAATGAGGACTGGGATAAGTGGAACAAGGGAGGAAGGAAAGCCAACCTGGGGTGTTATGGAACTAGTCACTGCTGTGGACAACTGGGGCTCCATCCTGCAGGGGGCCTGGAAGGAGCTGCATAGAATGCACTCAGAACCCATCCCCTGCAGGTTGGAAGGGGAATGTTATCCACTGGTTCTCATCACCTGGGACAGAAAGCAAGTACTAAACTGGGTTGCAAGGCCCGGGGCCATCAGCATGCGCCTGCACAGAGCTGGTTGCCTTAGCAAGAGCTGGCATACAAAGGTGAGCTGAGGCCGTGACTGGGTAGCTCAGTTGGTTAGAGTGTCATCCTGATACACCAAGGTTGTGGGTTCAGTCTTCAATCTGTGGTCAGGGCACATACAAGCAGCAACAAATGAATGCATAAATAGGTAGAACACCACCATCCTCTTCTCTCTCTCTCAAATCATTTTTTTTTTAAAGGCAAAGATGAGTTGAAAGGATATAAGGTAGGCTTGAGAGGTGTCTGACACCATGTCCAGTGAGGCACAACCCTTCTCAGTCAGTGGTCCCCAGGTCAGGGGTACCCAAAGATAGGTCAGACCTGATGCTTCCTCTCCAGGAGCTTATAGCCAGTGAAGAGCC
Organism: Miniopterus natalensis; assembly: GCF_054644295.1. Lineage (NCBI taxonomy): Eukaryota > Metazoa > Chordata > Mammalia > Chiroptera > Miniopteridae > Miniopterus > Miniopterus natalensis. The sequence continues at coordinate 40,179,906 of NC_142081.1, forward strand.
CTCACAGGTACATTCTCCCACCAGGAAATAATGACAACCAGATCCACCATTCACTCAGTTCCTCCTATGTGCCAGGAACCACCAGCAGCCCTAGAAGACTAATATTATCCCCATTTGACAGAAGAGCACACTGAGGATCAGAGAGGTTAAGGACCTTCCCAAAGTCTCACCACAAGTCTGAAGCCTTGCCAGTGTTTCTGGGGGAAAGAAGTACTGAGACTGCCTAGAGGAGGCCAAGCACACCTTCCCCCTGCCTGCTCTCTGTCCCCTGTGTCTTCCCACAATCACCTCACCTACAGTCCCCAAGAGCATCTCACCAAGATCTAAAATACAGCTTATCAGGCTGGAAGGCTCTCAGGGCCCAGTTGACTCAGTTCCTCAGCCACCTTCCTGTGAGAAAACTAAGGCCCAGAGACGGACATGATATGCCCGAGCTCACACAGCATGGGATGGAAAGCCAAGATGGGAGCCCCAGTCTCCCGACTCCTGGTTCAATGCTCTCTTCCATGCAGGCAGCATGCACTAGGTTCTCTAGGGTCCTGTCTCCACTCTGAAGAGTAGAACTCATCAGGATGACTCACATCTACCCTATTCTATGGTGGAATCTCCTTCCTGGGGTGTGCTGGGCTCAAATCAGAGTGTCGCAGGGAGCCCTGAGACCCTCGGCTTGGGCCAGGGTGGAGGAGAGGCCATGGGTGAAAAGGGACCAGCAGGGAAGGGATAAGGGACCCTGCGTATTATAGCCCCCAAAAAAGTAACAGGCTCCTCCCTCCCCTGCTACCCAAGTACCCCAGCCAGCACACTGGGCAAAGAGGACCCCTCACTCACTTGGGCACTAGGGTACTGGAAATGGGGTTGGTGCTGAGCCTATTGACCTAAAGTGCCAGAGACAGGGGCTGGGGGGCAGTTCAAAACACAAAACAAACACATAGCCGCCCCCAAAGGAAAAGTCCAGAGTCTGAATTTTAAACAGGAAGAACTAGGCGTCAGAGTCAGAGGGAGATAACAGGGCCCGGCTGAGCAAAGAAACAACAGAAAAAGAACTGAGGAAAGCTGGGGGAGGGGGGGTTCCTGCCTAGAGCCTGGGACTTTCCCAGATCTCCCTGTACCCAGGGTGCAGGAGTGCTGAGGTGGCAGCTGCCACGCTGTGACTGGGCACAGGCTAACCGGAGGCAGGATGGAAAGCCTTCTTGGAGGGGCACTAGGGCATTCAGGAAACAGCCTGGCCTCCAAGGCTGCAATCCTTGGGCAGGTGACTTTCTGAGCCTCTGTTTTCCTCTCTGAAAATGTGACTAAGAATACCTACTTTGAAGTGTAGAGAGAACTAAGGGAAACAGGAATGGCCAGTGGTGGGCATACAGTAGGGCTAATTTTTATTATCCTGCAGACCCCAAGGTCCACAGGCCCAACAATTAAGGCCTCTGCTCTTTTGGAAGCACTGGGGGCACACAGGTACTTGCCCTCCACAGGTCCTTGCAGCCCGGTGAATCAAAGACAGTCCTTCTAGGACCAGGGAGACAACACCTAACCCGTTAGTTTGCTGGGACTGTCATAACAAAGAACCACAAGCTGGGTGGCTTAAAAAGCAGAAATTTATTTTCTCACAATTCTGGAGACTATGATTCCAAGACCAAGTTGTTGACAGGGCTGGTTTCTTTTGAGGCCTCTCTCCTTGGCTTGTAGGTGGCTGTCTTCTCCCTGCGTCTTCACTTGGCTTTCCTCTATGTACATCTGTCCTATCTCCTCATAAGGACACCAGTCATACTGGCTAAGGGCCCATCCTAATGACCTCATTTTAACTTAGTTACCTCTTTTAAGATCCTATCTCCAAACACAGCCACATTCTGAAGTACTTGGGGTTAGGACTCCATCATATGAATTTTGGTAAAGACATAGTTCAGCCCATAACACTTGCCAAGTCCCCATCTGTCAAACTGTCCTGCTCCGGACTCAATCCCAGAATCCTCTGCTTTGGCACTGGAAGTAGCTATAACAGTCCTGAAGTTCAACTCTTGCTTCTCAAGAGAGGGTAAGTGATCATCCCAGGTGACACACAAAGAAAAATATCCATAAATCCCAGGCTCCTAGAAAAGAGCACATCCAGGGAGAAGACAATCCAAAGAGGACAATCTTGAGTCCCTCAGCGGTGGGCACCCAAAAGGTGATGCCCTCATGTCTGTGTGTTCTGCCAGCTCAGGTAACTTTGGGATTGAAGACTTTGGTGAGGGCATGGAGGAGGACACAAGTTAGCCTACAACTTTTCCAGAATGCCAGAAAGAAAACAGCTGGCGTTTATGAGCACCTACTGTGTGCAGGCACTGTTCAAAGCACTGTACATGTATTAACTTGTTTTAGCCTCACATCAATCCTATGATATATGTGACAATGTGTATAACCACTTTAAGGAAGGGGAAACTGAGGCACAGGGAAGTTAAGTGATTTGCCCATTGTCATACATCTGATAATGATTGTGTGTGACAGTGCCAGGGTTCAATCCCAGGGCGCCTGGCCCAGGGACTGTGATCTCATTGGCAATGCTTCACTGCAGGTGAGGTGGCATGAAACAAACCCTAGGCTGGTTATCTGGCCTGGCATTTCTATCACTTGGAGTGGGACCTTGGCCCTCAGTGTACTCACCTGCCATAGGACAGGTAAGAGCAGATGACCCTTGAGTCCAAGATAAACTATCCCTTCCCTCTTCCTTGCCCCTTTGAGCCTCCCTCAGGTGCAAAAAGCCATCTCTGGCCTTACTGCCATGAAACAAAGATGCCACACAGGGACTCAGGGTCTGGAGGGCAGAGCAGAAAGCAAGACAAGCCCTAGGCCAAATTTGCCTCTGTGCGTCCCCCATAGCTGCTTGCCCATACTGGGTGGCCCTGGCCAAGGGACAGCACTCTACTGGCTCAGCAAAGTGGTAAAATCTATTTTGGAGATGCCATCCCCAGCTCTGCAAGAGGCCCTGTGAGTAAGTAGAGCAGAGCTTGGTTGTAGGCGGATCTGAGCCTGGCTCCTACAGAGCTGGTTTTTCTCCCTCCCCAGCCACTGCAAGAGTCCCCTCATAGCCTGAGTTGTCAGAAGACAGACCTCACCTCCTGAAGGCCTCCCAGGCCTCTCTCTCCACTCCCAGACTCACTATCCAGGGCAGAGGCCTGTGGATAGGAACCTTGGGGTGCTACAGTGCCTGTCACGTAAACTGCTTGGACTTCACCAAACCACAGTGTCCCCATCCAAAATTCTCCACAGCCGTGAGGGAGAAAGGGTGCTAGAGATGGACACTTGTTGATGAGGTGATATATTATGGAAATATTATGGAAAAAGGAGAAAACAACATATAAAATATTATTCTATAGTCTTTAACACACGTATACATCCATATATTTTAAAACACATGCATAGCAAAAAGGAGCTCCACCAAAACATTACAGTGGTTTCCATGGGAGATGACACAATGGATTCCCTCCCTCCCTCCTTTTCTCCCTCCTTCCCTCCCTCCTTCCCTCCCTTCCTCCCTCCCTCTCTCTTTTCTTTCTTTTTCTTTCTTTCTCTCTCTCTCTCTCTTTTTCTCTCTCTTTCGTTACACTTGTGGTAAATTCTGTTTTGGAAGCAGTAAAAAGACAAATTAACTGACTATATAAGCAAATGTGAAACAGAGTAGTAATGATAAAACACACAGAGTTTGGACACCACTTGTAATAACCTCTCTCCTTGGATGACTGTAACCCATCTTCCCCCGTCCCTCTAGTTTTTCTAAGTTCCCTTCACAGACCTCATACATGTCCTTCATTTTATAATTTTCAGAGAAAAGTTGTATCCATTGTATCAGTCTTCAGGGGATGAGTGAGGCTAGTAATCACCATTAACACATTGTGCAGATGAGAAAACTGAGGCCCAGAGAAGGGCTGTGACTTGTTCCAAAATCACCCCACAAGGCAGAGTGGGCTTTACTGAACCCTGCCTCTAGATCCCTCTGGTCTGGGGGTGCCCTCAGGAATTTTGGGTACCTGAGCCAGAATTTTGGAAATCAGGGGGCTGAGAGCAGAAGGTATTGGTATTGACTCTTCTGGACCCAAATGAATCACTTTTTTTTTAAGAGAGAGAGAGTCAAAGTAGACTTAGAGGCAAAAGAGGCATGGTTGACACAAAGTAAAAAAATATGATTTAAGCAAAGAAAATGTGTTGGGATGTGGTGAAGTTGAGGTATGGTGAAGTTGACAGGAGTGCTGAGGACTACAAAGTTAAGCAAGAGCTAGTCAGATAGAAAAATTAAGTCACATTAAGGAGTTTGGATTTGACCCAAAAGCTGGTGGGAAACCACTAGCAGGGAGCTGCATGGCCAGCTTTGACTTTAAGGGTCACTCTGTCCAGAAGGTGAGCAGTTGGTTGGCGGCATGGTGAACAGGTAAGAAGAGTATTTGCCTTCCATGAGGTGAAAGATAGTGGTGATGTGAAAAAAGGTCATTGCAGTGGTAGGGAGGACAAGTGAATGATTTGACAGCTCAGGGTAAGTGACAGAAAAGGTCACATCAAGGTTGACATTTAGGTTTCTGGCTTCAGCAACTAGCTAGATGGTGGTTTGATTCTCTGAGCTAGATGAAGAATGTAATGAATTCATTTTGTACATATTGAGTTTGAGGTTCCTGTAAACTAAGCCCAAATATCCAATGTTCAGGTGGACACATGGGTTTGTTACTGAGCCTGAGATCCCTATTTTGGACTCAGCAGCAGTGTAGGGGGAGTGATTGGAGACATGGGTGTGAATAACTTAACAGGAGGACAATTTGGAGAGGAGATTGCTTAGAGTATGAATCACTAACTTGCTTTAAAGCTTTCTGCCTCAGTTTCCTCAACTGCAGCAGGGCAAGCAGTTCCTCAGTTGTAGGAAGAACAAAGCTGGTCTTTTCCCTGTCAGCCCCTCCATCCTAAGGTGGCTGGAGGAATGACCTCCTCCTGGAATATGGTCTTGGGATGAGCCACATCCTGTTCTCTGTTTTATGCCTCAGGCCAGGCCCCAAGAGCCATCCTTCCCCACCCCTCTTCTTGGTTCCCACATACTCCCCACAGGGCACTGGCTCCCTCGTGGAGGTGCTCCACAAGTGCGCTGACTGAATGGAAAGGCAGGGAGGGAAAGTGGGCACAGCACTGGCTCAGGCACTAAGCTCTGTGGCCCTGCCCCCATCCTGGCTTACCGTGTGACCCAAACCCATCAGCTAGTCTTCCTCTGGGCCTCTGTTCAAGAAGAGAGTGAGAGCTGCCACTCCTACGGTCCTTGCCGAGCAAGCATTCACTGAGCACAGAGCTATGCTAAAAGGGGTTCAGACTAAGTACTGGCAGCACCACTGCTGCATTATGGACACAGAGACCACTCTCCAGGCAGATCACTGCCCAGAGTCTGGAAAGGGCTCTAACCTGCACTTCCCACTTAGCAGTGGGTGACAGTACTTCACTTCTCTAGACCTCAGGTTTCCTCTATGTAAAATGGGAGGTCAGTTGAGAGGGCCCCGAACGGCCAATTTTTAAAAAACAACAACCACAAGAACAACAGTTTTTCTGGCTCTGCTTCTGGACTGTGAGATGGAAAGCCAGAGGCAGCCAAGAATAACAGTGGGCTCACATGGGCTCAGGACTTTATAGGTTATACTGTATTCCCAAATACCCAATGTGATCGCTGCCTCCCCAGACTTGCCAGAGGGAGGGTGCTTCCGGTGAACAGATCCAGAAAGGCAAGTTAAAAGGTGGGAGGGGCAGGGCCCTATGGGAGCCTAGAGCACCTGGCCCCAGACCAGTTTGGCCCCTGTAGCCCTGGAGCTATACCCTTCAGCTCCACAGACTGAGCAATGTGACCACAGAATAACAACAGCGGCATTAATAACAACCGACACTTACAAATCACTCACCTAGTGCCAGGAATGGTAAGTGCTTTACTTGAAGTAACTCATTTAAACTTCAGGCAACCTTATGAGAGAGGTTCTATTATCATCGCCTGGTTTGCAAATGAGGAAGCTGAAGCACAGGGAGATCAAGCAATATGCCCAAGGTGAGGCAGCAAGAAAGCAGCAGCGTTGGGATTTGAACCCAGGCAGCCTGGCACCAACACTGGTTTTCTTTAACTGCCATGTTGCACTGGCTTCCAGGAGAATGGTCCCAGATACCTGAAACCCACAATCCCTGTCTCAGCTGCAAGCCTTCCTGCTGCTCGTCTCCCCCCACCCCCACAGGAAGCACTTCCCAGCCCCTGACTGGGCCACAACAGAGGGGAGACACATTAGGAATACAAGACCAGCATCCCATTGCTCACCCACCTACAGGTAGCCTTGTGAAACTGAATTAGGCGAGTGCCAGGGCACATCGCTCAGACAGCATCTATCATTTGACCCTATTCATGTGAAGTTGAATAAACGCACACCTCTATCTGCACAGAGACACGACTGGAAGGGTGCTCCCCCAGAAGGTACCTGTGGTTACCTCTGGATGGTAGGGTTTGTAGGTCTCTCTTCATACTTTCTTATACTTAAAAAAATTTTTTTTACAATCACTAGCATCATGTCTAGCAAAATAATAAAGTTTTAATAAAGCATCTTAGGGCCAAAGCCAAGTTGCAACCAGGTCTGTGGGATTCTAAACTCTTAATTTTTTTACCTTTTCTGTCACACATCATGAAATGCTACTGGGAGGTGGCCCTGGGCAGGCCACTCTTGCAGGCTGAAGCTGGGGGACCTCTTGGCAAAGCCAGCTTCCAACATTACCAAGTCAGGGGTCAGCCACCCCCAGGCTGCCCTCCTTTGGAGGAGGGTGATAGCTCTTATGTTCCAGCTAAACAAGGTAATCTGAGGTACTCTGGAAATATTGACACCATCAGCCCATCTCCAGTGCCTTAAATCCCACAACTAACACTGAATAAGTAACAATAATTAATAATAATTGGCAAAGGAACTACCCCTTTGTCCCCTTATCTCTATATACTAATATTTTGACAATGATCTTGTACTGCTTTATAGTAAGAAAAAAGAATTTTTTTCACCCGGCCAGGTGCGGCTCAGTGGTTGAGCATCTACCTAGGATCCAGGAGATTGTAGTTCGATTCCTGGTCAGGGCACATGCCTGGGTTTCAGGCTCGATCCCCAGTAGGGGGCGTGTAGGAGGCAGCCAATCAATGACTCATCATTGATGTTTCTATCTCCCTGTCCTTCCTCTCTCTGAAATCAATAAAGATATTTTTTTAAAAACAAATTTTTTTCAAAATTATAAAATTAGCAGAACTCCAAGCTTTGATCCTTACCCAGGAGCTTAAAGGTTTTCTTTTTTGTCACATCTCCAGTGTAAAGGCTCTATGCTAAACACTTTACACACATTATCTATAGTCCTCAGGGATAGACACACATAATATCCTTGCAAGAAAAAAAATCTCACCCGGCCGGGTGTGGCTCAGTGGTTGAGCGTAGACCTAGGATCCAGGCGATCAGGGTTTGATTCCCGGTCAAGGCACATGCTGGGGTTGCGGGCTGGAGCTGATCAATGACTCTCTCATCGCTGATGTTTCTATCTCTCTCTCTCCCTCTCCTTTCCTCTCTCTGAAATCAATATTTTTTAAAAAAAGAAAAAAAAAAATCTTGTCTCCATTTTTTAGTGGAGGACCTGAGACTCTGAGTGGCTACAAGGGTAAGTGACCTGCCCAAGGTCACTGTCCGGGTGGGGGGTTGGGGAGTCGCCCAGTCTGGGTTCAAATTCAGATCTGATGCCTCAATCAGGGCTCTCTCCCTGAGACTGCTCCTTCCACCCCCACCCCCAGCCTTCACCCCCACTCTTCCACATCACATCACCTCCTTACTTTTTTCCTCCCTTCCCTTCCAATCTGGCTGTCAGCATCTGCCAGTCCACCCCTGATCGACCACCATAAGAGGAATTGGTTAGAGTTCCTTCCACTAGGAGCCTGTTAAATGCTTGGGTCCAGCCAGCCACATCCATGCTGTAATCAGAAGCACATTTCTGCGGCTCATTGGTGCCCACACCAGACCTAGGGCCAGCATCACACTGCCGCATGCCTGCCAGGAATACCCACCATATAATTTCTGCCCTATTGACAAAAGGGGCTCTTTGTCCTTCCCAAATCACACCAAAAAACTCCTCCAGGGGGCAGGGTCCAAACCCCAGAATTCAAGGCCAGCCTCCTACAAGTGGGAGGGATAGGCCCACGAGAAAGAGGCTGGGCCTGGTAGCCCAGGGCTGGGCTCAGAACCTAGAACAGAGTACATAAGAACAGAGCTGAGACCCAGACCCTTCCTCACCTGGAAGCCAGTCGGGTCCCAGTTCTCCAAACCCACAGGACAGAACCTGTCCCCAACCCCAGTTTGTGAGAAGGACAGGCCATTACTCAAGCACATGCTGGTTACTGGGAATGCTGAGATGAAAGACCAGCCCTGCCCTCAAGGAACCCCAGTCCCACAGATGAGACAGACACATACTCATAAATGAGAGCCCTTCCCCACTGCCTGCCGTGAATGCTTATATGTGTGGACACAGAGCTGTGCAGGAGTTGGAGGAGCAACCAGGGCCTGGTGAGAGGGTCAAGAGTGGGGCAAGGAGGGGTTCCAGTGGAAAAAATAGCAGGGAAAAAGGCATGGGAGACTGAAAGAATTCCCCCACCCCAGGTTAGAGAACATCAGCAAGACTGAAAGAGGCAGGGTGGGGAGGGGGTAAGCTGATAGAGTAGCTGAATGGGCAGGCAAGGGGTTCCTCAAAGGCCATGCTAAGGAGCTCAGACAGTCCCCTCTAAGCAGTGGAGAGCTGTTAAAGGATCTTAAACAGGGGTGTAAAGGGATCAGAATTGCATTTTGAAGCTGGGACTTGAGGAATTCTAGGGAGAAGTATGAATGAGTGAGGGGTAGGGGTGGGCAAGGCTGGGGGCAGGGGAGGCCTGTTGGGGAACTGGGGTCAGGACCCTAATAGGAGGAAAAGAGGCTGAGCCCCCAGAGAAAGGAAAGTGGGCCCTAGCTGAGGAGATACTGGGGAGGCAGGAGTCACAGGACTTGATGACTGACTGTCCCTGGAGAGCAAGGGGCCAGCAGGACACCCAGATTCTAGCCTAGGTCCAATGGATGGTGTACCTCTACAAGAGCTGGGGCAGGTCTGGAGAGAAGTGATGAGTACAGTGTTGGACCAACCTCATGGGGGTGCCTGTGGGAGCCCTTGCAGTGGTGGGGTCCAGCCCCAGTCTTCCCCTCTGCCCTGACTCTATCCCCACAACCCCAACCCTCACCTCCTACCTCCAGCCTCCATCAGTCTCAGTCCAAAATATCCCACAGCTCTAGGAGATTTTGCAGGCCCATCCTCCTTCCCTCTCTCCCCCTCCCAGCACCAACTCCCACACCCAGATATGGGTTTGCCCCAGTCAGGCCAGCTAGGCTGAAGTCTGGTCTCCCTATGCAAGAAGCCAGGAGGACACCAGGTGCACTGCATCTGGATGCCAAACCCAGTGGGGAGTGACAGACCTTGCGTGATAAAGGCAGTGGTTGGGGGCAACTCCCCATCACCCTTGGCTGGGAACCCTGGAATAGACGAGGAGCCTCTACCCCTTTCTCCCTTGGCACACAGAGTCCCTGCCCCATCCTCACACCTACTCTGAGAACAGGGCCGGAATATCTGACCCCATTGCTGAGATGAGGACACTGAGGCCCAGAGAGGCCCGATGATGCTTTTCTCATAATGTTCCCCTCTGGCCTCTGTGTCCCCACCTGTCAATGAGGAGGCACTGTGGGGCTCCTGGAAGAGAGTGGGAAGCTATGTAGGAGTCAGCTCTGCTGCTCCCCTGCCCTGGGGACTAGAACAAACCTGAATCAACCAGGGCCTCAGTTTGCTCATCTAGAAAATGAGAACCACAGTGCCCACCTCCCCAGGGGCTGTGAGGACTAAATGAGGGCATGGAGGCTACAAAGTATAGCTCAAACCTGCACCCAACAGGTCTGTCGGGGGGGGGGGGGGGGCGCTTTTAATTCACACACTGATTATTTTACAAGGAGAATGCATTTTTGGATCACATGTATGATTTTAAAATAACACCAAAAATTCATTCTCAAAACCCCACAGCATGTCTGCAGCAAAACAACTCCAGGATGCCAGGCCTGGCGCTGCACACTCACCAGACACCCCCACCCCAGCCTGACCCCTGGAAAAACACCCCCAGTTGGTTCCCCCACCCTGGGCCAGTGCTGTCCCTGGCAAAGGGCTGGGGGCTACTTTCCCAGCACTGAGCCCAGCTCAGCCGGGTGGGACACCGTGGCGACAGCTGATAAGAAGGCCTGTTTAGTTCTGTCTGCCGCAGGCCTGGGGGGAGGCCCAGGCGGCAGACAGTGTGGCTGTGGCCTCTTCCCCTTCCTGGGCCAGCCTGGTGCCCCCTAGGCTGGAACAGCCCTTGCCAGGGGGTTTGCAGCCACTGTCTCCAGGCCCCTGCCTGGAATGAGCTGGGTGTAGGGGTGAGCACAGACATGCATGGTTGTTAGTTTAGATTATTTTATCTGTTGGTGTAGGTATTACATCCTCTCAGTTCAAAAAGCTCCATAGGGTTTCCCTCAACTCCAGCACCTCCTCCCCCTGTGCTCTCCCCAGAGGCCACACAATGGTAAGACTTGTAGATATATAAACAACTATATATGTGTGTATCTCTGCCTTGCTGCCCCATGCATCTTCCCCCAGTCCTTGCACAAGGGTTTCCTGGGTGCATGTGCCCATGTCTCTGGACAAGCCTTGGTTCACACGTGCCACGTTCTCACTGGCCACCAGCTCTGCTCCCATGCCATTCCTCTGTCTGGCACACTCTCCCCCCCTCTCCCCCTACCCTCACTCCCTACACCTCTCCTTTCCTTCTTTGCTCAGCTTCTTCTCTCTTATCCTCTAAGTGTCAGCTTAAATGCCCTCCCTCTGGAAGCCCTCCCTGATTCCCAGGCTTTGGTCCTCCCCTACTGGATGCTTCTATGACACCCCAAACTTTTTATACTAGTCCTGCCTGGAATAGTTTGTTCAATTATCTGCACTCCCATTAGACAGTAGGGTGACCAACTTGTCCCAGTTTGCCATAGACGTACCCAGTTTGGGGACCGAAAAGTCCACATGGCAGGAAAGCACTCAGGCTCTGACAAGTGAGGATGCTTGCTCACCTGGCAGACACCAAGCTTCGTAAAAGCCAGGAAGGACTCTACCTTATCCATTCCAGTCTCTCCAGCACCCACAGGCTCCATAAGTATTTGTTGCTCCAAAAAAATAACAGCCACACTTATATAGCAATTACTCTATGCCGGGCACTGTTCTGAGTATCCTACACATATAAACTCATTTAATCTTCACAACAACCTAGTGAAGCAAAAGGAGGCTCCAGGAGGTTAAGGCATTTGCCCAAGGTCACACTGCGAGTGAGGGGTGGAGAGAGAGTTCAAGGGTCTTTTCCCAGGCCACTCTGGGTGACCCAGGCTGCCCTGCATGGGCCCCTGCAAAGGGAAGGTTGGTCAGGAAGAAGCCCCCAGGCTCCCACAGCCCTGCAGTGCGCAGTACTGCCAGGGACACAGGACTGGCCGGGACCTAAGGAGAAACCTTGCTTTAGACCTGTGCTGCTGGAGTGGGGGCCTCCTGGGAACAGCTCCTTCACCCTTAATGCCCCAGAGCTGTGCTACGCAGCTGATAATTCTCTCTGCTGTCAGCAGAGGTGGCAGTCTCGGCAAGGGAAATTAGGGGAACAATAATCATTGTCCCCATTTTACTGGCATACTCACAGAGGGCCAATTACCTGGTTTCTAAAGGCCTAGGAGCTCCGCAAAGCTGCCCCTTCAACAAAGGACCCCTTTTGCTAAAAAAGAAGGAGCAGGAGGAGGAGCAGGAGGAAGAGGAGCAGGAGCAGGAGGAGCAGGAGCAGGAGCAGGTGGAGCAGGAGCAGGTGGAGCAGGAGCAGGAGGAGCAGGAGGAGCAGGAGGAGGAGGAGCAGGAGGAGGAGCAAGAGAAGGAGGAGCAGGAGCAGGAGCAGGTGGAGCAGGAGCAGGAGGAGCAGGAGCAGGAGCAGGAGGAGCAGGAGGAGCAGGAGGAGGAGGAGCAGGAGGAGCAGGAGCAGGAGGAGGAGGAGCAGGAGGAGGAGGAGCAAGAGAAGCAGGAGCAGGAGGAGCAGGAGGTTAGAAGGCAGGAGAAGGAAAGAAAGAAAAAGAAGGGAAGGAAGGAAAGGAGGGAGGGAGGGAGGGAGGCAGGGAGGGAAGGAGGGAGGGAGGGAGGGAGGCAGGGAGGGAGGGAGGCCTGAGGCCTCAGCCTTGGCTCAGCTTTCTTTTTATTCTGTCTGTGTGTCTGTGTGTCCTTGGGCAGATTCCTGAACCTCTCTGAGTCTCTTTCCTCACCTGTAAAGTGAGAATAATAATGCCATCCTCATAAATTTGTTTGTGAATTCAATGAATTAATGTATATAAAGTCCTTAGAAGAGTCGTGATGCAGAGTAAATGCTTGGTAAGTAGTGACTGATTTATTCCAAGTTTATGCTGTGCCTTCTTCCTGGAGTGAAATCCAGGAAGTGAAATCCCACAACATGGTGAAATCCAACGCTTTTCAAGGCTTTCCTGTTCCTGTTATTCACACCTGCCCTTGTGTGTCTGAGATCAGGGACCACCCAGCACCTTGGAAGCTACAGACTCATCTACCATTTGTAGTAAAAAACAACAACAAAAAATGAACAACAAGTAACACAATCAGACGTTAACCTAATCAGTTACAATAAACCAGCCACCACAAACACAGTCACAGGATTGTGGAGAGCTGACTGAGCAGCTTCTGTCAGGAGACTTGGGGCACAAGTGGGGAAGGGGAGCTGAGCAGGCCTGGGGCGGTGTGGTGATTAGGAGCCCCCATGGTCAGGAATTAGATTCCAGCTCCTTTATTAGCACACTGTGTGACCCTGCACCCTGAGCCTCCTGTTCCTCATCTGGAAAATGGAACAGGCCCTGTCCTCACAGTGCTGTTAGGAAGATGCATTTAGGTAATCCATGGGAGGCACTTCCCCAGGACCATGAATGACCCTGATATGTGCAGCTGTATGTCTTCAGGCAGGTACTAGCCCTCTAAGCATCAGTTTCCTCACCTACAGATCTACAGATTTCCATGAGGAAATGGAGACAATAAACCTAGCTCACACCATGGCTGAGAGCAAAGTACCTACCAGGGAGTCTGGACAATGGTAGGTGTTGCAGACAAGGTGCTTCCCTCCTTCCTTTCCTCTCCTCCCTGAGAGGAGGGACACAGGTAGAGAGGACAGGGTTATGTGTCACTCCTAAATTGCTTTAGGCAAGCCACCCGGATCAGCTGGATTGGAAGGGGGTGGGGGGGAGAGGGAAAGAAATAAGGGAGTGAGGAAAGAGTAAGGAAGAGATGGGGGAGGAGGGAGAAGGGAAGAAAAGAAAGTAATGAAGGAAGAAAAACAGAAAGTAATATCACCCCCATCAGCCAGCCAATACCGGGCTGCCACAGGCCCAGTCGACCAAGAGATACAGTGGTGGAGGGCTGGGTGGGCAAACAATGTTATCTGCTCAATCTGTACTAACAGGAGCTTCTCAAGGTGGGAATCCAACTCCATCTTCTTTCCCTGGATCTTCCCAGCCAGCTACCCAGGGATACCAGTTCAAAATTTACTTGATGGAAATCTGCCACATTAAAATATGGGGGAGAAAAAGGAACAAAGTTGGAGGCCTCGCACTTCCTGATTTCAAAATATATTACAAAACTGCACTAATCAAAACAATATGCTACTAGCTAAAGACAGATATATACAACCATGGAACGGAATAGAGAGCCCCAAAGCAAACCCTCGTGTGTACGGTCAGATGATCTTGGACAAGGATGCCAAAGCTACATGACTTCAACGAATGGTGCTGGAAAAACAGGGTAGCTACATGCAAAAGGATGAAGTTAGAGTTCAGCTTACACCATATGCAAAAATCAATTCACAGTGGATTGAAGACCTATGTAAGACCTGAAAATATAAAACTACTGATACAAAACATAGGGAAGACGCTTCACAACACTGAATTTGGCAATGATTTCTTGGATATGACACAGGCAACAGAAGCAAAAATAAACAAAGGGGACTACATCAAACTTCAAAACTTTCCCACAGCAAAGGAAACAATCAACAAGTGAAAAGACAACCTAGAGAGTGGGAGAAAATGTTTGCAAACCATATATCTAATAAGGGGTTAATATCCAGAATATATAAAGAACTTCTATAACTCAATAGCATAAAAAAAATAACCCAATTTAAAAATGGTCAAAGGACTTGAATAAACATTTCTCCAAAGAAGAGATACACATGGCCAACAAGCATATGAAAAGATGCTCAATATCACCAATCATCAGAGAGAGGCAAATCAAAAACCACAATGACACATCACCTCACACCTGTTAGGATGGTCACTATCAAAGAAACAGAAAATGACAAGTGTTTGCGAGGCTGTGGAGAAACTGGAACCCTTGTGCACTGTTGGTGGGAATGCAAAAGCCTATAGCTGCTATAGGCAGCTATAGGAAAACAGTATGGTGGATCCTCAAATATTAAAAATAAAATTACATATGATCCAGGGATTCCACTTCTTGGTATATGTCTTTGTCTATATACAGGCTGCAATAAGAAAGCATTATAGACTTGGGGGGGGGGGCTTATAAACAACAGAAGTTTATTTCTCACAGTTCTAAAGGCTGAGTATCTGAGATCAGGGCCCAGCATAATCAGGTCCTAGAGAGAGCCGTTTCTGGGTTGCAGACCATTGACTTCTCAATATATCCTCACCTAGTGGAAAACAGAGAGCTACCTAGTGCTCTCGTCTTTTTTTATAAGGGCACTAATAACACTGATAAGGGCTCCACACTCATGGCTAATTACTACCCAAAGGTCCCACCTCCAAGTATCATCACATTAAGATTAGGGTTTCAACATATGAATTTAGAGAATACAAACTTAAAAACAGGATCTCGAAGCTATATTGCCACATCCACGTTCACTGCAGAATTATTCATAATCACCAAGAGGTGAAAGCAGCCTAAATGTGCATCGAAGGATGAATGGATCATCAAAATGCAGTATTCCCACGCAGTGGAATGTTATTCCATCTTTATAAAAGAAGGAAATTTGCCCTGGCTGGTGTGGCTCAGTTGGTTGTGTCGTCCTGTGCACCAAAAAGTCACCGATTTGATTCATGGTCAGAGCACATGCCCAGGTTTCAGGCTCAATCCCTGACAGGAGGCAGCCAACAGATGTTTCTCTCTCATATGAATGTTTCTCTCTCTCCCCCTCTCCCTTCCTCTCTAAAATCAATTTTAAAACTTTTTTTTTTAAAAAAGGAAATTTGTCATAAGTGATAACATGGATGAACCCTGAGAACATTATGTTAAGTGAAATGTCAATCACAAAAATACAAACACTACATGATTCCTTTTATATGAGGTATCTAAGGTAGTCAAACTCATAGAAACAGAAAGTAGAATATGGTTTCCAGGGGCTGAGGGGAGGGGGAGTGGAGGAGTTGTTCAGTGAGTACAGAGTTTCAGTCATATAAGATGAAAAAGTTCTAGAGATCTGTTGTACAACAATATGCATATAGCTAACACTATGTACTGTACATTTAAATCATTAGGATGGTAAATTTTATGGTTATGTGTTCCTTACCACAATAGAAAAATAGAAAGCACAAATCTAAAAAAAAATACTAGGGAATGAGTCCCACCATCCTAACCCAATTTCTGGTCCTTGTCCACATTTCCTCCTTGCAATTACAGTACACAAACACCTCTGTATAATTCAGGGGAAAATACTCTATTGTTTTGTCACTGCAAAAGTAATAATGCTCATTGTGAAAAATGCAAACAATAGTGACATGTAAAAATAAAAACCCACTTCAGCACAGCCCACGGCTCAGAAGTGACCTCCCATAGCCAGCCATGTCCTTTCCCAGCCTTCTTCTACATACTTACAATCACAGGCTCTTCCGTTTCACACAATGGAACCACAGGGTTTACTTGTTGCCTTGCAACTTTTTTCCTTTTGTTGTATGTGATCAAATGTACTTAACTGCAATTCTCTAAACTATAACAACAATGCATACGCTTCAACAAGCCAAAAGTCACAGAGGTGGGAACCAAGAAAATGCCACCCCTCTCTCTTCCCACCACAGGCAACTACACAGAACAGGCTGGCAGAAACCTTTCCTCAGGTTCATATGCAGGGAAGGAAGGGTTCACATCCCTCGTATATGACATTCCTACAAACGAAATGGAAAAAGTCAAACTATCAAAAAATGGGCAAACAGACCGGTGTTCACCAGAGGTGGTGGGAGAAGTGGGTGAAGGAGATCCAAATGTACAAACTTCCATTATAAGATAAATAAGTCCTGGGGATGCAATGCAGAGCATGGTGACTATAGTTAACAATATTGTATTGTATATTTGAAAGTTGCTAAGAGAGTATAGCTAAAATGTTCTTACCATAGAAAAGAGAATTGTAACTATATGAGGGGGAAAAAATCACCTGCCACTTTTTTCAACATATGCACCCACTTTTCTTTAGGCTCATACAAACATAACCAACATATTTACCCTGGTGAAAGCTTGGAGGTTTGCTTTTCTCTCTCCCCTCCCACCCCCCCAATTTTCTTAACTCAAAATGGGATTATACTTTACTGCATAACCACCTTTTGTCACCTAACAGAACATCACACAACCCCAAAAGTCACTGCATGTAGATTCAACAAGCTCATTCTTAGTGGTCCACGATACTCCCCAGTATGGATGTAACCAAATGTATCCACCCATACCCCTGGAGGTGGACACTGAGATTGTCGCTATGAAGAAGACTGCAATTTAAAAAATCTTTTTATGGATAAAGCTCTGAAAGTGGGATTGGTGGGGCAAAGGACATTCCCATTTCTATTTTAACAGTGCTTGGTGGAAAACGGTATTTTGTTTATTTATTTGCATTTCCCCAACAATTGAGGTAGTCGTGTGTTTTTTCTCATGCTTGCATTTCCTCTTCTGTTGAGTGTTTTGTCCATTTTTCTATTGTTTGACTTTTCTAATTAATCTGTAAGAATTTTGTATGAGGTATTATGAGGGATATGAGGCATGAACACTTTATCTACCCTCTACACAACAAATATTTCTCCCCATCTACTATTGTCTCTAGACTTGTTTGTGGAGTCTCTTACCATGTTGACCTTTAAACATTTTATATGATCTAATCTGTCTTTTCCTTTACAGTCCTGGTTTCCTGGCTTGCTTGAGAAGATCCTCCCTATCCCCAAGATTATACAAGACTTTTCCTAAATATTTACCTTGTATTATACTTCTAATTTTTCATATTTAGGTCATTTATCCAGAATGATACAAGTTTCTGTCTTTACATATCATGTGCGCCCTTCCTAATTAGCTTACACTGATTATCTCACTTTTTAAATGCTGCATCATATGTATTCCACTGAAAGATACACTAACTTATATAACTGGGAGTCTTTTTGGATATTGAAGTTATTTCCAGTTTTAAATACTCTTTAATAATAACTATCATTATCGAGTGCTTATTACATACCAGGCACAGACATAACCACATTGCACTTATTCGTTCATTTAACCCTCACAACAGTTATGGGGTAGAGTCTACTATCTCTTATTTTTATTTATTTATTTAATCCTCTCCCAAGGATATTTTTTCCATTGCTTTTCAGAGAGACTGGAAGGGAGAAAGAGAGACACAAACATCGATGTGAGAGAGACATATCGATTGGTCGCTTCCTACACGCTGCTCCACCTGGGCCAGGGGATCAAGCCTGCAATCAAGGTATGTGCCCTTGGCCGGAATCGAAACCGGGGCCCTTCAGTCTGCAGGACGACACTCTAACCACTGAGCCAAACCAGCTACAGCTCTACTATCTCCTTTTATAAATGAGGAAATACATTTTGTCAAGATCACACAGCTGGGAAATAAGTGGTAAAGCTAGGATTCTGACCCAATCCACAGTGAAAAGACTCAAAAGTCCCCTTCTTAACTACCATATGCACTTTCTCTAGTATTTACAAATATGACCTGAAATATCCCATGCTCTTGTTTCTGTAAGGACAGAGAAAGGGGGAAAACAAACATTTCTTATGTTCTTCTTCTACCTCAAACCTTGTATTAGAGGCTTTCACAGGTTGTCTCCTGGGATTCTCACCAAAAAAGTCCTCTAAGTGGTCGGTTATCCACTTTAAAATGGAAACTCGGCAAAGTTAGCCACTCAACCGAGCTTTGTAGGCCACTATGGTGAGTTCAATCCCAGTTCCATACGACTCATGTCTTCCAGTTTTTCACTTAGAAAGATGTTCACTAGCTTTACAAACAACAAACACATGGATGAACCCATAGTTGTTTTTTCTTTTGCTGCTGCTGGACTATTTCCTTGGGATACATTCCCAGAATGAGTCAAAGAGTGTGAATACTTTAACGGCTTTCCATCTATACTGCCAAATTGTTGTTACAAAGAGCTAGCTGCACCCGCCTTCTCTGCCACCAGCACTATGGGGACCTTCAGGTGCTACAGTTTCAAATATTCAGGTGGGAAACTAAGCTTCGAAAAAGGTGCCACATTTAACCTATTAAACCCAGAGCAGAAGCATTTTAGAGAGATCTGGTGGATAAGCCTGTCTTTTAAAGAAAGGGCAAATCTGAAACACTCGCACACACACGCCAAAAAACACCACCACCAACAAAAAAACCCTTTGCTGATGCTGTCGGTACCCAGGGGAAAGCGCTTCCATCAGAGGGCCCGGGTGGGTCGGGGAAGGGGTGGCGGGTGCGGGAGGGCGTGGGCCCGGCTCTCCCATGCCGGCGCCCGCGGGCCTAGCCCCAGGCGGGGGAGGCTGATAAGTGGGGAGCGGCCCGTCCCCGCGGAGGCCCGGCCGGCGGGAGAGCGGGAAGGGGCCCGGCCGGGCCAGAGGAGATAACGCGCCCGGAGCTCGGGCCGCCGAGACTCGGAGACGCCGCGGCCCCGGGAGATAGAGTCGCCGTGGCCCGGGAGGGGCCCCCGGCCGCCGGGGCCGCAACCGGCAGACCCGGGGCGGCGGGCGCGCCCACGGCCAGGAGGCTCCGGGACGCGCACGTCCGAGGCCACCCCGCGGCCTCAGCCCGCTCGCCTGCAGCCCCCGGGCCGGCCCCCAGCAAGCCCCCATCAGCGCCGGGATCCTGGCCCCGGCCCAGGGCTGCCCCAGTGACCCCAGACAGAAGTTTACTCCTTGGACTTCAGTTGTCTGCTTTGTAAAACGGGGGTACGGGGGGGGGGCATTGGGGAATCGTCGATAACCGCTCAACACAGGGCGCGTGGCAGGCGCTTTGCAGAGTGCAAGGACCCCTCTCTGCTACCGAGCTTGGCCCTCCAAGGGCTCCAGAGGAAGGTGGTGGTAGCGTTACCCCCTTTCCGCGGAGGGGGGTTAGATCGGGACTGGGTCCAGAACCCCGAGTGCCATACTTCTCTTCCACTGTCCCACAGAGAGGGCTTCTCCCGCTTAAAGGCTGGTGGGAAATCTCCAACAGTGGCATTTGCATTCTGCCTTTTCAAATTCCTTAAATTCCCCACATAAAATTCAGCTGGCTGCCAGACAGCCAGGGAGGAGGAGGGATGGGAGAGGCGCACAGGGGCAGCCAGGAGCCATAAACGGGCCCAGCCCTCTACACAGAGACAACTTTGGGGGTGGGTGGAAATTCACACACACACAGGGAACCTCCCTTTAATCACTCCACTGCCCAAACCGAGCATCTCGAGACAACAACAAACGGTCCTGAACTTCTCTGCCTGGCATTCAAGTCCTTGCCCATCCTGGCACTGACCCTCGCGTCCCTACCAGGCCGCCAGAGCACCCCTTCCCCTGTACACAATTTGTCTGCTGCAATGTCTCGCTTGCCCTCTTGGTTCCTTGGTGACCCTAAAGCCTCCTCTTCCTTCCCTACTCACCCCCATAAGGGTTTAACTCTTCATGGTGCCAGTTTTTGGTTTTTTGCATTAAACTGCCGTAAGAATCATACCCTCTGTAACACAGCTATGGTTGATTGCATGCCTACTGTGCACCAGGCCCTTTCATACAGTATCAAATCTTAATCACCCCAGGAGATAGGTGATATCACTCCTATTTACATATGAGGAAAACTGGTTCTTTAGCTTGTCCAGGGTCACAGAGCCAGGATTTGGGTTGGCCTAATTCCAGAATCAGGCAGAACATGAGTAAAAAGCAACTGACTACAAGACCTTTGATCTCCTAGGTATTCTGGTACTAACTCGGTGTGACTACTCTTGGACAAGTCTCTCCCTTTCTCTGGCCCTCAGTCTCCTGGGAGAGAAATGGAGATGATGAGAGTGCCCCCTTCCCAGGGTAGTTGTGGGGCTCTGCAGAGAGAGGGATGTGGGCACACAAGCCAGCCCTTTCTCCTGGAGAAATCTGGTTTATAGGTATGCTCCTTCCCCCCTAGGTTATAAGCACTGACTCATGGAAATGAGTAATCTGTGCCCCCTGCAACCCAGGCAGGCCTCTCCGGGAAACAAGTCTCCCATTTCCTTCTGGCACATGGGCAAGGCAACACCATCAGTCTCTGGGCCCTTGGCTTCCATTTCTGTGCACACTCCTGTTCCTCCCTCCTCTCCTCCCCCAGACTCTCAGGCCCTGCTCCCTCTCTCTTCCCCCAAGCTTGCTCAATGATAAGCCCCTCCATCAGTCAGTTACAGGCAGTCCAGCATGAATGAGTTCAAGTTATTAGCAAGCTCTTCCCAAAACATACATGTTATCAGCCTGGGATTCTGGACAGTTACTAATTTGGGGTAGTAGGCCCCTCCCTCTCCCCAAGCAGGAAGGCTGGTCCTGACCAGTGCATCTGGAATTCCATATTTTTATATTTTTATTGGGGTTTTTTCCCCCCTGCCCTCCCTCCACATCCTGAGCTGGGAAAGAGGGTTTATATGAGCCCACTAATTAACAGAGAACAGAAGCCTTTTTATTTCATAAATAAAAACATAGATACACTGTATGAGTAGAAATGCAAAATGTTCCCTGGAGAGTGTTTAAACTTTTAAAAATATTCCCCCAAGGGTCTGGGTAGGTGAGTCCTGAGGGATTTTTCCATGGAAGACCTTGGGGGTTGGGGGGAAGTAGCTGTCCTTTAGGAGAAGGGACTTCCTTGGGCTCTGAGGTGGGCCCTTTTGCAGTTTGGCCTCCAGCTCATAGTGGCCCTCTCTGTGTGCTCCTTCCTGCCCAGCTATACCAGCCTTTTCCTATATGGGCTTCTTTGCTGGGATCTGGGCAGAGGTGAGAGAAGAGTTAATGATAGCTATCTCCAGGCATAGTGGACCTGAGTTCTGGTGTAGTAAGATCACTGCCCTCTCTGGACTTGCCTCCATCTGAGGAACGGAAAGTGCAGGTGAGATGAGCCTTGGGGTCTCCTCCCACTCTGAAGTCCTGTGCTGCAGTTCAGAGGCTCTTTTGGGAGCTGAAGGCAGACCCAGAGCTCACCTGTAGGTGGCTGGACTTTGACCTACAGGCTTAATGCCTCAAATCACTTCAGATGTGGGCTGTATCCTCGTGACACCACCAAACAGCCTCTACCATTATACCAATGTCACAGAGACGGAAACTGAGGCGCAGTACTGACACCTAGGCGCTGTGAAGAAAGCCAAGCAGAAGTGACTCATACCTTTCTGTAAATTTGGAAACTGAGGTCTAGAGCAGTGATTTTCAACCAATGTGCCACAAGGATTTTTAAAACATGCAATACTTGACTATTTAGTCAGAGGCACTGACCTCTTTTCCCTTAGATTATCACATTAAAAAACAACAGCCGACTCAACAATAGCTGTCCAGTGTGAATGAATCAAAATTATACCTATTTTATTTTTGTCAGATTGGCAAAAAATACATTTTTTGTGTGCTTCAGAATTTTAGTCATTAGTTTATATGTGCCATGAGATGAAAAAGGTTGAAAAATCTCTTGGCCTAGAGAAATTCAACTCTTTTCATGGTCCTGGGGCCTTTCTCAACCAGGGTAACAATCCCTGGGAAGAACAAACTGCAAGCTGAGTGACCATGGCAGGTCGCTGCCTTCCTGGGCTCAGTTTTCCTGTCTGCAACCTGAGGTTAATGGGATAGTTGTGCGGACACATTCTCAGGAGACAGAGGCCGGTGTAAAACAGACACAGGATAAACCAGGCTCCTCTTCCTTGAGAGTACAATGGCCTGCATGACGCCATCTGGTGGCCAGACATCATCACTGCAGGAGCTCCAAAGGCTGGGAGGCTCAGGATTTTCTGGTCAGATTTCCCAGAGTTTCCAGAAACAATCTGCAAGAATTTTTAGCCCAGATCATGATGCAGCCGGAATTCAGAGGAAGCTGGTTTGGCTGCTGGAGCAGCTTCTACTCTGGCTCTGACACAGGAAGGGCTTCTTCCTACCTGGTCTCCAGGGATCCAGAGTGCCAGGCTGCTGTGGAAGCATCTCTCATCCCACTCCAGAGATCCCTGTGCCCACAGCATGATGGGGTGGCTGAGGTGCTAGAAAGCCCTGTCCTTGGTTGCAATCACACAGTTAATAGGTAAGAGGACAGGACCCAGGAGTAATTCAGCGCTTAATGTATACAGCAAAGCCTACCTTGCTGTGTGACTCTATAAAAATGACACACCATCTCTGAGCCTGTTTCATTAGAAAAGGAGGGATGCTGTGCAGATCGCACATTGTGCAAGTTGCTTTGCACATGATAATGAGCTGTGCTTATCGTTATTATTCCAGCAGATATTTCCACTGTTACTTCTCATCCTCTCTACACTGAGGGGCCCTCCTAGCATCACTTCACGGAGGACACAGGGCTTGAACAGCTTGCTCTGGAATACACTTAGTAAGTGGTCAGTCAGGAATTCAAACCCTGGCTGTTTCAGGAAATGCACACTGAAGACAGAAGGGGCATAGAAGTGCAATGCTAGAAGACTAGTTTTAGCTGGCTCTGAGAAAAGAAATAATATGGGCAAAAGAGAAGCGAAATGGGACAGAATGTAAACAATCTATCAATCTGGCTATGCAGGTTATATGGCAGCTCTCTGCTTTAGCTCTGCAACTTTTTCATAAATTTAAAATTATATCAAAAAATGTTTTAAAGCACAGCTGTTTCAAAATTCTACCTAGTTTTCTCTACGCATTCCTAGGGTGCAAATAAAAATCCAGGCCTCTCAGAGTTCTTTGCTCCAGACCAGTGGCCCAATTCCGCAATCCTCTGGTGGAAAACGTGACTGCTGGCAACAGCCATGCAACCTCTTCTTGGAAAGCCAGAGGCGCCCTGCCCAGCAGCCAGCATCACCCACGTCCCCAAGTTTCCTCAGGGCCTCTCCTCAGCCTCCCTGTCGCCCAGAACCACCCCCTCACTCCCGCCCAGGTCCCAGCCAGGCTGTGGTGCAAGGCAGAGGTGGGGTTTATTTATAAGTTCCCGCTGATTATGAATCACTGGAGGAACTGCTTGCAGACTGGAGACAAAAGTCTGGGGCCGCCTGGCCAGGAGGAAACACTCTTTACATTCTTTCCCTTTGGCACAGGCCTCTCCATGCCGGGTCTAGCAAGGCTCTGCCAGCCCCTTCTGTTCTCAGAGGCAGAAGTCCTGTCGGCCTGTCCGCCTTGCTGTGTAAACAGGACCTGGGGATGGCGGCCCGGCCCCACGCTGGAAATGAGCCTGCCTTCCGCAGCCCTGCTACTTCCTCCTCACATCCGGAGACTCCTCAGAGTTCAGATGAGGGCTCTTGGGCAGGAGCAAGGAGAAGCTGTGGTTTTGCCCTCTGTGGTCTTCATTAGCCTTGATAGAAGATCAATAGACAAATGGAGGAGCAGAGGACTCTTAGGTGGCTGTCAAAGCCCAGTATAAATTACCTCTGGGAAACCACCCAACCCTGGGTCTGCTCCCTATTATAGTTCACAGCTTAGTTACATTCAGTGAACATGTACTGAGCACCTACTAGGTACCTCTGGTGAACATGTACTGAGCACCTATTAGGTACCAGCCCTTGAGGCAGGGGGAACATGGAGATACCTTATTCATTTCATCATCAATTCTTTTCACTCGACCATAAGCTTCTTAAGGGCAGAGTTAGTGTCTGATTCATGATTCATCTGACCCTACAAAGTGCCCAGCATGGTACCCACACATAGAAGCTTGGGAAGGTTCTGTTGCATTGATCTGGATTAAACTAGAGCAGGCAAACGAGAAGAAGCCCAGCCTACTCCCCTTTCAGGGCCTCTGTCCCTACCTGCGTTGGCGTTCTGTGACCTGGGGGCCATATTCCTTCTTGGAGCAACTTGGTTTCCCTTTATGAATATCTGAACCAACTTTCTATCTGAATAGACAGGTGACTTGATTTTAGGAAGTGCTAGAAACCCTCACCTGGCCTTGCCTCACCCTGAAACATCTTCCCACTGCTCTGAGATGTCACCAACTTCAAGGCATTCTTCTGACTTGAGTGTTGCCTCCTCTCCACAGAGTCATCGATCTAATGGTAAATCTCTCCTTTGGTGGGTAGCACCTCTGGGTGAATGAAGGGAGCTCACTCTGGGTGGTTGACATTGTATCCCCATTTTACAGATGAGAAAACTGTGGCTTAGAGAACTGACACACTTAGCAGAGCTGATACAAGGGATAATCAGGTTTTGAGCTCAACTCTCTACAGTCAATGACTGGGATTCTTCAGAGAGTCGAACTGCCTCTCCTTTATCGGATGCCATCTTCAAGCAGGAAGGACCAGGGAAAAGCTACTTCTCCTTAAAGCAAGGGTGGGGAACCTTTTTTCTGCCAAGGGCATTTGGATATTTATAACATCATTCATGGGCCATACAAAATTATCAACTTAAAAATTAGCTATGAAAAAAGCTTCTAGATTTATTGAATTTTGAGTCTTGCCTGTGGTTTCCTTGGCAGGGCCAGGCCAAACAATTTCACAGGCTGTATATGGCCCTCAGGCAGGACGTTCCCCACCCCTGCCTTAGAGGGAGGGAAGAATGAAAGCCAAGTCCAAAAGCTTGTTAGGCAAACTGTTCCAGACTATGCCCAGTGCAGTCTTCTTGTCACTCCATTTATCAATATCCCCATTTAACAGAGGGCAAAATTGAGGCTTGGAGAGGTTGGGATAGGCTCAAAGTCATCAAGCTGGTGATGACACCCAGGACCCTTACCAGGTCCCTACCACTGTTTGGACATCCTGGGGTTGGTACAATTCCATGGAAAAGTCAGCCTGATGGCCAGGGGCACCTGGGCAGAATGATTGTCAGCTCAGATGAGGCTGTGGGACCTGTAGTGAGAGGGCTTTAGGGTAGATGTGATGCAGGGCTTTCTTATCATGGAGGACATGGGGCAAACATCTGAAGGGATTTTATTATAGTGGCTTCTATTTTACTTGCCTCACGGCTTTCACAGGAGTCCTGCACAGCTGTAAAAAGGAAGGCCTTCTCCTTTTCTCAATGGGAACCTACTCCTTCCACTGCCTGGCTCTGGAAGCCTCTCCCAGAGGATTGGGTTTACCAGCCGAGACTTAAATCCCACTTACTTACTAGTTCAGGGGCCTCTGGTAAATCTGTTCAAGGGTCAGTTTCCTTATCTGTTCATCTGCAAAATGGGGACAGTATTAGTAATTCACAGAGCTGTCTTTGGGATAAAATGAGTTAAGACACAAGATATTTTCATAAAGCAAAGTGTAAGCAAAGAGATGGTGGCCTGCACTGGTCCCATTATTTCACATAACATCGTAAAGGACCTGAGGGAAGACAGGAAGGGTGACAGGGGTGCCATGTCCTATTCTTTATCTGTACTTTCTCCTAGTGTTTCTCCCTACCTCTTGCCCATTATGCCAAGCAAAATGGCATGTACCCTATCAATTCTTGCTGATGACCAAAGTGATTAGACCTGGAGGCAGAGGAATGGACTCAGGACTTCTCCAGGTCCTGTCTGACCAGAGAATTCCAGAGACAAAACCCCACTGAACAAGGTATCCTTGCCTCAGCCAGTGGGCAGGGATTTTTATATCCATTATTCCACTTAACTTCACATCAATCCTACTGATTAGACACCATGAGCCCCATTTTACAGATGAGAAAAGTAAGGCTCAGAGAGGCTAAGTGACTTGCCCAAAGCCACTAAGGCTAGTAGGTGGTTTCAAACTGAGGGCAGGGGCTCAATTGTACCAGTTTCGGTATCTGAGGTCTTGGTGATGAGGAAAGGCCTGGGTCTGAATTCTGACCCCAACTCTTATGAACTGTGTGGCCTAGAGTAAGTTCACTCGCCTGAGATTCTCTGTAAATGAGGACGATAACATTTTATTGGTTGTTAAGAAATTAAGTGACACAATAGATGCAGACCTCAATGGAGCACTTGGCACTCATGGGGCCAAATTAATGTTTGTGGGCCTCCCCCCCAGCCCCAAACCCACCCCTGGGGTTCACCCACTTTAGGGAATCTCCCTCATCAATGATGACCTCTGTCCCAACCAAAAGAATAGTGAGGGGTTTAGCACCAGCTCCAGGTATAGGGGCCCGGCTGGAAAACACAGACTGCTTCACAGCTGAGCTCCAAGGTTTCTCTCCGTGTGCCGGTGCCCAGCACAGTGCCCACACAAAGTGGGTGATTGGAAACACTGTTGAATGGATGGATGTTGTTTGGATGCCGAAAGGTTCCTGCCGCCACCCATTTGCCGCTCCAGGGGACAATGGGATGGCCTATTTCGACTAGGGGGCTGTCCTGGAATGTCTGAGTGGTGAGGTCACTGGGCTTGTGCAAGCAGCTTACAGGAAGCATGCTAGCTCAAGAACGCCTGATGCCAGCCGGCAGACATTTCCTGCCTAAATCCCCTGCCTCTTCCTCCTCCTCCCCACCGGCCCGCAAGCCTGGCTCCAGACTGGCTTCTCTCCTTGCCTCAAGAACCACCCTGGGATTGGAATGCCTGTGGGTCACCCGGGACCCTCACCTCCTTCTCCCTCCTAAGGACCCAGGACCACCTTGTCTTCAGCAGTCAGAGATGAAGCTGTTGTCCTCTACAAGGCCACCTCCTCCCCTAGAGTCCTAGCACCCCACTGGGGAGGTTCCCCAACTTGGACCCTGTCCATGATAACTGGTCCAGCCTAAGCCTGGTCCTGGGGCGCCACCTCAGTGGACCTTTGGGTTATCCCATGAGACAAGGGGGCCACATTGTACAAATGATGCCCAGGTGCTTCAGAAGCATGGCACCCCCAGCAGCCCTCACTGTGACTGACAGAGGGTGAAACTGAGGCCCAGAGAGGTTAAAACAGTTTTCCAGGGCTGCCCAGAAGTCCAGAGGGTACACCTGCCAAGAGCTGGGACTGGCTCCTGCTTCTTCACTGTCTTTGATCAAAACCCTCCTCTGGGCCTCTTTTTTCTCCTCTGAGAAATGAGCAGAGAGGGTTGGACAAGCAAGCCCCTGCCCCTTCCAGCCTTCTGACTGAAAGTGCGTTTTCCCTCGCCCAACAAACCCACCCATCCTCTCTCCTGTGGGACTCATCAAAGCTCCTCGGCCATCCTTTCCTGTGCTTTTTCTGTGTCAGTGACAGAGACTTGGGTATAGCTCAGCAATGGTAACAGTCCCTCGCTTGCATATACCAGTACAGATTTTAAATCACTTTCACACACAATAATTTCACACACACTTCATTTAATTTTCCCTACACCCCATTTTACAGATGAAGAAACTGAGGCCCCTCAGAAGGGCTGCTCCTGTAGCTGGCCAGTGGCAGAGCTGGGATTTCAACCTGTGCCTGTGCAGGGGCTGTGTCTGACTCATCTCCCTGCTCTTGGCATGGGCTCCAGGCCAGGAACAAACCAAATGCCCAATGAACCTGTGTGGATGTGCATTAGCCCTTCTAGGGTCTTACGTGCCATTTAAATGGGGCTCTTCTGGAGAGGAGGCCCCTCCCAGGGAACAGGTTGGACCTTCAGACCCACAGCAGGACCAAATCAGGAAGCACATCTGCCTTCCCATGTGTTCTGGTGGTCACCAGGACTAGAGAGCAATTTCCTTACTTTCTCCATCTATAAAATGGGAATAACAATCATGTCCTCGGGGTATGGTGTGAGGACCTACCGGTGCCAAGTAGAAGCTGGCCCTGAGCCACCGAAGCAGGCTGGGAGCCCATGCCTCCATCTCCCAGCTTCAGCACCACTCACATCAAAGCCCAGCCACTTACCTGGCCAAACCCAAAGCTGGCTGGCTGGAGGGGCTGTAGCCAAGAAAAAGGCTGGACCTGACAGGGGATATTTGCTGACCAGGGGATATTTGCTGACCAGTGATTGTGGTGTAATGACCTTGGTGGCCAGCAGAGTCAAAGGGGACTGTGTTCTGTAAAGCCAGGACTCCCCCCGGGGCAGAAAGGAGACAGCTACCCACAGCCTAAACTCAGTCCGACAGAGTTGCCGGCTTTAGGCCTGGCACAGGCCTCCCTGTTTCACATGCATGACCTCATTTAATCCTATGACAACCCTGCCAAAGTGGTTTGATTATTTGCATTGAACAGACAAGCAAACGGAGGTACAAGGATGAAATGACTCACCTATGGTCCCACTGCTAATGAGGAGCAAACCAGGTCTGTCTGACCCCAGTAGGCACAGCGCATGTATGGCCCCAGCACCAAGATCTGACCATAACTTGTTTCATAGCAAGCCCCCACCAAAGGCTGGTTTGCATAGACTTGGTTACCTATCAAGCCAGGCTAGCTGCCCTGCTTAAATGCTATTTGACTTAAAGTTCAATAACTTAGAGAATGAGGCATCACTAGCCCCACTGTACAGATGAGAAAACTGAGACTCACACAAAATCCACTTCAAATATCCATAGGCCCAGGGAACTCTTTAGTAGCTGAGCTAGACCTTTTTCCTTTCATGTTGGAAAGAGAACAAAAGCACCCAACAGCATTATCCTCTTGACTCCCCAATAATGCCCCTGTGTGTGGCCTGTACCGCAAAGAGCAGCTATATAGGGGTTCTTCATCCTTTTGGGGTCTAAGAGGACCTGGTCCTGTCCCTTTTTCTTTGGCTAGATAAGAAGTGTTCAGCTCAACGAATCATCAAAAAGTGAATCCACCAGTGTAACCTCCAAAGCCCAGCTTTTGAAAATAAGTCTGTTCATCCAAGCAGCACAGAAGCACTAGGGGAAGCCAAAGTGAAGGGTCAATCTGGGACTCAGAGCAATTGCACTTCTAAGGAGCTGCCCAGTGGTACTGGTGCTGCCAGCCTCCTACTGACAGTGGGGAGCTGAACACGAACATGCAGCATCAGGGTGCCCTGGGGTTTGTTGGAAATGCAGAATCTCAGGCCGACCCCAGACATACCAACCAGCTTTGAGCATTAAAAGCTAGTGAGGCCCCACCTCCAAGGGTACTCATCTAATCGTCCTGGGGTGGGGCCAGGGCCTTCGTATTCTTGACTGTTCGCTTTGGGAAAGAATACCAGAAGTACCTCTGAGGCCTGGTGAAGGTTGGGAAGCTCACCCGTGCAGCCACGAGTTCTCAGTGCTGGAAAGG
Source organism: Miniopterus natalensis (assembly GCF_054644295.1). Classification (NCBI taxonomy): domain Eukaryota; kingdom Metazoa; phylum Chordata; class Mammalia; order Chiroptera; family Miniopteridae; genus Miniopterus; species Miniopterus natalensis. The sequence goes on from NC_142081.1 coordinate 40,209,471, forward strand.
TCCTGTCCCATCACTCTGTTCTACCTCTGCCTTTTATGGAACATAAGAAATGGTTCCCAAGAAGAGCAATGACCTGTCTGAGGGCACACCGTGTATGAACAGACTCATCAAATGTTCAACCAATTCAACTCCTTTTTGCATTCAGAGAAACTGAGACTAAGGGATGACAGGGCACTAAGGCCTAGAACTTCTCTTCATCACACCATGCTGTCTCTTGGTTGCCCTTGTTTCCCTTCAAATATCAGATTCCAGATCAGGCAAAGGATAGGTCCCTCTGCATCTCTCGCTCTTCAGCCACAAATGGCAAAATCCATTCTCCCCTAAATCTCAATATGTGGATTAAGGACCTTCACACTCACTGGGGTTGTAGTATTAAAAATGTAATTCGGCAAGAAACCAGGACTCCATTCAGGGAATACTGGTAACTGATATTATATAGATTTTGGAAATAAACAAATAAAAAAATTAAGAAAGATATTTGCCAATAATTATGACAAGCCAAAGATTAATTTGATGATGTCCTTCGTATGTAAAAAGCACTTTACAATTAATAAGAAACAGACAACTCAAAAGTGAGCAATGGATATCAGAAAAGTTATAAAAGGCCCATAAATTAAGAAGAGGTGTTCAATTTCACTTAGAGTTTAAGAAATGCGAATTAAAACACTGAGATACAATCTTCACCCATCATGTAAATAAAGATTTTAAATGACTTGGTGATGGCATGGGGAAATAGACAACTGCACACACAGTCTATAAATGTACAAAATTTGATTTTTGCAGTTTGGTGACATCTATGAACATTTTAAAGTTGTACATTCTTGCCCGGCCGGGCGTGGCTCAGTGGTTGAGCGTCGTCGACCTAGGATCCAGGCGATCGGGGTTTGATTCCCAGTCAGGGCACATGCCCAGGTTGTGGGCTCGATCAATGACTCATCATTGATGTTTCTATCTCTCTCTCTCCCTCTCCTTTCCTCTCTCTGAAATCAATAAAGATATATTAAAATAATAATAATAAAATTGTATATTCTTTGACTCAGTAATTCCTCTTCTGAAAAGTTGCCTTGCAGATAAATTCATACATGTGCACAAAGATTAGGTATCAGCATTGTTTGCAATAATAGAAAATTGGAAATGACCCAAATGCCCATTAATGTGGATATTCAAAAAATAAAGGACACGCACGTGTTCCGACTTGGAAGGGTATGTATGCTGCAGAATAGCATGTAGGCTATGCTTTTTGTTTGCACAAAAAATGATATAAGTATTTGCAGAGTGCATATATGCATAGAAATGTCTGAATTGGTACTCTAAGCTGTTAATATTAAAGTGAGATGGGGTGGGAATTTTCACTTTTAAAAAAAACCTCATAATTATGTAATGTTCACCCAAAAGAACATACCATTTTTGTTATAAGTAATTTTTAATGCAATTGGGTTATACTTAGCACCAGTTCAGTGGCTGCTGAAGATAATGCTGGTTTGAGGAGGGGGCAACATACTAGAACTTTCTCAGGACACATGGAAATCTCATTTTAATAGTCATCAGTCCATTGTTTAAGTGATAAAGTATGTCTAAGTATATGCCTGGATATGTCTTTATATCTGGCAATAGGATAAAAGTAATATCAGCTAACTCGAAGAAGAAATTCAGGGAGAGAATACAGAGAAAGGGGAATGGTGGTAGGGATTAGTATTTAATGGCTTATGATAACACTAAGCTAAATGAAAGTTCCACTGAGTCAACTCTGTCTCTCCAGGACAGGGAAATATGAAGGGCCCAAGGAGTGGAGTAGGATCCCAGCTAGAGACAGGACGTCTTTTCCCCAGAGCTGGGAACAGGACAGCATCTTAGTGTTTGCCTATTTTGCAAACTGAGAAGCAGGTGCCTGTAGCTCCTTCTACTGAGCAGGTGAAGGGCTGGGGCAAGGGGGAGAGGTGGGGAGGGAGCACTTGCCCCTTGTGGGTGGCAGTAGAAAGTTGTCCACAGTCCCCAACTGCCAAGGTCTGGATCTAGGCCTCTCCGTAGAAAGAGTGCCCACCTGCCACACCCCCATTACATGGCAGCCCCTCCCTCCCTCTCTCCTTCAGACCACCTGGACTTCTCATGCCCACCCCTCTTCCCTGTATCAAATCCTAAGATGGAGGGCAGGGAGGGGCAGGGGTCATGCTTCCCACAGGTGTTAGAACTGGATAGAGCCTGAAGACTCCTTGGGACAATTCCCTCATTTTATAGATGGGAAAACAGGCCCAAAGAGGAGAAGAGACTTCCCCAAGGTGATTCAGAAAGTTGGCGGCTGAAATTGGGCCTTTGAGTAAGAATGTCACAGCCCCTCCCTACACTTTTCTGGGTTTGTCAGGCTGCCCTTCTCCATGGCTCTATCTGTTATTCAACAAATACTTACTGAGCACCTGCTATGTGCCAAATAGTGTTCTAGGTCCCAAGATACAGCAGTAAACAAAACAAAACTCCTACCCTCGTGGAGTTTAATTCTAGCATAATTATACCACCTACTTGTTACCTTTTGGGGAGGGTGCAGCAGGAAAGCCTGGTCAGCAAAAAAACAAAAACAAAACGCTCTGCCAGTTTCTTTGCTCTGCAGGACAGAGGGCTATGTTCCTAGAGAAGGATCGTCATCCAGGAGTGGCCCAGATCTGCAGGGGTAACAGACAGAGTTTTCTGTCAGGTTCCCATTTTTGGAGAGGAGAGTGGGGGGCGAGGGCTCTGTTGGCATTTTTCAGGGTGCTCAGAGAAGTTCGAGTTGCCTGAGGGGCATACCAAAGTGACTGGACATGGTTCAGGAGGTAGCACCCCTGTCCTGGGACTCTGGCACCCACAACAGAGCTCTTAACCATGAGGGGGTACCAGCCTTTTTTGTGATGCTTAATGAAAACCATGGGCCCTCTCCCTAGAAATATCCTATAATGTCTCCCTCACATCATTTTGCACACAAATTCCCTGAAGCCCATGCTTGCACCACTCTGGGAAGGGCAGACCCCAGTGGAGCTCTCCTAATGGGGACAATCATATCATGGAGCTGAAAGTTCAGTCCCCCTCCCCCAATATTTCCTGCCCCTCCAGAGCATCATTAATTGAGGGGCCTACAGCCAGTCCTGGGAGGTATCTCTGGCCAGACTGTGCTACCCAGATGGGATGTGAGTGCCCCCTGGGGGCAACTAGTCCAAGTGTCCCAGGAAATATGAAGCCATTCACTTCCCTACTGGTGTTTAATTTGATGTCAAGATTTGGTTAATAAAACTTGTCATGTAAAACACTGTTTTTAAATTAAACTTGTCACAGAGGGGTATTAAAAGGCAAACTCTGCTTTAAATGTAGGACAAGACCTTTCAAGCTGCTTCAGTCTCTTGGGAATAGGAACTTGTCTTCCCGTCTTCAGTGGTGTGACCATGTGATAGTATCTACCTCTTTCTGCCAAGTTTTCTCATCTGTAAAATGGTCATAATAATATTCCCTCTACCACAAGACTGCTGTGAGGGTTAAATGCATGTAAAGCACTCAGAACAGAGCCTGGAACAGATCTAGTGCCCAATAAATGGCATATTTTATGACTGTTACTATTTTTGTTATTATTATTAACGATGTTAAAGTCTAAGAACCTCTGCTGGAGCCAAGCTCCTGTTAAAAAAAAGGACCCAGCTTCAGACCCCACACCCATTAGGAACCCAGGCTCCACACACCCCAACTCTCCCAGCTGCTCCCTACTTCCTAGTTCCCCCATTCTATCAGGGCACCAGTTCCAACACAGCTCCTCCAGCAGCTCAGAGGTGAACCACAGCCCCATGTCTGTGGGATCCATCTCTAAGGTTCAGGAAGCTGAAGGATAGGATGTTCTGGGCAAAATGGGGGCAAGGAGGAGGAGACACTCCATGTGAAGGGCACTTAGTAATATTAGTGATCCTGAGACGGGCCCAAGACAGCCCTGGTGAGTAGCCAAGAGACCAGGTATCTAATGCCCACTCAGTCACACACTTGCTTTGTTACCTTGGACAATTCACATTCCCTCTCTGGGCCTGTTTGCTTCCAAAAGTGGGGAGAGTTGGACTTACTGGATGGGTCCAAGTCCTATGGGAGCCCCGGCTCTAGCCACTTGCTGCAGGACTAATGTAGTTCTTTGTCCAGATCTACGGGGCAGTGTCCTTGGCCTGCACTGCCCAAAGCCTGATAGTGCAAGCCTTTGGCCTCCCATTGGATTTTCCAGGGCTATAAATATGGGAAGAAGTGTCAAGGTTCTCATCTGTGTGGGCTCAAATAACTTGTGAGAGCCAGAGGGGGCTCACTGGATCCTTTAAATCCAATCCTCAATTTCACAGCCAAGGAGACTAGGGGCCAGAGGGAAGCGTGGTGGCCTGCTCAAAGTCACAGAGTGTGACAGGATGGGCCCAGGGGCTCTGCTTCCTGGCCCTACTGATTCAAAAGCCCCTGGGACACTTTTCAACAGGAGGCCAGCTTGGCAGTGGCCTAGCATGGAGGCAAGGAGCACCAAAAATAACCCTTACTCCTCCAACAGGGGTGAGGACAGTGGGAAGGGCTGGAGCTAGTTGCACCAAGGAGTCTTGTCTTCCCAAATCAACTTCTAAGGCCTGGTCTGTCTGACATCCTGACCCAAGCATAGAATATAGAAGAACATAGAAATGAAGGGGCTTTGATTCTGTTATCCCCTCCCAAGACCAGCCATACTGGGAGGGAGGGAGGGAGGGAGGGAGGGAGGGAGGGAGGGAGGGAAAAGATAGGGTGATAGCTCAACTCAGTGTACCTAAGACTCCTAGTTTCCCAGTTTTCTCAGTCCCAGGAACTACAAACCAGGAACAGACAAACCAGGAGCACCTGCACCTGCTCCCTTGGTTTGGTCAGGGAAATGAAGCCCAGAGGGCTTTCAGAGCCTAGCTGGGCCACAGAACCCCACGGCCCTGGGAACTCACAGTTGATTAATGATGTCAGAGCAGTATGCAACCTGCTCCCCAAGAAAGAGAGTGGAAGGCCACCTTGACCTTCAGGGACCCTCAGAACACTTCTGCATTGCTCCCATCAGCAGAGCTGCCAGGGACCAGGGTGGGTCAGTCCCCAGGAGCCCAGAGGACCACCTCCCTTGCTGCCGACCCAGGACCCAGTCCCCAGCCCCTGGATTGCAGGGTAGATAGATGATGGAATCCATTGAACTCTGAGGTATCCTGAGAAATAGCTGAGCCCGAGGTACGTTTGAGGGTCCAGGCACCAAGGAAGCCTCCCTTAGGAGGGGAGCCTCTGGGAAAGCATTCAGGGCTCTGAGCACACCCCAGAAGTTTCTGGGTCCCAATGAGGCCTCAGAAGGGTCAGGATGATTCTCAGGTCCACAACAGTGGCACTAAGTCAGGGGAGAGCTGCCCCATAGAATTGAGACTACCCTTTGGGATAAAGGGAAAGAACCCAAACAGCCGAAGATTAACTTTGTACCACTTCCTCCTTCTGCTTCCCCTCCCTAAGGAGGGCTTAAAACGATGTAAGTGGAATGATTGAAAAATTCATTTTTATTTCTTGCTCACCTGAGTCACTGCCCAGTTCAAGCCCTGAGGTCCTCCCTCCCTGTGCCCAAATCCCCTCAAACAAAGCCCCCAAGGAAGGATAGAGAAGCTGAGGGAAAGATGAACCCAGCAGAAGGCACAGACACATAATTGTACTGGGGTTCAAGTACCTGCTCTGCCACTTACCAGCCACGAGCCTCTGCCAAACTCCTAAAGCTTCTGAACCTTGATTTCCCCACCTATAAAATAGGGATAATAAGCCACACATAAGGGACTTATGAACAAGTTAACTCCCACAGGGTGACCCTGAATTGGTACTCATTTCCTCCTTCTACCTGGGGCCTTTGCCCACCTGTAACACAAGCAGGCTGCACCAGCTGGTCACCCAGGGGGCCTTCTGGCTCTAGGGTCAGGTGGCTTTCTGTTATCCACAGAGGGTTCCAGCATGAAACAGTGGCCTCTGCCAGAGCACAGCTCCAGCTTTCAGGAGGGAGGGGCCCACCTTAGCGTGATTAAATTCTGCTGAAAGCTCTGGTTGGCCCTGGCCAGGCTCAGGACCCAGCACACACCTGTCAGGAATGAATGATCCTTTATACCAGAGCTGTCTACGGACCCCAGCAATCAACCCTGTGCCCCAGACAGCCTCCTGCCTCATCTCTGTCTGGGAGTCCTCCTTAACACACTCACATACATTTTATAAATGACTCCGAGTGGAAGGGGCTAGTGTTTGAAGCTACAGACAGGTGGCTGGGTTGCCTTCTCAGTCACAATGCACAGATGGGAAGAGACCACCCACAGGTGAGGTCAAGCCTCCAGGTGGACAGAATCCAGCATCTGCCAGCCTCTTTTCCCAGCATGCTCCTCTAGAGCCAACAAAGCCTGGGCATTCAAAGAATGAACAGGTAGATACCACCTTTTCACTGGGTACCTACCTCATTAGCTCTGGGGCAAAGAGAGGAAGGGGACATGAAAGAAGAGAATGGAATAAGGTGCTAAAAGGAGAAGGGAAGAGATCACTGACCTCTTCTACAAACACTCCCTGCTACCCAAAACAGGAAGTGGCTGCCCCAGCTGGGACTCCACAGAGGTCCAGAGCTTGGTACTGACAAGAGCCCACTGCCCTAGCCAACCCAACCCCACCCCAGCACAGCCACCTAGTTCTCTTCTGGGGACCCAGGTCACAGCTGCTCATTTTTTACCTTCACACCCAAAGGGCTGCCCATTCCCCACTTTCTGGGCAAGACTTGGTTGTCTCCTATGGGAACAACAACTCTAAGATGCACACAAAGCTTCCAATAGGCACCACTTACTCTTCCCAGAGAAATCAAAGCAAAAAATAAAAGAAAACCCACAGGTTTAATTTCCAACAGAGCCTTCTATTACACTTGCTTTGTAATTACTTACGCAGTTTTTACAGCTAACAGTTGGGGGTTTGGGTTAGGTTAGGCCTAAGCTGTCCAACATGGAGGCCACCTGCCACATGTGAACCTAAACTGTGGCCAGTCTGAGGTGAGATATGCTGTTAGTGTAAAATGCTCATGGGATCTCGAAGACTTAGTAAAAAAGAAAGAATATAAAAATCTCATTAATTTTTATATTGATTACATGTCAAGATGATAACATTTTGGATATAATGGGTATAAAAATTAGTTCTACCTGTTTCTCTCTACTTTTTCTCTTTCTTTCCCTTTTTTTTTGTTTTTTGTTTTGTTGTTGTTTTGTTAATCCTCACCTGAGGATATTTTCCATTGATTTTAAGAGAGAGTGGAAGGGAAGACAGAAGGGATGGGGAAAGAGGACATTGATGTGAGAGAGACACATTGGTTGGTTGCCTCCCGCATGCTCAGGGATCGAACCTGCAACCCAGGTACGTGGGAATCAAATCCAAAACCCTCCAGAGCACAGGCTGGCGCTCTAACCACTGAGCTTCACTGGCCAGGGCTCTCTACTTTTTTAATGTGGCTACTAAAATAATTAAATTACGCTTGTGGCTCACATTATATTTCTATTGCATGGCATTGGGTTGAGTATTTCCTCCCTACTAGACTGTGAGCTCTCTGAAGGCATCAAGGGCAGCAAGTGGCTGGGGGTGGGGTTGGGGGTAGGAGAAAAAGCCAGATACAGATCATGAAAGGCCTTGCACACCAGGCAGAGGGATCTGGAGTTGCCCTCTCAGTACTGGGGAGCACTAAACCTGGGAAGTGGTTCTCTTAAGGCCAGCTCCATATACCCATCATCCAGGAAGGTAGACTCCCAGCCCAAACCCCTGGCCTGCTAGGAAGAGGAGAAGGTGTACCTGAAAGGAGAGGAAAGGGGAACAGGACTTCCAGGAGGAGGCAGCTGTCTGAACAAAGGCTCTGTGGCAGCAGAATCAGGGCATGTTGGGAGGGACCAGAGAGAAGGGACCGAACAGAGGTCAAGAGAGGAGAGGAAGAAAAGAGGGTTGGGAAGAGGAGATCAGCCAAAAGTAGAGAACAGAGAACAGAGAAGAGTAGCTAACTTTGAAAGAGTAGTCAGTACAGTCTTGCTCACTGGAGTCCTCCACACTCTGCCGTAGGTTTTCAAAGAAAATCTCCGAATCCGCTGTCTTCCAGAGGAAGGAAGGCCCCAGGTGACACCACTGGCCTCTCCCAACAGCCCTGGCCAGCTCTCTCCCTGGCCCACTCTGAGCCTGCAGCCCCCTGACACCACCAGAGCTGGCCCTGTCCCACACTAGCCCAGAGGCAGGCTTGGAACTAGAACAGGGCAGAAGAGGGGCATTTGGGGCCAACCTTTGCCCCTGCTTTCTTCCCCAAGATAGATGTCAGACATGGCAGGGTCAGGCCCTTGAGAAAACCTGTTTCTCTTTTAAGAAGGAGCTGGATTTAATAGGGAACAGGGCGCAGGCCCTGCTCCTTCCTCCTCTATTCTGGAGACAAGCATCCAGACAGTGGGGCAGGTATTATCATCATGGCCACTGGCCTCTGGGAGGCAAAAACCAGACTGAAGAAGGCACTGGTGCCAGTGGTACATTTTCTGGTTATCAGAGGATTTGGGGGGGGGGGTTGTAGAGCCTATGAGCTAAGAATAGTTTTACAAGTTTTGGCGGTTGGGGAAAAAAAAAAAATCATAAGATGAATAATATTTCATGACACATGAAAATTATATCAAATTCAAATTTCAGTGTCCCTAAATAAAGTTTTATTGGGACACAGCCATGCTCATTTGTTTATGGCTTGTCTATGGATACTTTCACAATATAATCACAGAGTTGAGCAGTTATGACAATGTGTGGCCTGCAAAGCCTAAAATATTTACTTTCTGGCCTTTTACAGAAAACAGTTGCCAACCCAAAAGTTACCGATTTTAAGGATCTGCTGTAAGTCTCGGTCCCAGGTTCTGGTCAGACAGACCTGGGTTGAAATCCAGTCTGATGGGGTAACTTTGGAGATAATAATAGTCAACCCTGAAGAGGTTTAAGTGAGCTAGTGCATGTACATGCTCAATAAATGTTAGCAATTGTTATTACTACAATTACGATTCCTTTTGAGTCAAAGAGTCTGAAGACTCTCAAATCTTCATCCCCATCCCAGACATTGAGTCCCTTAGGATATACCACACTCAGCCTGACACTCAGCACCTCCAAACCTGCTCCTCTTCCTGAGCACCTCCGGTCTTGGCTGATGCTGGGAATCACGAGGACAGCTGTCAAGTGCTCTGCACTTTGACTCCCAAACACAAGTAAGTCTAGGGCAGGCAGCGCACACCTGCAAGCAGGTGAGCCAGGCAAGGCTTAGCAGCCAGATGATGAAGGAAAGAAGAGATCAGAGGGATGTATGTGGCACTGCTCTTGTCCCAGGCAACACTGATGAACCTTACATGGCCAGTGGTGGTATCGCTATTTTACAGAAAAGTAAACTAAGGCTGAGAGAAGCACATGACTTGCCCAACACAGCTACAAAATGGCAGGACTGGGAAATATATATGTAACATTCACATAATTTGAAATTCTAAATATAGAAGGGAATACAGTAAAAAATCTGACCCCCCAACCCTGACTCCCAGCCACCAAGTTCTCTGTTCTGGAAGCAACTGGCCTTGTGTGTCCTTCCAAAGATATTCTATGCATACACAAGCAAATATGAAAAAATACACACATACATATTTAGATAGATAGATGAATATAGATATCCTTCCCTCCCCATTTTTGTTTTTTACCCAAATGGTAATAAACTATATACACTGATCTGTGTATTGCTTCTACCACCTACAACATATCTTAGAGATCTTTCCATATTAATACACAGAGAGTAATTTCATTCTGTTTCACATAGCATTCCATTGCATAAATATATCAATTTATTTACCCAATCCTATAATGATGGACAGTTGACTTGTTTCCAATCCTTTGCAGTTACAAAAGTAATACTGCAGTGAACAGCCTTATATATTTGTTGCTTCATATATGTATGAGTATACTTATAGATAAATTCCAGAAGTTGAATTGATGGGTTAAGGGGTATGTGTATATTTAGTTTTGATAGATAATGTCAAATAATCTGCAATAGAAATTGATCCAATTTCAATTCCAACAGCAACAGGTGAGCACAGAGTCCAGATCTGAATTCAGGTCTATCTGGTTCTAAAGCCAGTGCTTGTTCTGCTGCACCGTGACCATCAATGCCATCACGAGAAAAAATTTTTGTATAACTTAGGCCACCTCTAAGTTTTGGGTCCTCCTGCTTATTCACCAGGACTGTCAAGCTCCTCCTCTAGGAGAGCTCAGTCCTATCAAATGCCCCCATGCCTGAAGGTGACTCTGCTTCCCCTGAAATCCTGTCTACCCACTGTCAGTCTCTCCTTGTGTCCTGGGGGTTACTTCTTCCCCTTCAATGCCCCTGAGGACAGAGGCGATGCCACACATCTTCAGGCCTGGTACTTGCCATGTGGGATGGATTCAGTAAATGTTTGCTGAATAAATGAGCCCAATTTTGGTGCCAGGTAGATGGAAGTTGTCCCTGATTCCTCCATCTCCTCACCCTCAATATTTAATACCAAATTCTATTGGTTCTCCCTCTTCAATAGTTTTTGCATCCTTCCACCTGTCTCATCCCAGCTGCCCTGTCCAGTCCAGACCATCATAATTTCTCACATGGAGTATTCCAATGGCCTCTTACCTGGTCTCCCTGCCTCCACACTCAGGCTTTCCAATCCACTCTCCACATATCTTGCTCTATGGATAAAACTGCTAACTGTTCCCCAATATCCATTCTCCTCTTCTTTATTAACAGAACCCCTGTGTTTTGGCTGGGCACCTTTCCCTGCCTGCTTCATGGCTAGGTGGGACCACGTGACTGAGCTCTGGCTTCCGGGGTGAGCACTTGTGAAAAGTAGGGCTTGCATCTGCCCTTAAAGGGGAAAGGCACACTTTCCATCCCCCTCTACCCTTCCCACTGCTGACACACAACAGTTAACTTATACCTGAGATAAAGGCTTGGCACTGAGGGTATCAGAGACACCTAGAAGGAGCCTCCGGAAGCCTCTGGGCAAAGGTCAGGGCACCTGACAGGGACACTGCAAACAAGAGCCCTGGCTGACATACCAGCAGCACTGTCCACCCTGCTTCAGTACCCAAGATCCAGCCAGACAGACAGACAGCAGGGATAGGGCAGGAAGCAAGACCCTAAGTGTCTTTTGATTTAAAAAATTCTTGGGCCCGGCCGGGCATGGCTCAGCAGTTGAGCATCAACCTAGGATCCAGGCGATCAGGGTTCGATTCCTGGTCAGGGCACATGCCCGGGCGGCGGGCTCAATCAATGACTCTCTCATCATTGATGTTTCTATCTCTCTCTCTCCCTCTCCTTTCCTCTCTCTGAAATCAATAAAGATATATTTTTAAAAATTAAAAAATAAAAAAAATAAAAAATTCTTGGGAGTTGCTGGGTTCCCGAAACACACACATACACACATACGTGCGCGTGCGCGCACACACACACACATGCTCACGCCTGGCAGCTCTCTGCTAGGAAAGAATGCAGCCTTTTCCCTTTCATCCATCATCACTGTGCTTTCAGACAGCTTGCATTCCTCCTCCCTGAAGTCAGCAGCCTCTCACTCTGGGCAGTCACAGAGAACCTATACATACTCAGTGATCTATTCTGCTGGGTCAGCTCTCTCTACTCTCTAGGCAAAAGGAAAAGTGGCAGAAACAGTCTCCAAAGAGGTGATGAGCATACACACACAGTACGCATGTACATATATACCCTTTATCTATAATTCATGTCCGCTATGGGCTACATGTTTAGCTGGATCTTACAGAACCCATGAACAGAGAGCAGCAGTAGCCCCTACTCTCCGGAGTATTGGTGACATCATGTCATTTACAGCTCAAGTCTGTGTATACCCCATGCATGCTTCACATGTTGTGGTCCCCACCTGTCAAAGCCCTGCTAAGTTCTCCTATGTCTTAGGTTCCCAAAGCATATTCTGTGTGATTTCACAGGACAGAACAGTTAATAAACATGAGTTTTCTACCTTTTTTTCTATTGTAGCTTTATAGTAAGTTTTGAAAACAGTGTGAATCTTCCAACTTTATCTTCTTTTATGAAATTGTTCTAGCTTTTCTAGTTTCCTTGATTTTCTGTATAAATTTTAGAATCAGTTTGTCCATCTCTACTGAAAATATCCTGTTGGAACTTTAATTGGAATTTTATTTAATCTATAGATTAGTTTGGGAAAATGTGACATCTTGCCAACCTTGAGGCAACTAATCCCTGAACATAGTATATCTCTCCATTTGTTTAGGTCTTCTTTGAGTTCCTTCATAAGTTTGTAGTTTTCCGCATACAGATCTGGCACCAAAGCATCTCATGGTTTTTAGTGCTGTTATAGATGGTGCTTTTTAAAAATTTACTTCAATTTCCAATTGTTTATTGTTACTATACAGCATTAGGATGGATTTTTTTTTTTTTTTTATAGTGACCCTGTATCCTATGATCTTACTAAATTTACTTAATACTACTATTAGCTTTTTTTGTAGATTTTGGGGGAATTTCCTAAGTAGACAATCTTGTATGTGAATTGTGTTACTTCTCCCTTCCCAATTTATGAGCCTTTTTTCCACTTGCCTTACTGTATTGCCTGAAAGTTGCATTATAATGTTGAAGAGAATGGCAAGAGTGGATAGCCTTGTTTTAGGTCTTGCCTTTGTGCTTCATCTCAGACTGTCTCTCCTCCAGCACTATACTGCTGACATTGTTTATTCATTGCTTGCTAGCTTGGTGATGAGGGGTGGAGGTATTCATATTTTTTATTATTGTAATCCTGTCCCTCTCTCAGGATAAGGGCTCTCTAAAGATCTGGACCCACTCCTTTTTCTGTCTCTCCCCCATGGATATGGTGTGTGCGTTTTCTATTCCCTTCCCCCAGCTGCACTAAGTCTATCCCTGTGCCCTGAACACTGTCCTTTCTTTTCAAAGTGGCTTAAAGCTTTTGTTTTGTAGTGGAAAAAGGGTAGAAGCATGTAGGGCAGGGCTTTGTTTCTTTCCTGAAGTAGCTACTATACATCTCTCCAGGCATCCCTTTTTGAAAGAGTTTTCTATCCTTTTTAAAACTTTTCTTTTTCCATGACCTCCATTGGCCAGAATTAAGAAGCCCCCTCACCAGTGAGTCTCACTGTGCCTAAATGACCGCTCCTCTCTGAGAGCTAAGCTTTGTCCTGGGCCACGTTCCTAAGCCTGACTCCTGTCCAGGAGCCTTCTCTGACCTTACGTAAGTAGTACCCAGTGCCCTCTCCACCACCTCATCTGCATCACAGCATTGTACCAGTTCATTCTAGGGATCCCACCACAATGAATACAACCTTTCCCATTTTATTCATAAGGAAACAGGCTCAAAGAGTGACTGATTCCCCCACAGTCACACAGCCAGGTGGTGCAAAAGCCCACAGGGCTTATCAGCTACCATCAAGTATTCAATTAGACATTGGTGAAGTGGGGTAGAGGGAGGAATTTTTAGGATTGGGAAAATGGAGAGGGTCTTTGAGTTTGTGTGATAGCAGGTAGTGTAATAGGACTGGGATGGGCGATTCCAGAAAGAAAATGGATCTGGGGAGAGGGAGGTAGATGTGGATTAAGAACTCATTTTGACTGGAGTATCAGGGAGAGAAAAAGAAGAGCTTAAGGCCTTAGAACCACAACTCCAAAATAGAAGCCTCTATTTTGACCTCTGTTTCCTTTAGTGTTTGGGGGGTACAGGGGTCAAGGCTGGAATTTGCAGGACTTCAATCAGTTGCCTCCTCAGGCAACTTTTCCCTCCCAGCCCTCCCAGCCTGGGAGCAGAAGTGGAGATAAGCTACAAACCCCACTGTGGGGTGGGATAGGGGGGAAAAGTGCTGCAAGAGAAAGGCAGTTCAGATTGTGGATGCCTGCAAGGATTATGCACTGGTACAGGCAGTAAGGAAAGGCTGCCTGGAGGAAGTAGAACCAGCACAGAGTGGGCAGTCAATAAATATTTTTCTTAATTTCCTTAAATGTCCTAGGAGACATCTGTGAACGAATTCTCTGAATCCCTGGATGGAGCTGATGGTAAAGATGCTGCCGCTGCCATTACTTTGCATTCCTGAGCTCAGAGAGGGAACTATGTCCTCCCAATGCTGATGCTGATCCTCAGAGAGCAGATACTGGCCCCAGAACATGTTTTATGTAGAGGATAGGGCATCATTGGTGGTGAGAAAATTGCCCCAGGTGCCATATTGGTGAAAAACTTGTTTATAAATCCCCAAGTCTAGAAGGTAACTCTATTTTACATATAAACACAAGTATTTTGTTTTATGGCTTTAAAAGCATACGCTGGAATGCAACCACTCTGTAAATCAAGGAAAGACAGGTACTTAATTTAGTTTGGAATTTTATCAAGAAAAATTCCTCTTTCATAAAATTATCTCAGGTATTTGATTCACCAGAACAACACCCCTGTATCCACCTGCATTTCACCAGTCACATGCTCAGTGCTTCTATTTATAGCTAAAGCCAGGGGTACTGAAAAATTACAAGGTTTTCCTAGTGTGCCAATGCTTAAACATTTACAGGTTGAAATACATTGTATTTTATTCTCATTTACTTTCTCAATTTCTCCTTCAGTATTACAATTAAAGTATTATATTTGTTTTTTCATTCTCTCTCTTGATTGGTGGTAATATTTGTGAATTTTATTTCATGATGGTAAAAGGGGCATCCACAATATTTTATATTAGAAGGAGGGTGATAGGTCTGACACTTTAAGAACCTCTGACCTGGGTGAGTGTCTTCCTTTGGGGCCTGACCTGTCTCCATCCAATATACCACCAACACTGGGCAGGTGGGCTCTGAAACCTGTGGGGGGAGGGCTCCCTCTTCAGGTTTTATTGCCTTTTACTCCTGGGGATTAAGCAGCAGGGTTAACTGGTAAAATACAGGATGCCCAGTTCATTGGATTTCAGATAAACAACATATAATAATTTTAGTATAAGTATGTCCTTGCAATACCTGGAACATACTTATACTAAAAAAGTGTAAGTTGCTCATCTGAAATCGACATTTAACAGGGCTTTTGTATTTTTATTTGCTAAATCTGGCAGCCCTACTCAGGAATCAAGTCTACATATCTGTGTATGACCCAACATTGTCAGTATGAGTGAATGAGTATGGGGACACTGTGTAGGGGCTGTGTACAAACCCAAAGGCACCATGGGAAGGTGGACCTAGAGAATGATACTACAATGAATGCCAGGCCTGAGGCATGCACTTATTAAGGAAAGGGGGGTGGTCAGGAATAGCCCATGTGGACCCAGCCTTGAGTCCTGGACCTATAACCCAGCAATTCTCAATCCTAGAGGGGCTCCAGGGTCCCCTGGGCTTCAGATTCCCAGAACTAACTCTCCACACATACATAATCACAGATTCTGGTTCATTTGGTGTAGGCTAGAACCTGGCTCCTGTTTCTCAAACACCCTTCACTGTTGGTTGACAGTCATGTCATCAGTGCAATTTAAAGCCCAGATCTGAGCCTCAAGGAGTGGGGAACAGGCAGGGGCCTTCCTAGAAAGTGAGAGAGCTCAGATAAGTAGTGCATACACTGGCTGGAGCCCAGCTTACCTTTTGATATCAGCGGTTCATCCTCCTGGACATAGTCCTTCTTCCCTGCTCTCCCAGAGGTCTCCTGCCTTCCTGTGAAGAGGAAGATACTAGTATGAATGACAGTGTTCAGATGAAGAAACTGAAGTTATAAGACAGGGCTGGGACTGGAACCCAGCCAGCCTGAGCCCAGGCTGACAGTCTCCAGAGGATGCCTTCCAGCCAGCACCAGCCCAGGTCTCCTTGCCTCCCCACCAAGGGCCCTCAGGCATGGCAACTATTCATTCATGTTTCCCAGCCTGGCCATGTCCAATTTCGAACAGTCTGTGTGCTATCCCTTCTCAGCCCAAGTTCCTGACCACACCCTCCTCCCCACCCTCTCCTCTCTGCTGGACAGATGTTCAGCACCACTGCTGGTCCTCCTGTTACTGCACCATATCATGATTATCTGTGCCTCCCCCCTACAGGTGAGCGCTCTGAGGGTGCAGACCCATCCCATTCGCTTCTTTGTTCTGGGAGTTCTTGAAGAATTGATGGGGGGAGCTGTCTCATAAGTAGCCTACAGAACCAACTTCCACAACTGTCCTCAGTTGCCCGAATATCATCAGGAAGCACAAGTAGCTGCAGACACCACCTTCTAAGAACCCAGGACTGTCAGCTGTAGAAAGTGAATACTGGCCGATTAGAAATGAACCAAAACACTCCCATCAGTAAGAGCTTACATAGCCACACGGAAGGAGGAAGTGTGAGGAATCTAACTCAAGTCTTCAGTGCAGGGTGCTGGGCAAACACAGCAGTGTAGAAAACATGGAGTTTCCATTTATTCAGTAATTTTATTGTTGCAGTCATTCAAAAGTCCTTAAAGTTCAATGGAATAGATATTTACATATCTTAGGATCACATGGGAATTCAGAATCCTTAGGGTTAAGTAAAAAAATGTATTCATATAGTGTATTAATTTCCTATTGCTGCTGTAACAAATTACCACAAACTTAGTGGCTTAACACAACACAAATTTATTATCTTACAGTCCCGGAGAACATAAGTCCCAAATGGGTCTCACTTGGCAAAAATCAAGGTGTGAGCAGGGCTGAATTCCTGCTAGTGGCTCTAGGGGGGATCAGCTTCCTTACCTTCTGCAGCTTCTAGAAGCTGCTCTCGTTTCTTGACTCGTGGCTCCCTTTCAGTCAGTAATCACAGCACTCTGGCCTCTGCTTCTACTATCACATCTCTCTTTGTGACTCTCCTGCCTCCCTCTTTCCCGTATAAGAACCTTGTACTTCTATCGTGCCCACCTGGATAATGCAAGATACTCTCCCCATCTCCAGACCCTTAACTTGATCACATTTGCAAAGTCACTTTGCCAAGTAAGGCAACAAACATATTCACAGGTTCCAGTAACTAGGATGTGCACATCTTTGGGGGTGGGTGGGTGTTATTCACACCTAGTTTAAGATTCAAAATCCAATCAGGTTATCAGCCTGAGAGGGAGCTGCACCAGAAGAACTGGGAAGTGTGTAGAAAATTTGGCACCAAGGTTGTGGGCTACTTGACCCTGATTTTTTTTTCCATTTTTAAAATTTAATTACTTTATTGAGGTGATATTGGTTAATAAAATTATGTAGGTTTCAGGTGTACAATTCTACAGTACATCATCTGCATATTGTATTGTGTGACCCTGATATTTCTGTATTAAGAGACAATCTATACATATTTGGTACTCTGTAATACTTGTAATGTATAAGATACTTTGGTCTTTTAGAGTGATGGCTTTTTTAAAAAATATATCTTTATTGCCCAGCCGGGTGTGGCTCAGCTGAGCGTCGACCTAGGATCCAGGTGATTGGGGTTTCATTCCCAGTCAGGGCACATGCCTGGGTTGTGGGCTCGATCCACATATTTTTTAAAATATATCTTTATTGATTTCAGAGAGAGGAAAGGAGAGGGAGAGAGATAGAAACATCAATGATGAGAGAGTCATTGATCGGCCGCCTCCTGCATGCCCCTGACTGGGGATCAAGCCCACAACCTGGGCATGTGCTCTGACTGGGAATCAAACCTCAATGGCCTGGATCCTAGGTCGACGCTCAACCATTGAGCCATGCCCAGCAGGGCAGAGTGATGGCTTTTTAACTAATAATTGAAAGTGTATAATTGAATAATTTAAACTGAGGATTTTAAATTGAACTCTTACTGAATTTATACACAATATTAGAACATATAAGAGAACTTTAAATTCACCATTATTAATTTTCACTATTTTTTAATCCTCACCCAAGGACATGCTTTTATTGATTTTAGAGAGAGAGGAAGAAAGAGGGAGAGAGAAGGAAACATCAATATGAGAGTTAAGCATTGATCAGTTGCCTCCTGCACGTGCCCCGACCTGGGATTGAACCTGCTACCTGGGTATGTGCCCTGACTGGGAATCTAACCTGTGACCTTTCAGTGTACAAGATGACACTCCAACCAACTGAGCCACACCAGCCAGGGCAGGAAGTCTAATTTTTAAATAAAGTTTAAACTATTTTAAGATATTTGATTAACTAAGTTTATAAACTGGACCAAACATTATTCAAAGAGCTGTGAAAGGAGATTGTTAAAGTTTTGGTACATAAATTGAATAGTAAGATTTTCAAGCTGAATTTAAAGTCTGGAAGGGAACACCTGGTTTTACTTCCCTGGTAGTGTTAGCCTAGAAGGGAAAGGTGTTACCCTGGGGCCACCACAGCAGCCTGAGGAAAGCCTGGAGTGAGGTCCCAGAGAACTGCACAGACCCAAGACAAATCACATCTGGATGGATGCTGTGGATTTTATTGTTCATATTGGTATTGTTGTTTTGAACTTTTTTGTATGTTGTCAGAAAAAGCAAATAAGTATTTTTTGATATATTTTCAATTTAAAAGAAAAAGAGGTATAGTTTTTAAGATAAAAAATAAAGCCTTAGCTGGTATGGCGCAGTTGGTTGGAACGTTGTCCCATGTACTGAAGGGTTGTGGGTTCCACTCCCAGTCAGGGCACATACTCAGGTTGCAGGTTCCATCCCCGGTCAGGGCGTGTAAGGGAGGCAACTAATCAATGTTTCTCTCTCCCCACTTCCTCTCTCTAAAGTCAATAAAAAGCATATCCTTGGGTGAGGAAAAAAATTAAGTAGGAACACTATCATGTTAGAATTGGAGAGGACCTCTACTTTCAGTAAAGGCAGACTTAGATGACTCATACCAACCTTATTACTGAAGGCAACTTTTAAAAACTGGCCACAATATTTTAATACTCTTAAAAGCATCAAAAAGCTAATAGGAAACAAAAAAAATTGCCTGGCTAGCAAGCCCGGCACTGGGAGGCACTTCTGCAGTGATGGAGTTGGCTGATCAGGGTGAGGAAGCTGAGAAGCTGAACCTCTGAGAGCCTTAAGGGAGTCAAGGAACAGAACTTAGGGCACAGTACTGGGAAGTCACACCACACATGGGACTGGGAAATCCAAGAGGCTACATTCTAAGACTAAAGGTGAACCAAGAAGCAAATTGGCTCTTACAAGGTCTATGCTCTAGCTTTGAATTGTCTGGGTAATCCACAAACCTTGAAATTGGACCAAGGTGATCTTGAATTGCTAGTACCCCATATGCCTGGCAGAAGCTAATTAAACTCCTAACTGAAGGAATTTAGGCCTCTAGTAATTTCTAGAAGTAATGTTTCAAACAAATGTCTTTTTTATAATCAAAGATAACCAGGCACACAAGGTGACAAGACAATACCAAGGGTCAGCTCAAACAATAAATATAAAAAAAAGATCTATGAGATATGGAATAATCATGCTGTAAGACAAATGTGTTTGCAATTTTTCATAAAAGTAATCATACAGTATGTCCTCATATACATGTTCCCAAGAGGAAAGGGCTGGAAGAGAATGTTGGCCTCTGCACTTCAGCCTCCTGCCTGTCCCATCCTCTCCATTCACAATTCACACCCCCAGCTGGCCCTGGGAAGTCTCAATTACTCTTTCATCCCTTCCTTTATGCCTTTGTTCCAGGGAGCCCCCAGGATGAATGCCATTTCCTACAAGAAGCCTTCCCTACTCCCTCCAGTCTGGTACCCTTTATCCCTCCGCCTTATATTTTGAGCCGTTATATTCCTGCCTCTCTCCCCACTGGACCAAGAGCTCTTTAGGGCCTGGGCCTTGGGTGTCCCTGTGGTTTTCACCTTGCACTTCCTCTGCTCAGTGCTGGGCATTTTGGAGGACAACCACAGGGGGCAGTAGACAGGCTTGCTCATCATGCTCATCAATATCCTGTTAATGTCCTACCACTGTCATCTTGGCCATGGTTCTAAATGCCAAGGGAACCCTCAGGGTACCCCACTTCCACCCAAGCCCTACCATGGTGGACATGTAAAGACTTATTACACTAGTGCTACGTTTTCAATGTGCCTGAACACACCCAGGGTTGCAGTTGTTTCTCAGCAGCTGTGGAGAGTAGGCATCATTAGCCCTATTTGACAGGGGAGAGTCTGAGGCTTGGGAGTGACTAGCACAATGGTTCTCAAGCCTGGATGTACTTTGGAATCACCTGGGAGCTTTTAAAAATTAAGTCCGAATCATTTGGGGTAGAGCCCAGATGTCAGTATTTTTTAAAGCTCTCCAGGCAATTCTAATACATAACCAACACTTGAGAACCATCGGACAAGCTCAAGGCCCAAAGCCAGTGGGAAGCAGAGCCAACTCCAGAATTCCAAATCTTAAGACAGTGCTCTTCCTTTTATCCCAAGAAGGATTTGGGGGTCCCACAAGCTGGAAGATAGTGTTGGAAGAGTGGGCTCCACAGACAGTCCTGGCTTCTGTGAGGCCAACCTCTTCCTTCCTTGTCCTTCCCTGACTCTAAAACTCGGGCCCAGACAGCCAAGACCCAGGGGACAATGGGTGACTCAGATGCTTCCTGTTTTCTTGGCCACAGAGACAGGGGAATGGAAAGAGCATGGGTTTGGGTTCATGGCCTAAGAGAGGGGCCCTGGTGAGAGGAGGCTCAGTGGTAAGGCCAGCCTGCCCAGAGATGCAGGAGGAGTGAGCTAGGCAAAGATACACAGGGTGGTTTACTGGCCTTGGTTGGTGGAGATGAGGGTGGTTTGTTGAGTGGCCAGGTCAGTAAAGGGAGGGAGGATTTGGGGCCAGCTTTTCTTGAAATGTAGGGATTTTCTGAGTTCTCAGGTTGAAGTAGAGACCTGTAGTTCCACCTGGATATTAGGTTCAGGCAAAGCTGGCAAGCTGGGAGGCTATGAGTGTCAGAGAGAGGAGCTCCACGCTGGAGGCCAAAGGCCCTTGTTACCTTGTCCAAGCCCTGCCACGCATTACCGTGTAAGCCCCGAGTAAGCCCCTGCTCATCTCTGAGCCCCTTCTTCCTCTACTATGACATAGCGACGCACTGGAATAAACTGAGCTCTGAGAAGCCCTTCGGATGGTAAGAAAAACTCTAACCTCTCACAGCCTTACAGAACACAGTGCAGCCTCTAGGGAACTTCATTTACTTGATTTTGATTTCAAGTCTAACAATAACCCTGAGAGGTAGTCAAGGAAAGTACTATAATTACCTGATTGCTATTGGGGACATTAATAATCAGGAAGACTAAGAAAAGTGCTGGCCAAGGGTATGTGAAAATGGGGGCCTGGACACTCCTGGTGACCCAACTTGGTCACACCCATCCTTGGAGGACAGCAATTTGGAGAAGTTTATGAAAAATCTTACATGCTTGAAACTTGGCCTCAATCATCTCCCTGCTTGGGTCACCCTCAGGAAATGATCCTAAATTCAGAAATGATCCTTGTGGATGAACAGGGGCCATATACTAAAATCTGTCAAGCTCAGGGGAGGCCTGCATGGAGGCCTTACAAACTCAGAGACCTAAAATAACCACAAAGGATGGTCTGAAATTAAAACTTTTTAACTAAAAGCAGTTTATGGTGGGCAGTCATGTGCTAGGCCAGTATCTTCCCTGACATAGTTCAATCTTTACCTTAACTGAGCCTGAATATTGTCTTTTTGCCTCTATGATGACATACCTTTGGAATGCCAAAGTAATTTTCCTTTTTCCGAACCCCTCAAAGCACAGGTACCTCCTCTGTGGAAATCACAAATCCCCTCATTGTTATTGTTAATTGTTGACTGTTAACTATCCTGTACCCACCTATATAAAGAAGTATGTGTCTATCATTTTACTTTTTATCCAGTCCGAGAGGTTTTCCCACTTTGCTTTCTCCCACCTCCCTAATCTGTCACCAGTGGATTTTATGTAACCCACTTACGTCTCCTCTTTTAATTGTAATGTATAAAATAAGGAGAAAAACTGCCATTCTCCCGAGCATTATCTCTATCCATTGAGATTTTGCTTCCCAATAATTGTCTACAGTTTGGCTCAAATAAACTCACCAAAATTCTTCACAGGTTTGAATGTTTCTTATGTTGATAGGCTTGTTGGACAGAAGATGTTCACTAAATAATTTTGTATTAATGAAAAGTTAAACACAGTCCAGACATTCAGCAATAGGAAAATGTAGACCATAGAATGTGTTTTAGCTACCTATTTCTGAGTAATAAATTACCCTCAAACTTAGTGGCTTAGCAAGTATTTATTATTATCTCCCAGTTTCTGTGGGTCAGGAAGCCAGGTACAGCTTGGCTGGGTGCCTCTGGCTGAAGGTCTCTCAGGAGCCTGCAATCTGGGTGTGGCCTGGGGCTGCAGACATCTCAAAGTTTGATGGGAGGGGATCCACTTCTAAGTTCACTCACTGGGCTGTTGGCAGTCCCAGGTCCTTGCTAGCTCTTGAGAGAGTCAGGTCCTCATCTTGATGGCTCCTCTGTAGAGCAGCCACAACATAGCAGCTGGCTTCCCTCAGAGCAGGTGAGCAACCTGAAGGTACACAGTCCTTCTGTAACCTGATTTTGGAAGTGACCCCCCCTCACTTTTGCTGTACTGTCGTCACTTGGTATCTGTGGGGGTTGGTTCTAAGACCCTCAAAGATACCAAAATCAAACAGGGATTGGATGATACAGCACCTTTATAAATTGGGTCTTTTACTTTTCCACACATGTACTCCTTTATGCACCCCCCACCAATTATTTATTTTCCAAACTTAAGTAACTATTTTTCTGGCCCTGGGTGCTAAGGGGCCGTGTAGGAAGGAGTCTGGGCCCCACCTTCGGTCTCTGAGCCTGTGGAACAACAGGAAGCTACAAATTCTACTGGGACAGCCTTGGGGGATGGATGTGTTCCAGGCAAATCTGAACCACCTCTAATCTCACTGTACATTCCTGGGTTTATTGTAGCCTGAAGAGTGGGCTTTGGGGGTGACCCTGAGGTCAGCACTGTTTGGGGAGGATTTGGTTATAGAGGAGGTGGCAAGGAGTGAGGGGAGAGACAGAGGATGTGACCCAGAGAGAAAGGGAAGAGCAGTTGACATGGTGGAAAAATGCCTGAAAGTTGAAGTCTGGGCCTGCCAATCACTTGAGTGTGAGACTCATTCAAGGCTCAGTTTCTTCATCCATAGAATGGAATGAAAATAAGTAATATTGCCCTTCCTCATTCAATAGGGTTAAATGAGATTGATTATGCACAGAAATGCACCCTGTAAACTATAAAGCTCTGGACCAGTGTGGGTTTCTTTGGGGATTAACCAGAGCAATTGTACCTCCCTCTTACTACTGAGCTCCCAGCAGGAGTTAATCCTTTCCTCAACCACCGGCCTGTGGTCCTGTTGACTCCCACATCCTGAGCCATAGTTCCATTATCATTTCTAACTACTTACGAAGTTAACTCTAATGAAAGATGGTTTGGTAACATCCATTAAAATCACAATGGACTCAGCAATTCCACTTTTAAAAAGAAATAGATATACACACACAGGTATGAGATTACATGTACAGACACAGCACTGCAGCATTCTTTGTGAGAGCAAAGCATTGTAAAAAAAAAAAAAAAAGTGTCCCTTCACAAGAGACTGGTTAGGCCAATTATGGAGCATCCACACAATAAATGCTGTGAAGCCATTAAAATGAATGAGGCAGCTCTGGGTGAACAGATCCAGAAAGATCTCTAACATATATTATAAGTGAAAAAAAAGCAAGTTGCCAAACACTATCACATATCTATCCCCACTAATGTAGAAAATCAAACCAAACTACATATATGTATATTACCTGATTTGTATGAAACCACAGAGGAAAGTCAGGGAAGGATATAGCCAGCTGTCAGAAGTGGCATCTGGGGAAGGGTAGGTGAGGAGAGGCACAAGGGCCTTACCCTTTTTTATTCCATATACATCAGGGACGGTTGCTATTTCTTCCTTTTCTTTCGTTCTTTCTTTTTTTTTAAGAAACTGTTTAGTTTCTGTCAACATTATTTTCACGTGTGTTCAAGAGTGTGTGGAAAAGGGCTTACGACCACTCAGGGGCCCTTCCTACCCAGTCAGCAGGGAACAGCTGGACGGGCACCGCCAAGAGCACCTTCGTGCCTCCAGGCCGGTCTGAGACCTCAGGTTGAGTAGCAGTAAATCTGAGTCTGGAGAGGTCCATTCGCCCTGAAATTTCCCCCCAGTCACAGCCTTTTCAGCAGCGGCCTGCCCGCTCTTTCTCCTCAGTCTCCTCAGGATCTCCGTAGAAGTAGAGACCGGGCAGGACGGCCCGCGGGTGCTCACGGGAGATGGTGCCACGCATGCGCAGAGCTTCCTGGGCCCCGCTGAGGGCGTTCCCCTGTTGCACGGGGCTGGCGAAGTGCCCAAGGCGTGGAGGAGAGTGTGTCACACGGGGCAATGGAGGGCAGGGTAACATAAGAGGCCGCTGTGGGAAGCTGGTGGTCAGCCCAGGGAATCAGTAACCACCAGATGGAGCGTCTCCTGTCTCCCAGAAGGCTGTCTAGAGCTGGTAGTGCAGGTTCCGGGGGTGAAACCACCAGCAATAGGAGCGGCTGGACGGCAGCAGCAAACCTTAGCACAGCCCCTGGCAGCTGGCAGGCGTTGCTGGAGGATAGGGCTCTCACATCAGTGGTTTTCTATGGCAACAATGGCAGAAGCTTCTGCCGGGTTCTCTTCATGTTTATGATGTAGGTGCCCTCAGTTTTCCTCTTGTAGATAATTGTTCCATTTTAAAATCAAGGTTGGTGCCACCTAAGTGAGGTCCTGTTGCAAGACATTTGAGGACATCCTCCTACTTTGTTTTCAGGAGCTCAAGGGCTCCAGTCACTGTGAAAGTTACGACAGAAAAGCAGAAAGACACGTTATGGACAACCTCTCTGGGTAGCATGGAAAGGGGTTACCATTTCTATGTGATGTGAATATATTCATATATTTTCTGTGTAATTTTGTAAAAATTAAAATTTATATATTTTTAATTTTTATATTTTAATTTTATTTTTATATTTGTATTTTTTAGTTACAGTTGGATTTTATATAATTATATAAAATCTTTCACTGTCTTTAAAATTTTAAATCCTTGGCCTTGGCCGGGTAGCTTAGTTGGTTAGAGTGTCGTTCTGATACGCCAAGATTGTAGGTTAGATCCCCAGTCAGGGCACATACAAGAATCAACCAATGAATGCATAAATAAGTGGAACAACAAATTCATCTCTCTTTCTCTTTTTCCTTTCCTCTCTTTCTCTAAAAATCAATCAATAAAAATTTTAAGTCCCTACCTATTGCTTCAGAAAACTTCTGAGATCATCATTGGATCCACAGACACTTGTGTCTGAGGATGGAGCCAGCACCTCTCTGTAGAAGGACCCAGGCTCCCCTCTTCCAAGATGGTGCCCCTTACCAGATGAGGTGCTATATGCACCAATGAGGGTTGTCAGGCCAGGACCCCAGAACCCCTGCCCCAGGCCTGCTTCCTGCCCAAGGATGATCCCTTGAGCTTGTTCTTACATCATCCGTGGAGGGATGAGAGAGAAAAACACACCCTTAATTCTTTCATTCCTTAAGTAAATAGTATTGCCCTGAAGCCACAGAGATTCGATGGTGAATAACAACAGAGATTAGAATCCAGTGAGGAGACAGACTCAAATCCAACAGCATCCTAAATCAAAGAGGTCTGTGATGGATACTCTGGAAGACAGACCCAGAGAATGTCCTGAGGAGAGAAAAGCTGTGGAGCTCCCCCCCCCCCCGCTGCTTTTACTGAGACTCTCCTTCTCCCCAGCTATGTCTTCCCCTTTCCACCTTTCAGGAACTGGAACCTGAAGACTTGGCTGGGGTCTTCAGCAGCTGCTCCCAAAATTCCCCACGAGTGGAGATGAGGAGGAGAAATGCAAGACAGGACTCAGAAAACCACAGCAGATGAACTCAGACCAAAGAGCCTGGTGGGGATGTGCGGTCCACCATGGCAGGCTGGTCCAGACCTGTCACCATCATCATCTCTTGTTCACAAGTGCCAGCCTGAGGCCATTCAAGGCCACCGCTCAAACCACCATCCCCTCCCCAGCTTCCACCATCAGGGATCCTGGGCAGCAAGACCACTGCTGAGTGAGTTCTTTCAGTTTGGAATTGATGGTTTCACTACCAATGCCTGTTTCTAGACTGAGAAAAGAAATCGTGTGTGTGTGTGTGTGTGTGTGTGTGTATGCAAGCGTACACTGCATACTCTACACACAGGTCCGTACTCTGTGCATAGGGTGTCAATTCATTCCAGACTTACTGGAACAGCTTCAATTTTCACATATTTGGACACCACAAACCATTGAAATATCCTGCAAATTCCAATATTATTATTTATGCAGCACTCCTTCGGTCTTGTTCCAAAAAAAGGATTTGAGAACCAGCTTGCAGAGTTGTATATACTTCAGAGGACTTAAAAATAACAGACAAGGGAATCAGGGAAAAGAGAAAGATGACACACAGAAATGCTTAATTCAAGTCCTGAGTGTATGCTGGAGGCAAGCCACAAAAGTATCTCGGAAATTCCAAGCAGCCAGAGCTAAGAGGGAAACAAGTCAGCATGGACTCCTGCCGTTGAGACCTGCTGGAGCTTCCCCTCAAAGTCCTCAGAAAGACCCAGTGTGACTCAGAGTTAGAAAGGAACCAATGCGTGTTCCGTATCTTAATAGCGGTTTTGTTACAAAATGACTGCATTTGTCAAAACTCACAGAATAGTACACTTAAGATTTGTGCACTTTACTGTCAGCAAACTTTACCTCAAAAAGAAAAGAATTATACACAAATGTAGTTAATGATAGGCCCACTGACGTGTTTAGGGGTGAACTGACATCACAGCTTACTTTGAAATGCATCAAAAAAGTAAGATGAATTGCTGGGTGGAAGGAAGGGAAAATAGAGAGATTAACATGCAATGAAACAATTGTACTAAAAGGGATTCTCAGTGGTGGACATACGCTGTGGACTGTATGATTCTTCCAACTTTTCTGTATTTGAGCATTTTTGTAATAAAAGGTTGGAGGCTCTAAGAAATGAAGTGGACTCAGTATGGTGATTGCAGGGGTAGGGAGATAAGTGGAGGTGGAGAAGGGTAAAGGGGGGATAAATGGTGATGGAAAAAATAAAATAAAGAGAAAAAAAAAGAAATGAAGTGGACTTTGGAAGTTACAATCAACATCCAGAAAGTGAAAGGCCCTGAGTTTTGTGCACAGAGCCAGAGCTAGCAGATGACCCCCCTCCCCTGCCCCACCCGGTCACCTGGCCCATGACCAGAGCTGGTGGCTCTCGGGTGCAAAGCTCTGGCCTCAACAGGGACAGAGAGGCCTGGCTCCTCTAGAGCCCAAAGCATGGCGGGACTTTGGCATCTCCCAGACAGAGCACTCAGGTCGTGGAAACCTGTTGTCAGGCCATCAAGGAGGCACTGTGCCTTGCGCAGAGTGCCCGCATAAAGAGCAGAGTTGGATTTCAGCCTTGACAGTATGATGGCGTTGATGACGGGGATCATTTAATGGGGCTTTTCTCTCTGTTGGTGCTGCATTAAGCATTTACATTTACATTGTTTAATGTTTAAGTGATGTTAGGATGCAGGGACTACTGTCATTCCCATATATGTGAGAAATGATTGGGAAAAGTTCAGTAACTTGTATGTAACACTCACCTAGCAAATGCTGAGGTGGGATTTGAAGGTCTGTTTGACTCCAGAGGCTTCGATCCTAACCCTGCCTCTTCTGCTGCACAAGCGGCTGTCCCCATCCCTTCCACTTTCTTTCCCACCGCCTTCCCCAAAGGCCTGTCACAGACTTGTCTCTGCTCTGGCCTCAGAAGAAAGCTTGGGAGAAAGTCAGGGTCAGGCCCAGAGTGCTCCTTATAAACCAAACACTTCATTCCTCCCCCTGAACTTCTGCTCCCCAGGAAGCTGCTCTGACCAGCTTCCCTGCCTACCACAAAATCAAAACCTAGACACTTGAAAATAGCCTGTCCCCTTTAATAGAATCCCAAAGCTAAGGAAGGCTTCAGCTGATAGAGCTAGGTTCCATAGTTTTTGCAGAGAAGGAAAAGAAAGCCCAGAAAGGGGCAGCGGTCGGCCCAATGTCACACAGCACACCAGGACTGAGCTTTATCTCCTGGGGCTTGTCTCCTTAGCTCAGGGCTGGGCAGGGCTGAGTTGGGCTGCAGGGCTGTTGTGGGGAGGGGTTCAGAGTGGGGGAAGGCAGTAGATGGGGCCTAGAAACCCTCTTGGAAATAGAAAGACCAGCTCCTAAGGCCAGGGAAGAGCATTGTTGGGCCCTGCAATGTCAGACACTGAAAGAGCAACTTTCATTTCATAGATGGGATGGTTCAGTTCCAGAGAAAGGAAGTGCCTGTCCCTGGATCCCACAGCCAGTTCCTAGCTACATGGAGGCAGAAATCCATTTTCCTGAATCCCCAGAGTCCTTTGCCCCTTGATTCTCTCTGAAGGATCCTGAGGCACAGAGTGGGCTCGGGTTGCCCAGCAAGTCCTTGAGCTGTGCCTCCCATGTTCATACTTGCATGCCTGGGACCCATCAGTACTCCCCAGGACCTAAGACCAGACCTTTGGCTTTTACCAAGTCCCTTTGGAACTGTTGAGAGTGGGAGCCCTGCCTCTGCAGCCCCTGGCAAGGAGGGAAGAGAAGGAAGCTACAGGGGCTGAGCCGCACCTCCAGTAACACACCTGCTCTTCAGCCAGCCCTGGTCCAGGGACTTCAGACCCCAACTCAAGAGAAGGGTCCTGCCCTGCTTGCTCCAGGCCTCAGGGCCCAAGCAGCCCCTGGAGTGTGTATATGTGGGGGAGGGAGTCTGTAGGGGGGTCACCAGCCAGAGTCAGGCTCTGCGCCATGGAAGAACAGGATCAGACAGCAGAGACCCAGTCCACAGACACCCCAGGCAGCCCTGGCCATGCCAGGCCAACCAGCAGACCCTCCAACACAAACACTGGGCCCCTGGCTCTGCGAGAAGGGGGCATTTTTCAGAGGTGACATCAGCTCTTAAAGTTTTATGTTTCCTGCCTACTTCAGCCCAGAGAGTGGAGTCCCCAAAGCCCATGAGCCTAGAGAGGCAGGCACCAGCTCCAGGGCAAATGGCACGTCACCGGCCATGGACACTCGCAGCAATCCATCCACAGGAGAGATGGCCAGGACGGTGGCTATCCAGCAGCCTGCTCACCCTGAGGACACAGCCCTGCCTCTGGAGGCCAGAGGCCAGAGGAGACATCTCCCAGGTCCCCAGACATGCCTCAGGCCTTTGCTCACACTGTTCCCTTTATCACTTCCCCTGCCATCTAGCAAAAGCCTCCCCATCCTTCAAGTACCATGTCCAGTGTTCCCTCTCCTGTGAAGCCAGCCCCACCTCCCCACGCCTCCAGTGTCCTATCCTCCCACTAGAGGCCTGATAGCTCTGAGCCATGTTTACAACTACCCACCCGCCTCCCCCTCTACCCCTCCCCTTCCCCCATCAGACCAGAGACCCTGGAGGGCACAGGTCAAGTCCCATTTCACTCTGGTCCCCAGGGCCTCTTGTAGTACTTGGTGGGAACTCAGGAAGTGCTTGTGAAGGAAACCATGGAGAGTGGCGGGGAGATAGCTACCAGCCCTGGCATCCATTCCAAGAAGCAGTCTCTGTCCCATGAATGTGCCTGGGGAGCCTCGGAGTCTAGGAGGAGAGAACCTTAATCCCTTATCACAGTCTTTGGCAGTGGAAGCTCAAGGGAGCCAGCTCGAGCCCCTAGCTGGGCCCCAGGGGTGGGGGTGGGGAAAGCCTAAGGGAAAGCAGCCCACGCCTATGTCCAGGCACCTGCCCCCAGGCCTCTCGCAGCAAATCTCTGGACAATTGCTAGGGTGGCAAGGCAGCCTGAAGGAACTCAGGTGGGAAATGGTGGAGGAGCTCAGAATGGGTCCAGTGGTGGTACCAGCCTCAGAGTAGGGCTACCTCCAGGCTGGTGTCAAGCCCAGAGGGGCTGCTTCTGTCTGTACAGCAGTACAATCCTACCCTTGCAGGGGGCCAGGAAATCCACACCCTCTCCCCCCACCAAGGATGAGGCTGCTTCTGCTGCAGGGGATGCTGGGAGGATTAAATGAATCACTATTTGGAAACACCTGGCCTGCAGGAAGCGCCCAATAAGTGTTAGGCCATTTTAGGATAATTATTGTGCTATTTAGATTCAACTCAGGTGACTGAGTGCCAACTAAGTACTGGCTCTGGAAATGCTGGGTGAACAAGGTAGGCACGCCCCTGCCTCCCAGGAGCCTACAAATGGGCAAGGGGCACAGATACATAAACAGTACACATGGAAGTGCAGGGCTGGAGGGATAAACCCAAAGCACCTAAACTGACCTGGGGATGGGGGGGTCAGGGAAGGCTTCCTGGAGGAGGTGCTGCTGCCCATAGAAGAGTTGAAGGATGCATAGAAAGAAATTAATCAACTACAAAGTTGAGATAACCACAATGAAGGCTCAGCTAAAGGCAAGAAGAATGCAGGTTGAGTGAGGTGAAGGGAGCAGGCAGTCCTGGTTGAATAAGTGAGTAAAGAAATAAACGAGGGGTCTAAAGAGAGGAATGCAAGGTGGAAAACCAACTTTACCTTCTACCGTGAATGCTCTCTTGTAGCAGGAAGGGGTAGACACAGAGACAGTACCCACACATGCTGCTCCCCACTCCCATACCCCTACTTTAAGCTTAGCAGGCTCAAGTGTGGCACGTCAGGCCCAGAAATGTCAAGGGGACTGGGTCACTGATCCTCTTCCCTGGGAAGAGGCTGACTGGATGCCCCTGGACCCAGGGCTAAGCTGCACAGCTGCTGACTCAGGTCCCACTGGCCAGCTCAGCATTCCTGACCCCTACTGAATGGGGCTATTGAAGCTCTTTGTACAGGGGTTAGGCCACTGACCACACCCCCAACCAGAGCTTTCGGGAGGGCTGTGGGCTTGGCTGTGAGGGGGCAACATAAACCATTGGGGCCAGTCTGAGAGCCCTGTGGCCACCAAGTACTGCTCTGGGGCAGTCTGGGACCAGGAACAATCCTAGGTAAGCTGGCTAGGCTGGCATCAGAGACGGGATCCTAGTGGGAGGGAATTGACCTGACCCTCAGGACAGGAGGCCCTGGGATGGTGACCCTACTCAAGGCCCCCGACTTGAGGGCGTCTGTCTCTCTGCACATACCAGTGTGTAGGTGGGGGTGCTACAGTGGCTCTGTGGTTGTCTCACCTCCCCCATCAAACTGGAGCTTCTCTAAGGCAGAGGTGGTTTCCCCATTAGACTGGGATCTCTCACAGGGTATGGGCTGGGTCACCCTGTCACACAGGGAGTGGGGCTGGTTTGAAGCCTTACCCATCAGACCCAGAGCTCTCCACACCCAGTGCTCATCTTCTCCTTAGTGTTTCACACAGAAATTCTATCTGGTTCAGCAGAACCATGGTTTAGCTGCTGCCAGCAGAGCCAGTGCTTCTCTAGATAGAGCGTCCCCACCTCCTCCCGTCCTCCCCTCCTGGCCTTTGGCCCAAGCTGGGATCTGGGCCCCCCCCAGCCCTGGCTGCCTGGGCCTACACCTGCCCAGGTGTGTTTTTCCAGGAATGGGGGAGGGCCAGGTGCCATGAAGCCAGTGCCATGTGTCACCCTTTGGTGGATGCTACTTCTGGTGTCCAGACTGGGGGCCACCAGAAAGGGATCCCCAGAAGAGGCCTTCTACTACGGAACCTTCCCACTTGGTATGTCCATTCCTCTGTTGGTCTGTCCGTTTGCCTGTCAGCTTACCCACCTTGACTGACTTGCCAAGGAGTTCAGTGTTTTAGCTTTCTGACAGGTAGAATGTGGAAAATAACTCCATGTAGTTGTTCTAAAATAAAAGAGAAGTCCCTAACAGATTTGTCTAAAGTTACTAAACAGGTAGTATGCTAATCAGAGCTAACATTGTGCAAAAAAATGTTTTTAATGCATTATGTCTTCCCCCATCCCACCCCACAGGCTCCCACTCCTAGAGAGACAGGGGCAGTTGCTGGGGAGGGGCCTTGCCCTGTGGCCTGGGAACGTAGCCCACAGTCCCAGCACTGGGCAGGAAGTGGGAGGGCCCAGAGCACAGCTTGGGGTCTCTACTTGCAGGATTCTCCTGGGGTGTGGGCAGTTCCGCCTTCCAGACAGAAGGGGCCTGGGACCAGGATGGGAAGGGGCCCAGCATCTGGGATGTCTTCACACACAGCAGGAAACGGAAGGTGCTTGCGGATGAGACAGCAGACGTGGCCTGTAACGGCTACTACAAGGTCCAGGTGAGTGAAGGGTTTGTCTGTGGTGTTTAAGCATGAAGCTAGCTGAGAGGTGGGCAGTGACATGCTAGGGGAGCCCAGGTGACAAAATTAACCCAGTGCTCTGCTAAACACTCCCCACCAAAGGGAGCAGGGCCAGTGGAGACTGGGGACTGGCAGTGTGTGCAGAATGTGGGAAGGTAGATGTAGGAGGAAAGGAAAGCAGGACCCACCTGAACCAGGGCCTTGGTGAGGTACCCAAGTGATGGGTAGCTGAAAGGCTGATGCTAATGGCCCAGAGCTTACAGGCCACAGTGGCCTGAATCCCTGATCCCTGCATGTGAATCAGTCCCTGTGGAGGGAGTGGGATCAGCTCATCCTCAATCCATCTGCTCAGCACTCACTTTTTCTCTCAGGATTGACTGTTTGGGGAATTCATTACCCAAGTTTATTAGGGATACCCTGATGGCCTTCTCAAAGCGCCCCCATTTTATTTGACTCTATCCTTAGGAGGAAGCAGGGGTGGGTGGTATCACACCTATTGTACAGATGAGGAAACAGATGCTTCCTCACCCTCTAGGGGTCTGGACATGAATAAGCCTTGGCCTGGGATCCCCAGCAAGACCCCTATCTGCCTACCCCAGGGCCCTGGGTGACCCTGACCTGCCTCCTGCTCTGTCTGCACAGGAAGACATCATTCTGCTAAGGGAGCTGCACGTGAACCACTACCGACTCTCCCTGTCTTGGCCCCGGCTCCTACCCACTGGTGTCCGAGGTAAGCTAGGGCAGTCCCTCCCCAGTCCAAGTGTCGCCCCTTTAGGCCATGTTGGTTTTGGGGGGACACCACAAAATCCTGGGGAGGGAGACCACGGACATGGTTTCTTCTGGCAGCAGCTCTCACAGGCTCTGCAGGTAGCTGAACTCCCAGAAGTATCTATTCCACTCCTCTGAGGCTCAAGTGCTGGTGGGCTGAGGTACCTTCATGCCTGTAAATGCTGCATTTCAGAAGGCCAAGGCCATGATCTTTTCTTGTCAAGCCCTCTTTTATCTCACCTTCAGGTGACCAGGTGAACGAGAAGGGAATCAAATTCTACAGCGACTTCATCGATGCCCTTCTGAAGAGCAACATTACCCCAATCGTGACCTTGCACCACTGGGATCTACCGCAGGTGAGGACTGTGCAGGCTTGAGGCCCACAGGGAGCTCAGCTCAGCTCAGCTCAGCAGGAGGGAGACTGATCTGGGACCTGGGGTAGGCAAGGTAGAGACAAAGACTGGGTTTGGACAAAAAGATAGGAAGGAGTGACACCCATGGCAGGGGGTCACACTGGTTTAACTGATGTTTGTAATAAGTGATTAACTGTGGATTTTGAGGTTTTCCAGAACATTTGTCCTAAAAACAACAAATCAAACTATAAAGAAAAAAACATCTTTTGAGTAAGATCTGATGACATGGTATAATTAACAAGTTTGTTTAGCCTTTTCTTCCCAGTTTGCTTGAGCCAGCACCATCTGTGCTCATATGTGAGGCCCACCACCTCCCCAAGCAGTTTCCATGAAGTCTCAGCATGCTAAAAAACATCACTGTTAGACATCACTATTCAGGGGATTTTTTTTCATTCACTCAACAAGGCCACACAGAGACCACAGCCTACCCAGGAGAGGAACCACGTGTGTAGCTGTGTGTGACACAGGGTGGCGGGAGATCAGAGCATAGAGACATGGCTTCAGGGAGGTGTTGGGAGGAGATGGAGTCTGATCAGTGCTTTGAAAGGTTGGGGTATGCGGTGGAAGGGGTGTTCTGGCTAGAGGGAGTGTGGCAAGGAGGGGCTGGGCAAGTAATTGGGTTAAAGTATGGGGAGCAGGCTGGAGAGATTGGAGGGGTAACTTGGAAGGCCTCAACTGCCAAGCTAAGGTAACAGGGGTTTGTTCTGTGGGAAGGAAAGTCACCAGAGGCTGCTAAGCTGGGGCTAGGGGCAGAGAGAAGGCTTTAGGCAGATGAACTGGAAACGACCCCCCAGCTCCTTCCTTGATTGCCTTCACTTACCAGCCCCTTTAGCATCCCCTCAAACCCGCCAAGGAGAGCTTGGTAGGTAATATTGGCAGGATGATGAATCTTGGGAAAGCCTGCCCTCATAAGCAGATGCCTTTGGGTGGGAGAGAGCCCTCTGCTGAGGACAGCAGAGCCCACTCTCATAAGAGGCTTCTCTGAGGTTTCTGACATCAGCACGGCCCTCAAAATTCTAATCAGAGCTTTCATGCCCAGTATCTTATTTCTTCAGAATTTATATTCAAGATTCTTTCCCATGATTGGATCTCTTTCCCTTGCCAAATATTCTTAAATATTCAATCAAGTTCCTTTTAAGCATGTGTCAAACCCTCCTTGTTCTGTCTTGTTTGTATAAGATATGTCCCACAGTTCATCTCCATATTTATGTTTCATGGTTCATCACTGCCACCACCTTCAAGTCTTAATGCTCAACACCCTGCATCTTTGCTCTTCTCCGAAAATCCTCTGTAACTGTAATCATCCGTTTTTCCCACACACTTGGCCAACCACCTCCAAAAGTCTTTTCTGAAGACAGACCCTTGGGGCACCTGCTTTTCTCTCCACTCCTCTGCTCACAGCTGCTTCAGGTCAAGTATGGTGGGTGGCAGAACGTGAGCATGACCAACTACTTCAGTGACTACGCCAATCTGTGTTTCGAGGTGTTTGGGGACCGGGTGAAGCACTGGGTCACTTTCAGTGATCCTCGGGTAAGCAGGGCCCCTCTCCCAATGAGAAAACCCACTTCCCAAACCAAAGTGTACCCTGCCACTGCTCACGGGTCCTTTGGTTTCCACTCGCCATCCCTGTAGACAATGGCAGAAAAAGGCTATGAGACGGGCCATCATGCGCCAGGCCTGAAGCTACACGGCACAGGCCTGTACAAGGCGGCACACCACATCATTAAGGTGAGGTGGGTCCTTCTGGGAGGAGTGTCTGGGTTCCGTGTCAGCTCACATGCCCCAGGGGTCTGAGCCTGAGCTCAGTCCTCTGCAGCTGCACCTCAGAACTAGCATCTTCCATAGCACTTTCACACCGTCCACTGTCCTTCCATTAGGACTTATGTGGGAGTGTTGTCATCCAGTGCTCTACAAGACACTGCAGCTGAGACGATGCTTGCTGGCTGCTCTCTAGGGTTTACAATCCAGCCAAGGGATGGAGCATGAGCATGTGAAAACTCGTCACCTATAGGTCTAAGCTGTCTTGTGTGGAATGGTGACGGGGGGGGGGGGGGGGGGAATGACAGTGAGCTAAGGGCTAAAATCTTCAATGAATGAAAAGTAACTGGAGGGTGGTGAAGGACAGTAGTAAGAAGTTAGGAGCGCTCCTCTGATAGCATGGACTTCAAAAGACCTAAGGTTTTTGGAGGAGGAAGGAAAAATGGCTTAGAAGCAGCAATGAAGAACAATACAGACACTACCCTAAGGTGTGTGGGGTATAGGGGGGGGAAATGGCCTCTCCTGGAAAGAGCTGCAAGGGAGGTAGTCTTTCAGGATGACCAAGCTCAGGGCACAAAAGTGAAGGAGACATTCAGAGATGCTGAAGGTGACATACCATGGTTACAAGGCTACCGGAAAGGCTTGGGAAAGAAGGGAATTGGGTCACATTACAGGACATATATGAGGGTAAAGGTGATGAACTGGGGAACAGGGGTACAAGGCATGATGGGAGGCCCCAGTGGACTCTGAGCAGAAAGTGGAACATCTGAGAAGTAGGAAGGGGCCACTGGGTGACATGCCAGACCCTCAAATTCATGTTGGGTACAGAACTTTTTCTTTCTACATTTGGCTTATGATTTCTTAAACTGTGAATATTTAAAGGGCAGAACTCTGAAGACATCAGTGGGTCACTGGTAGAGAATATGGCGAAAAGGTGGGTTGGCACACTTAAATCCCATTTCTCAAGATTGCTGCAGATGTTTGGTCTTTTCCTAGCTTCCTGAGCTCATTAGAGGAAAAGCACTGCCAAGTTATTCCAGAGGACCAGGAACATGAGAAACTTAAGCAAAAATCTTAGAAATAAACACACAAAGTGGTGTTTTATGTGTTTATGCCAGATTTAGACCAAGTCTCCTGTATCGTACAAAGTAAGTAAGTGCCTCTAGAGGTCAGAGGATGGGAGACTATGGATTGGGATAATCAAGGCTAGACTCATGAAAATGATAGGACTCCAACTGGATCTCTGGAGTTAGGAAGGAAAGGCCACCTCAGACTGAAAGGAAGAGAAATGGATGGTCAGACCTCTCCGATGAATTCCTTCCTGTTTCAGGCCCATGCCCAAGCCTGGCATTCTTACAACAGCACATGGCGCAGCAAGCAGCAAGGTGAGGCTCACCACCACACACATGCTGAGAATGAAGTGCCCAGAG
Organism: Miniopterus natalensis; assembly: GCF_054644295.1. NCBI lineage: Eukaryota > Metazoa > Chordata > Mammalia > Chiroptera > Miniopteridae > Miniopterus > Miniopterus natalensis. The sequence continues at coordinate 40,246,154 of NC_142081.1, forward strand.
GAGTGACATCATTCTAACTGCCATCCCTTTTTCTTTCTTTTCCTTTAAGGGCTGGTGGGGATTACATTAAACTGCAACTGGGGGGAACCAGTGGACATCAGTAATCCCAAGGACATAGAAGCTGCTGAGAGATACCTACAGTTCTGCTTGGGCTGGTTTGCCAACCCCATTTATGCCGGTGACTACCCCCAAGTCATGAAGGAGCGTATCGGTGAGCCAAGACCCATTTCTAAACTCCAGATGCCACAGCAACAGTACTGAAATCATGTGAAATGACCAAAAGGCAGGGGGCTAGAACACACTGGGTTTGGGTGAAGCACTCAAGGGATAACCTACCCCCAAAGAACTGAGAACTGGTTATTTGAATTATGGGAGTGGGGGGCAGCGAAACAAATCCCAAGAGGTTCAGAACCCAGGAGAAAAATTTAGCAGTTTTCTGGGCTGCGCTCCCTCCTGTCCTGCTGTCCTGTCTTTTCCTCCCCATTCCACTCCATTTTAACTGCGGGGAAGTAGGAGAGAGAAATCAAAGGCAGAGTTGTGGGCGGTGTCAGTTCTACTGCCAGTTCTGTCACTTGAGAAATACTTTCCAAGCTCTGGTTTCCAGTGTCAGAGAAGAGAATAAAGACAGGTAGAGCTCACAAGACTGTACCAGTTTGGATGCTTTTAAGAGCCCCATAATAGAAAACTCCATCTTTGAAAAACTAAAGTCACTTGGAAAGTAGGGGATATACCATCTCACCTGAGTCCAGAAAAGGACGATCCAGGGCTAAGTTAATCCAGCCCTCAGAGATGTCTTTGAGGACTCGGCTCATTCCATCTTTCTTCTCTGGCAACATCAAATACTCACTATGGCCACAAGATGGCTGCAGCAGCTCCAGGCATCACATCTTTACACATCAATACCCAGGGGCACAAAAAGGAAATAGCTTTGTCATATCTGTTTTTAAGAACAAGAATCTTCCCAGGAAACAGCTTCCACCCAAAGCTTCCCTCACTTCCTGCCTTAAGGGACAGAACCACATGCCCTGGAGTGCCCTAGACCACCAGGACTAGGACCTCTGAGGCTGGGGTGGGGTCAGGACTCCCATAAAGGATATGGTGCCTTGGAAGAGGGCAAAGAAGACGGGCATGGGACTACTGGGCAGGCAGCCAGCAGTGTCTCGCCACAGGAATCTAAATGTATTATCTCTGTGTGATTTAGAGGTATCAGCTCACACCCCACTAAAAAAAGAGACAAGGATGGCATTGAATAGGTTACAATCTCATGTAACAAGGCTATCCTGGATGTCTGAGAACTGTCAACATATCAAAACTTTCCTTTTCTAAAGCACCATTTATCAGACTTATCTGATTCCAACTCTGCCATTAATCAGTGAGTGACTGGACATGGTGCTTTGCTTCTTTGGGTATCAGTTTTATCATCTGAAAATGAAGAATTAGACAAAATCATCTCTAAAAATCTTTTGGCAATGACCAGTTCTTTGACAAGTCAACACACATACATTCAAAATCTTGGAAATGATTTCCTCAAGATGCACAAGGAAAAAGCCCTCATGACCAGACAGTGCCCATGTTCCTGCAGGCACATCCCATCATTCACATGGTGCAATCACTCTCAGGACCGCACTGAAAGGCAAACTGATTATGTCATAGAACAGTTCTTGGGCTTCAGGCCAATCATCCCAGACCCTACCAACTCTAACTTTGTGATAATCCAAGTGGAAACTGGGCTGAATTTTTCCTTTGCACAATGTGGAAAGGATCCTCTGAGCAGTTAATATTTTTTTTAGTAGTGAAAGCATCTGCTTGAAATCTTGTTCACAAATTACTTCCAGGCATCTCAAGCACCCTTTTAGTCACAATAAACATATGAACAAAAGTAATTCTAGACCAGTGCTGACCAACAGAACTTTTCGTGATGATGGAAATATTATGAATTGTGTGTGTGTGTGTGTATACAGATATATAATGTATATCTGTGCTAGCCAATGACAGCCTATAGCCATTTGTCTACTAAAATTAAAAACTTAGTCCTTCAGTGTGACTGAATTAAAGATAAGGTCACACTAGCCATATTCCAATAGCCACATGTGGTGAGTGACTATTATATTTAGACAGTAAAGTGGCAATAACTTGTGGTTTTTCTCAAGTTACTAAATGTAACTGAAAGTAATAACATGCTAATCACTTAAAGGCATTTAATAATACAAACTTTTCAATTCTTTAAATCAGTAGCTTCAGTGGAAACATTTTTATCATTATATTTTATATCAACTCATAAAAATGTTACTTTTACTTATGCATTTAAAACTTTTTTACATAAATTATACAAGGATATCCATGTTTCAAATTTTTTATTTTAATTTTTAAAAAAATTTTATTTATTGATTTTAAAGAGAGAAACATCAATTTGTTGTTCCACTTATTTTTTGTTAATCCTCACCTGAGGATATTATTTTCTATTTATTTTTAGAAAGAGTGGGAGGGGGAAGGATGAGAGAGAGAGGCAATTGATTGGTTGCCTCCCGCTCACCCCTGAATGAGACCAGAGATTGAACCTGCAACCCAGGTATGTGCTCTTGACCAGAAATCAAATCCGCAACCGTTTGGTGCCCAGGTCAATGCCCTAACCACTGAACCACACCAGCCAGGGCTGTCCCACTTATTTAAGCATTCATTGGTTGCTTCCTCTTTTTATTTTTTAAGTGTTTTTATTGATTTTAGAAAGAGGGAGAGAGACACAGAAACATGGATGAGAGAGAACCATCAATTGGCTGCCTCCTGCACATACCCTATTGGGGATTGAACTGGCAATCTGGGCATGTGCCTTGACCAGGAATCAAATGGGTGACCTCTCAGTGCAAGGGACAACACTCAGCCAACTGAGCCACACCAGCCAGGGCCATTGGTTGCTTCCTGTATGTGTACTGACCGGGGATTGAACCTGCAACCTTGGTGTATCAAGACAACACTCTAACCAAATGAACTACCCAGCCAGGGTTGTTCCAAATCTTTTAAAGTACAAGATAGTACACAGTGAAAAGTCAAGCTTCTGTCCCTCCCCCTGCCCCCCTATCCTCCCCAGAAGGAATCACACTTTCAGGCATGGATTGTGCACACGAGCAAAAGCACTGCTTCTAGGTGGTACCTGTTATCACACTTGTTATTACAGGTAATACTCTGCATCTTTGTTTCATTTAAACATGCATTATCTTGGCATTCTTTCCATGCTGGTATACAAAGTACTGCCTCATTCATTCTAATGGCTGCAGTGTTGTACTGATGAATACCCCATTATTTATTTAACCAGTGTCTCCTGACAGACATTTAGATTGTTTCTAACTTTTGCTACTCAATCTACAATGAAGATCCTTGTACATCCTTTTACATGTGTGAATAAAACGTAGGATGAACAGATTTGTAACTGATCAGTGAAAGGACATACACTTTTACAATTTTGAAAGCTAGAACAAAATTTCCTGCCTGGGCCAGGTAGCTCGGTTGGTTAGATTGTTGTCCTGATACGCCAAAGTTGTGGGTTAGACCCCCCTAGCCAGGGCACATACAAGAAGTGACCAGTGAATGCATAAGTAAGTGGAACAACAAAGCGATGTTTTTCTCTAAAAAAAAAATCAATAAAAAAATATTTCTCAACACAGAGCTGTAACAATTCACCCTACGACAATGCATGAGCATGACCATATGTCTCCCACCTCCCACTGGTCTTCCAGTCCCCTTCCCAGGGGCAATCAAAATGACCAACTTTTGATGTAAGGAATAACATAGAATCCAACTCAACCGTTTTCCAGATGGCTACACACTTGTCCACATACAACTTACTGAATAATCTCTGGAAGTATTACTTTTGAACAATATAAACTTTTAAATTTTAGGATCATATTCAAATGTCAAAATTCTAGTTTGAAAAGCTAAGGTTACATTTTTCATACAAATGAATCCCAAAGCCCAGGATTTGGATAAAAGGTTTGATGTCAACATGTCAGTATCATCATGGTACATAAGATGATTGTGAGAAGGTAAAATTGTTAAATTCTATTTTCCTATCTCAATAGGAAGAAAGAGTGCAGAGCAAGGCCTGGATATGTCGAGATTACCAGTGTTCTCCCTCCAGGAAAAGAGCTACATTAAAGGCACATCTGATTTCTTAGGATTAGGTCATTTTACAACTCAGTACATCGCAGAAAGGAACTACCCCTCCCGCCAGGGGCCCAGCTACCAGAACGATCGTGACTTAGTAGAACTGGTTGACCCAAATTGGCCTGATCTGGGGTCTCAGTGGCTATATTCTGTGCCATGGGGACTTAGGAGGCTCCTCAACTTTGCTCAGGTGATTATTACATTAAGCAATTTAAAAGGCATTTTTTACCTGAATTCATGGTCTTAGAGCTTAAGCGCAGTTGCTTACATTTAAAGTTATTAACGAAACAAACAAACCCAGTTACTCGTACTCAGAGGCTAACAGATTAGACAGACCTTACATTACAGATAATGCCTGTTATAAATAAGCATTTCAAAGTGTGTAACTGCAGCTAAAAGCCTTATTCCACATTTAGTTATTTTGCTGCCCTTCTCGCCTGAAATGGAATATGTAGGAAGACCTGAAGTACATTCTCTCTACGATACTGATTTATTGAGAAATGTATTCTTTCATATGAACTTGCCTCCTGCCTGCATTCACTTCTAAATAAATGTATGAACTGGCATTTACTAAACACTAAACACACTAGATTAAAATACAGCAGGCTTGAACATGTGTGTCCATATGTACCTCAGACTCAGAAACCCACTTGTAAGTTGGATTTTTTTAAGATATCTATTACTATAACTCACTTTCAGACTCAATATGGTGATCCTCCCATATATGTGATGGAAAATGGAGCATCGCAAAAATTACACTGTACTCAATTATGTGACGAGTGGAGAATTAAATACCTTAAAGGATATATAAATGAAATGTTAAAAGGTGAGATGCAAACCAAGCCTGTCTTCACATATTTTTCTATTTAACTTGAACAAAATTTGATAATACACATGGTGGACTAAAACTTGTTTCTAAATCTCATAAATGAAAATGTTTAAGAGTATCTTCACAATATTATTTTCCCAGGTAAATGAAATATATTAAATATGGGATAAAATGTCTTTGCAGCTATAAAAGATGGTGCTGACATAAAAGGATATACTTTGTGGTCTCTGTTGGATAAGTTTGAATGGGAGAAAGGATACACAGATAGATATGGACTCTACTATGTCGAATTTAACAACAGAAATAAGCCGCGGTATCCAAAGGCTTCAGTTGAATATTATAAGAAGATTATCACTGCCAATGGCTTTCCCAATCCAAGAGAGGTAGGACTAGTTATCCATGTTACTCATTCTGCATGTTAGAAGAGCTAGGTAGCTGGGGTGCACCAAGCTCGGCAAGCATCTCTCTCCGGTGCTCCATGAAAGAGGACAGGGGCGTATGGGAGCGTGGCCCTCGTACAACCTCTTTGCTCATTTGCTTAGAACAGGGTAAGCACACATTAAAGTTCAACCCTAACATGCAGAACATTAAGGGCAGACTATGGTAATGCAAGAGTCCTGTTTGCTTTAGGATATATTAGTCAATAAAGGCTTTAAGTTAAATGTTATTCTAAATGTTGTATCTTAATGTAAACAAATATTGCAAATTCTACAAGATACATAAAAAGTTAACTAATCAATAAAGATTTTTTAAAATTATATAAAAAAAAAGAAGTCAACTAAATCAAATGTATAATGACCATATAGTTTTCATTTCCTTTCCCACCAAGTGGCAGAGACACAAATGGACTGGTTCCAAAATGAGATTCAGAAGAATTAAATGTAATAATCCTTTAAAACATACCAAACAAGCACTCACTCTTAGGAACAGGGTGTTTTAAGCTCTGGGAATATAGCAATGAACAAAACAAGGACCCTGACCTCATAGAAGGCATCATTTCTTATGCAATGGGATTTTCAATAACATACAATTTATTTTATCAGCTCTCTATGTTGCTGAACCCAATGACAGAGAATAGAAACTGTAATTTAGAATGTCTTAATAAAAATATTTTTTAAAACTAAACTTCACTTCTTTACCAACACTCCTTTAGGGTGACCCCACTGAGACTACACATGGGAGCAGTGACATAGCTATCAGGCATTCATGAGTTTTGTATCACTAGAAAAGCACTAGATTATAAGCTCCTCAAGAATAAAGACTGCTTTTCGACCCCCTCCCAATGATGCACAGAGGTATTCAATAAATGTTAACTAACTTAATCTACAAGCAGATTAAAAACAACATTAACTACCAAGTGGCTTCTTATTAGGTGGAAAGTTGGTACTTCAAAGCCTTGGAAACTTGCTCTATCAACAATCAGATGCTTGCCACAGGTTGAGTATATTTAATTTTTCCTTTTGATAATTAAACTATATAATTATATAATGACATCACCAAAATCTCAAAATGTGGACCTATCCTATGTCAATCTTCCAAAATCACGATTAAAAAGTTTTTTCTTTTGAAGCAATTTTCAAATTTCTACAAGCATTTAAAATAATATTTTAAAAACCTATCAGAAACAGAAATATTTTGTCCACTTTATTCTTATTCTTCCTGAATCATATTGTAAACTTATAAATCTGTAAGTTTTGTTATACTGGGCTTTGCAGAAGGAGGGGAAAATTCAACCATTATACCAAATGAAATAAAGAAAAATCAAAGAACACTTGAGATATTATATTCAAGTAATTGTTAAGCACTCACTCTTAGGAACGGGGTGTTTTAAGCTCTGGGAATATAGCAATGAACAAAACAAGGACCCTGACCTCATAGAAGGCATCATTTCTTATGCAATGGGATCTAAAAAGCTCAGAGATATAAAATAACAAGAAATGCCAACACATATCATTTGTTTCTTTGAATTTTATCTTTATCTCTCTATAAGGGCAATCAGAAAAGTATACTTCCTGTTTTAATAAACACATCTTTAATGTGGTATCAGAGGTGGGAAGTGCTAGATCAAACCCTGCCAATTCTGCTATTTTTATAGGCCAATATATCACTGTGACTATCCCCCTTCCCACATCGAAATAACCAGGTGACATTAAGGATGTATATTCCATTAAACTAAAATAAACTTTTATCATGTACAGACATGATGGAGAATTTATTGTTGAGCTTATGAACTCCGTAAGAGTAGGGCCTGTACTTTATCAATACCTGCCTTTACAGAGTGCCTGGCACAAAACCTAAAGGCAGGTATTGATTGCATCAACGTCTACTGCTACAGTCATGCACATGAAATACGCTTAACATTTAACTCTTCAGGACTATTACTTAACTATGTTACTATGTTTCAATATAGAAACTCCTATACCTCTTAAAATACACAATAACGTCTCTGAAAGGCTGGAAATGTTTCCTAAGGATTTTCCTTTCACAAATCCCCCCAGTGAAAATTACAGACACCATGGGATATAGTTGCTAATATTCTGAGAATAATTATGGTAAGCACTAGTATTAATACACATTTAGACTTTGTTACAGTACCTATAGAAGAAGCCAAATTTAGGCATTCTTTATCCTGTTTTCTGAAATATTTTCCAAAGACCTCACATAATTTTTTATAACATTTCATTCTTTTATTGCAAGTGAGAATAATTAGAAAGCGTGATGCCATTTTCCAAGTTTTTCCAATACAGTTAAAGCCTTCAGGATGAAACTATACTTGCTAAAATGATCATATTTGTGGCTGTGTTTTCTCTCTCATTTCAGAGCCTTTGCTAAGTCATATGCAGATGGTGACAGAGATCGTGGTACCTACAGTCTGTACCCTCTGTGTACTAATCACTGCGGTTCTCCTAATGCTCCTCCTGCGGAGCCAGAGCTGAGACAGGGTTACCCATTTTGCAGCTTCATCTTTCAGAGAGAATCTTCCGGCTCTTCCTCCATTTTCTGCTTCAAAGATTTATATACATCTCTGTTTCAGGCTCTTTCTTTTTTGGGTCTATGCTGGGATTTAAGAATTAGAAAATAAAATAAGCATTTAATAAGTAAAATAAAAGTCATCCATCATCTTATCCTTTTCAAAGTCAAAGTTAATTTTTTGTTTTTTAAATCCTCACCCGAGGATATTTTTTCCATTGCTTTTCAGAGAGAGAGAAGAAGAAGAGAGAGAAAAAACATGAATGTGAGAGATACATCTGTTGGTTGTCTCCCACATGCACTGGACCGGGAATTGAGAAGGCAACGAAGGTACGTACCCTTGGCCATAATCAAACCCAGGACACTTCAGTCCGCAGGCCAATGCTTAACCACTGAGCAAAACCATCAAGGGCCAAAGTTAGTATTTTGCGGTATATTATGCATCTATTTTCATTTTGCAAAAAAGGATCACAGAGTACAAACTGTTTTATGACTTGATATTTTTTTCGTTTTTAAATCTGTCCAGAAACATAACTTTAATGTAGAAATGAATGCCACCTAAGCACTGTCCTACACATGATAGATAGTCAATCATCTATGGATAACAATCCTTTCAGTTTATAAATCCTATAAGGCAACTAGGGAAAAGCTCAGGTGGGAACCAAGCAAATGAGCACACTTTCCTAATCTCAATTCACTTCATTCAATGAAATATCTCAGGGAAATAAAATTACTTTATATTTCTGTAACTAAATATTTTGTTTTTTAAAATAAGGGCTCATTTTATTCTTAACTATGCTAAAATTAACTAATCACCATTTAACTGAGGACAAAACATGGCTTTAGAAGGAAAAACATCAGGCATTTTACTCATTTGATTCTATTTAATGTTGTTTCTAAAATGTAAAATCAGTAAGATAGTAGGAAATGCTATTCCATTAATCCTTTTGGTTGGTTAATACTACCTCAAATTAAACATTTTAAAAATGGTATTTACACCTGGGGCTTAGTCCTACAATTGGGCTGGGGCAAAATTGCTTTTAACAAATCTTTGCTTTCAATATCAAACTAATGTGCTCACTTAGGGTTTTTCTTTTCCAGCAATATTTTTGAAATCAAACTCTCTTTCTACTCTATGACATTACCACTCAAAAAAAATTGTTTTTGTTTCTCTGGTTTTAAGATTAAACTGATTATAAAAAATAAAAAATAAATAAAAAGATTAAACTGATTATGAAGGTAGAAGGGAAATTAAAGATTTGCACTGCTTAGTAACATCTGGTAAGCCTTTTATGTGATTACTGATAAGTAATCCATATGCCTAATGTATTAAGTCAGCATTTATGTTGTGGAAAGATATAAAACATAAGGTATTTAACACATTACAAAGTATTTAGAGAGAACAAAAAGTGAACATACTACCTGACAGAGGACCCATCAGCACATTTCACTTGAAATGCACCTGGCTGCAGGTAACCATGCTAGTAAAGGATGTCCTTTCTTCCAGGCTACTGTTTAATGTTAATTCAGAAAAATCTGTAACCAGAAAGATAGTGAGATCAGAACTGTTTACCACCCTGCTGGCTTTTCTACCATGTATACTGCTGAATTTTACCATAACAGAGAGGTAGCCTGAATGATGTGTCTTCTACTTTAAGAGAATTTAAGACAAAAAGCAGAAAGGAAAATTCCTTTAAATAGTAAACCCTCTTGGTCCATTGAAAATATGACTAAACAAATGAAAATATAAAGCAGATTTTTTAAAAATTGTGTATTTTTAATTTGCTTTAGTTTTTTGTGCTTCATCCACTACAGTTAAACAATTTTTTCCAATCTTGACATGTATCTCAGAAACATATTCTGCCTAGGATTTGTAGTCTTGGGGCTAGACACATACCTGTTTTTCCTCCAGAAGTCTGTTGTGTTTCAAAATAAATGGTACAATTAACATTTAGATGAGATTATGTCCACTTCCTTGTGGGTCAATATTTTGGTTTCCATAGTCTCGCCATTAACAACAATCATTTGCTGAACACCCACTGGGTGAGCAGCACTCTACTGGACACTGTCTCCCCCCATTAACTCCATATCATATCATCTCTTCCCATGGTAGATAAAGGCACATTTTTCTCTCAAGTTTTTCTGATTTTGATATCAACTGTTTTACTCAAGAGTATCATACCACTAGATATCTTGAAAAACTAGTATTCAACCAAAGTGTTCAATCCAATGAAATAGAAAGTCTAACTTCTTAAATACATATGCTCTTTAGCTAAATAAATAAATAAAAAAAATCATTATCGGGCTTTAATATTTACAATCAGGGCTTTGTTTGAATATAAATGAGATCCTCCATCAACAGTGGGCCTTGTTTTGGGCCAAAGCTCACTGAATAATTTCTAGACAAGCACATCAAGAATATATGATGGGTAGAAGAGGTTATAACATCCAAGCCAAAATGGAATTTGAGTGTGTCTAAGCACACAAATATACAATTTCATTTAAAAATTTTATTTTCATAGGAGTCATTAGACCAATGCATTAGGAAATTATTTTAACTCTAACACTCAAAATCACTTTCACTGTTTTTTTTGAAGCAAACTAAGTCAAAGAAAACTCTGAAACATATGTTCCGTATACTTCACTTATTCAGCATCATTGGAAAAAGGTGTTTAATCTTGCATGAATTTCCTCATGACAGAAGTTTAATCTTTATGTAATAAGATTAAAAAAATTTTTTTTTTAAAAATATATCTTTATTGATTTCAGAGAGAGGACAGGAGAGGGAGAGAGAGAGATAGAAACATCAATGATGAGAGAGTCATTGATCGAGCCCACAACCCGGGCATGTGCCCTGACCGGGAATCGAACCCCGATCGCCTGGATCCTAGGTTGACGCTCAACCGCTGAGCCACACCCGGCTGGGCTAGATTTTTATTTTTATTTTATTTATTTATTTATTTATTTTTTAAATATATCTTTATTGATTTCAGGGAGAGGAAAGGAGAGGGAGACAGACAGAAACGTCAATGATGAAAGTCATTGATCGGCTGCAGCCCGCAACCCGGGCATGTGCCCTGACCGGGAATCGAACCCTGATCGCCTGGATCCTAGGTCGACGCTCAACCGCTGAGCCACGCCCGGCCAGGTGGGGCTAGATTTTTAAATGGCATTTTCCAAAAATACTTCACATATGTTCATATCTTTAAAACTTACTTTTTAATCATAAAATATATATCTTAAAAAAACACATATCTCAAACAGCATATGTGGATAAAATAAGATGTTTAAATTGGTGGTTCTCAACCTTAAGGTGCATAAGGGAGTCACCTGGAGAACTTTAAATATTACTGATTTCCAGGTCTACTTCAAAAGATTCTGATTTACTTGGTCTGGGTATAAGAACTTTCAACTTTAAAAACTCCCCAGATGATTCTAACGTTCAGCCAAAGATGAGAGCCACTCTGGCCATCACCGTTCCACACCTCAGGAATTTGGTTATATCCTTCCAGACCTTTTCCTATGCCACAGTCTCCATGTTTAATCCAGTAGTTTGCTTCTGTAAATAATACCTGCAATTAATAACCTTGTTCATAGGTCTTTTTGCACATCTGGTTATATTTGTGGAATAAATTCCTATTAAAGAAACTGCTGGGCCAAAAAATGTATTCTTGTAAAATTTTGGTGAATATCACCCTCCAAAGAAGCTGTACAACTTTGGAGATTGACTGCCTGTTCCCCCATGTCCTTGCCAGCACTGTGACACCAAAAGTTTTGATCTTTGCTAAACTGACAGGTGAAAGATGGTATGTGCCATGACATATAACATAATTTCACATCTGTCTGATTACATGTAGAGTTGAGTACTTTTATTTTTAAAATGACATCTGAATTTCCTTCCTGTTAAACTGTTCATATCATTTGATTATTTTTCTATTGAGATATTAATATTTTTCTTCCTGATCTAAAATTTCTTTACTAGGGAATGTAGCCCCTTTTCTGAAATTGAGCTACAAATTTCTCTTCCTAGTTTATCATTTGTCCGTTTTGCCTCCAGTATTTTTTCCATGCAGAAATTTTTCTATTTTGATATAGCTGATTTTCAATCTTTTATAAAGCTTCCATGTTTTATATCACACTTAGAAAAGACAGCATGATTTTAACTGATGATTTTCAAGAAAGTTCCTTCATTTTCTTTAGGACTTATACAGTTCAGCCACATGAACAGAGAAGTTTCCATTCTAGTTGAGAGAAGTTTCCATTTATGCTTGAAGTAAAATATATTTTGGGGAGAAGGATAAACATTTTCTGGAAATAATTTTACAATATTTGAATGCAGCCCATTTAAGACCTACACAAGTAAAAGATGGCAGCACCATACAATCCACTTATGTGAAGATAACACTTTTAGAGGTGCTTAACAAAGGAGGAAGACTTGGTGAGGCAGTTAACTACACCAGAGGCTAAGATATTCTTTGACTGATGTAAACCATCTTTGATAGAATACTAGAAATCTCAACCCTTATTGCAGACACAGAGAAGACATTTGGGCAGAAATATCACTATTTTAAACAGTGCACAAAGGTGTGAAGTATGGCATTTCAATCTTTTAAACTATTTCTCCTCCTATGTCCCTACTGCTTGATCGCTTTTAATAAAAGCTCCTCTATCCAGGATAATGAGAAATAATGATGTTTTTCAGAATAAATATGTTTTACATGTAGAGTTTAGGAAAATTATTTAAAGTTGGGCACAGGAACTGTAATAATTATCTCTACCAGTAAAATTTTATTTTCATTTTCAATTTCTCTAAATAGATTACAAACTATATTTACCAGGTCTGTGGGAATTCAGATGGTCTACAGGTAGACTGTCACTCAGTTGCCAAACGGTTTTCACCTTTTTTTGACCACTATTTATTTCCACTCTCCATTTTTGTGGCTTCTCGCTAAGGAAATAAAAAACATCAAAAGGGGGGGAAAACTAGTTATTTCCTTCCTTTCTTCCCTCTACAGTCATTTAGTAAAGTCCTTATGGGATAAGCACTAAGGAAGAAGAGACCAACAGGTCACAATTCTAAATGTCAGGATTTTAGAGTCTGAGCTACCTACCTACAGGACATTGAAGTTAGGGATTCACATCTAATAGGCATTTAGAAATATGCCTCTGAAGTTTAGGAGAAGCTGGAGATGAGGGTTTTGAATTAGCATTAGCCCAGAGGAACTGAAAAGCCTTGAGAATGAATGTAATCACCCAGGGAAAGATAGAAAGTAAGAAGAAAAGAGGGCAGAAAACAGAGTTCTGGTGAAAACTCACATATAAAAAGCAGACAGAAGTTGATAGAGAACTATTCTGTCTTGGAGGTGGACCAGAAAGGTAAAATTAAAATTAAGACAGAATGCTATGTCACAGAAATGGAGAAGGGGATAGGTCAAGAAAGCAATTGTTATATGCCAAACTGCCTTATAAGTGCTTACTGAAGAAGAAAGAATTGGTGGGTCAGCTAATTGCACAAGGAGCTAAAATACACTGTTTTACTGGAAAGTGTCCACCAGATATGGCTATTAGAAGTCCACTGATAGGCCCTGGCCAGGTAGCTCAGTTGGTGTGTCATTCCGATACACCAAGGTTGCAGGTTTGATTCCCAGTCAGGGCACTTACAAGGAGCAACCAATGAATGCATAAATAAGTGGAACAACAAATGGATTTTTTTTTCCTCTAAAAAAAAAATCGATAATAAAAAAATCTTTAAAAAAGAAGGCCACTGATGACCTCTGCCAGAGCAGTTTCATGGGAGTGCTAGGGTTTCAATAAGGGGACTAAATTGAGGAAGGGTATAAATAGAGTGCCTTTAGTATGAGAGAAAGTTTAAGTGTATTATATGCTGAGGGGAGACCATCATTTGAGGTAAACTCAGTATCATGTGGACGGCGAATCTGTTGTCTTAGCCTCACAGTTCTCTACTTCCCCAATCCCAAACTCTTCTCTCACTCCCACTGCCATACCTTTGACTTTGTTATTACCCTGATCATTCTTTTTTTTTTTTTTTTTTTAATATATCTTTACTGATTTCAGAGAGAGGAAGGGAGAGGGAGAGAGAGAAAGATAGACATGTCAATGATGAGAGAGTCATTGATTGGCTGCAGCCCACAACACGGGCATGTGCCCTGACCGGGAATCGAACCCTGATCGCCTGGATCCTAGGTCGACGCTCAACCACTGAGCCAAGCCCTGCTGGGCACCCTGATCATTCTTTTTCCACTGCCATTTCCTCTCTGGCTATACTTTCCATCCTGTTCAGCAAAGGAATTACAAATTGAGAGAAAATGAAAGACTAGAGGCTCACTGGTGGAAAGAGAGTAGGCAAAAGGTGTGGGAGAAGGTGGGGCAGAGGGTGAACTCTACCAGACTATGTCCAGAGAGGGGGTAAGATGATGAAGCTTTCAGAGGAGAAGCAGCTCTGGGTTATGAGGTCCCCATGGAACAGACACCAAAACTGCCTAGAATCATAACCAAACAAAGTACAATTTAATTACTGAATTGCTTACCTTTGGTATAAGTTTTTTACAGCAGTTGGTCTGACTGGCAGCTGAAAAATGTGTTGCTCATCAAGAGGATTTTGTTTGTAATATTTTATGCAGGATCTATGAAAATTAAAAAAATGCCACTTGGAGATAAAGGCTTTCTGGTAGTCTAAAACTCACAAGGGAAACATTTTGTTGAATACCACTAATCACAACATCAACATCAGAATAATTTCAGAGACACAAAAATAAAAAACAAACATACAATACCCCCACTCCCAACAAAACAAATATTTCTTTTTCTTTGAAGGAAATATCACTTGCGTTTTAAAAATTAGTAGTAGACATATTTCTTATAAATATAAAATACATTTACGGTGAGCCCAAATAAAGGCTTAAGTGGGGAGAGAGAGCTATCAGAAAGAAATAAACAAAGAAGCAAAAGAGAAAACCATTGCCTCCATGGTTTTCAGGGATTGGGGAATTAGAATTAATTTGTTTATTCTACTTATCTTTAACGGAAAAAACAATACTTGGTACTTTTCCCTTTACAACTGAGGCAAATTCTAAGTGTGGAAAAGGCAGAGGTACATTTCCTTTCACAGAGAAAAAGAAACAGAGCCCTGCCATTGGGTGGTTCACTTATTTCCAGTTTGAGACCTCCAATACACACAAGACACAAGCAATCCAGGTATGAGAATTATTCCAAACTAATTTTAATCAAACTGATTTGCAGAAATCTCTAAAATTACAGCAATACTGTTGACAGAGGTCTGGTAATATTTAAATCCATTTAGTTACCATATAGATGGCTGGCAATTAGTTTGGCCAGTATGTATAAGGATGTAAAGAAAAGACAGGAACTAATATTTATTAAGCACCTACTAAGTGACAGGTACTTTATATACATTATATCATTTAATCCTGACAACACATGAGGTTATAGATCCCTTTTATAGATGAGAAAACAAGATACAATGAAAGGAAACTTCCTCTGGACATTAGGAAATGCTAGAGCCAAGTGTCAAACTGATTCCTTCTGAACTCAAAGCCTTTCCTTCCTATGACAGTGACTTAGAACCATTCTGCTACTGTGAAGACAGGGTGCACAGATTCTATCCTAAGCGATAATAAAAAAGGCATATATTTTGGTTGCAACTATTTCAGAAGAGAATACTGTTATGTGAGTAAAAACAACAGAGAAATACTTACTGTGTTAAAGAAAAGAGGAGCTCATGTTGAGGTTTAATAAAAAGCTTGCAACTGACTATTATTTCTAGAATATGGTGGAGTTTTTGAACATGATACACTTGTTCTTGTATATCTGCTGATGGAGAAATAAAATATTCCTAGAATAAAAAAGTATAAGCAAAATAGAGAGAAAATTAAGGGGAGTCTTTAGAAAGAATATGGCTATGCCTGCTAAACCTAAGTCTGAAGGCTTACTTCACGGGGGGGGGGGGGGGGGGGCGGCAGACAGGAGGCAGCTAGATAGAATATACCATTTTTCAATACTATTTCTCTAATCTGTAAGTAAAATCTTCACTGAAAATGTTCTAAGCAAACCATTCTACATATTCTCGGTGAAGGCAAATCACAGAACTGCTTCACGAAGGAGGGCTGAGTGCATGACTATGCTACCCACCCACCTCTCCAGATGGAATAAACGGCAAATCCACAGATAATTCGTAACTTCAGTACCCTTGCAAGGTTGACAGAAGTGTCTACCTCTGAAATAGGTAATAAGTCTGAAGTACCAAGAAGTTAAGCAAGTGTACTGCTACTAAGATTCTGCTCACATAGACCACTGGTAAGGTGGTATAACCCTCTAGAAAATAAATTTGGCAATGTACAGCAAGCATCATAAAATGCTCAGACCTTCTAATACTATTTCTGAGAAGCCATCCTAGGGAAAAAGGCCATGGTAAATATAGTAGGTGGAATTCTACAACGGTCTCCAGGATTCCTACCCCCTGGAGTACACATCTTATATAATCCCTTCCCCTTGAGCGAGCCAGAACCTCTGAATATGGTGGGATGTCACTCTTGTGAATAGGTTACTAACTGATTGACTTTGAATCAACCAAGAGAGAGATTACAGTCATTACTATGACCTAATCAGGTGAGCCCTTTAAAAGGTGAAGCATGCCCTGGCCCATGTGGCTAAATGAGTGTTGGCCCAGACACCAAAGGGTTGCAGGTTCAATTCCTGGTCATGTGCCTGGGTTTCAGGTTCCCTTCCTACCCCTGGTCAGGACAGCAACGAATCAATGCGTCCCTCCCTCCTTCCCTGAAAAGCAATGGAAAAAATATCCTCAGGTGAGGATTAACAAAAAAAAATAATGAATGAATGAATGAATGAATGAATACATAAATAAGTAAATAAAAGGTGAAACATTAGAGATGTTCTCCTACTGCCTCTGAAGAAACAAACTGCCTGTAATGTTGTGGAGAGGGCCACACTGGCAAGGACCCACAAGCAACCTCAAGGACCTAAGACTGATCCTGGGCCAACAGTTAGCAAGAAAATGGGATCTCTGTCATAAGGCCACAAGGAAAAGAATTCTGCCAACAACAAATGAGGGAACTTGGAAGTAGATCTTTCCCTCAAGCCTTCAGATGAAAATGTAGCAGATTGACAAAACCCTGAGCAGAGAGGACCCAGCTAAAATGTGCCCAACTCCCAACCCTTGGCAACAGTGAGATAAATTTGTGTTCATTTAAGCTTTTTAGTTTGTAGTCATTTGTTATGCAGCAACAGAAAACTAATACAGTAAGGGAAAACATCAGTGTTATTTGGAGTAGGAGATGGCTTGTTTAAAAAGACAATTACTGGCCCTAGACCTACCGAGTCACCGGGGCCTAGGAGTTAGCATTTTAACAAGCCTTCTAGGAGAGTCTCAAGTTTAAGGACTATTGTGTCAAAAGTTTGAAGTCAAACCATATTTTTTAAAAAATAGGCATATGAAATGACTAGAGGGGAATTCATAAAAATTAGAGTATTAACATTTGAGTGATGAGATTAAGGGTGTATTTGCCCTATACAGTATTCTAACTTTCAAAAATGTTAAAGGCTTTCTAAGTTTAAAATAATGTATCAAACCATTCCCCTCTGTGTATGTATATGTATATATGTGTATGTATACGTTTATATATAGGTAGATATAGACAGAGCATGTTTCCACTAAAAAGATATATAAAATGTCTAAAATTTGAAAAGCAAAAATTAAACCTCCAAAAAATCCAGTCGAGTCTTACTTTGCACAACAGACACAGCTAGAGTTTTTCTACCTTGTATTTTTATTAAGAGACAAATGACAAATGAGCTGCTACTATAGATTCATTTCTAAAAGGATCTTCCATCGAATGTCAAGGGTCAGTAGAGATGCAGTTCGATCTCCTAAACTTCCTAAATAAAGACACTAGAAAAATACCAAAGTTTGTAATCATGACCCTGAAACCAGAAGTCTCTTTTGAATCCATATATTAAAGAACATCATAAATTCTTTGGAATCTGTGTAACAGAAAAGAGTCAAGAGAATATAAAGAAAAAATCCCTTTATAGGGTCTATCAAAGACAGGCATTCCCTAACTACTTTAGATAAATGGGTACACTGGCTTGAGCAGGATACAACTGTATGTCAGTATCATAAATTTATAGAAAATGATTAATGACACCAAATGGGCTACTTTTTCTGTCTGTCTAGTTACTACAGAGTAGGCATTAAAGGCACTGACTGTCTCATTTCTGTTTCCTAGGACCTAGGACAGAGAGGCACAGATTAGGCACTTAATAATTATATACAGAATGAATGACTAAAAGAAAAACCAAGTTTTGATTAAAAAATAAACTCACCAAATGATTCAAAGATGCAAGTTCCTGACCTATTATGAAAAAAACATATATGCAAATAAGCTTTAGGTATTATCTTTTACATGTTAAAAAACCTAAGTAAAAACTTTCATAGTTCATATATAAAAGAAATGCTCAAGCTAAACAGTTCCTCAGAAATAGTCAAATTTTCTGGCACATTATACCATAAAGACATACTAGTCCTTATTTTAAAAATGATCACAGCTTGCCCTAATTTACTAAATTATCCTCACAGAATCTCAAAATGTTCGAACTAAAAACAAACACTATAGTATCTTTTTTTTTTTTTAAATATATCTTTATTGATTTCAGAGAGAGGAAAGGAGATGGAGAGATATAGAAACATCAATGATGAGAGTCACTGATTGGCTGCAGCCTGCAACCCGGGCATGTGCCCTGACTGGGAATCAAACCCCTATCGCCTGGATCCTAGGTTGATGCTCAACCGCTAAGCCATGCCCGGCCGGACCCAAGTATCTTTATCTAGGAAGAAACTAAAGCCCCAGAGAATGAAAGTGTTTGGGTCACAGTGAACCACGGGCAAAGCCAGGACTACAAATGACTAGGGACAAGTAGAAAGATAAAATCTGGGAATACCTATGAGCATACAACTGTGATATACTTTTTAATTTTTTGAGCTTGGAAAGGGACTCACCTATGAAAAAACTGATATAATCTTTCTTTAGTTTGTCCAAACCAATTTCCAAAAGCATCTGAACTGGAAGAGTCCCACTGAGAGAAACAGTGTCCATGGCTCCATGGTAAGACTGATGAATGAGCTTACTTAGTAGACTGTTGCTTCCACTATGGAGCTAGAAATCAAGAAAATTTTATAAAACCATAAATAAATTCAAGAAGCAAAAGAGAAGCAAACTGCATTAGCTACAAGCTAAAAATTGTAAGCTTGCATCTTTTGTCTCCTGATACTATAAATTGTTTGAATAAAAACCCCCAAGTTACAAACATAGTTTCTAAAGTGCCTTTCCTGCCTCATTTGTTCAAGTCCAAAGCAATTAAGAAAAGTTGAGACTTATCAACCCCAGATGCAATTCCACCAAAAAGAAGGCAGAGTTGGTCCTTTGAAGCTTTACAGCCAGAAAATCTCTTCTCCTGGCCAAGTGCTATAGAGCATCTATGCCCAAATCAAACATCTTCAACTACACTGAAAATCTGCTGTAGCCGAAAACTCCCTCAATGGTCCATGCATGTGTCATAAGGAACTCCTCATTGGTTACGATATCCAACATACTAACTCGATCATTTGCAAATTAAAAAGAGCTATAAACTTACAGATCTAATATATGTTCCAAATGTTAAACAATTAATTATAAGCATACCTAAACTATCTGACATTTTCTCACCACTATCTTTCTATGATCTATAATTTCCATCACAATCTTTTGAATTTTCTTTTTTAAAACTATTTTCACTTCATTTTCACTCACTGCACATAGCAGGGATATACTTGTAAGCATTTCACAAACAGAGAAACTCTCAAGAAAAAAACTCAATGTCCAAGACAACAACACCCAGAATCATTAATGCCCAATTAACCAGGGGCAGTTTGAATGCCTTTGCTCTGAAATGTACCTCTGTTCACACCTATTGAAGTGTCAAAGCTTCATAGTAATGAATTAACCTCCACATGACTTACAGTAATTCCTATTAAATAAGGAATCTTTTTGTTTCTAGCTTTTTACATAGCTCTTTCTTGATTATAGAAGCAAAAATTCATTACGGAAAATTCATGAAGTATAGAAATTTATAATGCAGTTAGAAAAACTCACTTGTAACCCTAACACCAGAAGTACTGCTAAAACATTTTAGCATATTTGCTGCCACTTTTTCTCTCCAAAATTTACGTTTTCAACACTACAAGCATTTCTCCACATCATCTGTCAGCATCACTTTTTAGCAACTATTACATGTGCCATTATGTGGTTATATTATTATTTACTTAGTCGTTTCATTAATAGTGGGAATTTAGGTTATTTATAATTTTTTGCTACCATAAATGAAACTCTAATGACTATTCTAATATAAAGAATCTTGATACACATGTCTAAGCTTAGGATGGATCCTAACAAAAGAATTATTGATTCAAAGGGCATGACACATTTTCAGGATCATTATGAAAATTGCTTTTAAGAGAGTGTTCCAAATTATACCCTTATCAGTAGTACATGAGAATTATCGTTCACAGCGATAGTAACAATGACAATATTAGTAGCTTATAAATACTGAGCACTTACCCATAAGCTTGGTGCTAAGAGCTTTACATTAATTAAATTAATCCTAAACAAATACCTATGAGGTAGGTATTATTCCTACCCCTACTTTACAGATGAGGAAACCAGCACACAGACGAAAAAAGGAATCTTCCCAAGTTTACACAGCTAGTAAGTCACAGGGTTGGAACTCAAGCTCAGACAGTATGTTCCAGAGCCTGTGTCCTTAACCATCATGCTATGCTGCTGGAAAAACATTCAACACACACAATACTAAACCTACCCATGGCTGTATATCACCACGTAGTAGACTCTGGATGATCAACGTGAAACACTTTACCAAGTCTTGATATGAAATCACACCTTGAAAAACAAGTCAGTCTAACATTATTTTCATGGTATTTCTGCAGATCAAATATGTCATTAATCTTAAGCATATACAAGTAAAAAGGAAGACAAGTATCTGTACTTTATGGATGGGGAAGAGAAAAGAAAAAGACAATGCATTTCTAAAGAAAGAAATTAAACTGCCACAAAATAACACACTTAGTAGAATATTAAGGAATGTATTTTCCTTTCTCTAATCATTGCAATTTCACTAAGGTATATGTTTTGATTCATATAAACACAGCCTAAAACCCACCTAAGACTTAGGCAGAAGAATAGATTCTACGAACTGCCTTATATTATTAGTACAATTCTTGAGTAGAATATGCCAGTGTATTATTAGAAATGAATTTGTAAAACAGGAACCAGACTTGGACACGCTGTATTATTTCCAAAAGACCAAGTTAAAAGTAAACCTAAGAAGTAACAGAAAAAGATTTTTTTATTTTACAACCATTATGAACACCTACTACTACTCATTTTGCACCACAGCTGCTCAGCAAAATCGAGATCTCCCCGTACTGTGAAAAGACACTCGATGGAACGATCAAATGCAGCACTGTCATGCTTCACTGTCTGAAAAAGAAGTGCCACAGAATACGCAGTTTAATTTTTTTTTAAAGTGAATTAGTTTAAGGCCAATAAACTTTCAAATGTTACTCTGAGAAAATGTGGGCCCATGAACACACACACACAGAGAAAGATGTGAATGAATGTTCTACAACTTCATTCACTAATGAGAAGCCACAGATCAACAGACAGTGAAAAATTGGGCCCCTAAAATTGTTTTAAAACTGTGATGCCAAAGATAAGCATCAACTTTCCTTCATGTAAAAATATTTAATTAAATTACTGTTGTCTCCATTTTCCTGTTTATTATATAACAACACAATTAGTTTAATTTAATAATAACACCTCTGGCCTGCCCAACGTGGCTCAGCAGTTGAGCACTGATCTCTGATCCAGGAGATCGCAGTTCGATTCCTGGTCGGGGCACACGCCTGAGTTGCAGGCTTGATCTCTAGCAGGGGTGTGCAGGAAGCAGTCAGTCAATGAGCCTCTCATCACTGATGTTTCTATCTCTCTCTCCCTATCCCTTCCTCTCTGAAATCAATAAAAACATATTTAAAAAATAATAATAATAGTATCACCTCTGGCATATTAACATGCCGTCTTTTAATATACTAAAGTAATACCATGTTATAGTATATTAACATACTCATTTCTACATCTCTGCAGTTGAGAATTAGTAATACATATGTATTAGTTCTGTGTAAAACTACTTATCAGCCCTTAAGGAAAACAATCACCAGTGCTGACATTAAAGACCAAGAAAAGATTACTCTCCACTGCCTTTGCTGTACCAGATCCATTTGACATGGATGATACAGCATGAAGGACAACAGTACAATCACATTTTAAAAGCTATTTCAGTGTACATTTCTAAATGCTAACAATCACTTACTTCTGTGTCTTTTTTTGTAGAATCACCAAATCCATCCAGCTTATTTAAGTCTAGAAAAGTGGCAAAAACTTATTAATTCTGGATTTTATTTTTCTGCTTTCGAAATTATTTCCATCCTAATCTTATTTTCAAGTAGCAAATGAGGACAGTAAAAGTACAAGTGGGGATTTTAGCAAATTACTTTTAACTCTCCAATGGAAGTCATAATAGATACACCCTGGGTAGGGGTGAACTGAGGTAGAGTGAAAGCCCGACACACAATGCTAGGCACATGGCAGGTGCTTGAACATTACTATTACTGTTCCATCTCTCTTCTCCTACAATCTCAAATATGGTTGTGATATATTAATTTTAAATTAACTCTTATTCTTAAAATTACTTAGGCTGTTGCCATTAGCAATTCCAACTGAAAGCCGTCCTTCTGACCACAACAGACTTCATAATTTATATAGCCCAACCCAAAACAATACAAAGTCTAAAAAGACAACTTCTATTTAAATAAAGTATAAATTCCCAATTAAGAAAAATAAACAATGTAGAAGCGTGAATTAGGAAAACAAACACCATTCAGAAATTCTTGCACAAGTTCAACAGCAGATTTTGCTTCCAGAGGTGCAGGCCATTCAGTTACACCAGTCCTCAAACCATCAGCCAAAACCTATGGGAGATTTAAAAAACCCAAAAGCTTGTTAGCAGAAAACACAGTTTAATCAGTAAGGATATAGTTAATAGTATTACTATTTCCTGAGTATTTAATCACATGCCAGGACTGTTCTGAGTGTTTCATATATAGTATATGTTATTTAATCTTCACAAAATCTCTATGAAGCAGATATTACTATTTACCTTCATTTTATTGAAGCTAAGAGAGGCTAAAGTAACCTGCTTAAGGTCACACAATTAGTAACTGACGGTGCTAGGACATACACCCAAAGACAATGTTCTGAACTATGATGCCATGTGCATAGATGCTACAAGAGTCAAAACTGATGAGCCTGGCCTGAAGATGCTTTTAATTTTGGTTAAGAAGAACTGGGCCCGGATGGCAGTGGCTCAGCCGTTGAGCATTGACCTAGGATCCAGGAGATTGTGGTTTGATTCCCGGTCAGGGCACATGCCTGGGTTGTGGGCTCAGTCCCCAGCTGGGGGCGTGCAGGAGGCAGCCGATCAATGACTCTCTCATCATTGATGTTTCTATCTCTCTCTCTCCCCCTCTCCATTCCTCTCTCTGAAATCAGTAAAGATATATTTAAAAAAAAGAAAAAAAAGAACTGGTAATACATATGAAATAATTGGGAACAAATGTAAAACAAACTGGAAATTTACATAAAAATATTATGTACCCTGATCAGGTAAGGATTAAAAAAAGAAAAAGAAAAAGAAGGGATCTGGAGTTCCCTCATAAAGGCATCAGTCAAATCACTGAACGTGTAAGCTCTGCCAGGGTGGCGAGAAAAGGGCAGAGACATGAGGGCAGAAGCATGATGGCAGCCCACATGCTTGGAAGAGGAGCAGTCTTGGAAGAGGAGCTTTCAAGAAGACAAGTGAGAAAGGTAGAAAAAGTACTACAGAAAGCACATTAGTGATTGCCAGGGGCGACCACTGATGGGGGTGACAGGTGACTGCTAATGGGTATGGGATTTCTTTTGGGGGTGATGAAAATGATCTAAAATTAAAGATGGTCATGGTTATACAACTCTGTAAGTATACTAAAAACCATTGAACAAGCAAATTTTATGGGATGTAACATATCTCAATGAAGCTGTTTAAAAAAAAAGTAGGGCAGTGATTGGATATAACTGACTTTGTATGACAAGCTAAGACACTTGGACTTTCTACTGCATTAAAATGAGGCACCCCCTTGAGATTCAATTTGTAGAGTGGAGCTAAAATTACTGAAATATCAAATTCTTGAAATATATGCTCATTAATCTTTAGCATCAATCAAAACCCAAGCTATTAACAAGCAGATTACATATGCATGTGAAATAAATTGGCAGCTAACTCACCTGGAAAGAGGGGAATCCATCAATAAATAAAAACCAAACACTCCAGTCAAAAAGGCAGAACTGTAGCTATTAATTATCTAACTAATGCTCACTTTAAATGTACGGACAACTACCACATAGTAAAATTAAGTTGCCCAAATTGCCAAGAGTATCCAATGCATACATAACATTTGGAACAAATTCTGAAGAACACAAAACTAAATAACAATGATATTAGCAAACATTTTTTACGAAAACATGAGATTTAATGCAAGTTACAAATGCCAGAAGGATACTCACAAGGAGAAATTTCAGTTCTCTCTGAAGATGATTCAAAGGACTTCTGGGATCTCCCGATTCCACTTTAATATTCTAAAAATTTCCCAAAGTCAGTTTTCACTGGTAATCCCATCTTCTCAGCATAAGGATAACAGTTACTTGCATTTCAAACTACCCACACATTACAAAATACATTTCATAAAGCACTAATGAATTGAAAAAGTAGGGCAAAACTTCACTTAGAACATCTCACTCAGAGATACCATAGATCATCCCAATATAGTAACCTAAATTAGGGTCATCACACCCCATTTCTATACCACAATTGTACCTGCCTGGAACAATTGCTCTCTTTACATGCTCTCCTGCTCTCTCCCACCAACTTTCCAAAGGACAAGTAGGAGAAATATAAATACAGCTCAAGACTCAATGATAAACTTAGCATTACCACATACCAAAAATACACCTCCCTGAATAAATATGTTCCTTAGACTCCTAACAGTATGCTGTCCTACCTGGAGGTAAAATTTTACAACCCTAAGATATTATTTAAAAAGGGGGTGAAAAAAAAATTAAATTCTGTTGTATGTAAATTCCTACTGAAGGAAAAGCATTAAGAATATGATTATCCATAATCCCACCACCCTGCAGGAACCACTAGTTTAATAAAGAGCTATCCAGGCTTCTGTGTACACATTTTAAAAAACATAGTTGAGATTGTACTATACATTCAATTTTATACTTTCTACTTGTCTACTTAATAAGCATTTCCTATTATTATAAAAGACACTTTAAATATAGATTTTTCAAGAAGGTGTAATATTTAATCATGATGGAAATCTATTTTAGTCATTTCCCTATTGAACATTCAGGTCTTGTTTTTAATATTTTGGAAACACAGCTATATCACTGCGAATAGCTTTGTACATGTATTTGTTAGCAATTCTGATTAATTTCTTAAGATAGATTCCTAGAAATGTTATAGGGTGAAAAGGCTCAATAGAATAATTCTTGATGTAGTGCCAATATATGCACTCCTTTAAGAATAGCAGAGATGTCCTGGCTGGTGTGATTCAATGGGTAAAGCGTCAGCCCTCATGCCAAAGGGTTATAGGTTCGATTCCTGGTCAAGGGCACATACCTGGGTTGCTGGTTCTTTTCCTGCCCCCGGTCACCCCTTGTCAGGGCATGTGTGGGAGGCAACCAGTTGATGTGTCTCTCTCACATCAATATTAATCTCTCTCTCTCTCCCATCTTCCCTCCCTTCTACTCTCTCTGAAAAGCAATGGAAAAAAATATTCTCTGGTGAGGATTAACAACAAAAAAAAGAATAGCAGAGATGACAGGGATGTAAAGTACAACATAGGGAACACAGTCAATAATATTATAATAACTGTGTATGGTGCCAGGTGGCTACTAAACTTATCAGGGGAATCACTTCATAAGTTATATAAATGTCCAACACTATGCTGTACACCTGAAACTAATATAATATTAAATGTCAGCTGCAATTGAAAAAATAATAATAAAAATAGCAGAGATGATGCCACTTTGATAATTTCACTTGAGTTCCAACTCAAGAGACTTTATTAATCACTGGAAAATTCTTAAGTTATATAACTGCAGTGCTGTGGGCAACTTATAGATCAGACCACCTGGCAAAACCTTCACTGGCCTCTCTGGGTACTTCAGGGACAAGCTGTCAAGAGCTGGGTGGCGGGGGGGGCTGGGGCTAGGGTTGGGACTGGAAGCATGCAGCACCAGCAACGAGCAAATTAAAAGTAAACCTACACTGAGTAAACTCAACAGAAAACAGGGCTTGCTCCTACCAGAGTTGCAGTTGAAGAGAGTGGAGGGATTTGAAGAATCTCATCCACAGGACTCCAGGAAATATCCAAAGTGATCGTAGTCTGTGATGTGGAGACTGTATCATCCAAGGCAGTGGACTTCAAGAGCTCATACTGGGCAAAGCCCCTGGCTGTAACCTGAAAAGAGGGCATCCAGCATACTAACAGCTATGCTTTCATGTGACCAAAGGCCCATTTTCAGTACTATACTTTCATCCCAAATGGAAAAATAAGACAATTATTTTTAATCGCAAAGATTAGCTAAAAGGCAAGGCATATATTTTAATTTTAGTCATTAGCTGATATGAAACAAACAAACATTTTGATACCACAGAAAAGCATGTCCTCACACAGAAGTGAAAAAAACCTTTAAATAGGAAGTGAGGTCAGTAACAGTTTGAAGAAAATAATATGAGAAGAGAAATACTTACAGTAGACAAGTGATGTCTTTTCTTATGTGAATTTTTTAAGTCTTCAAGGTTTTCAAAATAATTTTTATCAGCTATGGGACATGAAAGAAGGAAAAAATTTAAATGTACAATTCAAAATTACATCTTAACACTAGAAAATTAAAATTCTGAGGGTACTACAACTTAACACTAATAACAGTTGAAATTTAGGTTTAAATCACAGGTGATTGTCATTATATTCCGTTTCTGATCCTTTAATGAAAATTTCCAAAATTATACCCATACAAATCAGATGAAACCCAAACAAAACAGCCATAAACTCCTGTCCAGGCTTTTGGAGATCTGTTTCCGGAATATCACCTACATGCTGCAAGTTATACACTAGACTAAATTCATGGTGGCTAACACAAGTTCCACCGAGTGCACTTCCCTCTAAACGATATCAACTTTCAGTAAAAACCACAAAACAGTGACTATCAAATAAATAAATATACACCCATACACCCATAAAAGCAGTAAGAGTGAGCTCTCACCTTTACAACTGACCACATATAAGACAATTCCTGTAATGCTGTTATTTGTCGTGATAAGCTCAGCTCCTAGCCAACAGGTCCCTTCAGGATCTGAACTGTCACACCTTACCCAAAGGGGAGGAAGGGCAGTAACTGGCCGATTAATCTTCAAATGGGTCATATTAGGATTATGAGCCATGGTGTAAAGTCCAATGAACTGCCTTGAAAACAAGAGTAGAAAGAATAAATTATAGATAGAGATTGTGAACAGTCAAGAATTTTTCTTTTCCAAAGATATCATGAAAGGTCTCCCAGAAACAAAAATCTGAAAATGTACATAAATATTTCACCCAATGAAGAAGTGAGAGATGAGCACACAAGGCAGATCAAGAATGACACACCAGAAAGTGACAATGACAGGTACAGAGCTACTATAAGCAGGGAGTTCAATACAGCAAGGGTAGAGGTTCAGTGAGAGTGGAAGTATGGTATGAGATTAAGCTAAGGAAATAAGTAGGATGAAAAGATGCTCTAAGTTATTAGTCATTGGGACACTTAAGGAAATTAGGATATGGATTGTGGATTAGATAATAGTATTATAACAATGTTAAAAATCCAGATTCTGATCATTGTTCTGTGGTTATACAAGAGATGTATTTGTTCTTAGGAAATATATAGTAAAATACTTATGGGTAAAGGAGTACAATGTCTCCAACATACTAAAAAAGTTGCATGTGTGGTATGTGGATATAGATGGTGGTAGTGGGACAGGAGGAGGCGGCATAAAAGAACGACAAAGCAGATACAACAAAACATAAACAATTGTTGAATCTGGGTTAAGGACATACAGAAGTTCCTCCATTATTCTTGTAACTGTTCTGTAAATTTGAAAGCATATCAAAATTAAGTTACCAAAAATGTGGCTTAAATTTTTTTTAAAACAGATGAAAACTGAATTTATTACCAACAGATGTTCAGGAAAGGAATTTCTAAGGGACTATACTTCAAAAAGGAAATACAATAATCCCAGAAGGAAGGTCTGAAAAGCAAGAAGAAATGGAAAGCAAAGAAATGATAAGCATATGGGTGAATCCCAACAAACACTGGCTGGAGAAAACAATATAAATAAATAATGTTTAAGTTGTGGGAGAGAAAAAGAAAAAAAGCCAAATGTGACTTAAAATCAAGAAGCCATGAAATAAAATGTTGCTTAATTTAACTACTGAAAAGTGTTAAAAGCTTCTACATAGCAAAATGAACAAAAACCGCCATGAAGGAAAGTTGCTTTGTGAATGTTGTTACAGTTGTTATTCTCTAAATGTTATTATTCTCCTGATTCTATTCTCCAGAACTCCTTGATAGCAAGGACCTGTCTGGTTCTGGAGGTGGGGGAGGCCAGGCAGAAGGAATTGCATATGGCTGCACAGGGAGGAAGCAGGAAGTGAACCTGGCAAGGCAGAGAGAGGCAGCAGAATTTCTAATAGGGTAGGATCATTCCTCACTGGGCAGGAGAGTGCCATGCATTGCAGGACATTTACAATCCATGGCCCAAGCCAAATAGCTCCCCTCAGTCATCATGATGACCAAAAAGTACCCCTGCAATTTCCAAATGCCCACTGGGCATGGTATCCCTGGTGGAAGACCACTGGATTAGACAAGGAAGGTTCCTATGTGTCACTCAAAAGGAATTTGGATGTTATCATGAGGCAATGAGAACTGCTGAGGGATTTATAAGCAGGAAAGAAACTTGATCAGACTTTCTGGCAGCAGTGAGGAAGAAAGATTGGAGGGGAACCAGATTAGACACAAGGAAAACATTTAAGAAGCAACAACAAGTGGTATAGGAGAATAGAGAAAGGGACAATCACTGCGGCCTTCTTGGTCATGTTTGGGATACCACTGGGACATTCAGTAGAGAGTTGGGTATACATATTTAGGGGGAGGGGGAAGGAAGGAGGGAGGGATCTGTGCTAAATACATATTTTTCCCCCCAATGTTTATAAGAATGCTTCAATTTAAATTCCCAACCTCCACCCCTATTCCTACCTCAATACTAAGAAAAAACTTACCTTGCCCTCCCAACTGGTAAAGCAAGTGGTCCAACATTCTCACCAGCAGAGAAATCAGAAATAGCAGTTTCTTCAGATTGTAGCTCTTCAACATGGCTTGTTTCTTCCTTCTCTAAAGGCTTTAAAAAATGTTTTAAATTTATTTAACCAAATGAAAGAAAACATAAGGTAACAGTCAACTGTTCACTATGCTAGAACATAATGCACTAATTTCTAAAACTTTAAACACAAAGAGTTGGGATATGGCAAGAATCATAGCTACAAACCAGTTTGGTACCAACCTATCTAGCTATCAGAAGTATTTCCACTGTCCTATCAAAAGATATTGTTCTAGGTTGCTACTTATAAAGGAAGCATCTGATGCCATTAGAAAAAAAAGTGCTCCAACATGTACAAAATGATGAGCTATAGACAAAATACCAAGGAAAACCCATAGGAGACTCCCTGATTTTGTCAAATTCTTCACTCCCAAAGTGCAAAGATTCCTTTAAGCTATTCCTCTTAGAGCTATCAACTCTCACTTGTGTTACAGGGTTCTGATGCATATTTATTTCTGATATCTATGTGTTTAACTAGTTAACTAGCTTAGTATTGCCAATAACAACAACAATTATGAGTTAACATTTACTAAGCACTACCAGGTACAAGCTTCTGTTCTAAGTTTTCTTTTATTCTTCATAAAAGCCCTGAGACAGGTAGTGTTATTAACTCTGTTTTAGAGATGGGAAAACTGAGATAGTGAATAGCTAAATAACTTGCCTAGGATAATAACATAGCTGCTGAGTACAAAGCCAACACATGAATCTAGGCAGTCTCTTCTAGTGGTAAATCCTCTGCCAATTTAATAGGTATCAGAACTAAATGCTTGTTTCCTCAACTTTGACTTTCTTTTGCCAGATTCCAAATTTCATTTCCTTGCAGGCCGGCCTGGCTTTCCAAAAAGTTCCTAGTACTAGAGGTACCCAAGAAATACCATTTTTTCCTCTGTTCTACTTTTCAATAATCATGCTCCTAAAACTCATGATTAAGCTCTACTGATCTTTGCAGAAACAAAGGCTATTTTAATTGTTCAATGCCAGGGCCTCACTGAATTACAGATAACTCCTTACAACTCCAAGCTGCATTCTCCCTAGAATCCTAACCCAGATTTCCACAAATGCCCTCTGCTCATCTTTACCATTTCCAGGATAATTTATCTTCATCTGACCATCCTCACCTTTTCAGCTTTGTTTCTATATACATACATTTCCCCTTCTCCCCATAACAAAAGTCTAAATTCAACCACATAATTCATCTATAATTATTTTCCAAGCATTTGTCCAACACAGATAAGTACTCATTCATTAACTTAAAAGACAAAGTAGCTCCCCTCCTCAGAAAGGAGTTTTTGTGTGTGTGCACTTAAAGAGCTCCCTGTTCATTCACAATGCCTGTCCAAGACAGCATAAGGGTTCTAAAGCAGACAGAGATGTTCCTTCCAAAGCAGGCATGGAGAACGTCCAGCCCCCAGGCCATATCATTTGGTCTTGCCCTGCCAAGGCAACCACAGGTGGGACTCAAAATTCAATAAATCTAGGAGCATTCTTTCATAGCTAATTTTTAAGTTGATCATTTTGTATGGCCCTCAAATGATGTTATAAATATGCAAATGACCCTTGTCAGAAAAAAAGGTTCCCCACCCCTGTTCTAGAGGAACATCCAAGCACACCAGTGTGGCTCAGTGGTTGAGCATCGACCTATGATCCAGGAGATTGTGGTTTGATTCCTGGTCAGGGCACATGCCCAGGTTGCGGGCTTGATCCCAGCAGAGAGTGTGCAGGAGGCAGCCGATCAATGACTCTCTTATCATTGATAATTCTATCTCTCTCTCCCCATCTCCCCTCATCTCTCTGAAATCAATAAAGATATATTTTTTATTTTATTTATTTATTTATTTTTAAATATATCTTTATTGATTTCAGAGAGAGGAAAGGAGAGGGAAAGAGAGACAGACAGAAACATCAATGATGAGAGAGTCATTGGGGATCGAGCCTGCAGCCCAGGCATGTGCCCTGACCGGGAATCGAACCTCGATCTCCTGGATCCTAGGTGGATACTCAACCACTGAGCCACGCCCAGCAGGGCAAGATATATTTTTTAAAATAGATAAATAAGTAAAGTCAAGTCCATTTTCCCCTATTAGAGCCTGTTCCTATCTACTTCAGGAAATGATCGCCCTAAGATATCCTGTAATGTGACAGCATTATCAGCACTCAATAAAAACCACAACTGTCAAAACAGTTACCATAATTAAGACAAAAAGGTTTAAGGATGTAATTATAAAGCGATAGAAGAAATAAGAAGTTCCCTCTTGTTACAGTTAACAAACAAAATTAAAGTAGAACTTTATGAGTCATAGCTATTTATGCTGTGTTGTTCACTACAGTAGCCAGTAGACACATGTGGCTATTGAGCACTTGAAATGTGACCAGACCAAATTGAGATGTAAATGTAAAATACACATCACATTTTAAAGATGCAGTATGGAAAAAAGAACTTACAATATCTCACTAATGATTTTTGTATTAATTAGGTATTGAAATTACAATTTCAGATATATCAGATTAAATTTAAAAAACCATTACTAAACCTAATTTCAGACCAGCAATTCTACTCCTGGGTATTTACTATAAAGAAAAGTGGCCCTGCTGGGCATGGCCCAGCTGTTGAGCATCGACCTAGGATCCAGATCATGGCTCAATTCCCGGTCAGGGCACATGCCGGGGTTGCGGGCTCAATCCCCAGTTGGGGGCGTGCAGGAGGCAGTTGATCAATGACTGTCTCACCACTGATGTTTCCATCTTTCTCTCTCTCTTCCTCTCTCTGAAATCAATAAAGATATATTTTTTAAAAAGTTATGCACACACAAAAATCTGTACAAAAATTATAGTAGCTCTTTTCATGATCATTGAAGACTGAAAACAACCCAATGTTCTTCAAAGGGTGAAAGAGTAAATAAACTGTGATATGTCCATACCATGAGACACCACTCAACAATGAAAAGAAATGAGCCTCTGATATGCACACATCTTGGAAGACTCTCAAAGGGATTACACTGAGTGAAAGAAGCCAGATTCAAAAGGTTACACACTATATAATTCTATTCATAACATTCTTAAAAGTAAATTTTACTGTATGATAATTTCACTTATTTCTTTTTTAATGGGACTACCAGGAAATTTTAAATTACATCTGTGGTTCACATCATATTTCTATTGGACAACACTGTAATTATTCCTGAAAGAATTAGAATCCACTTTTAAAAATATGCTGATAAAAAAATGTATACACTTGAGATTATTCCCATGAAACTAAATTTGGTTATCAAGAATAGAACAACCACAAAGCCCAAGTACTACTTACCACTTTTTCCAAGATGAATACAACATCATTTTCATTTAGAATATTTTTCAAAGGATTTGGTTGGCCTTTGGCAATCAACTGCACTTGGACATCAGCCTATTAAAAACAGATAATGTAAAGCAATGCTTTATATATTTAATATTTGTACAAATATTTAAACACATAAAGACCAATTCTATGCAAGTAACTGGAAAGGAGAATTTGAACAAGACATATATTTTAAAAGATTTATTTTTTGCTCATGTTGTTTTTCATGTTTAGAAAATGTAGCTCATATCTATATCTACACATACTTCAAGGCCCACCTAAAATGCACCCTGCCTTGTAAAGCCTTCTTTGGATTAGGATCACACTTTCAGCCTTTTCCTCTAATCACACTGTATTTATTGTTATGTACCACAAAATTAGCCCTTTACAAAATGTTACCCTTTCTTCTGGTTGAACTATGGAATTTAAAACTTTATCAGTTTATAGGAAATAAATAGTCTTTCATTCCAATTATAATACACATTTATTGTAGAAAAGCTTGAAAATAGAAAGCTGAAAGAGATTTTAAAAAACTCACATATAATTCTACTAGCCAGGGTAATCATTACTGTTATTAGCCTTATTGGTACATATTTGCTAGCTCTTTTTCCACGCATATAAATAAATCTATTTAAATAAAAATGTATCTATTATTTAGATATAGATATGATTTTGTCTAATAAAAATAGGATATTCTAATAGTTTTTATAGCATAAAATTCCATGCTATTAGATGTTCTTTGACTGTCATGGCTCTACCATCATATAACTAATTCCACACTGTCAGACATTTAAGTAGTTTCAAGTTATTTTCCATAAAAAACAATTGATAATGGACATCTTCAATTACTTTCTTAAGATAAATATATAAAATCATATTGATATTGTCTTTCACATATACCACACACATTTGCATTCCCATCACTTATGTCAATACACTATTCTCGTTATTTTTATGGTCTCATAGCAAAAAAATAGTACCTTGTGATTGTTTTCATTTTCGTTTACTTGAGCACTAATGAAGATAAATAGTCTCTAATATGCTTATTATAACATATTATCTCTCATTATTTAAATCTGTTTAATTTCTTATTTTGGATATTGAAGCATTTAGATACCAAGTTCAGAGAGTAAAATCACCAAAGCTAGGAAGAGACAAAGAAAGAAACTTTCCCAGAGCCTTCAGTGGGAACATGGTCCTATTGACACTTTGATTTCAGACTCCTAGTCTCCAGAACTGTGAGAGAATAAATTTCTGATGTTTTAAGCAAACCAATTTGTGGTACTTTGTTACAGTAGCCCTAGGTAACTAATATAGGTATCAGGTGACAAGAATTCAGATAGTGCAAGATAACGATATTTGTATTTTTCCTTCTATGATTACTTATTTGTGTCCATTATAGTTGTCTTTTTTCTTATTAATTTTAGAGAGCTTTTTATGTTTTTTATATATGGATATTAACCCTTATCATTTACAACTATTTCTCCCCAGCTTGTCTTTTAGTATAAAATTACCTTAGGTTACTAATTACTTTATGGATTAAACTCTATGGGGAGTTTACCTATGAAACAGTTGGCATATATTAGATGCTTAATAAATTCATACATGTTTATAGCAGCTTTATTCAGAACTATCAAAAACTGGACACAATCCAAGTGTCCCTCAACTGGTAGACGATAACCAAACTGTAGTGCATGCACATGATGGAAACCTGTTCAGCAATATAAAGGAATGAACTAATACACTCAACAACGCAGATGACTCTCAAATGCATTATTACTCATTGATAGAAGCTAGACCCAAAAGGCTACAAACCGTATGATTTTATTTACATGACATTCTGGAAAAGGCAAAACAGAAGACAGAAAACAGAGATAGAAAACAGATTAGTGGTTGTTAGGGACTGGGAACACAGAAAAGGGTTGACTATAAAGGGGCATGAGATTTTTGGAGGTGATAGAAATGTTCTATGTCTTGATAGAGGTGGTTATATGACTGAATGCATTTGTAAGAACTCATTGAACTGCACTCTAAAAGGGTGAAATTTACTTTATGCAAATTAACTTCAATAAACCCAACTTTTTAAAAGTCACAATTTTAAGATTATTGAGTTGTGTTTAAAAAACAAATTTTTCATACCTCATAGATAAATGGGTCTTTACAGATTCCCTTCTTTTCTTCATCAAATTCCCTGTAATGCAGAACCACACTGAAAAACAGAGCTACAGTATTCTGTCATTTCAACTCAGGAGTTAGTCAGCCATTTCATCTCTGTGTGACAACAGTGAGAAAAGCAAAATGCAAAGTAGTCATGACATCCCTAAGGCATAGCTGGGAAGAGGGGCAAAAAGAAGAAAAAGAGTATTAAGAAGAAAAAGGAGATGTAGAGATTAATAGACTGCTGCCCACAAATGGGTACACCTGCTTCTAAGAGGTAGCTCTACTCTTTTATCTTTTAAAACACATGACTAGCTACTATTAAAAGGTAATTTACCACATGACTTTTGGGAAGTAAAAATGACTGGATTTTCTTTTTTTAATTATTTCAGAGAGAGGAAGAGAGAGGAGAGAGAGATAGAAACAAGAGAGAGATAGAGTCATTGATCGGCTGTCTCCTGCACGCCCCCAACCACTGCACCACGCCAGCCGGACAAAAATGGCTGGATTTTGACCTGCCAATGAACCAGTGGCCCACAACAGAGAAGTTATTAAGGGTCCCGGGCCTTAGATTTCTATGGCTAAAATGGAAGCACCCATCCTCCCTCTACTTTTATGAGCTGTTACTAAAAAATTAGTAAATTTAATCATTTTAAACAATTTCCTTTTAAAAATGTAAGCACAAAACTCTAGAATATCATCAAATAATTATCATTTCAGTCAAGAGAATTTTAAAATAGTGATCCCAAAGCATGTAAACCTATAAACCATTAACATACCAAAATGCACATCAGCCTGCTATACACTCTGAAAGAGAAAAAGAATCTTTAGAGTCCTAAAGGAACCCAATGGAATTGTTTCATGATACCATTTATTATTTGATCTACTCTATGACTTACTGAAATAAAACAGGAGATAAAACTTTAGACCAATTTGCTTTTGCCATTTTGGACAAGACTGTGACTTAAAGATGTTTGTCTTCAGTGTACAACTCAGGGATGTTAGTCCATCATTCAGCAATCATTTCTCAAGCACGTGTATATTTCTCAAGCCATAGAATGAAATATTGTATAGCAGTTAATAAAAACAAAGAGACAGATCCATAGGCTCTCATACTGAAAGCTATCCAAGACACTGCTAGTTTAAAAAAGCTAGTGTTCTTTCTATAACGATCAAAAAATTGACAAGAATGACCACTTTTGTAAGCAGGAAAAAACCAATAAAGATAAACAATGAAAATTTATAGCATTTAGAAAATAAGGGGTTAGATTACACCAGCGGTTCTCAAAGTGTGTCAGGGCAGCAGCATCTGCTTCACCTGAAATTCGTTAGAAAGGCAAATTCTTTGGCCCCACCCAGATCTACTAAATCAGAAACCCTGGAGACGGGGCCCAGCAATCTATGTTTGACAACCCTCCAGGTGATTCTGATGCACGCTCAAATTTGATAACTAATGGATTCCATTTTTACGTTGTATGCAGGACTAGACGGACTCTACTTTTGGTACTAATACTTCACTATAAGAATAAAATGCACTCTTAGGGCACAGTGAAATAAAGGTACTTTTAAAAGCCAACACACCATCACGTTATCATAACCGCAGCTCATATGATAACTATCTTGAACGGGCTATATGGCAGTACGTTTCACACCAGCAAGTCTTTAAACAGGTGAAGGATGCCAACATCTAGTTTTTCATATATTGGAAGGTGCCTCTAACATACTGTAAGTTGTGTGCATTATCAGAATGAGTAACGTGCCTCTTGGGAAATCTGTCTCCTTCCACTGCAAACGATAACGTACAGATGTTTTCTCCTCAACTATATTACACCCAAGCCCCCACAGAGCCAACCCCACACTGGAGCAGATAACGGCCTCTCGCAACCCCCGGACCCCAGTAAAGTTAGTGTATAACTGAGAACTGACAAGGCGCCAATCCCCAAGGCTTGGGGGGAAACGGAGATGCCCCGAGTGTCCTCGCAACCTAGCCAACAGCAGGGGCAACAACTCACCGCAGGAGACGACTGTAAAACTCCTCAGCTGCTCGGTTCACTCGCGACCACATCCCGCCTCAGTCTCTGCGGATCCGACGCAGCCAAACTAAACTTCGCGCGGGACGCTGACGTCCGGCGTCATGACCCCACCCCCGCCGGGACTACTTCCACCACCCACAATAGGTCCCGTTTGTTCACAAGTTAAACTTTGTTTTAAAGCACACAGCGGTTTTCCCCTTCCCAGCAATTTTTCATTTCCATAAGCAAAAGTTAAAACACGTTACAGTAGTTGAAGGGAAGACACCACGTCTCGCGAGAGTTGGCCACGCCCACTTAAGAATTATTCCGCGAAAAGGAGTCCCTCGTTTCTAAGCGTTATTGTTGGCTTTGGAAGTCAATAGATATTGTAATCTGACGCAGATGAAGAAGTAATAAGCTATTTTTAATTTCTTAGAGTGGTAGAGAGATATTTTGTGTCTCTGGATTGGTTCTGAGGCGGAGCAGCGAGGGGACGAGTTGAAGGTTACATATAGAACGAGGAAGTAGTAAGCACTTCCTTTTCCTGTGGGAGCCGCCGGGTAGAGAGGAGTGTGGCTCT
Organism: Miniopterus natalensis; assembly: GCF_054644295.1. Taxonomy (NCBI): domain Eukaryota; kingdom Metazoa; phylum Chordata; class Mammalia; order Chiroptera; family Miniopteridae; genus Miniopterus; species Miniopterus natalensis. The sequence continues at coordinate 40,283,872 of NC_142081.1, forward strand.
CTCCTCTCCCTGCCATGGTGAGTGAAAGTTCTTTCCTCTGGATTTTGCCCTGCTGTCCGGCCTGGCAGGAATGCACTGGGGGTTCAGAACATAAAGTCTTCAGTAGAGAAAACAAGCAAAAGGAGATGAAAGTCAATTGCGTCTGTGCGTTGCGGACAGCTGGGTGGTGCAGCTGTAGGGCAGCCATCTTAGAGGCAACGTGGGCTTCCCGGCACGGGGCGCTCCTGGGAGCAACGCTGGACACCAGATGGTTCTCAGACGCAGAGGGACTTTTGGAATTCTAGCTTTCCTTGATCTTAGAAAGCATGAGCTCTACTGAAGTCTTGGAAGTTCTTGGATCCTAAGATAGATCGTGGTGAGAGAGTCAATTTTAGGTCTTAAATATACATGTGCTGATTAGTAAAGGATATTCTCGTCTTTTGAGAGAGACTGTTAAAACAACTTGTTTTAACACCTTTTTCCGAATTCCCGTCTGTTCGCCTTAAGAATCGCCTCTATCAAAAGCTTTCTGATTCTCTTACCTTAAAAATTAATTTTTCTATTTGGTGCCCCCTTAAATCTTTTAGCTCTCAACCTGCTCATAGTTCGGCAGATGTTAAATGTACTGCGTTTCCATAAAGAATGTTTTTATATGTACCGTGTAGTGTTCTGGGCCCTAGAGAGCTCAATGGGCAAAATATATCAGTATATGATGCTTGGATCGTGATTGAGTTGGGTGTAAAATACACAGTAATGGTTTATGGTAGTCAGTGCTGCGGACATAAGAAATTAGGAAGGAGGCAGTAGTTGAGCTTTAAACAGTGATCTGAGAAACCTAGAGAAAGGTGGCCTTCCTTTGAAGGAGGTGAGGAACCATGCTAAGAGTATCTTTTGGGAGAAGACTTGTTACCTCTGAGGTAGGAGGGTGATGATTACCCTGAGCATATCCTGAAGAGAGTATGGGAGATGAGGTTGAACATACTGTGTAGGCCAACCTCAGAACTTTTCAGGTGGTAAGTCTTTGGAGAAGGTTGAGCAGAAAGTAACCACCAGTGTTTTTAGTAAGTTTTTGGAAGAAGTGTTTAGAATGGGATGAAGGGGGCAAGGATGGAAGTTGGGAGGAGTAGAGCTGTGTTAGACAAGATTGTTCACATTTGGGGTTAAAGCATTTAGATAGTGGCTTAAAACAGCATTCTCAAACCTTAAAACATAGTTTTGATCATTTTGTTTTGTAAGCCCTGGTTTGAAAGTTTAGCGATAAACCATTCTCTTAGAAAGTTATGTGGCAAAACTTGATTGATTCTAAGTGTCCTTCCAGTGTAAGAACTTATTGAAGCTAATAGACTTAATGTGTTGTGAACATAGCCTTTGTTTTAGCTTTAAGCAATGTCTACCTCACCAAACTGTAACTGAGCATTTAATGGAATTGTTGGCACATGAGTGCTTCTTACATTGCTTGTCAATATCAATATCTTCTCTTTTTCCTAGGCGTGTGCTCGTCCACTGATATCCGTGTACTCTGAAAAGGGGGAAACATCTGGCAAAAATGTCACTTTACCTGCTGTGTTCAAGGCTCCCATTCGACCAGATATTGTGAACTTCGTTCACACCAATTTGCGCAAAAACAATAGACAGCCCTATGCTGTCAGTGAACTGGCAGGTATGAACTTAGATCTTTCATGGGTTGATACTTTAAGAGCTGCTTAACAGCAGTGATGAAATTCCACTCCATTGGTCCGTGTTTCTGAATCAGATGATTTTCCTGGATGTTCTGATGCTGTTTGCTATCATGCACAGTAGTCACAGTGCTATGGTTGTATAGCTAAAACTTTTCTCTTTCCCAATTTCAGGTCATCAGACCAGTGCCGAGTCTTGGGGTACTGGCAGAGCTGTGGCTCGAATTCCCAGAGTCCGAGGTGGTGGAACTCATCGTTCTGGCCAGGGTGCTTTTGGAAATGTATCTTTTGTGGTCACTACCTAGACTGATCAGCCGTCATGGAATTTAGCAGACTGGGCCTGGTTTGTTTGTGTTAGTGGTTTGAAAATATTTTTGTCCAGAATACAAATAGTGTCCAGGTAACTCTAGACAGATCTGGAATCTGGTAGATTTTTTGTTAAATACTAAAGACAATAAGGGCTTGACATTGGAAAGTTTTACTTGCAATGATGTCGTAATTTGCGTCTTACTCTGTTCTCGGCGACAGTTGCCTGCTGTCAGTAAGCTGGTTCAGAAGGGTGACGAAAATTCTTACTGAGCGAGACATAACATAACCTTTTTTCCCCCTGACATTTGAGAAATGTGATTCTTAACTGGGAAAAATAGATGTGTCGTGGGGGCCGCATGTTTGCACCAACCAAAACCTGGCGCCGTTGGCACCGCAGGGTGAACACAACACAGAAACGATATGCCATTTGCTCTGCCTTGGCTGCTTCTGCCTTACCAGCACTGGTCATGTCTAAAGGTTCGTGATACTTTGTAATGTAGGACTGATAACAAAATGCCCATTTTTTCCTTCCTTCACCTGAACCCTTTTCATTGTGTTAATAACATGTAAATTATGTTCATCCCAGAGTGCATGACTAAATTTCCTTCTATTAAATACTAATTCTGACTGTTTTCCTCTAACAAATCAGTCATCAGTGAATGCTGTATAACTGGGGAGGTACATTTAGCATATTAGAAAATTTCCCATCATGTTGCCAATTCTTCTGTCAAAATGATGAGATTCCACTTCATTGGTCCGTGTTTCTGAAACACATGATATTTGTTGAAGTTCTGATTTGGCAAATTGTGTACCATTTTGCTTTTGTGGATTATATGAAGTGCTTAATTTTTCAAAAGGTTCAGGGTAACCAGGTCTATGTTAATTGGCTTTGTCAGGTCATCGTATTGAGGAAGTTCCTGAACTTCCTTTGGTGGTTGAAAATAAAGTTGAAGGCTACAAGAAAACCAAGGAGGCTGTTTTGCTTCTTAAGAAACTTAAGGCCTGGAATGACATTAAAAAGGTAGGTTTGATGAACACATTTACAGTTTTTGGTAGCCCTCACAAATGTGTCAGAACTTTTTTTCAAAAGATTGCTCAAGGAGGCAGTATTAACATCTTGGATGTGAAAGCAAGGGCTCTGGAACCATATTATAGTCATGTACCACTTAACAGGGATACTGTTTGAGAAGTGCGTTGTTAGGTGATTTTGTGGTTATGCAACTATAAGAGTACTCACACAAACCTACATGGTATGTATCCTACTGATTACACACTTAGACTTGTAGTGTACCACTGTCTATGTATGATTTATCATTGATGGAAATGTTATGCAGTGGATAACAATACTTGAGTGGATTGTGACTGCCATTTTTATAGCTGTGTTTTAATGTTAGGGAAGTCATTTTAATCTGTTTTATTTCTAAAATGGGGCTTTGTAACTATGAATATCTACTACTGGAATCATCTTAATCAGAATACTAAACCTTCTCGCTTTGTAGGTCTATGCCTCACAGCGAATGAGAGCTGGCAAGGGCAAAATGAGAAACCGTCGTCGTATCCAGCGCAGGGGTCCTTGCATCATCTATAATGAGGACAACGGTATCATCAAAGCCTTCAGAAACATCCCTGGTAATTCTTGTGTTGTCTACATGTTTTGATTGCCCATGCTCTGCATGCTTACTCAGCTTTTATTATGATGAGATTCCACTTATGGTCCGTGTTTCTGAAACACATGATTTTGTGGAATATCTGATTCTTGGCTGAATGAGTGCACCATTAATGGTTGAAACTTCATAACTGATGATAGCTCTCAGGTATATTATGTAGCCCGTAAGCCATAAAGATGATTTGCATTTCTTCTGTTGAAATACACCCTCCCTAATTCTCCTTTCCCTTTAAAAGGAATTACTCTGCTTAATGTAAGCAAACTGAACATTTTGAAACTTGCTCCTGGTGGGCATGTGGGCCGTTTCTGCATTTGGACTGAAAGTGCTTTCCGCAAGTTAGATGAGCTGTATGGCACATGGCGTAAAGCTGCCTCTCTCAAGAGTAACTACAAGTGAGTGTTCTTACATTCATATACTGAACACTGATGTTTATACTACGGATATTTACATTCAGAATTGGTTTTCATGTTTTCTAAATAATGGATTGTGTTGCTATGTCCCCTCGTACAGATGCAATATGCTGAAATGGTGAGATACTCTGAGAAGTGATAGTGTAGTTGGAAATTTTAGTTGAATTCTGGAAAGCTTTAAATTGTTAAAATTTTATCTTCTGTTGAGGTACATGTTAAACACATGAGAAATAAGAATTGGGCTTCTATTTTCAACATTTTGTTGGTTTTTCTTTCAGCCTTCCCATGCACAAGATGCTCAATACAGACCTTAGCAGAATCTTGAAAAGCCCAGAGATCCAAAGAGCCCTCCGAGCACCACGGTAAAGTTGTGATATTTATAGTAATTCTTGCCCCAACCTCATTATAATTGGTTAAAATGTTAAGATAGAATCTACCTTTTTATAGCAAGAAGATTCATCGCAGAGTCCTGAAGAAGAATCCACTGAAAAACCTGAGAATCATGTTGAAGCTAAACCCATATGCAAAGACCATGCGCCGGAACACCATTCTTCGCCAGGCCAAAAACGTAAATAATGATACGGCTTTTGCAGATATGATGATTTTTTAGAAAATTTGATTCTTAGATTTTCTTCCTAATTTGTTGCAGCACAAGCTCCGGGTGAATAAAGCAGCAGCAGCAGCAGCGCAAAAAGCCAAATCAGATGAGAAGGGGGCTCCAGGCAAGAAGCCTGTGGTAGGGAAGAAAGGAAAGAAGGCTGTTGGCGTTAAGAAGCAGAAGAAGCCTTTGGTGGGAAAAAAGGCTGCAGCTACCAAGAAACCAGCAGCTGAGAAGAAACCTGCAGAAAAGAAACCCACCACAGAAGAAAAGAAGCCTGTGGCATAAACTTAAATTTGTTTATTCCATAAAAGTCAAATCACTTTGGACAGCTAATTTTGAATAAAAAAGTGATCAAAGGCAGTGAGAAACATGACTTGTTGCGTGTGTTGTGTGAATCTTGATTAGAATTTTTTTGATGACACTTTCTCCATGATTTCAGCCTTTCACTTGTTATAGTCTGGTCTAAAATGGAGCATTGGCTTTATACAAAATCCATGCTGTTGAATGGAAGGAGGGATGCTCCATAAATCCAGCTATAAAATCTACTTTGTCAGTAATAAAATCTACTTTGTAAGTAATGTTCTTGAGAAAGATGGTTAAAAGACTTGTCTCAGAAATACAGAAGCTGTTAGAATTTACCCCCCCCTGAAAAAAGAAAAGCACTTAGGAAAATTCCATAAAGATTTGACCAGTAACCACAAGAGGGCAGAATCAATATGTTTTGAGGTGTAGCAGTAAGAAACTTGGTTCCCTTGAAGTGCTCTTGTTATAACCTGCTATGATAGACCACTGTTGGAGGATATGCTTGCCACCTCATTATTTTCAGAACTACTTGTGTATTCAGTTTTACTAAGGGGATGACTGTTGATCAAGTGTGGTGCAGAAAAATGTACCCACAAGCATTTTTCTCTAAAGCTATTTCACTGACCACTCTAAAGTCGTCTCATGTCAGGATCTTGATTTTTCTCCCATTGGCGGTCAAATCCATAGCAAGGGTGATCTATAATACTCCCACCTGTCGATTCAAGAGTTAACCTAGCATGTCAAGGCACCCTCTCCCAATTTGTTCGTTGCATTATTTTCGTGCTCTAACTTGTACAGACCTGGGAAAAATTTAACCAGGAATCTGCCTACGAAAACGGGCACCTGTGCCTGTGCTGAATGCTGGTAATAGTTCCTGCCTTAAAAAACGCACTTGCAGGTTTTGTGGCATTAAAATAACCACTTAACTGCAACATAACATTGGAAGTGGAAGTACTGTCCCCACAAGCATTTGAAACTCGATACTTGAGCATTATTTCTTTGTTAGTCCTTACCAGAGGATATATTTTATTCATTTGAGAGGAACATGGACCCAACCAGGGATCAAACCTCAACCTAGGTATGTGCCCTGACCTGAAAGGAACCCACCTTTTGGTGTACCGGTCAACGCCCCAACCGAGCCACCGGGGCCAGGGCGATACTTGAGCAACTTTATCTCCAGAATCTGTACGGCTCCAATGGCCTGTGCTTTAAGAATCATCATTATTGGAGTCTAGTTTTTGTGGCTTAAAACCCCGACTTAACCCCTCGGTGGAGCTGGCAGGAAGCGCCACGGCCCACGTGCAACCAGCTCGCTGTTCCGTTTCCGGAAACGCGGAGGCTGTGGCGTCATCAGCGAGCGCCCGGCCGTATGGGCGCGTGGAGACGCGATGCTGAGCCGGCTCCAGGAGCTGCGCAAGGAGGAGGAGACGCTGCTCCGGTTGAAGGCGGCACTGCACGACCAGCTGAACAGGCTCAAGGTGACCCCGCGGCCCCCACCCGCCCCACTGCCCCGAGCCCGGCTCTACGCGAACCCCAGGTGTCTGCAGCGCCTCCCTGTTGCTAGTGCTCTCTCCCTTACCTGGAGGCTGGGGCGCTGATCTGGTGGCTTACCAGCCCCTGGGGAGCTTGTTTTTAGATTAAGGGCCCATCTCAGAATCTTGATCCTGTAGGTCTAGGTTGAAACACAGCAGTCTGCACACTTGGCGAGTTCATTCCAATACCCGACACCCCGGAAATGCAGGTGGCTCCCACGCGGGGAAGAAGTGCCACCTCCCGAAGGCTCGCGTCGATCTTCCCCGTCCACCGACCTCTTTCTTCCTCCTGAGCTCCTACAACATTTCCTAGCCGCTGTTTCCTGGCTCGTATAAACCGCTTGAAACAGCTCTAGTATTGCAAAGCTAGGAGAGACTCGCACATTCTCCCACTGTGCTAAGAAAGACTAGGAGGCGGAGAGAAGAGACAAGTCGCAGAGTTCCCAGTAGCTTTTCTTCCCCGTGCCGTTACTCAAACCACGGCCTTGACACGGAATATAGATTTAGGCCCACCAGGACCATTTCCCAGACCTCTGCGTAATTCACTTCCTTCAGCCCCAGTGCAATGATCCTGATAATCCCTGCTTAGCACCATTCTTCAGGGTCTTTTAAGTCCAAATGAGATGAGGATTTATGAAAGCCCTTTGTAAACTGAAAAACATTGTACACGTGTATACATGTGCCATGTATCAAAATAATATGCACTTTTCCTCAGGACAGTTGTGATATCCTACAGTTATTTATGTTCTCATAGCACCAGTGTGTGTTGATGATGACCTCCAAAGCCTAAATTTCTTTATGCTCCTGGAAACACTTCCCTTTTCCATTTTTCCTGCCTTCAGTTTCTTATTACTAGGTAGACAAGCTCAAGCCTAAGGAATCTGCCCTCTGTGGAATCAGAAGATGACACTTGGCTTTTTTAAGGGCTCACTTGTGTTTTCTTCCCAGTGCCAGCTAGGTCTGGGGGGTGGAAACCTTGGCTCAGTCAGAACACCTGAGTACCTCAAGGGAAAGGGCTAGAGGCTTTCTTTGCTTATTTCCTTAAAAGGCAGGGGAAACTTAAGAACCCCACCCTTTTCTCTGAAACTGCTGGGAGATTACACTATGTTCACATCTTCTCCTGATGCCAACCTTTTACAGCATGGACAGTAAATTTTCCCATATCAGTAGCCCAGTGAAATAGTAAGAAAAATGTCCTTAATTCTTTTCTAGGTTGAAGAATTGGCCCTCCAATCTATGATTAGTTCTAGAAGAGGGGATGAGATGCTGTCTTCTCAAGCTACACATGAACCGTCACATGATGTAAGCTTAATCAAGTGTGGGCCTAGGGAATGAATGCGAAGTCCATTCTGCTGTCATGCTGCTTGGAGGTCAAAAAATTATTGTAAATTATCAAGCCCAAAGGACTCTGGGAAGTACTAATAAGAATATTCTAGTTTGATAAACTGGCCATTTGATCTTACTGTTTTAGTCAGGGAACAGCCCAGCTGGTTACACTTTGATTAATATTGATTTATTAATTAGGTACTTATATTGCCTCCACCATCCTAGTCATCTATCCTTTCTGGTTACTCTAATGAATGCAGGGAGAGTGGAGATCTTTGCAGGGATATGTCAAACCTCTTGCTGCTCCATGAATAAGTTTGGGGTTCAAAAGTAGTGTGGCTTCAACTTCAAAGCTTAGTACTAGAGAGTGAGTTCTAGTCCTCATTGTAGCCTCCTCTTACCATATGCCCTCACTTAAATCAGTAAAATCAGAATCTTTGTCAATATACCATATTTGAGCATCTCTCCCAGTTGTGTGAAGCCATTTAAGTCCATTTGGAAGCAATACATCTAAGCCAGCATAATTCTTATGTAAGAACCATGTTTATAAATCACGTAACGTTCTGTCAAATTTAGGGCATTTACCCTCCCATTTTGGCAATGCGGGTTGGAGTGGGGGATGAATTTGGAGAAATAGGAAAGTGGCCATACCTTAGTGGTAAATACTGGGAATGAATACCCAATTGAGATTTGGTTTTAAATCATTTTTAAGAATTTGCTGTTTTGAGGCCCTCCTACTAATCCATAATGTCCTTGGCTAAAGCAGATGTTGGTGCATGTAGACAATGAAGCATCAATCAACCAAACTACGCTGGAGTTGAGCACAAGGAGCCATGTGCCAGAAGAGGAGGAGGAGGAGGAGGAAGAGGAAGAATCCGATTCCTGAAGTGGGGAAAGAGCCAGGGTTAGTTCTACAAATTAAATTTCTAAGTTGCAGAAACTTTCTCTCCAAAGAATTCCTGCCCTGGGCCCTATGGCCTGCTTTAAAAGGAAGCAAGAACTTTAGGAGGATGTGTACTTGTAAAAAATGGTTCCATCAACAATTCAAGTTTCAGAATGCTTTAAGAAAAATTAGTGACACATAGAAAAGCAAAGATGTAGTGTCTTAGCATTGAGCAATATGGGTGGTGCTGTGTCTGTATTCTGGTCAGATCCAGTGATTGTGTTCAAAACAGAAAATTTCCTCTGAAATGCTATTGAGAAAGTCTGGCATTTGAAAAAGGGCAGAGTGTAAGTACAAGCCAGCCTTTTCAATCAACAATGCCTCTTTTAAGCAAACCAATTAAAGGCTGTTTGCATACCATTGAACCCTTGTAAGCATAGCCAAAGTCCAGGAGAGGAAGATGACAAGGAGGACAGACCACCACTTGAGAGCACCAGTTGTTGCCACCTCTCAGTGACATCGCAGCACACTGCCCACTACAGACTGTTTTGTGTGGCTGTCATCACTTCTAGGTTGAGATATCGCTATGATAAAATGTGCATAGAAATAATATGTAGATGAATAGCCATCATGCAGCTTGCTGGTTTCCAGATAGCAACAGGAAAATGGATCAGTTCCTCCTCTGGGGAAAACAGTACAGCCAGCAGGATGGTTTAAAACCCATTTCTGGACTTCGGGGGAAATGTGCCATTAAAGAAGGAATCACTATGCTTGGGAGATTGGATTTTTATAATAAAGAGATGATAGTTACAGAATAGGTGTTGTTAAAACTTAGTATTTGAAGTTGAGATTTATTTCTGCATACTGTCCCTTACCCATTGAACGTACAGTTAAGTTACTTAGCTTTTTAAAAGTTATTTGCCCTGCCCATGCAACAGAAACGCCAAACATAACACAAAGAACCTCCTCAAGCAGAACTTCTTATGTAACTGTTCCAGGAGAGAGAACGTGGATATGTTTAACAACAGTTCATTCAAGTTATTTTGAGCTACTCTTAGAGGAAGCAGCAAGAAGTTTAAATGAACGCATTTCTTAGAAAACACAATGTGAAGATAGTTTTGCAATGACGCGCCTCCAGGTATACATTTTGGGGGTCTAATTTAAAATATGAGCATGGGTTTTTAGGAGCTAGAAAATTGGCTATAAATTCTAGCCCTACCACTATCTGATCGCGGCCCTCACTTCTTTGCAAGTCTCACTTTCCCATCTGTAAAATGAGGCTATTCCTGCTCGCATTTTTACAGGTTACTGCGGGATGCTAATGAGATGCTGAAAAACCCAGCACTGTCAGTGTTTCAGTAAGAAGTCTGGGGAGAAACTCAAAACAGTAGGACTGATGCAGGGAGCCTCATTCTTGCGAGGGATCTTTCTTAGGAACTACTGAGAAAGCATCTTTTGCCTCTTAAGATGTACTTCCTTTGGAGGTGAATAGAGATTTTAAAAACAGCCCTCCAAAGATACTGAGCATGAAAGCGTTTTGCTCCAGATTTGACGCTCCAGGTTATACCATTCCTTCCTTCTCAGATGGAATTTGCTCGTTTTAATGAGACATTCTCAGCAGTGGTTGCATTTTCTGTTAACAAAAGACAGTATGAGGAAGGTGTGAATGTTTGTATGTCAGAAATGTGTAAGTCAGACTGTTGACTTAGGATATTGGCTTCACAGCAAGAGAAATGTTACTGACCAGCCGCGGCAGCAGTGTACAGCATTGAGCAGCTTTTAGAATCCTGGCTGAATTCCAAGCTCCAGTAGATCCAGAGGGGAACTACCTGCCCAAGATACTTACCCAAATTCTGTTTTAACTTTGAAAACAAAATAGGCTTTTCAAAATGTACATGGTGGTACAAAAGTTAGGTTTACAGTTGTTCATACAGAAAAACAATAATGAATAAATAATAATATGAAAATAAGCTGTATTTGCATACTCACAACTGTAAACCTACTTTTGCCCACCTCCTGTATATTTACTTGGCTTTCTCTAACCTTCCCTCTCAGAGAAGAAAAAGAGGTCTGAAGAGGTGCTGACCAGGCAGCCTCACATGCACCTCAAGTTCCAAAAGTCCACTTTTCAAAGAAGAAAAGGATACCAGTGGCCAGCTGGGATATGGCTTTGTTTTTTGTGACCTCACTGCCACCTCACAGGCATAACAAAACCAACACCAGGCACATTCCTCCTCTCCAGAAAGGTGTAGTTAAGTGTAACCAGTGAAAGAGGGAAACCATTGCTCAGTGGAGCAAAGCAGCATGGACAGACCGTCCCGGGTGGAGGCTCCAAAGCCAGCCAGGCTCCACTCACCACCAGCAAGGTGCTCCTGTGTGCATGCTGGCCATCCCCACCTACTGTTTTTCCCTTATAGAGATAGAAGGAACAGATGGGATTCATTCCCAGGTCCACAGGATAGGTCGCTGGCTGGAAGATTCACAGATAATGGTGTTTGCTGAGAAGAGTTGGACAAAGTCCAAAGATTGGAATTTCAGGAAGCCCCATTAGTCCAAAGCACTGAACTTGTCTCCAGGGTGGCATTTCCGCCTTCCAGCCCCCTTCCTGTCTTTATCTTTCCCCTCACAATAACGCTTGGCTAAATCATCTGATTTCTTGTGTACTAGAGACACTGAATATCCTAACACAAAAGTAGAAATATATTTCAGCCTTTTAACTCAATAATATATTTATTAGAATAAGAGATTAGGTTTGTTAAACATTTGGATTAAAATGGTTAAAAGGATTTTCATACAATTTTTAGGCACTATACACACTGTTGTTTACAATAGCATCAGTACTTGGATTTGGGGAAAGATAAATCTCATACATTTTAATGCCTTGATACACTTGTAACATTCAAAGTAACCATTTTAGAAACACTAATCCAAACTTAGAGACATATACCACTATATATCCCACACAGTATATTTAAAAATAAATATAGAAATATAACCAGAAATCTACAAATCATCAGAGTAGACAGACTGGTGAAGCCCCATTTATCATGGCAGTGAAGGGCTCTGACTAGACTTTGATAGAAATCGCTGAGTTCTACACCAAAAGCAAAAACATAATAAAATATCATGACATACACTTTCTGATGCTCATTTTCATAGCAGCAAAGCATGCTTCACATGCACTGCCTGTGAAGGATCTTACAAGGCTCCTTCCTCAAGTAGAAAGAAGGCATGCCCAGCAAGAATGAAGTACCAAGTGTCAAAGAATCCCCAAAATACAGGTGGCCAGCCAATCACGGTGAGGGGAGAGCAGTGCAATTTTCAGTAAGAATGACTACCCACAGTCACCAAAGTTTCACTGTAATTCAGTGTTGCTCATGTTTTGATCAACACACAAAAATAGCCCCAAGCACAAAGCCAATCCACTTAGGGGAATAATAATAGTAAGAGTAAAGACAGCAATTATTAAAAATGACACGAATAGAATTTTGGCACATGCTGTGTTCTTCATCCTTTGTCATAGGTGAAATGCATGTCTGACAGAGGCATAGGAAAGAGGCCTGCAAGCAACATGACAAGCCACTGGGCAGGGGACTCGCTCTTTGCTGTTTCCCAAACGCTTAGATACCAGCTGCATGGGTCGGTGTGCTGGGCTGGTTAAGGCCGATGGTGGAGCAGAGCCAACCTGCAAAATCCACTTCCTCAGCATCAGATCTCTTGATAAAAGCATGAACCTACATGTGAGGAAACAATGGTGTTAAAAAACCACCAAGAAGGAAAATTCAAGAGTCCTGGTAGGTCTAAAGCTGGAAGGAGCTCCTGGAGCCTGCCCTTGAGCAGCAGTGGGGGCCAGGAAAGCAGGGCCAGCTGCAGGACAAAAGACCAGCTCTGCCTAGCTCTGCCAGTTATACCAGCTGTGAGGCCTTGGGCAACTTGCTCACGTCCCTGGGCCTGCTCTCTAGAGCTATGAAATAGGGATAGTAGCTCTGCCTTCAGTGCCTCACATGATTGTTAGAAGGAACAAAGGAACTAATGGGCTTGAGAGTGCACATTATGGCCCAGCTGATGTGGCTCAGCAGTTGAGCATCGACTTACGATCCAGGATATGTAGATTCGATTCCCTGTTGGGGCACATGCCTGGGTTTTGGGCTCGATCCCCAGTAGGGGGCATGCAGGAGGCAACCGATCAATGACTCTCATCACTGATGTTTCTATCTCTCCCTCTCCCTGAAATCAATAAAAATATATTAAAAACAAAAAAGAAGTGCACATTACACTGTACAGGCTCCACAAGGCATGTAAGCTCAGATATTTATATTACTACTTCCCAACTCCACCCTCTACCACCACAGGGGAGGCAAGTGGAGAGTAGCTTGAGGAGGGTGCTGAATGTGAGGTGAGCCAGTCAGTATTACTAAAAGACCCTGTCCCTGTGACTCCTGGGGCTGCAGGGCCACCCCAGTTTCTCCTTTAAACTGACAGGAGGACAGAGGAGACTGATATCTGGTGTTCTGCAGCAGGCTCAGCTGGACTGCAGTTGCAGAGCAGGGAATGGGTTCAGGAAGGACTGGATGGATGACAGGAGAACAGATGAATAAACAGTGTAAGAATCTGAAATAAATGGACTTACCATGAGTTGTTTCAAATCTGCTCTCTCTGCAGGGTTTTTTATTAAGCTTAAAGGAAGAAAGATAACAATGAGAGCTTCTGCCTGGAGTGTGCCTAACTCCAGTTACTTATGTTTGCCTGCCTGTCCCCACACCCTACAGGTTCCAAGGGCCTGAGCCTTATTCACCCTCCTGTTCTTAGCCCACAGTAGACTAATAAATGCTGAACTAAGGTCACAAGGCAACATGCCAATCCCTGTAGAGCAGGCAGCAAAAGCAGCAGCTATTTTACCAACTTCAACTGTCAGGTGGGGTGGGGAGCCTAACAAAAACAGTACTCCCAGATACCGAGGAGCCAACTTACCATTTATTCACAAAATCTTGAAATTCCAGACTGAATACTCCACTGGGCAGTTTTGGAGGAGGCTGCAAATACATGTCAACACATAAGAGATGTCTGGCTTCCTGCACTGGCCAGTGTGGCTTAGTTGGTTGAAGCGCTGTCCTGTACACACCGAAAGGTGGTGGGTTCCATTCCCGGTCAGGGCACATACCCAGGTTTCAGGTTCAATCCCCGGTCAGAGTGGATATAGGAGGCAACCGATCAATGTTTGTTTCTCTCTCTTCCTCCCTCCTTCTCTCTCAAATCAATAAAAAGCATATCCTCGGGTGAGGAATGAATGAATGAATGCCTTTTTTTTTAAAAAGGTAGTTTGGCTTCCTGCCCCAGCCATGTCTCCTCCCCAACCCTGCCTCTGGGCAGTGCTGCCCTTATCCAGGCAAGGAAAGGCCAAGGGTCGGAGGCCAATGGCTGGCTCCTGGGTCACTCTGGTGTAACCATCGGTCTCAAATCAGTTAGAACCACTCATTGTCTAGTTACTGAATAAACCGCAGTTCCTCTTGAGCCTCAATTACCCTTCTATGAAATGAGGAGGGCCTCATGACCCTTTCCAGCACACACTCTAAAACAGTAAATCTTGGAGTGTGGCAAGGAAACAACCAGCAATTACTAGTAGCAGCAGCTAGGGGCATATGCAAACCACCAGGCATAGTCCAGCCCAGACAGCACCTGTGAAAGTCATAGAAGGCTAACTAGCTAACTAAATAAAACATATATACCCTTTCTAAGCCCCGAAGGAACAAAGAAAGGTTAATAAAACATTAACTGGCAGAGGGCTGGGTCTGGAAGAATGTTAGTTGCACGGTCATTCCAGGAATGAAGCTATTTGCAGGCATCAGAGGAAGAACACTGGCCACAGCTCATTTCCGAGGGTGTATGGTAGACATCACTCAGGGCTACACAGGACAAGGCCCTGCAGCACCTGTGTACCACACAGCTCAGGAAACGTGACCCACCCATGTGACGTGCTAGGGCTGTGTGCAGCTTCCTTGTAAGCTGCCCCCCAGACCCTGCCCAGGATGCCATTGCTCTGATGGGTCGCCCAAATAAATAGGTGGTTCGAGACTAAAAATTAAATATTGACACTACCAAAAAAGTCCAGCCTAGCCCTCTTCCCTGAATGCCTTGTACAGGGGTGGGGAACGTCCGGCCCCCAGGCTGTATACAGCCGCAAAATCATTTGGTCTGGCCGTGCCAAGGCAACCGCAGGCAGAACTCGAAATTCAATAAATTTAGGAGCTTTTTCCATAGCTAATTTCTAAGTTGATAATTCTGTATGGCCCGTGAACGATGTTATAAATATCCAAATGGACCGTGACAGAAAAAAGGTTCCCCACCCTGGCCTTGTAAGACCAGCAGGTGAATAAGCGTGATCTGAGGTCTAGGAGTAAAACCCAGCTCTTAGGCCCACTCTGCAGATGGTCTCTGCTGCTGAGGGGACTATGAAGGGAGCATTCAAGGGTGAAACCAGTAGCTTGGCCTCCAGAGGCCAGACAGTCCTGAATAGGAGGGGGCTGGGCAAGGGAGGGACTGTGCACCAGCAGAGTGTGAGATGCACGCACCTGTCACCATGCAGCCCAGCCTCCTGGGAGGTTGGGGTGGGGGGCTGGGGGTTGGGGGAGTAGGTGGTAAAGAAGGAATAGCACTAGGTGGGAAGAACCTGATCCCCTTTCATCCTGGAGCCTCACGTTCTTCGCCTGTATGAAGAGGATAACAAAGCCAACTGGACCCACCTGAGCAGTGCGTGGAGGATTAGGAAAATGTGAAAATATGGAAGAAAGCGCACACTAGGAGACTGGCGGCTGCATAACTTCAGGCCATCTTTCCCTTAACGTGGCTCCCACCCAGCACCACTCAGCTTAGGTCCAGCAGTAGAGGACGGCTTTCCTGACCACCACAAATGCAATGCACATGGCCTTTCCTGAGTCCTTAAGCAGCCAAGATCAGATGAACTTCTTTTCTGTGTCCCACAGTGCTGAATTTGAAGCCACTTAGACAGCCAGGAAAGAGAAGTCAATTAACCTCCCTAGCAGACTGTGAGTCAGTGACATTGATTTATTAACTGCTGGGGTGTACCAGGATCTTTCCTGTTGAGTTTGTAATAGATAAGGGGACCTTTTTGAGCCTTTTTGGATCTGGTTTTAGAGAGCAGTAAAAGTATGAAAATTTATCCCACTAGACTCTTCAGGAAGAAAATGGGGTGATGCCCTCTACCATATACCCCAGCCGAATGGGGGCCTTCAACTGCCTCCCAAACATGCCAGAGCTTATCCTTGTCGTCTACTACCCATGCTGCTCCTGAAGCCAGGAGTGCTGGCCCTATATCTGAAATCCTGTCCTGAGCCCCAGCCCAGCTCCTCCAGCCCTGCCCCACCCTCTCTGAGCAACCGTGCTGCTAGTCTATAGCTTCCGTTCCTCCCAAACCCACCCAAGTTTGATGAATGCTTATCAGTCTCTTCGTTCCTTGATCCTTTTCTTTCTTTTTCTTTTTTAAGCACTTTAAAAAATGTATTGATTTTTTTGAGGGAGAGAGAGAGAGAAACATCAATTTGTTGTTTCACTTATTTATGCATTCATTGGCTGACCCTTGTAGGTGCCCTGACTGGGGATCGAACCCACAACCTTGGCGTATCGAGACAACACTCTAATCAAGTGAGCTACCCACCCAGCCAGGGCTATCATTTTTCTCATTTAAACATACTGGTATACATATTTGCAAATAACATGTGTTCCTTGTATTAAAGTCAGCTAACAGCAATAAGCAAAAAGAAACCTTTAATCACCTGTAATTCTACCTGTATTGTATTACTTTCTAGACTTTATATGCACATATATGTATACATACTATTTTTAATTAATTTTTATTTCATTTCATTTTTTATATATATATATTTTTTTAATTGATCTCAGAGAGAGGAAGGGAGAGGGAGAGAGAGATAGAAATCAATGATGAGAGAGTCATTGAACAGCTGCTTCCTGCACGCCCCCTGCTAGGGATCGAGCCCGAAACCCAGGCTTGTGCCCTGGCCCAGAATTGAACCTTGATCTCCTGGATCATAGGTCGATGCTCAACCGCTGAGCCATGCCAGCCAGGCTTTTAGTTGATTTTTAGAGAGAGGAAAGAAGAGAGAGTGATCATAATATACATACTATTTTGTAATCTGTTTTTTTGCATGCAACAATTTATAGTGAATATTCTCCATATTTCTACACTGTCATTTTTTAATGTTCATTGCTTTTTCATTTTATTTTGTTTTAATTCTCACCCGAGGACATGCTTAGAGAAAGGAGAGAGGAGGGGAGGGAGGAAGGAAGGGGGAGAGTGAGAGGGAAAGAGGAAGGGAGAGTGAGAGGAAAAGAGGAAGGCAGAGTGAGAAGGAAAGAGGGAGGGAGAGAGCTATTGATGTGAGAGAGAAACACTGATCAGTTGTCTTCCATACACTCTCCAACGGGGGATCAAACCAGCAACCCAGGTATGTGCCCTGATGGGTAATCGAACCAGCCACCTTTTGGTGCACTGGATGACACTCAACCAACTGAGCCATTCCAGTTCGGCTGTTCATTGCTTTTTTGCTTTTTTTAAAAAAATTTATCGTTATTGTTAAAAGTATTATAAATGTCCCTTTTCCCATTGACCCTCATTCTCCCCACTCCTGTCCCCTCCCCAGGCCTTCACCCCTCTATTGTCTGTGTCCATGGGTTATGCAATATAGCATTTAAATCCTTTGGTTGATCTCCTCCCTCCCCCACTTCATTGCTTTTTAATGGCACAAGACAAAACCTTATATTGCAGTTATAAATGCATTTACCTTGCCTCCCCTACACAATCTAACAGTCTTTAAGACTAGCAACTTTGGATTTTCTATCTTTGGATCCTCACCACATTCCTGACACCCCCCCAGTACTTAGCACATAGGAAGTACACAAGAAATGAAGAAATGAGAATGTAAGTGGGTAACGTGGAGGCTTCTAAATCTGAGAAAAGAAGAGGGACTCAGACTTACCTGAAGATGTTCCCTGGGGAAGGGATTCCTGCAGCCTCTAAACCAGCAACTTGATTCCAAAAGCATGATGCACAAAGCAGAACCCATGAATCTTGGGACCCAAGCAGCCCATACCATGGGAATGACTCGCGGGCTTCCCAATAAAATCAACTGTGAGTTTTTTCTTAAGAGGAGCAAGTAGATTCCATGGTCAAGGAAGCCATGCAGTACTTACCTCGTTGACTATGTAATCCAACAACTCAAAAATTGCCATGGGAGGTCGGCTGTCCATTCCATAAGCTACAGATTTTATAAAAAGAAGAAACAAACAGGAGGTTATTTGCCAATAAGAGGTTAAGTGGTGGGCATGGATACTGGGGACCAGAATAGGGCAGTGGACAAAAAAGAGATGGAACAGCCACAGATCAAACCTGAACACAGAAGGCACCAGCAAAGACCACAGAGTCAGCCAGCCATGGTATGAATCTAGGTTCTGCCACATTCAAGGTTTGTGACCTTAGGCAAATCATTGAGCGTAGTTGTGAGTTTTATAAAGTAGAGATAGATAATAATTATGTCCCCCCTTCCTTATATTGAGAGAGGAGCAAATGAAGTAATACTAAATGACTAAAAAACTTAGTTTTAATTCTCCCTGAACTTGGGTTTTTTCCTTTTATACTCCAGTCATGGGCCAGTCTCAGGGGCCACAGCCACCAGTGCTGCTCCCTTCATACACACCCTCTCCCATGTGGGCCTCATGAGGGTAAAGACCAGGTCTCCCTGGCCAGACAGGATTGTTCTGGCAGGACCTGTAGTAGAAGATGGCTGAGCCAGGATCTTCTGAGTACCAGCTTTACTTCACACTGTTCATGTTCAAAGAGGCAGGCAGTGCTGCACAGTGTTGACCACTGCAGAGTCAGACTTGGCCACTCATAAGTGTATGTGGCTTGGCAAGTCAAGTGCTCTATGCCTCAGTTTCCCCGTATCTAAAATGGAGATTATAATTGTGCTCGCAACTGCTATTAAAATTAGACAATGATAGGCAAACCCATGGAGATATAAAGCAGATTGCTGGGGATGGGGTTAGGGGGAGCTGGAGTGAATGCTAATGGAAATGAGGTTTCTTTTTGCAGTGATGGAAATGTTCTGGCATTACATAACGGCAATAGCTGCACTACATGGAGGATTATACTAAAAACCACGGAACTGAACACTTTTAAATGTGTGTTTTATGTTATATTCATTTTCTCTCAGTTAAAAAGTCTACCTAAAAAGAAAATGTCTGATTTTTAAAAATTAGATAATGCACATAAGTGCAAAGTGCAGTGCTTGGAACATAGTAGGCACTTAAAACAAATGGTAGGAAGTTGTTTATAACAGTAATTTCCTACACCTACCTGGAGACTTCTGCTCTGCTTCCCCTGGCCCCAGCCTGGCATCCTGAGACAGGGAATCAGTCTTGGGAGAGTATAAAAAGAATCAGCCCTCCAGAAATGCCCAACAGTAAGGGACCCCCACAGTCCAAGCTGGGGCACACCAGGACACTCACAGCTAAGAGGCCTCCCAGGGGTCCTTGGCCTGGGTGGTGTCTCAGCCGCATCTCCCTCCACCTGGCACCCAAACATCAGCTCCAGCTCCTTCGCATCTGGAGGAGGGATGGGATACCTCCCAACCGCCATCTCAACCAGAGAGAGCCCCATGCTCCAGATGTCCGACTGCACCGAGTAATGAGTCCCCTGGAGTCTTTCTGGCTGCAGGAGAGACCGAAACAGTTACAATCACCTGTGAGCTAACCTGTGCACATGCAGAAGAGGGATGGACGAGTCCCCATGGATGCTCAAAGGGAGCCTCACGACTTCCTGCCCCTTTGAGACTTGCTTGCACTGCAGGAGAGTGGGCTTCCCCACATGGTTCGGCCCTGGGTCTGCTGATACATTTCATTTTCTTTTGCCCTTTCCTCTCCAGAGTTTACATCCCATTTTAATACCTCCACTAACCTATTGAACTTGGCCTTCTGCCTGTCCCCAAATACTGTGCTTACCAAGTCCTAGCCGGTTCCCATGGCTCTGACCCCTCCTCAATTCTCTGTCTCCCCTGAAACCTGCCCTGAACCAAATCCAACCCAGCTGTGGTTCCAGCTTTGCCCAGCCTAGTCACTGTCTTGCATGTGCGGGGCAGCCTGTCCAGAGCCCAACATGAGAGACTCACATGAAGCTTCTGGAACATGGGTCATGAATGAGATGGTACAGTGAGTAGAAAGAAGTTCTAAGCCTAGCTCTACCACTGACTCACTGCTCTTGGATAATATGGAATGGCAGAATAGGCAAAGGATCAGAAGACCTGGGTTCAAACCCCAACTCTAGGACTTATAAGCTACATGATCCAGAGCCTCCATTTCCTCATCTATAAAATGGGGCTGGTGATGATGGTAACAATAGTAATAACAAAATACCCACTCTACTTACTAGGGTTATTAGAAAGATCAAAACAAATGAAAATACATGTTGCATGTTACAAAATGCTGTACAAATATGAGCTGTTACTCATGGGAAGAAGCAAAGAAGTAAGAATATAGTGCTATATAAAAGCATTATTTGAAATAGCACATGTATTTCAAAACCCTAAAAAATTCCTTATCTGACCATCATACATTTATTATTTTTTAAGAGTTTTTTTAGCTCAGCCAGTGTGGCTCAGTGGTTGAGTGTCGACCCATGAACCAGGAGGTCACAGTTTGATTCCCAGTCAGGGCACATGCTTGGGTTGCAGACCCTATTCCTAGTAGGGGGTGTGCAGGAGGCAGCCAATCAATGATTCTCTCTCATCCTTGATGTTTTTATCTCTCCCCCTCCCTTCCTCTCTCTGAAATCAATAAAAACATTTTAAAAAAATTTTTTTATTGATTTTTGGAGAGAGAAGAAGGGAGAGGGAGAGAGAGATCAATGTGAGAGAACATCGATCAGCTGCCTCCTGCATGCCCTGTATTGGGGATCAAGCCCACAACCTGGGTCTGTGCCCTGTCCAAGAATTGAAACAGCAACCTTTCAGAGCACGGAACAATGCCCAACCAACTGAGCCACACCAGCCAGGGCCATCATACATTTATTTAGACAACAAATTAACTTCTCCTACAGGATTTTCCCCTAACTCCAACACTGGACTATTTTGGAATTGACCACATAACCACAAAAACCCAAACCACTAAACAAACCCCTGGATCAATAAGTCCCAGGGCCTGTTAATTAATTTTGAATTTGAGAGTTGGCAGTGAGTGACCCAGTTTTTAGACATGCAGGGAATAAGCAATGAGGGGATGGCAAGGAGAGAGAGTAGAAGGGAGTTCTGAAGGACCCATGGGTTTCACGTTTCTTAAGACTATGGAATGGAGTGTGGAGATGCGGGTCAGTGCTGGCTGAGTGATGTCAAGTGACTGGAGTTGTAGTGGAGTAGGGGGCAGGCAAGAAGGAATGAAGATGTGAACGTGAACTTCCACACAGGGAGGCCAGGAGCAGCTGACAAATCCTACCTAAGAAACGAGGGCATGCAGTGCAAAGGGAGGGAGACTGGCAGGAAAGAGATCTAGCTTTCAATCCTGGCTCTGCAAGTTTAAGTGAGTAGATCACTTAACCTCCCTCAATCTAGATTTCCTCATCTCTAACATGGGAACAACCACACAGATCAAATGGGATCACTCAAAGGTGTGAAAGTGCTTGAAAGGGAACACATAAAACACTCTACGTGCAAAGATGCCCTGAGTCTCTGTGCCTGGCCCCCTCCAATCCTGGCCTGCACTCATGTCCACCTCCATAGGGACCTCTCACTCACTCTAATGCTCCTTTACTCTGCCCCACTCAGCACTCATCCAGTCAAGCTTCCCCCTTTCTAAATCCTCTTAAGGAGCATGCTAGCCACTTCCTACCCATTTACTCAACCAAACATTCACCCACTCACCAACCATTCCCTGAGCACCCACCCTGTGCCAGGCCCTGAGCCAGGCTCTAGGGACAACAGAAACACCTACAGGCCTATCCCTGCCCCAAAGAGCTCGCTGTATGGAGGAGGGAAGAGAACAAGCTGGTGCTGCCATGGGCGTGGGCACAGCCTCACACAGAGCCCTGGTGGCAGTGGGACCACTGGAGTTGAAAGCAGGAGGGAAGACCTTTGTGACAAAGCTCAGTACCCCAATTATGCTCCAAGGCCTATGAAAGGCTGAGACCATATCCCCATTAGATTGCAATCTCCTCAGGGACCACAATGCTTCACCACCGATCATTTCTTCCTCCCCTCCCCCATCACCAGGCTCTGGCTCCACAGGAATAGGCACCCACTTAGCAAATATCCCTGACTAGACAAGAAGCTCCAGAAATGGAACCTGTTGCTCATACCGACATGTAGGACCTTGTGCCCACGAAGGAGTTGGCCATGGAGTCAATGAGCTGCCCGCTGACCCCAAAGTCACAGAGCTTGATCTCCCCACGGGAGTTCACCAGGATGTTGGAAGGCTTGACATCTGCAGGGAAAAGAAAATTGAAAAGTAGGGAATTGTCCTGGCTTGTGAGGCTCAGTTGATTGAGCATCATCCTGAGCGCAAAGAGGTCACTAGCTCAATTTCCGGTCAGGGCACATGCCCAGGTTGCAGGTTTGTTCCTTGTTGGGGTGCATGCAGGAGGAAACCGATCAATGTTTCTCTCTCACATTGATGTTTTTTTCTTTCTCTCCCCCTCTCCCTTCCTCTCTCTCTAAAATCAATAAAAACTTTTTTTTTTTTTTTAAATAGGGAATTGACACAGCTAGGTTGGGGAGAAGAGTCAGCATTCTACAGACAGACCAGCCCTGACCATGAGTCTTAGGACATACCCCAACCCCCAACACAGAGCTAGCCCTCAGCTTGCAAACACTTGACACCAAGACTCCCTAATTCCCCCTTGTTCAGAGTTTGAGGAAAGACTGTCAGGAGAGGGAATGACAAGCTGCTGCAGAAGCAGAACAGAAAGCCAGTAAATTTCAACTCTGAAAATCCAGATTTGGCCAGATGACCCAAAGAAGGGAGTCAATTACCATGAATAATCAAGACTTCAAAGTCTGTTGCTTCAACTGCCCCTATTGGCAAAACAAAGTATCTACGGTTGGATCATAAGGGTGGAAGAAAAACACAAATAATAAAACCTGTACACTTGCTGAGCCTACAGACCAAACACTAAAGGGGAATGGAATGGGGGTGGGATTTCCTGTTCTTGATGTTGGTTACAAGCACAGAGCATGTGGGTCTTATGAATATGTGTGGCAGCAATTAGGAGCTGACATGACTTTCACTAAAATAATTTACCTAACAGACTACACAGTAGCGTCTACCTGTTAATCAAGGAGAGCTGGAGAACTAGAAAGGCCTGGAAAACTGCTCCTCACTGTGGTCAAGGCAGTGCCCCCAGGACCAGCACCATCCCCCTTCCCTGCACACAGACCTTCCCCGCTTCCCACCCTAGCTGCCATCTCCACTGCTAGTCCACTGGCCCTTCCCTTTGCAGAGAGAGGTAAACTTCCAAATGTTTTCTTCCACCATCTCCTCTGATTCAAACAGCTGACCTATAAAGTGGGCAGACCAAGGCCAAGTATTATTCTCATTTACAGGTGGGAAAACTGAGGCTGGGATTCAGTAAAAGTTCCCAGGCCAGAACTTTGTAGACAGACATCAGCAAACATGAGACCCACTCAAGAACAGGCTACACCCAGGGACAAAGTCATAAACTATGACAGGGAATCTTTGACAGAAGTAATACAGACACTGTATAGAACATCTGAGAATCAGGATAAAAACCAAATCCCCATAATTCCAACCTACCAGAACTGCTATTAACATTTTATTTTTCCCTTTAATACTCTCATATAAATTTATTTATTTTTAAACAGATTCTAACAGCTCTATTTTAGTATCTTTCCAAGAATAAATTGAAAAACTAATCACCCTTTCATAGCCCAGTAAGTCCTTCCCTACCCCACCCCCACCTAGCCCCTCAGCATCTCCAGCTCGGGTGGGGCCATAACCACAGCACCTAGCCAACTCTAGCCCCTCTCCACCTACTATCAGCTCCAAGAAAGGGGAATGCTGGCTGCTGCCTCACCACTGTAACCTGAGTCAGGAAGAGACCTGGCACAGAGCAGGTGCTCCAAAACACTGTGAATCATGGATCTATACTCACAGTGCCCCACAATGCACACAATCCAAGCCATCTGTGCAGTCTTTCTAAGACCCCGCCCTCATAATGTCACAAGATACGAGAACAAAGGATACGAGATCTTTCCAAATCCCTTAGCAACCCTGTGGCTCCTATATATAGACTCAGAATGTAGGCATCAGAAGTGGTCCCAGCATCTGGTTCCCCCTCCTTCATGGTGACGATGAAATGTCTAAGGCCCAAAGGAGTCCAGGGACTTGTCCGAGGTTACACAGCAAAAACTGAGTAAAGCCAGAATCAGAACTCAGACCTTCAATACCTAGACCTGTTTTCTTTCCACCTACCTTGCTGCCACTGAGCACCTAACTACATGCCAGGCACCACGCAGGTACCAGGAAGACAACAGTGAACAAACTGATCAAGTTTCCAGTGTAAAATGAAGCTTAGATTTTAGTGTGAGGAGAGACAGGAACAAACTGACAAACCAATGTGTAACGTCAGGTAGTCTCTCAAATACCATTAAAATAAAAATAACAAAACCTTGAAAAAGCATAGACAGTAGGGGTGGGGTGCTGTTGTGACAGGGCAATGAGGGAAGCCTCGCTGTGGGATGATCCTTGAGCAACAACCTGGATGAGGTGAGGGAGCTGTGTGACTTCCTGGAGAGTTACTTCAAGCACAAGGGTCGAGATTATAAACTTTAGGAGGTCGGGGACTAGCTTTTCTTTTGTTTCTTTTGCAAGCCTAATATTAGGAAAAGCCTAGACTAACACTTTCAACCAAGGAGGTCCTCCTCCCCACAGTACTGTGACCCTTCTCAAACAGAGGACAGACAGATGACTGACCCCTAGAAGTCAGTGTTCGGTATGTGGAAAGTGAGGCTGAGTAATAGGACAGAACTGGAAGAGCTAGGCATGTGACAGTGCTTGCTGGGGCCTGGTGGAGAGCACATAGTTGGCACACCAACATGAGCCTCTCTCTCCCACTCCCACCAAACGCCACACCCTTCATCCCTGTGCCTAGACCAAGAAGCCCTCAGCTCCCTCACCTTCCAAATGCTCCCATGGCCTATTTAGAAATGGCCTATTAGACCTTGTTTTAAAGCAAAAGAGTGGCAGTAGCTAAAGAGACAAGACACCTGCATTCAAATCCTGGCCCTGCCACCTGTTGTACATGTGGCCTTGAGCAGTCACTTTGCTTCTCCAGTCTGTGGTTTGCTTATCAGAAAGGGGCAATCGTGGCTCTTGCCGCCTCACCAGATGGAGACCAGGGTCAATCTAATGAAATGCAGGCATAGAAAATGCTACAGGAACACAAAGAATGATTCTTTCACAGGTTGTCCTCCAAGACAGGACAGCACCAGCCCCCTTTCCTCCCCCAGGGCCTGGGACTCCTTCCTCTGATGGCTTAGACACTTCTCTCCAGGCTGTAGCTGCTGCTCAGGAGTGACTGCACTGCCTTTGTAGCTGTCCTTGTATCTAATTTCTATTCACATGGCAAGCAAGCCTTCTTTTTTTCAAACTTATGTAACACATTTTCCTCCATCCCTGGCTGTCAGCAACAGCTTCCCCCGCCCCGCCCCAGGGAACAGCACTGCTTGGGAGGCTGCAAAGATCCATGATGGGGGTAGGGTCAGAAAGGAGCAGAGGGAAACCCTGAGGGGCATTTCCCTGCTTGGACCACATCCATCCTGGGAGCCAGAGGCACTGCACATGGCCCCTCCTGGTGACCCAGGAAGCCTGACAAGAAGTTGCTTGGAGACCTGGGCACACTAAATCCCTCAACTCCAGAGCATGTGGCTGGAGCAGCCAGGCTGGAGCAAGCTCCTCTTTGGCAGCCCCAGCCAAGTCGAGCTCTTCTCTGAGGGCACAAAAGAGGTACATGTCAGACAACACCACAGAGAGTGTTCCTTCTAACTATCAGCATCCACATTTGCTTTCTACAATCGCCACACCTCCCTCCTCTATTCCTGCTCTCCAAATCTTCCCCCTCCAGAGGGACAGCCCCTGCACAGAGCCTGCAGTGTCTCCTATCTGCTTTTAGAGTACAGTCCAAGGCCCTTGGCCTGCCTTTCTAAGCCTTCCATTGTCCCTCCTTATCTCTCCGTGTCTCCATGTTCATCTCTTCCCGGCTCAGGCTTGCCTGCCTCTCTGACTGTGCTGTCTTGTACTGGTACCTATGTCTGAAGCATCCTCCGTTACCAACTACGCTACTCACCTCTACTTCTAGGTGCCTAGTTCTTCTGTGTCCTCTTCCCAACGTGGAATACTGCCCTGCTTCTGGAGCCCAGGGTTTAATTGGTTTCCTCCCATATCTTTCCTAGCAGCAACCTTAAACACTGTTCAAATCATAGGCCTGGTCTCTCCCTACTTCCTGAGGCCTTCTCCAGGCCTTGGGTTCTCTATCTGACCCTTCAATATCAAGAGGGAAAGGCTAGGAGGAGCCCCAGCACCTGGTGGCTGGGCTGCAGTCTGGAGGAAGCATCCACCACTGTGCCAGGCTCCCAGGCTTACAAGCCTCCCTAGGAAACCCACAAGACGCTGAGGTTTGATAGTGCCATCCTGCTCAGCCTCTGCAACAATGAGGATGGGGAAACACCCCTTCTCAAAAATGAACAAGGAAGTTTTAGGAAAAGCTAAGTGACAAAAATATGTTCTTCTCTGATATTTTCTGCCCCAGAAATAACCAAAGTCCCCTGTTTCCCCCCCAAGAACACATTATTTTATCTTAATTTCTAAGCATTTTCTACTACTCTACAACAAGGAGTTTGAATTAAATAAGCAGGTCATCTGTTTGTTCTATAAACATTTATAGAATGCCTGCACTGAGCTATGAGTAAAAAGGACACAGTCCCTGTCCCTGTCTCAAGGCCACTGCCACTAGAGACAGAATCAAACAAATAACAAGAACACGTGTGCACGTGTGTGGCAATAAGAGCGAAGAGAGAAATGGTCAGGGCACTGTGGACTCAGCTAGACTAAATTCTTCTAAGCAGCCAGGACCGAGGCCAGCCTGACTGGGTGGCGAGGCCCCATGAGGCAGACAAAGCAGGCAGAGGGTACTATGTTTTGAGTAACCTCATTATGTTTGGTTTAGGCTAATACTACAAGATGAGTTACCTACTGTAGGGGAGGGGGAAGAGGAAAGTGGAAGAAGGTAGAACATGGAGGAATGGAAGGGCAGAGGAGCAGGGGAGGCAACGGGGAACAGAAGAGATGGAGGGAAGAAATGGGGGCCCCGGAGAAGCAAGCTGAGGACACTTGACACCAGACTCTGGCTCATCTGTGACAGCGGCTGAATCCAAAAGTAAGATAATCTTGGATAAGTGAGAGTTAAAGGTTAAAGAAAAAAAGGCAGACGAAATTTTAAAATGGTGACTCTAGGCTTCAAATGACCTCTTCTTAGCAACCCTGGCAGACCCTTAATAACCCTTCTCTGAAGATGAAAAGGCAGGAGGGAAGGCAGCTGACCCTGATGAGTCAAACAGCAGTCTCCACAGAGCCACCTCCAGTTACCCATAGCCTCGAGAGCTAATTAAGCAGCAAAGTTAATTAAAATTCAGAGAAAATCCCAACCTCTTCAATTAGCCGTGACCTGTAACCTCTTTTTCCCATCCCACCTTCCCCAAGAGTATTAAAAAGAGGCTCCAGCTTTCTCCCCTTGCTGCCTTCCCCCAGGCTAAGCAAAATTAATGCAGATGTAAGACTGGGGTGGGAGGATGGGAAGCCAGGAAGCCCAGCAGACCTAGGAAGATGCCACAATAGTTCTGGGTCTATGGCACCTACTATGCCAGGCCTTTTAAATATATTGTCTTCTTTAATTCTCACAACAATGCTGGGAAGTAAGCATTAAGAACCCTTGTGCGGAGATGAGAAACACTGAGGTCCAGAGTCCAGGAGTTACCTGTCAAAATTACAAAGCGAGCTAATGGCAGAGACTACAGTAGAACTCATAGACTCTTGATTGATTATCCAGAGCCTAGATAATCTGGGTACACAACAGATCAAATGGTAAACCATAGTGAGTTATACTCCGAAGTTTCAGAAGTCATTATTAAGTTGTGGGTGAAGGTGGTCAAAAGGTACAAACTTCGTTATAAGTTAAGTAAGTCCTGGGGATATAACACACAGTACAATGACTATAGTTAACAAATACTGTATTGTATATTTGAAAGTTGCTAAGAGAATTCATCTTAAAAGTTCTCATCACAAGAAAAAAACCTGTAACTATGTATGGTGATGGATGTTAACTAAACTTATTGTGGTAATCATTTCACAATATATACATATATCAAATCATTATATTGTACACTTAAAACTAATACAATGTTATGTCAACTGTATCTCAATTTTTTACAAGTTTTGGTTGGAGAAGGGTCACTCATGAAACAAGCTTTATCTGGGAATAGGGTGTGACTTGGGGTAGGTTGAAATCCTTGAAATCTGGTTGTAGAAGAAAATAATTCTCTACTCAGGCTTAGTGAATGTGTGCTTCCTTCTGAGCTCCAGCTCTTTATGCTCCTTGACAAGTCTAACTGCAAGAAACAGAAGGAACTAGAGGTTGTTTCCCACCACCTTCTCATTAACAATTGAGTTCAACAGGGAGCCTTCCAAGCACACATGCCAGGTCCTAACAAGTAGCTCTCTCTCTCTCCACTTTCAATATTTTTGCAAACAAGTCTAGTAACTGCATTAAAATTTTTTTCTTCCCTCCCAAGATTCAATAATTTTGAAATGCTTTCACTCTCTACCTCTGTGCACCCCTCTCTGTAAATTCACTACTCATTTCCGAGAGGATGTTACAAGAGTCAGGATCTGGTTTTCATTAGCACACACCACTCTAAGAAATGGTCTAAATTTTTAAAATAGGATATAACAAAAGCCAGAGCAAAACATACAGGGGTTACACTAGAGAGAGAGTCAGAGAGACAGAGAGAAAGAGGAAAAGGAAAGAGGGACAGTAAAGGAAAATGCTTATCGGTCCTTGATTCCCTGATCTCATTTCTTTTTTTCTTTTTTTAAAATATATCTTTATTGATTTCAGAGAGAGGAAAGGAGAGGGAAAGAGAGAGATAGAAGCATCAATGATGAGAAAGTCATTGATTGAGCCCACAACCCGGGCATGTGCCCTGACCGGGAATTGAATCCCGATCGCCTGGATCCTAGGTCGACGCTCAACCACTGAGCCATGCCCAGCCGGGCCCCTGATCTCATTTCTAATAACCCCTGATATTTGGCAAAGCAGCCCCATTTTACAGATATGGAAATTAAGGCTCAAGTGAAGTTCCTTGTCAAAGATCATAAAATAACCTTTCCACTAAAATAATGTGCCTTAAAGTAGTGTATTTCCCCTCCAGACTATCTAAGCTACTTCAGAAGACACACAGACACCTAATCTATCACAAAATCTATCACAAAGCCATTCAACCCCAGTGGGCAGGAATACAGTGTTGGCTAACTTGGATACTCATCATCTGCTATTCAAGAAAGGAAAATTAGCTAAAGACCTGTTTTGACCTGCTGAAGGATTACCTATTTGGCTCAGCAGGAGGAGAGGGAAAATAAAAGCAATGGAAAAGAAAAGGTAGAGACAGGCTGGACAACTGTTCATTTTTAAATGGAGTGGGAGAAAATTCCTAGTAACATCACTGTATTTATGGCAACCCAAGCTCCACCAAAATAAGGCATACCATTTGTGTCTAGGTCACAGCTCAGCATGATTCGTAAAAGAAGTCTGGAAAGGAGTCAAGAGGCTACTCACCAGTTGTTCATAGCTCAGATTGGGATAAGCCCCTAAAGAAAAGCACTAGAAGAGTATGTTTTCCAATTTAAGGACAAATGTGTAGTGTACTGAGAAAATCCTTTCCCCACCACACACACTCCTTTGGAAGAAGTGCTCCTTCCTCAATCTAGCCAATGCTTCAGGTGGAAACTGACCACCTCCTCCATGATGCTCCCCTAAAAGGACCTGAGGAAGCACTCTGCCTCCTCCAACTTCCCATCTGCCTTGCTTGAGGAGCTAAAGACAAACTCATCTGGAGCTGTAATCATAGCTGTGTGTATAACAGATGAGATAATTCTAGAGTGAACGTGACTCTCATTTCTAACCAAGAGACCAGCTTACTAGATGCCAACTACTAATTAGCCACTGTTTCTGTCCATCTGTAAGGTGGGGAAGTCTAGACAGAGTCCAAAGGAATTGGTCTCCCTGTAGATGTACTGCTGCCTTGAGGCTGTCACCACGTGGCTGGGGGATGAGACAGGTGGGAAAGGAAAAAGAGGTGCAGCCAGGACCACCTCCTGGACACCATAGACCAACTTATGGATCAAGACACAGACAGAATCTACACACACACACAGGGACTGTACTCAGGAGAGAACCCTGTGTGCAGCCTCAGAGGCAACCCTGAGTGTCTGTGCAGGGAAGCCTAGCAACATACCAGGAAAAGCCTGGCAGGCAGGAAAGTGCCTTGCAAAGGTTGCAGAAACTCATTACATGTGAGACTGATACCAACAGCCTGTAAAACAATAACAAAACAATGCCCTAGCCGGTATGCTCCGTGGTTAGAGTGTCAGCCTGCAGACTGAAGGGCTGCAGGTTCGATTCTGGTCAAGGGCATGTACCTCGGTTGCAGGATCGATCCCTGGCCCCGGTCAGGGTGCATACAGGTGGCAACCAATGGATGTGTCTCTCTCACATCCATGTTTCCCTCCCTTGCACTCTCTCTAAAAAAAAAAAAATCAATGGAAAAAATATCCTCAGTTGAGGATTAACAAAAAATAAATAAAAATAACAAAATAAAAAATCTCAGGCCACTGAGTATCTTGCTACCAGTGCTTATAGCAAGTCTGACTGAAGTGGGAGGGTGGACTTCAGAGGCTGAAATCCTGTCTGCAGCTGAGGACCCAGTTCCTCTGGAGGCTGCTGCTGGAATACCCATGAGGTACTTTAGAGACGCCCATCTGTCCCCAGAAACTTATAGGGTCCAAAAAACATACAGCAAGTCTCCAAAGAAACTTTAAATTTCATTCTGACCCAAGAGACCCCTGTTTTTATAAAAAACTTTATCCTGAGCAATAAGGAACTCTTTTGGAGCAGGCTTCAAGCAGGATGGCCCCAAGGTACAAACTACTCTAGCTCTGAAGAACCATCTAGCTTGCTCCAATTACAAAAATCTAGGCTAGCTTTCTAATTATACGGTAGGCTTGGGCTGCTAATTCAATACTGGACATAAAGATCAGGCAGGTTACACTGTTTCATCTGATAGAAGGGAAAGAAAAACAAGTTGAGGCATAATTGAACACTGTTGTTGGCCATTTATTGATCATCAGCAAGCAACTCCAAGGCAGAAATAGCTTATGGACAAAGCTGTATGAACTCTGTGCTGATATAAATCATGTAATGCTTCTTCAGGGTCTTGATCAAAATAAAACCTTGGTAATTAGAGTGGGCTAAGAAGAGTGGCAGGCTAACAATGCAAATCACTGTTTTAAATGGCAGGAAACAGCTGTATCCTAGTACCCCCTCCCAACACACATAGTTTAACTCAGAATCTAACCACCTGGGGGTCGGCTCTGGATGAAGTGAACCTACTACCTCCTGTCACAGTAAAAGGAAAGACTACACAGAAACTTTTGTAGCTAATTCTTTTCAGAGCTCCAGGGTCAGGGGAAAAAACGCTTTCCTACCTATGTCATCCATCATGTTTTCATCAAAAACTAAAGCTGATAAACTTAAAGCTGAGTTTTGTGATTAAATTCTAAAGTTTCCTTAGGGGATTCTTCTTCCCCTTAACTCAGTGGTCTGGAAGCTTTTTATGTAAATGACTAGAGAGCAAATATTTTAGGCTTTGAGGGCCGCACAGTCTCTTTCACAAATTTTCTCATTATAGCACAAAAGCAGCCATAGGCAACACTTTTACAAATAAACATGCCTGTGTTCCAATAAAACTTAATTTATGAACACCAAAATGTGAATTTCACACAATTTATCACATGTCACAAAATTCTGAAAAACACTTCCTAGCTTGCAGGCCATACAAAAATGTGCAGTGGGCTACATTTGACCTGCAGGAAGCCAGTTTGCCCACCCCTGCCTTAAAGGCTCAATTATTGTTTTGATTTGTTAGCAGTTTTTTGTCTTTCTAACCCAATGCTTAATAGTACTTATAGTGGAAAACTTTTTTTCTAATTTCCTTGCTTTCAGCATCCATCCTTCCTCCCCATCTTCTGGCAGTCCTCTTTTTCATTTGGGATATGCCCCTCCCTCAACAGCAAGTGTTTCTGTTAGGATGTCAATTGGGCCCCATCTATCTGGCCACTGAGGTGGGTTTATAACCTAGGATGGCCAGCCAAGCTACTCTAGTCCCCTAGACACAATGACTGGTCCATGAATGGGTGGGCACTTCAGTCAGAACCAATCAGTGGTCAAGCACTGATCTGGATGCTGGGGACAGTAGTGGAGCTCTTTCTCTAAGTTCCCCTCAAGCATAAAGACATTTGAATGGTAGGAAAGCTAGCATGTGCACACCCAAGATGGTATACCTCACTAGGATCAAGGCACACTCACCTAGTTGAAAAACGATACAACACTACACCTAAATGGTACCTGAAAACAGTTGTCTTCCCTCCTAAATACCACTATTTACTTCCTCTCACTTACAAAATAATTCATAAGTACAGATGTGCCTAGTTTGTATCACTGACATATTCCTAAAAAGAAATGTCTGAATCACATTGTGATTTGTTTGACTTTGTGAAGATTCTATGAAAACTTGTATTTGAAAGATCCTGTGGTGAATGTTTCAAAAAAGCAAAGAATTAGCCCTGGAGCAACCTGTGTTATAAGTTATTTTAGTTCTACTTAGAGCAGAGTACACTGAGAAATCACTTTCAAACAGCAGGAGTCTGAAGAGCTGAGCAGCCAGGCCAGCAGGCGCACATGCTGCTCATTGGGGCAGAAGCCCTTCTAGTGACTTCTCCTTTTTGGCTGGGCAAGTAGTGAACTCTCCACCAAAGACATCTATCCCCAGACCTATCTGGCTCACAAAGCAGCTCTTAATGTCAAAGAGCAATAACTGGTAAAGCCAGAAAAGAAATTCCTATGAAAGTGGGGGCGGCATCAGGCTGAAGGGAAAGCAAACTGGTTATTCCAGGAATGAGCTGAAACCTTCCTCTCTCTGGAATGGAAATAAAGCTAGAGCTTTTTGTCAAAACCACAGAGAAGGCACAGGGTAGAAAAACACACACAACTAGATTAATGAGTGTGTTAAGAGCAGAACACATGGGTTCTTGGACAAGTTTCACTGTTGATTCTTGTGTGTTCCAACAAAACTCAATCACACAAACACCCATAACAACTCTCTAAAAGAAGCTATTTTCTACAATTAAGTTAGGGACTAGGGATACAAATATGAATCAGACATATTTCCTGATTTAAAGAAACTCAAAGACTAGTGAGAAAGACCTATAAACTCTGTGAGCTTTGGTTTCCATAAGTGTAAAATGGGAAAAATATACCTGTTTCACAAAGTTGTTGTGAACAACAAATGAGATAAGTAGCATGGAGCATATAATATGGCACTTGGTACATAACAGGTCCTCAATAAATAATGATCATTATTTATTACAACAAGAAAGAAATGGAAACTGCCAAAGGAATACAGAGGCAGCGTATTCTGGGACGGGGATGGTTCAGGGGAAAGCTTCTTAGAAGACGAGATGTCTGAACTAAGTGATAATATTACTATTAGCTAAAATGTATTAAAGACTTATGAGGAAGACTAATTCTCACAACTATATGAAATAAGTATGTAATCTGCAATTATTGCTCTTTGGCATGAATTATCCTCATTTTACAGATGAATAAATAACAATGAGTTTATACGCCCTTTTATAAAAATTTATGAGTCAGGATTTGAACTTTAACTGGCTGATTCCCCAATCTCAGTGCTGTATTTAAAGTATGAGCAGCCCTGGCTGCTGCAGCTCTGTTGGTTGGGCATAATCCCATGCACCGAAAGGTTGCTGGTTCAATACCAGGTCATGGCACATGCCCAGGCTGCGGGCTCCATCCCCAGTAAGGGGTGTGCAAGAGGCAGCTGATCGATGTTTTGCTCTCACATTGATGTTTCTCTCTCGCTCTCACTCTCTCTCTCTAAAAATCACATATTTTATTTTAAATATATCTTTAATGATTTCAGAGAGAGGAAGGGAGAGGGAATGAGAGAGATAGAAACATCAATGATGGGACAGTCATTGATTGGCTGCCTCCTGCATGCCCCCGACTGGGGATCGAGCCCGCAACCCGGGCATGTGCCCTGATCAGGAAACAAACCATGATCTCCTGAATCCTAGGCCGACACTCAGCCTCTGAGCCATTACCAGCCAGGCTAAAAATCAATTTTTAAAAAAATCTTTAAAAAAAAAAGTATAAACAGACTAAATCCTGCAAAGGTATGAGTATGAGGGAGTAGGGTGGGGATGTGGAGTACTCCCTGGAAAGGCAGTAGTAGGAGCAAAGGTGAGGCACACACAAAGGTACAGCTCATAAAAGGAATTTCATCTCACTGGGTCTCGGTTTCCTCACAAATTACATAAAGGAATAAGGAAGGCAATTGGCATCTGTTAGGCCCTTCTATATGCAAAACACGTTTCCAGTTGCTTCCTTTTGTAATATTAATCCTCACAGCAACCTAGGAGTGGACGTGAGGATTCCATTTTACAGACTATGTAATGGCTTTACTTCACCAAATCCCTCTAACACTGACCTCATGGGTCCCTCTCAGTGAGACTACATATGTCAGTTGCTGCCCTAGAACACAGGTCCATGCTCAAGAAATGTTCAGTTCTCCTCTCCTTTCAGCTACTCCTATTTCCTAGAATACACTAAAATATTCTAACATGGAACTCACATCTTAATCACAGATTAAGGGCCAAAAACTGCTGGAAAACTGCTTTCCCCTGAAGCCATAACACCTCCTCCTGATCCTTTGTTAACGGTGAGCAGAAGGGGACAAAGTGTTGGCGTCCGGTCAGAGAGCAGGCAGCTTTCTATGTCTCTGCACTTTAAGTGTGTAATTTAATGCATTTTGAAAAAATGTAGATATCTGTGAACCCATCACCAAAATCAACATTTACTATTTTGATTACTCCAGAAAGTTCCCTCATGTCCCTGTAAGTTAATACCCAAACTACAGCCCCTACCCCACAGACCCTCAGGCGATCACTGATTTACTTTAGGCTACTGTGGATTAATCGTCTGTTCCAGAATTTCATGTAATCAGATTCATACAATATGTACTTTTTTGTGTGAGGCCTCTTTCACTTAGCATGTTATTGAGACTCATCCACGTTGTGTTTATCAACAGTGTTCACTTTTATTGTTGAGTTGCTTTCTGTTGTTTGAATATATCAAAATTTGCTTACCCACTCACGTGGTGCCAAACATTTTGTTTCTAGTTCAGGGCTATTAGGAATAAAGACGCTATGAACATCTGTGCACAAACCTTTGTGTGAACAAATGTCTCCATTTCTTTAGGTCAATACTGAAAAGCGGGGTGGAAATGTATGGTTTAATTTTTAAAGAAACTACCAAACTGTTTTCGAAAGTGGTTGTCCTTTTCTCTGGCTACTTTTAAGAATCTCTTTTTATCACTGGTTTTCAGCAACTTTTTTTTTTTTTTTTTTGCTTTTTGTTTTTTAATAGCTTTATTGGTATATAATTTTTATACAATAAATCCACATACTTAAAGTGTTTCATTTGATGAAAATATATGACCATCACCACAATCAAGATTATAAACGTATCACCCCAAAAAGTTTCTTCATGCTCCTTTGTAATTCTTCCCTCCTTCCCCTTTCCCTCATTCCCTATGCAACTGATTTGCATTGTCACTACAGATTAGTTTGCAATTTCTAGAATTATACAAATGGAATCACATAGTATGTGCTTTCTGTCTCTTTCACTCAGCATCATTCTTTTAAGATTCATCCATGTTGTTTCATGCATCAATGATTTATTCTTTTTTATTGCTAAGTAGTATCCTGTTTATGGATATAACACAATTCGTTTATCCATTCAACTGTTGATGGACATTTGGGTTGTTTCTAGTTTTTGACTATTACAAATAAAATTACTATGAACATTCATGTATAAGTACCTGACTGGACATATGCTTT
The DNA here is from genome assembly GCF_054644295.1 of Miniopterus natalensis. Taxonomy (NCBI): domain Eukaryota; kingdom Metazoa; phylum Chordata; class Mammalia; order Chiroptera; family Miniopteridae; genus Miniopterus; species Miniopterus natalensis. The sequence continues at coordinate 40,319,900 of NC_142081.1, forward strand.
CATTTCTTCAGGGTAAACTCTGAGAATGAGATGGCTGAATGCATAGTAGGTACATGCTTAACATTTATGAAATTGCTATTTTCCAACATAACTGTACCATTTTACATTCCTACCAGCAGCATCTGAGTTCCAGTTGCTCTACATCCTCAATAACATATAGTCATCTGTGTCTTTAGAACCTTGTAATGTAATTAAAACCACAATCTCACTGCAGTCAAACTCATATCTGATTGGTTAGTCACAGCTTTGGGACTATGCACAATCTAGCCGAGCAGGCAGTTAGTGACACTGGGGGCTGGGTAACTGAGTTCTAGAAGAGCCTCTAGGATAAGCTTGCTGCCCTCTATGCCTATTATAGCTTCAGGTAATCGGTATATCACAGACCAAGAAGAGAGTGGAACTTTCTGTTCCAACCATCAACCTAAATAGCCAAAGATTTGTAATAAAAGTTAAAAATACTATTAAATGGCTTTTACACTAAAACATAAAAGAGGATGCAACAACTTTCAGATTTCAGCTAAAACTTAAAAGATAACAACTAGCAAGTAATTTCTTACCTCTATGCATAATCTTGTGCTTCTCCCTCAGATATGTCAGGCCTTTTATTACCTAAAGGAAAGAGAACATAAAAAGAGAATGGAAATAGTGTGTTTAGAAAATAATGTCTCTATTTTAAAATGATCTAGAAAATATTTTATCTAACATCACGAATTTGCTTTCTTCTCTTATTTTTTATTCTTTCATTTTGTCTTTTAACCTGCCTTATATCAAGAAACCATCTTTTGGCGCTCTCTCCCGGGAGCCTTTCCCTTTCCCTCCCTCCCCATCCCCCCAGGCGCATTACCATTACCTTCCTCACTCCCAAGCTCCAAGGGCCCTTCCTTTACCTTTACAACTTGTTTCCTAAGCCCATTTCTTCTACAAATGACTTCTTCTACCTCTGTGATTTCCCAAATAAATGTTCTCTTATAGTATGGGGGGAAAAAAGAAAGAAACCATCTTTTTACATAGCATATAGAGTATTATTTTTAAGTAAAATTGATTATTACAAGTTTAAACTACATTAAAAAACACTTCACACCCTGGTCAGTATTACCCAGTGGTTAGAGCATTGATCCAAGCACCGAGGGCTTGTAGTATCGATCCCCTGGCCCTGGTTAGGACGGGTGCGGGAAGCAACCAATCAGTGTGTCTCTCTCATATCAATGTTTCTCTCTCTCTCTCCCTCCCTCCCTCTCCTCCTCCTCCTCCTTCCCTGCCTTTCACTCTCTCTAAAAATCAATAGAAAAAAATATCCTCAGGTTAGGATTAACAAAATATAATAAAAATAAAAATAAAAATAGGCTTTCTGATGTCACAAATGGGAATTCTTTTGGATACTCTATCATATTTTTCAAGACACAGATTTTAATATAGGGAAAGCCATTTTTCTAGTTTTAATGAGAGAGAGAAAGAGAGAGAACGAACTTAGAAGAGAAACTTCACAATATACTCACAGCAATGCTAACTTTTCCTAAAATTTGTTCAGGAATTCTTCCAGCTTTCTTCAGGACTTGATCCAAGGAACCCCCATCCTAAGAATAAGAATACCAGCCTATTTAGTGACAATGTTTCCACCTATTCTTTCAAATGTTAAACTTCATGAAAAAAGTGAATCTCACACATGGCAAATCCTCCTGGAAGGGCACCCTTTGGTTTATTCCAGATATCAAATAGTATATGAATGCAAAATATTGTGGGGGGTATCAAATAACTAGTAACTCAAATCCTATGATAATCATTAAGCAAATGACAAATTCAGTGGTCAACAAAGGGCTTGATTTGCACTATACTGACAGTATAGTATACTGATTAGGAGTGCAGGCTCTAGAGGCAAACTATCTAAGTCTGAATCCCAACTCTGCTGCTTACTATTTAGGGGACTTTGACCAAGTTACCCAACTCATAAATTGGGGATGATAATAATTATAAGGCTATTATAATAATCATAGGGCTATTTTAAGTATTAAATAAGCTAATACAAAGGAAGCATGAAGAACAATGTCTAACACATAGTAAGTGCTCAATCAGTGTTAGCCATTTTATCACCATCATTTAAGTCACAATGTGCATTTGGTATTATCTTAACAAATCATAATAAAAATTTTTTAAATGTCATAGAAAGCAATAAATTCATTCCAAAAATCCTACCAAGTGCCATGGACCACATCAGGTTCTATGGCAGATAAAAATATGAAAAAGACCAATAGGAAAACTATACATCCCTTAATAAAATATAAAAAACCAAATATATGGAAAAGTGTTGTAGACGTGCAAAAGAAGGGAGAATTCTGACTTCACTTAGAAGAATGGCATTTGAGCTGAAATCTTACTCAAAGAATAAATGTGATTTCTATACCTGGAATAGGAGAGGAGCAAGGGAAGAAAAGAACAGAGTATTTCATTAAGATCAAAAGCACAGAAGCATTAAATTGCATAGTACTCCTAGAATGACACGTGGTTCATTTCACTGTGGGTCACAAAGAAATGCAGTGATGGATCAGGCTAGAAATGGCCGGCTGTGGCCAGATCACAGAGCCCCACTAAGGAACCAAGATTTGACTTTACGGAGACAGAAGGATAGGAATCCCACCAGGATGTTTTAAGAAGGAAACAACAGCATCTGAGAGAAAGAGACAGGGAGATCAGCAAGGAGTAGATCATGGGAAGATGACATGAGCTGGACTAAGGACAAAGGTGGCAGAAATGGAGAGTATAAGAGAGGATACAAGTACAGTATGAAGCCAGTCCCTGCAAGGCTCACACTCCAAGCAGAACCTTTCTATTTATGGATTCTACATTTTAACCTGAGATCCTGAAGAATGCTTCACTCAGGGAATGCTGATGTGTCGAGACAGAAATAGGTTTGTGCCCCTATGGCTTCAGGTGTAGCCAATAATCAACCATGATTTAAAATTACCCTGAGGTTGAGATTATTCCTGCAAACTCAGAATTATTTTCTAAAGTATCCTGTCTACACAGAGCAGTTACCGTCATCACCTATCATTTATTAATCACCTCTGTGTAAGGCTCAGGGATATGTAAGGAACTAGGGATGAAAAAAAGTATAAAGACAGAAAAAACAACGATACTCTGCTTGGGGAGCCAGGACATATTCATAAAGAGGCAAAGCACCTTAAATCCTCCTCTGAAACAAGGCAAGGAACAAATAGTTGAATGAAAAGAACAGACATTGCTACAGGTGTTCAGAGGAGGAAGTGATTCCTGAACAAAGAGGCTAAGGGAAGGACTCACAACAGAAGTGACACGGAAGCTGAGCTCTGGAGGTGATCACAGCCAAAGAGACGTTCCCTCCAAAATCGTCCAGCCTCTACAATGCAGCCACGGACTGTGAGGTCACAGAACAATGCATAACATGATAAACTAAAGAAGTAAAAAAGTGTGTGTATACTCACACAAAACCAGAACATCAAAAATGTTATAAATGGTTACTTACAATCAAGGTAGTAAGATTATCAGGGATTTGTGTTGCATGATAGTTTCTTCTTTGTGCTTTTATATTGTTTACAAATTTTCTACAATGAATAAATACTTTGCCTTTTTAAAGTAGTGAACTCATTTATGAAAGTGGAAAACTAAATCTATAAATCAATTGAACACCCATTTGGTGCAAAAGCACTGTTCGGTAGCTACAACACTGCTTTCTTCCTAAAGGAAGTAAGAAAGTAATACTCATTCAGGGACAAAGACCTCAGAAAATGTTACCTAAAACTGCTAAAAATAGATTATCAACTTAAAAATTCTACACTTTAAAAAGGATAGTTTGGAACAATCCCTTTCTGTCACGTCAACTCTGGATCACGGATGCTGATGAAAAAAGTAGTACAGGTGTGGATTCTCAAAAGCATACTAACACCCCTGAATACATTTGACTTCAAATCATAACCAATTCCCTAGCACAACTATCTAATTATGGTGGGTCAGCTAAGTCCACCAAAGAGCACGGTAGAAGACTGTAAAATTCAACCTAAAAATCAAACGTACAGAATCTGCACACAGATACAAGAGTGGACTTACGAATCTAGAACCAAACAGAATTCTCCTATAAACACTTATTTTCCAAGAGCCCTTGGAAGAGCCCCTACTCAGGCTGAGGTTTGAGTCATCCTGTAAGCCTGGCTGCCTTCATAATGCCACAGGCTCCTGGTGGCCAAATCAGGACAACACAATAGCCCAGATAACCACTCCCAAGTCAGCTGGCACCTCACAATTTCCTTTACTGGACGGGAAGAGGAACTCCAATGCAGAAAGTGTCCCAGACATTTCTATTTTGCTTCCAACTGAATGTGGTTTCAGACCCTTCATTTGAATGGCTCTGCCTAATTCTTAGGGAGGACTTAAGGTAACAAAACATCTCTGTCAAAATCTAATTGGAATGAAGTAGAACCTGTGGTGCTCAGGTTCCACAGCCTAGGACTGAGGGCAGCTCAGCTAACTGTCTTGGTTTACACTTTCCCTGGGAGTTGTGGTAAATATTTCTAATAAAAAGAAAGAAACCTTGGCTCTCTTCTCTTTCACCCCCTTCTGAGGTATAAGCAGAGTTACAGTATGAACAGTGGAATTAGCAAGACTTAAGAAGCATGAACCAAAGTCAGGATTACCCAGAGTTGCCTGCAACTCACCTCACAACCTTTTAATTCTACTTTACTGTTGCCAAGGACTTGCCTTCACTGACTAAAGCTACTGAAACTGTGCTTATTTTTAGAAGCCGATTATTAACCAACTCAATGGTGCTTTTGTGAAGGTTTTCTATAGGAGAGATAAATGATTTATGGGGGGGGGGGGGCTCAAAAGCTTTTACTCTTGCATGAGAACCATCAACCCTGAGTCCCCAGTCCTCTGGTTTCCCAGCTACCAGCAGAGCAGAAATCTACTTCCCCAAAGACAAGCGCATTCCTGTTCTAATCAGGGAGCACTCATTTATCCCTTGGGACTCAAAATTCAGAGTGGGCAGTGCGCACACAGCTTATTTCTAGGAAAGGCAGACCCTGGCCAAGGGCCTTAGAAGAATGAAGTTATTCCAGAATGAGGAAGCCTCAGAGCAGGTCAATTTAAGATAAATTTAAAAGATTGTCGAGGAGAAACAAGATGGCGGCGTAGGTAACAGCTGTACCTGCCACCTCCCGCAACCACATCAAAATTACAACTAAAATACAGAACAACCATAACTCAGAACCTCCTGAAATCTAGCTGAACAGAAGCCCTACAACCAGGGAAATGAAGAAGCATCGAGACCGGTAGGAGGAACAGAGACATGGGTGAATCGGGGCTGAATCCTGGAGATGAGACGAGGCCGCGGGCCCACACCTCCTGCCGCGGTTTAAACCTGCGAGGGACATCTTGGCAATGGAGGTTTCCTGGAGGAGTAAGGGGTTCCAGCCCCACATCGGGCCCCCACCCCAGGGCTCCAGGGCCAGGAAGAGAGGTCCCCACAACTTCGGGCTGTAAAAACCAGGAGGGACTGTCACTGGGGGACACGGAGGCTGCAGGAGCCCCAGGCTTTCCTCTTAAAGGGCTCTTACACGGACTCAGACATGCACCCTCTGAGCTCCAGCACTGGGCGGACGCTTGAAAGGAACATGGGACATTTGGGGAGGAACTAACTTGCCTGAAATTGGGGCAGGAGGTGGAGGGGCAGCTTTCTCCCAGGCAGAAGAGCTGGCAGAGGCCATTGCTCCTTTGGCGAGCCCTCCCCCTACAAAGCGAGCAGGCAGGCACCATACTTGAATCTCCAACACCTGACTCACACCTTTGTCCCCCCTCCCCCGTGATTCCCAGAGGCCCCACCCCTCCCTACCTGCAAGCTCATCCGAGCCATTTCCAGTGGCTTTTCTGTGCAAGTGGCCTCTCAAGCCTCATGCTTAGGACTTTCCTAAAACCTCTCAAACAAGCAGCAGCTGAGCTCAGCATCTCAGCATGCCCCATATGTCTTGATAAGTGGCCCCAGGCCTGACACTAGTGGCAGCCTGCATTGGTTCATAGCTTGGCCTCTTCTGGACACCTCCAAGCCCAGCACAAGTAGCAGCCATCTACGGTTTGCTGTGTAGCTCATACTGGGTGGCCCTGGGCAAGGCACTGGCACAGGCTGACTTTGCACCTCCCGGGAGCCTCACAGACAGTGCACCCGGTGGTCAGGCTCACCACGCTGGATTACAAACCTACCACATCCACAAGTGAAACACTCAAGGTCCACACTTGGTGAACATCAAAGCTCCACTGAAGTAAATCCTGCTCCATAGGGGTATCTCCAGTACAGCAGCTCTTTGGCTTAGTTGCAGCTGGTCCTTACAGCCAATTGGCCTGGGGTCAATTCCTCCCAGTGACAACAACAGCAACCAAGGCTCAACTACAACAGGACAGTGCACACAGCCCACATAGGGGAGCACCTAGAAGGCCCAGCTCAGGTGATTGGGGAGGCTGCGCCACTGGACCCTACAGGACACCTACTACACAAAGCCACTCTACAAATTCCAGGAGACATAGCAGCTCTACCTAATACATAAAAACAAACACCTGGAAGCAGCCAAAATGGAGAGGCAAAGAAACATGTCACAAAGGAAAGAACCTAAGAAATCTCCAGAAAAGGAACTAAATGAAATAGATCCAAGCAAGCTAACAGATACAGAGTTCAGAATTTTGGTTATAAGGATGCTCAAGAATATTAGTAAGCCTATTACGAAAACAAGTGAGATCATCGATGGCCTAATAAAATACCTATCAGAAATGAAGGCTACACAAACTGAAATGAAGAATAATTTACAGGGAATCAACAGTAGAGTAGAGGACACTCAGAATCAAATCAGCAATTTGGAACATGAGGAAACAAAAAACACCCAACCAGAAGAGCAAAAAGAAAAAAGAATCCAGAAATATGAGATAGTATAAGGAGTCTCTGGGACAACTTCAAGTGGCCCAATGTTTGTATTATTGGGATGCCAGAAGGAGAAGAAAGAGAGCAAGAAATTGAAAGCCTATTTGAAAAAATAATTACAGAAAACTTCCCCTACCTGGGGAAAGAAATAGACTTACAAGTCCAGAAAGCACAGAGGGTCCCAAACAAGAGGAACCTAAAGAGGCCCACAGCAAGACACATCATAATTAAAATGCCAAAGGTTAAAGACAAAGAGAGAATCTTAAAAGCAGCAAGAGAAAAGCAGTTAGTTACCTACAAGGGAGCTCCCATATGACTGTTAGCTGATTTCTCAACAGAAACCTTGCAGGCCAGAAGGGAGTGGCAAGAAATATTCAAAGTGATGAAAAGCAAGAACCTACAACCAAGACTACTCTACCCAGCAAAGCTATCATTTAGAACAGATGGTCAAATAAAGAGCTTGTCAGACAAGGGAAAGCTAAAGGAGTTCATCACCACCAGACCAGTACAACGTGAAATGTTAAAGGATCTTCTTTAAGAGAAGAAGCTAATGAACAAAAGAATCTGACAAACTAAATGGATCCAGAGACATTGACGCATGCAACAGATGATCATATTTCAGAGGGAAGAGGGAAGGGGGGTGAAGGGTGGGAAGAGATTAACCAAAGAAGTTATATGCATATATGCATAACCCATGGACATGGACAATGATGGGGTGAAGGCCTGGGGAAGGGGTGGGAGCGAGGTGGAGGAGGTCAATTGGGGGGGGGATGGGACACCTGTAGTGCTTTCAACAATAAAGATAAATTTAAAATAATAATTAAAAATAAATAAAAGAAAAAGATTGTCCTCCACATGGCAAGAAGCCATGTAAAGCTAATACAAGAGGTTCTGGCAAGGTCTAAATAAATGAATAGGTCACTGCCTATCAATGTTTGGGCCTAATCCTAACCTCTGAAGCAAGTACCCTGAAGTTCAACCATGCTCACTCCAGAAAGAGCCTTCTGTTTTCCCTATTAAAACAGGAGAATTCTGGGTGGCAGTCTTGGAGGAAAGAATCTCTGGTGGATCAGAAGACAGCAGGCATGAAATGAGACACCTGGTGCTCAAAAGCCCTCACATCTGCACTGACAATCCTTACTTGAGAAGGCCCTAACCATTCAGCTCTAGGGGGCAGAGATGCTACTCTCAATGTCTCCATCTCTCAGCAGCTGACATGGCACCTTGCACATAAATAGTCACTATAAATAAGTGTAACTAATGTAAATCTTGACAGGCTACAAGTGCCAAAAACCATAGAAACACAGGATGTTAGCATGGGGTAATAACAATGACTATTTTACAGATGAGGAAACTGAAAATCAAAACGATAAAGAAACTTGCCCAAGGTCATGATGAGACACTGACAACCAGTAAGCAAATAATTACTGAGCACCTGCTGTGTGCTAGGACTATTCTGGGCTTTGGAGGCACAGTGGCAAACAAAACAAAGTGCCTAATTGGATTTTTGTGGAGAAAGAAGATGTGAATAAATATCTCAGATTCCAAAGTCTCCTGTGCCAGGCTGCCTAATTTGGACAGAAGAAAATAGCAACCATGAAGCCAGCCTCTCTCTCTTTGAAGTTCTAGGCATCAAGAAGGAAAGAAAGCCCCAATCACTATCCAGTAGATTCATCAAAGCACAGGCACTGAGGTCAGGCTGCATCAGTTTAAATTCTACCAATACCACTTACTAGCTGCATGACCTTGAGTAAATTATTCCACTTCTCTGAGCTTGTTTCCTCATTTGTAAAATGGGGATAACATACCCACACAATAAGATTGTTGTGAAAATGAAATAAAATATTAATTTGCTTAGGGTAGCGCTTGATATAGTATACACCCAATAAATATTAGTTTATCATAATTAGTATTGCTAGCATTATTACTGTTACTGTTATTATTACTGTTAGTCACTGGAAAGAGAAAACAGGAACTCCAGACTGCTAATGGTAAGAAAGACTGGCAGCTCACAAACATATGATAAGAAACATAAATGCCCTCTCACATGCTCTATTGTGTATCAGGTAGGATTACTTCTCTACACACCCAAAGAACACCTTCAGGCTGTCCTTAAAGTAAATTATAAACTCTCTGAGAGTAGAGACTATCTCACTCATCTTTATAACCTCAGAACCATATATCTAGCACATAGTATTGCATATAATAAATGGATTTGAACTACATTAACCAGATTTTACCCACATCAAAATCTTGGGGTCAAGAAAACTGGGAGATGTGCACTAGGCACACACACAAGGGATAACTGGTTGCTGCCACCTCTCCTTGAAGAGAGGCAGGGATCTAGGCAGGAAGCCTTCATCTTTTGGGTATTCTAAGTTCTACAGTCAGGTACCCCAGATGCCCAAGACAGTATGGGGATCCAGGAAGAAGCAGGAGGAAGCTGGTGACCTTTCAGACTAAATATTAGACAAGAGCCACCCAACTCCCAGGCTCCACAGGCCAACAGGTGGCTACATACCATGTGTTCCATGCAGATGCTGATCTCGCCATCGCTGTAGAATGCACCATAGAAGCCCACGATGTATGGGGAGTTACACTCATGTAGAACCTGCAGCTCCCTTATGATCTGGTTCCGGATCGCAGGTTTGATCTCCAGGTGAATTAGCTAAGGAAAGAAAGGTCGGATGAAGAGAGGCTTTAAAAATATATAAACGAATGGATGGATGGAACTTTCTTAAATGCTTAAGCTCTTAAAGGTAGGATAAGAGGGAACAGACAAGTTTTAACAAACAAGTTTCTGCCCAACCAAAACACTGACTGCCAACACACCAAGGCAGGTGTAAGCACTTAAGGGCCTGTAACTAGGGGAGGGCCAGCTGTGCCTCTGCTCCTAGGAGCCAAGTCTGAGGAATAAGGACTCACCCCTCCCAAGAACAAAGCTGAACACCAGGTTTCCCCCAAAAGGACCTGTGAAGCTGAGAGATGAAGGGAAAGTGGCCTTGAGAACTTGGTTGATACTCAAGCTTTATAGGAGTAGAAAGAAATGAGGAACTGAGTATGCTGACCGAAGCTGCCCAAGAGATTTCTCTTTGACCTCAGGAGCCTCATGTGGTTGAAATTTAGTCAGATCCTCAGATACCACCTTATATCCCCCTAATCTGTCCCTTGTTTCAGCCAGGGAGAAAAGTGATAGATACATGAAATGGTTTCTGAATAAGGCTGAACTTGTAAAAAGAGCCACAGGCAAGGAGTACCAGAGGACATGGAAGCAGTGGTTATCAGTGTGGGCCACAGCAGCTAGTGCAAGCTAGACAAGAGGTGGGCCTTCAAGATGCAGACTCTGAAATGATGAAAGGAATAGCACAAGCAAAACATATGGACAGGAATAAACATGTGCTTTTTAAAAACATGGAAGAGTCAAACTTCACCGGAGCAGGAGACTGTGTTCAGAAAGAGGACCCAGGGTAGGCAGGAAGGAAAGTCCAGCTCAAAGACTGCATGGCATACGGTGGGGAGCTGAAATGTTATACTGAAGGGAAATGAGGGGAACCACTGGCAGGGCTGGAGCAGGGGGAAACAACTTGAAGTGAGAGTTTTGTGCATCACTGGGGCTGGGTAAATGAAAGCAGCTTCTCCTGTACTTGATAAAGAACAAACATGCACCCTAGCATTCTTTCCAGAACACACAGAAAGCTAACAAAGGGTCACTTGCTATTATTTTCCAGTCTGGGGATGGGATAAATACACTAACACATCATTAATGTGTTTATCTATAATCTGATAGATAACATGAGTTTGAAATTCAAACAGCACCAAAGGTACTAAGTGAAAAGTCAGTTTTCCTTCCACCCTTGCCCTAGGCCCCCAGGTCCCCAGGTCTTCTAAGAGATAAACCATTTACCTGTTTTCCAAGCAAACTTGATTCAGTCTTTTTTTTTTTTTTTTAAGGCACGCTCACCTTTCTGGCCATAACCAGGCCGGACGGCTTGTGGGAGACCTTGAACACCACACCACCATTTCCAGCACCCAGCTCACTGATCTTCTCAAAGTCATCATCCTTCAGTTCCCCCACCTTCTGCTTCTGGGTAAGAAAGGCCTCAAGGCGCTTCCGCTGTTGCTCATCCAGCTCCAGTTCTTCCAGTTTCTTCTGCAAAGCCTCCAGGTTGGTCCTGTCCCAAAAGGGGGAGCACAGGTCAATATTGTCACCAGAGAAGTCCACCCAATGGAAGAAGCTAGGGAGGAAGGTTCTATCACTGTGGCTCTGTCCTCTTCACTCCGCCACCCCACACAATTTACCACTGAATTGTGAAGGCCCTGGTTTCCTCATTTGTAATATGACAGATTTAGGTTTCTCTCAATATGCTGTGAGTCTATAAGAGGAACCAAAGAAACTACTAAAAGGAAAGTGGCTTCACGATGAGCCACCTTAATTTCCTTTAAAACCCCAATTTCAAAAGCCCCACTAGTGTTGGTTGTGTTAAGTTGACACCATATACAAAGTAAAATCTATTTCCTGAAACCAAACTAAATCATCAAAAGAGGCTCTAAGCTGAATTACAGCAGTAGAAACTCTCTTTTCCAATGTGATCAGGCCAGAAACCAGGTTAATCAAAATAAAGCAAGAAATCACAAAAAGATATACCTAAAAATTTTTATTTTTGCATAATACATATATACATTTGTTCACCCATCTTTTAACATAGGGCAAGGCCCTCTCTTTGAGTAAGGGTACACTGGTAAGAGCCTGACATCTTTCTTACATGAACCAGAACGTAATACAATGTCGAACATTTCTAATTCCTGATTCTTTAAAGTGGAATAAAAATGCAAATACTTACAGAGTGATATCAGAATAAAATTCTAACAGTTTTATGATTTCTCCAATCTTAATACTCATCTAACTGGAGAGTAGTAATGTTTTTTAGTGACTTGAACTTGAGCCTTTCCACAGATTTTTAACTAGTGTTAACTAGTTAACTGAGGGGGGGGGGAAGAAAACCACCTCATTTGCAGTCATATTTCATCAGTTTTTCTAATATTTAAATATATTACTTAATTACAACACCAGCTAAAACTGCACAAATGGTTTTGGGAACAAACTGGCTCTTGGTAAGCACATAATTCAACCAGTGGGTGCTCAAGTGAGTGGGCAAGGCAGAGAGCAGCCTCCTCGCTGTGTGTTCAGCATGCTATGGGCATTACTAAGTGTGTTTTACAGAAAGAACTGAAAACTGTTCATTACTCCTGGGAGTTCATTAAGAGGAGGGTGGTAAGGAGGGTGGTAGAGAGAGCTTCCACTGTGTTTCACTTTATTTCAGCTCCTAGTCTAAACAAACATCACAGGCGACAAGACAGGCCATCATCACACACCAGAATGTTGGTGCGCCCACCCCAACACACACACCAATTCTGAGCTCGGAGGGTAGAAGCAAGCATAATCTTCTCCTTTTCATTCACACTCTATTCCAATCCTCAGAAAGCAGGAAGACAAAAACCTAATGTCTCCCCAGTATATGGGAAGATCCAACACTGTCTTAAATAACACAGCACATGAGGCCAAAGAGGACACAAGGCTGAACTTACCAATTTTCCTCACTGAGTAATTCTGGGGAGAGGAACGCTGATGCTGTGGACTGAATTGTATGCCCCCCCAATTCATATGTTGAAGGCCTAACCCCCAAATGTAATTATGTTTAGAGATAGAGCTTTTAGGAGGTAATTAAGGTTAAATAAGGTCATATAAGTGGAGTCCTAATCAGACAGGACTGGTGGCCTTATAAGAAGTGGCATCCTCCCCTGCACTCCTGCACATACTGGCACCCTTACATTGGAATTCAAACCTCCAGAACTGTAAGAAAACAAATTTCCATTGTTTAAGCCACCCAGTCTGTAGTACTTTATTATGCAGCCCAAGCAGGCTGACAGCTAGTCAATATTTTCATCCTACTAAAAGGCTCAACTAAGTTTCAGCTGCTCCCGGACGCTCAGGTATGGAGACTCAAAACAGTATGATTGGAGTGCACAGTACACACACTCTGGTTTCCTTTCTTTCGGCTCTCTCCACAATGGAGCCCATTGATGACAACATTTAGAAACATATATCAAATGCAGACAGACCCCATAGCTAAAACTTGGTTGCAGTTGCCTGGAGGGCTCATCAGGCCAGCTGGAAATGCAACTCCAAAAGGTGCTCTCAAACACACGCACAATGAGTGGATATGAGGAAGAGAGGGAAGGAGGGCTGGATGGAAGAAAAACCACTCCTCTCACAACACTGTGTATTATTCTTCTGTTTTACATGTACTCATGCATTTAATAAACAATCCTAAAATTACAACAGATAGCAAACACACTCAAGTACAGGCAGGAGAAGTAACTTGTCCAAGGTCACAAAGAAAGTAGGTGGCAGAGCCAGGATCCTCTTCAATATACTTTCAAGGGAGGCAACTTACAAACACAGGTAAGATCCTAGTGTAGGGCATTTAACACACCAGGCTCAATTAGACATGAAAATGGTGTACTCACACAAAGAGCCCTGTTGCCCCAGATGCAATTATATTTCCCCTTCACATCAATCTGAACATTGCCTTGCAAGTAACAGTGGCCACAAAAAATCCCACCTGTATAGATGTAGATGTGACCAAAACCAACTCCATCTCTGTATCCTGGATTCGATTTCATTTTTTAAGTTTCATGTGACCTTTGACCAAACTCATTGTCCTTAGTAAAGTATATCAAAGCTTTCTAGTTGAAGATTATCTGTGTTCCTTAAGATGTAGCCATAAATGTTTTTGTTAGTAATAGCCAGAATGGCATGACAACCGGGATAGACAACAAAATGATAGTATCAATTATAAACAATCACCTATCACAAGACCACCAAGAGAGATGACCCCTGGCACTACTGCATTAGCATCAGAGTTACATATAAAAAGAAGTACTGTAACTAGTGGGGAATAATCTGCATCCTGACCCAATCTTCCTGTAAGTAAATTACCCTATCATAAATTCCGCTACATTCTGTGGAGTTGCTTGCTTGTTTTGTCAGACTTAAGATACCTTCTCAATACAGTGGCCATTACACCCTTGCTCCACTGTGGGACACCACCCATTTGTTAAATAAAAAGGGGGAGGGAGGATGCTGACTATTCTTTTTCCCAATTCTCTGTAGAAATAAGTGATTCGCCTACCTTCAGGGGGGGAAAAAAAAACTAAATCTGGGCATCGTGCCAGCTTCCTCCCTCCTCTATCCCTATGCCATACTGTCTAACCACCTACCCTACCGGTAAGGAACTGACCCCTGCTTTGTGCTTTCAGAAGATAGAGCCCAGGGCAGACACAGGCAAAGACTGTATCATAAGTTGCGGTGGGAAGACTCTCCTAATGACCAAGGGTGTGATACTGTTGCCAAATAAACAAGTCATTGGTAATCTGGAATCCTGATTCTTACCCCAAGTGGTGTTCATCAATTAGCTGTGTGACCATGGACAAGTCATTTAAGGGCAAGTCATTTAACCTTGACACATCTCCATTTTCTCTTATGTAAAATAAGCAAAAACCCCATGCTCACAGCACCAGTGGAGGATCAACACAGAAAACTAATGGGAAGAAACACTGGAGTTCTGACACATTTCTACACTAATGTTAGGACAGATGGGGGAGGTTGGAGGATAAGGAGCAGGAGCCAAGGCAGCAACAGCAGGACCCAGAAATACTGCCTTTCCTTTATTTTAATAATTCTTAAAACCCTCTACCAGTTTTTTAAAAACTGTTTCAGAAAGTGAAAGACAAGATTTTATTGGAAGGTGAAAAGAAAATTCTCAAATCCAAATGGCTTTCAGTACTCATTAAAAAGAAATCGCTCAATAATTTAACAGTATTCAGTACTGCTTCCTCTCTGGCACGGGGAGTCAATCATGTTCAACAAGGCTTATTTCTACCTTCCCAAGGTGAAATGTCTCAAGCAAAGGAAATCGAAAGAGAGGGGGCCCCTCAACTACACCACAAATCTCCCAAACTCAGAGGGCAAGAACCTGCCTCTTTCATAATTTTTGGTTCTAACTCAAAAACAGCAAAATCAGAACTAGGGATTGAGAAAAGAAACTGGAGCCCAGCACAAAAAATCTCTGACACATACATAGAGCCCTCTCCAGAGACCAACTGTGATGATATCTGACCCCCACCCAGTTCACCACAGCAGAGAGAAAACCACACACAGTAATGTGAATTGTGCACCATGCTGTCTTACAGTAAACACAAGTTCATCAAGATACAAGGAGATTATAGGTTTAAAATGAGAACACAAAAAAACAAGGAACATGAAGAAAAACAAGGGTTGTCATTTGTGTTCTGAAAACACCAGGGAGGCACAAGGAAGTGGGTGGGGAAAAGATAATCCTATGGGCAAGAATATCTCCTTCCCTCTCATCTTGCCCATCTGCTAAGCCTAATTACACTACCACAACTGGAATCTTTTATTTGTGGCTTGTGGTTTAAATCAAGAAGCCATATAAAATGTAGCACAGGGAGGAACATTAAAGAGGACCTAATCCAACCCATTTTACAGGTAAGAAAACTGACGTCCAGAGAGGACAAGGCCATACAGCTTAATGGTGGCAGGTCTTCCAACTCGTAGAACAGAGATCCTTTCAAGTCCCCACTGCCAATCCTGACAGTCACTGAAATGGGACTCTGAACTAAAGGAATGATGGGAGAGGGAGGTGATGTACAGACGAAGGAATGGGGTTCTCAAACTGCCACACACTAAACAGAAATGGGCCACGACTGCATGCCAAACACCAGCCAGCTAACTGTCACCAACCTGAGCCTTGCCCTCGCCTGGCAGAGCAAGGCTGCTCTAGGTGGCAGGCTCTATCTCTGCCAGGAGGGAGCATAGAGGGAGAAGCAGAGGATGACAACCAATCATTGTGCAGGAAGGAGAGAAAGGGTCCCAGTGCAGGTGGTTCTTCTCACCAGAGAGCCCAAGGAGTTGTAAAGTTCTTTCTCCCCTGTGGCATATGGCAAGGAGGATTGCTCCTGGGATAGGAAGAGGAAAGGAAAGCCAGAAAGACTCAGGCTAAGAGGTTAAGAGCACTCAGAGACTAAGGCTGCAACCCCTTGATTCACATCCTATACCACTCCCCATTTGTGAGATCTTTGGCAAGTTACCGCCCTTTCTTGTCCTCAGTTTCCACATCCATTAAAAAAGTATATGGGGAGGACGAGAAGAGAGAGGGGAGAGTTGTCTAAATATCCTAAGATCCAAGCCTGTCAATGTGACAGCCAGCTGAGGAGGTGCAGAATAAGGCTGAGGCGTGTTCAGCTGAGGGGCTGAGGAGCTTCAACAGGCAGTGGAGGAAATGTGAGGAAAAAAAGAGAACTGGCACAGTGAACCCGTAGACAGCTGAGGATGCAGGGAGGGGGTGGAAGAGTGGTTACAGAATAGTAAGAAAAAAAAGGAGAATGGTCCTGAAGGAGAATGACAGAGAAGACCAAAGGCACAACTAACCGACTTCTAGACTGAACCCTAGGCTAGCCCATCTGTGTTATAGAGATTGCAGATCTGCCACCTCTATATCCTCCCATGCCTCACTCCTGCAGGCCACTCTGGGAAGGGCTGGTCAACTAACTGGGCAATAAAATTCCAGGATTATGTATACAGGCTCTGTAAAAGGAGCCAGATGCAGAAGAACACATACTATGTTCCGTCTATATAAAATTCAAAGAAAGGGAAAACTAATCTACACAACTATAAAGTAGGAAAAGGATCACCTTTTGTGGGGAAAGGTAGTAATTAGAAGGGGGTATGTGACGGTTAATTTTATGTGTCAATCTGGCTGAGCCACAGTGCCGATATAGTCAAACATTATTCTGGATGTTTCTATGAAAGTATGTCTCTTTTGAGGGGGATGTGAAATTATTCAAATTGGTAGACTAAGTAAAGCAGCAGATTACCCTCCATAGTGTGAGTGGGTCTCATCCAATAATTTGAAGGCCTTAATAAAATAAAGACTGACCTCCCTGAAGAAGAGGAACTTTGCCAACAGGTTGCTTTTGGACTCAAGCTACAACTCTTCCATGGGTCTCCAACCTGCCGGCCTAACCTGGAGATTTTGGACTTACCCAGGCTTCCACAATCACATAAGCCAATTCTTATAAAAGTCCCAGTCAGTATCTATCTGTCTCCTCTCTCAATCTCAATTTCTTTATGGATGGATGGATAAATGGATGGATGGATGTAGATAGACTGATCTTAGATGCGGTGTTCTGATATCTTTTAATTCTTTTTTTCCCCTTTATGTATTTCAGTTTGGATAATTTCTATTGACCTATGTACAGGGTCACTGATTCCTTAGTTCTGTTTAGTCTGATGAGCCTGCTGACCTTTGATATCATGTGTTTTGTTTTTAATTTCTAGAATTTCCACTTGAATCTATTTTTAGTTTGCATCTCTTCTAAAATTCATTTGTTCATCAATGTTATCTACCTTTAACATATTAAGCACGACTATTTTAAAGCCCCTGTCCTATAATTCCAACAGCTGAGTCATCCTTTGGTCTGGTTCTCTTGATTGTCTTCTCTCTTGATAATAGGTTGTTTTTCTCCCCTCTCTCGCTTGATTTTTGTACTTTGTAATTTTTTACTGAATGCTGGACATTATTACAGAAGAACAAAGACTAAAGTAAATCATCTTTATGCTGGGTAATGGGCATACTCTTCTGTCATGCTGTTAGTATGTGTTAGGCTATTGGTTAGGAGTTGAGGCTGGGTTTAGGTTTTCTTGTTAATGTTCGCACACCACAGGCTGAAAATTTCTCAGGCAGTGAGTTTTATCTTGTGCTAAGAGTAGAGCCTGAGCTGCATAGTTTTTTTCTCAGTGTTCCTACTCTTCCTTCAGCTTTAAACTATTCCTTAATGCCTGGTCACAGAGTGGTGTCTTTCTCCATGCTCTTGTCCCTCCTCCACAGGTAAACTGAAATTACATTTATTTGGTACTAGGCTTGTAGTAGGAATAGGTAGACGGTTGTAGGTTCTCTATAGTCCTTGTCCCGCCTCAGTCTTAAGCAGGCCCTGTGAGCATGAATTTCCCTTCTCTCCATGGCAGCCAAACTCTACCTCTTATCTGTGGCAATTCTTGGGCAGGAGAAAGTTTCCTATACCTCCTCCAGCAATAGTAGACCTTTGTAGCATCTGCTTGTTGGTGTTGAGCCCACTTTTGGGCTTATTTTCTTAAGTAGCTGTGGGAATCCATGCTTCAGTGCAGCCATTCTCTTGCATGGTTCAAAATGTACTTCATTGAATTTAGCAGATTTATTTTTTTCCTTTTCCTTTATGCAGGCTGCTCACACGTCAGCCACCTACTCTTCTCTGCCTGCTGACAGATGTGTAGGTGAGAAGAGTCTCACAGCCACTGTTCTTGAAAGCAGCCCCCAGACCCACTTCCAGGGCCAGAGACATATACAGGAAATCAGCTGCTTCTGGGTCAGTACAGAGCTGGTTTTTCACAATGGCACATGAAACTACTAGAAAGTAGAAAAACATGCATGTGGCTGCCAGAAGTCTGTGCTTGGGAAATAGGTGTGAAGGCTTTGGAAGTCCGAAGACCTGGATTCAATTTTGATAGTTACTTGCTCTGTGAACTTGTAGGAGTCACTTCCCCTCAATTTTTCTCATAGGTAAAATAGGGGTATTAGTTTAAACTAAGTGGTCTTTAAGGTCCTCTTCAGTGCTATAATTCTCTAATCCTAATATCAGATTCCTCCTGTAATATTCCAAAGAGAGAACTCTGTAGCTAAGTACCATACATTTCTGCAAGCTAATAGTTAGCTTCCCATGTTGTATGGTTTGAGGCCCTAGTCATCACTTTTTGTCCATATATAAACCCCACTGACAGTTAACTCATCCTCACGGCACTTTCCTTTGAGACTAAATCGATTACTTCATCTTCCCAGATATTCTCTGAGAATGCATGCATTTCGACACGAGAAGGCCCTCAGTGAAGCGAAAGGAATACAGGTTAAGGCAATGATGTGATGACCAATAAAAGGTGGTTATAGAGATTAAATGAGAGTGTAATGTAAAAAACAAGTTAGAATCATTTAAAGTGCTAAACAAATATTTAATATTGTTATTCTATTGTCAGCTAATTATTAGTTAATAACATTTGATAGTACCTACCATTGATTTATTACATACCTGCTCTGTGCCAGGTATTCTGCTAAATGTAGATAAGCTCCTTTAATCTCCTAACACCACCAAGATGTGACTACCACTTTTAGCCCCATTTTACTGATGAAATTCCTACATTTTCATGCAATAAATAAGTAATCTGAAAAAAATGTACAAATTAGTTAAATACTACACCTTTATTGCCTTTAATTGATTTCATCACCACTCCCAAAAAAGACTATGGAATAAAGACTGTCCCACAGTTCCCCTAATTCTCACAAGGTACCCATGACACAGATGGCGCTGTAGTTCAGGATATGCTCAAGTAATCAGAGTAAGTTTTGTAGGGAAATGAGACCTGAACTGGTCTAGAATAATACATAAAATTTAGATAGACATCAAGTTATAATCTTGTACAGCTGAAAATTATGTTATTAACCAAAGTTACCCCAAAAAGTTTAAATTTTTTTAAATTTTTGCTAGCAAAAAGGAAAAGGGGCATTCTAACAAGGTCCACTCTGTAGACAATGGTATACAACTAGGATTAAAATATTATAAGCAAAGAATAAGTGTTGGGGAATAAAACAAAAGTAAAGGAAAAAAATGAGAGTTAAGATAGATGTTTATCTTTAATTTCACTTTAAATCAAGTGGCTTCCAAGCCAATGAACAAATGTTTTTAAAAGTAAAAAAACAACAACAAAAAACTGGTTTAATTAAAAAAAGACAAATGACAATCATATATTCCTAGCCTTAAAAATAAAAATCAACTTACCCCTTGGAATCAAACAGGCTTCTGAAATCATATAAATTACCTTCCCACGGCATGTTTCCGCAGACAGACTCACTGAAAAACACACACATACACACACACACACACAGAAGAACCTCTGGAGTGATAAGACTACCCACTCACATAGACTCCTCTTAAATATTGAACAACATCCTGAATCAGAGAGAGGGGTATCATATTGTTGCTTGAAAGAACCAACAGCCTATGGTTCCTTCTGCCCCAGTGGGCATATTTTGTTTCATATGAGCCATCTATGAATTAATTCCTAAAGGATCAGACTTCCCAGAAATACAAAAAGGAAAAGTAATCAAGTCTGGAGGGAGAGGGGGGAAAAAAGATCAGAAGATAGAGGACAAAAATGGAATATCACATTTATTTGACGGGCAAAGAAGAACATAATGGTCTGCTAAAGAATGAAATTTAGATATAGTTAAGAAGTGAGCTTCCTAAATGCCACCCATTAACTCATTTAATCCTCACAACATTAAAAAATAGGTATGTTATGCCCTGGCTGGTGTGGCTCAATTGGTTGGGTGTCATCCCATGCACTGAAAGGTTGCTGGGGGGGAGGGGGTTGTTTTTATTTTTATATTTTTATTGATTTCAGAGAGAGGTAGGGAGAGAGAGAGAGATAGGAACATCAATAATGAGAGAGTCATTGATTGGCTACCTCCTGCTAGCCCTCTGCTGGGGATAGAGCCAGAAACCTGGGCATGTGCCCTGACTGGGAATCAAACCCAGACCTCCTGGATCATAGGTGATGCTAAACCACTGAGCCTTGAGCCATGCCAGCTGGGCAGGTTGCTGATTTGATTCCCAGTCAGGGCACATGCCCAGGTTGTAGGCTCGATCCCTGGTAGGCAGCAGGAGGCAGTCGACTGATGTTTCACTCTCATTGATGTTTCTCTCTCTCCCTCTCTCCTTTTCCCTTCCTCTCTCTCTAAAAATAAATTTTAAAATCTTTTCTAAAAAGTCCAGCTGGCGTTGCTCAGTGGTTGAGTATCGACTCATGAATCAGGAGGTCACAGTTCAATTCCCGGTCAGGGCACATGCCTGGGTTTCGGGCTTAATCCCCAGTAGCAGCGACAAGGAGGCAGCTGATCTATGATTCTCTCTCATCATTGGTATTTCCATCTCTCCCTTCCTCTCTCTGAAATCAATAAAAACATATTAAAAAATATTTTTTAAAAATAGGTATGTTGTTCCCATTTTACAGATATGCAAATGGAGGCCAGGAGCAATTAAGTAATTTACCCAAGGTTAGGACTGGAACTCCAAAGCTTGATCTTTTCTCCACACCTTGCTGGAGACCTCATGTTCTTCAAATAAATCCCCCACCAGCTCAACCCTAAAACCAGGTATTTACCCATTAGTGACTTATTCTTTTGAGGTAAAGGACTGTGTTCTGCTAAAAGGTCAAAGTCCTTGTAAGGACAACAAATTAAATCTACCCAAAGAACTCCCTTCAGAGGAACATCCAAGGCTGACATATTTTGATTGGGGTAGAAAGGGAAGAGACAGGACACTGCCCAGGTAAAACACACTTGTAGAAGCAGTAATAATTCTGGTGGCCATAAAAAACCAGGCACTACTGAGGGAGGGAAGGATAGAGAGGATGAGCAGGGAGTGTTGAAAGGAAGAAAGAACCAAGGAAAACCCAGAGAGAAAATACAATAAATGTGTGGTGACGATCAGAAAAACAAAGGGAGTCTTGGGTCTGGTGGTAGCCACAGAATGAGAATGGCTTGCTATTCCTGAAATAACAAGCTGGTGGACTGTAGTCTTAGAAAGATATGTATTTGACCCCACCCATTCCCTGTTCTTGAGAACATAACATGTTAGAAACACCTTATGTAATAATGGTCCCTACTGCTCTGTGAATCAAAGATGCAGGTTGTTCTTCAATAAAAGAGGAGGTAGAGGACCCAATGTGACTATAATCTTAGACCTCATAACCCAAAACCACGAGAACAATCAAGTTCCCAGGACAAAAAGATCAACAGCCAGTAAGTACCCAGAAGCATAGCTAAAGACAGGAAAATGTAGTCAGAAGAATCACAGCACTCAAAACCTCTCCAATTCTAGTCCATATTGAGGAATTTTAATTCCCCAAAACTGTTACCTCCCTTAAATATAAAACCATGTTTCTCCCTTCTTCTTACCCAAAGTACACACAAGAGGGGTGAGCAAACCTCACCTCTGGGGAAAATCCCATTCCCTAGATCACTTTGTAGCAATGCTCAGGGAATCCTGATCTCAGGATTGGGGCCAGAAATCCACAGAAGTGCTCACTTGGGCAACTCAGCTCCTTAATCTAGTGTGTGGAAAACTAGTCAGGCCCTCAAATTAAAAGCAGTTGGCTTCCCTGGCCAGTGTTGCTCAGTGGTTAGAGCGCTGGTCCTAGGACTGAAGGGTCACGGATCTGAGTCCCAGTCAAGGGCGTGTACCTGAGTTGCAGGTTCAATCCCCTGCCCCAGTCACAGTGCATGCAGCAGGCAACCAATCGATGTGTCTCTCACATCAATGTTTCTCTTACTTTCTTTCTCTTTCCCCCTCCCTCCCTTCCTTCCACTCCATCTAAAAGTAATGGAAAAATATCCTCGAAAGAGGATTAAAAAAAAAAAATAGCAGCCCGGCAGGTGTGGCTCAGTGGTTGAGTGTTGACCTAGGATCCAGGAGATCGGGGTTCGATTCCTGGTCAGGGCACATGCCCAGGTTGCGGGCTCGATCCCCAGTCGGGGGCGTGCAGGAGGCAGCCGATTAATAACTCTCTCTTCACTGATGTTTCTCTCTCTCTCTCCCTCTCCCTTCCTCTCTCTGAAATCAATAAAGACATTAAAAAATAAAAATTAAAAAAAGATAGCAGTTGACTTGGTTGGGTCAAAACCTACCTAGTAGAAGTAACATCACGAACCAGAGAAAACAAAATATAATTAAAACCAAAACTGATAGTGCTTGCTTCTGTCTTCTGAAAGACTAAGTGTTTGTACTAACCAACCCCCTCATAGCAGATGCTACCAGAGGACCAGAAGGCTTGCACATAGTTAAGAAGGGCTTGCTCCTTAGCCTTGGCATAGACAGAAGCAGGCCTGAGCAGCAGCACATAGAGTTAGAGCTGGAGAGCTAAATTATGTTGCAGAATAAAATGGGAGAAGCTTGTTTTAGAAGTAGCTCTGAGGTAGTGAGATAGGAAGAAAAGGATGCACCATGGCCAAGTGGCAAAGGTCATTTAAGACTGAAAATACCTAATACTAGATTATAAGTTGTCTTTATTGCTATAATAATTCTCCCCACCCAGACCTTCAATCCAATCTGCCATGCACACAAATAGCTTTGTGTATATTTTGTTCTTACTGTTGTTTGGTGGAAACTAGGGAAAGGGGGTAAAACTCAAGCTGGTTCAACACACAGCAAAAAGAAGAGAAAAACCACAGAAAGGGAAACGTGAATCCCACAGAAGCAGAAGTAGCCATGAGAATGTAAACCTCTAAAACTGCTCCAAACTAGAGAATGACAAGGGATAGGGAACTTGAGCAGACATCTGGCTTACACCCATTTATGCCTACAGCTGTGGAAATGCAATGCAGATTATAGAACATCCACTGTGTGACGCACTATCTATGCCGGCGGCTAGGAAGGTGCAGACGAGGAAGACAAGGTCCCTACCCTCACCAGGCAATCTCAGTTTGTGTGCAACAGACAGGGAGACAGGGAGATAGAGATGAAAGAGAGAAACAAGTACAGCAATAACTGCAGGGTCAGGTAGATAATAATGCTGAAAGTGAGGTTGGCACAGTGGGCTATGGGAACAGAAAAAAGACCCTAATTCCATCTAAGATGAGGAAGGAAAAGTGAAAGTCAGAATATGTAACACCCAAGTTTAGACCTGAAGGATATCAGTTTTTGCAGCAGAGAGAAAAGCACCCAGGCTTGGACATCAGCATGAACAAAAAGGTACTGAAAGTTACAAGCAGTTCCAAGTGGCCAGAAAGTAGATACATCCAGAATAGAGCCCAGTTGAGGCTGGAGGGTAAGTTGGGCTACACCATGAAGGACGCAGTACATCATACCAAGAAATTAGGTTTTGATGAGATGTTGGTCAGAGTACAAACTTGCAGTTAGAACATAAATAGGTAGGTTCTGGAGATCTAATGCACAGCACAGTGATTACAGTCAACAATACTGAATTATATACTTCAAAGTTGCTATGAGACTAGATCTTAAATGTTTTCACCCAAAAGAGAAATTATAATTATATGACATGATACGAGGCATTAGCTAATACTATGGTGGTAATCATACTGCAATACATAAATGTGTCAAGTCAACATTGTACACCTTAAATTCACGCAATTTTTATATCAATTACATCTCAATAAAAAATAAATTAGCCCTGGCTGGCGTGGTCCAGTGCTTAGAGCGTCAGCCCACACACTGAAGGGTTGCGGGTCCGATTCCCGGTCAAGGGCACAAACATGGGTTGCAGGTTCAATCCCCAGCCCTGGTTAGATAGAGCACATGCAGGAGGCAACCAATGAATGTTTCTCTCTGTCTCTCTCACTCCCTCTCTCCTCTGTCTCCCCACCCCCTCTTCCATCTCTCTGAAAAGCAATGGAAAAAATATCCTTGGGTGAGGATTAATTAAAAAAAATTTTTTTTAATTAAAATCTTAAGTAAAAAAAAAAAAGATGGTCATAGCACACCAGCCTAAAATGCCTCAGGATGGTCAGCAGCCTGACATCTTAGCTTCTAAAAATATCATAAGATATTTGTTTTAATATAGGGGTGGGCAAAAGTAGGTTTACAATTGTTCATATGGAAAACAATACAATGATAAATAAATAATACAAGGATAAACTCTTGTGTTTCACATATAACTGTAAACTTACTTTTGCCCAGCCCTGTATTTAAACATCTAAAATACATTGAAGATATCACAATTTGACTAGGATGCAATTTAAGCAGGCAGTTTTGGGGTCAAATCACCCATCACGTGCTTGTGCAAGGTAGATATTTGGGTAAGTGAGAAAATTCTTATTTGAAGCCTTCATAGAAATGGAGTCAAGAGGTGCACAACTCAGGAGAGACTGGCTTCCTTGAGACAAAGAGTGTATAGAAATCTGAAGTCTAAAAACTACTGAGCTCAGCTTTCCAGATCCTTGGAAGCACACTGAGGACTTCTCTTTTAGATAGTTAACCTCTCATTGCCTATTACCTGGTCCATGGAAATAACCCTGAACTTGAAGTCAAGAGGTCTGGAACCCTCCATCAACTCTGCTGGTACCTGGTCATCTAACCTTGAACATCCCTCATCTGCATTAAATGGAAGCACACTGCTTCCCAAATTGTCATTTTTATACTCAATATGTTCCTGTTAATTTTTATATTTTTTCATATCATGCTATTTTACTAATGGATTTTTTTGTAAATATATGATAGATTGTACATTAAAAAAAACCATGGAGTTAAGGTCTGCTATAGTCATTAAGTCTTCCATGTTATATACCTATTAAGCCTATATCCTAGCTGCAAAAATATACATAGGGCCACTTGCACATAATTCATACCATACCTAATGATAACCTCATAAACTATTTTTCCCACCATTAAAGCACACATTTAACTTTGAAAGGCACTGCCAGAATGCCTTTGAAAAAAATCCCACTGCAGATGAAGTCTCATCAGTTGCTGTTTTCCTACTGCATACTTTATGAATTGCCTCATCATAATTAAGTCCAGTCACTGGAATTAATTACTCCAGATGATTCAGAAATTGGTCTTCTCGATTCTTCTGAAATTTGTTGAGATCATTCCACAAAATCAGGGGAAGGTGTATGAATAAAGCAAAAACTGTCTTTGAAATACTGGGAAAATAAATAAAAATGGAAGCCCACTCTTGGTCCTCTATCACAGGGACTGTTATGAGCACCTGGAAAGAGAATGGGTGAGAATGTGTTCTAAAACAGATAAACAGGTAAACACACTGAAGATATACTTTCCTTTAAAAAAAAAAAGCCTTTCTTATAACTCATTCTTGGTTAGAAAAGAATGTGATTGTGGATGACACCTCACATTAACTGTGAGTTCTCAAAGAGCATTAAGGAATATACCAGTGATGAAGATTACAAACAAAATCTACCAAGATAATACTCCATTGCATATTAAATGAGTTTATTAAACATGAACTGTGGAGGAAAAACAAGAAAACTGCAAAACCAGAATTATTAAGTGTCTGTTGGACGTTGGTCACTTTGGGTCAAAATTCTACAGGCTCTGCATGGCATTCAAAAGGGATGCGTGGTCTTGTAGCAGCAGATAAAAAGATTTGTCCACCAAGCTCTTCCTCTTCACTTCTCCCCACCCACTTCCTTTTCTTCCAAAGGAGAAGGGCTCTCATTTATATACTGGTTTGCCACATCCTGCCTCTGAAGCTATTTCCTAGGAGTTGCTTGGGCTATTCTCAGGAGCTTTAACACTTTCATGCCCCTAGACCAGCGATTTTTAACCGGTGTGCCACAAGAATTTTAAAAACATGCAATATCTGACTACTTAGTCAGGGGCACTGACCTCTTTTCCCTTAGACTGTCAAATAAAAAAATGACAAGACCCAACACAATAGCCATCTGGTGTGAATGCCCTGTCTTGAAACATAAATATATAGATCATATAACAGAAATGCATCTTATTGGTCATGTTGCATAATAAGGTTGCATCTGATTGGTTAATTCCTGGTTCCAGAAATCCTTATATACAAGTATAGGCACATAATTTTTTAAAAAGTCACTTTGAAGCAAAAAGGATTTTTTTTTTTTTTTTTTTGGTAAACCACTCAAAATTGCACCTATTTTTTTCTTTGTCAGATTGGTAAAAAATATATTTTTTTGGTGTGCTACAGAATTTCAGTAATTAATTTACATGTTCCATGAGATGAAAAAGGTTGAAAATCGCTGCCCTGGACCATTAGTATATTTATGACATCCCTACCCACCATACTTATACCATCTAGTAACTAGGCTTTCTCTATTTGACCAGATAATACTTCCAACTTCCTTCATGCCAAGCACTGAATTAAGTATTTACCTACAACAGAATCAGGTAGAAGTCACATCTCTTGGTACTATCTGGAAGTCCAACTAGCCCAGCTTTTGCTTAATCAGTAAAAAAAAAAAAAAAAAAATTTATATATATATATATATATATATAGAGAGAGAGAGAGAGAGAGAGAGAGAGAGAGAGAGAGAAATGATTCAAGACGAGTTATCAAGGAAATCAATGCACGATATTGTATATGATATCAGTGAAAATCCAATACAGGCATACCTTGTTTTATTGCACCTCACTTTACTGCACTTCACAGATGTTGCTTTTTTTACAAATTGAAGGCAAGACCCCCCCACCAGCAAAAAAGATTATGACTCCCTTTATTGCAATACTTACTTTATTGTGGTTGAATAGAACCAAACCCACTACATCTCTGAGGTATGCTGGTAGAACAAATCTGTCCCACATGAGCTCTGTAAACTAACACCAGCATTCATTCATTCCACAATTACAAACAACCATGCAAGGCATAGACTAGAGATAGGGCATTAAAGACTGAATTCTTGATCTCCAGAAGATCTCCAGGGTAGGTGGTGAAACACAACAGATATGTATGACGATCACCATACACATACACTCACAAGTGGTTTGTCTCCTGAGTAGTTCATGGACAGTTCCACTGGAGTTTTTCCAAGGAAGACCACACAAAGTTTCATGATCAAGATAGTATCTGACTTTAACCTTAAAGGAGAGGTACACTCCCAAACTGGCAACAAACTTGAAGGAGAAACCCCAAATGAAATGTAAATAGTCACGGGTAACATTTTATTGAGTGCTTGCAGTGAGTGATTTAGGTGTTATGTCGAAGACCTTTAAACCTTAAAACAACCCTACAAGTTAGGTATTATCACCCTCATATTTACTAATGAGGAAGCTAGGTATGAGAGACGTTTAGTAATGAGCCAGATTGACACAGCTTGTTTAGAGGTTAAGCCAGGACTCCAACCTCAGCTGTTTGCCTCCATGGACCCCTCCTGTAACACTGAGAGCCAGAAGAGAGTTTTTATATGTGGGGAGCTGGTCATAATACTAGAAGAGGAGCAGGGCATAATTAGCTACTCTTTTCCCCTTTAAGAAATTTGAGATCTTTGTATTCAAGAAAGAAAAGGAAGATTTTTTTTAAATCAAGAAATCAGTAAACACTGACCATTTTACTATCTGTGAAATCCTGTACAAAGAATTATCATCTGCTCTGTTACAACTGGACTTCCTGCTACAGACACCACCCCAGTGCAAGTTAATCGGGCCCCTCTGGCTGGTCAGGCATGTGTGTTCCTCCCAAAAGTTCCCACCTGAAAAAAGAGTGCACCCACTCCCAATAGCAGAGGACCAGAGAACAGTCCATGGCACACCAGTTGCTGAGCTCCCAAGTCTCCCCAAGTCCATTAGAGAATGCAGAACACTGAAGCTTCTATGGCAAATGAGAAGTATTATTTTTTTCAAGCTTCAAACTTGGGCCTATTGTTACATTTTAATAATCTACAGCAGTCTGGAGACATGCCTTATTTGAAACATCAAAATATGTTGTTTTTTTATAACCAAAGGTATACGCTGTTAATTTTTTTTCTTAACAATACTTTTTCTCTCCCTCTACATATACTTATTAGCCTTCCCTCTTTTTCTTTTTTCCCCCTAAAATTTAAATCCTATAAGTCAAATCCACACAGGGTTACCCTTAGGCTGCAGCTGACTGTACAGAAACATGTCAAGACTTTAATGGCCCTTATCAAAGATATATCAAAGACAGGCTGTGAGGGTTAGCAGAAAATCAATTCACTCTGTGCTCGTGGCAACGAGCAACTGAATAAAACAAACAAAAAAAGAACAACTGGTCACCTTTATTCATTTTAAACTGAACACATATATTCTCCCTTTTTTGTAAGACAGATCAAAGGGCAGGCAATAGGGCAGGGCAGAAAACAGGAGCCTAGAGAAAAGTCAGGGGCCCTGCACCTCAATCCAGCCTTCACTATCCACTTAACACTGAGGAAACTGCCTAGCCTCTCTGGGTCTTAATCTCTTTGTGATACTTCCAGCAGGTTGAACTATCAAGTTCTTTTCCATCCCTAGCATATAAGGATAGACAGGCAGTTATATTCAGGGGAGAAGGAATGAAAGGTGTTGGTGGTGAAAATGATGATTAACATAATGTAATGCTATCCTGGGTCCAGAAATAGCCTGGCTTAGTGCTACATTCACCTATCAGCCTAGATTTATTGGGAAGGGGGGGTATAGGAGGACTGGTGGGTGAGAATCACAGCCACCTACAGTGAAATTAAACTCTGTTCCCAAATGAGTTCTGCTGAAGTGTGATTTATCCAGAGTGTTAAACAACTACCAGCAGCATGAAACTGTGTTACTGAAATTGTGTTACTGCACAAGCTTAACTTTTCTCTAAATGTGATTTGCAGAGAGGATGCAGAGCTGAGAATCCCATCTCTGGCCATCTGTCCTATCCGAGTCCCTGGAGAGGCGTGGGGGGAAAGTGTGAAAAGCCACAGGTGCCATGTATACTCAGCCACCGATGTCACACATCCATCAAGGAGCCCAGCATTTGCTGAGGATAAGTAATCAGCTCATCATTCAGAAGAGGCTCGTTGACCCATCCAGCCCCAAACAATCCCCTGAGCCTTCTTCTGTGCCAGGCATGTGGCTGAGGGAATACCATAGAATGTCACTGCCAGCTTCCCCTCTGGGCTAGTAAGGGACTGTTGACTGAAAAGGCAGTACAGAGGTCTACAGGCACTCTCAGATGCCTGTAGGACTTGCACAAAACCCTTAACCAGAATCAGATTCCTATCTACAGAGTAGAGATAACACACATCCCACATGTCTCATGTAGTTGAATTAGGAAATAAATGGATGTAAAAACAACAAACTGTATACAGAGCCTTGCAGAACAAATGCTATTATTACCACCAACACTGTGACCCTCTTGTGCCAAGATACTATAAACTGAAAATAATCAACCATCAATAAAGTCAAAGCCTTCATAGGTATTAGCAGAGTCTTGATCTTGGAAGCAGAGCGTGTTCTGCCCTCTGCCTTTACTGCCATCTCAAGGCTTGGTTAGTCATTCAACAAAATTTTACCAAACCAGATGCCAGGGAATATTCTATGCACCAGAGATAATGATAAATAAGACCCAGTCCCATGCCCTAGCCTGTCTGGCTCAGTGGTTAAGAGTGTTGGCCTTCGGACTGAAGGGTCCCAGGTTTGATTCCAGCCAAGGGCACATACTTCGGTTGCAGGCTCTGCCCCAGTCAGGGTGAGAGAGGGAGGCAACCAATCGATATTTCTCCCTCTCTCTTCCCCCCTTCCACTCTCTCTAAAAAAGCAATGGAAAAAAAATCCTCAGGTGAAGATTAAAAAAAAAAAAAAAAGACCCAGCCCCAGACTTTCCCAAGTCCAGTCCAACTAGACAGAGTCACACAAACAACTTAGGTGTGGTGAGATATGTACAGAATCCTCTTAAAGGCGGAGCAGATGACCACAGCCTGGAATGGGGTGCGGGAGAGGTCCGTGAGGGATTTACAGAAGTGGTGACCTACAAATTGAGTTCTGACCTAAAATTAGGATTTCAACATGCACTGAGTGTGGAGAAAGGAATCCCAGAAGAAGACACAGTTTGAGTAGAAGGCCAGAGCCCACTGGGAAATATGTGTGAATGAACCATGGATAAGCTCAACCCAAGATCTACCTAGAACCAACATCTGGCTAGAGCCACAGGAAGGGAGTGTTACCTTCCCTTTATGACAGTAATACACCTCCCTATTCCTTCCTTGATAAACACACACAGAGTGCCCAGGAAATCCTCCTTAAACTCTTGAAGAAGAAAGTTGAGCTTCCTGAGTGGTGCTTGTCAGGCAGATGGCAGTCCTAGAGAAGCTGGGAGGAGTCTATATTGGGATGTACTATGTGACAACTGTTTCCTAGGCACCTTTTGCAGTCTCCTGTTCACTGAAAATAATTCTTTTGCTTCCTGCACAACCCAAAAAATTGCAAGTATGCCTGGCATTGTCTCCATTCTAAGTCTCTGCAGATAAGGAACAGGTGAAGAGCCCCATCACTGGAAGTTCTTTGGGAAGTGAGAATTTTCTCTCCTTCTCACCTGATAGAGAATAAAGAACCCTGGGTTGGGAATCTGGTCCTAGTCCTTACCATTAGTCCTGTTCACCATAAAAAGGAGTTCACACAGTGTCTATGAATCCTTTCTGCTGGGAAGGTGTTTTATGCCCATTTTATTAATGTGGAAATAGACTCAAGGACCTGGAAGAACTAGCAAGAGATCACTCAGATTGTAAGAGAAAGGGTCAGGAATCAAACCCAAGTCTGCTGGCTTCAAAGCCCTTCTGCTGTGCAACAGTGTCTCCAGGCTATGCTTTCTCAAAAGTCACACTCACAATTCAAAATAGAACCTGTTGTGTGATAAAGCCAATTTCTCTTAGCCCTTCTTTGTAGCCCTGGGTTCTTTTATCTGCCAAAAAATGGGATAGCAACAAAGATCTCCAAGATCCCTTTCAACAATAAAATTTAATCTACTTAATATCTTAGAGCTTGAATGTGTGCTCAGTGGTGACCTATACAGTCATGTGGAGTTCATTATACAAACCCTGAAAGGTAGCAAGGCATTGCCATTACCCCCACTCTGCAGAGAAGCAGCAGGCACAGAGTGGTCATGTGGTGAGTTAACAGCTGCACCAGGGAAGGAGCTCAAATCACACACTTTTCCTCTACACAAAGCACTGTTATTCAAAAGCACTGCAGCCTGGAAATTCTGAAGCCTGCAGACTTTCAGACACCCCTGGAAGAGAGGATAGTCTCTGGATTCAAAGGAAACACTTGGGGAGACAGAAATATTCATTCAAAATCTGATCAGGAAGCTGGGCTCTTCACTGCACTGCTAGCATCCAAAAACAAGTAACACTCTGAGAGGTGAACAGTATGTCCTCCTCAGGTCATCCTGCGTTTGGGCCTGTTCACTCCAAAACTCTCATAGCCTATTCCCAACTTTCTAGAAATCAGACCCTACTCTACAAACAATACTATATATGGAGTCATCTGAGTGCTCTGCCTGCCCCACCACTACACAATCTCAGTCCATTAGACAGACCAGACACATGTCAGAGCTCCTTAAGATCCCTTCCAGCTGTCCCCACCATATTTGAAGTCCTCTCCACCCCTGCCTTTGTGCTTGCAGGGAACACAGGCACTTTCCTGGATACCCTGCCATCGTTCTAATTTCTCTGTTTTTAATCTCTCTGAGCATATTCACACATGTGACTTTAACATTTCTTTAGGAAAAAACCCAAAACTTTAATTTCTCAGTTTCTGAAAGACAACTTTCTAAACCATGAGTCTATTATACTGAAATCAAACATCACATTTAGGCTTCCTAAAAATATTACCCCAGCACAATGCCTCCTTTTTGTTCCCACATGCCCATCTCCCAAACACACACACATACTTTAAACTGTCATTTAGATACTACAGTGTATAATTTAAATCTCTTTAATAGCACCTACTAAAAGGACATTTGCACATGATTCTTCACTTTACCTCAAAGCTATGATCAAAACTGCAGCTTTTACTGAATTTCAGGACTAAATAGGTAAATACATGGATGGCAAATACTGATAAAACTCAGACAAGATTTTAAAATGCATTCAATTCACCCATAATATTGGCATCTTTTTCAATTTTCAGCAAAAGTCCTTTTTGTCCATCTCTTAGCCCAGTGCCTGATATATATTAGGTATGTACTAAATATCAGCTTAATCAATGTTAATACGTCTTTATCTTCGTAACACACAAGTTAGAAATCTATTGTAATTTTAGTAATAATCTAAATATATTTGACCTCAACACAAATGCCATTCGAGTCAACAGCAAATAACAAGCAGCTGCTTGCATTCAAAGTATACATACCTCTGTCATTTGACCTGTTTTGAAGTTGTCTTCTTGTTTAGAAGACAAATGGTTAGCAGCTGCAAGTTCAATTACAAAATGCATGGTAGGGAGGCAGAGAAAGAACCAGAGGAATCAAAGTGCTATTTCATATATTAAGCGTGCAATTTCTTTCTAAACAACATCTTTCATTTCCCCAGGGAAAGCCAATCCAGATATGCCCTTTGAACTTAGGAAAACACAGGGCTGTACTTTGGGAAGAACCTAGTTTGAAGGCCAGGCAAAGCTGGGAGAATAGGGGAGTCACTCCTTTTGCATTATCTCCATTCTGTTCATTTTTCTTTGAGAGAGAGTGTGGAACAATGGATAAGAAACCAATCCAAAAGCCTGGATTAATTAGATGTATGACAATGAACAAGTTACTTCCTGCCTTTGTCTCTCATTTTCTCCTTCACAAAATAAAGAAGCAAAAATCAAATAAATTAATAAAAGGGTAAAATTATGTAACCTCTAGGCACTAATAGAATTTTCTGCAGTGATGGAAATGTTCTAATCTGTGCCCTCCAATACAGCAGCCATTAGCCACATGTGGCCACCGGGCCCCTGACGTATGCTAATGCAACTTAGGAACTGATTTTTAAACTTTAATTTTAATTAATTAATGGCTAGTGGCTACATTTTTGGAGAGAAAAGCTCTAAAAAGACCTCTAGCATTTTTTGCAATCTTTGGATGGTATATGGGAAAAGAATGGGTGTTGAAGTAGGACAGACCTGGGTTCTAAACTTAGTTCCACTGCTTACTAGTTGTATAACTTTGTACAAATACTTAACTTCCCTGAACTTCATTTTCCTCATTTGTACAATAGAATATTATAACCTTTCTTGCATAATTTTAGTGCAAATTCAAGATAATGGATGTAAACAGACCAGATAGACCCTAAATAGTAGTTATTTTTCCAGTTATGATGTCCTTCAGGGATAAAAATTTCATGTCTCCTGACTTCATTCTACTGTTCCCAAACTTCATTATTACCCTACAGATTAACAGCTGTGGTCCTACAGATCTAGCTCTTTTCTTCCAAGAAAGTAACTTGCTTAGAAATTATTCCAGGTCCTCAGCTATGGGCGAGCCTTTTGTAACCCAAGTCCTCTGTGCCTCCGGAACTGCTGATTTCCGCTTACCCGGTGTCTCCTCCACCTCACACCAGCATTTAGGAATTCACAAAACTCCTCCCTGTGATTGCCTTTCAAGCTGAAACTTTGTTCAATGCAACTAAAACACCTGTTGGTGGTTTCTGGTACTTTCCGCACTAACTCTCCCCTTGACTTCCCCTAATAAATATTTTATGGCTTCTTTAAAATTTAGAAATGCTTATGATTATCTTTTTCTTTTCATAATTGTTTTCTGTATACTCAGAAATAAAAATGCAGCAAACTACATTTATGTCTAACCCAGCATTAGTTTAGTTACCAGAATAAAACGAGGCAAAGGAGACTGTTTTAGAAGGAGTGTTCCAGTAAAATAATAAAAGTGTTAAAATCTCTATCTAAATTAATATAATGTGTTACGAGCCTGACCCAAACATTCCACTGGTCCATCCTTTGGTAAATGGAACCTTTCCATGGTTTAAATGACCAAGTTTATACAAGGGAATACAAATGACTGAGGTAAACAGAATAAATTTTCTATTATTAACAATTGTTGGAATGTTAAGCTGCTCTGGTTTCCCTACTGGAGAGGAGAGGGGACAGAGAAGAGGGCCAAGGGAGAGGTGTGCTGAAATATAGGCTGGTATTTTGGTAGGATTTCAATCTGGATTTGAGTAAGCCATTAGACAAAGGTTTACAATTAGTATGGAATTCATGGTAAACTCTGAGGCCCCCCTCAACAAGAACATTCTTGAAAGATCATTTATTGAAGGATGGTATGAAATCAAATACGATGAATAATTTTGACTCTGGACTCTCAAATATAATGAAGGTCTCATCTAATTTTTTAAAACTAACATGGATATAACTCAATAAAGAAGGAAACATAATCTGAATCCAGACAAATCTGTGAATAAAGCAATATGATTGGGTAATTAGTCATGTCTTCCTACAGCTCCCCAAATTTTAAGTTTTAACTTGAATCTAGAACCCAAGTGCATCATTCACTCAACTCAATTGTTCCACTTTGTCTAAAAAAGTAAACGTACTGAAGAGCATTCAAGATTCTGAACCTTTCCTGGTAATAGTTAAACTCAAAATAGGTCAACTCTAGAAAAGCATTCATTCCAAGGGGACTTTTGTCTGTGGTTATTTTGAAAACCACTGTTTTTAAAACTGACATTATGAAGCTTAAAAATAGGCCCTCCTACTAAGGATCCTGGACTAAAATACCCTTTCCTTCACCCATTTCCTTATTTCCCTTTTCCCTCAAACACCTAGGAGAGTGGTAATACAGAGTGGTATCTTCTCCAGAGCTTCAGATTATTACTTGAAAAGAGATTTTTAGCCCTGGCCAGTTTTGCTCAGTGGTTAGCGCACCGGCCCTCTGACAAAAGGGTTGTGGGTTCGATTCCCGACCCTGGTCAGGGAGAGTGCAGGAGGCAACCAATCAATGTGTCTCTCCTCCCCCTCTTTACTCCCTTCCACTCTCTCTAAAAATCAATGAACAAAATATTCTCAGGTGAGGATTAAAAGAAAACAGGTTTTAAAAAAATTTTTTAGGATATTGGATAAAGTTACCAAAATTCAGGGTTGGGTAAACTTGAAAATTCTTCAAACCAAGTAAGTGTCCCAAATGAAAACATGTAATATCTACACCATAAGAAAATGAGTGGGGATGAAAGCTTAACCACCTCTTTCCACTCCAGCTGTGTGAACTCCGAGCAAGTTCCTTTCCCTCTCTGGGAATGGTTTCCTCCTCTCACAAATGAAGGCACTGGGCTAGAGGATCTATAAGATTCCATCCAGTCCTAACAGGCTCTACTTCTCTAAAGCCAAGCAGCTGCTTCCTATTTTCATGGCTCCTTGGAAAGAGTAGAAAAGTCCCTGGGCCAGAAGGTTCTTGGGAAACTTCATTATACTTAATAGTGTCCCCCTGGGACACAAGAACTGCTATTGAGAGCAATGAAAGATGAGATGGCTATAAAATAAAAAAGGTGTTGAGAGGAAAAAACTGTGTTTGGCAGATGACACTAATAAATCTAGAAATGCGTACATATTCAATAAAAAAATGACTAGATATAGTAAGTAAAGTTAACAAAGCTGCGGGACGGGACATAAACAATTCATACAAATCAACCCATAGTTAAGATGGAAACACAAATTTTAAAAGGTTCAATCACAACAGCATCAAAATGTTAAGTATTTGAAATATTAACTCAGGACACAAGAGAATTATTCAGAAGAAACTATAACACCATCACAGGAAATATTAATAAATGCAAAGTATACCATGAAAAATTTTAAAGTTTTCTTTAACCTTACCAAATTAAAAATTTTTTTAAAAGACTATCAAAACTGTAAGGGTGACTTAAAAGGAAATTTTAGAACTACAACAAATTACCCTAAAGACCAAATAAAAGTAAACCTGAAAATGTAACAGATGGATAAATACATCATATTTAATAAACTCCAGTAAGATATTAGAACTCACTGTGGAGAAAAATTAACTTAGACCCATCCCTCACGCCAAACGCATTAATTCATTAATTCTACCTGGGACAAAAAGTTAACCATATAAGGTAGGGAAAAGACTGGAAGAAAATGAAGCCACATACTCCTGCTAGTTATGAAAAGATGACAGATGTCTAAATACTAAAGAAAAGTAAGCTACTCCATAAAAAAAGACATGTTTTTGCAGACAAAAAAATAAATATATATTTTTTAAGCAATACAACATAAAAGGCAATCACAACAGGGCAGTGTAGTAAACCATGTAATTTATAAAACTTTAAAATACAAAGCACACTGACCTATTGCTTCCAAAAGTCAGAAGACAAGCAATTGTGTATGGATTAATAAAAGACATGAAATAAGAAAAATATAAATAAAATACAAAGCATATAAAAACTATTCAGATATATTTTTAAAAATAGAGGGGAAGAAAAGTTTGCATATGACTTCAAAATGTCCAGCTAGCACCAAAAAAAGTCCCACCTACCTCTCCAGCTTCATCTCCTGCAACCTGCACTGATGCACCAGGCACACTAAACTACTTGTTGGCTCCTTCATGCATCCGAAGCTTTCCCACTTGTGTAAAGTAGCTCATCCTTCGTTCTCTTCCGGCGTCCCCCACCCCCATTCCCAGGGAAATCCTAGCCATCCTTCAAGACCCAGCTCAAATGTCATCTCCTCCATGAAGGTTCTACTAATCTCTTCCACTGGATGTGTCTTCCTCCCCTCAATGAGCTCCAACAGTACTTTCTTTGTACCTCTTCTTTCAGGGCACTTTTCTTATTCTGCAGCCATTTCTTTCTTTCTTGTGCGCCTGCAACCTCTTCCTCCTACATGAGATTTTAAGATCTTGGAGGCAAAGACAGCCTTACTCACCTACCCACAGCTTCCAGCATAGTGAATTACATTCAGTAAGCAGTCGACACATAGGAAACTGAATTAGTGAAATACAGAAAAATAATCCCATTTCAAAAATACAGCCTGGCTAACTATTAAAGTAAAGTAGACTGACCTTCAAAGAAGCCCTTGTACTGCCTACTAAACTATCAAAAATCACTAAACTTAAAAACACTTCCTCAATCTTGAGGAAACAGTTGAAATATACATTGTAAATTAGTTCTATCTTTTTTTGGAACATATTCTGTTAATATGTAACAACAGAGGTAACATGGTTCATTGCCTCTGATTCTGTGTATGAAGTAATCTAAAAGCAGAACAAAATAAATTGGTTCAGAACATTTACAGGAATATCAATAAACAATAAAAATCTGGAAGCCACTTAAATAATTAACAAAGTGTCATTTGTGAAACAAGAACCTATCAAATTCTATTTTTCAGACAAAAATAAACACAAGCATGAGGATTATGTCCCCATGTAAAAATGGGGGGGTTAGGGGGAAATCATCAACTAATCACAACTATCTAAATATGTATATAATAGAAAACCAAAAGTTAAACTGGAAAACTTAAAGTCGGTAGGTTCTTTCTTTAAAAGGTGTTTATACATTCAAAATTTTTGAAACTTATGCTTAAGCAGGCAAACATTCAAAGACGGGATGAGAGGAAAAGAGGTCACTCTATCCTTATGCACTTTTTGTTCAACTTCCATGTAACCTCTTCTTAATCTACTCCCTTGCTGACATCAAAGCACGATGCCCCTGGGATTTACACCAAAGAAATTAGGGGCAGGATCAGCATTTTTAGCAGTCGGCCCTGCACCAGGATTCAGAGAACACCTGCTACTTTAAAACAAAATACTATTCATTGTGGGAGGTGTTAACTTTGCAAACAGGTTTGTGAGCCTCCAAACAGTTCTCCTGGGTTTTCAGGCAACAGAACCAGGACACAGGACATGAAGTAAAACCACAATCAAGTGTCAGTAAGAGTCCAGGATGATTTTTCAAAATTGGCAGCTTCTGGAACGGAACAACAGAAACAAAACCCTAAGTTTTTTTCTTAGGCTCACCTCATCTTTCCAGCCTGTGGGTTCTCTAGATTTGTTTTCTCAAGATGTCAGAAAGATTCACCATTGCTTGACCTGTGCTTCCTGTAGATATGCTGGAAATAACTACCACTTCATATAGACAAAAGCTAGCAAGAAGTTTTTTGTTTGTTTGTTTAAACATTATTTTGGCATTGTCCACTCTACCAAAAATTATTTACTTGGTATCAACAGTGTTATAAGACCCAGGGGTCCAGAATGGTATGGTCCCTAATAACCAAGAAAGTATTATGAGTAAAAGTGATATTGCATTTAATGTGATATTTATTACACAATATAGGCCAGAAGTTCAAAAGGAAAGAAATGTGAGTTAACATTATAAAAGGCATAAAAATTAGGATGGATTTGTTCTTTGGGTACTTTCCAACTAAACAATTGTGAACATTTGTCCCATTTGCTTTACCACTATGTGTGTATGTGTATTTTTTTTTAATCCTCACTTGAGAATACATATATACTTTCCCCCACTGCTTTTCAGAGAAAGTGGAAGGAAGAGAGAGAGAGAGAGAGAGAGAGAAGGAGAGAGAGAGAGAGAGAGAGGGAGGGAGGGAAGAACACTGATGTGAGAGAGACACATCGATTGGTTGCCTCCCGAACATGCCCCAACCAGGGTCAGGGATTGAGCCTGCAACCGAGGCACATGCCCTTGACCAGAATTGAACCAGAGACCCTTCAGTCCGAGGGCCAACACTCTAACTACTGAGCCAAACCGGCTAGGGCTGTATGTGTATTTTTTGCTTAACCATTTCAAAATAAGTTTCATGCATCACCTATGAATCACAGCACTCTCCTATATAATCATACTACCACTATGACACCTAAAAAAAATAACTCTCTATTCAAATTTCCCTAATTGTCCCAAGAATGCATTTTATAGCTATTTCATGTTTTTACTCAGTACCCAATCGAATTTCATGCATTCCATTTAGTTAGCATGTTCCTTAGTCTCTTATTCCAGAATACCACTACCCATCACCTACCCCAAACCCCCTTTTTCCCTATCACTGACTTTTTTTAAAAAAAATATATCTTTATTGATTACAGAGAGAGGAAAGGAGAGGGAGAGAGATAGAAACATCAATGATGAGAGAGTCACTGATCAGCCTTCTCCTGCACACCCCCAACTGAGGATCAATCCCTCAATCCAGGCATGTGCCCTGACCAGGAATCGAACCCCAATGGCCTGGATCCTAGGTCGAGCTCAACCACTGAGCCACGCCCGGCCGGGCCCTATGACTGACTTTTTAAGGAGACTAGATCAGTTGTCTTGGAGAACGTTCCACGTCCTGGATTTGTCTGTTTCTTCTTTGTGTCATTTAATTTGTTCCTCTGTCCCGGTATTTGCTATAAATACAAAGTTAGGTCTCAAGGCTTGATTAGATGCAGGACTGGGTTAGATTTTAAGGGATGGACAGCATATTAAATGTCCAAATCAATATGATTTATCAACATTTGCAATTTGGTATTAAGAACAAACGGTGTCTTGCCAGAGTGGCTCAGTTGAGCGTCATCCTATATACTGAAAGGTTGATGGTTTGACTCCCAGGCAGGGTGCATACCTGGGTTGTGGATTCAATCCCAGTCGGGGCACACATGGAAGGCAACAGATCAGTATTTCTCATATCAATGTTTCTGTTTTTCTCCCTCTCCCCCCTCCCAAGCCTGTCCTTGGGTGAAAATTTAAAAAAGAAAAAAGAACAAAGGCTAAGAGTCAGGTTTCTGAGAAGACCACTCCAGCACTCATAAAGTGCTTTCATAAGCATTATTTCAGATGATGTTCACCTTCCCACCTTCCCTCACAGTTTTATTATATAATCATTCTTACTTTACTAATGAGGAAAACTGAGGTTCAGTGAAGCTAAATGACATGCCCAAGGTCAACAATTAAGTGGTATGACTAAGTCTAGAACCCAGGCCCTAGAATAGCATGGAGTTTAGTTAGAAGGGTACATAGCAGAAGACATTTATGCTACATCTTGAAAGATGGGTCACATTCATCTATCCCAGGCACTTTGATAGGTGCTGAGGAAACATCAGTACACAAAACAGTCATGGTCCCTGCCCTCATAGAAGCTGAAAGGTGGTGGCAAGTACAAAACAAAAACAAAATCACACAGGAAAGGAGGGGAGGGCATCCCAGACAAAAATCATGTGAAGAAGACTAGACAGGTAAAAAGCAGTATTTGGAGGCCACGGGGAGGACAGTAAAGGGATGAGTCAGAGTGGACCAAAGCAGGTGAAGTGGGAAAAAGAGGAAAATCAAACTAGATGGGTAAGGAAGGGCCAACAGCTACTTTACTGAAGCATCCTCTCCCTTTCTTTCAAAGATGCGTGAAAAGTAAAAGTAGTATTTTGTGTGTTTATGTTCAAACAAGAGCCCCACACACATCTCCCTGCCGTGGGCTAAGCCATTTTCATGAATCTTTTCCCACTTCTGTATCTGCTGCAACAGCAGCAGAGATGTTCTTTCTAAGGACATGGGCCTCAGCTTGCCTTACTTTTTACAAAAACTGTTTTCAAAAGACAACACAGCATTAGTTATTGCAGCAACTAGCCAGTAGAAACATCCAAGTTCAAAACTACAAAATCAGTTACCACCACTTCAAAAGCTCTTAGTTATCATGGTGCACATCTCTGAAAAGACCATAAGAGACCATCAGCCCCTCAAAAAAAGAACATCAACCTATCTCAACCTTTCCATTCCCTTCCTTAAGGGCCTCGAACGCTAACAGAAATGTGTCCCTTACAAACCTGGCAGAACTGCTGATGCTATAAACTATGCTCTGAATGTAAAAATTAAGTAAGGCTGAGTGTTTCAGGGTTATGGGCTGGCATGGCTCAGCGGTTGAGCATAGACCTATGATCCAGGAGATCGCGGTTTGATTCCCTGTCAGGGCACATGCCCAGGTTGCGGGCTCGATCCCCAGTAGGGGGCGTGCAGGAGGCAGCCGATCAATGACTCTCTCTCATCATTGATGTTTCTATCTCTCTCTCTCCCCCCCTCTCCCTTCCTCTCTCTGAATAAAAAAAACAAAAACATATTTTAAAAAAAAAAGATCAAAATCCAAAATCTGTGGATGCCACCAAAGCAAAGCAACGCACCCTCCTATTTATTCAGCACCTTAGCCTTCAAAGTGTTTAGTGTATTTAATCTTCACAATATTCCTTCAAGGTATGAGTATTTAATCAACAGATATCTACTGAGTACCTCCTAGGAGACAGACACTGTTCTACGTACTGAGCAAGAAACAAAGCCAAGCCCCCACCCTCATGAAGCTAATGTTTTAGTGGGGGGGCAGATAAATACTTGTACACAATGCAATGTTAGTTAGTGGTAAGTGCTACGAAGAAAAATAGAGCAAAACAAAGGAGTAGAAAATTACAGGAAGTGTTACATTAGAGTGATCAGGATATCCTCCATGTGGAAACATGAGTAGAGGTCTTGAAGGAAGTAAGGGAGCAAGTCATGCGGGTATCTGGGAAAAGAGCATTCCAAGTAGGGGGAATGGCAAGTGCAAAGGCTCTGAGATGGGAATGGGCCAACCCCACTGCTAAACAGCACAGAGAACAGTGTGGCTAGATAGAGTACATGACTGAAGGGGACCTTGGAAGAAAACAAAGAACCTGATTAGGTAGGGCCTTGTAAGCCATTAAGGTAAACAATTATTATCTCTGATTCACAGACAAGGAAACTAAAGGTCAGAAAGTACGAAGGACTTGCCTAAGGTCAAAGAAAAAGTGAGGTCTTAAAGAAGTACCCGGTGTTACTACTGAGATTTCTACTCAGGTCTCAGCCTTCCCCTGTGGAGATCAAAAGTGCTCCTTAAAAAACAAAGAGAGAATAAGTACGTGCCTCATCTTGGAAGGAGCGGCAAGGTACCTTAAGACCCAGCAATCCCATTTCTGAGTACATTCCACAGAGGACTCTCACAAGGGTCCAATAGGAGCTATGGTACAAAGACAGTCATGGCAGCACTGTTTGAGGCAGCAAAGGGTTGGAAACAACAAAGTGGTCTAATTCTAGGGGAATAAGTAAAATGTGGTACATGCACATGACCTACTGCTCTGCAACTGAGAGAAATAATGAACCAGATACACATAAAGCATCATGAATAGAGCTCAGAAACATGCAATCTGGTTTTTAAAATAAAAAGATAAGACACTCAAAATTTGGGGTGATCACTGCTTCTGTTCAAATATTCCGGTTCTCTTCCAAGAAGACCCCCACATGAAGATTTGGCCAATGAAATATCTGTCGTTGAAGAAGTGATATGAGTCACTTGTGGTCAGAAACTTTAAGAGCCAAAACATGGTTCACAAGATTCCCTTCTCACATAAGCATATTTCAGAGATGGTACCACCATCAGGCTGGTCCCTGATGGAATCCAATCAACACAGCTTCCCACTGACCTGCAAGTGTGTTAAATTAATAAGATTTTGTAGTTGTTAACCTCAACATAACCTAGTTTATCCCGACTAATGCAGATTTATAGTACAATAGCATTTTTAATAAAAAGGAATATATTTAAGGTGTTCGACACAATGATTTGATATTTGCATATATAGTAAAATGATTACTATAGTCAAGCTAATTAACATATCCATCTCCTCACATAGTTACCATATCTTAATGTGGTAAATACACCTAAAATCTACTCTCTTAGCAAATTTACAGTATTCAATACAGTATTAATTATAGTCATCATGCTATATGTTGGATCTCTAGACTTATTCATTCCACATAACTGCAACTTTGTACCCTTTGACCAATCTCTCCATTTCCCCCACCTCTGCACCCCTGATAATCACCTTTCTAATCTCTGCATCTGTGTATTCCACTTTTTTAGATTCCATATATAAGTGATAACATGCAGTATTTTTCTTTCTGTGTCTGGTTTATTTCACTTAGCATAATGTCCTCCAGGTTTATCCATGCTGTCACAAATAGCAAGACCTCCTTCTTTTTTAAGGCTGAAGAGTAGCACAATAGCATTAAGCACTCTAAGCACAGAAACACACAAAACAATATTATCTACCTCCCAGAAGTACATATATACCCAACAAATGGGTGGAATTATAAGACCAAATATTAAATACCCTAGAGTGGGTGAGTGGTGCCTGTGAAAGAAAAGAAAATGGGGATGGGGAGATGACAGTAAAAGGGAAAATAAAAGGAAAAAGTGAAAAGGTATAAAAAGGCTAAACACATTGTACAAATATTAGAAACTTTACTGATTCACTCAACAAACATTGGCACAGTTATAATGTGCCAAGTACTGTATTCTAGGTACTACTTACAGAGCAGCGAATCAAAAAATGGCAGCCCTGTGCTTAGAATTTATGGTGTACAGGAGAGAGAGATATTTAAAATACCCTAGGAAAGAATTATAGTCAATGAATGAGTGTCATTTAAAAATGAGGTGACATGAGAAAGAGGGATCTACTTTAAGTTAGTGGTCTGTGAACATCTCTGCGGAAATGACATTTAAGAGAGGTGAAGATTGCTTCCTTCCTAGCTTGCAAAGAGGACGTGATGATTCAGTCCAGGCCAAAGGAACAGCATGTGCAAGGGGCTTGGTCGGAGTATGGATCATCCCATAGAGGAAGTGAAAGATAACTAGTGTGGCGGAAGAAAAAAAGCAGCAGGAAATGTGATTAAAGAGATGGGGGTTGGGGACACAGTAGGCAGATCACTCCTAATCTCACAGACCAATATAAGACGCCTGAATTTTATTCTAACTGCAATAGGACCATGAAAAACATTTTAAACAGGGGAATATGATCTTATATCCAATTTATTTCATTCTAATACTTAACATTCTTGCAATAT
The DNA here is from genome assembly GCF_054644295.1 of Miniopterus natalensis. Lineage (NCBI taxonomy): Eukaryota > Metazoa > Chordata > Mammalia > Chiroptera > Miniopteridae > Miniopterus > Miniopterus natalensis. Next base: position 40,364,297 of record NC_142081.1, read on the forward strand.
GATCATGCTTTTTTGCAAAACTTGCAAAAGTATTTTTGCATTCATTTTCTTCAAGGATCTCCCAGAACTTGCACAAACTTCAGGTCCCATATAACCCAGCTCCATCTAAATGGGGTAAGTGCTACATTAGAGGTAAATCTCAAGGTGCCAGGGAACCACAGAGGAGAATCAACCTTGCCAATTTAGTACCAAGAGTTCTTTACTGTCAATGGATTTTTTTCTTCTTTAGTTTACATTGTAAGACAATGTTCAGAATTGGACCTGGTCTAATCAGAGAACTCATGAGAACAGTAGCTTTGCTTGAAAAACACTCTCGAAGATGAAAGATGAAGTGTACACAGCTTTGCCCCTGTTAGTGCCAGGAAATGTAGTGGGACAGTCCCTGTTTGTCTCAGGCAGCCTACACAAAGATGCCTCCAATGTGTCATGGAGGTAATTGTGCATATGGCACAAAAAACTAAGTAAGGGAGAGTCACTTATCCAGCAACACACATATCCACCACCAAAATGAATAAAAGAATGAAAACTACCTTCCAGTTTCCTTCAGCCTTCTCAACATTTACCTAATAACAAATGCACCAACAGCTAACATCTATGGGAGATTTACTATGTATTAGCTTATTTAATCTTCATAACTACCCTAAACCAGTTCTATCATTAGCCTCATTTTCACAGATGAAAAAACTAAACCTAAGCTTTAGAGAGACTGAAAAGATTTGTCTCAAGTCACAAAACCACATAGCCAAGCTTCAAACTTAGCCTAACTTCAGACTCCAACCTCTTAACCACTGTTTAGAATCTCCCAGTCCCACCCAAATTTTTCTGCCAGGCTCCAGGGTACTTTCTTCTTTTCCTTCCTTAACTGTTTTCTGTTAATGAAATTTCTCCCCTTTATAAGAATACAGCAGTGGTGTCACAATTAAGAACAGAATGACAACAGGTAATTCTACTTAGTTTAGTACCTTCCTCCAAATCAGATAGGAGCAGATCAACAGGCCACAACATTCAGCCAGAATCCACTATGGTCAAAACAAAAGGTCAAAAATTTGACCTGAAAACAGTGACGGTTACTAAAGAATCCCCATCTCTGGGGATTTTCAGTCTATTTTAAGGAGATAAAATTCTATAAACTAAAACTGAACAAATGTTTGCAAAGCAATCCACTGACCTGTACAATTCAATAACATGCAAAACAGACACTACAGTATTAAAGAGGGGTGGTTGGGAGCAGGTGTGAAGAACTTGGCTGAGCTCACACTACAGGTCCACCAACGGCCTTATGATCATTACAGGGATGAACATTCACCAAGCCAACAGGTCTCTGGAATATTAAAATCCAGAGAGAGGAAGGCCTACTCTATTCATTTCATCAGCTAGTTTACTAAAGTGTTCAGGGAAAAGATTAAAAGCCACATCTTTCCCAGTTCTCTCTCCAGCTAGCTGGGTCTCTCTCCCTCACAGTCTTTCTTGTTTCTAACTCAAAACCCAAAAGAGTTTTGAGAGCTCAGAATCCCCCATGAAACAATCTCATCATTATTTAATGTAATAAAGTGCTGGCTCCTAAGCAACACGGGAAGCTGCAAAGATGGAGCGCCTTGTGTGTAGTTTCCATGGTCATGGTGTGCATGTCTCAGGTCAGGAGTTTAGGGCTCATAAGCAAGGTGAGGAGTGACTGGATGGATAGGTGGATTAAGTCAGATGAAGAGGAGGAAAACCGCTCCCTATAAGACCAGATAGTTTCCAGGAAGAAGAGCAAGGACTAGGAGCCCTCAAAGTCAGCAAGGAAAGAGCCACTGGGATGCCAGTGTACACACGCCCCCGCTGGCCAGGCAGCGGGCCGGCAACCCGGCACTCCTGGCCCACAGGTGTCAGGCACCAAGGTGAGAACGCTGCTGCCTGGTCCCAACTCTATACTCTGAGCCGGTCTCAAAGAAGCAGATGCGACCTTAATTCTTTCTAAGGCATGTGTCCCCCTCTCCCTATTGCAGGCCAGAATCTCAGAGGATCGCATTTAGAAAACAGCTGGCGAGGGGCAGTGGAAGAACCAGTTTTTTTATTTTCTTGTGGCCAGGGATGACGGAAAGGGTCGGGAAAGGGGGAAAAATCGAGACGTGCTGGGTCCACTGACTGATTCTGAGTCAGGAGCACAATCAATGCTTAGTCACCGATAGCTCGGCGGCCGGAGTTCTTCGCTCCTGCCAGCCCGAGGCGTACGTGACGAACTCCAGCGGAGCCCAGCGCGAGGCGCACACCCGACTCTGCTCCTGCACCCCTGCGGGGGCCTCCCCAGTCCAGCCCGGAGCTCGGCGCCCACCCCATACTTACTCCGCCGAGCTGGTCCCGTTAACCGCGGAGCCGTCTGGGGCCGGGTTCAGCTGGATGGGCGTCGGCTTCTTCTTGGGCATTTTGAACCTGGGAAAGGCGCTTCCAACTCCGAGGGGAAAGCGGCCCCTCTGCTTCCTCCCTCTGCTATGTCCGGCGCGCGGGGCCAATTCGGGGCCGCGGGCCGGGGACTGCCTTGGGGGGGCGCCGCGCCCCGCGCGGTCCCGTCAGCACCTAGGCGCGGCGGCGGTCTCGTGGGACCCCCGCCCTGCTCGTCCCGGGCTCGGCTCCGCGCACAGGGAGCCAAAGGGCTTCCCAGCAGGCGCAGCTCGGCAGCCCAGGATTCCCTCCCTCTCTCCCTCAGTCAACCGGTCGCTCGGGCTCGAGCAGCCCCGCAGCGCGCGCACAAGAACCCTACTTCAACCACAGCCCGGGAAAGTGCAGCCGCCGCCGTCGCCGCGCTCCCAGTCGCTCCGCGCAGCGGTCCCTGGGAGGCACTGCAGGGGGGGGGGGAGGAGCGGGGAAGGGGAAAGCCGCGCGTCCCGCACCAGGGCCGACGCCTCTGCCACACACCCACTCGGCTCCGCCCCCATTGCCTCGCCGGCAGCCTATGCGCGCGAGCCTCGGCGGCAGATGACGCGGAAATACGTCACGGGGCGCGGCGTGCTGCCCTGAGGGCGGAGTCCCACGAGGACTCCACAGAGCCCTCTACTGGCCGGAGGCACTCGGGTGGACCCAGCGGGAAAGGAGGCCGAGCATCCCGGCTCCCGCAGGCAGCGGAGAGGTGAGTTTGTCCCGGCCAGGTATCGTCTGCTTTTCCCTCTGTGGTGACTGGAGCCCTTGGGGGCTGAATTATGTTGACGGAAATGAAATAATAAAATAAATAAGGAAAAGGACCCCTTCTGTGGTCCAAGGGAAGGGCAGCGTGGGGGAATAGAAAACTTGTTCAGAGGCCCCTTGCACCTGTAATGGTAATAGTACTGATCTACTCACAGACGAGGGTACAGAGAGACGGATAGTGCTGATGAGATTGTAAATTGGGCCAACCTTTTTTGAGAGAAGATTGGTATTTTTAAAGCCTTAGAGAAAAGCCCTTTCATCCAATAAGTCCAGTTATATGAAACTTGAAGTATTAAGATGTGAATAAAGAGTTTCATAAAAGAGGTGCAATGCCTATTCAAAATGCACAGTTTTCCTCATCCCCTTTGCCGTTCCTGAAGCGTTCAGTCCTAAAGGTATTAGTTGCGCAGGACAAAGTAAGCATCTGCACGTGGTGGTCCAGAGCAGGGTTTCAGCAACCCAGCAGGGAAGAAGGCTGTAGAAACCCGGGAGGGTGAAGAGGGCTTGCCCACCAAGGAGGCAACCCTACACTGTGTCTGGTAACCCTAGAGCCAGGCAGGTAGGGCAAAGCATCCAAGAGGGGGAAGCATGGCAGCTTAGGTGGGAGCCTAAATATAATCAGGATTATAGAGCCAGGTTCCTCACTGTGGGAAGAAAGGAAGGAAAGGGAAAGGAAGAAAACCCTGCGGTGTTGTATTGGAATTGGGGTATTGATGTGAACTCATAGTTTTCAATATATAGGAAAATTTAATGTGTGAATGTGTATGAGCAGATGTAATCCTGTATTTATGTGTATTAAACATGCAAATTCTTCATATCAGAGTAAAATAATAAACATTAAAATTTAATTGAGATCCTGGCCTGGTGGCTCAGTTGGTTGCAGCATCATCTCGTATACCAAAAGGTTATGGGTTCGATTCCAGTCCAGGCACATACCTAGGTTGCAGGTTCAATACCCCATCGGGATGTATATGGGAGGCAACCAATCAATGTTTCTCTCACATTGATGTTTCCCCCCCTTCCTCTCTTAAAGTCAATCAAGACATATCCTTGATTGAGGATTTAAAAAAATTAATTGAGGCCCTGGCCAAATAGCTCAGTTGGTTAGAGCTTCATCCTGATACCCCAAGGTTCCAAGTTCGATCCCTGATCAGGGCACATACAGGGATCAACCAAGGAATGCATAAATAAGTGCATTCCTCTCTCTCCAATTTAAAAAAATTAATTGAAACTAATTTTTCAGAACAATGTATATTGAGGAACAAGACAGGCTATTTGAATCTGATATAGTTTTATAATTACTAGTGCAAATGAATACTTGTAGGATTTCTAGCAATTAATTGAACTTTACAAGGCTTCATTTTCACCCTATGAAAAAATTTGAAATTCCTCCAATACTAAATATTATGAGTCTGTGAATGCTGCTGAGGTTCAGTCTCCATTGAATAGTGTTTCTAAACCGTCACTGTGGCCTGGGAAGTTCAGATCAAGAAATGCCCTAGTAGTTTGAGTTAGTATAATTGTCCAAGATAAGAGAGTTTTCTTCATTTCCATTTAAGACAGGCAGGCAATGATTCATCAGTCCTATCTACTTTTCTTGAGGACCTAACATAAGTGCTGACCATACAGACAAGAATAAGACTCAGATATATGTGTGTGAGTTAGTGACTACCATGTGATAAACACTGTTCATATTAGGCTGGGCCATATGAAGTTGCCATGTTTGTAAGTAAAAAATTCTTGGATACTGACAATTTCATATAGGTCATCCCATAAGTACACAGAAGAGTGAGATCACAAATGTGAGGAACCAAGTAATACAAGGTCAACCGATGATGAAAATGTATCATGAACAGAGAACTACATTTAACTTAATCCTCTATGAGGTCCAAAATCAAATCAAACAAAACAAACAAACAAAAGAGCATGAATTTGAGAGAGAAAGACCTGGATTAATTCCAGTTCTGCTTTGGGCTGATTACTTTATTTCTCTGAGCCTCAGTTAACTCACTTATAAAATAAGAATTATACTGCCCATTGTAACAGATTATAAAAGAACATTGCCCAACATATAGGAGCTAAATAAATGGTGCCAGTGGTGAGTTTTCTCATAGAAACATAATCTGCTGGAAGGAAAATAATTGATAGAGGCTTTCTGGAAAACAGTTTGGTTTTCAATAATATTCACACACTTTGACTTAGTAATCCCATTTCTATGAATATCTTATAAGGGAATTATGAAAGCTTTGTAAAAGAAGGGTATTATTTAATAGCTAAAATTTGAAACCACCTAAATATTCAACAAAAGGGAAATAATTACATCATTTATGATACATCCATATGATGGAATATTGGGCAAGGAAAGGCTTTTCTCTCCAGAGATTTCAATCAGTAGGCAATTTTTTAGCACCTTCAATAATATGAATGAGTCTGCAAAACATCCTGAGTAGAAGAGCTACATGCAAGAAAGTAATACAAGTTTATCACTTTGTATACCAATAAAATACAGGTGTGTTGCCCTGGACAGGTGGCTTAAATTGGAGCATTGTCCCATACACCAAAAGGTTGTGGGTTCGATCCTCAGTTGGGGTACATGTGGGTGACAACTGATCCATGTTTCTCTCTCACATTGATGTTTCTCTCTCTTTCTCTGTCTCTTTAAAAATCAATGAAAGCATATCCTCAAGTGAGGATTAAAAAAACAAAACAGTGGAGGGAAGACAAAAAGGGTAAAAGGGGTCAAATACAAGGTGAATTCGGGTAGCGAGCACGTAATAGAGTATACAGATGTTGTATTATAAAGTTGTACACCTGAAATTTATGTTATTAACCAAGAAATACTAATCCAATACAAAAAAATACAGGTGTGTCCCCTTTGTGATTTATGTAACTTTCTGGATATGTGTTAGCCTTTCAATAAAACAATTTCTATAGAAAAGAAAAAGAAATTTATGGTTTTTTCCTCAGAAAACAGAACAGAGTGACCAAAATGTATTTTTAATTGTTCTGCTTTTTTTAAAGTGAAAGAATAATATAGGCATTTCTTATATTAAAATATTTGCATCTTCTGAGCATTTTGTTTTTGTTTAGAATTTTGTAGGTTTTGAAAAAATATATATAACTAATACCAGCTTATTATGTGAGGAAACACTAGAAAAGTATAAAAAAGATCATAAAAATCATTCTTGATACACTACTCAATGACAACTTCTGTTTACATTATGGAGACCTGTATTTATCTTAGCCATACACACTGTTGATATTATAGGGTCAGTGAATTTATGATATTATCCGTTTATGAGCTTTATTTTAGAGGCAAGTCCACATTTGCCCCTTACAAATTAAGGTCTTTTACTCTCTTGTTATGAAAAATTCACTTGGGATATTGAAAATAATTAGTTATTGTAAATAGAAGTTATTTCATATGAAGAAATTCCATTTACATTTTTTTCTCACTTTAATACCATATTTTCCAAATCTCTAGTCATGAGAGACCTCTGACTTTTTATTAAATGCCTTACTATCATTAACTCCCTTTGCCGATAATTCATTCTGTTCAGTGTGGGGCTAATTTTTTAAACGTTTAAATTAATAGTTAAGGAATCCCTTGCCTAGATTTTTCAGTGCCTGTGAGTCTGGCAGCTGTTTCTGTTGAGTGACTGTGTGAAGGTAACACTACCCCTCTCCTCCTTCAGAGGAGGTACATCCACTTCCTTGCTTCTGGAAGTCAGACATTCTGAATGCAGTGAAACCACTGGGCTATTTTGGGAGCCACTTTTAATGTTCACTTGCCCTTCATTTAAAGGAAAAGCTGCCTTCACAAGGTGAGGAATCATGCAATTTCAATTACTCTCTAAGGATGTGACTTCATTCAACCAGACAGGACGTCAGATAGGGGGCCTTTTTTGGAGGGGAGGGAGGAGAGGGACCTCACCCTGGCTTGGCATTCCAGAGAGGAGATGTGGTACTTTGTTTTTGACCCTTGAAAGAAGATATATGTACTTGGACATACCAGCTTCCTAGATAGCAGCTGTAGGGAAGGAAGTCTTGATTTCCTTTTGAATCACAGTCCAGGATCCCGGATATCCTTATTCTCATAACTGGTCTGAGATTAAACAAATCTCTTTCCCAGAACATTCATTTGAATGCTTGTCATCATTGGTCTTTAAAAAAAAAATTTAATGCTTTCTTCTAATCTATGGAAAACCCCTGCATCATCCTTTTCCTGCCAAGTGCTTTGCAAAGATTACAAGCAGGAAATTTAAAATGAGAATGATCATTTGAACTGTAGTGGTCTGGGAGCTGTGATAAGGGCATATGGGATGTACACATGCAGAGCTATCTTAAATCTATCAGTCTTTTTTATAATTCTCACTCTTGCTCAGAGGCCAGGTCAGCTTAAAGAGAGCTGAGAATTTGCTTTAAAAAGTTTCATCTCCAACAATGAGCTGTAAATGATACATAATTCTGGGTTTATGTATACTTTAAGATATTATAAACTATAACTATTGATACATTTTTGTGTTTTGTAGTTTTATATACTTCTGGGAAGCAAGGAATCTTTTCTCTGCAATGTGCCAGATTGTTTTAATTGTATAGCCTCATAAATATAAAATATTGTTATGATAATGATGGCTTTGTTGTGTCTTTATAATTACCACTGAACCATATGGTTATTTATCCTTGCTCCTGTGTGCTTTCTCTGAATAGATAGACCTTTATAACTAGATCAGGGAATGGCATCTGATGTGGGGTTTTGGCATATAGAGAAAGACAAAGTGAGTTCATTTTAGAATTTTAGAGTTGGACTATAGAGATTATGGTGTCCAATCACCCCATTTTATAAATGGGAAAACAGCCTCAGAAGGTTCAGTGGTGTTCTTTGATGTTACACAGCTAGTTAGGGGTAGAACAGGGACATATATCCCAATTCCCAGGCCAATGATTATTTAAAAAGTCTTGGTACCTTTCCAAATAGTAAATAGGTAAACTTTATTTTGTTTGCTAGTCATCAGGTAGGTTTGTTTGCTTTTCAAGTATCTTTAATTATAAAGACACTAAAGATCTTGGTAATGGCATAATATAATTATTTTTTCTTTATCATTTTTTCTCTAATTTTGATATTTACCATCAATTTCAAGTGATATTAAACCATATTTGGCATAAGTTCAGTAGATTTGGATAGATCATAGTCCACAGTTATTTTGAGTTCTATGAATTTGGGCCAAACTTAGAAACTGATAGATCTAGATTGCATTTAAATTTAGTTTATAAACTGTTTGATTAAAAAAAAAGAAAAGTGACCTAGTCATTTTGCCTCAGTGGTTAGAGCGTCGGCCTGCAGACTGAAGGGTCTCGGGTTCGATTCCAGTCAAGGGCATTTACCTCAGTTGCAGGCTCAGTCACTGGGCTTGGTTTGGGGGCGCGTGCAGGAGGCAACTAATTGATGTGTGTCTCTCACATCAATGTTTTTTTCTCTCTCTGTCCCTTCCACTCTCTCTGAAAAGCAATGGAAAAAATATCCTTGGGTGAGGATTAAAAAAAAAAAAAAGCAATTATTATATAATGTCCATAACGCATATAGTTCAAGGGTAGGAATTTATTTTAGGAAAATAATCAGAGATGTGCACAAAGATTTATATGCAATAGGGGTGTTTGTTTCAGCATTACTCATAGTAAGATATTGTCACAAATTAATTTTTTTTATACTCAACTTGTTTACTGTCTTTTATTGAACTCGATATGTGTTTGCTTTTTTTTTGGAAAAAACTACAAGAATTTGTTAACAGTAATTACCTTTGGAAAGAAAGAATTGCTGAGTGGGAAAAAAGGCTTTCGCTTTTCATTTTGTACAGTTAGATTTTTCTGCCCATATATGTATATGTACTACTTTATTTTCTTCAGAAACATCAACAGATATTTCCTAGGTGAGAAGATTATGGACAATTTTTTATTTTCTTCTTTGGAGTTCTTTATGTTAAAAAGTAATAAATTATATTATCTTAAAAATTAATATCCAAAAATAGAGGATTTTATGATATAGCTACATGATGGAATTCAACACATCAGTTTTAAATTCTCATTTTAAAAGTAATGGTAATGGCACGGGAAAGTGTTCTAAAAATAGTAAGTGAACAAAGCACTTATAAAAAGTATGTAGTACACATGAGTGCCATTTTATTATTAAAATACAGTATATATATGTATGACAGAGAAAGTGAGAGAGAGAAGACAAAGAAAACATCTCAAAATGTTAACAGTATTTATTTCTAGGAAGTGAAAGTATAGGTGAGACTATTTTATTTTTTATTTTGTGCTTTTTGACATTTCCCACATCTGTTGGGAATGTTTATTAGTTGGTAGTGCCTCAGACTCAGTCCCTTTTTTGTCTCCACTCTCTGCTTACCTGACCTCTACCATCTACATGTCGATGAGCTCCCAATTTTATTACTTCTGGCTAGACCTCTCCTCCTAAGCTTCAGACACACATAGGCAACTGCCTCCTTGGAATTTCTACTTGGATATATCAAGGGGCATCTCAGACTCAAAACATCTAAACTGGAGCCCTTGATTCCACTCCCCACTATAACCACTTGATTCTTCTCTATCTAGCACCACCCGCATCCAACCTGCCACAAAATTTTGAGGCCCATTTCTGGGCCATGGTTTCCGAGGCTCCCCTCTGGCCCTTGTCTGGCCACACCCCTCCTCACGAGGGGCCAAGGGGTCATGCCTGCATGGAGCCTGTGCTCTCCCTTCTAGACCATTCTCTGATCACCCAAGACTCTAGAGCTTGCTCCCAGGGCCTGCAGGGGCCTCTTCCCCTGATCCATCCTCCTAAGGGCAGAGTGACAGACGGCGCTCGGGCATAGACTCCTTTAGCTCCAAGAGGAGGCCAAGGGCCTATTTGAAGAATGTGTGGACAAAACTTGGCTGGTGAGCTGCATTTCCACCCACCTGTGGATGAAGGTCCTTGCAGTGTGGGAAGAGAAGAGAGACAGAGGGAGGAAGGCGAGGGGCCAGCTCTCCCCATGTTCCATTACAGCATTCCAAGGAATCTGAGAAATCTAAATTTCAACCTGGAATTCCACATTGTTATGAAAGTGTATTTTTCAAGATAGGAGGATAGAACATATTATATTTAGTGGTCTTTAGCTTAATTTATAACTTTTACATACATAATCATTTGGATTTGGGCTTCCATATGTTCTCTTGCCTTGAACCCTGCAACCATCAGGGTTGGGCCTGCCTTTAAATTCTATCTCCCAAATATATAATCCTAACTGGCTCTCTGCTTTCCTGCTGGCCTCCTGATAGTCCATTCTCCATACAGCAGTTAGAGGATTTTAAAAAACAAACATTAGTGGACTGCTTAAGGTCCCCCAGTGGATCCATCTTTAAAACCCTTATCAGAATTTTCCAGCTCTGCCTCCTCCATACCTCACCTCATCTTACTCTCCCCACTAGTCACCAAACTCTGACCACAGTGACCTTCTTTCCTCCTTCTGACCACTCCTGCTAGTTCTCACCTCAGAGCCTTTGGGCTTCCTGTTTACTGAGTTTGGAGCAGACTTTCCTTAACCCTTTGCTTATCTGCCCACTTCTTGCCATTAGGACTTTGCCCGAATGTCACTTCCTCGCCCTTTCTACATTGTTCTTCTAGTCACTCTCTATCACATTACCATTTTCTTTTATTATCTTCTTTATTTATTTTCTTTTTTTTTTTTTTCTGGTTCCCTGTTAGAAGAGAGGGATCTCATCTACCTTGTTCCCCATTTCATCACTGGCTCCAAGAACCACACCTGGCATATAGACAATAAATATTTGTCAAATGAATATATCTCTTTATTCTCCTTCCGACCAGATCCCGTAAACAATATCTTGAGGCACATTATTTAAGTAACATGATCCAGTGTGATCTCTGTTTTATAGAAGATGCTGGTTGCCAGACCATGTTGGGTTACACTATAAATCAGTAGCCAAGATTGGACAGGATCCAGGTCTTGTGTCTCACCAGCCCCAGGCTCTTTCCACAGCAACCTACCTGAGAACTTACTAAAGCCAAAGAATCCATCTTCCCCATGCATTTTCCTGTACTCTTTGTGAAAATATAGAATTGTACCATTTCAGCCCTAGCTGGTTTGGATCAGTGGTTAGAGCATCAGCCCACAGCCTGAAGGGTCTCGGGTTTGATTCTGGACAAGGGCATGTAGCTGGTCAGCTGCGTGTAGAAGGCAACCAATTGATGTATCTCTATCACATCAATGTTTCTCTCTCTCTCTCTCTCTCTCTCTCTCTCTCTCTCTCTTCATTCCACTCTCTCTGAAAAGCAATGGAAAAAATATCTTTGGGTAAGGATTAAAAAAATAATAAAAATAAATAAATACATACATACATACATACATAAAATAAAAAATAGAATTGTACCATTTTAGAGAAGGAAAAATCCTTAGCAAGTTTCTGAAAAAACTCTAGCTGTGATGTACTATAATGCCCTCTTATAAAAAAGTATTCCAAGGCATTTACTCAAAACTCTTTGTCACAGCTTTTCACCCTTATTGGTGATTTTAATATATATATATATATTATACATATATATATAGTTTCTTTTTGCATTAAATTATTTTGTTTTCTTTCAAGCCCTTTAACCAGTTTGCAATGTAAAGGTAAAAAGAAGCATTCTCACCTTGAAGGGTTAAGACTGCTAGAGAGAACATCTATAAAATGAAATAATCAGCTAATTCACATGTCCCTTTTAATTCCTCTGCCTTACAATTATAGTACTTCTGTTGTTTTTGTTTGCTTTTTAATGCAAAAAAGTTAAGACAGAAAGTGATTACTTATTCAATTCCTATAAAGTAACAGGTCCCAAATTCAGTGCTATATGTCCTCAATAACTGGGAACTCAATAAATGTAATCAAATTAAATACTATTGAGGGAATTTTCTTCTATATTTTAAAAACATTTCTTAGACTTTGAATCTTTTTTACAGCTTTCTTGAGGCATAATAACATAAGTTGGGTGACATATATTGAAACTGTTAAATTTGAACAGTTTTGACATATATGGAGAAACCATTACCACAATCAAGATAATGAACACACTTATCATCCCCCAACAGTTTCCCTGGACCCCTTTAGAATCCTTCTCTCATCTACCCATTGTCCCCACTATAGTTTGCGTTTTCTAGAATTGTATATAATTGGAATTGTATGGTGTGTACTCTTTATTTTTATTTTTAAATATATCTTTATTGACTTTAGAGAGAGGAAGAGAGAGGGAGAGAGAGAGAGAAACATCAATGATGGGAGAGAGTCATTGATTGGCTGCCTCCTGCACGCCCCTCACCAGGGATCAAGCCCACAACCTGGGCATGTGCCCTGACCAGGAATCAAACCTTGATCTCCTGGATCATAAGTCAATGCTCAACCGCTAAGCCATGCCAGCCAGGCTGTTGTATACTCTTCAATGTGCTCTTTTTAAGTCAGGCTTCAAGAAAGCCTAAAAAAGATTAGAAGTCTAGATCTAGCTGGTTTGGCTCAGTGGTTAGAGTGTTGGCCCACAGACTGTAAGGGTCCCAGCTTCTCAGGCTGCATGTGCAAGTGGGAGGCAACCAATCAATGTGTCTCTCTCACATTGATATTTCTCTCTCTCTCTCTCCCCCACTTCCATTCTCTATGAAGAGCATTGGAAAAAATATCCCGGGGGGTTAAAGATGGCAGCAGACTAAGTGGAAGCTACACTGGCACTCTCCCAGGACCAAACTGAAACTACAACTGAAATATAGAAAAACCATCCTGAATAGTCAACTGCAACTGAAGATGAGCTGGAGAACACCCTCATAACCAAGGAGGAAAAGTGGAGACCGCATAGAGACTGGTAGGAAGTGCAGAGGCCCGGAAGGGCTGGCTGGGCGCCCACAGGCAGCCACTGAAAGTGCAAAGGGATATCTGAGCTGTGGGGGGTTCCCACTGAGAACTCTGGAGCCTAAACCCTGGGCTTCCCAGCCCAGAGCACCAGAACTGAGAAAGATGCCCATATAACACCTGGCTGTGAAAAGCAGCAGGGTTCTGTCTGCCAGGAAAAGACAGCCAGAAATGCAGGCACCTTCTTAAAGGGCCAACGTACAAAGTTTTTTTTTTCTGTCATTTGTTGTTGTTTTTTTATAATTTTTATTTTTGTTTAAAGTATTACAAATGTCCCTTTTTCTCCCCAATGACCCCTTCCCCCCCGTTCCTTCCCCCTCCCCAGTCACTCTCCCCACCATTGTCCGTGTCCTTGGGTTGTATGTGTATGCACATCAGTTCTTTGGTTACTCTCTCCCCCTCCACCCCCCAGCCCCCCTCCATCCCTCTGACCTTTGGTCAACGTACAAAGTTTTGCATGCAGCCACTCACCTTGAGCTCCAGCAGAGGGAAGGCAGAGTGGACTAGAGCTGTGTGAGGAGAATCTAAGGTTGTGGGCTCTGGAGATAGAGCTCAGAGGGCACCCCTCTGGATTCCTGTGCCAAGTCATTCCCCCATACTGCAGAGACAGACATTTACCTTCCAAGCAGCATTTGCCTGATGGGGAAGCAATTGCCCCACCCTGCTGGAAAACCTCTCGCTCTACCCTACCCCATGGAGTTTCTACAGTCTGAGGCTCATTAAGAGACTGATAACATCAGCTGTCTCACCCTGTGGAGTTTCTACAGCCTGAGGTTCATTAAGAGAATCAGATTAATCAGCCTGAGGGCAAAGGCAGACCTCAGAGTTCTTTGAGTCTTTGCCTGATCTGTATCTGGACCCAGGCCTTGCAAAAGCAGACTTTGGTGTGCATCTTGGTCCTGTTCAAATGCACCCAGCCCCAACAGAGGGTACCTCAAGCTGTGGGTTGTTGATAGCTCCAAACAGGGTACTCAAGGCCAGTCACAAACAGCATCTGACATTGGTCTGCACCAGAGTCCTCCTGAAAAGACTGAGAGTTCTAGCAGGCCTACCTAACACATAGAAACAAACCCAAATAGGCAGCCAAAATGGGGAGACAAAAAAACAAGCCCCAAATGAAAGAACAAGAGAAGTCTTCAGATAAAGAGCTAAATGAAATGGAGATAAATAATCTATCAGATATAGAGTTCAGAATACTGATTGTAAGGATGCTCAACAGACTGAAAAAAGATATGGAAACTACGAAGGAAATTAAGAATAACATAGCGGAAATAAAGAATACATTGGAAGGAATAAATAGCAGATTAGAGGAAGCTGAGGATCAGATCAGTGAATTAGAAGACAGAGTAGAAAAAAATCACTCAATCAGATCCAGAAAGAAAAAACAATTTAAAAACAGGAGGACAGTCTCAGGGAGCTGTGGGACAACATGATATGTAACAATATTCACATCATAGGAGTGCCAGAAGAGGTCAAAAGTAAGCAAGGGCCTGGCCGGGCGTGGCTCAGCGGTTGAGTGTCGACCTAGGATCCAGGCGATCGGGGTTCGATTCCCGGTCAGGGCACATGCCCGGGTTGCGGGCTCAATCAATGGCTCTCTCATCATTGATGTTTCTATCTCTCTCTCTCCCTCTCCTTTCCTCTCTCTGAAATCAATAAAGATATATTTTTAAAAAAAAAAGTAAGCAAGGGTTAGAGAACCTATTTGAAGAAATAATGTCAGAAAACTTCCCTAACCTGGTAAAGGAAAAAGTCACACAAGTTCAGGGGGTACAGAGAGTCTAAAGCGAGAAGAATCCACAGAAGCCCATGCCCAGACACATCATAGTTAAAATGCCAAAAATTCAAAGCAAGAGTATTAAAGGCAGCAAGAGAAAAGCAAATCTGTTACCTACAAAGAACCTCCCATAAGGTTGTCAGCCTTCTTCTCATCAGAAACTCTATAGGCCAGAAGTGAATGGCATGAAGTATTCAAGATAATGCAAAACAAGGATCTGAAACCAAGACTACTCTATCCAGCAAGGCTATCATTCAGAATAGATGGTGAAATAAAGAGCTCCTCAGACAAAAAAAAGGCTGAAGGAGTTTATCACCATCAAACCAGCATTGCAGGAAATGTTAAAGGGACTGCTGTAATTAGAAGTAGAAATGGAAGCATTACAAGAAATGTTAAAGGGACTGCTGTAATAATAAGAAGAAATAGAGAAAGAACATAGGCATAAAGAATTAAAATGGCAATAAATAAGAACCTATCAATAATAACCTTAAGGACTTTAAGGGGGGGATCAACAGCAATATAGTCATAGTGGTGGACTTTGGCACCCCACTGACTTCATTGGATAGATCTTCCAGACAAAAAGTCAACTCAGAAACAGTGACTAAATAGCACACTAGATAAGATGGATTTAATTATTGTTTACAGAACATTTCACCCCAAAGCTGCAGAATATACATTCCTCTCAAGTGCACATGGGTCATTCTCAAAGACAGCCCACATGTTAGGACACAAAACAAGTCTCTACAAGTTCAAGAAGATTGAAATCATATCGAGCATCTCAGATCACAAAGGCATAAAATAAGAAATCAACTACAGTAAAAACATTCAAAAATCTTCAAACACATGGAGGCTAAATAACATGTTATTAAACAATGAATGGGCTACCAATAAGATCAAGAAAGAAATCAAAAACTTCCTGGTGGACCACGTGGGCTCCAAGGTGTGCTGGGGCGCCCTTGGAAGTTCTGGGCCTCGCCGGTCCCATGCGAGGCGGTGGGTGCAGGGCTCTGGACTTGCTCCAGGCCCTGCCCTGTGTGAGTCTGGCCAACTTAAAGCCAAATCCAGGCTCCAGGAGACTGGAAAGACGACCAAGAGGTCAGTGAAGAGGTAGAAAATGTGGTAGAGGCCATGAAGGAGAACGGCAAGTGTTCATATATTCAAAGAAACCCGGCCCTGACTGGGCTTCAAGGGAGGCCAGACCCCGTTTTACCTCCGAATCCCCAAATATGGGTTTAATGAAGGACATAGCTTCAGACATCAGTATCAACCTTTGAGTCTCAACAGACTGCAATATCTTATTGATTTGGGTCTAGTTGATCCTACTCAACCTATTGACTTAACGCAGCTTGTCAGTGGAAGAGGTGTGACCATTCAGCCAAATAAAAGGGACTATGGTGTCCAGCTGGTAGAGGAGGTAAATCTGGATTAGATTTTTTTTGGAGTTACATAGAAAGCTGTTCCTGATTCCCATTTAATCAACACTGTGCCGACTTTTATTTCTACCCTTTTGAGTTGTCATAACCAGTATGTAGTAGTGATTGTGTTATACTCAATTGTGGTTTTAGAAAGTTAGCATTCTGTCATTGAGGGACCTCTGTTCCCTGATCCTGAAATGCTCTTCTGTGTATCCATCCATTCAGCTTGCTCTGTCACTTCTTTTGGTTCTCTGTTCAAATGTCATCATACCAGGAAGACTTTTTATGTCATTATTTTATGAGGGAGCACTCACACATCTCCCTTCCCCCCCAAGCCCCCCTCCCCCCACAGTTATCCTTTGTCTGCCTTCCCCTGCCCGAAGTATTTTTCTTTGAATATATGAACACCTGACATTTATTACCAAAAAAAAAAAAAAAACTTCCTGGAAAAAATGAAAATGACCACACAACAACCCAAAATCTATGGGACACAGCGAAAGCGGTCCTAGGAGAGAAGGTCATAGCACTGCAGGCCTACCTCAAAAAGCAAGAAAAATCTTTAGTGAACTATCTAACCCTACAACTTAAAGAATTAGAAAGCTCCCCTGTGAAGCCCATCCAGACCAGGGCTTTTGTTTGCTGGTTATTTATTTATTTATTATTACTGCTTTGATTTCATCAGTTGCTACTAGCCTATTCAGGTTTTCTGATTCTTTCTGATTCAGTTTTACATGATCTCACTCATATGTGGAATCTAATAAACAAAATAGATTGAGGAACAAAATAGATCCAGAGACACAGAAGCATGGAACAGACTGATGAATCTCAGTGGGAAGGTGGGGGTGGGGGGATGGAGAGAGATTAATCAAAAAATTGATATGCCTATATGCATAATCTGTGAACACAGACAATAGTGTGGTGAAGGCCTGGGGGGCTGAGGGCAGATGCAGGGTGGAGGGGATCAATTTGGAAATAAAGAGGGAATATGTGTAATACTTTGAACAATAAAGATAAATTTAAAAAAACATATCCTTGGGTGAGGATTAAAAAAAAAAGATTCAAAATCTAAGAAATGTCTTTATTTTTTTAATGGTCATCCAATGATATTTTTTTCATTGCTTTTCAAAGACAGTGGAAGGGAGAGAAAGAGAGAGAAACATCGATGTGAGAGAGAAACATCAGATGGTTGCCTCCCACACACACCCCACCGGGGCCCAGCATTGAGCCTGCAACTGAGCTACGGGCCCTTTGGACAGAATCAAACCCAGGACCCTTCAGTCTGCTGGTCGATGCTCTAACCATTAAGTCAAACCAGCTAGGGCCTAAGAAATGTTTTTAAAATATAGAATAAAGTTGTCTCAATTGTATTTAAATTAATTTTGTTACATTTATTGAGTTCCCAGTTATTGAGGGTATATAGCACTGAATTTGGGTCCTGTTACTTTATAGGAATTGAATGAGTAATCACTTTCTGTGTATTTCCATAGTCTATTGATTGCTGAGTAGTATGTCATTTTGTGGTTATACCACAATTTGTTTATCTGTTCATCTTTTGATGGATATTTTTGTCATTTCCAGGTTTTTTTGGCTATTTCAAATAAAGCTACATCTGTGTACAAATCTTTATATGGCTATGTCTTCATTTCTCTTGGGTAGATACCTACAAGTAAAGTGGCTTAGTCATATGGTAGGTGATTGTTTAACTTTTAAAGAAACTTCCAAACTATTTAAGCTATTTTTCATTTCCATCAGCAGTTTAGGACAGTTCCAGTTGTCATCTTTGCCAATATCTGGTCTGATCAGTCTTTTAAATTTTAGCCATTCTAGTGGAGGTATAGTGGTATCTCATTGTGGTTTTAATTTGCATTTCCTTCCTTACTAATGATATCAAGCATCTTTTTATGTGCTTATTTGACATCCATATATCTTCTTTGGTGAAGTGAATGTTTAAATCTTTTGCCCATTTTGAATTGGGTTGTCTGTCTTGTTATTGAGTTGTAAGAGTTCAAGTCCTTTATCAAATATATGATTTGCAACTAAATTCTCCCTACTTGTAACTTGTCTTTTAATTTTCTTTGAAGAACAATTTTTAATTTTGGTGAAGTCCAATTTATTGATCTTGTCTTTTGTAGTTCATGTTTTTTATGTTATAGTTTACAAACTTTTGCCATTTGAATGCCATTAGAGAAATTTTCTTCCATATTTTGAATAACATCTCTTAAACTTTAAATCTTTAAAACATGCTCTTTGGTCATGAAAAGCTTAAAGAACCACTCCCCAGCTCCCTCACCTGGTGAGAATGCTCTTAGGAAACATTTGAACATAAACATTTTTAAATTATGAGAGCCAAAAAGTTCCTAATATGTTTTTCTTTTTTAAAGTATTTTTCAGAATTGCAAAATTCCTTTCTATTGGGAACACAGAAGAAATAATTAGAAAATGTGAGACATGAAAATCAAATAGTGCCTGTTTCAATCTGTTAGATGGTTGAGTGCTTGCTTCTAACTCCACCTTACCTTGGAAATACAGTCATGCGCTGCTTACTGACAAGAATACTTTCTGAGAAATATGTCATTAGGTGATTACCTCCTTGTGTGAACATCATAAAATGTACTTACACAAACCTAGATGATATTAGCCTACTATACACATAGGCTATATAGCATAGCCTATTGCTCCTAGGCTACCAACCTGGACAGCATGTTACTGTATTGAGTACTGTAGGCAACTATAATACAATGGTAAGTACAGTACTTTTAGATGGCTGGTGGTACAGTTAGGTTCAGTTATACCAGCATCACCAAAGCACATGAGTGATGTCTTGTGCTAAGACTATCAAATTCCCAAAAAAGGTGTCCAAGGCCCCGGGGGTTGGGGGTGGGTGTGGAAAATGTGTGTCTTTGGACCAGCAGTTCCTGGCTCCTCTCCATTTGCACCTGAGCACTTTGGGGGAGAGACAGGAGGAGGGGAGGAGGGAGGAAAGAAAGGAGAGAGGGTGACTCCCATGAGAAAATCAGGTAGAATTCACAAAGCCAACTTATAATCATCCTCATAGCCACACTCCAGGTCCTATTGGGGCTACAACTTTAGGACATCACTAGGTAATAGGAATATTTCAGCTTCATTATAGTCTTATGGAATCACCATCCATATATTGTTGAGTGAAACGTCATTGTGAAGTGCAAGACTGTACTTTCTTATCACCCTTTGTTTCCATTAAATTCTATTTGGGTGGAGGTAAAGTACATTTTACTACCTTAATGGATAACACTAAAGTCCTCCAAGGGAGAGAAATGTTCTTGTGAGGAAGAATACTGCATTGTAATAAGTGCTCAATGTTGGTGAGCACCCACATACGCTGCCTCCTCCTCCTATCCTGAGGGTGTCAATTGCTCCAAGCTTACAAAGACAGAAAAGTGGTCTCTGTAACAGAGGAGATGGGAAAAAGAGAGAAGAGTGGGGAAGGTAGCTTGAAGATGAAGGCTTTGCCAGATATGATGTAACCCTCTCTCCAGGAACCTCACAAAGTGCCTACATCTACTAAATAAGTGACTTTTATTTTTGAAACTGAAGAAAGGGCCTAAATTAAAGTGGTCCTAGACATAAATAACATGACAAATTCAGAAGCTCAGAGGCCCAGATGAACCTGGAGACCTAGGTCTCACTGAGTATTTACAAAATCTTGGGAGGGCCTTTAACTTCCACAGTCAGTGAAAGTGTTCAGTCAGTTGTATTTATCTTGGGCCTTTGTGTGATTCTGAAATGGTGCAACCTCCAGTATCACAAGTTTAACTGTCTATCTTTTGACTACAATGGGCTTACTTGCTCAAGTGCTCTCCTGGAAACAAGCCTTGGACCTATCCAAGCTCAGATTCATTCACTCCTCCACCTTCACTCAGTCTCCTCCTGTCATCCTGTTCAGATTGCAAGGTTCATCACTTCCTGCAAATACTTCAAATAATGTTTCTTTTTCTTTCCATTGTACTTACTTGGGCAAACTTCAACCCTGCAATGACCCCGTCATCTTCTCTGATCCCTTCCTTTCACAAACCAAATAATACACCTACAGTCAAACTTCTCATCCTTCATATTAGAGTGGAGAGAAGTGCTGCATCCTCCCATCAAAGGCTATCCCTTCCACCTGCGATCTGGATCCCATTTCCCCCGTCTTTTCAAGGCCTTTGCTCCTTTGCTTTATATATAACAATCGATACAAGACAGGGTAAAAGTAGGTTTACAGTTGTGAGTACATGAAATAGTTTATTCTTATTTTATTTATTAATTATTGTATTATTTTCCATACGAACAACTGTAAACCTTCTTTTGCCTCACCCTGTACATAAATAACACTCACGTATAAAATACATGTAAGAATGCTTAATAGCAGCACTGCTCTCAGTTGCAAAAAAACTCAAACCATTCCAAATGTTTATCAACAAGAGAATGGTTACATAAACTGTGGTATATTCAATAATAAAATAGTATACAGCAGTGACAAATTTCTATACTACAGCCATATGAAACAATATGAAAAAATCACAGAATAAAATATGGAATGAGAAAAGGAAGTCCAAGCAGATTGCATACAGTTTGATAGCATTTTTATAAAGCTCAAAAACAAGTAATGTTAAACAACATGTTGCTTATATTGTTTAGTCCTATACATATATACTAAAACTACTTTTAAAAGGAATGACAAATACAAAACTCAGGGTAGCAGCGATTTCAGTAGGATGGCAGATGCAGAGGAATGGGAGAACTGATAAGCACATAGCTAGATGTAAAATACTGGCTAGTTCTCAGGTTGGATGGTATGTTCTCAGGTGTGTATATTTTGTTGTGCTTTATAACATACATAAGTATTACATATATTGTGGACATCAAATATGTAAAGGTATTTAAAACCTTTTAGAGGTTCTGGGGAAAAAAGAATCTATGCTGAGATCTCCCTTAGTTCGAAGTAGCTATCTTAACATTATTTTTCATTTTTCCCAGCAACACAATCTGAGTCAATTAGGTCAGCCTCCTTATCGAAGCTCAATCATTTTTTATGCTTCTGTTACTTCTCTTATCTTAGGGCACCTTCTCCTATATCTATCCAAATCTTACCTAATTCCCAGGTTCTGCTCAAGTTCCAGATCTTTCCAGAAGTCTTCCCTGACTACTCCAGCTCTTGTTCATCTTTCTTTCCTCTAACACTTATCAACTTTTGGGTTCCAAGCAAATCAGCATTTAATTGTATATTGTCTTATCATTTATAACTAGTCAGTGTATGTTAGTGTTGTTCATTGCAAATAACAGAATCTAGTCTCATTACTAGCTTAAACAGAAATTTATTAAAGGATGCAGATGGCTCCTATAATTTCTAAGTAAGCAGAAAATGAGGACTGATACCGAAATTGTGCTGTTGTGATGCTCTAGTGGAGATCCTACTGGTAACCCCACTGGGGAAAAGTGGACTTCCACTCTCACCACTGACATTGGACACTGGTACCTCTAGCCCCACTGCCCTTGGAAGCTGTTTTTGTTGGTGGTGGTGGTGGTGGTGGGTTTTTGTATTTTTTTTTTCAGAATGGATTGCAAATGGTGCCTCCATCTTCACTTTGCCCTCTTCTGACCTGAAATCTCATTCAGTTGTGGAACCGGGGTACCCAGTATACACCCAACTATATGGAACCTAAGAAGCTGAGTTTTTCTCTTCTGTCTTTGGGATGAATTCATAAGATGGTGGGAATCCTCAAACATAGAAAGGGCGTTCAAAGATTATTTTATACCTAAAACACATAACACTTAATAAGTGCCTATTGATTTATTATCCTTCACTATCCCCCATTAAAACAGTACCTTTGGGGTCATCTAATCTATACCTCTTGTATTACAAAGGAGAAAACAGAGCAATAAAGTGATTTGATCATGGTCAGACTTTTAGTTCTTAGTAAAGCCGATATTGTAGTTTGAAGATATATTCTAGGGAAAGATTCTGAAAGGCATGATACAATGTACAGTGACATTACAGTTTTCTTGTGCTAAGAATTGCTTGTGTGCATTATTGTGAAAGTACTAGCTATTCACATTCTTAATATTTACTTTTGGAAACACTCTAAAATTGTAGGTTTGCAAAATTAATATTAGCTTAATTTTTTTCTATGTTGTTATATGCGGCAGTCTGTTAGTTGTCCCTCAACATCTTTTCACCCCTCTTCCACAGTAATAGAAACCCTGAATTTTTATTGGACCATGACCATCAAGAATAAAGATTATATTCCTAGCTTCTTTTGCAGCTATGTGTGGTCATAGGATTATACTCTGGATGTAACCAGAATTGTTGTATGCGACTTTTGGGAAATGTTCTTAAAATGTGGGGCCTTCCCTTTTTCCTCCTTCCTGCTGACTGGAATGCAGCTGGAGCTCCAGGAGCTATGGACAATGGGAGATCTTGAGAATGTAATACTCACATGGTAAAGCAAGACAGGAGACTGGATTCCTAACACCATGGAGCACCATAACAACTGTGGACTTTCGAAAGACAAAGTTTCTATCTTGTTTGTTATTTTAGTTTACTTTTTCTGGTATTTGTAGCTGAACCAGATCCTAACTCATAATCCCCCGCCTAGCCACCTTGATTGCTAATGCTGATGCAGACCTAACTGGGTGATGTGACTCCAGCTGCCAGTACAAGGCAGGGAGGGGCAAGTAGATACCATAATCTTGAGGTGGAGTCCTCAAGTACACAGCAGACTCCTACCACCAGCCAGTCCAGCGCTTACCTAAGTGATAACCCCAAATAGCACCAGCCAATCAACAAGATTCATAGATTTGCTTTTGAAATGTGGGCTAGAGAAAGTTCATTGTCTTTTTGCTTTGAAAGATTTGTGCCATTTCTCTTCTTTCAAACCTCATCTCTGGACTCAGTTCCCCGCTTGCCAGAATAACTTTTACACTACATACTTAATCTTTGGTCTTTAATGGTTTATTTTTTATTAACACCATTTTTTAAAATATTGTTTAAAAAGTTTTAATGCTATGGACTATGGGAAAGCTATCTTTTATATCTCTGATGAAATTGCTAAGGAAAATATAATTCTAGTATTCCTCACATATGAAAAAAAGAAACAATTATTAGTCTTTGACAATAATATGTCAATGCCTTACAACTGTGGTAGTTATATTCACATGGGCTCACAAACAATTATTTGCCAAGGTATTTACATTTTCTAAAAAGGTCAAACATTCTAAAAATTATATAGATAATAATAGGTAACATTTATTAAATACTATTATTTAATCCTCATAACCCTACAAAGTAGGTAGTATTATTAATAATGAGGAAACTGAAGCATAGTCAAAATTCATCAAGTACTAAATGATAGAAATGAGATTCAAACTCTCAGAGCTTTTGCTCTGGGCTTTTTTTGTTTTGTAGGGTGAGAAGGGTGGTATATAACTTTTTAATTTCTCAAAGTGTGTTTATATCTACTTTATTAGACATTCAGTAGAGAATATAGACTATCCGGATAATTAGAAGAAGTCTCTTGCCTCTTGAGGATGACATAGTTCCTGTTCAAGTTAATGTTAATTTAGTTAATTGCTTAATATTAATATAATTATCTTGCATATATAGAAATAAACCATAAAACTAAGGAAAATGTGGTATATATACATATTTGCACACATAATTTTAGATAAAGCTTATAATTTATTTTATATTTTCACATCCTTGATTTATTGTTTTATAATTTTAATGAAATATTCCAAGCTACAGAAAAACAGAATATTGTTACAAACATTTATGTTCCTGGCTTGTCAAATCTTGATGCTATATTTGCTGCAGATAACTTTTTTTGGTCTTTTGAATAGTTAATACAATTATATGTTCAAAAAAAAGTAGAGTTAAGTCCTCATCCCACCCTGTCCCGTATGCCCAGGTCCCATCCCCACAAGTGTTACATGTCTATTTCCCTCCAGTTTTGTGTGCTAGTGTGCATGTGTATATGGAAACAAATATGATTACATTTGGACTCACTTAAAAATTAAGAGTCACAAACCTTTGACATTCTTCTTTGTGTCTACACTCCTAACACTAACTCTTTACTCCTTTTTTAATCTCAGCTCATCATTCAATAAGCAATTAATAAAAATCCATGTTCAAGATATTCTGTTAATTCTGAAGAATGAGTAGTTTCTCATAAAATTGTTTGCCTGTGTCCTTCCTACTCCATCCACGATCCAGTTTTCTAAAAAACAGACCTGTTCCTACAGTCTAAACGCCGAGAGCATAGCAAAGGTGAGCTTTATGCAAATGATGAGGCCGAACCCCTCCGAGGGATGCGGGAGGAAGGAAGCTGTGGGGAGGGGAGCGGTGGGATGGGCGGGGCCCGAGGAAGGCGGGGTCGGACGCGTGTGGGCGTGACCTGAGGGAGGAGGGTCCGGCAGCTACTTCCGGGCCGTGCGCGGATTTGGCGCCAAGTGCGGAGGCCTCTTTTCGCGGTAGCTTTAGAGTCTCGCGAGAAGCGCGGCTCTCTAACGGCGCCAAGCCGGGCGCTGTGGCCTCTGCTGTCTGCGTGAGGTGAGAGTGGGCATCGGGAGAGTGAAGTCCCTGAGGAGAGAAGTGGCCGAGGGTCTCGGGCGGAAGAGCCGGGGTGCTGGGGAGTAGTAGCAAAGGCCGGAGTGAGGAGGGTGGAGTACAGGACTGAGGTGGCCTTGGGCTGAGCCAAACAGGCGAGGCCTGACCGGCCTGGACCTGTGGGGAGAGGAGACCGGTGGGGACAAAGGCGGGCATGTTGACTTTTTGTTTCTGTTTCGGGTCTGCCCCTCACTAAACCTAGCCTTTTAGCGGGAGGGAACGTGTGTCAGAGACATCTTTACGTGGCCAGCTTCTGTAATAGCTTCTGAACATAAAAGGCGTGCGGTGACTGTTGAGTGAAGTTGAAGTGAGGGAATAGACGGGAGCGGGAATGAGGGTGTTGGGGAATGGATGGGATGGGCAATGCAGTGTTTCCAGGGATGGTTAGCAAAGAGCGATGTCGAGTCGGTCTGGTACAACCTCCCTTGCTAACGGGGCTTCTGTGTTGATAACTTGGAAAAAGTTGGACCTTGGACATCTAAAGGGCCCTGGAAACGAACTGTAGTTTGGACATTACATTTCTTTGTTACGTTAATTCCTCTGGGAGTTTGAGGACTAGAGGAAGAAGTTAAGAGAATTTCATCTATGTCTAAACAGAGACAGTAAAGAGACAATGCAACCATTATCAAGAAGTGAAAGATATAAGATATAAAATTAAATTTAAAAAGGAAGAGGAATAGAGATGACTTGTTCACTCTCAGTTTACAGCCCCACCCCTGCTCGGCCAGTTCCTTACATTTCATCTCACCACACTTAATATAGTTTGTGTCCTGTCATCAAACTCAGAGCTCCCTGATGGCCTCAAAGATGTGAACCCCATTTCTTCCTACAGAGCTTAACTAGAAGGGGGCTAAATATATTTTTTGTAGATAGGAAGCTACTTGAGAGATTATGCCTTTCTTTCAATTTTGAAAATCTATGGTTCTTGAACCTTATTTGAAGAAACTGGGTCATCATCAAGAGTTGATATTTACTTTGTTTTTATGTATTATGGTCATGGGAATTGGAGAGTCTAGAGATCATCTAGCTCCAGTAATTTTACAGTTTGGGGGGAACCTTTGGAATTCTTTTCTTCATTCCTTCATTCAACAAATACATGTTGAGCATCTGCTGTGTACCAGCGTTGGGAATGCAATGGTGAAGCACAGAGAGACCTACTTGGTCTTTGCCCTTTTAGAGCTGCAGCCTAGTATGGGAGACGAACATTAATTAAATAATCACTGTGAAGGCTTATTATAGGAGGATTTAGTTTAGGGAAATTGGGCTGGACTTTTCTGTGGAAGTGATAGTGGAGATCTGAAAGAGGTTAGGAGTCAAGGAAGAGCCTTCAAGATAGGAAATGTCCTTTGCAAAAGTCTAGTGGCTCTTTCAAAGAACTGAAAGAAAAGAGCATGAAGAGTGTTGTGAAGTGAACCTGAAGTAGGAGGGTGCCAAACCATGCTGAGCCTTAGAGTTTTATCATTATGCTAAGAGCAGAAGGAAGCCATTGAAATATTTAAGGCAAGTGGTAAAGTGATCAGCTTTACACTCCATAGGTTCAACTTAGCTGTAATATGGAGAATGTTTCAGAAAAGGCAAAAGCGGATAGGAGTAACAGAGTAATCCAAGTAGAAATGTTAGGAAGTGGTTGTGGAGATAGGGAGAAGAACCGATTCAAGGGATATTTACGAGGTAAAATGGACAGGATATGTAGAGGGAAGGAAGTGTCAAGGATGACTTGTAGGTTTCTGACTTACTTAGCTGGATAGATGTCATTCAGTGAATTGGGAAAATTAGAAGTTTGGTTTTGTTTGGTTTTAGGTGCCTTTGAGAAATTTACATAGGGGGGGTGGGGGGGTGGTGTGTGTGTGTGTGTGTGTGTGTGTGTCTTTATTTCAGAGAGGGGAAGGGAGAGGGAGAGATATAGAAACATCAGTGATGAGAGAGTCACTCTCTCACACCTGTACACCCTACTGGGGATTGAGCCCGCAACCGGGGCATGTGCCCTGAGTGGGAATTGAACGTTGATCTCCTGGGTTATAGGTTGATGCTTAACCACTGACCCATGCCAGCCAGACAACTTTGAGAAATTTAAGAGCTGTAAAATGAAAAGTGGGGATCTGGAGCTCAGATGTGATGTCTAGGATGGAGATAAATTAGTGAGTCATCTGTAAATGCTTATTAAAGCCATGTGCATAAATGAGTGAAGAGAGCCTAGGATGGAGTCTTGGATACTTACTGACCAGGTTAGAGAAATATGAATCTTCAAAGAAGATACAAGAGGAATGTCCAGAAAGGGAGGCAAACCAGGTGAGTACTATGTTTCAAAAGTCAGTGGAAATGCTTTTCCAGAAAAAGGAACTGATCAAAAGTGTCAGCTGTTGCTGAGAGTTCAAGTTAGATGGTACTGAAAAGTATTCTTTCAAGTTATCAACCTGAGGATTATTTCTGTTTCTTCAAGGGAAACCTTTAAAGTGGCAGGTGAGGTACCCATCTTCCGCATATTTCACACCCATTTGGACCATAGTTTGAAACCCTCTGAAAAGCCTAAATCATTTTATGATAAAGAAAGCTCAACAGTTGAGGTAAAAATGACTTGTTCAAAATTAATACTGTTATTTAGTGGTAGGGTATACATTAGAACTGGGTTCTCTTTTTTTATTTTTATTTTTTATTTTATTTTTGTTTAAAATATTACAGATGTCCCTTTTTCTCCCCAATGACCCGTTCCACCCCATCCCATCCCTCTCCCCAGTCCCTCTCCCCACCATTGTCCATGTCCTTGGGTTGTGCATATATGCACATAAATTCTTTACTCTCTCCCCCTCTACCCACCTGCCTTCCTCCATCCCTCTGACATTCGTCAGTCTCATCTGTGCTTCTATGTCATTGAATCTATTCTGTTCATCAGTTTATTAAGTTCTTTAGATTCCACGTATAAGCAAGATCATGTGATGTTTGTCTTGGGTTCTCATTTTTAGCCCAGTTCTTTTTTCCATAACAATTATCATCCCCACTTCTTTTCATCATGTGTGAGTTTGAAATATGGTTTAACTGACAAACACTTGAATTTTGCTGTAGGTGGATCTTAACTGTGTAATAGAAAGTCTACTTGGATGAATAAACATGTTTACTTTTTTTCCCCCAGAGGAAAAGATGCTGGAACCACAGGAGAATGGGTTGATTGACCTACCAGATTATGAGCATGTAGAAGATGAAACTTTTCCTCCTTTCCCACCTCCAGCTTCTCCAGAGAGAGGAGATGCTGAAGAAGCTGAACCTGATGACGGTCTGTATAGAGTTCCAAAAAAATGTGTTCAGTTATCCGTCTGTCAGCTAATAAAAGATACATTTTATAAGTGAGGTTTAAGTTATTCAAGTAATATTAAATTTTGTTATATTTCACCAGAGTCAGGAAGAGGAGCACCTGTTCTTGTACCTCCAAAGAGAACAGTTAAAAGGAATATACCCAAGCTGGATGCTCAGAGGTATATTTACTATTTCCTTAAACATTTGCACTTTTTTTTTTAACTTTTTTTTTTTTCTTCTTATGTTACAGCCTTTTGATTGGGATGATTTGGACATAAGATATTTATAAAGATTTTTTTCAGTTCAGATAATGTCTTTTCTTATGGTCTTGTTTTGGCCTTGAAAGCTCTAGAAAACTTGGAATTAAAAACATATTTCTTTTCACAGATTAATTTCAGAAAGAGGGCTTCCAGCATTAAGACATGTGTTTGATAAGACAAAATTCAAAGGTAAAGGTCATGAGGTAAGAAGTATCTGGTTTTTATTTTAGACCTTTGTTTTTTAAGATACAGTTGTCCTCATGCATGGGGGATTGGTTCCAGGACCATGGCGGATGCCAAAATCCACAGATGCTCAAGTTCATTATATAAAATGGCATAGTATTTGCACATAACCTACTTTAAGTTATCTTTAGATTACTTGTAATGCCTAATACAATGTGAATGTTAAGTAAATAGTTGTTATATTACATTGTTTAGGAAATAATGACAAGAAAAGAAGTCTGTACATGTTCACTACAGACGCAGCAACCATCATAGGTCTAACTACATAGCACATGTTAGCAACAGAATAACATTTTTTTTGCCTGAATATTTTTATCCCACAATTGGTTGTATCCATGTATGCAGAAGTCACTCATATGTAGGGATGAATATATCTATAAAACTGGGCCTGTTAGGAATTCTTGGAGTGTTTCACAGATACAGTCACTCATCATCATATCTTTTGAGAAACTATGATTTGGAAAAGGCATTGTTAGAAGAATCAGAAAACATGTCTTCTAGTCTTGGTTTTGCACAGTATGGCTTTAGTAAATCATATCTGAGTCAGTAAGCGTGAGTTTGTACTTTATAATTTTGAGGAATAAAGTTTACTTTATCTACTTCAGAGAGTGGTCTTAAGCTTTATGAGTGCAAGGACTTTACCTGTATTGATCACTTACATGTCCCCAAGATATGGCACCATGCCTGGTTCATAATAGGCATCAGTTAAGTTTTGTTGAAAAATGGAGATATTTAAGAATTGTGAATCACTGGACAAATGTACATTTAAAATTTTTCTTATCTTTGAATCATGTAGATACATTTTTTTGCAGATGATATCTTTATAGAGCTTTGCAGTTTATGAAGTATTTTCAAATATATTCTTTTAATTCCCAATTTGTGGGATAGGTGTTGTTCCCATTATTTAATTAAGGAGACTGAGTTTTAGAGTTTTAAGTGTCCAATGACAACAGTTAGGGCAGAGCCTAGATTTCCCATTTTATAGCCCAGCTTGAATAATGTTACAAAAGTGAGCACCATCTTGGTGCGGTATTCAGGATAAGTGGAAAGAGAAGAGATGAAGCAGACAGCAATTCAGAAGCCAGTGCACTACCAGTGGAACAAGGTGAAAATAGTTTGGATAGATAGGGTAGTAGTAGAGATCAACATACAGTACTAGTAGTTGATTGGATTTAGGAAGGTGGCAAAAGGAGTCAAAAATAATCCCAACATTTCAAATCTGGGAGGGTGAAAACTTGTACATTTGCTCAGCTTCGGTGGACTGGAAGAGACTATAAGCCTGTGTCGTGTTTTGCCACAAAACTAACATAAATCAGGATATATTAAAGCCATACCAGCTCACTTAATTCATTGCCCTTGAAATTTTCAGGTAGTAATGATGAATTGGTGCTTTGAATTTATGAAGTCTTCATCATTTTCATAGTAAGATAAATTTATATGAAGGGTTGATACTTTGGGTTTCACTGGGTGAGGGTGGGCTGTGAAAGAGTTTAGTCTTCTGTACTTTGCCCTTGAAAATTCTTACTATTTTATTACAATGTTGAATCCTCACTACTTTTTCCTTTATATATGACTTGGGACTTCCCATTGTATTTAGATATTTCTCTTCTTGTGTCCCTTGAGTCTAACATGGCATTGTGAGGTGGCTGGCCAGCTATGCCCAACAATTGGAAAATGATCTTAGGTGATTGAATTTTTAAAAGAATGTCTATCTTTATTATCAGAATGAGAATGATAAGACATTACACTCTCAGTATTACATATTTTGTTGTTGGTAGAGATGATTGTCTTAACCATTGGCTTAAACAAGATTAAATAACAACAATAATTGCCAACATTTGAGTGCTCACTTTGTATCAGGTGCTTTACTTATATTACTTAATCTTCATAATAACCCGATGTATGTATATTATCATTCTCATTTTATACATGAAGAAATAGGCACAGAGAAGCATTTTGTTCAGAGTCACAGCTGTTAAGTAGTAGAATTGAGATTTGAATTTATGTAGTCTGAGCCAGAGCCTGTGCTTTTAACTACTCTATTTTAAAATTCTGTTAAGAATAAAATATTTTATGGTAAAACCTGGAATTTGGAACTTTTCTCATTAATTAGTCCAATTTATTTAAACTTTGTATTTCATTTAATTTTTAAAAAATTTATTGTTAAATTTAAATTTCAAATACAGGTATTCTGGTCTGAGAGTGTTTAAACTGTTCTTGCTGATCTTCAGTACTTTGCCCTTGGGATTTCTGAATGTATTTTCACAATGCTGAATTCTCAGTGCTTTCTTCTCTATATATGATTTAGGGTACTGCCACTTTGTTTAGTTACTCCTAAAAGATATCTTGACATATTTTATTAAAGCTTTTTTTTAGTGTTACTTTACTATCCAGAAAAAAATGCGACTATCTTTTAACTTTTATTATGCTTCCATCTTTTATTTTTCCCTCTGATTAAAAAAAATTGTATCCAGTGCTCTTTTAGACTGCATCCTCTAAGCCCTTAATAGATACTTTTCTTTTTAGAGTTTCTTTACCTTATAAATGTAAAATGACACCAGTGACTTTGCCATTGCTATTCAATTTTAAAATCTGCTGACAAGATCAGTTCTGAGAATGGGTTTCCTATTTAGCATTTTTATTTTTATGTGCCAGGCTGAAGACTTGAAGACGCTAATCAGACACATGGAGCACTGGGCGCATAGGCTATTCCCTAAACTGCAATTTGAAGATTTTATTGACAGAGTTGAATACTTGGGAAATAAAAAGGAAGTTCAGGTATGTGTTTAGATTATTATGAATATCATTCACAATGTTGACTAGTACAAGGATAGATTTAGTTAAAGCTAAGTTAGTTAAAGCTGGGGTCTTCATTTTGAAATCTGTCTTGCTAGAGAAGGAAAATGAACAGTAGTTATTTAAATGACACCTTTTTTGAAACTCAGAATGGAATAAATTACCATTTCCCCCCAAATGTCATTAGTAAAAATACGTATAAAAATATCTCTTTATTTTCAGACCTGTTTAAAACGAATTCGACTTGATCTCCCTATTTTACATGAAGATTTTATTAGCAATAATGGTAAGAATATAGGTTTATCTACTTTTATAACAATTTTTCCTTTAGAAATGGATTTAGTTGGTGTGGACAGTACTACAGGACTGGGCTCTTAGTCTATTTTGAGTATATAATTAAAGTATAGTAAATAAGAATGAGTTAAATTGCTTTGGTACATTTAGAATGTTTTGTATGACATTTGTTTCTTTAAAGACATGGCTGCAGTGCTATTAAGAGATATAAAAATCTATTTAGCCATAGAACATGAGCTTTTAAGAACTCTGATGGTAACCCACAGATCCTTTGTAGTGCTTGTTAGTAAAAATGTAGTGTCATTAACATGTACACCATTAAGAAAGTGGCTCTGGGAAATTAGAATAATTTGATGAAGAAATAGTTTACATTTCACTTAAGAGTGCAGATCCTACGTGACTGTGCCTGGTATTGGTTGCATTTGTTGGCTGTACAGTGCAACCATAGGCAGTCACACACATCAAAACATATGGTTCCTGCCGACAGGGTCTGTATAGTTATCAGATTTTCTGTGCGATGGCTCCATACATGTTTGTTTTTGTTTTTGTTTTTAAATATATTTTTATTGATTTCAGAGAAAGGAAGGGGGGGGGAGAGAGAGAGAGAGAAATATCAGTGATTGGCTGCCTCCTGCACACCCCCTACTGGGGATGGAACCCACAACCCGGGCATGTACCCTGATAGGGAATCAACTTCTATCTCCTAGATCATAGGTCAGTGTTCAACCGCTGAGCCACACTGGCTGGGCTGTTTTCGTTTAGTGCTTGTTAGTAAAAATATAGTGTTCATATACATGTACACCATTAAGGAAGTGGTAGAAATGGTAGATATGGTAGAAAATACATGCTCCATATAGAATTCCCCCAAGTTATTTATAAATCACTTTTAAAAGTATAAAAGATTGTGATTTAAATAATCCATGATTTAATTTTTTGGTAATATATGGTATTTACCAATGGCATAGGATTTTGTATATGGAAAGGAATCAGTTATTATAGTACTAGATCCCACAGCATATACCACTGGGTTAGTTTATTCAGCAGCACTTTTTGGGCTGTGTACTGTATGCTAAAGGTCAGGGATAAAGATACATAAGATGAGACCACTTGTCTCACAGGCTAACAGGCTGGTGAACAAGTGAGACATATAACGTTTTCAGTGATTTGATATATGCTGTAACTACAGATATGAACAGGGCACAGGGTAGGATGCAAGGGCGAGTGGTTACTTTCACCTAGGGGAGGGGAAAGCTTCACAGAGGAGGCATCATAAGAACTTTGAAATATAAGCAGTAACAGTCAGACAGGTGATTTTGGATACAGGGAGCCATGTATGCAGAGGAGTAAATGAATACAGACCACAGAATCACAGGCATGCTAAAATATAGGGTACACAGAGAAGGTCTGTATCAGAGAGCCTTGTTTGTTGCATCTTTTTTTTGTTTTGTATCCTAAGGGAATAGTCTCCAAACCTTTTGGATCAGACACCACAAAAATAAAAATGTTTTGAGCATTTTATTTACTTATTTTTCTAATACATTTACTACTATGCTGATCATAATGTACATTTTTGTTGTCACCAAAACATAACCATACAGTTTTAAAGTCAGAACAATATGAATAAGTATTCTACCGAATTAAAAAAAAAATCTTGGGCTAGTACTTCTTGATCAGTGATTTGATGGTGTAGTTGTAGATTGTTTTTCCCCTCAAATCTTGGTTT
Source organism: Miniopterus natalensis (assembly GCF_054644295.1). NCBI lineage: Eukaryota > Metazoa > Chordata > Mammalia > Chiroptera > Miniopteridae > Miniopterus > Miniopterus natalensis. The sequence goes on from NC_142081.1 coordinate 40,397,805, forward strand.
TTACCTTACTGCGATACATAAATCCAAATGGAAGTAGATCATCATTAACTGTACTTAATAAATCTTGATATTCATTTTTTAATCCCATTCACCAATGCAAAGATTTTTGTTGGAAATTTACTAGAAAATTTTCATTTACCCTTTTGTAATCAATTGGTTTTCTTAAAAATTAAGCAGGGGTTATATTTTTGTATTTTTAACTAATGTGTAGTCATGTCAGTCCTCCACTCAAAGCCCTTTAGTGGCTTCTTATTTTATTCAGTGTAAAAGCCAAAACCCTTCTAATGTCCAGCATGGCCCTACAGAATCTGTACACTAATTAAAAAATATGCATGACTAGTTGCCGCTCAGCCAGAGCCAAGCCTTCTGGACATGCATATTTTTAAATTAGTGTTTGACATAAAATGCCCCTTTTAAGTGATTTATAAATATTACTTTCACTTGTTTGAATCAAGCATGTGTTTGTAACATCCTCATGCCTCACAAATTGTTTCTTCTGGTCTGCACCTCGTCACTTTAAACTGGTTTTAAATTAATAGCTACATGAGCTCTTTTTCTACTTAGTTTAATACTAAAGATGTACTCACTTTTTCTTTTCTACTGCAGATGAAGTAGGGGAAAATGATGGCCATGATGTAACTGCTGCTGAATTAGATCCCTTTTTGACAAACTCATCTGAAAATGTGACGTTTGCTTCTGAGTCAAGTAGGAGCCTAACTGAAGAGCAACAACAAAGAATTCAGAGAAATAAACAGCTGGCCTTGGAAAGAAGGCAGGCAAAGCTACTGAGTAATAGTCAGTCCCTAGAAAATGGTAAATTTTATGTTGGTTTTTATGTGCTGCCATTAATATAGCAAGGGCATGTTAGAAATTTTAACTTCTCTACTACCTCCCAAAATAAAATACCTCTAGGAATAGAAAAATGACATAGTATATATTAAGTTTATGTACACTTGAGAGAAAGAGACAGTGTGTGTGTGTGTGTTAGTGTTAGCGTGTTAGCTATTTGCAATCCACAAAGAATAAGTGAGTGCAAGATGGTTTTCTGAATAGTTGAGTACCTCTTTAAAAGTTATTTTAATCATTTAAAATTGATTCTGAGTCTGTCAAAAACATATTCTTCTTTGACTCCTTAAAGCATGTAACACATAATTTTATCTTTAGAATTATAATTAGGAACATTAATTATTATGGTACTTTCCTTAAACATATAAAATGCCTTTTATACCCATTGAGTATTTTAGAGCCATTTGCTATGATGTGAATAGGTGGTCCTAAAATGTTTTTTTAATTGCATTGTGTCACTTGTTGTGAGCTATCAGTTTGATTACATTACATTCCCTTCTCTCGAGTAAAGCTACCTTAAATTGTGCTGTTTTTATTTTTTTTCAATATTTTTGTTGATTATTTTAGAGAGAGGAAGGGAGAGAGAAGGAGAAACATCGATGTGAAAGTAGAACATTGATGCCTCCTGCATGCTTCCTACCTGGGATTGAGCCTGTAACCTGGGCATGTGCCTGACTGGGAATCGAAGCAGCAACATTTTGTTGTACGGGATGATGCCCCACCCAGCCACAATGGCCATGGCAAAATGTGCTGTTTTTAAAATAGACTGTCAGTTTGAAAATTAGACAGCCAAGTTTGTTAAAACTGTATTTAAAAATAATCGCAGCCTCTAGCCAGCTTGGCTCAGTGGTTGGAGTGTTGGCCCTTGGACTGCAGGGTCCTGGGTTGGATTCCCGCCAAGGGCACATGCCTGGGTTGCAGGCTCAATCCCTGGTCCTGGTCGGGGCTTGTGAGGGAGGCAACCAATCAATGTGTCTCTCACATTGATGTTTCTCTCTCTCTCTCTCCTACTGTCTCTGAAAAGCGATGGAAAAAATATCCTCAGGTGAAAATTAAAAATAATAATGGCAGCCCTGGCTGGGTAGCTCAATTGGTTAGAGCATTGACCCAATATGCCAAGGTTGTGGGTTTCATCCCTAGACAGGACACATACAAGAATTAACCAGTGAATGCATAAAGAAGTGGAACAACAAGTCGATGTTTCTCTCTTAATCACTCAATCAATCAAATCAATAAAAAATAAATAAAATTGCAAATTGGTTTGAGTGAAGCAAGATGGCATGTCATTCTCAATTTCCAATCCAGTTTTTCCTTTTGAAATGGGAAAATAAGAATTATAGTAAGTAGTGAAAAATTATCATGTTATAAAACAAGTTTTACCCAAGATAATAAAATTCTCAAGTGAAAATTATTGAAAATCAAATGAATTTAATTTTTAAATTTACAAATGGCTCTTTTATTTCCATGTGAAAAATTACATGAAGATAAAATTATTGTTGATAGCAGTGTCTTCCTTACTGTTATTATCAAGGCAATAAGCATCTTAAGGCTCATCTTTTATTTATAATACACGACTTTAAAATTTGCCCAAGTAGAAATAAGTATCTAAAATTTCCTTTACTATAGATCACTTTGACATACAGCTGTTAAGAGCATTTAATCTTTAAGACTTCTGTTCAGTAGTTGTGATTATGAATGAGAACAGTTTCATTTGGCAGTGATTTGAGAGTTTGAGTTCAGTGTCTTTCAAGACCTCTTGCATTTAAAAAAAAATTTTTTTTTTTAATTTTATTTATTGATTTTAGAGAAAGGGAGAGAGAAAGAGAGAAAAAAATATCAATTTGTTGTTCCACTTATTTGGTTTTTCCTTGTATGTGCCCTGATGGGATCGAACCGTGACCTTGGCATATTGGGACTAAGCTCTAACCAACTGAAATACCTGGCGAGGGCCAAGACCTCTTGTGTTTTTTAATGAACTTTATATATGTATAAAAATGGCTTTTTTGGGGGGGAAGAAAGTAATCGTAATTAACATGAACTAAAATGATCATAGATATCATTTCTTTTGACCTAAGCTTGTAAAGAGTTGTGTTAGGCAAGATTGGAGTAGGTGCTTAAGTAATGTGTAATGATGCTTTCCCTTTCAGACTTGTTAATGAACACATCCGGGGCACAGACAGTTGAAGATGTTAATACAGGTGAGGATCTAAACAAGGAGGAATCAGATGGACTTAACAAAGACATTCTAGATAATCCACATAATGGTGCTGCTGCCAATACTGTAAATGAAGAGGAGGAGTTAAAAATAGAGAAAACCCAACTGGACCAATCCTTTTAAAATGCTTCATCTAGAAATGTTACTGAAGTTGGATAGGCCTCAACTAAGAGGAAATTAACTTGGTATCCTCCAAGTTTGAGATTCCTATGTATTTTGCCTACTTTGAGTGAAATCCTTATGTAGTAAAACCTTTACAGATTCCTGCTTAAAATCTGGTATTATTTATAATTATACTTGTTTCTTATTAACTTTAGTTAATTCTTATTTATTCTTTTTAGTGTTTTTGTATAGATATGACTTCATAATGATTGGTAGTTAATAAGCAGCTTCTGCCAGTGTGCCATTGAGTGTCTTGTTTTCACTAAATTAGGTGGTGTTTTAAGATGTAAATATATAATGAGTATTAATGTCCATTTAAAAAAGAAATAAAAATCTTACAAACTATAGAGGCTTTATAAGTTTCTTACTGCTATTTCAGCAATTTACACTTTTGGTAAAATGTGTTTAAGGTTTTTATATGTGTTTACATGTATTTTGAAGAGTAACTTTAATATTTTTAAATGTATCGATTTCAGAGAGAGGAAGGGAGAGAGAGATAGAAACATCAATGATGAGAGTTGTCATTGATTGGTGGCCTCCTGCACACCCAACTGGGGATCGAATAGCGATCTCCTGGATCCTAGGTCGATGCTCAACTGCTGAGCCACCCCTGGCCGGGCAGTAACTTTAATATTTAAAGGGTCACATGAAAGGTTGATATATTGCCTGGGCTGCATAGGTGCTAGGAAGGTTCAAATGCTCCTTGGAGCATTTGACCAGTTGGAGAGAAACTTGCAAAGTATTATGAGGATAGAGCACGTACGGCAGATTCACAGGAGACCTTGTTAGTGGGGATCCCAGGGATTGGGAAGTTTATCAGCTTGGGGAGGCGTACGGCATTGACAGGAAGTACTGCATTGACAACTAAGTTTAAAGATGGTCTCTAGTTCTTGGCAGGAGATTCCAGTGGGGGAGGAGGAAAGGCAAAGCTAGTTTTTACAAGTTAGGAGGACATGGGAAAGTTGTTTTTTATGAGAAAGACTGGCAGGGGGATGGTGCTGAAGTGGCTTCTACCCATGAAGCTGAGCATTTTGCTCAGGCGAGATGGAGAGGGACAAGGATGGTTTGGTTGAAAGGCCAGGAAGTTGAGTACAGGAACATATGAGATGGGGGGGGGGGGGGGGCTGTAGATTGCTGGGGGCTGGCATAGTAAGGGGCCAAGAGGCATAAGCTTTTGAGGATTGTGGCTCATTGCTGCCAACAGGGGATCAGCTAGATGAAGCCTAGTCCCTTCAGATGCAACCAATGCCTAGAGAAACTGCTTTCTCAGGATGGCCTGTTTTGATTCTCTACCCTCACCAGTTGGACTAGAGATGACAAAGTTATTTTTCCAGTGGTGGGATTTGCTGGCAAAGTGACAAGTCTCCAACAAGGGCAAGACCAATGTAACTCATCCTAGGAGTACTCAAAAATGAGGGTGGGGCCCGGCTGGGCGTGGCTCAGAGGTTGAGCACCTAGGATCCAGATCTCGGTTTGATTCCCAGTCAGGGCACATGCTTGGGTTGCAGGCTCAATCCCCAGTCGGGGATGTGCAGGAGGCAGCCAGTCTGATGACTCTCTCATCATTGATGTTTCTCTCCCTTCCTCTCTCTGAAATCAATAAAGATTAAAAAAAAAAAAAAAGAGGGTAGAAAGGGAGATTTGAGAGAACAGAGCTTACCTGTGCAACCCACTCTACTCCTATGCCCTATCACCAACTGGTGCTGGGGTCAGCAGGGGAGGTTAAAGCCAAATATGAAATAGTTTTAAAGGGACAGGTGGGCAGGACTAAGTCTTACTATCTGAAAGTGTCTGAAAAGTTAATCTGACATGTCAAAGGGGCCTATGACCCAAATGGCTCAATGTAGCAATTACTGGAAAAGACTTGATTTGAAAAAACTGATTTGAGACAAGCTAACCAAATATTAATTCTGGGTTTATTAAAAAGCAACTAGCAACCAGATTTGCAGAACCACCATTCAGTATTCATTTCTGAAAAATCAGTTTCCATAGTGACCTAATTGTACTTTATTTAATGAAACTTTAATGATGAGAAAACATTTTACACAGTCTCCTTATCTTCAGGGGATACGTTCCAAGACCCGCAGTGGATGTCTGAAACTGTGGATAGTACCAAACCCTATTATACTATGTTTTCTCCTATATATGCATACCTATGATAAAGTTTAATTTGTAAATTAGGAACAGTAAAAAATTAACAATAATAACAGAATTATAACATGCTGGAATAAAAGTTATGTGAATGTGGTCTCTTAGCAAACCAGCATGAATTCCTTTTTCCTTCACAATTTCATGGACAGAAGATTCATTCTTACTGTAGATCTTCGCAACCTCAGCATATGATTTTTTTCTTACTGAGAACTGTCACCTTTTCACTTAAGGAAGCACTTTATTGCTTCTCTGTGGCACATTTGAACTGTCAGCATCACTTTGTGCTTTCAGGCCATTATGAAGTAAAATAAGGGCTACTTGAAACAACACTGCGATCCTAAGAGTCAGTGATCCAAGATGGCTAAGTGGCTAACAGGTTGGTGGCACACACCCACTGGTACGCTGTGGACACAGTGGATGATTCATGTCCCACATAGGATGGAGCAGGACAGTGAAAGATTTCATCATGCTATGCTGAACGGCATGCAACTTGAAACTTATGAATTGTTTATTTCTGGAATTTTCCTCTTAATATTTTTAGACTGTGGGTAACTGAAATCATGGACAGCAAAACTGCAGATAAGGGGGGGGACTACGGTATATGAAATATCTACCCAATTGCATCGACTAGAACATTGGGTGACACAAAAATTAGATTAACGTTAATGTTGAAGAGAGTAAAACATTCCACATCAGATAAAACTCTTTTATTAAAGTAAGGTAAGTATTTCATATTCCATGACTGTTTGAAACATCCAGGAGAGCTAGGTCCCGAATCTCTTCTAGAAGTATGTACAGGCTTCTTCCCTTGGTTTGGCAATATTTTTGATAATCTTCCTGAATGACGTTTACTTTGTCTTCTTGGGCAAGCTGAGCTTCCTCCACAGATCTAGTTACTTCTTTGACTAAGTCATTCTTTAGCAAGAGGGGACTCTGATGAAAAAGTTCTGTCTCAGGCATCATGTATGGTGTGTTGCTCATTATCTCAAGCCTAATGGTATCAGAATGGCAACGGGAGGCCTGTACAGATACTCTCACCTATCGCAGAGGACAAAATGCATGTTATTAAATCACATTCTTTGTTCTTTACACTGAAAGCAATATTTAATGTAAATACAGACTTACTGTTACATGGTCAAACAAATGGAATGTGACAGACTCCCCTTCTGTTGTGGTAGAGGTGATTTTGTTCTGAAATCGTTGAAGGGATCCTGGTTTCCATTCACAACGGCTATCTGGGCCACATGAGATTACTAAGCCATCTTTATTTTTTAGATAAGCAGCACCTTTAATCCCAAACCTGAATTATTGCCAGAATAAAAATCCAGAGATAATGTATTCTTAGTATGCAGATCTTGTATACTTAGCTAGAATGCTAGTTTTTTTTCTAGATTAAAAACAATTTTTCCTGTAATTTACCTCCAAATAGTTATTTCATTGATCAGATAGAAACAAAATATCTTGCTAATAAATAAGTAAAATCCTATCCTATCTGTATATAGTGAATTATACAGGGTGGGGCAAAAGTTTACAGTTGTGAGTATGGGAAACACAGAGTTTATTTTTGTATTATTATTTATTGATTATTGTATTATTTGCCATGTGAACAACTGTAAACGTACTTTTGCCCTACACTGTATATTACGTTACGTTCATATGGTAACCAAATAATTGCTAAAATAAATATCTTAATAAATTATATCTAAAGTACTATTTGTGTTCTACATTTTTAGTTTAACTATGATTTCTTAACAATTTTTATGTTAAACATAACATACCTTGGTATAAATACGAGCACACCATTTGTTCTAATTGAATAAATAATCCCATCGGATATGGAACGCTCCTCAGTTTCTTGGTCTTTGTCTTTAAAATACATGCACTGGAAGAGCTCAGTAGACTGCTTCTGAGAATGCTGTGCTGCCTAAAAGAAGCACAATCCCAAAGCATGACAGACTTCTCTAACATTCCCAGAAGAAATATGAAATTCATAATCCCACAGAAACGATGTCATTTTTAAAGGCTAGATTCTGCCCCAGCCAGGTGGCTCGGTTGGAGTGTCATCCTGTACACCAAGAAGGTTGCAGGTTCGATACCCAGTCTGAGCGCATTTAGGAGATAACTGATCGATGTTTCTCTCTCACATCAGTCTAAAAATTGCAATTTAGCCCTAGCCAGTTGGCTCAGCGGTTAGAGTGTTGGCCCAAGGACTGAAAGGTCCCATATTCGATTCCGGCCAAGAGCATGTACCTCAGTTGCAGACTCAATCCCTGGCCCCAGTTGGGGCACATGCAGGAGGCAACCAATTGATGTGTCTCTGTCACATCAATGTGTTTTCCTCTCTCTCCTTTCCACTCTCTGAAAAAGCAATGGAAAAAATATCCTCTGGTGAGGATTAAAAAAAAAAAATTTAAATGGCCAACATGGCTGCTGGATATAATATTGCAAAGCACGGAACTATAGAGATTGGATATAGAAAGTATATTAAACATTTAGGTAGTTTCTAATTCTATGTGTCACCAAATGATCTAGTTCTATGCTATGCAATATTGAACTCATTAGCAACAATATGAAATAGTACACAAAGCAGCTTCTAAAACAATGATGTAAGTATATTGACATGCTGTGCAATCAATAAGGTGTTAAGTGGGGGGGGAAAAAGGTGGATTTCAAAACAACAGATACGGTACAATATTTTTGTAAATAAAAAACATTATCTAAAGTTATCTCTGTGTGGTAACATGATAGATGATCTTTTATATTTCTACATTTTGGGGAAAACATCTATTGTTAAATCTTCTAAGTCCACATTAAATTACTTCAGGACATTTGTAAATGTAGCAAGAACTACTCAACAAGATTTATAATTTTTCATGTTATTTCTTTGGTTAGAATAATTCTAAAATTTAATTTGCTAGAATATATGGTACTTTGTTCTATTACACAATAAAGCAGATATTCTCTTAGCAAAAGAAATACTGGGTAAGAGAAATTAAAACCCCTCTTACTCGGTTTCTATTGTTGATATGTCTGCATAATTCCTCAAGATCTTTGTTGCTGAACAAATTTTCCTGAATTTCCATTTTCTTATCTTTTGAAATGGCTGCCATTAACAATCGATGTACTATAATATCTGCATATCTTCTTATTGGAGAAGTAAAGTGGGTGTATTTATCTAATGCGAGACCTTCAAAAAGAAGCCAAAAGATCAAAATAAACAAAAAGAAATGGTTTTTAAACAACCTGCTCAAGATCAGGGCCACATAAGGAAAACTTTTATCATTCACCATAATGATGGAACTCCTCCTCCGCACAGGATCCAGTGGAGAAATATAGTGCATTAGACATGGCCTGCGTAGCCATAGAGCGGAGCAGTCGGTTCACAATGGGATCGTTGGGGTCATTTGCATTATCCAGAGAATCAGCCAGTGTCTTATTGGACCTAACAAAAAAATGGACTTTTATTTAGTCCCCAGCAATGATTTATAAGTCAACACTGAGGAGAATACTTCACTTACCAGTCTGAATACGACGTTCATCTGACAGAAGTGTAATTTATTTTGGACACATTTCAGAAGGAGCTCTTTTCAACTATAGAAATCTACTTTTATTTTAAGATTTAAACAAAAAGGTGTATCAGAATTTAAATGTCTCTTAAGTAGGAAAGAGTAATGTGGTAATACCTATGAGGTTAAGTTAATGATCAGCACATAGCAGGTTGTTGAATTCCTAACACCCTTAACCTTAAACATACTGTACAGGTTGAAGAATGGACTTTTTCTTTCTTTCTTTTTTAATCCTCACCTGAGGATATGTTTCCATTGATTCTAGAGCGAGAGGAAGGAGAGGGAGAGATAGAAAAACATCGATGTGAGAAAGAAACATTGATCGGTTGCCCCTGTACACACTCCGACCAGGGATGGAACCTGAAACTTGTGTATGTTACCTGAATGGGAATCGAACCCATGACTCTTTGGTACATGGGACAATGCTCCAACCAACTGCGCCACACCAGCCAGGGTTAGACTTACTCTTTTTTTAAATCAATAATTATGGAGCCAGAGTTAAAAAACAAAACTAAACTAAACCTGAGGTACCCAAGGAAAAGAAACCTAAATTATTATTATTATTTAAAGAGACAGAAAACATTCTATTTATTTACTCTCAAATAATTTTTAAAACCCCAGGAAATATAGAATTAAACATTTAATAATAGAGCATATAATTCAGTTCTATAGTGTAGCCCACTAAGAGAAAAGGGGGAAAAGAAAGGTGGAGAATGATGAACGGAAAAACAAAGTAACAATGGGCACTTCTGGGAGCTTTCAAGTTTGACAGACTTGGACTCAAATCTTGACTCAGTCCTGGCTAGCTGTTACATTACAGTCAAGTTACTTAACCTCTCCAGACTTAATTTCCCTAAAATATGAATGACACAAAATGGTATCTGAGAGCCCTTAGCACATACGCCTGGCGCACACACACAGAGCTCAGCCACTGAACAAACCAGAAAAAGATACTATCATCTAAAGACAGAGGCAAAAAATCCATTTTGATTAGTGAATAAAATTAGGACCTGTTACTTCACAAAAAATACTAAAAAATCCTTTTTATACATCATTTTTAACAGGGAAAATACTTTATCCTGGAGGTGGGGAGTAAAAAGTCTCAGTCTATGGAGGGTTGGTATGAATTTACCATCAGTGTGGTGTCTTACAATACGCTGCATTTTCAAATTTAAAAATTATATATATTTTACTGATTTCAGAGAGAGGAAGAGAGAGATAGATCAATGATGAAAGAGAGTCATTGACTGGCTGCCTCCCGCATGCCCCCTGCTAGGGATTGAGCCCGCAACCTGAGCATGTGCCTTGACTGGGAATCGAACTGCGATCTCCTGGAGCCACACTGGCCCGGCAATATGCTGCATTTTTAAAGTAGTGAAATAAATAGAATTATTTTGGGGGATTTGCCTAAGGACTAGATGAAATTACATCAAGGTCCCTTACTTCTGTATTACAAATTATAGTGGGTCAAAATTATGTCTCAATAAACTTGTTTTAATTTTAAGGCTCTATACTTACATTATAGTATATGAAGAAAGAGCCAAGGAAAGTTTTCTATTTTTGGTCAAAGATCTGGCTGTCACATTTTAAGAACTACCGTAGGATAAATAAATGTACACCATTCCCTTCCATTCCTCTGCCCCCTCAAAAGAGGAATTACCGTGTATCTATGAAGAAGCCTTTTGCTTTAGCACATTCTCTCAGTTCCGAGAAAAACTCCTGGTGTGGAGGAGGGTGTTGGCGCAGCAAGGCTTGATGAGGGAAGCTCTCCCAGATCTTCTTGGCTACCCAGTGGTTGGCCAGGATCATGCATTCGGCCACCGTCTCATGGACTTCCAGGGGCTGCTGGGGGATGAGGTCTTGAATGTTCTTCTTTTCATCTAGCTGTATGCGAACTTCCACCCCTTCCAGTTCCAGGGCACCACAGAGGTCTCGTTTAGCTCGGACGTGGTGTGCTATGTCAGTCAGCTTTCCAATTGCCCACACCAGCTCCTCTAACTTGGCCTGTCTGCTCTTCTCATCCAAGTCTCTGAATTCCGGAATATCATCAATGATGCTAAAGTTCCCGTCCAGTAGTTCCTGGGCTGCTTCATAAAACAGTTTGTATGCTGATCGAATAATGGTTCTGCCATACCACACTTTCTTAATTTCATAGGAGGTTTTATCCAATTCCCACATGACACTTACAGCATACCTACAAAACCAGTAACACTGAAATCATTATTTAATTCTTCCATTTTTGAAGCAAGCAGAACTAAACCCTAAGTATAACTTGAAATAAATGGCATCGCTACAGGTTTTTGGTTTGATGTTTCAACCTAAACATTCCACCACTAAATCAAAGTTAGACTAGGTTCCACTGAGCTCTGAGCAAATCTGAAATGAGTTCACATGTAATGTTGCAAACCTTACCTCACAGTTCTCCATTTTAATTAGAATAGTATAGCACTGATGGAGTCAAGTCTATTGGCTCTCTAGTAAAGAAGAGCAAAGCTTTTCAAGTCATATAGGATGACACTGAACTATGATACCAGTCTTGATGAGTGGTAAATTAGCCAAAAGTTCCTTTAGTAAAGAACCACTTAGCTACCAAATCACTCTATTTAAAAACTTGCAACACTTGCAACTCATATAAAAAAAAAAGGGCTAATTTTCCTAAGATGCAAAAAGCTTTTATAAATCCATTACTAATAGATCAAAAACTCAAAAAGAAACATGAAATAGTTACAGAAAGGGATACATAAACAACTGTTAAACATGTAAAAAATGTTTAACTTTACTGGTAGTAGCTGAGTTAAAATGCAAATTAAAACCAATCTAAAATACCATTTTCATCTATCAAATTGGCAAAGATAAAAAGCGACAATATATTGTGTTAGAAAGGTTGTGGGAAACAAGCATTCTTATACATTGATGGTGAGAATGTAATTGTTGTAACCTCTTGGAGGGCAATTTGATTAAGTCTATGTCACACAAATACATATACCCTTTGACACAGAAATTCCACTTGTAGCAATTTATGCTCTACACACACTGTACTTTTAAACATATGAAATGACTTATGTTCCAAGTAATTCAGTACAGGTTTGTAATTGCAAAAGACTGGAAACAATTCATATTTGCATAGATAAGCACGTTTTATTAACATGGAATGATCCTCAAGATACATCCTTAAGTTAAAAAAAAAAAAGCAAGGTGCTGAACAGCATATTGAGGGTGTGGCAAAAGTAGGTTTACAGTTGTGAGTACGTTAAACACAGAGTTTATACTTATATTATTATTTATTATTGCATTATTTTTCATATAAACAACTGTAAACCTACTTTTGCCCCACCTAGTATATAAAACGTATCACCATTTGTGTAAAAAACAAAGACCATATGTCCATACCTGTGCTTATGTGTATTATACCTAGAAAAATATTTAAGAAATTGGTAACTAAGGGAGAGTTGTAGGAGGGATTCTTTCACTAAATATGTTTTAGAACCTATAAATTTTGGACTATATAGTTTTATTACCTATTCAAAAATAGATATAAACTTTAACAACAAAAAAACCTTCCTAAGTTCATGCTCCTCATGTAAAGCAGCCTCAACCAGGGAATGCATATGCACAAAGTTGTTCCCATTTGTTCCCAGACTTTAGCTGACTTTAAAAAGCCAAAAAACGGGGAGAAACTGCCTCATAGGTAGAGAGAGAAGAGGAGAGGAAGGGAAGGGAAGGGAAGGCTAGAGAAACAAAGCTGTCTGAAAATAAGTGGTACAGAGGAGTGTAGAGGACATGGGGAAGCAGGGGTGGGGCGTGAGGTGGTAGGGCGCATTGGAAAGAGGAGGGGAAAGAGGCCAGAAGCGAGAGCACCGGGTATCACAGGTAAAAACAATGAACTCACCTATCGACGCCTCCCAGAAGGGAGCACAGATCAGCGCTGAGGATGGAGGGCAGCATGTCATAGCGCCGGTCTGCTAAGTAGTAAGTGGTGGCCCTGTGAATGACACACATACAGGTACATGACCTTCAGAAGCAAGAAGCAGAGCAGCTGACTGCATGGGCTGCTGTGAGGCAAACGGCCAAAATCTCAGTACAAATTCCCCAAGGCTGTTGTTTTTCCATAAAGAGCAGCCGACTGGGTAATAAAGCTATTCCCATGTTCCCACTTTTCTAAGCGATGCCACTTTGGGCTGAATATGCTTCCACTGATATAAAAAGAGAAAGTGACATGACTTTCAGTTGTATAAAAACTATTAGAGTGTAATGATCCAGTATTTATATAAAATAGTATACTGCTACATGAAAAATTTAACCCATTTCAATTTAGAAGGAAACAATGTGTGAAAAGGTTCAGTTACAAAAAGCAAGGTACACTGATCAAGGTACTATTTTTCTAAAGGAAAAGGGGACATGGACCTCAGTTGTTGTTTTTTTCTGGAAGAGATCTTCAGAACTGTAATAAATTGTGAAATCTATCTTTTGAAAATCTGAAACTAGCATAGTTACAAAATACATTACAGTTACATATACATAATCACAGTGCTGAGTTCATATAGCATTACCTTGTCTTAGCTTCAATGTCAATATAAGAATCTGGTGCCACAAAGTGTGTGACATCTGCAATGTGGACCCCGAGCTCCAGGTTGCCATTACTTAAGGTTCTGACTGAGAGCGTGTCATCCACATCTTCACAACCTTTGGGGTCAATGCTGAATACAAGATGGGTTTTCCTTAAGTCTCTACGTTTTTGTTCCTCTTCAGGACTCACCTTCCAGGGATTTTCTGGTGTATTTACCGGCATCTTACACATCTGTACAATGAGAGGCCAAATACTGAGCAATTTCCCCAGCACCATTTCCTATAAAAATCTACTCTCTGACAATCTCAATGTGACCTCATAGAAATCCCATTAATTACACATTACCCTCTGCAATTAACCTATGTTTGCTTCTTTTGATCAATAATGATTTATTAGGTGCCTCATCTGTGTCAGGAACTGTGCTAGGCTCTGGAAAGTCAGGAGTCAATAGAAAAGACATAGTCCCCTGTCCTTGGGGATCCTTATGGTCTGACAGAAATGTGCCACAACTTTCACCAGCCTCTTTAGTTATGGGGGCTGCAGAAGAAATGAATGGGTGGTATATCAAGAGTACAGCCTCTACCCCATTTTCAAGTGATCCGTTTAGTTAAATTTAGTTGAGCTTTTAATTTAAGTCAAGCCCTGAAAAAAAAATCAACATGTCCCAAATATTAAAAGCTTATTCCAGAAAAAAAAAAGCATATTCCTCCAAGATAATTTAAGCAGGACCAATCTAGGGCATTTCCCTCCATCATTGCCCATTTAAACCATCAATTTGCAGTTAAGTAGGCTAAAAGGGAAGAGAATTCTAGTCCTGTAAGTCTAATCCATGCTTTATTTTATCCTAACATTTTCACTAAGAGCTGAAACAAGTCAACAAATAATTTCCAGAAACTAATGTTAAACATAAAAATTTAATAATGTAAAATATTCTAAAATGTTTTACTAATATAGCTACTTTTCTGTCAAAAACTCCAGTGAAAATCAGAGCACCCATATGCTCTTGATGGTAATGCAAACTGGTCCAATTTTTCTGGAGAACAATCTGCCAATACATAACAAAAGCTATTTAAATTTTTTATGTCCTTTGATTTGGTAATCTCACTTTAAGGATTACATTCCAAGGAAAATAATTAAAAAGAAAAAAAAAAAGCAATGTTTATAAAAAGTATTTGAAGTAGCATTTTTTTATAATACTGAAAAATTAAACAGCACAAATGCCCAACAACTGAGGAATGCTTAAGCAAACTAGAGTGCATCAATATGCAATAACTTGCCACAACTATTAAAAATAAGTAGGTTATGTCAATATATACAAATAATTTTAACTGATAGAAGCAGAACAGAAAATAGTGTGTGCACACTATGAATATAGCTAAGCAAGAATAATAAACGAGATTTATGGGGACTTTAGAAGATCACAAAGTGATGAAAATAGCTGGTATTTTATGTTCATGAAAGTTTTGTCTTCTGTAAAGGTTACAAAAACTGTTTCATAATGAGCATGATATTTTTTATCCATGGATCAGAGATGCATGGAACCCAACAAGCTGCTTCCTGCAGCTTTCTGCAGGCCTCCAGTTGAATAATTATGATAGGGAGTGGAGCCCAGTGGGTCTGTAACTAGGTACCCTTGCAGTTGCTGGGGATGGACGCATACTGACTATAAGACACTGACATACCATTTTTAAGCACAGTTGGAAAATGGAAAACATTAACTGTGAGACTATAGGAAACTAACTCTGCGCTTGAAGCTGACTTCAGTCTGGTCCAAACACAGAATAAAGAGGAGTGAGATTTTTCCATTATCTGTGGATTATGACATAGTGCAAAGATCTTTTTATTTCTTAATGGTGAAACAAACAACAAAAAAAGGCAAAAAGAAAATGTACAATGTCTTTCACCCAACTAAAGTTCTTGGGGAAATCTGACCTGAGCTTCTGAGAAAGGGGCAACTGAAATACTGTTTTCCACCAGGATGGTTGCAATTTCTCCTTCCAGGTCTCCAATTCTTCCTAAAACACGCACAAAATGTCCATTTGGATACACAGATGTCGACTCCCAGGAATCAATGCGCACAATCACCCTGAAGTCCTGCCCAAAAGGAGGGGGGAAAAAACATGAGTCCAACGCCAGGAGTTAAATGGATCACTTAGAAGCACCAAACAAGTAAGAGATAAACTGCATCAAGCTCCAAGGAGAGTAGCCAATTTGCAAATAGTGGGTGCTTTTTTATTTTTTAATAGATCTTCCTGTTTTACTAAATTCCAGATGGTATATAAATGCTTGGCCCAGTGCTTTGAAAGAAGCATCACCTCTCTACATCAAGCAAATGGGCTGGAAATTTTAGTCTATTAAAGAAAGCCAACTAACACATTTTAGTTAACATTTGCAACAACATGGAAAAACCCATTTATGCACAGTCCAAATTAAATTTCAGAACAAAAACCTCAATTTTGTGTGTGTGGGAGTTACTTTCTAATTTCTTAAGACAGATCTTCCGGTGCTGAAGAAGGTATCAGTGTGATTGAACCCCAATGCCTCAAATTTCCAGCAAACCACAGATAAGGAAAGCAGTAGTTCCAACTGGCCTCAGAAAGCCTGTATAAGGCTTCAGATGCAAAGATACACAATGACCAGGTTGGGGACCAGGCTGGGGACATCCTGCTTCAGTGTCTCATTTAGAAACAACAAAACATCAGGCAAATCAAACTGGGTGATGCTTCCAGTCTTTGCCACAGTGAAGGTTAATTTCTAACTTTCTTGTTTATGTCTTCTCTCTGGTGCTACATTCCTTTATGGATAATCGATTCTCTGAAGTATCACTATATCATCTCTATAGGGCAGAGTGATCGTATTTCTGTATCGCTTGCTAGAAGAAAGTGTGTTAGTGTTGGCACAGTGTATCTATCCAAAGTTTCTGTGTTGGACAGCTGGATAATGTATGTTCTCCCTAGTTGTCTTACACAGCTCTTTCTAGGATGGTTTCTCTCTGGCCTTCATTCATTAACCAAGTACTACTGAATAGATGGTTCTATATATTTAGAATTTTTAAAAAACAGGATCTCGAATGCCAGATGCCATCAATAATTTATCCCTTCTTATGCAAAGGAATGAACAATGTTTTCTGGTACTGCTCGAAAGCTGGCAGAGACAGGAGGGAAAACAGTAGAAGTACAATGTCAGCTACCTGGAGGGCTTCTGCTTGCTGAGTGCTGATTCGGATTTTAGGGATTCTGTAATCCCAAGGTGTAACTAGTATTTTCTGAGCATTTTTGCCCTGAGATTGGACCTCTTCTTTGGATGGAAATGTCACCACATAATCCCGCCAGTTCTTCTGAAGGATGCCTACAACTCTGCCTTTGGAGGAACAAAACAAAACAAAACAAAACCTTAGTGGGAGATTTCACCTATCTGGACTCTGACAAGTTCAGTAGTGAGTGAGAAAAAGACCAGGAAAAACAATGTCCCATTTTTTCAAGCACATCCACACATGGTGAGAGATGCTTAAACATTTGCCTTCCTAGAATTTTATTATTACAATGGATTTCAAAAAACTTTTTAATGACACTGTCAGTACGCCCTTTCTTCTGAGGGGTCTGATGTGACACTTAGATCCATTAGTCCCACTTTCTCTTTTGTCTTTATCAACCCCAGGTTTAGGTATGCTGGGAAAAGTCAATGATTTTCACTTTTTTTTTTTTTAAATCCTCACCTGAGGATATTTTTTCCATTGCTTTTTTTCGGAGAGTGTGTGTGGGGAGAGAGAGAGAGAGAGAAACACTGCATTGATTGGTTGTCTCCTGCACGTGCCCCTACCGGGGCTGGGGATTGAACCTGTAATCAGGTATGTGCCCTTGGCCGGACTCAAACCCAGAACTCTTCACTCCTCAGGCAGGGGCTCTAACCATGAGTCAAACTGGCCAGGACTGATTTTCACTTATTTATTTATTTTTAAAAATTTTATTTTTTTAAAAAAATATGTCTTCATTGATTTCAGAGAGAGGAAGGGCGAGAGAGAGAGAGAGAAACATCAATGATGAGAGAGTCATCATTGATCCGCTGCCTCCTGCACGCCCCTGAATGGGGATTGAGCTGGCAACTCAGGCTTGTGCCCTGACCGGGAATCGAACAGAAATCTCCTGGATCCTAGGTTGATGCTCAACTGCTGTGCCACGCCTGGCCAGGCTGATTTTCACTTTTTTAAACCCATGCTCTCTACTGTGCATTTTTGCTATTTTTCTTTCATTTTCCTACTAGCCAAGATTGTTTGTTCCAACATGATACACAGGAAAGGATACAAATCATTTAAGTCTGATATACAACACTTTTAATAATCACTGACTGTAAAAACAAACTAAGATTTAAAAGTGCTATCTTTCCTTTTCACAGACATTTATTAACCCCCTACTAGGAATCGCCCTGTTCTAGGCACAGGGATTACAGCAGTATCAAAGTTAAGTACTTGATTTTCCGGAGTATACATTCTGGCCTGGGCGTCTGTGGGGGTGGGAAACAGTAAACAATAAATATATGTGAGGTCATGATGATTGCTAAGAAAGATGTAGTAAGTAGGGTAAGGTGACCAAGAGTAATAAAGGGTCAGAAGTAGCAGCTATTTCAAATAAAGTGATATTGACAGAGACTTGAAGTGAGGAAAGGAGGTATAAGGATGTTTGGGGACAGCTTGTTTCTGGGGGTGGCAGGAGCAGAATGATAAAGAGGACAATGACAGGAGGCAGCCCAAGCTGGCAGGACCTTGTAGGCCAGAGTAAGGATTTTATTCTGAGAAAAACAGGAAGCAGCCACTGGAGAGTTTTGAGCAGAGACGTAGCAAGACCTAGACTTTTAAAAGGATCACTGTGGCTCCTGTGTGGAGAAAGGACTATCTGGGAGCAAGGGTTGGAGCAGAAGAACAGTAAGGAGGCTGCTGGGAAAATCTCACCAAGGGTTCTAGTGGACTGAATTAGGAGAGAAGTGGTACAGTATGGAGTAGCTGAATTCAGTTAGAGCTGTCAGGACTTGCTTACGTGTGAAAGAAAGTTCAAGAAGGACTCCAGGGTCTTTGGGTTAACCAACTGTAAAAAAGAACTTGCCATTTATGGAGATGGGGAAGATTAGGAGAGGAGTGGGCTTGCGGGTAGAAACTGGAAATGTGTTATTAGGCAAGTTAAGTTTGAGATGCCCATTAGATATCCAGGGGAAGATGCCAAATAGATAACTGAGTAAACAAGAGTGGAGCCTAATGGGCTCTGGGCTGGAAATAGAAAGCCAGAGGACTGAGTGAGCTCTCCTAGGGAGAGTGCACAGGAAAAAAGAGATCCAGAGAGGAGCTGGGTTCATCCAAGAGGAGAGACAATAAGATGAGAGGAACCAGCAAAGAAACTGAGGAGCAGCAACCAGCAGGGGAGGGAAGAACCCAGAAGTCAATGATAAGGATGTGGTCCACAGGCCAAGTGCCGCCCACAGGTTATAGATGCCAAGGACTACTGGCAAAGAGATTGCTGGTGACCTTGGCAAGAGGTCAAGGTTTTCTTTTTGGGGTGGAGGGAGGTGTATCTGAATGTAGTGTCTTTGGGAGTAAATAGGTAAAGAGGAAGCAGAGAGAGTGCAGAGTTAACTGTTTCACTGAGTCTTGCCACAAACTGAAGCAGAGAAAAGAGTGGTAGCTATAGGGGATGTGGGACTCAAGGGAGTTCTGCCTTTAAGATGGGAGATATTACAGCCTATATGGGTGCTGATGAGAATAAAATAAAACCTGCAGAGAGGGGAAACTGATAATGTAGGAAAAAAGCCAATATCACATATTAATAATAGCAATATTTCTGGGTGGTTAAGGCGAGGAAAAACAAACATTTCACAAGAAAAATGGATAACTGTGTGACTTTCCAACTGGCTCACCTGTGGGCATGGGCTCACTTGGGGACTCTCCGGTGGCCTTGTCATCGCTGTCATTCTCACACAAGGCAGCAGTTCTTCCTTTCCATTCACTTTTAGGAAGCAGTTCCACAACTACCATGTCTCCGTGAATCGAGCGGTTTCGAGCCTTCATCCCATGGATTAGGATGTCACTAACTAAACCTGTGTTTGGGACAGCACAGAGAAACCCAATAAAGCCAAGGGGGATACCACACCAGTGAGGCACATCAAACATAATATATCTGAGGTCTAATCAGCTTTCCTACAAAGAAAAGCTTCCTTCTTTCAAAAAATAGGTCAAGCTTCTTTTGTTCCATAGGTTATGAATGAGGAAACATGGCCACCACGTCATAGCGTATAATGTGCTTTCAATCACCTTTTAAGGTACATAACAGTTCCCTGCGTGAGACCATGTAAGCCTACACTGGGATTCTGTCACACACCTGGAGGGGCCCCACAGCCGGGCGTGGCCAGCAGGCTGATGAACTAAGGGTGCTGCCAAACTGACAGGGATGACTCTGAAGTGCAGAAGCCCTGAGAAAGCCACTGCTTTGCATTCTCCTTCAACCCAGCCATGCTCCCTTGACTGTCAGGGTTTTCTTCACCTTGTCATTGCAGAAGTAGGACGTACACTCCATCATACAACTTATTTACACTTTTTTTTCATTTTTTACTGTTTTAGTGGTTCCAATGAGGCAATATAGCACATTGAGGCAGTTCAGGGCAGTGTCTTAAAATCATGGTCACATTGCCTTAGTGGCGGTCTCAGCCCCCCACTCAGCAGGTGTTGATCTTGGGCAAGCTACTGTGCTTCTCTGGATTTTAGTTTCCCCACATGTAGCCTTGTGTATCCTCAGGTATAAAAGGTGGAAAACAATAATACCTGTTAAGTGTTAAGAAAAGTTCTTGATATATAGTAACTACTCAATAAAATATTAGCTATTATAATTTTAAAAGTTTATGACAATAAAATCAGAAACTATCAATAAAAAGTTAGGGGGAAAAAATCAACTCATGATCGCACACACCCAATGTACATCGGGATGTCTGACATGGCATATACAATGTGACAATTTCAACTCTGCTTTCTTCACTGCGTAATATCAGAATGAACAGCTGGCATGGAGATTTATGTAAGGTTTATACTGAACCTGAATCTTTACTGCTGGCTCCTTGAAGTCGCACAAAAGCTTCTATTTGTGCTCTGTGTTTGTTGACATTCAGAATTCCCTGAAATCATAATAAAAATCAATGTGAAAATTTTTTTCCTGCCTGCTTTACCTCCAAAAGGTACAGTTTTCAAAAACTATGAAAAAATTTAAAGAACTATATGAAAATATCCCCATAATATTCTTATAAGGCATGTGATCCCTTGGTTTAGAAATAATATTAATCATCAAGGTTTCTTTTCTCTACAGAATACACCATCATTTTGAACTGCTCTTAGCTATACCAAGTGTTGAAAGTGCCAGGATCTATCTTACCTAAGAGATGAGTGATCTTTAAAAAACCTTCATTCTCAGAGTGCCCTCCTAGGAATGTTGTGAACTTTACTCCCAAGTTGGAAGCATTAGCCCCTCTAGGTATATCATTTAAAATGCCCACACTTTAGGGAGGGACTTCAGTGTGGTATTCTCAAACTTCCGCCTGCATGAAAGTCATCTGAGTGGCTTGTTAAAAATGTAAAATCCAAGACAGAACAGTTCTGTACCCTGATTGCAGAGGGGGATAAACAAATCTACACATGTGATAAAACAGCATGGATACACACACACACACACACACACACACACGTACATATAAAACTTAAAATCTGAATAATTTTATTCAATTTCTTCTCAAGACCCTGACCAGCATTTTGGTTCTGGAGGATGATGAAGGACCTTCATCATCCCCCAGATGAAATGGCAATGGATTAAAGAAGCCAAATTTCACCAATTTTACAATTTTGCCAAACCTCCAGACCTTGATTCAAAAATACATTCTCTTTCCCAGTGACAGGAGGCATTTATAAGGCTACTCATGTGATGCTCAATATGTAACCCAATTAAGAACATTATAGAGCAGCTCCAACCAGACAGCCCTGTCTATAGGAAGAATGGCTCCCAGAGCACCTTAAAGATCGCCAGCCCTGGCTTACTCACACCCACCCATCTTGTTTACAGCCTTTGAAATTAGACACCTGTGACAGGAGGCAAATAAAGAAGAAAACATACTGGCTGGTCCTGATGCCTACTCTTCATACCTCACCTGGGTATAGCGTCCAGACTTAATGCCAGCTTCTAACACTTCCAGGGGAAGATGTTCTGGGTACTCCTTCCTGTGGCTCTCCTGACTCTCATTCTCTCTTTCCCGGCGAGACTGAAGGATAGAATCACAAAGCTCATGGGCGGCTTTTAAATCAGGCCAAAAATTGTCCAGGTAATTCTGCATTCAATAGAGGCACAAGAGAAACATGGTCAGAAGAGTAATTCTTCATTATAGTAGCATTATAAAAACTCCCAAACAGGAACTGCCGGCATGCAGTTTTGAAGATGTGCCAAATGAGCATTATCTGCCTAAGTCTCATGCTACTGGTTCATTCTCTACCATCTCATTAACCTGAAGACTGGCCAATGAAGCCTAGGGAGGCTGTCCCTACCATGGAAGGTTTCCACTTCCCTGATTACTCTGAACTCTCAAATCTCCTTCTCTCTCTCTCCATACATACACACATGCACACACACGGTCTGCCTGTCTTTATATGTACATCATTGCTGCACGTAATGGCCTACAATGTATGGACAGATAAAGCTCCTACATGTGCATTCTTGTCTTTTTTATCCCACCCTGAAATGTTTGAAATTTATAAGAAACTTAAGCACATAAAAGTGGCAAGTAGTAAAGTGTATAAGGAAATGTCTCCCTTCACCTAATCCACTGACAATGTCAAATGAGCAGAGAGCAGGGAAAGTCAAGCAAGCAAATTATTCTATGGTGTTAGGCTTTCCCCTTCTTCATCAGCTCCCAGAGGACTGAGCCTTTTTCTATGACTATCCACAGATGTAGTAAAACTCCTCATGTAGGTACACTCGATGTTGCTGTTAGTGTGATGACCTGGTATGAAACATAACTTTGAAACAAGTGGTCAGAGTTCCCGCCAATATTAATGAATACTATTGCACATCTTGGAGTAATTTTTTCAAAAAGGCCCTGGGACAAAACCCCAAAGCGACTGCCCACAAGAGAATGGTGTGGTGAGGTTGGCTGTGTCACTTCTACTCTGTGTGTCCAGGGAACACTGCCTCAAATGGTTGACTCTCACTAAATAAAATCGAATTCAGATGTGATTTTAACTCAACTTTAAGTCTCAGGTACAGTCTACCACATTCTCTTTTCTCAACTTAAAAAGAAAATAAATGATCCTTGTTGTTAACTCCAGCATTTCTCCCACTAATTTCAGGGTCCTGTTCAAACTGCTTCTGTTCTTTCCCTAGTCCTTACGTAAGTTCTGTCTGTGCTAACATCAGTACCCTAGTTCTGTGGTCAATTATCACTGATGAGCACCGAGAATTAGTCTCTGCTCAATTTACAAGGACAAAAAGCAACTGTTACGCACTACCAACATGAGCCTCAGATGCCAACGGTTTGGTAAAAGCTGAGTCTGATTGTTTCTAGGAGAACAGGAAATATTTACTTAGGATTTGTGGCAGTTGCTTTGGTGGAAAACATAATTCAGAAAACTGTGTAAGGGGGGGTCAGGTAAAAGTTGTCTGCAAAGGCGCACTAGTGTGTCTGTGTGTGTTTAAATTTATGCATTTTTATTTAACAAATAACTTCTGTAAACAGCACTGTAAAGTGAACTGTTAAAATTAAAAGGCACTTAAAACAAGAATGTGACTAGTATGAAACAAAACAGGCAACTCAGTAAGAAGTAAATATAGAGTGATCTGTTACAGCGCTAACTGAAAGCAAGGCTTGCTTAAGTGATAGCTGTTGCATAAGCCACAATACAACTTCACATGTTCATTAAAAAGGCAGATTTGTAGCTAAAACACCAAAGAAAAAGTGCTGATAAAAAAGTCTTACCCCTAAATTGCAAAAAAAAACACACCCTAAACTAAATAGCAACTAAATACATTAAACGATTAGAAGAAGTGATAAAAAAGCACCAGCCTTTAAACAAACAAAAAAAAATGAATAAAATAAGATAAATTCATCCAAAGGTATCAATTTCAGCAAATACTATATAAATTAAGGACTTTAGTAAATAATACTAAATCAAGGAAATTTTTTGCAGAAAAATTTCCAATACTTTTATCCAAGGTTTGAATTTATAAAGAGAAGGAATACAAGTTAACCAAGATTAACTTTTACTACCATAAACTGCCAGAGAATTTACTGCCTTCATTCGTCCCCATTAACTTCAGGTCCCCACAGAAAATTCTGGGCTTCCTTCACATCTGAACTTCATAGTCTCTTTTTTCCTTGTATCATTCACCTCTATAAAGCTCTCAGTCACAGTTTGCTTAGGAAATGCTATACAAAATAAAACTGTACTATACCACTGAACTACAAAGAAAAGTAATTTTCACAAAAAGTAGAAAAATGTAATTTTAGTCAACTGTCCTCTGCAGGAACAAGACATGATGTATTGCAACAGAAAAAACAAGTGACACTGCCATTAATATCCAGTGCCCTGGAATTCGCTGGCACACCAGAACACTTTTTTTTATAGCAGGGCCAAGAAAATTCTATTGGCAAATCTTTAGCAATACATGCACCTGGGAATGCTTATAGAATCTACAATTCAAAACCCAACTAGACTTTCTGTAAACTGACAGGGATAATGGAGGGCCTCATTCTAGCCTCTGAATCAAAAAAAGATACCAAACCATTGGAACTTGATTGACCAGCTGGGCAGACAGGAGAGACCAGTAATTGATCGAGAGATTAATAGTCATCCTACTCTCCCAAAAGGTACCTAAGACACAGGAGAACTGTGTTGCTAAGACAGCCCAAGAAACTGTCACTGATAATGCTGCCCCTATCTGTGATCGGTACACCAAACTGACCCAACAGCCTTCACATAAAAATATTATGTCTCACCCCTTCCTTTATTCTTTCAACCCCTATGGGCATTCACAAGTGGGGAAGAGTGAAGAACCGTGAAAAAATAACACTGGCCTTTAAAACTGTTTTGAGTGTATTCGGAAGAATAATTTGGGAGGCAGTAAAGCATGATAGTTAAGAGCTTTGGAATCAAGACTGCCTGGGTTCTAATCCCAGTTTTACCACTTTCTACCTGTGTGACCTTGGGCAAGTTGCTTAGCCTTTCTGTGCTTTCATTTCCCTCCTTACCAATAAAATAGGGATGATAACACCTACCTTATAAGGTTGCTGCAAGAATTATACGAAATAATGCTTGGCATAGATATATGTCAGCTATTGCTATTTGGTGGAACCACGTAAAACTGCCATTTTGTAAGTCAAAAACAACAGAATATTGGCAATTTTATGAGTCAGCCTATCATCATCATCATTACTAATATTGTTATTGCTGTAGTTACAAATGTGAATTTACTATCAACAGGGGTTTGTTGGGCTGAAGTCTCAGATGCTATAGGACTTACAGTCACAGGTAGTTTGCCCAGATTTGCTGAAGTCAAGATTAATTAGCTGGGGAGTAATAAAGACATGGAACTTCTTTAAGTCTTCCTTCACTCCTTATTTTCCCTTTTTTGTATTGCCAAAGGGATCTTCTGAGAACTACTTAGGAAATGAACACACACACCAGAAGGAAATACCTTGAAAGAAATCACAAACACTCCTTCTGTTTCACTTCCATAATGCTGAACTGCCTCTTCATCTTCTGTCACCATAATGATTGGCATCCTATCCTGGCAGTGGTGATAGTACCAAACGGCTGCATTGTATATGCTCCTAGAAAAGCAAAGGGCACGTGAGCCCTCCCAAGGCAGACAAACCCAAGCTATTGTTCAGAATTTCATACCTTACTTTTTTTTTTTTAATTTTTAAAAAATTGATTTCAGAGAGAGAGGAAGGGAGACGGAGGAAGAAAGGGAAATTGATTTCAGAGAGGGAGAGAGATCAATGAGAGTCAATGATCAGCTGCCTCCTGCATGCCCCCTACTGGGGATCGAGCCTGCAACCTGGGCATGTGCCCTGACTGGGAATTGAACTGTGACCTCCTGGTTCATAGGTTGATGCTCAACCATTGAGCCACATCAGCTGGGCTCATACCTTACTTTTAATCTGCTATCCTTTGGTTTATACAGAGAACCATTCATTCATTCAACAAATACTTCCAGAATACCCATTAGTTTCCTTTCTCACCAATAAAATGGGGATGCTAACACCTATCTCATAAGAGTACGTCCTGGGTTGGGTACTCTGAGGGATACAAAGATGAATAAAAAAGTGCTTGACATCTCTTCGCCCCTAAGACATCCAACCACCACCGCAACCACTTTCATTTCTTGAGATGGCCTAGAAGCCATGAGGCTCTGACATCTATTAACACTTTTTCATTGGAGGAGGGCTGCGTGACACAGCACCGCATGAATGACAAGCTATGTGTGGCTTAAAAGATAAAGAAACAAGTCTTTGGCTAAGAGGAAAACTAGACTGTAAGTAGCTAAAGATTATAATCCAAAAAGGTCTGATATGGAACCACAAGAATTGTCTAAAAATCTTCCTCAGAAGAATCTGAATTGAACAACAGAGTCTGGGTCTAGAGATGTGTGTTCAAGACTGGATGTTTCCAATGAAGTGTATAACCTGGACAGACAATTTCTGTGGGCTTCTGTTTCCACTGCTACAAATTAAGATGCTATATAAGGTTCCTTTAGTTCTAAAAGTTAAAAAAAATTCAGCCAACGTATACTGAGTATCTACTATGTGTGAGGCTATGTAGTCATAAGTGTGACCATTCTGAGTACTCAACAAATGACCTAATCTAGAGAAAGACTTGCTTTTCTCTTTCTGGTATTGAGCCCTGTGGGATCCTGGGGACTTTAATTAAGGACTCATTATGTCTCAGTGTTTATTTTGCTCTAGAGAATTTAAATATTTCATGGCTAAACAGATAAAAAATTACAAGAAAAAAGGTGATTTAAATATTTTATATGGGTAAGACATTTTAAAGTTTAAGGTTTCTTTTGCTCTCTACAGAAGAAAACATGTGCCTTAGGCCTACCTGACTTCAGCTGTAGCTGGGCCAGCAGTTCCATCCCCTCTCAAGGCCCAGTGAGCAGAGTTAATACCCCTGCGGAATGACCCCCAGCTAAAGGGGGTACTAAAAGGCCTAGCCTCCATCCTTTGAGGTGACTTCTTAGGCACACTCTACTCGGCTTCTCAGAGGGTCCCAGCAGTACTGAGCCTCAGTTTCCCACAGCAGTAACATATCCTTTACTGCTTTCCCTCCTTTTCTGTCTCACTCTCCCTACTTCCTCAGTCCTGCTTATGGAAATTGCCTCAGAAGTAAACAACTCACACTAAGTCCTTGCTTCAGGCTCTGCTTTTAGGTGGATCTAAACTATGACACAGCTCTTCCTAAAACAGCTCTATGAGAATTAATCTACCAGTTCTAGTTTAATAAGACTAGTCGGGATATTAGAGCTTTACCAGAAAAATTGAGATCTTAGCTTAAAAGTGGAACTCCCCATGCCCCAAAAGCATTAAAGTTATGACTTTTGGATCACTGGAATGGCCCTGCTAGCTATTAGGGTCTGGGGCAAACTTACTCTGGGTACTTTACCTCCCTAATTGCAATTTCTTAAATATATCAATTATGTATTCAAATGACATATCTAAACTATGAACACATTAAGCATTTCAGCATTAATCATGGTTCCAGAAATAACTGTTGATTTTAGCATACCACTTAGATCAACTCTCAAATAGCCAATGACAAAGAAATTACAGATGATCACGTGAACACTCACAGCAACTCAGTGCGCCATACCTGGTCTGCCACTTTTCCATGGATTCTCCTCTTTCCCGAGGGAGATAGCAGTACTGCTGGAATTCATTAGCAAAGAGAATGCAATCATGACGTGCATCCTTTAGGAGGTTTCGCAATTTATTGTACTGTCTGTAACACAGAGGAGAAAAATAAATCTAACATAGCAGGTACTCATCTACTGCCAGCTCTTGCTAAGGATCAAAAAAGATGAAGTATTTTAGAGAAAAAGATTGATTATTTAAAACCTGAGAAACACTTATTTAGTATTGGCCTTAGTATGCACAGTATCATTGGGCTGCTCTTTCTCAATTTTGTCTGCTAGAATGTGCTTGGGCAGGGCCTCATTAATTAGTTTGTGGATCAATTCAACTCCTCTACACCCTTTCCCCTTCCAAGACTTCTGGCCATTTATTATGTTGTAATTATATGACGCTGCTCCACATAGCCCCCACTTTAAAGGCTCACAGAGGACACAGAGGCAAGCAGACTAGCACTTTATTTTTATACCTCACTTTGTTCTATAAATGGCATTAGGCATTAGTACATTGTACATTTTGCTGGCAACCCTAGAAAAGGACATGTAGGATAACTAAGTATGGGGATTTACCTGTAAATTTTATTTATGCAGCTACCTCATTTACATGAATGAGGCCAGCTTCATCTGTCAGAGAACTAACAGAGAGTTTTAAGGTTTCCCGCCAGGAGGTCCTTGCAATGTTAGCCAAAGTCACAAATCAAATATGAAGTCTTATATGGGTCAATTTCTAAGGTGCTTTTCAATAGTCTAGGCAATATGAACTACAGAATATTCAGTTATTTTATAGGAAGACAATGTTTATTTAAAAAGACTGATATTGAACCAGATATTAAATTAACATATAAATTATCCAAGGCAGATGGCTGGCATTTAATATAATAAAATTGTGCCCTTCCATTCTCACCACCAGTCTGCCACCATGGATTTTTAAGATATTAGTCTTTTCATTAAAACAAAGGCAGAACTCTCCAAATGAATGCTAACCACCATTATATAATCTGTGTGGTCTCAGCACTTCATTAGAAAATAAGAAACATTGATTTTTATTTTCTTGGTAATTCTAAAAAGAATCATCAAATAATACAACTTATAAAATTTCCTAATAAACAAAGGGATTCATTTTCATTTCTGTGAATGGCAGCTTTCCAGAATTCCACTGTGGAAAAAAAGCTGCCCCGCTCCCAAATACCTACAACATATTAAATTGGTAATTTTCCCGTGTTTACAAAGATACACTTAAAATCACTTTTAAAACCTCCTAGATTATGCAAAGAAGAGACTTCACCACCCTGTTAACAGTGATCATCTCTGCAGACTGGTGAGGTGAAGACTTTTACTTTCTGCTTTCACATCTGTCATGCATGAGTTTTTTAAAAATGAACATTTATTTGTTAAGCAATAAGAAATATTTTAGAAGAGGCTTCATAAACATCTGTAATTTATGACTTGAGAGAAAACACTGAAAAAATATAGCCCATTTTTTCCTGATCTTATCCTCCATAGTTTTTGCTCTCTTTATCTACCATCACATTTTATACACCCCTAATAAAGCACCTGAACTTAGTGCAATTATTTGTTTACAAATTATCTCCCTTACTAAACATCCATCATCCAGCAAAATTTTGCTACACTACTTCTATGTGCCAGGTCTTTTGCTCCAATGAGTGCCCTCAGGAGCTACTATCCAGACATCCCACTGCTGCCCTTTGTCTGCAGCAGTCCTGCTCATGGTGAATACAAGACAACCACCCATTCCTCTAAGTAAAAAAAAATTTTTTTTTAATCCAGAACTACCACTGGATTAGACCCCGAAGAACTGAAATCAGGGTCTCAAAAGATATTAGTACACTTCTGCTCAGAGCAGCATTATTCACAACAGCCAAAAAGTGGAAGCAACCTAAGTGTCCATTGACAGATAAATAGAAAAACAGAATGTGGCATATATGTACCATAGGGTATCATTCAGCCTTAAAAAGGAAGTTCGGATACGTGCTATAACAAGGATGAAGCTAGAAGACATGATGCTGAGTGAAATAAGCCTGGCACAAAAGTGCTCTATGATTCCACTTATATGAGTTTACTTGAGCAATCAAATACACAGAGACCTTTGTATCTTCTCCAGGGCTTAACCAGAGTAGGTGCTCAATAAACGTTTTCCAAATGAATCAATGACCTCACAACTCTTTGTGACTAACAGTGATCCAAATACAAGATATTTCTTAGAAGAAACTGACATTTTCAGAACCCAGTCACTCTTTTGCTAGGCTTTGTACACATCACTGCATCTGTTATCACATCTGTACTTTAGATCCAGGTATTCTCAAATCCTGTCCTTCCCAAATACTGATGTTCTATAGCCAGACCTAGGGGGGTTAGCACTAAATGAGAATAATGACAATTCTTCCTAATGTCTAGAAAATTATATAACTTAAAAAGAATTTTCTCAATTTTAAGTTTCACCCCCATTTATTTTCCTTAGATTTTTAGTGTGTGTTTCCATTTGTCAGCTACCTATCAGCCAGATCAAACAAATGAACAAATGGCACAAGGATATTAATGGGGAAAGTGGGAAACAAACAACAAATCACTCTGAGTGTGACATTTGGGTTTTCTTGTAGGCATGTGGGCTTATAGTTATAATTCAATAGTGAACACATGCAATACCGTCAATTTGTTTTGCTAGTCAGGGTTGATGGTGCATATGAAGGAACTGAGTATCCTACATGGAGCCAACAAAGAACATCATAGTGCCTTGAACAAGTTTGGCCTGAATGATAGGAGAATAATAGTTTCAGATTGTCAAGAACAGTAAAATTATCTTAACTTTTAAAAATTCCAGTCTTACAGAAAACTCCTAGGTTCCCTGAACTGGCTTAAGTGTTTTCCAAATCTCTATTATCAAAACATTTCAAACAATTTCTTAGGAAGACAGTTGAACTGACCTTCTTTAAATTGATTTTTTTCCCCTACTATTTTTATTCAGTGGTGATCTTACAGATGCAACATCCCTTTCCCCTCCTGATTATACTCTCTGGGGATTAGAAGTGGTTGTCCACAACCAGTGGGGAGGTGAGTTCTGTACTCAATGTTGTGTTTCTTCAGTTTTCCCAGAATTTCGTAGACCTACTTTCAGAGGACCTTGAGTTTTCTACAAGAATTTTAAGTTTATGTTTCCATTTATATTAGGTGGAACATTTCTAATAGAGTATATTTTGGACCAGCTGGATGACTGCCTTCTAACTGCAGTGCCATTTAGAGTCAATGCCTGCCCTCTTGGAGGCCTCAGACACTTCAAACTCAGGACCTTTATCTACCCTCCTCCTTAGAACTCTTCTGGTGCACCCTCTCTATCCACTTATGTAAGCCAGAAACCTCAGTGTTACCCTTGACACCACCTTCTCACTCACCTCACTTATTATCAAAATCCATACTAAGTTCTATAGATTTTTCAAAGTAACAGCTTTATTGAGATATAATTCACATACCATAAAATTCACCCTTTTAAATGTACAATTCAGTGGTTTTTAGTATAGTCACAGAGTTACACAACCATGCTTACTATCTAATTCCAGAGCATTTCATCACCTCCAAAAGAAACATACCCATTAAGCAGTCATTCCCCATTTCCCCTGACCCCCAGCTCCTGGCATCCTAACTAATCTACTTTCTGTCTCTATTTACCTATTCTGGTCATTTTATATAAATGGAATAATACACTATATAATTTTTCTGTGTGGTTGGTTTGTTTCACTTAGCATAATATTTTCAAGGTTCATTTATGTTGCAGCATGTATCAGTACTTCATCTCTCTTTATGGCTGAATAATATTTCCTTGCATGAATAAATCACATTTTGTGTACCCATTCATCAGTTGATGGACATTTGGTTGTTTCCATTTTTTGGCTATTATAAATTGAGCTGCTATGAACACTCATGTGCAAGTTTTTGCATGGACTTGTTTTCAATTCTCTTGGTCACATACTTAGGAAATTCTATAGATTTTACCTACTAAATAGCTCTTTAAAATATCTATTTCTCTCCATCTCTAAGCTACCAACATTTCTCATACCAACAATAGCCTCCTGTCTTCTTTTCTCCATGACTTTTCTACACTGTCCCAGTAATCTTTTCAAAACAGCAATCTGATTGTATCATCTCATCCTGACATCCCTGAGGCCCATGAGGCCTACCATCCAATCGAGGGCCTCCTTTAAGTTCCTCCAGCAGCATTCCCTTCCCTATGACCCTGCACAGCAGTTTCCTCACCTGGGAAGCTTTTCTCTGGTTTCCGCCTACTTATCCCTCAGAGCTTAGCATAAGCATTGCCCCCAGGAAAGCCTTTCGTGCCTCCCTGACCAGTCTTGGCTCTCCTGGAGCCCTGTACCTGTCCTTTAGTGCATCTGTCACAGCTGCCTTTCTCCATCAGTTCATGTGATTACCTGATATTGCCTGTCTCCCCTCAAGACCATGTCTGCTTTTGTTCACTACTGTAACCTCAGTGCTAGCACAAGTTTCTGGAACATACAGTCTCTCAATAAACATTTGTTGAATAAAAATATAAACACCTGGATAAATGAATGTGTGATCAATAAGAGAGTCTTACAGTTATCAAGAGACCCCACATTAAATAAGCATTTGAGGATTGTTAGATGGCAGAATATGTGATTATCCTGAACAATCAAAACCTTAACTTTTTCGTACTGTTTTGTACAATACACTTACGAGAACAGGCCACTTTCTGCATTAATATTATTGAAATAAGAAAACAAAATCACATTAAATACAGAAGCAGATTAGAGCTATGTCTTTCTATTGTTAAACCCAACTCTGGTAATTTCACTTCAGTAAAACAATGTCATCTGTCACATTAAATTAACGTTCATTTGCAGTAGTCTGTTTTTATAGTTTTGTTTATGAATTTGAAGGTTCGATTTGGTTTTAGTGTTGTATTAAATACTTAAGCATGAGGACTCACACCTAGATTTATGTTTAAATATATTTAAATAACACAACAAAATAATTTAAATGAACGCTGTGTGTCTATGAGAAACTTTTCTTTTAGAAACAAAGTCAGTGACATTACTCATGTTGAGTAACACTGATGTGTTGAATGGGGAGTTAGATAGATCATGTTGGCCTCTTAGATCCTCTCCAAGTATCATATTCTATGATCCCTATCTTATGTTATATACAGTATATTGAGGAACTGAGGTACAAACTAGTGAGACTCTGAAGCTTTACAGAAGAAATTCAGAAAGGGGGTCAAAAGAAGAAAGCAAGGCATCCTTAAACCAGACACTAGACCAGAGTAGGTATTTTAACCGCCAAAGCTTCCCTAAGCAATAATGCTCCTAAAGGCATATCAAACAGAATGAACTATTTACTAACATCTCAAAAATCTCCAAGGGAGAAATGAAAAACAAAACAAAATGTTTCCCAGCATTAAATGAAGCAAAACACCATGGAGCTTCTGCTAGGCCACACTTGGTTAAACATAGAAAGGTAAATGACTTACACTCAACACTTATGAACGCCAAATTAATAAAGCAAACTCCTGGATGTTACATAGTTGAGAACTATCGTCAATTCTAAAGTTAGCTTTCAATATGACACTTTCTAGGGCTTAGGTCATTTTGGTCATTTAGCTGTTTCAACCTGAATAAACCAGCTGGTTGCTTGACAGATAAACAAAGCACTAAATCCCAAACTTGCTGATTCCCTTCCTGCCTCTTTTTCCTCTACATTAAGCATGTTCATTATCCCTCCTTTATTTAAGACCAGTCTCTAACCTATTTCCCTCAGAGGACTTTGTGGCCTAATCCCCACACCCCATATTTACTTCTGCACTTTGCATTGTCCACATTAAATTATCCCACGTGTCCAAGGTGTGTCGTAATTACCTTCTTGCTTCTTGTGTCTAACCCCAACAAGACAACAGGCCTGTTGAGAAAGGAACTAAGACTTTGTACTACTGCAGAAGGCCTGAAACTAGGGGCTCAAAAAGTGCTTACTGAATGGGAAAACCAGGGTGTTATCAACATGGGCCTATTTCATAACTCATCTTTTGTTTTTACATTTAGTATATTCAGAGACATGGTAAAGCAATGGAAAACCAATAGTTTTTCATCAAGTTAACTACTTTTGAAATGTTCAGAAGAAAAGACATTTAAATCCCAATTCTTTGTTTTTGAATGTCCCAGCAATTGGTTTTTAAAACAATCCTTAATATTAAAAATATTTTAGAAAACAGAAGCTGAAAAGGCTCTGCAGTGTGTTAGCAATCCAAATGATAACAACAAATTGATTTTAGTAGCAGAAATTGAAATACGACACCTGGAGCAGCATTTAAATCTGAATGTGTATAAACATCTATATATTTCTGTCGGAATGAAATCAACTTCAAGCTCATTTGAAAATGTTCTATCTGAAAAATCTGTGCACAATCTAGTTAATGCATATTTTTTGAACTGAGCACATAATAAGGACAACTTATCATTTTCATATACAAATAAACACAGTTCATCTTTTACTATCAAAGTCTGTAGAAACTACAACATTTAAAAAAGAATAAATGCATAGTTTTCTGCTTTTTAAATGACTTGGGGTGTTAAGAGTTTGGATATATAATTTGTAATACTGTATGCTGTTTCCATACAGCATGAGTCTTCAAGTTCAAATCATAAATCTCTTCCTAATGTTAAATGAAACAAAACCAATTTTTAGAGCACTTGCTTAAAAGGTACAAGGCAAGCATTTTAGACTGATTTCAATCAAAAATCCTTTGTTTAGCAAATACAATTACTATGGTTGGTAGTTACAGTAGTAACCTAAAAATAAAAACAAGTTATTTCGGGTTTCATTGAATAAATCACTACAAATATGATTTGTATCCACAATAAAGGAGTCTAAAATTTAAAAATAAAGTACTTTTTCCCAAGGGAATAAAAAAACTAAGCAACTGAAACAATATATCTATAAATAAGATTAAATAATATGCATTATCAACAAGAAATAAGCAATAACTGCTATAAAATGCAAACCAAAAGCCAATAACCTTAAATACCCACATACTGGGGACAATGCAGCTTATTGATTTACAGTCAGATCTTTTGGACAGATGTTGAAGCAGAAATATAAAAGAATGTTACTGCATTCCTACCAGCAAAGAAAAGACTAAATTAGTTCAAAAACTACTTTCTGACAAAATAATAAACTCGTCCCCTCCCCCTATAACAAAGGCTCTTTTCTAAAAAAAAAAAGGGGGGGGACCAACCCAATAAATAAATAATGCAAAACAGATACCTCCGGCCTCTTTGATGCTGCACAGCTTGACAAGCTGTTTGCATGAAAATAATTCCCTTCAATTCAGGAAACTCAAGGATCTCCAGGTAATCTTGAACAACTTTCCAATCTGGGATCACGTAATGAGTCACATCACCAGACAAGAGTTTCCCATCTGAAGCATAATTCAAAATGTAAGAGATTATACAACACTTGCAAACCTGGTTTATTACTATTTCAATGTCATGGTGCCCTCCTGTGCAAAATAATTTCCAACCTTAACTACACCGTGAAGTTTCTAAACGACAAGACAAATGTACTTTGGTAGAGGCCCAAAGTTCAAGTAAATTCAGCACCTTCATTTTTCTGAAACTGTGATAAATAAAAGTTCAATGTGGTTTACAATGTTACCAGTGGAGCAGGAGATAACCGATTTTTTAAAACAAGCACATCTTCAGCACAACCTGAATATCTGTGTGTTAATTCATGAGAACTTCACATTCAAATGAGACACACTAAAAATATTCATGTTAGCCACTTGTTTCTATCCAGCAATTTCAAGTCAGTTCTGTCTCTAGATTGTGAACATGTGCAAAAGTCTCCAAGGGCCAGAAAAGATGCTCAGTGCAAGCAAGGGCTGTGGCAGGATTTCCACTCAGACCGTGTCAGGGAGCTGGGTAGCCACGCAGGAACTGAATGTTCACTTTAACCATCAATCCTTAACCAAGCTAAGGACTCCAAATATTCGTCGAAAAGGCCCAGCACACTCATCTTCCCACCGGAGGGGAGAGAACCAGTAGTAACCTTCTGCGTTCCACGGGCCACGGAGCCGCCCAGAGCCTGAGTGCGGGAAGGTGCTACTGGCGCACAGCAGGCCCCGATCCAACTGCCCCACGGCCTCCGCACAGCGAGGGCGCAGAAAACTCGCACACCGAGCGGTGCAGAGAGCCCTCCACTGCGTGCAGGCCTGAGGCACCGCTGCAGCCAGGCCACAGAATTTATAGGGAGCAAAGAAAAGTAAACTGAGCAGCGGCAGGGCTCCGCGCTCGGGACACAGGTTCGCGTCCCGCCCGTCACTGAAGGGCCTACAGCCCCGGACGTCCCCACTTCACCACCTGCAAGCCTGGGGGGCGGGGAGGGGCAGGTTCCCGCGCCCAGGCCCCTCGGAAAGCCCAAATCACCAGGCTTCTGGGAGGCGGAGGAAACTGCCTCAGGGCCCTTCCATTTCATGGGGCGCAGCAGTCGGGGAGCCCACGGCGGTCTCCGCGGCTGTGGGGCCGCAGCCTCTCGCTCCCGACGCGCTGCCCGGACCGAGACGAAGCCGAGGGGCGGTCGGAGGCCGGGGGGCCTAGGACCCCGCGCGTCCCGGGCCTCGCGCTCCGCCTCCGGCCGCGCCCTTCGGCCTCAAGGGCCGCCCGCCTCCCGCCTCGCCGCCCCGCTCCCGCCCGGCCCGGGCTCCCCTCGCTCCCGCCCCGGCCGCCCTCGCTCCCGCCCGGCCCGGGCTCCCCTCGCTCGGGCCTCGGCTCCCGTTCGCGCCCCGCCGCCCTCGCTCCCGCGCGGCCCGGACCGTTGCGGCAGGTGGCGGGCTGCGGGCACAGCGGGCTGTTGCAGGGCACGCTGGGCCGCAGGTAATGCTCTCGCACGATGCGCAGCGTCCGGCCCTGGAAGGTCCTCAGAAGCAGCACCTTCTCCCGCTTCTGCAGCATGGTGGCGGGTGGCGGGTGGCGGGTGGCGGGTGGCGGCGCGCGGCCGGGCAGAGCTCCCGGGCCCGCGAGGCCGCCCTCAGCGAGCTGCCGGGAGGCGGCAGGCGCCGCGCGGCCGGGACGGAGGCGAGGCCGCGGCTTCGGGCCCGCCCCTCGGCCGGGGCGCCGGGTCGGCGCGGGGCTCCGGGCCCGCCCAGCCCTCGCGGCAGCCGCCCCGACGCCCTTGCCCAGGGCTGAGGGCTGGAGGGACGCTCCTTCCGCCCAGGCCGACTCCCGGGGCCTGCCTCAGTTTCTCCCTCCGCGCAATTGCCTGAGGGCAGGGAGCGGGGGTGGGGGTTGGGGGGAGCAAAAGACCGATGGGAGGTAAGATAATACTTGGAAGCTAGAAGATACCTGGAAGCTAGCTTCAAATCTTGGGAAGAAACTTTTGGTGCAACTAAAAAGGATTGTTATACTTTTTGTTTTCTGCCCGCAGATCCATATGGGAATGGGCAGCCTTATTAATGTGGGTAATTATTAGTGTGTTCTGTTCATCCTCTTGCTGTCCCTGAAAAAGCTAAAAGATTCAGCAAATAAGCCAGCAACCCTGCCAGCCCAACATTTTTCCCCTTCAAACAATTGTATTTATTTTTAATTTCATGTGTTTTTAATCCATATAAAAATGCGAACAATGCAGAGGAAATGAAAACCCATCCCTTCCCTTGATGTGTAGACACGTCTACTTAACTCTAACTTTATAGCATTTGCAGCCTCTGGCAAAGGAAGTTTCCTTTAATCTCGATGGAGACTCACACATAGTCTTTGCTGAGATCACATACCCTTGTTTGAGTAGAAGCCACTGTTCTTTCAAGCTCTCAACAAAGACTTTTGAGCCACCAGAAGCATTACATACAAGTGTCACATTTAATTTCCACAAGTCGGTGGAGTCCGGCATTAGTATCCTCCTTTTACAGGCGATGAAACAGGATTAGGGAGGTTAAGTGGCCAAAGTTACCCAAGTTATTAAGTGGTGGGATCAATATTCAAGCCAGAATCTGGCTGAATCCAAAGCAGGCTCTTAACTAATTACTGTGCTATTCACAGATGAATAAAATACAGCTCTTGTATCTAAGGAGTTTATAGTCTGCTTGTTGAGTAGACTGTAGCTCAGGCAGCTCAAGCAGCTGGCTGGGAACATCAGAGCCTCCTATTATGCTGAAGTGAGCAGAACTAGGGGGTTCTGTTGGATCACTTACTTTTACTCTGCGGGGGCATAGTAAAAAGAGTCATAGTCCCTCGCTCATTGTATTTTTATGTCAAGTTATCTGCAGTGTGGGGATAATGTGAGTGAGGTCTGAGATGGAATTTCACCAGTTAGGAAAACATTATAGGGCTGGCCCACAGGCCAGAGCACTAGGAGGCCCCATAAAGTGACCAACAGTGCAGGAAGCCCTCCCTAATTCAGGAGGTCAGTTCTAGAGATCCCGTCTCTCTTTGGCATTTTGGAGCTTTAAGCTTCCTCTAAATTGTAGCTAATGATCTTCTGAGGAAGAGAATGTATCTGGCGCTGTATTGAAAGTTGATTTTATCAGTATTTAAAATAATCCAAGGCCCATCAAGTACTTTTTTGTTGTTGTTGCTTGCATTGAGGCAAATGATGTGTAAATTATACTCTTAAAAATATATATATTTTTGAGAGAGAGAGAAACATTGATTAGCTGCATGCAACCCAACTGGTGGGGGATCCAACCCACAACCTGGGTGTGTGACCTGACTGGAAATCGAACCTGCCACCTTCTGGTGTGTGGGACAACGCTCCAACCAACTGAGACACACCAGCTAGGGCTAAATTATGCTCTTAAAAGAGCGATCCCTCCCCTATCAGTCAAGGCTCTGGTGAAGGACAACACAGAGTGGAGCCTCTAGCCACCCAAGCAATGTCTTATTTTCTTTTAAGTCGCTGGGATTTTTAAGTTGTATATTACTGCAGTATAAACTATTTACTCTTCATTGGCAGAGGGAAAAGAGCCCTTGAGACAGGCTTACCCCAGTAATTAAAAGCTCATCCTGAAAGTGATACATGTCACTTCTGCCTGTTGGCTGGAACTAGTCACATGACCACACGCCCAAAGGCAGAGCACTGAAACCCTTTGGCGAGCAGCATTAGTGACTACCTGAGTCTCCCCAACTCGCACCTCTTTGTCAGTCTGCTCTGCCATCACCTTAACCCTTGTGGCTGTGACTACTCCAGCTCAGTTCCATTATCTAGTCTATGCTTGAGTATTCTACTGCTCACCCATTTACACCCTCACCCATCTCCCCAATAGCCAATGACCCAAGTGTAAGTCACCGTATCATCTTTAATTCTTATTACAATCCTTCAAGGTAAACACAAGATTTTTTTTTTTTTTTTGTGGCAGAGACTGACTCTGATCAGTGAACTCATGCCCTCTTCTCTGGGCACACAGATGAACCACATTCCCCATCCTCACTTGCATGTAGATAGGTGTGGCCACAAAACCTAATGGCACCATTTCCAGGACGGGCACATTAAAAACCTCCCATGAATGCTCCTCTTCCCCCTTCTACCAGCTAGATGCTAAAAGCTCATGGGATCTTGGAAGCCAGCATTGAAGACAGCAGGCCCCCTCCCACCCTCATCAGCATGGGTCCCAGCAGGACTGTGTAGAGCAGAGCCCTACCTCTCCCACCCAAGAGCATCCATAGAAGATTATTATAAGGGAGAAATAAACTTTTGTTATAGCAGCTAGCATTACCCTAGCTAATACATACCCACTTTACAAAGGCGATTAAAGGTTTAAGAATTGCCTATTTAAAAAAAACAAAAACTCTTAGTAGATAGTAAATAGTCTTGATGAAACTGCTGAAGGATTCTATAGCAGTTCTAAATTAATTTGTACAGTCCTCTAGGGGGTGGGAGAGCAGCAGTGGTCTTCTGTGCTTTTGTTTGGCCTGGGCTATGGTGCCAGGGCAGTGACACACTGGGAAGGATGCTTGGTGGCTTGCTTCTCTTTTCATTTTTTCTTTCCTTGTCAATCCAAGTACAGATGGACAGCCTGGTGCCCAGATAGCAGAATGCTGTGACAGCTTTCAGCACTGTTCTGATGGAAATCTCAGTGGTGGCTCAGCTTCCCTGGTGCATGACTGCAGTACTCTCAGGCTGAGCACCAGCGTGCTTACACTGCAGGAGTCTAGCATTTGCATGCCTTTTGCAGATGTACTCTGGGAGTGCAGACATCAGCAACCATTGGATTATAATCAAAAGGTCTCATCAAAAGGTTAATGTAGAGAGGGTGGGACATTTTTACAAAGGGCTAAGGGGACAAGAAGGTTAAATATATAAAAGAAATTCTGGAAGATGAGCTCTAAGGGCCAGAGTGGATTACTGAAGCCGACTTTGAAATTTTCTGTCTTGGCTTATCTATTGAAAATTACAATGGTACAACATGTTTGTTGCAACACATTCCAACAATACTGAAGTATGCCAAGTAAAAACTTTGAAGTTCTGCTTGCATCCAAGTTCTACTTCTCCCAAGTAATTTACCACTGTTGATCATTGGAGTTCATCCTAGACAGCTTTAAATATAACCCCCAAATTTGCAACTTTTTGAAGAGCTTGTCAATTTATGCAGTATCAGCTAATTATACCTAATGTTTTTCAAGCTTTTACCAGGTGCCAGGCACTGCTCTAAACACTTTTCCTATTTTTTTCATTTGATTCTCAAAACAATGCCTTGACTGTGATACTGTTACCAACTACATTTTACAGGTGAGGAAGCTGAAGTACAGAAGGATTGAGGCACAGGCCACACACTCAATGTATGGCAAAGCTAGATTCATACCCCAAAGAGTAAACGGTGAGTTATAGAATAGGGTACATTCTATATAGTGGACCACAGATGAACCCAGTTATTTTAGGATTAGGGAACTGGAAACAGTGCCATTCAAATATTGAACCTACTACTTTCCTAACTTCCCTGAGCTTTAGTGATTTCGACTATAAAATACAGCTAACAGGACAGATGTTGCTGGAGATATTAACGAGTCAATGATTTCAAAGAGTCATGTAAATGTCTAAAATTATTTCATTTATCTTAAGAATAAGCTTACTTTCAGTTGTGCACTCTCAGTGGAAGAGTCATGGGAGGGCAAAAGGCTGCTGAGACTATTCTGCTACTTGTATTAGGGATAATTTAATTTCATATATGTTAAATGCTGTTCATCCTAGATTTTCACTTTTCCCAGCAGATACAATGGCTCCCTTTTGGCTTTCTAAACACCCTGTGAATTCTCATAATCCACCTTGCAATGATCACTGTAAAATGTTCTTCTTAACTCTTTCTAATTTTTTTAAAGAGAAAATTATTTTGTACTTAATCAATTTTATATCTCAGCAAGATTTTTACTGTAGTTAAACTACCAGTAATTTTGTCCTTCTACCACTAAGAGGCGCTGTTTATACATATATATTTGGTGGAGAAGGAGGGTGCTTCAGCCTAAGTCCTTTTTGCTCTGGTATCTGACTGAGTAGTTGAAACTTGGCCTTTCACATACTACCATTAAAATGCATCCAATTATTTGAGACAAAACAAACAAACAAAAAAACTTTAGTAATAGATTTTTTTAAAAGAAAGGAAAAACACTTAGTATTAAACAATACATTTATCCAGGAGCTCAAAGGTTCAGATGCTCTGAAATTAATTAGAAACTAAGCTTCATTGATTAATACAGAAAATAAAAGGAAAAAGGAAATCCTTTCAGTCTTGAATCAGACTAGAAGTAAATTCAGTTATATGGATAGCCACTTATAATTCAAAAATAGAAACATTACTATTTGTCATTTAATTTTTTCATATTGATCTTATTTGATGAAATTAAAATTTCATTCATCTTGTAGGATTATTATTACCAGTCGAATACCAGTAATGGTATATAGTTATTTTATTGGATGAGTATATTGCTAGGAGCTTTCCTGTTTATTTTACTATATTCTTACTACATATGTTTGAATTTGGGGAAGTGAATTCCATTTTATGTCATATAAAGATAGACTATGAATTCTA
Organism: Miniopterus natalensis; assembly: GCF_054644295.1. Classification (NCBI taxonomy): domain Eukaryota; kingdom Metazoa; phylum Chordata; class Mammalia; order Chiroptera; family Miniopteridae; genus Miniopterus; species Miniopterus natalensis. Next base: position 40,439,281 of record NC_142081.1, read on the forward strand.
AAACCTTATAATTACAATAGAAAGGTTGTGGAAAAATGGAAGAACGAATAAGGATTGCTTAGCAATGAGCCTAACTTCTAGGAAACCTTCCAGGTTTTGGGTAAACATAAAGTATTAAACTTTTCCATTTAATTTTTATTTAATAAATAGCACATTAAACTACCCTTTTGTATCTGGTTCCAAAGGAAGAAGAATGGGGGCTAAAAGTTAAAATTATGTTTATACTTAACTTTCTTTAAATTTTAGGCTAGAGTAAGCACATTATATGTGCTTATAATAGATTTCTGTTGCTGCATAACAAATTACTACAAATGTAGCAGCTTAAAACACACTCATTTATTATCTCAGTTTCTGTAGGCCAGAAGTCTGGGCATGGCCAAATTAGGTTTTCTACTCAGGATCTCACAAGACTGAAATCAAGGTTTGGCTGAGCTGATTTCTTTCTAGATCTTGGAGTCTTCTTCTAAGCCCATAGGTTGTTGGCATAATTCAGTTCCTTATAGTTGAAGGACTGAGGCCCCTGCTCTCTTGCTGGCTGTTAGGCAGTGGCAGCTCTAAGCTCCTAGAGGCCCTTGCAGTTCCTTGCCACGTGGCCCCCTCTATATATGCTTTCTCATACTAGAAGAACCCAGTCCCTTTAAGGGCTTGCCTGATTATGTCAGGACCACTGAGGATAATCTTCTATTTTAAGTCAATGGATTTGGGAACTTAATTGCATCTGCAAAATCCCTTCACAGCAGCATCTAGATTAGAGTTTGAATAACGCGGAGAAGGTATGTGTACACCAGGGCACAGGAATCTTAGGAGCCACCTCAGAATTCTGCCTACCTCTCTTAGCCTGTTCAGACTGCCTTAACAAAATACCACAGTTTGGGTAGCTTATAAACAACAGAAATTTTTTTCTCACAGTTCTGGAGGCTGGGAGGCTGAGATCAGGATGGCAGCCTGGTGGCATGAGGGCCCTCTTCCAGGATGCAGACTTCTTGTTGTATCCTCATACAGCAGAAGGGACTCTGGGACCTTTTTGGAGCTTTTTTATAAGGCACTAATCCTATTCATGAGAGTTCTACCCTCATGACTTAAGCATCATCCATCACCATCACTAATACCATCACCTGGGGTGGGGGGTAGGATTTCAACATATGAGTTTTGGGGGAACACAAACCATAGCACTACCATAATAATTTATAATAAGCATTGGATCTCAATAAATTATATTTAAAAATATGGTATTTATTAAGTATCTGAGAACAGCGTAAGTGATGTTCTTAAAAAGAAATGAGAGAACTAAGCTGGTAATCCAGAGCTATAGCAAAAGTAAATGAATAGATCATGCTGCCTTGGTTAGTTCAAGCTCAGGGAGAGAAAACTGCACCAATACAAATCCACATTCTATTAATCTTAACTAGCAATGATTTACACGGGGCCCAGAATTCACTTAGGAATCACTGCACAGGGTCCAGTCCCTTTTTCTAACACAGAATCAACTTGGAGAGGGCAGTGTGTCTGGGGGGGGGGTCTTGTGTGTAAGAACCACGTTCTTTTGTTTTGCCCCTCAGTTCCTACCTAAGAGGAGTGATGCTGTATCCCCCAGATTAGAATCCTTTCCCAAAACCCCACTGTGACAGGTGATAGGAAGCCCTGGCGTTTTTTAATGACGTGAATTTTAAATATAAAACATCATGGTCCTAGCCATCCTTCACTGTGTGGCTGGCTGCCATCATCAAACCCGGGAGACTGGTCAGGCTGCGGGTATTTGCTGCCTATCTTCCACGTAGAACTGTGATGGGGTTGGAGCTATGGGTAAGGAACTTTCTCTGATTGCAGTGTTTGGGTGGGGACAAGCGGGAGGGCTTTCTTTATATATTTTTCTATTAAATCTGACATTTTAAAAACATGTAAAACTGTTATTCTGCCCAGGAGAGAAAAGGCTTTGATATCTCTCATTGAAACAATAAGAATCTTGTTATGTTTGCCATTTTAGCCTTCAAGGCCTAATCTTTTTTGACTTGGAGAACTGAAGGCATCTTGATCCTTGTGTTCTTCAGTCAGCTCGAGGCATTACTGCTGATCAGAGAAAAGCACTTTTTCCCTCCCTAAAGCGAACAGCACCTGCCAATCTCCCTATCCAAAAGCAAGAGAGAGGAAGGGCTGTTCTCTGAGCCCACAGAGCGCCGTTATTTCAGATGTGCAGAAAACCATAGAGAATAACCTGAAATTCGTTGCCTCATTGACAGATACAGAGCACTGAGGCGTTTATAGACTTGAAGCAAGACCACGGACCCACATGCCTACCAAATATATTTATCTATGTATGACTAGTAACATTGGGAACATGGTGTTTCATTGCCATTGGCGTTAAGTCCATCATCTTAGTGAAAATGTAAAAAGGATAAATGATTAAACAGGACATAAAAGTGTACTGTTAATCATGTTGTCGATTAGTACTGAGTAGGCTGTAATAAACCACACTTCTCTTTCGAGCCACTTGTTTTAGGCTTTCTTCAATTTTAGAAGATAGGGGGTATACATGTTTATATGTATATGAGATAGATATATCATATATATGATATATGCATCACATACATGTAAAATTAGTTATGATTGGCTAGGTTATGATGCAGTAACAAATAGCCCTCAAATCTCAGTGGTTTAAAAGAATAAAGGCTTCCTTCTTGCTCATGCCATATGTCCCCCTGCTCTGTGTCATCGTTACCAAGAGACATTACTGTTGGATCCCTGTCAGTGCTTCTACAATTGCTTGGGAGGGGAAAAGAATGAGACAAACCACGTATTCGCTCTTAAAGCTTCCATGACACCAGTGACTTCTGCTCACATATCCCCAGCCAATGCAGGTCACTTGGTCACACCCAATTCCTAGGGCAGGGATAGAGAGCCAGAAATATTTGGTGAACAGAACTTATCACGCACACATACACACTTTTTTTTTTTTTTAGAGAGAGAGGAAGGGAAAGAGAGAGAGACAGAGAGAGACGTCCTGTCCAGGATCAAATCCACAACTTGAGTATGTGCCCTTACCAGGAATCAACCTGCAACCTTTTGGGTACAGGATGATGCTAGAACCAACTGAGCCGTACTGGCCAGGGCCATACACACACGTTTTAATGTGTAGATTGAAAAGGAGGAAATAACTTCAGTTGCTGAAGAAAACCAACGTTGATTTATCATTGTAATATTGTTACATCAGTAAGTTTAGAATTAGTACAAACAGTGACATAGTCTATATTCATAGAATGTGCTACAGTCAGTAGCAAGATAAGGCAGAACTTTATGTACAGACATGCAAATATCCCCCAGAAATACTGAATTTTTAAAAAATCATGTAGCAGAATACCATGATCTCATTTATTTAAAAAAATACAAAATATATAGCCCTGGCTGGTGTGGCTTAGTTGGTTGAGCATTGTCCCATGCAGCAGGAGGTTGCTGGTTTGATTCTAGGTCAGGGCGTATGCTCAGGTTTTGAACTTGATCCCTGGGGATAAGATACAAAATATATAAATATATTTATGTGTGTGCGTGCGTGTGTGTGTGTGTGTGTGTGTGTGTATGAAGTGCATAGGAAGAAGGCTAGACAGTTTCTTACTGAACAGTTACTATTCTTGGGGAATACAGAGGGATTTGTGTGGCATGAAGGAGACTAGAATCCTTTTTACTTAATATAATCCTGTATTGTTTGAATTAATTACAACCATTTATTTATGTATTATTTTTATTAGTTTCCTAGGGCTGACATAACAAATTACCACACACTAGGTAAAAGAGAAATTTACTCTTTCACAGTTCTGGAGGCCAGAAGTCCAAAATCTGCCATGACCATGCTCCCTCTAGGCACTAGGGGAGAATTCATTTCTTGCCTCTTTTAGCTGCTGGTGGCTGTGGCATTCCTTGATTTGTAGCCACATCACTTCAATCTCTGCCCCCATGGCCACATTGCTTCCTTTTTTCTGTGTCTGATATAAGGACATTTATTATTGGATTTGGGACCTACCTGGGTAATGCAGGATGATCTTCTCATCTCAAGATCCTCAAACTCTTTTTCCAAATAAGATACCATTCAGAGGTTTGAGAGATTAGGACATGGACATAATTTGGGGGGAGGGGGTGTTGAAGGGAATCATTCAACCCACTACACTTGTATAATGGGGAAAAATTAGAAAGGAAAAGATTAAAGAAATTATTTATTTATTTTTTAAATATATCTTTATTGATTTCAGAGAGATGAAAGGAAAGGGAGAGAGAGAGATAGAAACATCAATGATGAGATAGTCATTTATCGGCTGCCTCCTGCACGCCCCCAACTGGGGATCGAGCCCACAACCCGGGCATGTGCCCTGACCGGGAATCGAACCCCAATCTCCTGGATCCTATGTTGACGCTCAACAGCTGAGCCACGCCCGGCCGGGCTACTTATTTATTTTAAAATTAATCTCTCTCTTTCTTTTTTTTTTCTATGGGAGAGATAGAAACATCCATGAGAGAGAAACATAGATCGGCCGCCTCCTGCATGCCCCCTACTGAGGATTGAGCCCACAACCCCAGCATGTGCCCTGATCCAGAATCAAACCAGTGACCTCTTGGTGCTCAATCCAATAAGCCACACCAGCCAGGCTAGGAAATCATTATTAATAGTGATTACTTCTAAGAGGTTAAATTTCCAAATTTTCTAAAGGGAACTTATGTAACTTAATAATCAGAAGAAACAGACAGACAAAATAATAGAGCAATAATAACAACTACAACAAAAGCAAAACATGAGCAGGCCCTAACTTATACATACTCTATTAAACAAGTGACCCCGACACTCAGAGCAGAGTGGAAAGTTCAGATCCTCAACTCAGTGATGGGGTTTAGATTTAGGCCAGGGGCCTTGCATCAGGCTTGGGTTCTTAGACAGAACCCTAGAGACATTAGTCTTCTCTTATGCAAGGTAGAGCCTTCACTTGAGCCTAGTGCCCAGGAAGAGCTACCCACCTTGCCAAAAGAGAGGAAATACTTCCCTGGTGTTGACTTACAGAAATTAAAGTTTTTTTGGTTGGTTTTTTTCAAAGAAGCAACATTATTGAGTGGAGGTTGCGAGCATGGGCCAATTTCAGCCCACTGATGAGTCTTGTTACATCTGCACTGTGTATAATATTTTTCAAATTAGTTGCCAACTATTTTCACATAAAATTTTGGTTTTTTGGCTTCTCCTGATCTGCTGCATTGGGTCTGCATTTTCCCATGGCAGCCATCCACTGGGGCTGAGGAGTAGCTGCTCCCTAGATGAACAGCACATGCGTAGCACAGTCCCTTTCATTTTGTATTTTCCTGACCTGACTTTTCTCACATTGTCCACCCGGCCACTATAGGCATTTGAGTTTGCAAACCCCTGATGAATAAAATAAAAGTCACTTTGTGGTATTATAGTACAGCACATTAGGGGTTAAGTGGGCTTGTATACACTCTTGCTTCCAGGAAAAAATGTGTTCTAAGTTCCAAACTGCCAACAAATGAACCTGAAGCATGCAACCAGTTCATAAATTGGTGACTCCTCTACGGTGATGTTTTATAGTCTGCCTAAACAAGTAATGGAAAATGCATATCCATATATGCACTCATATCAGAAATTCAATTCCACAGGCTATTTGGGAACGAAGTTTCAAAATTCTGCTGAGGATGATTATGTCGTCTGTCTGAGTCTGTGTGCAGACAGGCTTGTGTGCACCGACAGGAACACGGACGTGTTTTCACTCCACTTGGGCCAGAACCTGTCCTCCTGACCCCAACTGAGGGATTAATATGCCATGAGACAAAATTAGCCTCACCATTATTGGGTTAGAACCCAGGGCTTCTCCAGAATTTTCTCTTTTTTTTAACCCTCACCCAAAGGTATTTTTTCCATTGCTTTTCAGAGAGAGTGGAAGGGAGAGAGAGAGAGAAACATCGATGTGAGAGAGACACATGGATTGGTTGCCTCCCACATGCGCCCCGACTGGTGCCGGGGATCTAGCCTGCAACTGAGGTAGGTGACCTTGACCGGGAATTGAACCAGAGACCCTTCAGTCTGCGGGCTGACGCTCTAACCACTGAGCAACCAGCTAGGGCAACAGAATTTTCTCACAGGAATCTGTGTTGATTCATATTGGGTGTTTCCAGTGAAGCTCTTGAATTTTTGAGGTGCGCTGTGGAGATGAGAGGAAGTGGGTCCTTGGGAGTGTCATCTCAGCTGGGGCTGGAGCCTTTTGGGAAGGCAGTCCTTTTCTGTGATTTCTAGACAGATTGCTGACTTTCAAGACCTCTGTGTAGAAGAATGTTCTTAAGGTTTTCCCCTCCTAAATGGATAAGTATTTAATAAGTACCAATTCTGTTCAGAGCACTAAGCTAGGGCACACACAAAAAATGAAGACATGGATGGTGCTTTCAGTCTGATCAGGAAAACACAAGGAGGCAAAACATTAAATAACAAGACAGTGCTATGTAAAACATGAGATGCCACAGGTAATGAGCCATGATTTGCCAGTGGAGGTTTTTTTGGAAGTGTATTGCCAAATACACTTAGAGACTCTAAGTGTACAATTTACACCTTCAGGTAAGAGAAATATCTTTTCAGGCCAGGGGATGGCCAAGCAGCAGAGGAAGTGGGTGAATTAAGTGTAAGCAGAACAGAAGGTAAAACACCAAGAAGACACGTGGCAGTGGGAACTGGAAGGTGGCTTTGCCTGTGACAGAGAGTTGGGTCAGAAAGGTTAAGGCCGCAGAATTGTGGAGGGTCTTGAATGACAGGATGCCCAATCCTGGGCTTTGTCACATAGGCAGTGGGGAGTCCTGGAAAGCTTTTGATCAGAGGAATGGTGCGATCCGAGTAATATGTTGGAAGATCAGTCTGGAGCTGATGCAGGATCATTTGGAGGAGGAAAGAAACGAGAACAGAAGGGACACTGGGAGGGAAGTTCCCGTAGAGGAGAAATGGCTTGACTTTGGGAAGGCAGAGGGGCTTGAAAAGAAGGGATAGATCAGGGAGTTAAAGGACTTGGGGCAGGCACATCGTAATGAACGGGGGAGGAGGGTGGAGCGGCAACATCATGGTGCAGGGATGACTCTAGGTTTGGACTGGGAACTAGGATGACGGTGGTATCATGGGCCAGAAGAGCCAAGTGTGGCTGGAAGTCCACTGGGAGATGGCAAGACGAGCAGATTGATTTGAGTCTTGCTTTGAGGCCTTGATGGGGCACCAAGATGTAGAGCTCTAGCCCTGGTCCCACATTTTAAACTGATCTATGCACGTGGCCATCTCTTCACTCACACTCCATGGGCTCAACACCAGTAAGCAGTTAGGACGTACGGCGGATGCTGACACTCACCCGGCAGACCTGCAAGCCCCCCACGCCTCCCCCAGCTGGCGGTCAGTGGTCTCAGATCTAGCAGACCGCCCACCATGCATCCTTGCTTGGTTGAATAAGTGTTTTATACCTGAACGACTTCAAAGACGTGCAGTGCTCACTCTAGCCCATATCTCCATCTTTAGGAAGCCCACGCTTCTAAGATTCAACAAGCTCTTTTGACTGTGCTTCCAGGGTTTACCACTCCCCACCATTGAAACCCTTCCTTATTTTACATTGCTCAAATTGAGCTTTGACCTTCATGATGGAATTACAATGTGACCCCCTTTTCAACTAGTCCCCCTTGAAGTTTATGAGCTCATGTGTGTATGAAGTAAGTCTGTTAAAAAGAAATGCCAGCAGTGACATTATTATGCTTCTGTTGAATACTCATTAATTACCGCAATGCCTTCAGGATGGGGGGAAGCACAGACACTGGCACCCTGACAGTTCGGGATTTTTGCTAAGCGCAAAGATCACCGAGGGAAGCCTGCACTTAGGTGCAACCGAGGCTGCGTTGTTTAACCGGATTCTGAGTAAACCCGTCCTTCCTCCTTTTTTATTCTCCCTGTTCCTTTGTCGTCTTCAGATTTCCCTCGTCAGGCAGCAAGTGCCTTTTCTCCGCCCTTTGTGCTCCTTTCACTTTGATCTGCATCTCCCTTCTTTGCCAAACACAACCAGTCTGCATTGATATTCATTCCCCTAGAATTACCCAGTCCATTTGGTGGTTGAAAGCCGAGACTGGGGACTGGTGCAACTGTTGGAATATATAAACATGACTCTTTTTTTCAGGGAGCGTCTAAGATGCCAGTCTTAGCAACCTCATTTTAAAAACTATTTATATTCACAAAAGTCTATAATAGCATTTTTATTGTGTGTGCCTATGATTTGGGTGCTTTTTTCCCCCCATGCCTGTTTCTTATTATCGTTCAACACTGACTACAGCCTTAAATGATAATGAAAACAGAAACACTCTTTTTAAGAGGCGATGACTGCTTTCCATGCCCTTCAGTATATATGCGCTCCCTGCCTGAAGGGGCTGGGTTAGTGTTGAAACCATTCGCTCCGACTCACTCAGAACCCAGGTTCATAACTCGCAGCGCTGACAGCCTTTTATTCTTCTGCAGAGAATAAATTGAATACCAGACTGTTTAGTGGGTGGGTGTCTTTCAGATGAGGCCTTAAAACCCAGAGGCTCTCTGTGGCCACTGGGGACATTGGAGTTCTTGTCTTGCTGTCCTTGGTCTGAGTTCTAGAACCTGGCTTGGCCCCAGATGTCACACACTTGCCTTTGAAGAGAGATGTTTATTTGGGCCTTTCTTCCTTCAGGTCCTGCTGTTTCCTTGCTTCCATGATGCGACCTGCTGTTTTCACCCTTAGTTTTCCAGTGCATTAAAAAAAGCAAGTAACAAAAGAGTTTGCCTCAGAGTGCTACAAATATAAGCTTGTTATCTGTATTCCATCATTATGAATAACTCACAACTCTATTGCCATGTGTATGATTGACTTGCAATTATGGGTTGTGTTTTGCAGCAGCTCTGAATGGTATTCTCTCCTGGTTGTTCACTAAGCCAAACCTGGAACCCCTGGGTCAAATGGGGAAGGGGAGGTTTTATAGACTCCTCCCTATCGTTGTTGCTTTTCCTCCCAGCAGGCCTTGATATTGGATCTTCAGTTAGTGATGCAATAATAATACCTTCCATTTGCTATATTATACTTTTTCAAAAATGCTTTAGAGGGCTCCCCCTCCCGGGAGCCCACCCGCTCCTTCCCCTTCCCCTCTTCTTCCCTCCAGGTGCCATACCTTTACCTTTCTCTCTTGTAAGCTTAAAGGGCCCTTCTTTTGCCTCTGTAACTTGTTGCCTGAGCCCATGTCTTCTATTGCTCACTTCTTCTACCTCTGTGACTTTTTAAATAAACTTTCTCTTATAAAAAAATGACTTAATATGTTCTTGTGACTGATTCCCCAAAATTGCTTTTGGTACAGGCAGTGTAGATCTTCTGGCCTTATTTTGTAAGGAAACAGACAAAACAAGGTTAAATGACTTGCCCAAGTTCTTTTAGCAAGTCCAAGATGGACCTGGAACTGGGACCAGATTTCCTGATTTCAAGGTGTGTGGTTTTCCTCTGGCCACTGCATTTTATAACAAATTCAAAGCAATTGCTTTTACATACAGGGTGGGGCAAAAGTAACTTTACAGTTGTGAGTATGTGAAACAGAGTTTATGCTTGTATTATTATTTATTATATTATATATATACATATATATATATATATATATATATACACTCACAACTGTAAACCTACTTTTGCCCCACCCTGTACAAGATTTCTTTTGATCCCATGATGATCTTACAAGATAGAGTGAGCAGGTATTATTATTTACATCTTCCAGATAAAGAAGTAGAAGCCCAGAGAAAATGAGTTAAGATAATATGGTGATAAACAAAAGAGGCAAGATTTGACCCCAAGACTCCAAACCCACTCTCCTAATGACACTTTGCTAGCTGATTAATGACACCACCACTCATTCAATTGCCTTGGCTGAAAACTTAGACTCATCCTTGACTCCCTTTTTCCTCTTACCCCACATCTAAGCCATCAGCAACTATTACTGAGTCTACCTTCAAAATATATTCCAGCTCAACCATTTCTCACTACCTCCACTGCTGTTATCCTCGTTTAAGCATTTGCTTTTCTCATCTGGGTTTCTGCAGCAATCCTATAGGGCTAGTCTCCAAAGATGGTACCCAATGAACTAGGCCTCCTGGAGTCATGTGGTTCTACAACATTGAACCTCAGCTGGTCTGTGACTAGTTTTAATTAGTAGAAGGTGGAAGATGTGATTCTGTGCATTTCTGGCCTAAGCATCAACAAGGCTTTTGTACTTCTGAGAACCCCGAGGCACCTATAAGAAGTCCAGCTACTCTTCTGGAAAGACTAAGTGAAGAGAGCACGTGGAGAGGCCATGTGAAGGGGGAGAGGCCCTGAGAATCCATGGAGTGAGAGAGGCCCAGCAGTCAATGTCCCAGCTCAGCCAGCCTTTTCCCTGTCCCACAAAGGTGCCAGGTATGTAAGTGAGCATCGTGAACATTTTAGCCAGTGGTACCCTCATAGGACTGCAGCCCAAACTGGTATCACATGGAGCAGAAGAACCATCCAGCTGAGCCCAGTTGACCCACAGAATCATGAGAGATAATGAAGTGTTTGTTGTTTTCAGCCACTAAGTTTGGGGTTGGTTTGTTATGTAGCAATAGATAACTGAAACATCTCAGGGTATTCCTTGCTTCCAGTCTTACTTGCCACCAGTCTATTTTCCACACAGAAATTTTTTTAAAAATTGTAGTAAAAGAAACATAACATAAAACTCACCATCTTAATCATTAAAAAAAAATTGATTTCAGAGAGAGGAAGGGAGAGGGAAAGAAAGATAGAAACATCAGTGATGAGAGAGACTCATCCATTGGCTGCCTCCTGCATGCCCCCTATTGGGGATAAGCGCAGGTTGACAGAGAATTGAACCGTGACCTCCAGGTTCATGGGTCAATGCTCAACCTCTGAACATGCATCAGGCATCATCTTAACCATTTTTAAGTGTACAGTTCAGTAGTGTTAAATAGTATTTTATTCACATTGTTGTGAAATCTCCAGAACTCTTTTCATCTTATAAAACCTGAAACAACTCCTCATTTCCTCCCACCCCTGACAACCACTGTTCTTTCTGTTTCTATGAATTTGACTCTTCTAGGCTCCTTGTATAAGTGGAATCATACAGTACTGTGACTAGCTTATTCCACTTACCATAATGTCCTCAAGGTTCATCCATGTTGTAACATGTGTCAGAATTTCCTTCCTTGGGTTGCTTTTATCTTTGGGCTATTGTTAATAATGCTGCTATGAAGAGAGGTGTACAAATATCTTTTTGAAACCCTGCTTTCAATTCTCTTGTATATACTCCCAGAAGTGGAATTACTGAATCACATGGTAATTCTATTTTTAATTTAAAAATTTAAAAAAATTTAAAATTATAGCTGACATACAATATCATATTCATTTCAGCTGTACAACGTGGTGATTAGACGTTTATGTAAATTATGAAGTGATCATCCCAATAAGTGTAGTACTCTTAATTTTAATTTTAATTTTTTGAGGAGCCACCATACACAGAAGATTTTCAAACAAATTTTGTTACTTAATTCTCAAACCCCTCTGTTGACTTCTTATTACTTTTGGAATAATATTCAAGACCTTGACTATAGCCTACAAGGATCAGTCCATGGCCATGTCAGCAGTCTCATCCCCTGCCTTTTTTCTCCCTCCTCTGCTGTAGCCATTCTTAGCATCTTGCTGCTCCTTGTCACTGCAAGCATTGTCCTACTGCAGGGATTTTGTTCTTGCCATTCTCTCTGCCTAAAATGATCTTCCCTGGTAATTAACATGGCTTGTACTCTCACCTCATTCAGGTCTCAGTTCAAATGTCCACTCCTTCTGAGAGGCCTTCCCCCACCATCCAATTTAAAATAGTACCCTTGCCAGGCTGGCATGGCTCAGCAGTTGAGCATCGACCTAGGATCCAGGAGATTGTGATTCAATTCCCGGTTAGGGCACATGTCCGGGTTGTGGGCTCGATCCCCAGTTGGGGGCGTGCAGGAGGCAGCCGATCAATGACTCTCTCATCATTGATGTTTCTATCTCTCTCTCCCCCTTTCCCTTCCTCTCTCTGAAATCAATAAAGATATATAAAATAAAATAGTACCCTCATCATCTCTATGTCTTTATTTTCAATTTGTTATTTATCTCTACCTGATAAGTAGGGAATTTATATTAATAGCACACACATATAATATGAACTATGTGCCTGGCACACTAAATACTTTACATTTATTGACACAACTGATCTTTATAGCAACTTTGTGAATTAGGTATTGTTATTATTATCTCCATTTTACGATGAGAAAACTGAGATACCAGATGGTATATAACTTCCCTAAGGTTCTGCAGCTAGTAACTGACAGAAGTAGGATTGAACCAAGGCAATTCGGATCCAGAATCTACTATTATATTCATCTCATTATAGATGTATATATCATGTGTGTATGTTCTTGTTTATTGTCTGTCTCTCCCATTGGGTGTAAGCTCCACAAGGACAGGGCATTGTTTTGTTTACTGTTCCCCAGGGCTTAGAATAATGTCTAATACGTCTTAGATTTTCAATAAACATGTGTTGAATGATTGAATGAGTGAGTGAATGAATGGGTTATTTGTATAGTTTTTAAAAAGGCTCTCAGTTGTTCTCCTTTTTTTTCTCTTTTTCTCTCTAGCTTTAAATATACATAAGAGAGTTCTTCTAGCTACCTTTCTCCACCAGATTGTCATTGAAATGCAAGCCAAAAGAAAAGAAGACCAATGTCTATTGAAGAGTGGCATCAAAGCATTAGAAGGTACCCTGGTGGCCTTAAAGACTTAATGCAGCTTTAAAGAATGGCTAATTTATACACTGGGCTACTTCAGCTTACCCTGGTGCACTTGGATTACATTATACAAAAAAGTAGATGGAACACACATATAATAGGCGGTGGCCGGGCTCAGTTATGACCTTATTTTCACTGATAAAGACAAATCTCATAATTCACTGGTAGCAATGTCAGTCTTTTATCTTTCTCTGGACTCATGAGGATACAAGTCACATCCACTGAGCCTGCTCTGTGTGTGACAAGGAAACTCAGGCAGCCAATCGTTACAAAGGTGATTCATTCATTTGCATTCAGAAATCCTGTTGGTTAAAAAGCAATAAAAGTGTTAGAGGCTTTTTTTCTACTCTGTAAAAAAGTGGCTCACTGGTGAAATATACGCCTTCACTCCTCTGGCAGACCTGCTGCAAAAAATAACATTTGGCAGTGGGAAGTGGGAGTTTTGCTTGAGGAAATGATGTGTATATATTTGTACATTTCTTCGATGGCCATGGACACTTGTCAATGCTTTTATGTTCCAAAGTCTTATAAGGATAAAATTTACTATGGTGTGGGTCTTGATTTTTAAAGTGTGTGCGAGGATTTGTAAAGCACAAGGTTGCAGAATGAAGTGGTAAGACAAAGGAAGGGGCTGGAGCAGTAAGATGCTAACCTTCATGCCAGTAATGAGAAAACACGGTGTTTTCTTTCCTCCATGCTCCCTGCCTGTTCTGGCTCCATCTTGGTCCTGGTGGTCCATGTCTGCTTCCACCCTCAGCTTGTTCTTTGAAGCCTGACTTTGGACAAAGAGGACGGAGTAGGACCAAGCAACCCAGACAGGGACCCAGAGCACCAAGCCGATCCCAGAAGACCTGAAGTTGCTGAGGGGCGGGGAGCGACAGGATCAGGGGTGGAGAGAGGATGGAGTATTCCCATGTTGCTAAAGGCTAGTTCCCCCTGCAGGGGCAAAATCCAGTAGGGAAGCAAGGTGTTTATTTTCAAAGCAGGAGCTGCATCTCCCTTTTCGCTCTGCGCTGTGCTAAGTATAATGTTGGTGTTGGATAAATGTTAATATCCGCAGCCATAATGATGAGGACAATAATAATGTGGTAACCTCACCTCCCGCATGCCAAGGGAGTTTAAGAGATTAACCACTTCTTGTATTTGATGTTAATGTACTAGGGCTAGGTTCTTTGTCCACAGATCCGGACACCCTGGTATTTTTTCCAAAACACTTCCCGCCTTGTGATGGCTCGGGGGAGGTAGGAAAGAGGCCCCGAAGGCCAGAGCTTCCTGCATAGTCATCTTCAGAAGAGTAACTCGGAGAATGAGCACATGCCCCTCATGTGTCTTGTCTGCCAATCAGACCCCTCCGCCCACTGAGACCCTTTTAAAAAACAATAATGATACCTTCATTTTAATTATTGTCTTTTTTGGTCCCACTTCAGGATTGTGTCTTTTAAATAAGCTACACCCGAGTTTTGTTTTTCTTATCTTGCTCTTAATTAAGGTGTGGGGTACCCTTTGGTCTTATTTTCTTATAATTTTAATTACACTGATCTTGGCTTAAAACAGAACCCATTTAAGTGCTGAGATGATATGTATTTTCTGGTTTAGTGAGAGGTTTTTTTCCCCTCCCACGCCCCTTGGCAGAGGAAATAGCTGAGAGATGGCCCTTCTCTGAGCAACAAACCTAACTAAGCCTGCCTTGCCCTGGATGAAAGACAGGGAGCCTCTATGGGGACTCCAGCTGCTGCAGGAGAGAGCCCTGCAGGCTCAGGAGGACTGGCATTTTGCCATAAAAAGCCGCCATTGGGTGGAAAGTCAGAGCTGGGATGTCAGCTCCAGGAAATGTTCCAGAGAATGCTGTAGGGGCTGCCTCTATAGGTGAGTGAATGCTCTACTAGTAAGTTTTCCCTGCCATCCATAGCGCCTGGCCTGGCCATGCTTAGAAGGACAGTCACCGAGCCATTTTCTTTCCTCTCCTCTTCTTTCTAGATTCTCGTTTACCATGGCCTTCTTGGAGCACTGCCACTCTCTGCTTACTTGAGTCCATGTGATTCAGCAGCAAAGGATTATGAGCGCTGGTGGCAAGACCAAGGTTCAAATCCCAGCCTGGCCAATACTGGTGGTATCATCTTGGGCCAATGATTTTCCTATTAGCTCTGGGGTCTTCTCCCATAAAAGGGGGTCATGATATCTGCTTGGTGGGGTGGTTGAGGAGGGTGCATATGGTAATGAGCGCTCAGTGAAGAATGCCTCATGGCATGAGGTAGGTGCTCCACAGACGTTTGTCGTCCCTTTCCCTCGTCAAATAGGCATGGGAGAGTACCCGGAACTATGGGCAGATATCTGAAGGGCTGCATAATAACGGTAGTAATTCCTGAGAACACACACACACACACACACACACACACACACACACACACACACACGGTCTATCTTGTTCTCTCTGCCTGTCCCCATCCCATTCATTTCTCATGCCCCTTTCTGCTCCCTCCTCCCCCATGAGGTTCACTCTATTATTTCCAGCCTAGGTGAATCCTGCCCAGCTCTTTTGTACTTATTGGATCAACCACACAACTTTATATTTTACTATTAACTGTCATGATTTGTACGTGAATATCTTCTCTCTCTAATAACGTAAGCACCTTGGGAAAGGACTAGGCATGATTCTTTTTCCTGTGTCTTTGCAGCATGCAGCACAGTGACAGGCATGCAGTGAATGTTTAATAATTGATTATTAAAAGCAGTGCCATTACTAGTCTTACCTGAGGGTAGAGACTGTATTTTACTTTTTAAAAAAAAAATCTCTAGAGCATTTGGCCTAGTGCTAACCATCTAGATACTCACAGGCACTCAATAAACATTTGTCAGATTAAAATTACTGAAAGCTTTGAGGGATGGGTTTGAGGGGTGGTTAGCTATTTATATGAAAAGTATAGCAAGAGGCCTGGGGAGTAAAAGCTGAGTCTACAAAAGGTTCTGAAATGCCTGGGATTTGGGGACGATCTATCTTCCTCTATAACAGTTTGTGAATCATGCTCTCGCAGGGCAGAAAAGCACTGCACAGGGAGTTTGGAGACTTGGCTTCTGAGACAATTTATCTGATACAGGCAAGTAGGCCAGGTCTGGAACAAGGTGGCCCGCTGGCTTTCGGTAAAAAAGAAGTTTCCTCTTGACTCAGGGGCCCTTTGGAAACTTTTCACCTCTCAGTGACCCTATTGATAGCTCCGTTTCTTGTGATAGGTTTGATTTCGGCCCATAATCCTTAAATAGATAAAACTTCCAAAGAAGCCGATTTGCATTGGACTGAAAGTCAATCAGACTGCCACAGAATATGAAATTAGGCCTCGGGAAGAAAAGGCAGTTATTTTTCAATAACCCACAGGTTGGAGGCTGCAGTGGGGCTGCTTATCTAGGAGTTGCCCTGAGAAGGTGACCCTCTGGTTTCCTAAGTGTGACCGGGAAACTTGGCTGGCCCCCTCGCAGGGCTGCTCGCTGCCTCTCTCCTCGTCTGTCATGAGGCACACGACCTGTGTGCACAACCCTGGTTCCATCCCCTTCTGGGACCCTAGCTGAAGGACTCCTGCAGCTGGTGGCCAACATGATCCCTGACCTTGGGAGCTCAGTTCTATAGGCCTTTGTGCTTCTCAGTGTCAACTTAGTGGACGCTATAGGAACCATGAGATGTAGCCTTGTAGGCTACAAACCCCAGCAGTGACAAAAACCCAGCAAAGACATAGTCCCAGGTTCTGACCTTGAGCTAGCTTCATGCTGTTCTGGTGGCAACATGCAGAGATGGCCTTAAACACACAGGACTAGGGGCCAGGGGAAGTCCTGCTTTGTTGTGTTTCACACAGGCTTGTTTCTGTTTCATCCAGCCTGATTTCTTTCAGCTTTCCTTTGCACTATCCCAACAGGGAAGGGCAGAAATCCCTCCCAGCCAAGCTTGAATAGACTTCCAGGGCAGCAAGGGAGCCGTTGGAGAGGGAGCTGTTCAAGTGCACAGCCCGCATGCTTCCATTAATTCACAAAGCACACTCCATGAGGGAGCCAGACAAGCAGCATTATTATTATCATCAATCACTCCGCACTAAAGAAACTGAGGCAGCTGAGGGAGTGGCGGGCTGCCCAAACCGGCTCATCCAATGGGCGGAGGCAGCCTCGGCCTGGCTCCCTCTGCCAGGGGCTCCGAGGTGAAGAGGCGAAAGGATGACCAGCCTTCGGAGCTGCATTTCAATCAGGTACCCTACTGATCGTTTTCTTTTTGGGTCCCTAAATTGAATACATTTTGATTCAATTTGGACGTTCTGAATTAGCGGAAGGGAACGAGGTTTCAAAGAGGTCAGCTCCATTACTCAGCGTTATTAATGATGTTGTCGGCTGTTAAAATCTCAAAAAACTAGGAAACTAATAAATTTTACATATTGAAAAATCACAGATGGATCAGGCAAATGTATACATTCTTAAAAGTATTTAATATCTGTTAAGAGGACAGAATGATAAATTTAATATTGAAAACCAATATCAGATTCACAATTACAGGCCATTTATCATAACCAACTGCATGGACAGCGTCTTATGGCGGGGAGCACGCTGTGATTCATAAGCAGAGCCCCGGAACGAGTCCATATGAAATGAGAAATAAATCTGCTTTACATATTGGAAACTTATTTCCACTTCCTATCTTTATTGCCAACAATAATCTTAGCTTTCAAGAACAAATTGTTACACATTAAACCCATACATAATGAGCCCAATTGAGTCAAAAAACTTCCCCCCAAAGAGCTTTAAATTATTCCAAATTGGGTTATTAGCTTTAACTTTAATTCCTCTGAGAGGGCCCACCAATCTTATAGTAAGTTTCAGCACGTAACCAGGCAATTGGTTTCCCAAGTTGGACCCCAAAGTTCTAGATATGTTCTTTTTTCTCCTTCCCTCTACCTCCCCTGAAGAATCAGCACTGTCAGGCTAAAGAACAAACACGGTAATGTTTAACAGAAGTGTTAATTAGACAAATTGCAATGTTCTGGCAATTTGTATTTTCATTTTAAGATGAATTTTCTGATTTTTAAAAATGTTTGAGTACCTATGAGTAAATGGGATGATTTGAATTCAGACCCTTGCAGGCCAAGGTCAGGACATTGGCTCAGTCAATGTTTTGATCTCCAGACATCCTAGAATCAAGTGGCAGGGAGGTGATTGGGTTGTAACATTTCTCATTTTGCTGACTGCCCAGGCTGACCGAGATGACACGACTCTAATCAAGACACAAGATGAATTTTTTTTTTTTTTTTAAACTTTACTTTTTTTACCTGATTTCAAGAATGATGCGCTCAAATGTAGAAAATTTGGAATGCATGGGGGGAAAAAATCCCCATCCCCTCACAGAGGCCACTGCTACTTACATTTTGATATGCCTTTTTACTTTTTGTTATTTTTAAAAATTATTTTTGCTGTACATTTTTCTTTACAGAGTTAAGATTATACATATACAATCTTCTCTCTTATGCAATCATAATTTTAATGGTTATATAATATGCCATCATTTTATAGTGAACTTTTTTCTCTATTATAAATAAATTATAATAATCATTTTTGTGCATGCACCTTTGGGTGAGTTTCTGATTATTTCTTTAAGATTTGTTTCCAAATGTCTCATTACTGGGTTAAAAAGTGTGGACATTTTAAGACTTTTGATATACTAAGGCTAACAAGAGAATTATATGTAAACCTTTCATTCAGTTGTTAATTGTTTATACAAGCTGTAGCCCTAGCTTAGGGGTTAAAAAAATGAGCTTTGCAGTCAGACCCATCTGCATTCAAGTTCCAGGTCAGACTAGCTGGGAGACTTAACCATTCAGAACTTCTATTGTCATATCTGTAAAATGGACATCACGAAACTTACAGCTCAGTGTTATAGTGAAGATAAAATGTGACAATGTCTATCAGGGGCTTAGCACAGCACCCTTCCCAGTGTTCCCCCCCCCAGTAACACTCCATAAAAAGCAGACAATATTGGCCTTTTTTTTTTTTTTTTTTACAATTTTGGTATTTATATATATTTTTGTGACAGAATATTATAACATTTGTCCTTATAGTGTGCATACTATATACATAAAGGCAATATATAATTTAAAAACCTTTAAGCTTTAATATTATTCTCCATTATCTGCAGAATAAAATTCTAACTTGTTATGAGTCAATATCAGAGCCCAGCTCACCTTTCTGATCTTTTTCTCCCCCTTTCCCCTGCAGTTACATTTGCTCCAGTTGCCTATGGCAGGTATCTTTCATGAGTGTGCCATGTGCTTTCTATCACTGCTCATGTCACTTCTCTTTGTAGCCTGTCCTTTCCCTCTTTTCATTGTTTGTCACAGTCTACTTAAGGATTTAGGCTTGGCTCAAGCATCACCATTTCTGTAAAGCCTTCCCTGATACCTCCCCAAGCAAAATGAATATGTTTGTCTTCTGAGATCCCGTAGCACCTGTGTATACCTGGGTTGCAGCATGTCTCAGTCTTACGCTTTACAGTAGATAGGAGCGCTTCAGTCTCTCTCACTAAACTGGGTCTCTGTACAGGTCAAGACATGTCTTATTAATGTTACATAGGTGGTGGGTATGATCAAAGAAATCTATAAATGGCATTTAAAGGCAAATTGAATTTCAACTGAATTGAAAGCTGATTGGACTTTAATTTTTTATTTATCATGGGGTCTTAAATACAAACACATTTTGTACAACTGTGAAGTGTTTTCTGAGTCTTGAAATACTTAATGCTATTTGCAAAGCACTTCTAGACAAATTATTGAGATTTAAAATGTGCAAGGAATTTCAGAGGGCCCTTATAAATATATATCAAAATATCTCATGGGAGACTACAGTACATGTCCGTTATGTAGGTGGGGACACTGATGTCCAGGAAAGAGAGTCCACTGAATTATTGGGACCCTGAGTTTCCTGCCTACTTTAAATAATGTTATAGTTAAAGCTGAAGTTTAAAACAGTCTTCATATTAACTCATCAACACTTAACTAGCCTGGTAAAATATCTGGGTCATGTTCAATCGATAAGTGTTATTATCATTATTTTTATCTGTTTGGCTCAGTGCTGGATTTCCAGTACCTAGAACAGTGCTTGGCACATCATAGGCACTCAATCAATATTTGCCAAATGACCAAATGAATCAGCAATCACATTGGGTATGACCCCATCTGCATCCACTTGGGGTTGTTTAGTTCAACTTGATAAATCTTTATAGAGTGCTTTCTATGTTCCAGACATTTTGCCAAGGAGCTCTGGGTATGAAGATGAATAGCGTATGGCTCCTGTCTTCAAGCTCTCAAAGTCCTGTGTAGGAAGCAGTCACACAGCAGATGAACGCAGTATGCTGTGGTTGGTGATGAGAGGCCTATGCACAGGGTGCCAAGAAACCCAGAGGAAGGGCGTTCCTTCCAGCCCAGGGGCTTCAAGGAAGACTTCCCAGGGGGAATAGGCCTGAGCTGTCTCGCTGGATGAGGAAGAGTTAGGTTGAAGAAAGATGGAAGAGCATTCCAAACACAGGAGACATCACTAGCAAAGACAAAGGTATGACAGATCATTCATTAATTCATCCAAGAAATAATCACTGACGGCCTACTGTTTCCATAGGTGTTGTGTATGTGGAGGTGTTGTGTATGGTAAACAAAAAAAAGCACCTCCCTTTCCTGATGGAGCTTGTGTTCTAATGGACACATGGCCCACAAGCCTTTCAACATTGTTGGAGAACCAAGCGCAGAGCAGAGAGTGGTGGTAGAGGAAGCTGGAGAGGAGGGTGGCAGTTTGCTCCATGTGTGAAAGTTGAATTTACCAAATCAAGCTACTACTGGGCAGGAGCCCAACCCCCACCCCCACCCCACTTTCCCCAGTCTCTAGGCTGCTGCAGGGAGAATGCTAACAGTGCTGGACAAGAGGCTGCTCCTGGACCCTGTGTGATCCTAGAAGTCCTCTTGGGTTGATTCAGTAATTTGGGTTGTGACTCAAGGCAGTGAGCGGAGAGTCTGGCACATTGTAAGAACTTCATAAATGTTTGTTGAATGAAAACATGAGGGTAATGATTTTATCTGTAAAACGAAGGAGTGCCTAATCCCTTCGACCTTTGACTTGAGTCTATGAATGATGACATTATGAGCTTCCTGGAAATGAAGATGGCTCCCACACCCATGCGTCGCTCAACTGAAGTCAAAGTAAAAAAAGCCAAAAGTAAAATTCATGTACCTTTATTTCCAAGTCCAATCATCCATCCACCCATCCAACATTAGGCCAGATACTGTGCAAGACACTGGAGATACTAAAATGACTTTATGAATTCACCGCCCAATAGAGACAGATAGATCTAACGGCAGTGAGGAAAGTGCTAATAGATGCAGGTAAACAGGGACAGTGAAGGGGGCCAAGGAAGATCTTGTCAATGAGCAGTTTTAAAGGATAACATTGGAGTTTGCCAAGCTTGAAAGGGGATGGGAAGGGCATTCAGGCTTTGAGAATAGAAGAAAAAAAATTAGGGCGCCCAGAACACTGTCAAATTCAAGGCGTGCAGGTAAACTCATGCGGCTGTTAGACTGTTAGGGCTGACGGATGATTGAAGATGGGAAGAGGGGGAAGTTTTAGAGATATATTTTTTCCAATTATCTGTTGCAAATAAAATAAAAATAGTACCCAAGAAGTCTGACTACACTGACTTGATTCAGAAGGCTCACTAATGGTGTCATTGTCATTACTATTCTTTTGGCAGCATCATTTACATTTGCTTTAGACCTCAAATCAAAGCAAATCAGAATCTGACAAAGGTGTGTCCCTGGGATGAGTTGTTTGGTGGAGAATGCATTTGCTCTCTTTTGTGAGTGAGCAGTTTATATCCTGCTGGGCTGCAGCCTGCTGTGGCATATGGACTGTTTTCAATGATTTAACTTTGGATCCTAACAGACCACATTTTAAAATTACTTATTACCCAGAGAGTAATAGGTAATTACTTATTAATATAACTGTATCTTATGTGAAATCTGCATATGTGGATATGCTAAGTTCATTTATTAATTTCTGGAATCTCAAATCCTCCAAGGACTTTCACGAATCTCCATGATGCCTCTGAAAGCTGCGTTTGCAACTGATTCTCTGATTTTTATAAAAAAAATTCAGAAATTCATATTGCTTGTCACCAGTCCACAAAGCAGGGTTTCTTCTCTTGGACAAATTGGTCTTAAACAAAGTATACCATATAAATTGCTTCCAGATCACCCTGTGCCTGTGGGAGGACTAAGGGCTGAAGACAAGATGCATTTCATAATGTCATTTTTGGTCCCTTTTCCTGGCAGAAATGGAGGAAAGAGAAGAAGAGGCCAGCCCAAGCCTGCCTAGATGCAAGGAAATTCAGTGTCCGAATGCTGCATTTCCTGGGACTGTGTAGTAACCTGTTATAATAGTGGAGCATCATAACAAATGATAGAGTAATAGTGTCATCATGATAACCAAAAATTTAAATAAATCTGTGAAAATGTAGAATAGAAAGATCTCCAGCAATACCCTTTGCGAATGAGTCACAAACTCAATTCTCAAGTCAAAGCAATTGGCACGTCTGATGTTTATATGCAAATAGATCTCATTAAATATTCAATCCATATTCAAAGTTATTAAATATTGAACATAATTTAATAAGTACAACCAAGTTAATCAAGACTTCGATTGGTGGTTGTGGGTTCAAAAAAAAAAGCTTTTGAAGGGTCATTTCACTTGGGTTTTATTCTGATCCTCCACTTCCCTCCCATTATTATTATTATTTTTAAGTATATCTTTTTTTAAAAAAATATATCTTTATTGATTTCAGAAAGAGGAAAGGAGAGGGAGAGAGAGAGAGATAGAAACATCAATGTGATGAGAGAGTCATTGATCAAGCCCGCAACCCGGGCATGTGCCCTGACCGGGAATCGAACCCCGATTGCCTGGATCCTAGGTCGACGCTCAACCGCTGAGCCACGCCCGCCGGGCTTTAAGTATATCTTTATTGATTTCAGAGAAAGGAATGGAGAGGGAGGGAGAGATAGAAACATTGATGATGAAGGAGTCATTGATCGGCTGCCTCCTGCATGCCCCTGACTGGGGATCGAGGCCATAACTGGGGCCTGTGCCCTGACCAGGAATTGCACCCCGACTTCCTGGATCCTAGGTTAGATGCTCAACCGCTGAGCCACGGCCGGCCGGGCTCCCTCCCATTTTTGAGTGAGTGCTGGAATTATACTATACATGCATGTGTAGGCACTGGGCGTTCTATTGGTGTTTGCATAGTTGTGTTGGGTTGTTATCTCTTAGTAATTTGTGCATTGGGCAGGATTGTGGTGTGTGGAGATATTTGAGGCTGTGTTGGGGTGTACTCTATCAGTGTGTGTTATGTGAGCAGATGTAACATTTGGGAGTTATATAGTTTCTTCTCTACACCTCCTCAAGGGCTAGGACACAAGGATTCCACAGTGCCCTGTAATTTTTTGGAGGGGAAGTATCCGAATGTTGTTTTTTCTCAGGGTTGTACTAGTGTAGTTGGTACCTGAGAGTGAATACCTTCTTAAGTATTGGCTCTGGGCCCTTTGCTTACCTTACCCTACTTCAGCCCTACAATATAAGGCACTATAGTATTGAGGAAAGAGCTTTGACGAGGCCTGAGTTCAAATTTGGTTCTGTCACTATGTGGCCTTGGGTAATTTATTCTCTTAGGCCCTAAGTTTCCCCTTCTGTGAAAGGGGAATAATAATGCCTGCTGTGTAGAATTGCTGGGAGGTTTAAATGAAACTATGTGTATACCTTATTAATAAATCATAAATATTTATTCTGGTGACAAGGGAAGCCCCTAAGTTGGGCTTTGTAAAACACATGAAGGTAAATAAGACCCCAAATACCTTAGAGTCTGGTGGGAAGACAGACATTTTCTCAAGCGCTGTCATATGTCAGGTTTCACTTGAGGAGTTTAAAAGAGCCATAAGTTCTGAAATCTTTTCATCACTCAACAGATTCCAGTCATCCCTGGGGTGTGCTGCATGTTCATCCCTGGGGGTTGGAGCCAGAGCTCTGCAGGAAGAGGGAGGGGGAGAGGTGATCACCAGCAAAGGAAGGAGGGTGAGGGAAGGGAAACAAAAGGAATTTCCTGTACACCTGAGTAAAGCAAGGTGTGAACCATCGTAGTCTGAGCCTGAACAGTCTGTCCAGTGTCCTAGCTTTCTGATAATTTATTTCTAAGAAGGAAGAGGTCCTCCCACCTAGGTGACCAGAGGTTCTGCCTCGTCACCTCCCATCTCCAGCCAGACTGAAGTGTGTAGAGAGGGTGGAAATGGAAATGGGTTTCAGATACCATTTCATTGGAGAAGAGACTCTTGGGATCCTTGTGGGAAGAAAGATCAGAGAGGCTGAGGGGAGAAGGTGGAGGGTGGGAGCAAAGGCTATAAAGTGAATTCTGCCTGGGTCCTGCTTACTTTCTGAGTGACCTTGAGCCAGGCAATTCTTCTCTCTGAGCCTGAGTTTCCTCCTCTATAAGATGTAGATAATAGCAGTGCTTATCTCACTATCACCCCCATTTTGCAGATGAGAACACTGAGGCATAGAGAGATTAACACTCATGGTCACATAGCTAAGTGATAGAGCAGAAATTTGAACTCGGGCACCTGCTTCCAGGGGTCCTGCTCTCAATCACCTCACTTGACTACTCTGTTTTACTGTCTTCATGCCCCAGTTAGAGTGTAAGTTTTTTGAGAGCAAGGCTTATAGCTCAGAATAGTGGACTCTTGTCTTAGATTATGCCTTTAGATGAGTAGTCGGGTCTTGGATGTCATAACTTCCAAAATAAACTTGTTGCAGCTGGGTTGAACTTATAGACAGCCATAGGATGTACAAAGCAGTGCCTTTCATAAGCAAGCTCTCAGGGACTGGCAAATGAATGATGGATCACCGGCTCCAATGTGACCCCGAGCCGACCCTCAGAGATATTTGCTAAAAGTGTTCCTGGCTCTGTTGGGACATGAGTCCTTGGAGGCCTGCCAGATGGGTAGAGAAGGTGCAGCTTTATAGATCCATGTGGCTTTTTAGAGTATGGCAGAAAACCAGGCAATCCCCAGTTGGGCACGGAGGGGGCCACAATTCCTGCCTGGCAGTGTGGGAGTGTGTGAGAGAGAGATGGGGGAGTGGGTGGCTTCACATGCATTTTCTTGTTGAGATGGGGTGGAGCAGGAAGACCTGCCCATCTCCCCAAACCTGTTAGAACTAAGGTTTGAGAATTATAAATGGACAGCTACTACACAGAGGTGAGGGTGGGGTGGTGGTGGGGGTGGGGGAGGGGGCTGCAATTCATAATCCAAAAGACAATGTGAAAATGAAAAGATTTGCAAAAACCTACCTTATGTAATATTAAGTGCCAACAGTTATCAAGTGTCACTGTGTATATTCTTTGGTTTATTCCTCTCAGGGCTCACAGTACTATTATCATTCCCATTTACTGATAGAGAAACTGAGATCAGAGAGCTTAAGTGTCATGGTAAGTGGCAGAGCAGGAACACACAGCCAAAAAGTTAGAACCTATTCTCTTGGCTTTCAGCATCCCTGATCCCCACAAACTGCAGCACCCCTGAGCTGGAGAAACCTTTAGAGAACACCTGTTTCAGCTTCTTCAGCATCAGGTGGGGAAACTGGAGGCCAGAGAATGGCAGTGATGGACCAGGGTCATACAGCTGCTGGTTAGTGATAGCCCTAAGATTTGACTGCAGGGCCAGGATTAGGGTGAGGCAGGAAGGCCCTAGGATGCAGCCTTTAAGGAGGTACTCTCATGCCAAACCTGCACTTGCACAACCCTGAGAGTGACTGCCTCCTTAAATTTTGTGCCCTAGGTGCCTCATTTGCCTCACCCTGGTCCCAGCCCTGATCAGATACTTTTTCTGGTTTGGTGGTGTGACAACCATGACCCAGGCATGGGTTTATTTATTTGATTTTTGATGTCCCATGACAGAAAACTGATGGGATATTTATGTGGAGTTCTGTCAACATCCCAAGGTAGGTGTCTACCCAGGGGCTGAATGAATGGAGGGTCTGTTTCTGGTGGCTACCATGGAAGGGACAGTACTGAAGGGGTACAAAGTCTGGCCTCAGCAATTAGGCATGAAACTAGGAGGGTCATGATCCTGTCTTGACAAAGCAGGGTGGCAGAATGGGGTTCATGAAAACAGGGACCCTCCTCCTCTCTGGATCCCACTGGACTGAAGTGAGGAAGTGCCAGGAAAAGCTTCTAGGGGTGGGACTTGCCTGATCAGAATGAAGTCTGTTACCAATGGCTGAAGCAGGAGGGCCAGGTGCTCAGACACATGTAGACTCACATTTTCCCAAAGCCTCAGATAATGTGTGCTTTAGTCTCAAAAAAATTCCTCTCTGAGGTGTGTACAGAGCCTTTTCCCAAGTCTGGGTCTTTCTGCTCTTATAGTTCAGGGAGAAAAGGAGACGCCACACAAGCAAAGCCAGCAGCTGCTGCTACTCCACCCCTGATAAGCGGGAGTAAGTAAGACGCCAAGTCCCGCGTTTCTCGTCCGGAGGGGGCCCGGTGGGGTGAAGGGTTCCCTGCACTACGTCCAGCGCCAGGTCCTCCCCCTCGCCCAGGCTGGCTACCAGGAGGGCTGCGGGGCAGTGAGGTGGCCCAAGGGGCTGTCCTGGAGGGAGACACTGGGGGCTGGGAGGCTGGAGGGATTGGAGGGGCCTGGGGCACCCTCGCAGTTCGGGGGTCCGCGGAGCAGCCTGACTAGGCCCAGCCTCTGGAGTTGACCTGGGCAGGGTAAGCCCCGTGCTCTCCTCTCTCTGGGCCTCAGTTTCTTCACCTTCCCAGGCGCGGCCCAGCCTGCGGTGCCTAGGGACCTGACATTCCGGGTTCTTTGCCTTCCTGCCCTTTTCCTGACCCTATGTTTCTCAAACCCCCGTCTGGGGTCCCAGCCTCCAGCTCTGGTACGTCCCTCTCTGTCCTCAGCGTGTGACCCGCACGGCTGGGGGCTCCCCTGGTCCCCTTCACCCCCGGGGACCCCCCCCATTCGGAGCAGCCAGAGGGAGGCTGTGCGCTGGCCATTCCGACCCACCCGGAGGAAGAGGGGGCGTAGGGACGAGAAAGGAGAGGCCTGAAAAGGTTAACGGGAGAACACAGCCCGGAGAGATCGAGGGTAGAGAGAAAAGAGCGGCCCGAGCGAAACGAGCCAAAGAACGACCGAGGGGGAAGGGAGGTGAGACGCTGGCAAAGGTTGAATCTGAGAGAGAGGAACCCAAAGGAATTTGGAGAGGGAGGCTGAGAGAGGGAAAAGAGCGAGCGAGCGAGCGGGGTCTGGAAGGACCCGGGAGGGAGGAGGGGGACGGGGGAGGGAGCGGCGCGCGGGGAGGGCGGCTGCGGGGGAAGGAGAGGGAGGGGCCGAGGGACGGAGGGGGTGGGGGCGGCTCGGCGGCGGCAGCGCGGCTCCAGCCGCCCGCCCGCCCGCGCGCTCACTCGCTCGCGGTGCCCGCCGCCCGCCGCCCAGCTCCGGGCTGCTCGCGGCTCCGGCTCTGGCTCTGCGCTCTGGCGCGGCTCCGGCTCCGGCGCACAGGACCGAGGGACTGGCTGGCCGAGCCCCGGGCGGGCCGCGGAAGCAGGTAGGTGGCTGGCTGGGGACCGCGAGGACGCGGAGCGGGGGACACAGGGGGACCCGGGTCGGGGACAGGGCTTTGCAGCCTCTCGACTAACTTTCCACCGGCTCTGTGGATCCCGCCGCTCTGCCCGGGTCCGGGCGGCGGAAGCCGAGTTTGGCGCGGGGAGGGGGTGAATTCCGGGGTTTGGAGAACGCCAGGGGGTCCGGGCAGTACGGGAGCGGGGTGGCCCCGGAGAAGGCACGCGCCGGCCCTCGGGCCGCAGTCGGACGCGGCGCCCGCGGCGGGGGAAGACCCGAGCTCAGCGGCGCGGTGCGGTTGACTCTGGGAGGGCACCCGCCCGCCCCTCAGAGTCTGGGGACTCCCACCCCGGAGCCGCCCGGGGCGCGCCCGCTCCGCGCAATGCACCCCGTGTCCTCCCTCCCGGGGTTCCGGCTCAGAGCCTGTGGGGCGCGGCCGGGTCCCCGCCCCGGCAAGCGGTGCGCTTCGCAGCCGCCAACCCCTAGCCGGTGCCATGCGCGCTTTTGCTTTTTGGAGCCGCTAAACGGAATGTATACACCTTTCATTTATGTCTCTTCGCGTCGCCCCGACTCTCTAGGGGAAGTCCGGGACGCCAGACTTTTGGGTTGACACCCTGTACGTCCCTCCTGCCCTCGGCGGCGACCCCTGCTCGGGAAGTTACGAGAAACGAGTCACTCCCAGTGCGCGCCCGGAGCGCGGTCCGAAGTTCCCAACTTCTCGCCCAGCCTCGGGCGGTGGTGTTGGAGGTGGGGAAATGGGTGCTGGTTGTAGCCCCTTGGGGCCGCAGAGCGCCGCCGCCTTCCTCCCGGACTTGGTTTGTTTTCTTAATTTGTTAGGAAAAAAATACGACTTAAAAATATGTAAAATCGTTCCTTGCGGGCGTCAAGGTCCGCGAGTGGGACGGAACCTTTCCCCGTCAGGAACCGGGGAGCGCGCAGCCTCGGCTCGAGCATTCCCGGAGCTGTTGAGCCCCGCCTGCTTTCTCCAGGACCTGGACTCCCGGTTCCATCCTCCGGTAGCCGCTTCTCAGGGTTTGTCCCCACTAGCCCGCGCTGCGAGGCTAGCCTGACTCCTTCCCGCGTGGTCATGTTCTCTAGAACAGTATTTCAAAGTGGCTCGACTTCAGGATCTCCCACTCTGCCCCCCGGGAACGCCGAGAGCACGGCCTCCGGCCGGCCGGAGGAAGCCTTTGGGTGGCTGGGGCGCCCGGTCATCTCCGCTCCTCTGGCAAAGGGACTCATGCCCGGGCATCGGCGCTCCTGCCACGGTCTGCCCGGAAAATAGCAGTTAATGCCCGGATCAGGTGGCTGCGAGCGGAGACTGGCCTGGGCTGTCGGAGCCTGAGGGGCGCGGGTCTTCGCTCCCCGAGTCCCGAGGCCGGATTCGCCGCCCGGTGCGGCTTTCTCGGAGCCAGCGGGGCCCCTGCCTCGCCAGCGCTCTGTGGGGAAGTGCTGTTGAAGAGGCTCTGTTGAAAGGGTTAGAGCAGGTTTAGTGGGATGGAAAGCTGGGGGCTTTGCCGAGAGGGTCCCTCGGCTCTCATTCCCTGCAGGTTGGGCGGGGTCCAGAGGCCCCCCCCGCGGTGAACTGACCACCCAGGAGCACTCCATCCTCAGCTCTTTTGGAGGGTTTTTCCTGGTGCGCACCAGGTGTCTCCAATTGCTAACACGTTGTTTAAGCTCCTAGAAATTCAGGATCCACCACTGCAGTCTCCACCTCTTCCTCCCATCTCACAGATCAGCAAGCCAGGGTCCAGAGAAGTGAAAGGACTCGCTTAGAGCCAGTTAAGGGTGGGAGGGAACCAAACCAGGCAGGTCTCCTCATTCCTAGTGCAGATACTCTATGCTGACATTAACCGTTCTCAGCACAGGACAAGTGTTCCCAGTCACGCCACACCAAGTCCTTGAAGACTGGGCGTGTGTGAGGTTAGAGGCAGAGGACTGGTCTCTGGATTTTCTCGTTAGGTCCTGTGTTATCATCTCCCAGGATAAATCACTTAGGTGACAGTTTACTGCTACCTATCTGTGCCCAAATTTAAGTCTGGGGGTAAAGGGAGCCCTTAGATGCCCCATAAATTGCAATACACAGGGAAAGAGCAGCCATTGTTTTGTAGCAAAAGAAACCAGTATAGGTTTCTCAGGTGAAAGTAATTTTGGAGGGGGCAGGATAAGGGATAGTCCCTGGAGAAGGGAGGGTTTGGAATTAAACCTTGGGTAGATTTCCAGTTGAGGAAGGAGGATTGTAGAGCATGGGGCTTGAGTACTGAGACGAGCAGGAAAGCTCACAAATGTTAAGTTGGTGGTCAAAGGACAGCGAGGTCAGAGCCAATGAGAATTTGGCCTTTGAGTGAGAAGCCCTAGGGCAGCTGGAAGACCCAGCTGTTCTGAACTCAAGCTCACAGCCTGGCCCCAGAGGTTTTCTAGCTCTACATCTGGGGTGTGCAATTGGCTGGGAAGTCAGCACCCCGTGAGTCAAGGGTTGTGGCTATCTACTGGGAAATATTCAGGTTTTTATTTCTTCTTTTCTTCTTTATCATCATCCAGGGGTTTCAAATACAGTTGATCCTTGAACAGCTTGGGGTAGGGTGGGGGGGGCAGTGGTTAGGAGTGCCACCTCCCAGTCAAAAATCCACATATATTTTTGGCTCCCTCAAATTTCAGTTGTTCCTTGCTATATCAGCTGAGGATTGGTTCCAGGATCCCCTTGGATACCAAAGTCGGTGGAAGCTCAAGTCCCTTATAGAAAATGGCGTAGAACAGTGTATACAGTCATCCCTCTGCATCAGCAGGTTCCCAACGACGGGAAAATAATGTTTTCTATCTGCGGTTGGCTGAACTCATGGATACTAAACTCGTGGATACGGCAGGCAGAATACAATGATTGAAAAAAAAATCTGAGTATAAATGGACCCATGCAGTTCAAACCCATGCTGTTTAAGGGTCAACTGTATGTCCTTCGCCCCTTTCCAACCATAACTTTTAGAATTTAAATTCTTGAATGTTTTGGACCCACTATTGGACCTACGATGGGTAGAGCATTTACTGTGATAGGAATGAGTAGTCAACAAATAATTCTTGAGCTCCTACTTTGTGCCAGGCATTGGGGGTACCGCAGTGAACCAGACGGGCAGAGTCCCATAGCTCATGATGCTGACATTCTAGGCTTCTGTCCTCCACAGATTTAAAGTCTGGTTGCAGAGTGGAAGCAAATTCACAAATATCTGAAGAAGTGCTGAAGTGGGATAATATAACACAGAGAATCCTAAGCCTCCGTCTAGTGGTTCAAGGCTTCGAGGTGAAAAGACTTGAAGCTGTTGGCTATGAGATTCGGAGATTCTGTAGGCTTCCATTGACCCCAGCTTCTGGTTGCCAAGGGTAACCCAGAGGCAGCTGCATTGATGACCTCAGATATGTCAGTGGAGAGCTGCTCTGCAGAGCTTTTGCATTTGCCAGTCAGGGTATGGCAACTGGTGAATGTTGGCAACTGTGGTCTTACTTAGGTATCCATAGAGACTGGTGCCAGGTTACCATGTGCCTCTTAAATTCCAGCATCTACAGCTATTGAATTCTGTAGCCCCATTGTACAGATGAGTAAATGGAGCCCTGACTCTGCAGGTTGGGACAGCTATGCAGAAAGAGAAACCCAGCCCCTATAGAGTCCAGGTATCCCTGATCTCTTACTTTAAAAGGATGCTCTTTTCTTCCTATTTTGTAGACTAGTGGTTCTCAGACTTCAGTGTAGGAGGCTTGTCAAAACACAGATTGCTGGGATCCACCCTCAAAGTTTCAGATTCAGGGGGCCTGGAGTGGGCTGAGTAATTTGCATTTCTAACAAGTCCCCAGGTGATGCTGATGATACTCTTGGTCCAGGGACCACACTGAGAGAACCACTGTGGTAGAACAAGGGAAAGTGAGTTATTTTCTTGAGATTTATGCAATGGGGAAGCCTGAAACAAAGGCTGTGATTTCTGTCTAGGAATTCCCAGAACTTGGCTATGTATAATTCCCTTCCCCTTACCCCTCAGGAGGCCATAGAATTAAAAGAATATTTTATCTTCATCAGCACACACACAGAGAATATATTGCAATATAATTAGGGAATAAATAGGTGTTGTGTGTTGGATGTAGGCTCCATGCCCCATGGCTCTGTGGGGGTTTATTATAGCTGTGTTATAATTGAAAAGGTGTCATCCACTCTGAGAGCCCCTCATGAAACTTTCATGGCCTAGGTGGTCATTGTCCAAAAAGGCATGTCTTCTTCATTTAAAAGAAAGAAAGTCAGAGAGATTACTTCTCCTGTGAATGGGACTATCTGTGTTTCATTTCACAGTAACTATGCAATGTATTCTTAGGGGAGAGAGAAGGAAATTGAATAACAATTGGGAACAGACAGAGGTTGGAGAAAGTCCACATCACAGGTTTACAAATCTGTTTGTTGAACATGTCAACATGTTTTGAAACACTATCTGTTTCACCTATAACATTTCTGACTTTTTACGTTGTATCACAGCAGGAGGAAAGGAGAGTTTGTGTTTCAACTTAGCTGGTTGGGCGAACATAACAGCACACTTTATCCCCAATATGTTAATTAGACCCAAAAGAAAAGAACCATAAAAGAGTTGTTCTTCTAAATGCTGACATTTTTCATCTGGATTCTATTTATTGATTATTTTACAGTTGAGAAGGAGCAAAAAAATCCATGTTTTTATAGCAAATAAAGCTGGCTGCAGTAATTATGCAGGCTCAACATATCTGTTCTGGAGCAGAAAGTTGGAATTCAGCCTGACTCTCAAACATTTGGATGAGATCTAATTGAGAAAGACATTTCAAAGAACAAATATTTAGGAATGCGGAGTTTCGATGATGGTCTCTCTGGGCCAAGTGCAAGCGCCTTTCTTTTAGCTTGATCTTCAGAAGTGGGGAGAGGCAATAGGGAAAGGCAATAGGTCAGCCGTGTTGAGACCACAGTCAAAACATTAGGCTGAAGCTCAGTGAGGCTTAGTAAAGGGAAGAGAGATGCCTTCAGGGAATATATCCAGTGTAACTGGTGAGCAAAGGGAGAATCAATTAATCAAATATAGATTGAATAGTTACTGAATGTCCAATCTTGGAATAGGCACAGTGAGGACAGGACCAGGACTTTTCCCTATTATAAATCTCCCATAATATTTGGCTCTGGTATCTATAGTGACAAGAGCCCTTGAATGGAGTCAGTATCAGTCAGGGCTGCAAGTAGCAGAAAACTTGAACTCAATGTGCTGAAACAGTAAGGAACTTAGCATCTCCTTTAACAAGAAGTCTAGGCTGTCTGCCCCAAGTTTGGTTCTTTCACTGGTTTAACAGCATCATGAAAGATCCAGATTCTTTTCATCTTTCCTTATTCTCAAGGTCACAAGGTGGCTGCAATAGTGTCAGATGTTACAGCCTTACAACGATGTGCAGAGGCAGAAAGGCAGAAAGGGAACTTTCCCCAGAAGCTCCTCAGCAGACTTTCCCGTTTCTCATTGGCCAGAATTGTGAATCACATGTCCGTGCATTAAACAGTCACAGGCATGAGAAGGAGACCATCATAACTGGCCTCTAATAATCTTGATGTGTGTGTTGAACCTCAGAGAGAAACAACATTAAGGGGCTTTTGGAAGGGAGAAGGAAGCAACCAACAGTGCCTGTTACAGAGTTTAAGACCTGGGTTTGAATTCTCTCTACGCCTTTTTAGTCCTGTGACCCTGGGCAAAGTATTTCACTTCTTTGTACCTCAGTTTAATGGGAATTTATTGGGAAGATACATCTGGATTAACCCAATAATTACACTTGATTTATATAAGAGAAGTAGATTATTTGAAGATTTGATCTCTGACATCAAAGAATTATAATCTAGGGCAGGAGACATGTGAGGACTAGACCACGTAGATTATCAAATAATCGGAGAACAGAACCAGAGAGTAAATAATTATGGCTTGTACACCAACTATGCTAGGAGGAGCGTGACATCAGCGGGAGACATAGTCGTTAGGGAAGACATCCTGGAAGAAATGGTTCATGGTGCATACTGGGACACCAATATTTAGGTATGGATCGGTTATGAGCTCCTTCTGTCCAACTTGCTTCCTCTTGCTTTTCTTTTGTCAGTGGTAACTGGGAGATCTCATCTTTTCAATCACAGTGCCTTTAACAGTCAGTCCAAATGTGTCCAGTTGTGGTTCTGGGAGGCAGGTCACAGTGGCTTCCTTGCCAGTCCTGGATTCCTGGTTTCCACTTCTGGATGACTCATCAAGCCCCACCTCTCATACTACATTTCAATTGTTTATTATTGTTATTTTGTTATTATTTGGATGTCCGGCCACCATTGTAAAACCCATAGGCCTAAAATGAAATGTAACGTCTTCCCTTCTCTTAAACCACCTGCTCTTCTGGATT
Organism: Miniopterus natalensis; assembly: GCF_054644295.1. Taxonomy (NCBI): domain Eukaryota; kingdom Metazoa; phylum Chordata; class Mammalia; order Chiroptera; family Miniopteridae; genus Miniopterus; species Miniopterus natalensis. The sequence continues at coordinate 40,473,211 of NC_142081.1, forward strand.
CTTTGTTTTTGTGGTCGGCAGCACCATATTCCCAGATGTTGGGCTCAACACCTTAGTAATACTTTTGATGGATGCCTGCCTCCTTGCTCTGTTTCCAATATTCAAGCACCAACTTTTCAGGGCCTTCATTATGCTTCTTAAACGTAAGTCCTTTCTAACATGAGACATCTGCTTTGTTAAGGATCTTTCCATCTCATATGGGGTGATGGCACTAGCCTCCTGCTCTGATCTTCCATCCTCAGGGCAGTGCATGGGGGTCATGGGCATGTATGTCTTTAGGAGCAGTCTGCAGGCTGTGCAAATAGCATAGTCTGTAATTTCTAGTGCAGGGGTGGCATTGAGTCTGGAATGCATGGCTGCAGACACATTATGCTGCTCCTGGTGCCATTTTCCAACCTCCCGTCTCTCTCTTTCAAGTCATCCTAAAACATCATTTTTTATCCACTCATTACCTTACATTCTTTTCCATAGTACTCACTGGTTGAAGCCAAACTCCTCAAAACAGACATTTGAAAGCCTCCACAACCAGCCTGCATCCTGTCTTCTCTCATCCTTACCTGCTAGGACTCACCACCACTGCCAACTCTGCTTCAGGCTCTGCCCTTCTCTGTGCTTAACCCAAACCACTCTTTCTTTCAAGGCCAATGTTAGAGCTGCATCCTCATTAGACCTTCCCTGATCACTGGAGCCACAGCAATCCTGAAGCATTGATCTTTCCTTCCCCTGAACTTCTGTAGCAATTATTGCCTACACCACAAATTCAGTACTTAATAATGTGCTGCTGGTGTCATTGTTCAGCATTTGCTTGGAATGTTCCTCATCTTCCCAATTGGATGTAAGTTCATGGAAGTCTGAGATGAGGTGGGTGGATCTTTCTTTGTACCCAGCATTGTGGCCAGCAAGCACATGGCCTTTATGAGTATTTATTGATTATTAAATCACAGGAATAGGAGAAATTAAGATTATTTACCTGAAAAGTCAGTTAATCTTCACCTTTTTAAATTTTTAAAATTTTTTACTCATTTATTATTTTTTAAACCTCACCCATGGAGTGAGGATATATTTCCCATCCATTTTTAGAGAGAGTGCAAGGGAGGGGGGATGTGGAGGGAGAGAGAAGAGAGAGAGAAACATTGATGTGAGAGAGACACATTGATTGGTTGCCTCCCACATGTGCCCCAACCAGGGGGCAGGGATCAAACCTGCAACCCAGGTACATGCCCTTGACCAGGAATCGAACCCATGACCCTCTGGTGTAACCACTGAGCCATGCCAGCCAGGGCCACCTTTTTCTCTTTAACCTCAATTTGTAGAAAGAATTTGATGAATGCCTGCTCTGTGCTGGGCACTATTTTAGGTGATTTGTTTAGGAACTGTTTTGACTCAGCCTTGTAATAACCCTGTGAGGTCAGGATTATTGTTGTCATTTTACAGATGAGGAAGTGGAGGCTGAGAGAGGTTAAGTGGCTTGCCCCGATATCCAGTCTCTTTTTCCCCATGTGCTGTGTCTCCCTGCCGCCTCCTGTTTCCTCTCACTGACAATCCTCAGATTCCCTTTTGTCCTGAGAGTGTGTTTGGGGGCTTTGGAAACTCTGACATTTACTATAAGTCTTTCCTGAGGACCTTCCCCTTCTCTTAGGTTGTGACTCCTATTGATTACTCACCTTTTTGCCTTGACCGTGTTTCCTGTCACTCTCAAGCCTGGGCCAGAGATTTCTCTTAGAGCATAAAAAATTATGCTAGTGGAATTAAGCTGGGTCTGAGCAAGGTTTTCTGAACCTCTTTTCCCCACCTGACCCTTTGTATTCATCCAACCTCAACTTGCCCCCACGACGGTTTTGGGTCTCAGGTGTCTTACCTGTGGAAGAAAGACACTGCTGACTTACCAACAGGAAGGGGGTCCCTACCAGCTCCAGAAGCAATGAATGTTGTTCTTCCATCTTCTATGACATTCTTCTTCCCTTCGATCATTCATTCACTCACTCACTCACTCACTCACTCACTTGTTCGTTCTGTAAGTACTGAACATTGACCACATGCTCAGTATAGGCAGGCACAAAACAAAGTCCTTGGCTTCATGGAACTTGCACTGAAGTGAGGGGAGACAGATGGTAAAAAACAGTATATAATATACTGTGTGATGGTTATAATGAAGAAAACTAGCAAGATAAAGGGGTATGTGGGAGGATGAGATGCTGCTGTTTTACATTATTTTACACAGAGAAGTCTTCTCTGATGGTGATATTTGAGCAGAAACTGAGAAAGGATGCCATGTGGATAACTGGGGGCAGAGAGCACCAAGCAGAGGGAGTAGTAAGTGCAAAGGCCCTGAGCCAAGAGCTCACCTGGTAAGTCTGAGGATCAGCAAGAAGGAGCAGTGGAGAGGAGGAAAGTTTGGTAGAAGGTGAGGGCTCCTCATCTTCAGCCTCTTCACTGTCTCTGAAAGTCCCCCTTCTCCCAGCTGTTGCCTCTGGCTGAAGTTACCACTTCCTTCCACCCAGCCAGGTGCCATTTGACCTTCACAGCTCAGCTCTGGTACCTCACCTTCTAGGAGACTTCCATCTTTGCCATCTCTCATTGGTTTACCTCTTCTCTGAGTTCCTACAGCTCTCTCCTTGCCACTACACAACTGAGCCCTTGGTTACTTGCTGACTAGTTTCCCTTCCTGAGGGCTTGGCAAGGCCTGTGTAAGTCTCACGCCTCTAATGAGCCACCTTCTTGAAACTGGTTTATTCCCCCTCCCCAGAACCCAGCACAGAGCTGGGCTCAGTGTCTACCAGTTGCTGGTGCTGGTGTCAGAGTTGGGAAAGAGGTGAGCTCTGCAGAGATCTGTGGGTGGAACCTTCTTTATGCTATGCCCATGGTCCCTTCACAATGGATATTCTTTTTTTTTTCTGGGCATTTGCAGAGAACTTTGAGTGGGGAGCCTCTGGGAGCCTCTGCCTGGAGCTGGGGGGAGGAATCCACCTTTCCCCAGCACTTGTATGCAACTTTGGCTCTGAATGGGGAGGGAGAGGAGATGGGTTGCAGGGGAAGCTACTTCTTAATTAGCTTTTATTTCTCAGTCAAGAGGAGTAAGATATTTTAGGAGCAAGGCAGAAGTAATTCATCCAAGATTATGGAGACCTCTCTGCCATCCAAGGCAGGAATCCTGGGTGGGAAGGTTGACCTGTAAGTGACCTTGGGCAAGTTACTTAACCTTTGCCTATTCTATTGCAATTTCTTCTCAGCTAAACCTTCCCTCCCCCCATCCACTGTAGAAGAAAATAAACAATAGATCTAATTTTTAGCGATTCTAGCTACTCCCCAGGTTGGTCTCTGCACTAACTTTTGGGCCAATGGTTTTAAAACTTGAGAACTGTACAGATGGTTCCATTTTAAAGGGGGGAAAGCATCCCACAGATTTCCAATATTATCTTAAATTATTAATATAATAATACAGGATGGTGACAAAGGTTTAGAGTTGTTTGTATGGAAAATAACAATAATTAATAAATAATTATTATAAGAATAAATTCTGTTCAAGTACTCACAACTGTAAACCTACTTTTGCCCTACCCTGTATTTAAATATATATAAATACAAAAATAGGCATAAGCCTTATGCTTATAACTCTTACACAACCTTAAATCCCACGCAAGTTTATAAATTAAAGTGCAAACTACAAAGCCAACAACATTCAGATTAACAATATTAATTTAACGTGATAGATGCTGTTGTTCCACTAAGATTAAATCACCCCTTGCAATGTGATTGTGGTTTTGGCTGCGTGAAGCATTTTGGCTGCTTCCTCCACTGTGCGCCCTGTGGTGACTCAACTCTCCCACCACTTTTCTCAACTAGAAGGACTCTGAAACCTTTGTTCCTACACCTGCAGAGGGGTCATTTGGCTGGCACTTGGCACAAAAGCATTTGTGCATTAGGCAGTCGCTTTTTCCTCATTAGCCCACAACAATTAAAGGAGCCTTATTTCATTCTAGTGCAACAGCGGACCCTGACACAGACGAAGCTGGGCGTTGAGACTGAGTGTTACCCCTTAGTCACTGAAATGAGAACACAAGCAAAAACCGAAAACAAATAAACAACAACAACTTGTAGACACTGACAACAGTATGATTATCAGAGGGAAAAGGGGGTGAGGGAGGTAGAAGAGGGTCAAGGAGGGATAAATGGTGATGGAAGGAGACTTGACTTTGGGTGGTGAACACAATACAGTATACAGATGGTGTATTATACACTTGTACACTTGAAACCTATATAATTTTATTAACCAGTGTCATCCCAGTAAATTCAATAAAATTTTTAAAAAAGAGCATGACTTGTAAAACACAACACAACACTATGGAATTCTTACAGCACGTAAGGAACCTTCTGTACTTGAGAACAGCCCTTGAGAGCTCTGAAGCAGCACCCCCAGTGGTCTGAATGAGTTAATGCCGGAAATGCTGCTAATTGCTCTGTAATCAGAATAATAGACACCACGCTTTGAATCTTTGTTATGTGCCATTATCTCAAAAGGGAGGTAGAAGAGTATTAACCTCATTGTACAGATGAGAAGGCTGAGGTTCTAAGTGATTGACTGGTCAAGGTCCTTTTGGTTATTAGCAGCATCTCAATTCCACCCAGTTTTGCATGACTCAAAGCCCATGAACTTCCCACCAGACCTCACTGCCTCCTTACCTACAGACCCACACGTCTTCAGGGCGCTTTGAATCATCAGAGTGCAAGGACTCTTGGGTAATTCAGGAACCTCTAGCTTCTTAGAGTGGACTCACAGCTTTCTGGTGGAGCATTAAGACATGCTATTTGGTGCAGAAAAGACAAGGGAAGCTGGTAAAGAGCAGGAGAGAACTTAATAACGGTCCTCAAATCTTCAGAAGGCTTTAGGTGGCAGTAGCAGGGGATAGAGCCTTCCCTGAAGGTGCCTGGGAGGAGAGGATGCTGATTGCTGCAGGAGAGAGGTAGGTGAGATACCTTAACAATGCCTACCTGTATTAGGGTTTCACACTTTAGCAAGCACTTTTTTTGGTGCATTTATTTTTGAGTGTTTTTTCATTTCATTTCATTTCAATTTATTTATTTATTTATTTATTTATTTATTTATTTATCCTCACCTGAGGATATTTTTTCCCATTGCTTTTCAGAGAGAATGGAAGGGAGGGAGGGAGAGAGAAACATCCCTGCAAGAGAGACACATAGATTGGTTGCCTCCCCCATGCACCCTGACAGAGGTACGTTGTGCCCGTGACCAGGAATTGAACCTGAGATCCTTCGGTGTGCAGGCTGACACTCTAACCGCTGAGCCACACTGGCCAGGGCTTTCATTTTATTTTTATTGTAAAATACACATAACAAAATGTACCGTTTTAACTATTTTTAAGTGCACAGTTCAGTGGTATTAAATACATTTATTAATGTTGTGTGACCATCACTTCTATCCATCTCCATAACTCTCTAGTGTGTATTTTACAACAACTTTGCAAAGCAGGTTATTGCCCTCAGAAACATGGGCTCAGGTGACTGGTTTAAAGTAATACCCCATACCTGGTGCCTGCCTTTCAACAATGACCTTCAGTGACAGTGGTGGGCTTGGTTTTCCAGCGGCTTGTGTGGGGTGACGTGAGGTAGCCAGGTTTCCTGAGGTAGGGGTTTAATGGGATGATCTCAGAAGGGCTGTCCTGGAATTGATTCTGTGGGTCAGGGTAGGGGTGACTTACTCCTGTGGATCTAGGACCCACCTTTCCTCACAGCAAAAATTATTTAAAACCCATTCCTGCCCTTAGAAGCTGCCCTTCCCCTTCCTGACCTGCCCGGTTTATCATCCAAGCTTAAAATAAATACAATAAATAAAAACACCCTAAAACTTTTTTATCCTGCAGTGGATGAGCAATAATCTACATATGCAAATAAATGGCACACCAGTCCCCATGAATATTAATTTGGAAAGACAGCCTGAGTCCCTAAAATACACTCAAAACCACCCATGTGGCATTTTGTGACTCTTCTGGTCCGCTTCGAAGATCTCGGCCTTATTATATTTGAAGGTTCCCCTGCTCCCAGCTTCCTTCCCTTCTGAACCTCTCAAGGTTACCAGGGAGACATAGCGTCTCAGGTCAGCAGGCCAGAGACCAGCGGGGGATGGCTGAACCCTGACTCTGGGGCTGGGGCTGACTTTGTCCTTCCCTGGCGAGAGCCTTAGATCCTCCTCAGATCCCAGCATTAGCAGTGAGTCCCCAAGGCCAGGGGACAGTTGTAGGGAACACTGCAGGGCAACTGTAAGCCTCAGGCTCTTGCACTGTACAGGGAAGGCCCCACTGGGTGAGGGGAATGTTGCAGCATCGGTGTCGCATGAAGCTGGGTCTCTCTCTCCTGCTGCTTGCTAGGTGAGCTTGGGCAGTTCACCTCTCAAGGTTACCAGGGGGACATAGTGTCCTTATTCTTGGGCCTCCTTATTCTTGTCAGTAAATATTGGGATAATCACCCCGCTTACTTTTTTGTTGTTAATCCTCAACCAAGGATAATCTTTCCATTGATTTTTTTTTTTTTTTAGAGAGAGAGGAAGGGTAGAGGGAGAGAGAAACATCGATGTGAGAAAGACACATTGATTAGTTGCCTCCCGCACTCACCCCAACCAGGGCAGGGGATCAAACCTGCAACCCAGGTCTGTGCTCTTGACCAGAAATCAAACCTGCGACCCTTCGGTTCATGGGCTGATGCTCTAACCACTTAGTCACACCGGCCAGGGCATCACCCCACTTCTTAATGTTGCTTTGTGAAGGTTAAATGAGGATTTAAAGTTCCTGCACCATGCGTGGCACAAAGTAGGTATTCAATACCTCCAGATTTCTTTCTTTCCCAGATACATTTATCTGACGGGCTGCACTGGGTTGGTATGGATGTGTGTGTGTGTCAGTGCTTGTGTTTCCATGTGGGTCTTTTTTTGTGTCTGAGTTGCCGTGTTTCTGTGTGCGTTTGTCTGCTTTCACCCATGTGTTTGTTTCTGAGTGGTGGTGTAGGTAGATAAGCGAGTGAGTCTGTGCCTTTGTGTCTGTGTGCTGCAATGGTAGTTTTCTGTTTGTGAGTGGCTATGTGTCTCTGTTTCCATGACAGCATAACTTCCTGTGTGTTCCTGTGAGTGTGTGCTTTAATGTGTGTGTCTTGTGGTAACAATGTTTGTGTGTGAGTGTGTGCATGCACGTGTAGATAGTGCAGGGCTGGTGTGACCAGAATGCTCCATGGAGCTGGGAAGTGCACAAAGAGCCCTGGACCTGGGGTAAAGGTGCTCCCACCCAGAACACTCACCCAGTCCCTGACCCCAGGTCCCTGGAACCCTAATTGCCCTCTATCCGTGCTCCACTACTAGCCCCTAGAGGCACACTGGGCTGAGGCCTCTGGCCCATTTGCATTTGTGTTTGCATATCAGATGCATATCGTTTTCATTGTCTACATAGACTCTGCTTCCAGTTCTGCAGTTTTTGAGGTAAAATGTAGTTGCTCTTCTTGAAGGTCATTATAGTAAAAATTGCCGCTTTTTCGTTTAGTCTCCCTGGTCCAGAGCTCCCTCCCAGAATGGTGATACTAGGGAGCTTGGAAGCCCCAGATGCCTGTTTCTCCCGCTGTTGAGTAGTTAGTGGGTGGAGCAGTTGAAGGGACAAGATTTTCTTATTCCCTGTGTGGTTGCTTCCATCCAGAGCCAACTCAGTCACGTCATAGCCAGGGATGAAGACAGTCCAACTTGTGCCCTGCTGCTGGCTTCCTTAGCTCTGCCTGACTTCACTCAGGGGATGAAAAGGAAGGCCTGCCTTGGATGTTTCAGCACCTCTACCTGTCCCTGGCTGGGTAGGGACCTTGAGGCCCAGGCTGGCCTTACAAGAAACAAAGAAGCAAAGGATGTCTTTTCTTGTCAAATACCTAGTACATAATTAATGATATTTCTAATGCCACAGAAAATACCAACCCAAAAATCTTTCCTAGGAGGGCTGTACACCCAAAGTATCTTCCTTATGGGCCATCACTGTGCTCAACGTTCCCTCTTTAGATATGGGTTTGAGTCCTGGCTGCATGGTTTCTGGCAAGTTACCTAACCTGTCTGAGCACCTATTTTCTCATCTGTAAAAGGGGGAGTAATAATAGCACTTAATACTAATAATAGTACATAGGGTGTTGTGAAGATTAAATGAACAATGCAAGTAAAGGGCTTAGCTTACTGCTTGAAACATAAAAACTCAGTAAATGTTAGCATTGCCAGTCCCCATGGGCTCCATTAGAAAACGAGTTCCATAGTACATCTTTATACCCTAGTATAAGTCGTTCATCAGACACTCCTTAGACTAGCAACAGGGCTGAATCCCTTCAGCGCTTTTCAGGAAGGCAAGTCCCCAGAGAACTGGGGTTGTCTTTCCACAGGTGGGAGCATTTGCAGAGACAGCACAGGAAGCAGGAGTGTCCTTGTCTGTGTCCCCAAGGATTCAGGTCCCCACTCTCCCCCCATCAAAGGGTCAGTAGTATCTCGTTTCCTTTTCAAAATCGTAATTCTTTGTCCCTTGTGTGTCTTTACTCTGAGCAAGGCCCTGCTGGGCACCAAGGGCCATCCACAGCTGAGCATATTTGGGTTCCCAGAAAAAAGAGCTTGAGGCAAAACTGGTGCTAATGCTTTACTGGGATGCAGTAAAGGGGTGCAGGCTCAGGGCAAGGAGAGTGAGAGGAAAAGGGAAGTGAGGCAAGGAAGGAGGAAAAGCAAGTGCTTGCCTGCCACAGCTACTCAAGGAAAGAACCCTGTTTGCTTAGTCATGAGGGATGCCTGTTGTTAAGCTGAGTGGAACCACTGTGACTCAGGACAAAGGTTTAGGGTAGAGGAAGAGAGTTTATCTGCCAGCATCTTGGTCTCTCATCGGTCCAAGTCTTCCCCATGGGCGTTAACTGTCGTGTATTTCTGGGTCATATCACTTGGTCCTTCTAGGCAGCTCCTGCAGAAGCTGAATCCATGCCCTGTGACATGGCACCTCAGCTGATTCCAGAGGTGGTGAGAGCAGCCAATGCCACTATAGGTGCAGTGGATTGAACCTGGGCACTGAAGCTGCTCTGGCTCCTGTGGTGGGGGCAGTGGAGGTTGTGTCAGAGCCTGGCCATCACCCCAGGGTAGGCTGAGACAGCTGATGGTGTTAGTTGAGACCATGCAGTGGCAGTGGCCTGCCTGGTCGTCCATTGAGAAAGTAGCTGACAGTCTGGAGGCAGGTGGAGCCGAGCAAATCTGATTCAGCCACCATTAGTGAGTTAATTAATCTACGACTGGGACAGGTGCTGGAGTCTGGACCTTACCCTGTAGGCAGTTGGGAGCCATCAGCATTCTTGACCCTGTGAGAAACCCACTCAGCACTTGGCAATGACAGGATAAAGGGCTGCCATAACACAATGCCACGGACTGGGTGGCTTAAACAACAGGAATTCATATTATCATTGTTCTGGAGGCTGGGAGTCGAAGGTCAAGATTGTTGCCGATTCAGCTTCTGATGAGGACTCTGCCTCCTTGCTGTGGGCTCACATGGCCTTTCCTCCGTAGGTGCTCACGGGAGTGGTGGTGGTGGGGGTTCTCTGCTGCCTTTTTTTTTTACAAAGTCAATAATCCTATCAGACGGGGCCCCACCCTTAATTACTAACTTCATTTAACCTTAATTTCTTCCAAATACAACCACAATGGGGGTTGGGGCTTCAACATATGATTTTGGGGGGACATAAACATTCAGCCCATGACACAGGGGTTATTCAGAGAGGGCTTGTTTTCAGGTCTTCTTGTCTTTGCACACGGAAGGTCAGACCGGAGCTGTTCCCAGAAACCCTGACGTTCCCAACTCAGTTCAAGTGAACAGAAAAGGCTGAGAGATCGCCATTGCCCATGAAGTTTCATTCAGCAGTGGTGAGGCTGGGTCCCCCTGTAACACCTGCATATGTCTTCATCAGAGAGGAGAATGTCCTCCCTGGGTGAAAGGTGCTGATTCAGAGCATTGGGTTGGGGACCAGAGTGCCTGGCTTTGAACCCCAGCTCTGCCATTTAAAAGCTGGGTGACCTTGGGCAGTTGACTCAACCTCTACTCATGTTTACTGAGCACCTGCTCTGTGCCAGACCTTTTCTAGCAGTTGGGGATACAGCAGTGAGTGATATAAGACAGGCTGAAATGCCTGCCCTTGTGGAGCATACGTTCTCATGGAGGGAGCTAGTCTATAAACAAAATAAGTTAGTAGATAATAGAGCATATTTGAAGGTGACAAGTGATTTGGTAAAAAAAAAGAGAAAAAAGCAGGAAATGTGACCTGGGAGTGATGGGATAGAGGTGGGGTTGCAGTTTTTAAAAGAGTGGTCAGGGAAAGTCTTAATCAAAAGGTGACATTTAAGTAACAGCCCAAGGGAGGTGAGGGAGTCGATAATGCTGATATCTAGGTGAGATCTCTTCCTGCCTCACTTTCCTTACCTGACAATGGGGTTATGATAGCATCTACTGCACAGAGCTGTACAGTGAGTTAATCCATGCAGTGGGTTTAGATCTGGCTGAGCACACAGAAAGCTCTCATTAATGTTGCCTGTTATTATTGTCACTAATGCTCAGGTGGGAGCCTGTCCCTGCGCCTCCTGGTGACATGCCTGGCTTTGAACTACAAGGGTTTTGGTGGCCTTCCTCTCCCTAGGAGTGGGAGCAGCTCTCCACCAACCCTCTCCATCTCCTTATTAGAAGGGGACACACATCCTGCAGTTTGAGAAGCAACACAGGCATTTTCTTTTGACTTGGGCATCTAATCCCCCAGAGGATATTGCAGAAGAGCTTTTAGCAAAATCCAAGTTTTAGGAAGCAGTTTCAAGCCTTTCTCTGGAGCATCTGCTGACTGAGGTGGGCAGGGGTTTCTGGCCCAGCTGGGCTGGGGGAGAAGTCACCCACCAAGAAAACTGGACCCCCAGTGGTGGGGACATGAGGCCCTGCCCTGCTTCCCTCTTCTGGCTGGATGTCTGCCCAGCTCTCATCAGCAGGCGCTAAGAGTTCCCTCAGCAACTGTGACGCCATTATTTACTGTCGCAGAGATTTCTGTGACTGTAATTTACCACCACTGCGAAGCCCAGGGACCTGAATCCCAGTAGCCCTCAGTATAGATATTGCATCTAATCAATCCTCTATTACTATGCAAATACATCCTATAGGCAACTGATGTCTTTTCCTTTCAAACACTTAATACATAATTAATGATACTTCTAATGCCACGGAAGACACCAACCCCAAAAGCTTCCTGCTATAATTTATACCCACCCAGACAAAAAGATTGGTTTATTGGTTCACTTATCATTCAGGAGTGTGCATCTCCCCATCATCCCAGGAAAGGGGCCCAAGAGTCTGTGGAAGCGCTGGATGGCAGCCTGCCCTCTGGATAGCATTGAACTGAGCAGGGCGATGGCTGTGCATGGGAGGGTGCCATGTGCCCACTTCTTCACAGATTGTCTCATTCAGTTCTCTCAAACCACCTGGTGAGGACGGTCCTCCTGTTATCCCAGTCTCCAGAGGAGGAGACTGAGGCCAGAGAGGTGACACAACCCAAGGTCACCCTTGGGCTTTTTTGCATGCTGGTGGACTTCGCAGGAGAGCTTGGTGGTCCAGGCTGGGACTGTGAACTGTCCTCCTCCAGGAAGCTATCCTTGAACTCCCCTCCCTCTGTTGAGCTAAGTGACCCCTGTTTCTGCTCCTCTGGCACTCTGCTCATTACAGTCTTAAAACTTCAAAACCACAGTGAGAACATTGGGAGTAGGGACCTGGCCAAACAGGAATCCAGTACCCAGTGGCATCCCTGGCATATAGTCAGGCTAAAGATCTGGTGCTATACTAAACTGGAATAGTCCTTGCCCTTGATGCAAGACCCTGGTGCCTGCTGTGGCTCTTCTTGACTTGTGGGGAAGAGCTGGGATTTGGAAGCCAGTTTTGGGGTGGACCGTGAGCTGTGGGAACCTTGGCAGCCTTGATACTTCTAATGCCACGGAAGACACCAACCCCAAAAGCTTCCTGCTATAATTTATACCCACCCAGACAAAAAGATTGGTTTATTGGTTCGCTTATCATTCAGGAGTGTGCATCTCCCCATCATTAGGAGGATCCAGGTTTTGCTGGATTTGAGAGACCAACAGTGTTCTGAGTGCCCTGAGGGAGTTGGGGAGTGGTGGGGTGAAGTAATGTTGAGGTGCACTGGAGAAGCTGGAGAAAGGAGGGTGATTGTCGGCCATTGAGCCACCTGGGTGGGTAAAGTCATTTACTATAAAATATCCAGTCTCCTTCTCCGTCATGCCTCTGGGTTTGTTACATATTTTGGCATTTGAATTGCTTTAATCAGCTACCTACTTTTTGTCCTCACCTTGGTCCACCCTCTGCCCCGCACCCCCATGTGTAGCAAAAGAGATTTAAGAAAAGGAAAATTTTCAGAACGTAGGAGACTCTGAAATGGGTTTTCAGGGAGACAGAGGTGCCTCCTTTCCTGCTTTGTGCTGAGTAGGGGTCAGAGGTGTGTAAGCCCAGGAAAGAGCCCCTTACTTCTGGTCTGTTGGGGAGGACAATTCAATGACATCACCGGATCCTGAGCTTCATGGGTGGGAGGGGCAGAGAGGGCCTGGTTCGGGGCCAGGAAGTGCTCTGGGCTCCTCAGTGGAGGCTCTGTGTCCTTTTGGGTAATTTCAACCTTTAATTTCTCAGCATTTTATGAACAGGGAGTAAATCAGGATCCCGGACTGACTGCTTCATGTAAAAAGGATTAATAAACTGGAGATTTATGGGGCAGTGGCAGAGGAAGGCGGTGGAAATGGAAACTGAAACGAGACTTGGTTCCCAAGGGACAGGGGCTGGCTCCAGGAATTTTCCCTCCATCTCTGCTGAGGGCCCCTGCTGGGATCCTTGTACTTCAGGGCCTGGAGTCATGGTTGGGTAGCCAGGCTGGGCATGGGCCCTGGCCTGTGTTTTTGAAACAGGCCGCAGGTCAAGGAGATGGAACCATCCCTGGGTCTGTCTAGGCTGACAGCTTGATACAGTATTCAGTCTTTAGAGTAGCATACAGCTGCAATTTCTGGGCTGGGACTCAAGTGATCTACTTTTTTTTTTTTTTTTTTTACCATTTACTCTGGCATTTTAATTTTATTATTATATTTTATTATATATTTTTTACTTTTTATTGAATTTATTGGGGTGGCATTGCTTAATAAAATTATATAGGCTTCAGGTGTACAATTCTGTAATACACCATCTGTATATTGTATTGTATGTTCACCACCCCAAGTCAAGTCTCCTTCCATCACCATTTATTCGCCCTTTACCCTCTTCTACCTCCCCCCTACCGCTCTTTCCTTCTGGTAACCACCATACTGTTGTCTGTGTCTGTGAGTTTTTTTTCTTTGCATAATCCCTTTGCCTTTTTCACCCAGTCCCCCAAACCCCCTACCCTCTGACAGGTGTCAGCCTGTTCTCTGTATCTATGAGTCTGTTTCTATTTTGTTTGTTTATTTTGTTCATTAGATTCAACATATATGTGAAATCATATAGTACTTGTCTCTCTCTGACTAGCTTATTTCACTTAGCAGAATACTGCCCAGGTCCATCCATGCTATTGCAAAATGTAAGATTTCCTTCTTTTCTTCGGCTGAGTAGTAGTCCATTGTGTAAATGCCCCACAGCTTATTTATCCACTCATCTACTGATGGACACTTGGGCTGCTTCCAAATCTTGGCTATTGTAAATAACACTGTAATGAACATAGGGGTGCATATATTCTTTTGAATTAGTGTTTTGGGTTTCTTCGGATATATTCCCAGAAGTGGAGTCACTGGGTCATAAGGTAGTTCCATTTTTAAATTTTTAAAATTTTTTTATTTTAAAAAAATGTATCTTTATTGATTTCAGAGAGGGGAAGGGAGAGGGAGAGAGAGAAACATTAATGATGAGAGAGTCATTGATCTGCTGCCTCCTGCACGCCCCCCCACTGGGGATCGAGCCCACAGCGGATCGAGCCCACAGCCTGGGCATGCCCTGACTGGGAGTTGAACCTCAATCTCCTGGATCATAGGTTGATGCTCAACTGCTGAGCCACACCAGCTGGATCATTTTTAATTTTTTGAGGAAACTCCATACTGTTTTCCACAGGTGGCTGCACCAATCTGCATTCCTACCAACAGTGCACCAGGGTACCTTTTTCTCCACATCCTCACCAACACTGTTTGTTGATTTATTGATGATAACCATTCTGACAGGTGTGAGGTGATATCCCATTGTGGTTTTAATTTGCATTTCTCTGATGATTAGTGATGTTGAGTATCTTTTCATATGTCTATTGGCCATCTGTATGTCCTCTTTGGAGAAGTGTCTGTTCAGCTCCTTTGCCCATTTTTTAATTGGGTTGTTTTTTTGGTGCTGAGTTTTATAAGTTCTTTATAAATTTTGGGTATTCACCCCTTATCAGGTGTATCATTGGTGAATATGTTCTCCCATTCAGTGGGTTGTCTTTGTTGATTGTTCTCTTTGCTGTGGGCATGAGTCTAACATTTAAGTCTTTAATTCATTTTGAGTTCATTCTTGTGTATGATTTAAGAAGGTGGTCTAGTTTCATTTTTTTGCATGTATCTGCCCAATTTTTCCAACACCATTTATTGAATAGACGGTTTTTATCCCATTGTATATTCTTGCCTCCTTTGTCAAATATTCATTGTTCTGAAGATGTCAATTAAATCCATCTGATCTAGTGTATCATTTAAGGCTGCTGTTTCCTTGCTGATTTTTTGTCTGGAAGATCTATCCATTGATGTCAATGGGGTGTTAAAATCTCCTGCTATGACTGTATTACTGTCAATCTCTCCCTATATGTTCATCAAGATTTGCTTTACATATTTAGGTGCTCCTGTGTTGGGTGCATAAATGTTTACAAGGTTTATATCCTCTTATTGGATTGCTCCTTTTATTTGTAGTGTTCTTCTTTGTCTCTTACTGTAGCCTTTGTTTTTAAGTCTGTTTTGTCAAATATAAGTCTTGCTACCCCCAGCTTTTAAAAAAATTTTTTTTATTGATTTCAGAGAGAGGAAGGGAGAGAGAGAGAGATAGAAACCAATGATGAAAGAGAATCATTGATCAGCTGCCTCCTGCATGCCCTCTGTGGGGATTGAGCCTGTAACCCTGGGCATGTGCCCTGACCAGGAATTGAACTGAGATCTCCTGGATCATAGGTTGGTGCTCAACCCCTGAGCCACGCCAGCTGGCCTACCCCAGCTTTTTTTCCTTTCCATTTGCATGAAATATCTTTTCTCATCCCTTTACTTTTGGTGTGTGTGTCTTTTGTTCTGAGGTGGATCGCTTGTAGACATCATATATATGGGTCTTGTTTTCCTCCTCCTCCTCTTCCTCTTCTTTTTCTTCAAGAAGACCCTTTAATATTTCTTGTGATACTGGTTTGGTGGTAATGAACTCCTTTAGCTTTTTCTTGGCTGGAAAGCTCCTTATTTTCCCTTCAATTTTAAACGATAGCCTTGCTGGGAAAAGTAGTCTTGGTTGTAGGTCCTTGCTTTTCATCACTTTGAATATTTCATGCCACTCTCTTCTGCCCTGAAATGTTTCTGTTGAGAAATCAGCTGACAGTCTTTTGGGAGCTCCCTTGCAGATAACGGTCTTTCTCTTGTGGCTTTTAAGAGTCTCTCTTTGTCTTTAACTTTGCCATTTTAATTATGATGTGACTTGGTGTGGGCCTCTTTGGGTTCATCTTATTTGGGACTTTCTGTGCTTGCTGGACTTGTGTGTCTTTTTCCTTCACCAGGTTAGGGAAGTTTTCAGTCATTATTTCTTCAAATAGGTTCTCAATTCCTTGCTCTCTCTCTCTCTTCTTCTGGTACCCCTGTGATGTGGATGCTGGTACATCAAGCTACCTACTTTTGATTCTAGTGCTAGAGAGATGGAAGTTCATATTCCCTTTGGCTACATCAGGTAGGCTGCAAGTAACAGAAAAGCATGGCATCAGGGGCTTATAACATAAGAACACAGGTCCTTGCCGTGTTTCTGACAGCTCTCCTTAGCATGTTGGTTCTTTCTTGTGCTAGTGCCTCAGGGTGGTGAGATAGCTGCTGCAGTTCTAGTCATCACATTCAGAAGTGGCAATGTCCAGTGAAAGAAGGGGGTGCCTATCTCTTACTGGGCATCTTCATTTATAAAACTTTACCAAGAAGCCCTCCAGAAGGCTTTCCTCATTGGCCAGAACTGGGTCCTATGGCTCTTCCTAAACCAATCACTGACATGATGAAAGGGATTCCCATAATTGGCTCAAGCAATGAAAATTCACTTGGTTTATGCTTTCCTGAATCATATTGGAGAGGAGTGGGCACCTGGACAAAAGTGAGGGTACTCTGTAAATGAAGCACAGGGCATGGCTGCTGGGCAGGCATTTACTGTGGCGACTTTGGGTAAATGGTTTTAGTTCTCTAAGTCTTAGTTTCCCTATCTTTAAAGTGATAATAATAATAATTGTACTTATAGTGTTGTGAGGATTAAATGTGATAATTATGCTAAGTTATTAGCAAGGTGCCTGGCACATAGTATGTGCTAAATTAGGTGTTAGTAATAGCACATGAACTTGAGCACACTGTTTACCCCGTATGGGTGCAGAACTATTTAAAATGGAGATGGTACTATCTCCTCCGAGCCATACCTGCCTTTGTTAACAGTATCAGAAGTGTTATTATGGCACCTTTGTTAGCAGCATTGGCTTTTTAAAAAATATATGTTTTATTGATTTTAGTGAGAGAGAAAGTGAGAGGGAGAGAGAGAAACATTAATGAGAGAGAAACATTGACCAGCTGCCTCCTGCACAGCCCCCACTGGGGATTGATCCCACAACCTGAGTATGTGTCCTGATCAGGAATCAAACCAGCAACCTCTTGGTGCACAGGACAATGCTCAACCAACTGATCCACACCATCCAGGGCAGCAGCATTGGCTTTTGAATCAGGGTAGGGTTCTCTAGTCATCTGTAGTATAGCTTCAGTGATGTTAGTTAACGTCTCTGAGCCTCAGTTTCCTCATCTATAAATTGGTGATACTATTGCTTTACCTTATAAGGTAGTTGAGTGGGTTAAGTAAATGAGGCAGGAAGTTCAGGTAGCTGTGGGCATAGGGGCCTGGCATACAGCAAGCCTCAATAAAACTCCCTACCCTTCCTTTCTCATCCTGGGTGCTCATTTCATCTAAAGCAAGACCCTAACCAGAGAGTGGACGTATAAGGATCAGGGTCCACTCCCTTGGGGGAGGTAAGGTGAAGTGGGCTGTATTAGAGTTCAGGTCCCCAGGGGACTGGGTGTCCATCAGGAAACAAAGCAGAGGCCCAGTATTTTAGAGGGGGCCAATAGGCCACGGGCAAAGGGCAGGCCAGAGCTCAGGTGGCATGAGGTTGCCCAGAGTTCCCTGGGGACTTTGGATGCTGAGCCTCTGACAGCACAGCTAATTCTGACTCCCACTGTCTACCTTAACCAGGCCTGGTCCAGCTATAGGTAAAGGACTCCCAATAGCAGGTGACTAGGACTGAGGCTGGCGGTGGGGACAAAAAGTAAACAGATAAGCCAATGGGTCTGAGAAATTGCTGGGGTTGCTGGAGATGGTCTCTACAGCCTGGGGGTCTTATTAATATAGGCTGGATGCCTCTGGTCCGTCCTTGACTCTCAAGATCTGCCATTGGGGGCAGTTCAGCTCTGCAGGCTCCTGACCAGGGACTGTCAGCTGGGGGTGGTTCTGAGCAGGGCTTTTAGAATCCTCCTGCCTGGGTTCAAGTGCTAACCAGGCCCAACTCTACTTAGCTTCTGAGATCAGACGTGATCGGGAGTGTTCAGGGTGATATGGCTGTAGACCCTTACTGCCTGGGTTCAAAGCTCAGCTCTAACACTAATTATCTGGGTGATGTGGGCCAAAGCCCTTTGCCTCTGTGTGCCTCAGGTTGCCCATCTGACCTACCTCCTAGGGTTTTTGGGATTGTAAGAGGATAAACACTCAGCACAGGGGCTGCTGGCACACAGTAAGTGCTCAATAAGGATTAGTTGTTGTTATTTGAGGATGATAAACAGATGCATTTCCAGCTTTCACAGAGCAAATCATATTTTCTCTTTCTTGCTCTTCTACAGCCCAAGATCTCACTATTGAGGGGGAAAAGGGTGGAGAGGAAGATGGGAAAAGCTGAGTTTCATTAGTGATTAAGCATTAATACAGCTGCCCAAAGGGCCTGTGAAACTGCCAAAGAAGCTGGTGTGAGCACAAAATGGTCCAGGGGTGGAGGATTAGCAAGGAAGGGTGGGGAGGGAGCTTGAATCAGCAGCTCAATTCATGGCTCAGGAGAGGGTTGAAGCATCTGTTCCTGTAGAGTGCTCAGGAGCAGCCAGTGCAGGAAAAACAGCCCCTCTCCCTTCTCCAAAATAAAGCTTCCTGGGGCCCTGACATCATTTGGGAGCCTGGAGGGTCAGGCCCAGGGACAGCCTCATGTGCCCTCTTGGAATTGTTGATAATTCCTGTTCTGACCCAGCCATTATTTAGAGGCCTTATCATACCCAATAATAGTCCCCCACTACCCCGGAAGATAATGTTTGTCCCACTTCTATTACCCAACACTTTGCACACACTCAGCAGAGCTCATCTGCACACACGATTCCATAGGGGTTTCATTCAGCCAGGGTTCTGGTCTCTGGAAAGGTCAGAAAACTCTGAGGACTGGCAGGGGTGGGAGTGCATGCATGAAAGGGCTCCTCTGTGCCTGCGGGTCTGATAGGGCCCAATTTTTTCCAGTTGTCTTCTGGAGACAGTAGATCTACAGAATGCTCTATCTAGGCTCTGACAAGTCCTGATGGACCTGATTGCTTTGTTTAACCTTTTGTCAAACTTATTTAACCATGGGATCTTAGTTTCCATAGAATCCTTTTAACATTCCAAGGAAATGGTGTTTGTGGGACCCACTTTGGCAATAGTGATATAGGAAAGAAAGCACCTGCCAAGGAATGGGGATGCTACTTCTCTAGACTCAGTCCTGCGGGTCTGTACAAACTGAGTGACTGGGGCACACCAAACCCCCTCTCTGGGCTTCAGTTTCTCCAGCTTTAAAATAATACTGGTAATGATAATGCCTCTTTACTTACATAGAAAGGTGTTGTGTTTTGTTTTTTTAAATACCTCTTTACAATAGTGTATTTCAAACAGATCCCCAAGTAGAGAGAAGAGTATAGTGTCCCCCGTGTTCACACCATCCTGTGTTGGCAGTAATTTGCATTTTGCTTGTCTCTGTTCATCTGTCCCTACTTTTTATAAGAATGATTTGAAGATGATATAAAATTAAGTCTGTGAAAGTGCTCTGCAAACTTCAAAGTGCTATACAAATGCAAGACATCTATCATTATTATTAGGTTTATGATTTCTTATTCTTAAAGTTCAAAGTGCTACGTAGATGTAAGGCATCTGTCATCATTATTATTTTGCTTATAATTTCTTATTACTATCTAGTCACATCACCAATAATGTGTATATTTATGTTCCTCTATTTGTAAGAAGCTGGCCTGAGCCCTGAGTGGTACAAAGCTTAAAATCCAGCCAGGTGCCAGAGGGCATCCAGTGTAATGGGGAGGTAAGGTGGAAGATCCAAAAAGCAGCCTTGCTAGAGCTGGTGGTACCTGGCCAGTGCCAGAGAGGACGTGCACAGTTCTGGAGCATTTCAGGGAAGGAAAGGAGCAGGGAGGTTGAGGAATGGCCAGCTGAGGTGTTTCCTCATAGGAGAGGTTTTTTTCCCTGCCCAGTGCCTTTGGGAGCTTGGCTGCTTGGCTGGGCCTGGAGGCAGCTGGAAGGGTAAAATTCCCCTTTGGAGGATATAGCCACTGAAGCCCAAATGATATGATGGCCCCGAAGGCAGACAGATGTGGAGCCTTTGCGAATGAGGCTAATTTCCCCTCTCCTTGCAGCTAAAGGTGCTGCCATCACCTTCCCCACCACGATGGGGAGCGTGTGCTGCTGCAACTTTCACATAGAACTTGGTGTAGCCTCAAAACAGAGTTTGGAAAGAAATAAACAAAATGACCCCAACCTTTCTGAGGCCAGTACATTGTCCAGTGGGTCCTCAACTTCTAATCACCTCGGTCTAGTTCCCCGTTGTGGCCGGTTCCCGATCCCTGACCTGGGGCCCTTGGCCTCACTGCTGCTGCTGCCCTTCTCTCCCCAAGGTCTGGGCTTTACCAAAGACCCTCTTCCCTCAAGGATGCTTGCCGGCCCTCTTCCTTCTCCAGGGCAGAGACTCGCACATTTGGAGTGTGCAGCCTTAGCAGGGCCACCAAGCTGTCATCCCTCTGAATTGTCTGGGTAGAGGACTGAATTTCAGCATCAGAGTGTAACTCAGGGAGGAACAAACAACTGTCTTTTGGCAGTAGGTGCATTTGGCTTGCATTTTCCTTTTAAAACACATACGCCAAGAGAAAATTTCACATAAAACTATGTATTTCCAGTTTCCTTTGAATGATTAGATCTGTAATTCCATGCCTGCATTTCTGCCTTCCTCTGTGGAGGGAGCTGAGTGGTGGCCTCTCATTCAGGGGGGACTGTGCTGTCTGAGCCGCCATGGCCTCCTAGGAGTTTTACACTCATTGACGTTCCTGGCCAGGTGGGCAGTCAGTTTGGGGCCCCCACCATAGAAAACTACGTTGTACTGAGAAGCCACAAGGCTAGATGACCCCAAAGCTATTTCTGCCTGACTTTCTTGTTTCTGGCCACAATGCTGTTTTCATCATCATTTGCCCAAGAGCATTCTCCCTGAGTGATACACTGGGGTCCTGACAGGAAGCAGGTGACACAGTCACGCTGGGTAATTGAGGAGAGTGTAATAAAGGAACTGTTTATAAAGGTGAGGGTAGTTTAGGAAAACTGTCAGAGGACAGTGAAGCACCCTGAGGCTAGCAACCATTGGCTGAACACAGCTGGAAGCCAGAGATCAGGAGACTGTCATACAGTCCATACTGGTCAGGTTCCTGGGGCCTGGAGCAAAGGGGAGAAGTGTGGAGAGAAGGTTCACAGGAAGGAATGGAAAATATCCAGCACAGGGAATGTTGTACTAAGTCTACAAATCACAGTCCCTTAGCCGGCTGTGGTAGGAGATGGTCGAGTCTGTGTGGGGAAGTAGGCCTGATAATGGGGAGCAGTTTCCTCAATGAGGTGGGGGCTGTGCTTTGTGGGGGCTGAGGAGCTCCTCCCTTGCAGGCTTGCCTGGCCTGACTCCGTCCTGTCGGGTCTGGCTCCTCTCCAGCGTGTGTCTGTGTGGGTGGGTGGGTACCCCTCCCATCAGCTACCCCTCCCACCAGCTACCCCTTTCTCAGGAGCTCCATAGGCTTCCACAGTAGCTCTGAAAGGAAACCTAGAGTAGGAGGGGGATCAAGTCTGTCCGACTGTGGGGGTTCACGTGGCTGTGGTTGGGACAGCTTCTGGTAAACCGTTGGGCAGGGCAGCATCTCTTTGTTTACTACTTGAATGCCCTGTGTGTGGCACCTTCTAAGAGCCTTCCTGATGTGGTATGATTTACAAAGCAGCCTCACCCCAAATTATCTTCCCCCCTAGCCTGCCTGGGTTTTGAGATTCTGTGCAGCCACCCAGCCTCAGAGAAAGTTATAGCTTGAAGGACTTTCCCATCCTCTCATTTAGCAGAGAGCAAACTGAAGCCCAGTGAGGGGAAGTGACTGGCCCCAGGTCACAGCGTGATTTAAGGCTAGAGCTGGAGCAGGAACCTGGACTAGCTTCTGGGTTTGCGGTTTTGTGCCTCTACCCCAGGTACCCTGGCTGGTGTTTTGAGGGTAGTGTGACAAGAAGGCAGGGGTAGTCCAGAGGTTGGTGTGGGTGGCTGGCTGGCTCAGGTGGTCTTGGGAGAGGGAGATCTGAAGCAAAAAGGGATCTCCTGCTGAACTGAGCCAGGGTTAGCCCTTCCCTAGGGGCCTTAGGTGGAATGGGGTTGAGGAATATAAGCTAGAGCAATTTCAGAGCAAGTGCCAGGCAGCAGAGCCCAGCGCACGTCTGTGGGATGAACTGGGAAGGAGCGCACTGTCTGCTCTTCTCCGCCCTCGCCCCCTGTCTCTGCAGGGAGATGTGGAGAAGCTCAAAAGGTGGGGCCGGGCGGGTGGGCCTTGCGCACAGAGAAGAAGAGGGAATTCCCTGGAGGTAGAAGGCCTGAGTCCAGCTCTGCCACATGGCGATGTGAATTTGGGCACAAATCATCGAAAGTGCTGGGCTTTTGTTTTTATTTATACTAAGTGAGGAAAATAATACCTCACAGGATTGCTGTAGGATATATTGTTATTAATATCCATATTGATAATAATACCGAGGATAAAAGCTATCATTCATTGAAGCTTATTACACGGCAGGCACTGGGCTCTGCAATTTCTATGCATTATCTCATTTAATCCTCACAGCAACTCCACGAGGAAACTGAGGTTCGAGGTGATTCGGCAGGTTAGCAGCATGACAGGGATTTGACAAGTGTAGGAGGATGTTCTCCACAAACTGCAAAACCCTGACATGATTTCTATTGACCTAAGCAAAAGTAAGGTAGCCCACCACCATCAGCATCACTCTGCATAGTCTGTGCACACCCTGGAGGGATGGGGCTTTTCGAGGTCTCTGTGGACCTGTGTGTTCTGCACTCCTCATGCCACCACCCTGGGGATCCTGCCCAGGGAATATATTTCTGAAGGAGGAACAGAGCCTGCAAGTGGGAAAACAATCTTCTGACTTAACTGCTGGGCCCTGATCCTGTGCTCCCAGGAGAGCACAGAGCCCTGGAGGACTGGGGGGCTGCCTCTGGGTACATGTGGGTGTGTATGTGTGAGAGCATATGTAATTGTGTGTGTAATCGTGTGTGTTGTGTAATTGTGTGTGTGTGTTAACATGTTTGTGATTGTGAGCACGGGTGCGTGTGAGTATATGCATGTGTGTTTATGTGAGGATGAGTGTGGGTATGAAAGTGTATGGAGTGAATGCATGCAGATGAGCATGTTTGCATGTGCATAAGTGTGTATGATGTGTGCATGTGTTTGACTGCATATGTATATAAGCTGTTTATGTTCACATGAGCGTACTTCAGTGTGTGACCATATGTGTGTGTGCTTGAAAATGTATGCCCGTGTGTGAGTATATATGTGTGTTCACATGAGTGTGTATACTGTGTGAATGTGTGTATGCACATGTGTATGTGCATGAATTGTGTGAGTATGTGTGTAGGTAAGCTGTTTATGGGAGTGTGTGCATGCTGAAATGTGTGTGACCTTATGTGAGCATGTGCTTGCCAACGTATGCCTGTGTGTGTGTGTGTGTGTGTGTGTGTGTGTGTTTGTGTGTGTGTGTATGCAAGACGTGACCAGATGGGTCAAGCCCACTGGGTCCCTGCCTCCAAAGAGCAGTTGTTGGAGAAGAATTTTAATTTTCCAAACCTGATGGAGGAGCCTGGTAGGGTGCAGAGTGGTGTCACCCACTGAGCCTGGTCTTCCACCTCCTCACAGGGGCTCATAAAAGCTGTGTTGCCTACTGAACAGCTTCCTCAGCTAGCACCCTCCTGCGGGGGAGAGCTGGTTTTGATCGCCATCCTTAAGCAAAATGGAGTGTGGATGACAGATAAGCATAGCGTAGAGGCCTTATTCGGGCAGGGCTGCTTGCCGGTCCCCCGTGACAGGAAATGGTTGGGCCTTGGCACTGCTCCCAAATGGGCACTTGGTGGAGGTGCTGGGCTGTGACCAAGTGTGAGTCCATGACAGGCCACACACCTCGGAGAGGAGAGCAGATGGCGGGGCGGGGCCCTTCTGGCTGGCTGCTCCGCTGTCCTGGGCCTCCTCCTGTCGCACACCTGCCTCCTTGTCTCAGGGTCCCGAGGATGGCCAGAGCCCGCTGCTGTTCTTTCTCGCATCCGCATTCTCTAGCACTCTAATGAGCCAAGACCCTCTCCCATGGGGAGGAGAGGGACTGGCAGGTCCGGGCAGAAGGGAGAGAGGGTTGGGGGAAGAACTGTGTAACTCAAGGAGAAATGGGGGAGTGGAGGTGTTGATTGAGATGAAGATGAATTTTCTAAGATTTGCCCATCACTAAGCCAATTAATGAGATTCACTCCCCTGTCTTGGGAAATATTTGAGCTAACCCTTGTGTAGCACTTACACTGTGACAGGTACTTGATATGTATTAATTCATTTTATTCACACAACAGCCTTAGGAGGTAGATGATAATGTTATTCCTTCATTTTACAGCTCACAAAAGCAAGGGTCAGAGAGGTGAAGTAACTTGTCCAAGATTACACAGCTGGTAACAGGCAGAGCTGGGGTTTGATACTAAGTGGTCTAACTTTACAGACTGCTCTTAACTGCTACACTATATTAAATCTTGAAGTAGCAAGTTGTCCTATTGTTGATTAAATTTCCCCCTTGCAAACTGATTCAAAGAAAGAGATCAGTCACTGTCCTTGTTGGGCCAGCAGGGAACTGACATCTTGAGGGAGGTGTAAGAGCGGAAGAAAGATGCTCCACACCCAAGCACGCTGAGCAGAGGTGTGTTCAGGGATTCAGGCTACTGCGGCTCAGTCCTTTTAGCGCTCCCCTGTTCTTTACATAGTAAGTGCCCAACAAATGATTTTTAAAATTGGAAAAAAAAAAATTGGTAACATCTTTATTGAAGTACAATCTATGTACCATACAAGTCACTATTTTTTTAGTGAAAAATAAAAACGAAAACATTAAAAATTTTATTTGTATTTTACCTTGTCACCAAAAGACAATTCATTATTTAAAAGCATATAATCCAGTGGTTTTTAGTATATTCAAAGTTTGGCAACCATCACCACAATCAATTTGTGGCATGATCACCCCAAAGAGAAACCACACACCCATTGGTAGTTACTTCCCATTCTCCTTCCCCCAGCCTCTGGTGGTCACTCATCTACTTTCTGTCTATGGATTTGTCCGTTCTGGACATTTAACATAAATGGCATCATATAATATGTGGTCTTTTGTGACTGGCTTCTTTCACTTAGCATAATGTTTTCAAGGTTCATTTCTGTTGAAGCATGAGCTAGTATAGTACTTCATTCCTTTTTCCGGCCGAATAATACTCCACTGTCTGGATATACCATGTTTTATTTATCTATTCATCTGTTGATGGATACTTGGGTTGTTTCTACTTTTTTGGCTATGATGAATAATGCTGCTATTTTTGTGTACAAGCTTTTGGATGGATATATGTTTTCATTTATGTTGGATATATACATAAGAGTGGAATTGCTGGGTCATATGGTGACTTATGTTTAACATCTGAGGAACTGCCGGACTGTTTTCCACAATGGCCGCAGCATTTTACATTCCCACCAGTGGTGTATGAGGGTTCCAGTTTCTCCACGTCTTTGTCAACACTTGTTATCTTCTGTTCTTTTGATAGTGGCGGTGTGATGGGGGTGAGGTGATATTTCATTGTGGTTTAGATTTACATCCCCCTAATGATTAGTGATGTAGAACATCTTTTCCTGTGGTAATTGGACATTTGTATATCTTCTTTGGAAAATGCCTGTTCAGATCCCTTGCTCATTTTTTAACTGGGTTCCAGCGAGTTTATTGAGGGAAAGAATGAAGAAGTGAGCGAGTGAGCCAGCCTTCCACACGCCAGGCACTGGGGATGCCAAGATGGATAAGACCCAGTTCTTGCCCTTGGGGAGCCCGAGGCCCAGAGCAGCAGAAAAACACGCAGTGAGGAATCAGTGCTTGAACAGCAGTAGGTGTGAGAGGCTGGGTTAAGGATGGTTTTCCTGGAGGAGGAGCCATTTAAGCTTGTTCTTCAAGGGACAAGGAGGAGAGGCCGCTCAGGTGGAAGCAGCAGCTCTGGGAGGGGAAGGCACAGTTTTAGTTGGGGAGCAGCTGGGCAATAAAGGGAGGGGGAAGGGGAGGCAGGGAGGGATTGGCATCTAGAGGGTGGTTTTGGATCCAAGGAGAAGGAACCCAGAGAGGTGCCTACGTGGCTGAGGAGTATGGAGTGGGGAAAACTTACTGTTTTTTTTTTTTCTCATTTTTTAAAATACTTTTTAAAATTTTATTGATTTCAGAGGGAGGAAGAGAGAGAGAAAGAGACATCAGTGATGAGAGAGAATCATTGATTGGCCTCCTCCTGCACGCCCCCTACTGGGGATTACCATGGTTTTAAATTTGCCATCCAAACCCTGCTTGTCCTCAAGGCCTCTTAGCAGAACTGCTGAAACTGCTGCTGTGCTATCGAGTGGGCCCTTTTATGTTTCAGTGATTATCCTGTCACCTACCAAAAATAATTTCATCCCGGGAAGGAGGAAGGTTTGGTGGTATCGGAAACTGCTGCTGCGTAAGTGTAAGTGGCCTAATTGGGATTCATAAATCCACTTTTTAACAAGCACAATTAAGAATACTTATTGCAGGCCAGCTTGAGGAATTGGGAAAGTGCTGTTCACAGGCACAGGTTTTATGTGGCTTTATTTAATGGATGGAAGACTTGGTTTGATCCCGGCGCCCCAATTAGTCATGAGGGGGCAAGTTTCAACCTAAAAGTGGAATTTTACCCAAAACTTTAGGTTTGAGTAGGTTATTAGGCAGTATTATAATGGGGAGAGGGGTTACCTGGATTATTCTTGGGGGGGAAATGGCCAATTCCATAAGTTTTGGATTCCCCATAAACAAGACAGATATGTGGACAAATACTCAAAGAGGGTTCTGCCCCCCCCAGTTTTTATTTATTTATTTATTTATTTATTTATTTATTTATTTATTTATTTATTTATTTATTTATTTATTTTTGCTTTCTACTCACTCAGCTGTGCCAAGAACTGTGGGGAGGGCAGTAGTCGGGCTGGGAAGGTTGAACTAAGGCTCATGGTGGTTGGGATAGCATGTGAGACCTGGAGGTATTCAGGGGGACGGAAGGTAGAGAGCCTTGGGGGGAGATTAATTTGTAAGGCTTCAAAGGGAGAAGCAGGACTGAGCTGGGGCTGGGAGGATGGCAGGATTCAGGAGTGTGGAAGGGAGGAGGGAACACTGGAATGACTGTGAGCCCCCGACCCAGGCAGCCCTCTCCTAGGAGAGGTGCCAGGAGGGTGGCAGGCAGAGCCCTCAGCAGGGACGGAGTGCTGCTGTGGTGGGACCTGTGCGGAGAGGGCTGGACACGAGCCAGGAGGCCTGGGGGCTATAGCTCTGGCCCTGCCACTATCTGCCTGTGGGACTTGAGACAGGTGCCTTCCCCTGTGTGGATCTCAGAGTCACCCTCAGTGCTCTCTAAGGGTCCTTCCAGCCTTGACACTGCGGGATACGGATAAGACTCTGGCTTTCTATAGAGTTGGGGGAGCTATGGGAGAAACTGCGAGGATGGGGATGAGAGGGGGGGTATTTTTGCCTGAGGTAGGCAAAGGATGCTCCGGGGAAGTCCCAGGGTGGAAAGGAGACAAAATAGGAAAGGGCTGAGACTTTGGGGGATGTAAAGAGGAGCACCTGAAGGTCCTCACAGGCATGGGGCCAGAGCACTCATGGGTGGGGTCAGTTAGGGAAATCCTCACGGAGAGAAAGGGTTTCCAACTGCTTCTTGATAAAAATAAAAGAAAGGAAGAATGGATGGATGAGCTTGATGGGCTTTGTGCCTGGTGGAAAGGAAAGGGCCCTGCTTTTGCGTCAGGAAGGCTTGGATTTGACCCCTATGCTGCCCTTACTGGCTGTGTTGCTGGAAATATTACTTAACTTTTCTGAACTGAGGTTTTTTTCTTTCTTTTTTTGTCTGCAGAATGGAGATTTTAATAATACTTATGTCATAATCTTGTAATAAATGAAAGACAGTCACGTGAGGCACACAGTAGGTGGTTAATCATGTGAGTTCCCTTCTCTCCCTCCTACTCCTGACCCATCTCCTCGATGTGCACCTCTTTCCCTTTGGAAAATGGGGGTTCTTATACCTGCTGTGCTCCAAACAAGGTTGTTGGGGCTCTAAGGAGGGATAACACGTGTGTTAAAAGTACTTTGTATGCTGTACTTTGCAACCATAAAGGAGCAGCTCTTGTTTTCGCAAGACCGTTTGGAATAGTAGCTAGGGTCGTGATGGAGGGGAGGAAAAAAGGGGTGATGAGTGGGGTCTCCAAGCAGTGAGGGTTACTGACTGTACCCTATTAACGCTGAGGGCCAAAGGGCAGGGAAACTGGCTGGAGCTGCCAGAGGGGGTATTGTTTCCATGGAGGTCAGACCTTCAGGTGCAGCTCTCTCTGCCCAAGTGGGCCCAGGCGAGGAGATCTGGGAGCCCTGTATTCTAGTGGAACCTGGGTGCCCAGGAAAACCTTGTCTGACCTTGAAGGGTGAATCAAATACAACAGCAGGTCCAGGAAACAAACGGGAGGAACTGCGCCTGTGGGATGAAGAGGGGAACTAAGACTTACTCAGCAACGGTCCATGTTTAGTCATGACTTCGGGTGCTTTTACACACCAGCACATCTGTAATATGCACACTGCATGTCATTATTTCTGTAAGAGAATTTACGCATGAGGACCTGAGGCTCAGAGAACTGAAGTTAACTTTTCCAAAGCTACAGAGTTAGCAGATGGTGAAGTGGAAATGCCAGCCTGGGTCTGTCTGTCTCCAGAGCTTTCTGTAAGTCAGCTCTGACTGGTAAGAACATTTTTTCTTTACACTTGTAAAACATTGAATCCTCCCAACACTCCTTTTTAAACCTTTTATTTAAAAATAAGCTAAGACTCACAAAGAAGTTGCAGAAATAGTGGAGTGGAGAGTTCTCGGGTACTCTGCCCTCGGCTTCCCCCGTGGTAACATTTTACAAAGCCATCGTCTAATTATGAAAACCAGGAATTCACTAAACTGCAGATCTTACTTGGATTTTATCAATTTTTACATGTGTGTGTATCTCTGTGAATTTTGTTATATGTAAAGATTCATAAAGCTACCACCACAATCAGGATACAGAATTGTTCAATCACCCCCAAAAAACTTCTCATGCAAGTCCTTTGTAGGCCTACCCTTCCTTCCCCACTCCCCTGGTGACCACTGACCTGGTTTCCATCACTCTCATTTTGTCATTTTGAAACTGTCATATAAATGGAATCACACAGTATGTAACCTTTTGAGATTGGCCTCTTTCACTCGGCATAATTCCCTGGAGATTCATCCAGGTTGTTGCGTGTATCAATCTGTTCCTTTTTATTGCTGAGTAGTACCCCGTGGTGTATTAGATTCCTAGGGCTGCTGTAACAAAGTACCACAAATGGGGTGGCTTAAAACAACAGAAATTTATTCTCATAGTTCTGGAGGCCAGAAGTCTGAAATCAAGGTGTCGGCAGGGCCGTGCTTTTTCGGAAGCCCCTGTGGAAAAAGCTTCCCTTGCCTCTTCCTAGGTTCTGCTGGCTGCCAGCCACCCTGGCTTTCCTGGCTCATCAGTGCATCACTTCAATCTCTGCCTCCACCATCCCATGGTCTTCTCATAAGGACACCAGTCCTTGGATTTAGGGCCTATCTTAATCCAGTAAGACCTCTTCTTAACTAATTATATTTGCAAAGACCCTATTTCCAAGTAAGGTCATACATACTCTGAGGTTCTGGGTGGACATGGATTGGGGGGACACTATTTAACCTGGTATACATGTGCGATGGGTGGACTACAGTGTGTTTAACCTGGGTTGTTTCCAGGTTTTGGCTATTACAGATAAAGCTGCTCTAAACATTCTTGTATAGGTTTTTATGTAAATGTAAGGTTTTATTGCTCTGGGATAAGCATTCAAGAGTGACGTTGCTGGGATGTATGGTAGTTGTACAAGAGTAACGTTGCTGGGATGTATGTTTAGTTTTTTAGATTTTTTAAAAAAAATATATCTTTACTGATTTCAGAGAGGGAGGGAGAGGAAGGCAGAGAGATAGAAACATCAATGATGAGAGAGTCATCATTGGTCGGCTGCCTCCTGCACACCCCCAGTGGGGATCAAGCCCGCAACCCGGGCATGTGCCCTGACCGGGAATCGAACCTCGATCTCCTGGATCCTAGGTTGATGCTCAACTGCTGAGCCACGCCCGGCCGGGCCATGTTTAGTTTTTAAAGAAGTGCCAAACTGTCTTCCAGAGCGGTTGTACTTTTTAACATTCCCATTAGCAATGCATGAGCAGTCCAGTTTCTCTGCATCCTTGCCAGCATTTGGTATTACTAATTTTTGTCTTAGCCGTTCTAATATGAGATTCTCAGGGATACCTCATTGAGGTTTTAATCTAATGGCTAATGATGTCGAACACCTTTTTATGTGCTTATTTGCCATTTGTAGATCCTCTTTGGTGAAGTATTTCAAGTTCAAGTATTTACCCAATTTTGATTTCTTACTGTTGAGTTTAGAGAGTTCTTTATATATTCTAGATACAAGTCCTTTGTTGGATATGTGATTTGCAGATATTGTCTCCCACTCTGCAACATGTCATTTCGTTCTTTTGACACCATCTTTTGCTGAGCAAAGGTTTTAATTTTGACCAGGTCTAATTGATTAATTGTTTCTTTTAGGGATCATGCTTTTGGAGTCATGTTTAAGAACTTTTGCCCTAGGAGATTTTCTCCTATGTTTTCTTATAAAAGGTTTTAAATTCTACATTTAAGTCTATCCATTTCGAGTTTAAAAAAAAATATGTATCTGGCCCTAGCTGGTTTTGCTCAGTGGTTAGAGTATCAGCCCGTGGACTGAAGTGTCCCGGGTTTGATTCGGCCAAGGGCATGTACCTTGGTTGTAGGCTCAGCGCAGATTGGGGCAGCCAATCGACGTGTCTTTCTCACATCTCTCTCTCTCTCTCCTTTCCACTCTCTGAAAAGCAATGGAAAAAATATCCTTGGGTGAGGATTTAAAAACACACACACACATATATCTATACCTATATCTATATGTCTAGATAAGTTAGGTCAAGGCCTTATCACATGGTTCCAATATCACATGTTGAAGAGGCTGTCCCAACACTGTTAAGCTTCAGTGTGGTGTGATAAACAGGCACTTTAGTCTGATTTTGCTGCTGAGGAAGCTGAAACCAGAGAGGATGAAGGACCAGTTTGAAGTTAAGCTGCAAGTTATCAACAGAGTGGGGGCTAACATCTGGGTTTCCCTTGTTCAAGGACATTCCCATCTTAAAGGTGAGAAAAATGAAGCTAGTTAGTAACAAAATAGGCCCTGGCTTCCCACCAGGGGCCACCATTTATAAAGCAAGCAGGCAGGCAAGCAAACAGAATTTAAAACAAGAAGTTCAGCATTTTGGTGATAGAACCTATGACCCTGTCCTACGGCCCTGTCCTACGAGCCCGTCCTATGACCCCTTCCCCTACTGAGCCTCGTCAGCAAGAAGGGGTGATCGGCTGTCTACAGGGATCTGAGAAGTTGGTCCTACATGGGAAAGCCAGGTTCAGGTGTGGATCCCAGGGATTCCCTCCTCCTTGGCTTCAAGAGCATCCTGACTGTTGCTGGAGAGTCCTGACTTGGAGAGCTGGCGCGCTCAGTGTTTGGGAACGATCGCTATGGTCCTGAGAGCAGGCTTTTAGCTTAATTGAACCGAATGTCTTAAAATGGCAACTCATCAGTCAGCTTTCATTTTGTTCCTTTCGTTTAATTGTTTTTTCCTCTAGGGATTAACCAAATCAATGTAAATGCTGGGTAATTTGTAATTCTGTTTTCTCTTCTCCATTTTAAAATTTTGGGGACATATAGATAGGTGATTGTGATTGTCAACTGTAATAACCCAGCTGAGAATGATGAAAGTATTTTTTTTCCGTAGTTGAAAAAGTCTCCCAATAAATCTCATAAAATCTTGGAGCACTTATGCCCTGTTCTGAGAAGGATGCTAGTGAGATGCGCCAAGAGATGCTGAGAGGCCATGCAGGGTGGTTTTTGCTTAAGAGCCCACAAAATGACAGAGTGAAAGCTGGGGAAAGTTGGGCCAGGAAGCAACCTTTCTTAATTACTCATCTGGTCCGAGCCTTCTTCTGGGGAGGGATGCTTGGGCCTTGCCTTTCTGGAGGGTTCCTGGAGAAGCATGGAGTCAGGAGACCTGACTTCTCTGCCAGGGACTGGCCGTGGAGACAGAGGCAAGTCTCTTCCCCTGTCTGGGTCCCCTTGGCTCTGACTTGAAGGATTAGACTAGATAAGGGGTCATGTGTTACCTCCACTTCTGTGGCACCTGCTATACAGGGCTTGTCACCCTTGTGCCCTCAGTGTCAGCACCTGTGGGGACTGAAGCAGCATGTTGGGGCAGAGGGAGATGCCAGGCTATGCTGCAGTCACACCAAGGATGGCCTGCAGAATTGCCCCACCTTGAGGCCAACAGGCCCAGCCTTATAACCACTCTCCCTCTGGCCAACTAACCAGGCATTAGATGCAGCTGCCCCCAGTTTCGGGATGTGACTTTGAACCAGCAGCTCTCTCTGGCTGAGGGCAATTCACAGAGAGGGACTTGGGAATGAATGTCTCAGTCCTGAAGGGGGAATCTGGCGGCCTCTCCAGCCTCCCTCTCTAGGCAACCCAGCCTGAGATATATCAATCTCTCAGGTGGAAAACCTAGATTTTTATACTCCTGGCTGCCAGCTGCCTCTGGCCTGGACCAGGGTCTGAGCAGAACTGAGTTCTAAGACTTACCTGTCTACCACCTCCCCTCCATGGCTCTCTGGGACCTGTACTGTGCCAGAGAAGGACCAGGTTGGGGTGAGTTTACTCAGCAGGGCCCTATCCTCTCGGGTCTGGTCTCCCACAAATGTTGCTGAGCACCAGCCAAATGCCAGGCCCTAGGTGTTAGCGTAGGAGGTGTGGGGGACTGAGTGTGACCTGACTGTTCTGTGCCTCAGTGTCTCCTTGAGGCTATGGGGTTTCCTTTAGAACCAAAGCCATCCCCCTGGGATGTGGACCCCCTACACTGGACAGTGGGTGGATTTCAAGGGGGATCTGGAATCCTTCCCCGAAGAGCCCACCAGGCCAGCAGCTGCCACTGAGCTGCCACCATGCCTTAGCATCGGTAGAAAGTCTAATTTACAGACCGTGGTTTTGGAGAGACTTTGTGGCAGAGCCATCAATCTCTGCATTTTAAATTTATTTTATTTTCCCAGCCTCGGTGCCTGTTCTGCTGTGAACTCTGTCTGTCTAATCAGCTTGCAGGCAGTTGAAGGAGAGTGGGTGTCGCCTTGATCTGGGGGGTTTATGTGCATAATTCCCTTTAATTCATCTCAGACAGGGTTTGGAGAGCCAGGATTGAGAGTGATTTTCAAAGTCTCTCTCTGCAGTTCAAAGATGCATGTCTCCAGCCGGACCAGTAAATTATAGGAGCAATTTGCCATGAATTTCCAATGTGGAGTGATTCCAGGTCCTCTCGGGGCACAGCCCTGTCCCCCTCATTCCCTCCCCTGGTGGTGGAGGCTGTGGCCTAGTGTGTCTGGAGAGCACCTCCTCCCAATGCTGCCTAGACCCCATGCACCCCACCCCGCTGGCCTCCGCCATCCCCTGATCCCACAGACCCTCCTCCCGCCCCCCATTTTAGTCTTGTCCTGAACCTGTGCTGATGCCTCATTTGTGGGGGGGGGACCCCAGGTCAGTTGTGCACTTCAGTGCTGACAAAACCTTTATCCTGAGTGTATGTCTTCCCACTTTATTTGCCTGTATGATAAATGCAATTTCCGCATCAAGACTATCAGTCATTTTCTGATGTGATCTGTGCAGCTCTGGCTGAATTGAATCAGCTCCTGTATTATGGTGACAGTTTATTTGGTAAGAAAATGAAATAAGATGTGTAAATTAAAGCGGAGGTGTGTGGGGTGTGATATGGAGGTTCCAGGGGCTCAGGGGCCCCTGCTGGGGCATTTTCATTCTCCCTCTAAGCTCAGGAAAGAGACCAATTCAAGGACACAAAGCTATACTTTACAGAAGGTAAAGATGCCTGGACATGTCAAGGGACAAGCAGATAAAAAGTCAAGGTGCACTGAGACTGGAACTCAGGTTTAGCATTATAGAGTTAATGCAGAGGGCTGGGGGGAGAGACATAGAGACAGAGAAAGAAAGAGTCAGAGAGAAAGAAATACAGAGAGAAATAGAGAGAGAGAGAGAGACGTAGAGACAGGCAGAGATAGAGAGCAAAGAGACAAGGAGAGAGAGTGTGTGTGCTTGGGAGGGAGCAGAGGTGTTATGGTTCAGATTGGAGGTTAATGGTAAACAGAACATGGAGGCCTTTTTCTGCATTCCCTGGGGGCCTGCCTGCCCCTGCTCCCCAGCCCTTGCTGAGCAGGACCGTTGCAGGCTCAGGCGGCGACCGCTTTCCTTTTCCTTCTCTCCACCGTCCTTTCACACAGGCTTATTTTGCACCAGCTCTGAGCTGGTGTTGACCACAGTGTCATGTGGGAGGGAAGGGCAGCCTCTGTGCATGCCATCTACGTAGGAAAGATGCCCATGCACCGTGAGCTCCTTTGAGGAGATGTCAGGGTTGGGGTGAGATGGCAAGTAAACACTGCAACACAGTGCAGCCAGGAGGAGGGGGTGTGGGAGCCTGGAGGAGAGAGGAGGTCACTCTGGCTGAGGAGTCCTTGGCAGCAGAGGGTTCTACCTGGCTGGCTTTATGTAAGTAATCTCAATTAACCACGCTGCCATCTCTCCCCTCCCTGGGGCCTGCCCCTTTTCCTTGTGCTGGGTCATTTCCAGCTGCCGTTGAATAGGCCTAGGCCAACCCAGAAAAACAAGAGCCTGCCCCCTGCACAAGACCTTCCAGAAAGTTCTCGAACACAGTAGAAGAATGATTTCCTCCTATGGAGTGAGGACCAGACTGGGAGGGGTCAGGCCATCCTGACCTAGAGGGAGACTTGCCTAAAGCAAGGACAGAGACAAAGTTTTGTCCTCAAAAGTGGCCACTTTGTGCTCAGTCTCTGCCCCTGGATATTTCCAACTGTTTCAGAGTCTCCGGAGGAGTGAAACAGGGGCCATTTTCTCCATCTAGAGCAGTGACCTGGAGAATGATGTTGGGGCCTCTGAGTTCCATGGGACAGTCACTGGTAGTGTTTCCCTGGGCAGAGAGCTGGCCTGCTTAGCTATTGGCAGAGTGGAGACAGTACTTGTTGAACTGAGTTCTCTAAAATGGTGTTGTCCAAATATTATAGCTATTAGCTACATGTGGTTAATTACATTAAAATTAATTAAAAATAAATAAAATTTCAAATTTAATTCCTAGGTGAAAAAAGATATACCATGCAAACATTAACCAGCAGAAAGCATGAGGGGCTATGTTAGTATCAAAGTTCACTTTAGAGCGAAGACAATTACCATGGGTGGAGAGGGGTGTTACCTAATGATGAAAGGGTCAGTCCGTCATGAAGACCAACAACAGAGCTGCAAAATACATGAAGCAAAAATATTGTTCTTCAGTCACACCAGCCACATCTCAAGTGCTCAAAAGCCACATGTGGCCAGTGGACAGCAAGGTGTCAGACATTTCCATCACTGCAGAAAGTTCCATTGGGCAGTGTTGCTCTAGATTATTAATTTGTGTCTGTTTTGTTCACTGCTCTATCCCCACTATCTAGAAGAGTCCCCAGCACATAGTAGGTGCTCAATATTTGGAGACTTGAGGAGTCCAGTCCTGGTGCTGCCATGGCCTGGCTGTGTGACCTTGGACATGTTGCTTCTCCTCTCTGGGCCTCTTCCTTCATAAATTAAAGGGTTGGTCTCATCTCTGAGATCCCTTTCGGCTTTCGTGGGCTATGATCTTGAATATCTAGTTGGCTGATTTCATTTATTTTATTCACAAGGAGGGGTCAGAGAGAGCGGGAGAAGACAAGGTGGCAGGTTTGATTTTTAATTTCAGGTCTGAGTTAGCTGGAGCTCACCAGCACTGCCCCAACACAGGGATTTGCAAGCTTTGTCCCCTATGACTTTTCCTTCCTGCCGTTCCTTGTGCATCATCTGTTATCTTTTTTTGGTAGAACCATTTAAAAGTAAATTACAACATCATGATATCCACTCCTAACCATGTCAATGTACATCTCCAAAAACTAAACACATTTTTAACAATCACAAGAACGTTATCACTACTAACAAAATTAATAATATCCTAATATCTTCTTCTTCTTTTAAGTAAATATAACTGTATTGATTTCAGAGAGAGGAAGGGAGAGGGAGAGAGAGAGAAACAGCAATGATGAGAGTCATTGATGGGCTGCGTCCTGCACGCCCCCTCCTGGGGATCGAGCCCGCAGCCCGGGCATGTGCCCTGACCTGGAATGGAACTGGGATCCCCTGGATCCTAGGTCGACACTCAACCACTAAGCCATGCCGGCCGGGCCCATATATTTTCCAATACCCAGCTTATAATCAAGTTTTCTCTATTGTCCCCCAAATGTCTTTATTGTTTGTTTGTTTGTTTTCCAAACTAAGCTCCAGTTAAGAATCATGCATCATTACATTGCTCATTTGGTCTCTTTGTCCTGTTTAATCTGGGTGATTATCTCTAACTTTTGAAGAGTCTTGTTTTGGTTCATTTTGGTGGAGTGAGGAGGAAAGAGCAGAAGTACCTTAGGTCAAAGAGTTCTTGGGATCATATCCTTGTCAGCAGGCATATTGTGGCACAGGAGGGGGCGGGGTCTGAAAGGTCACCCCTCACGTACTCACAGGCTATGTTCAGGACAACTTAGACTTTGTGCCCTAGTTCCTTCACTGGGACCCAGAGTCTGACCAGAAGGCGCAAGAGCCCCACCTCCTCCCAAACACCACTTCCAAATGAAGGAACAAGTTGACTCGTGCTGCCTCTTGGAAAACCAGACAGGGTGGTAGGTACAATTCCAAGTGACTTCCCTTCTGCCACAGAGGATTTATCACACTCCATAAATACTGCAAAGTGGCCTGTGTGTGTGGCGGGTCTTGGAACCTGTGAATCGATGTTTCCATCTCCATGGAGGTCTCAGCTGCTGCCCCCCCTGGGGAGTGGTGGGCTGCACAAGCTCGGGCAGGTGGGATTGCAGGAGGCACTTTGGGGTTGCTGGGGGTGGGCAGAGAAGCAAGGATCAAGGTGTGTGGGAACTGGGGCTGATGTTTCTGTAGCCAGGAGAGGGGTGGGCTGGGGTGGGGGTGGGGGAACAGCGGCTGTCTCACCTGGCTGGATGCCTCTGGTCAGTTCCGTTAGGTCCCTGAGGGCGGAAGGACCAGGTTCTCAAGGCTGAAAGAGAGCAGTGTCTTTCTTTGTCACTGTTCACACGTTCTTCATGTGTCTGCTTTGGTACCAGCTGGGCTGGGCCGTCTCCCTCTGACAGGACACTCCCCTCCCCCTGGGGACCAGAGGCCCCGGAGATGGGAGCACAGTCCTGCCTTGCAGTCAGTCCTGAAGGAAACCCATCCACAGGAACAAAGGGAAGCTTCCAGAAAGGGAAGGACTTCCTCAGAGTGCTGTATTAGGTGAACACTTATGGGCTGGGGGTGTTGCTGCTCTGAGACGCTGGGGGAAGAAAGAAGGTGGGTGGGCAGCTGTGGGGAGGCCAAGGCTGGGGCCCGGGCCAGGGGTGGCAGGGCTTCCCTTGAGGATGGTGGAAGATTGGGTAGCAGTCTGTCCGGCAGGCTGCAGTGTGCTCTCCCTGCTCTGAAGGGACAGGAAAACCCGTTCCCCTTTTTCACTCTGGCTGAGTGGCTGTTACTGAGAAGAATGGAACTTGACCTTAGCGTGGGGGGCCGTAATGCCTACTCACCATGGGCATGATTGGTCGCCATTGCCATTAAACATTTTGCTGCAAAAACACAGGGGTCCAAATGGGCTGCCGAGCTGGCACTGGGCTTTGATTGCTTTAATGGCTGTGTTGAAGGCAGGTGTATGTGGCTGGCATTTATGCCACATGTGTGTACATGTGGGGTATGTATGTGTGTGTGTGGCGAGTGTTTGTAATGCATGTTTGTGTATGTGTGCGTGCACGTGCATACAAGTACATTAGGGTCTTGGCACTTACAATGGCTTCGGCCCCCACCTGCCATTCCTCTTTCTGGACACTGGGGAAAGCCGCCCCAACCACTGGCATTAAATGGCAAGGTCTGGATGCAGGTTTTTAACCGTAGGAAACATTTCAGGGGGTTAAAGACATCATTTGGAAAAAACAGCATTTGGGCAGGGAGTGTTTGCATACACTGCAGGGTAATATTAGTTCTCTTGTAAGACCTCCCCCACCCCTTGTTCATCCATGGTTTTCACAGCTCATTGCATCTCCTCTCATCTTGTACACACTCCTGTACAGCTCTTCTTGGCCTCAGCTCCCCTGTGCACCCGTGTACCTTCACTTGCTCTTTTTCTTTCTGGTGTCTCCTACCTTCTCTGGTCTGTCCTCTCCCACCCCATTCTGAGAGTAGCTATAGGGTGGGGCTCCCACCTAAGCCTTGGATCGGCCTATCTAACCCCACATTCAGCCTAGAGGAAGAGGAAGGAGCAAGAGAACCATGAGAATGAAGGGTGTGTGTATATTACTGAGGCTGAGGCCTGGGGAAAGAAGGGGTGAAGGGGGATGGATGAACTGGGGTTGGTGTGGGATGAGTGAGAAGTGTGGACCTCATTGGGGTCCAAGTAGTTTTGAGTGCTGATTACCTGGGCTTCTATTCAGGGTCTGTCATTGGGCATCAGAAACCCTTCTTCTTGCCCTGAGTGGCCTGGAGGCCATCTGGTCCTGACCACAGCTCCTCCTGGAGGAGGTGTGCATGTCAGGGCAGCCTAGCCAGCTGGCCTCAGGTTCAGTCTAAACACATCTCTTTGGGATGCTTTGGCTTTCAGTAGCAGTAACCCCTAGGGACAAGACCCCCCCAGGACTCTGTAGAGGCACACTGGGATCTTAGGGGTGGAAGGAGGCTCCAAGCGGGCCTGCTCTTACCCAGCCCACTCCTGATCCCAGTGGAGAAGGGAGCCTCCCCACTTCGTGGTGTAACCACCACCCTGAAAGGAAAGTTCTGCCTTATGTCTAAGTTCACTCCTTCCTGTGGAGTTATAACCACTTTGTATGTCTGGGTGCCAGTGGAGGGGGGGTTGGCTGCTATGTCACAGCCCCTTTGTTAATTTGGGCTCAGTCGCTAATGTTTGGGGCCTCTGGCACTAGGGTCAAGGAGGGTAACTGATGATAAGAGGGAAGATCCCTGAATTTCCAGGGAGCATAACTACCCAGGAAAAGCACCACTCTTTCTCTAGAAGAAATAACCCCTCATTGCCACCAGAGACTTTTTACAAGGAGTAAAAAATGTAAGCTAGCAGGAATCAGTACTTATAATTCAGATTTTCAAAATAACCTTTGGATTCACAGTATAAGCTTTTATCAGAAAAATACTGTTTGG
The DNA here is from genome assembly GCF_054644295.1 of Miniopterus natalensis. Classification (NCBI taxonomy): domain Eukaryota; kingdom Metazoa; phylum Chordata; class Mammalia; order Chiroptera; family Miniopteridae; genus Miniopterus; species Miniopterus natalensis. Next base: position 40,512,570 of record NC_142081.1, read on the forward strand.
TTCTCTTTTATTTTTATAAATGTAAAAGTAAAACTTGCTCTTTGTAGAAAACTAGAAAAGCCCAGAAATGTGTAAAGTAGGAAACCGAAATCAGCCATGATTTCATAACTCAGGGCCTAGCTCAGTGCTGGTCAGTGAATACTTGTTGAATCACTGAATGAAGGCAGAGAAAGTCTCTAGTAACACCAGTGAGTTTCCTTCCAGGCTTGTTTTCCTCTGCATATTTACAATTTCATATTTGAGATTACACTTGTAGATTTTGAGGCCTGCTTTTGCACTTGATGTTATAGCTTGAGAATGTCCCCATGCTATTAGAAGTTTCTGGGGAATATAATTTTTAATGGCTGCATAATAGAGCATATCTCTTTTTATTGTTAATTCTCACCCCAGGACATTTTTTCCATTGATTTTTAGAAAGAGTGCAACAGAGGGAGGGACAGGGAGAGAGAAAGAGGGAAACATAGTTGTAAGAGAGACACATCAGTCAATCTGTTGCCTCCCACATGCTCCCTGACCAGGGCCCGGAGATTGAACCTGCAACCCAGGTACGTGCCTTGACCAGGAATCGAACCTGCAACCCTTCGGTGTGCGGGCTGATGCTCTAACCACGGAGACACACCAACCAGGACAATAGAGCATCTTGTATACCTGAAGTTTTATTTCCCCTCAAAACCCTATTGGGAGGTATTTAGATTGTTTTTAGTTTTGACTACATATACAACATTTAAGAGACACTTTTATATTACTGATATGTCTTGACTACACAATCACCCCTGTAAGTAGAACCCTGGGCTTTAGCTGGACTGTGGGCTCAGGAAATGGGTCATAGTGTGGGAGTCTCAGGGGCTGGCCTGGGGAGCAGGGTCCAGACCCATCCGGAGCACACAAGGGGCTTCTGAAACACTAAGTCCAGGAGACTGGGTGCAGAGCAGGCCAGAGTGGAAGCAGATAGCAGCAGAGTGGCGATTTGAAAAAGGTGGTGGCTAGAAAAACATCCAAGCGATAGGACTGCAGGTGGGAGGGAAGGAGGAATAGAGAAGAGAGCAGGGGATAGAAAAATACTTTCAAGAGTGACATTATGTTTTTTGGATTATCCACTGCTCTTTACAAAAACACATGTTTTAAACTCCACTCCAATATATGTGAATTTATTAATAAAGTATATACATGTACTGCTTGTCAATCAGTGCACACTAAATATTTAACAAAAATGTTTTACTCCTTTTAGAACAAGTAATAGAGATTTAATTTTTCCCCTTGCAAGCCACAGATTCCTTGGTTCACTCCCCTTTGGAGAACACCTGCTATAGAGGGGCGGATTGCTAGGGCCATTAGGAGGACATCCAGGTGGAGAGAAAAAAGCCCATGTGTGGGTTCAGAGTCACACACAGTGGTTTACTCCCAAGATGGTTATTTAACATTTTTACCTGGGATTTGGAAGTCAATATTCATGGTGAGCTTCAGACATTAAGATCATGAGGGAGGGGAAGTGCTAGCAAATAAACCACAGGAAAAGTGGAAGAGCTTTGTGAACGGTCAGAGAAATGGGAGATGAGGGACGAAGTGAGTGGGAAAAAAAGAATATATATAGCAGAGGTTTCCAGCCTGGGGTCCCTTTAAGAAGTATTTCCAAAATTTCAAAAAGAATCCCCCTTCTTCCCCCCATTGAACATTTATCCATGTTAAGAGACCATTTTTCTCTGCCTTCATCTGAAATGCTGTCAAGTTCACATGGTGTAGGTAGTTTCACGCTGGTCAGAAGCTCTTGAATGGTGGTTATGAATGCCTTTGATTAAAGTTAGAAAAACTATTTTAATTTTTTCTTGGTAAATGTAACTTGTTCTGTGGACAACATTTCTTGGAACCCAAAGGTCTAATTGAGGGGATGGGACTCAGGGAGAATTAATAAAAGGGGTCCTGCCCTGGCCAGTGTGGGTCAGTTGGTTGAGCGTTGCCCAGTACACCTAAAGGCCACTGGTTCCATTCCTGGTCAGGGCACATGCCCAGGTTGTGGGTTCGATCCCCAGTTGGGATGCCTACGGGAGGCAATTGATTGATGTTTCTCTCTCTCTCTCTCAAATGAATAAAAATATATTTAAAAAAAATTCAAAAATAAAAGGGGTCCCTACTGGAGCAAACATTCAGCTCCTGCTGGGCCAATAGTATGTGAGACTACCCATTAGGATAGTGATTTTCAACCAGTGTGCTGCAAGAATTTTTAAAACATACAGTACCTGACTGTTTAGTCAGGGACACTGACCTCTTTTCCCTTAGATTGTCAAATTAAAAAATAACAGCCAACACAACTAACTATAGCCACCTGGTGTGAATGAATCAAAAGTAAACCTATTTTCTGTAAGACTGGCAAAAAATATATTTTTTGGTGCTCCATGAGTTAAAAAAGGTTGCAAATTGCTGCATTAGGACACAGTCAAGGACAAAGGAATTTTGGAGACTTTGTAGACATAGTTGGAACCTAAAAACATCAGCTCTGAGAGACAATGGCCCAAAAGGCAGAGAAAATGTGCATTTAATGAACCTGAGATGAGACTGCATATATTGTCCTGCTGAGATGACACAAAACATTGAATTGTCAAACCAGGCTCTCAGAATCAGAGACCTTATCCGGTATTGAGATTTATGAATAATTTCAAGAACACAGGAGGCACAAGTGAAGCAGGGAGAGGTCTGGGACAGTAGTTCACCAAGGCCTTTTCGCCACACCAGGACTTGCTCTGCCCATCTTTACATATGAGGTCCCTAAGAACCGTATGTGACTACATTACTTCCACAGAAGGGAGAAAGTTTGGTTTTGAAACATCTCAACTTTATACTCAGTTATATAGCTACAAAAGGGATGCATGCTCCATAAATTCATAGGTATCTGTATGTATTTACCATAAACAATCCTAAACCCAGGTAAACTAGGTACATCTGCTGAAAGCACTCCATAGATAAGGACTCCCTGTTAGCAAACTTCATTCATTTATTTACAGAGATCTGCCATTAGCATGTTTACTAGGAGATTTGACCAGTCCTCATCTTCCTTTCCTGGGAGGCATCCCCCTCCTATGCTTAAAACCCCTCAATAGATCCCATCCCTCTTAGGATAATGTTCCGCATCTTTAATACGGGCCTGCATTGTCTGGCATCTGCCTGCCTTCCCAGCCTCATCTTCCACCACCGATTCTCCCCCTGAGCTCCAGCTACACTGACTATTCAGTGTTCTGAATGGTCTGTGTTCCCTTCTGCTCCAGGCCCTTTGCACATATTGTTTCTTCTGCTTGGAAAGCTCTTCCTGCCACTTACCCTTCTCTGGTTAACCCCTACTCATCCTGCAGCTCACAGCTTATACTGATTCTTCTTGGACCTGACTTCATAGCCTCTCATCCGCACCTCCTAACTCCAGCCCCTGCTGTGGTGACCAGCTCCATATAGGCTTTAACCAGCTTTGCACACTTGTAATCTGACAGGTCTCACCTTGGTCCACTCTGCATACCTCTCACCTCCTGTCCCAGGGCTTTTCTGACACTAAGATGAGAGACTCCCATGGGAACCCATAAAGCAGTGTAGAAGTACAGGAGAGTTAACACCAGTGTGGCCATCTCTAATCAATGGGAATCACAGTGATGGGTAAAGGCTTCTCCATTTCATTTCCTGGGTAGATGCTTCTAAGATGCTCCCTAGGAGTCCCAGCAGAATGATCCCAGTTGCCTGCAGCATTGGCCTACTCAGCAGTGCATCCTTGTGTTAGCTGTCTTTCCTCCTGTCCCTGTCTCCTGCCCTTTGAGGTCACCTCACACAATAAACTACCTGCATGCATGCCTTTGTCTCAGCGTCTACCTTTGGGGGAACCTAGGCTAAGACACAACTCAAATGTCACTTCCTCAGAAAGGCCTTCAATGATCCCCCCCCCCCCAATAAGTCAGGTTCCTATTATCTGCTCTCATGTAACATGCCCCTGAACTTTTATTTCTTAGAATATTATTATGAGCTGAATTATATCTCCCCTAAGTTCATATGTTGATGTTCTACCCCTAGTACTTCAGAATGACTGTATTTGGACATAGAACCTTTAAAGAAGTGAGTAAAATAAAATGAGGTCATATAGGTAAATCCAAATCAAACATGACTAGTATCCATATAAGAAGAGGAGATTAGGATGTGGAGGAAAGACCATGTGAAGATACAGCTAGAAGATGGCCATCTACAAGCTAAGGTGAGAGATCTCAGAAGAAACCTTGATCTTGGATTTCTGGTCTCCAGAACTGTAAATAAATCCATTTCTGTTGCTTAAACCACCCAATCTGTGGTATTTGTTACAGCAACCCTAGCAAAGTAATATATTGTAGTTAGTACTTATATACTTAATGATAATTCTCTCCCCTAGAGGACTGTAATCTCCATGAATTTACGTTCTATACCTACTTTGCTTAATATTATACACTGCACTTAAGACAGTGTCTGGCACATAGTAGGTGCTTAACTGATTTTTGTTACATAAATGAGTGAATGAAATGGGAAACCTTTGAAAGGACTAAGGGAGTCATTGGCTACAGATAGGGGCAGCCATAGAAACACAAGTGAATCTGCTTCAGTCTGGGACCATGAACAGCTTGGGGAGGATGTGTCATAGACATGTAGAATCACAATGGCATGGAGTAAAAAACCTGAGTTGCCCATAACCCAAAGTACCTATAGGTCTTTTAGGCAAGGACTGGGTGTTCCTGTCTGGCGGAGCACTAGGGCAGGAGATGCTTGTCCTGCATCAGACAGGGAGGTCCCTGGGGGCAGGGGCTGTGCCTTCCCATCAGACAGGGAGGTCCCTGGGGGCAGGGGCTGTGCCTTCCCATCAGACAGGGAGGTCCCTGGGGGCAGGGGCTGTGTCTTCCCATCAGACTGGCATGTCTGGCAAGGCAAGGCTGTCTCCCCTGTGAAACAGACCCAGTTGGTGGTGCTGGTTACTGATTTGCACCACTGTCCTTTCATCAGGATGTGAAAAGCAGGGATGTTCGTTTCCAAAGCCAACTCCTTTCCAGGTGAGGGAAGCTGTGAACCATTTAATTGTTTCCAGAAGCAGCATTTCTTAGCCTTTCGCCTTTCTTTGGATCAAGAAGTAGAGGAGAAAACAAGTTTACCTCCTCCTTTGAAGGAAGACAGGGAGCTATGAATGGGCTCCAGCGAGAGCTCAGCTCTCAGGGGCCAGTGTTCTGCACCAGCACAAGCGCCCTCTGAGGCAGCACAGTGCTTTCCTGCTCCAAGGGGGAGAGAGGAAGTTTGCGGCCACTCAGAGGAATGGAAAATGGCCTTTTTAAGGAGAGCTGCTCCCCCAGGGTGGGGGCTAGGGGTTGCCCACTGAGATCACTGGAAATATTTCAGTGAGCTCAAGGTTTCTGGGAACTGACAGTGGTATAGAGGTCATCTGAACTAGGCTGATGGCTCAGTCTGAAGCCATCCTGACCTCAGGGACTGTCACCCTCCTCATTCCGAGGCTCCATCCCATCTTGCCTTTCTCTCTTTTTGGAGACAAGCAATCACCCTCCCTGTGGCTCCCTTTCCGTGGCGCCATCTCTGTGGCATCCTCTCTATAGTGCCCTCTCTATGGAGCCTTTTCCGTGGCACTTTCTTCATGGCATCTGCTCTATGGCTCCCTCTCTGTGGCGCCCTCTCTGCGGTGCCCCCTCTCTGGTTGCCCTCAGGGTCCAGGTCCCACAAGCAGCGAATCAAAGGCTTTTCTTCCCCTAGAGACAGTTCCCTCCCTACCAGAATTCTGGTGCCAGCCGTTAATATAATGGATTTTTCTACTCAACTTTGTGATGCAAAGCGTCAATTGAAACCTGGTGTAAGAGCTTAGAGTCAGGAGGGACCTTAAAAGCTGAATCCTTTGTGCTTTGGCCCTGACAGTGTGTCTATATGAATTAAGTGACCGTTCTGAAGAGCAGGCTCAGCCAGCACTGTGGTCCCTGCTGCAGAGCAGGACAGGAAAATAGGGTTTGATGTTTGGCTGTGTAATTGAAACTGAAACTGCTCTGGCCCTCCTTCCTGAGGCAGCCCTCCATCTTACCTCTGGCCTGATTTTGGGGGAGAAACTATTTTTCCTCTGACCCTGAAAGTCCAGCCAGGATGTGTCTTTATCCACTCTCCCCAGATCCTCTCCAGGCAGTAGCGTTAAAATCTCCCCTGTGACACTCCATGATGTTAGGTTGGAACACAATTGCAGCAGGAGGGACAATAAATAAGCCAATTTATTTTATCTCACCTGCTTGGTGTTGGGGTCTTTTCTGAATTGAAATAAGCAAATTTATGCAAATGATATGCAAATTAGAGCCTTCCTAGATTAATAGAAAGGAAACTGAAGCTCTCAGTAGTGCCCAGGGCCTATGAGGGGGTATTGTGAATCTCAGTGTGCCTTGTGGGGTGGGTGAATGGAGTCACCCCGGGAATGGTATGCATGTCCTAAGGTCCAGAGTGGGGTGGGTCTGTCACCTCATCTGGAGTATTCCTCTGAGGGTCTCAGGTGGGCAAGGCTCTCTGACAGGTGTTTGTCTGGCATTTTGAAGGTGCTATCTGTTGGTCACCCACCACCCCTCTTACCCTACTCCTTGCCCATTCTACTGATCAAGGGCCTGGCTTGGTTTTGTTGCATACATGTTGGGGGAGGTCCTCTGGAAAGCCCCCTGACTCTTCCTGCTTCCTTCCTCCGTCACAGAGGGCTCATTTCTGCTCTTATCAATCCCCCAAAAGGGACATTCTACATCTTCCCTTCTAGAGCCCTTGAGAAATGTTCCACTTAGTGTCTACCCTGAATCCCTCCAGCTGCAGAGTAATGTCTTCACATTATATTCTAAATGGAGGCAGATTAGCATAAAGGTCCTAGACTGTGACTGCATGTTGGATTCACCAGAAGGCCTTAGACACATTGAGATTCTGATTTGATGGCTCTGGGAACCCGCGTGGACTTTGGGAATTTGAAAGCTTCCTGATGATTCCAGTGTGCTCAGGGTGGAATGGAGATTTAATGCCCCTCATCTTCCCCAGTTGCTCCTTGGAACCCTAAGGGCCCCCTTTCATTGAACACCTGCTAAGTGCCAGGGGCCTTAGATACATGTCTCCTGAAACTCTCAACAGTCCCATGAGTAAGTGTCATCCACCTTTCCCCCTTGCGGAAACAGGCTCAGGGGGCTGAGGTTTCTTTCCCAAGATCGCTCGGCAGGGAAGCAGCAAAGGCTGGATTAGAACCGGGTTGGTCTGACTCCAGAGGCCCCCTGCTCCTGCTGGCCGCTCCCACTGTCCTGGAGGCTGGTCCAGCAGAGCCGGGAGGGGAAGGGTCTCCCAGGCCTTCGTGTGTGAGCAGGACCCCAGGGCTGGGCCTCCTGCTTTGTGACCGTGAACCTTAGCATCTCCTGTGTACAATGGGAATCGCAATGTGGGCTTTGGGTGGGTGTGAGGATTAAATAAAAATGAGAAAGTGGGTTATAAATCATGAAATGTGATACCCACATTAATTATGTTTCTCATACTTCCTCTTCTCACTGTCGTTTGTGCCACAGCCCACAGCCCTGTCAGCCCCCAACACACAGGTATTTGGAAACTTTGATTTTCTTGGCCTCGCCTCACTGGTGCCAGTGCCCGAGGATTCGGCTTAATCCTCTCTGCTCCGCAGAACACAAGCGACTGTCTCCCCAGGAGAGCTGGGTGGTAATTAGGTTAAATAATTTAGAGTAACTTTTAATTTTTAAATAATTCTAATTTGCATTTGTGCAATTTACTTTTCCTCTCTCCACATTCCTCCTCCCCCACCGACTTCCTTGCCTTGTTTGTTTCTTTGTTTATTTATTAATTTGAAAGTTTGGGGTATTTTCCCCCTGGATAACCAATTTGCTCCTCATGGCAGCTAGCCAGTTTGAGTCAGAATAATCGCAGATCGCAAGGCGAGGGCAGGAGGCAAAATCTGCTGACTTGGAAACATCTGAAAGGCAACTTTGCCCAGCCCAGCAATGCCCCTTGGGAAAGGCGGAATAAGAAAAAATGCTCACGCGGTTAACTTTTGTGGGTGTTTTTGCAAAGGAGCCCACAAGGTGCTAGGTGGAGGCTGGGAGAGCCCAGTGCTCAGTCTGTGCTCACTGGGGAGCAAAGGGGCAGGTCTACAGAGGTAAGGAGCAGGCCTCAAGTCCTGGGGCACCTCAGCACCTCCCTCGTAGCCTTGGGCTCCCCTTCTGTCCAGTGGACGTTCCAGCACCTTCCTCAGGGCTCAGGTGTCAATAAGCAGAGGTGTTTGGAGGGTCTAGCAGACTCTGACACATGCTGATGCTGGCAGCTGTGGGAGCCAGAACACGAGCAAAGGGATTTAGGGCTTCTGGGCGGAAATAGAGAGCTGGTGGTAAACTGGCAAGGCCTTCTTTCTTCCTTTTTTCTTTTAGATTGTAAGTACTCAGAATTTTTTTTTAAACTTTTTATTTGGAAATTATTTCAGACTTACAGGAAAGTTACAAAAATTAAGGTTAACATTTGACATTTGTGCCTTCTCTCTCTCCTTCTGGTTCTCAACAGGAAGCGATTTTGCCCCCATTTGGCAATGTCTGGAGACAATTTTGTTGTGACACTTGAGTGGGGGGATGGGTGCTGTTGGTGTCTAGTGAGTAAAGACCAGAGATGCTGTTAACTATCCCAGGATGCACAGGACAGTCCTCTCTCTCAGAAATACCGAATTATCCCACCCCAAATACCAATAGTGCCAAGGTTGAGAAACCCTGCCCTGTGTGTGTATCTGAAATGTTTGATAATTGAGACACGGTGCTCCTTTACTCCTAAATATTGCAATGTGTATTTCCTAAAAGCAAGGGCACTCTCCTATGTAACTACTGCTCAGTTATCAAAATGTCATGGAATTGACATTGATACAGGGAGGCTTGGGTTTGATGCTGGCTGCAGGTCCTCAGGGAGCACACGGGACTCTGTAAAGGGCACTGGGATAGGACACGGAGGTGAACAGAAATTTGGGCTCTGGTCTGTTGAGATCAAGCTCCATGACCCTGGTCAATCTTTTGTGATTTTCCTCCCTGTAAAATGGGGCTGACCACTGCGTCACTGCTCCTCTGCCGGGGCTACAGGAGGTGACCTGAGTGATAGAGGGGAGAGGCAGTGCTTTGCACATGAGCACACAAGATGGCTCTAATATCAGCAACCACTTGGATCCTTCCTGTGGAAATCAGAGATTGGAATGTGAGGAAAGCCTCCCTCCCGGCTGGTCCCTGGCTATGAAACTCCAGCTGTGGCCTGTCTTGGGGTTGTTGATGGACTTCCACCTTCAGAGGCAGGCCTGGCACAGCCACCAAACCAACCATCCACAGCAAGTGGGTGCACCCCCAGGGGACAATGAGTGGGCTTCCATGCATTCAGAAGGAGGTGATGGGGGAGTGGGGGAGTAGAAGAAGGAGCTGTAGTGAGGCGGCTGAAGAGAGAAATACTTGGCCAGACATGTTCCTAGATTTCAGTTTCTTGTTTCCTTTTTCACCGAAAAGTCCTTTGCAACCTTCATGTTGGAATTGTCCCAAAACAATATATTTTATTATTTGGAATTGGAAAGAAGAAACAAACGTTTATTAACTGCTTTCTATGTAACAGCACTTTCATATATTTCATCTTGTTTTATTCTCCCTTGTACCTCGTGAGAGAGATAGTAATTACCATGTTCATTAGGAGAGGAAACAAGTTCAGAGAGGTTAAGTAATTCCCAGCGTCACACAGCTGGTAGGCAGCAGAGCTACGATTACCAGGTAGATGGGATTTATTTCAAAGTTGTTACTGCCTCTGGGTTAAGCCCGGCTCAGCCATCACTAGCTCTATGTCCTTGGTCAAGTTCCTTAACCTCTCTAAGCCCCAGTTTCCTCTTTCACAGAAGTTTGATAATCATGTTTGTCCTAGCTGCCAAGTAGGACAGAGAGAAAGTAATTTATAAACTGTCCATCAGTTACATTTTGTTATTAGCACAAGAGAAATTCACCTTTGGGTTTTATTCCGCATTCCCTGGGTGAGTGGGTGGAGGCTCAGCATGGTCATTGGCTTAGCAGGGTCAGGACTGTTCAGTGACAGACAGAGGGAGACAGAAGAGCACACCCATAACTAGGCACATTCCAGGTGGTCCACACTTTTTCTTGAGGATGGTCTTCCACTCTGTAGCTACCTGGTCTGCTCCCTGTCCTCTAGCCTCCCCTGTGGAAGCCACCTTGGGTGACTGGAAGCCTTCAGAGAACGATGTCAGCTCCGTCACCATGGAGGCCAGTTCTGATGGCTTGTAGCGGAGAAGGGATGCCCACAGCATTGCCACCCTCTGGGTCTTCAGGAACCAGCTCTGGAGAGAGAAGGCCACTTGGCAGTCCAGGGACAGAGAGGATAGAAGTCAATACTGGCTGCCCAGGTGTCAGCTGCTTCCCTTACAAAAACTTTGCCTCCCAGGCTATGCCCCAGATCTCAGAGAGATTCACCATGAATCTCTCTCTCTACCTTCCAGAGAGTCTGTGTGTGAAATTCCTCCTCTTTCCATGTGTCATCTCAAGCAACGGAGAAGCCTGAGAATTACGGGATGTGTCAGGGAGACCTCTCACGCATGCCGTGTCCCCATCTGGCTAGGCGTAGCTGGACTTATGAAGAAAGGTCAGAGGGCTACTCTCCATGTCCTTCAGGTGGCTGCTGAGGGTATTCCTCTCTGGATAGGATTTGGGAAGAGACATGACCAGGGTACTAATAAGGAGGGGGGGGCAGTGCAATGGCAGAGTGAAGACTGGGAGTGATGGCAGCTCTAGGAGAGTGTGGATGTGCCAGGGGGGCAGGGGTGCCCGGTTGGGGTTAGTCTAGGCCCTCTGGGTTTCCAGATGCCTGGCTGCTTGCCCAACCCTTTGAGCCCTGCCTGGCTCTGCTTCTGATGAGCTGGTCTCCCTGGCGCCTGGCTGCCGACCAGGCATCTGACCCACTGCCCTCTGACCTTTGCTCCCTGTGAGGCACCCATTTCTCTCCTGGTGTCTCTGCTTCTGACCCCTCCCCTCCATCCCACGCAATTTGGGGTGGCCCCTCTGGTCCCAGAGTCTTTGATCTGGGCTGGAAGCAAGTCAGAAGCTTGCAGCCTCACCTGAAGGGGCTTTTGTTTAGATCCAGATTGTCCTCTGAAATATATCTTGCTACTCTCATGGGTACTGCCAGAGTTTGGGATACAAGCTCAGAAAGGAAATAATTATATCCAAACACAGTAGTGCTGAAATTATGGAAAGAAAAAGGCCCACAAAAACAAACATGCTGTTTACATTATGCAAAGTGTGCTTATAAAGTAAGTTAAGGGTCAGGTTGAATGTGAAGGAGAACTTTCGGATTACCTGTGTTCCTGGTGGACTTGTGGTGTTTTTTTTTTTTTAATCTTTATTGTTGAAAGTATTACAGGTGTCCTGTTTCTTTCCCCCCAATTGACCTCCTCTACCTCGCTCCCACCCCCTCCCCAGGCCTTCACCCTGTCATTGTCTGTGTCTATGGGTTATGCATATATGCATATAACTTCTTTGGTTAATCTCTTCCCACCCTCCACGCCCCCTTCCCTCTTCACTCTGCCCTCTGAAATATGATAGTCTGTTACATGCGTCAATGTCTCTGGATCTATTTAGTTCATCAGATTCTTTTGTTCATTAGCTTCTTCTTAAAGAAGACCCTTCATCATTTCCTGTAGTGCTGGTGTGGTAGTGATGAACTCCTTTAGCTTTTCCTTCTCTGAGAAGCTCTTTATCTGACCTTCAATTCTAAATGATAGCTTTGTTGGGTAGAGTAACCTTGGTTGTAGTTCCATGTTTTTCATCACTTTGAATATTTCTTGCCACTCCCTTCTGGCCTGCAAAGTTTCTGTTGAGAAATCAGCTGACAGTCGTATGGGTGCTCCCTTGTATGTAATTAATTGCTTTTCTCTTGCTGCTTTTAAGATCCTCCTTTGTCTTTAACCTGTGGCATTTTAATGATGATGTGTCTTGCTGTGAGTCTCTTTGAGTTCCTCTTGTTTGGGACCCTCTGTGCTTCCTGGACTTGTAAGTCTATTTCTTTCCCCAGGTAGGGGAAGTTTTCTGTCATTATTTTTTCAAATAGGTTTTCAATTTCTTGCTCTCTTTCCTTCTGGCACCCCAGTAATACGAATGTTGGGCCTCTTGAAGTTGTCCCAGAGGCTCCTTATGCTATCTTCATATTTCTGGATTCGTTTTTCTTTTTGCTCTTCAAGTTGGGTGTTTTTTGTTTCTTCATGTTCCACGTTGCTGATTTGATTCTCAGCGTCCTCTACTCTACTGTTGATTCCCTGTAAATTATTCTTCATTTCAGTTCGTGTAGCCTTCATTTCAAATTGGTCCTTTATTATGTCATCGATTTTCTCAATTATTTTCATCATACTCTTACTAATATCTTTGAGCATCCTTATAACCATTATTCCGAACTCTGTATCTGTTAGCTTGCTTGGATCTATTTCATTTCGTTCCTTTTCTAGAGATTTCTCCTGTTCTTTCCTTTGTGACATGTTTCTTTGCCTCCACATTTTGGCTGCTTCCTGGTGTTTGTTTCTGTGTATTAGGTAGAGCTGCTGTGTCTCCTGGAATTTGTAGAGTGGCTTTGTGTAGTAGGTGTCCTGTAGGGTCCAGTGGCTCAGCCTCCCCAGTCAGCTGAGCTGGGCCTTCTAGGTGCTCCCCTGTGTGGGCTGTGTGCTCTGTCCTGTTGTAGTTGAGCCTTGGTTGCTGTTGGCATCACTAGAAGGAACTGACCCCCAGGCCAATCGGCTGTGAGGACCAGCTGCAACTGCAGCCAAAGAGCTGCTGTGCTGGAGACACCCCTATGGAGTAGGATTTACTTCAGTGGGGCTTTGGTGTTCACCAAGTGTGCCCCTTGAGTGTGTCACTTGTGGATGTGGCAGGGTTGTAATCCAGCGTGGTTGAGCCTGACCACCAAGTGCACTGTCTCTGGGGCCTCCCGGGAGGTGCAAAGTCAGCCTGTGCCAGTGCCTTGCCCAGGGCCCCCCAGCATGAGCTACACAGCAAAGCGTAGTTGGCTGCTACTTGTGCTGGGCTTGGAGGTGTCCAGGAGAGGCCAAGCTATGAGCCAGTGCAGGCTGCCGCTAGTGCCAGGCCTGGGGCCACTTATCAAGCCGTATGGGGCCCGCTGCTGCTTGTTTGAGAGATTTTCGGAAAGTCCTAAGCATGAGGCTCGAGAGGCCACTTGCATAGAAAAGCCCCTGGAAATGGCCTGGATGAGCTGCAGGTGGGGAGGGGCGGGGCCTCCGGGAATCACGGGGCGGGGCCAAAGGTGAGAGTCAGGTGCTGGCGATTCAAACATGGCGCCTGCCTGCTGGCTGTGTGCGGGGAGGACTCGCCCAAGGAGCCATGGCCTCTGCCAGCCCTTCTGCCTGGGAGGAAGCCGCCCTCCAGCTCTCGCCCGGATTCCAGGCAGGTTAGTTCCTCCCCGAGTGTCCCAGGTCCTTTCAGGCTGCTGCCCGGCGCTGGGCTCGGAGGGAGCGTCCGAGTGAGTCCGTGCCGGGCCCTTTAGAGGAGCTTCTGGGGCTCCCGCAGCCTCTGGGACCGTCAGGGACAGTCCCCGCTGGTTTCACAGCCTGGAGTTGTGGGGACGTCTCTTCCTGGCCCTGGAGCCCTGGGCTGGGGTCCTGCTGTGGGGCTGGGGCCCTTCACTCCTCCGGGAAACCCCCACCGTCGAGATTCCCTCTCGGTTTTAAACTGCGGCACCGGGTGTGGGCCCAAAGCCATTTTTCTGAGATTCAGCCCTGATCCGCCCGCGTCTCCGCCCCTTCTACCAGTCTTGTTGCTTCTTCAGCTCCCTGGTTGTAGGGCTTCTGTGCAGCCAGATCTCAGGAGGCTCTGAGTGATGGTGGTTCTGTATTTTAGTTGTAATTTTGATGTGGTTGCGGGAGGCGGTGGGTGCAGCTGTTACCTACGCGCCATCTTGTTTCCTCTCCGTGGTTTGGGTCTTTTCCACAGAACTTGAGTCTGGATTGTAGATGAGCTGCTGTCCCCAAATCCTAGGAATGTCTTTCTCCAGGGATGGCCAGAGGCCCCTTTGGACGGTTCACTAAGCGTTCTTTCAACAACTGAGTATTTATGGAGCACCTCCCGTGTGTCAGGCACTGTACGAGGTGCTGGGCGCAGAGGTGAGCAAGACAGACATGGCGCCCCCTCCTGGAGCTCATGGTGCAGAAGAGGCAAACCTGGATCAAGCGCTGAATGCGGGTCAATGAATGGTGACAGATTGGAGTACATGCTTGGAAGGAAAGGAACATGGTTCTAGGAAAGTGTAGAGCAAAGGAGCTTGGGCTGGGGGCTGGTCAGAGGAGACTGTGAGGAAGGGACACCTGAGCTGGGACTGGAGGATGTGTAGGAGTTCACCAGGCAAGAGAGGTGGGGGCAGGGGGTGTGCGTTATAGACAGTGATCCCGAGTGGGTAGAAAGGTGGGGCTTTGGGAGAAGTAAAAGGAAGTCGGTGTGGCAGGGGTGGAGAGTGAGAGGAGAGAGGTGTAAGAGGGGTTGGGGGGAGTAGGTGGGAGGCACCTACGACAGGGTGTGCCTTTTGGTGGTGTGCTTTTTAATTTTAAAAAATTTTATTGATTTTTTAAAAATATATGTTTTTATTGATTTTAGGGAGAGAGGAAGGGAGAAGAAGAGAGAAACATTCATGTGAGAAACAGCAATTGGCTGCCTCCTGCACACCCCCTACCGGGGACTGGCCTGCAACCCGCATGTGCCCTCACCAGGAATTGAACTGACAACCTTTTGGTGCATGGGACCATGCTCAACCAACTGAGCCACACCAGCCAGGGCTTATTGATTTTTTTTAGAGAGAGAGGGAGGGAGGAGGGATGGAGATAGAGAGAGAGAGAGAGAGAGAGACCCTTTGATTTGTTGTTCCACTTATTTATGCATCCATTGGTCGCCTCCTGTATGTGCCCCGACTGGGGATCGAAACTGCAACCTTGGCATTTGGGGGATGACACTCTAATCAAGTGAGCTACCCAGCCAGGGCTGGCTTTTGGTTTTTATACCCTTTGTCTTGAAGGAGTTTAAACAGTTGGGATTAGGAGATGAATGGATATGAAGGGGGGCAAGGGTGGAAAGCAGGCCTGGGGTGAGGTGGTGGTCCCCGACTTGAGGCAGGAGCTTAGGAGGAGACAAAAGGATGGGTTCCAGCCATGGAGAGCATTTTCTAGCTAAAACTTCTGCTCAGCTTGTGCAGACAGGGCATCTTTAGTGCAACATGGGTGGGGAGATAGGACACAGGTCTTCTTTGTTTTCAGTTTTGTTGAGGTATAACTGATGCACAGTAAACTGCACACATTTGAAGTGTCCAGTTGGATGAGTTGATATATGTATGTACCTGGAAAACCTATTACCATAATCAAGAGAGTGAATATCTCCATTATTCCCCAAAGTTTCCTTTGTAATCCAACCATCCTCCCAGCCTCACTGATCTGCCTTTTGTCATTATGGGTTAGTCTGCATGTTCTAGGAGTTTATACAAATGGAAGCCTACATTATGATAATGTACTCTCTGTGGTCTGTCTTCTTTCATGCAGCATAATTATTTTGAAATTTATCCATATTGGATATGTAGGCTCTTACTTGGACTTTGCTGTTCATTTTTTATCTTGAGTAAATCTCTTAAGCCCTTGCAGCTCAAAGTGAGATCCATGGCCCAGCAGCATCTGTGTCTTCCCCCTACCCCTGAGCTTGTTAGCAACGAAGAACCTCAGGCCCCACCACAGCCCTGTGACTCAGAACCCTCGTTTTAACAAGATCCCCAGGACATTTGCATACATGTTACAGTTTGAGAAGCCCAGTCTTCAGCTCTCTGGACCTGTGTGTATTTTTTTCCTTGTTTTTGGACTGCAGGTACAGAGAGTTGAGTTAATTACACTTAGTTAATAGCTCATTGTCACCACCAGGCTTTGTATGGCCTTTCTTAGTGTATTTTCTTCTTTTCCCCCTCACTCTTATGACCCCCCCCCCGTACTCTTCCATTCTAATGTGTTTGTAATATGTTCTAAAATATACATGTATCATTATAAAATATATAGTGCCATTCTGTGTATGTGTTTTAAATTTACATACATTTTAGTGTGCAACAAACCTTCTACTCCCCACTTTTCTCACTCAACACCATGGTTTGAGATCTACTGTATTACTTGAGATACATCCAGGTACATGGTTTCTTCTGATGCCAAGTTCTCTGTAGTGTATTTTCCCTACCTGTTACTCATCCATTCTCCCAGTGATGGGCTGGGGGCACCTAAGGATGTCACCATTGCCCCTCTACCACACTAGCTTCATCCGGGTAGACTGAATGGAGTCTCCATCTGTGTAAAAGAAGTGTCTTTGATTAAATGACCTGAGTTGCTTGCAGCTCTGACTCTAGTTGCTTATTTTGCCGGTGGAAAGAACTCATTGAGTTGCAGGCCTCCAAAATGTCAGGCAGAAGATCTGAATAGTTATGTTTTCCTTTGAGTTAAGTTTCTGGCTGACACTGTGGATGGTCTGAAATCCTTTGATAGCCAGAGTCCCCGAGACCTGCTCTTTCCCCCTGAGCTCATAAAGTGCCTTAACTTCTGCCTTTCCCCCCCTGTGAATAATATACCAGCCGCTCCAGGGAGCTGAGTGTTGTGCCAGTTTGCAGGTCTGTTTAAAATCCCAATTCTGCAAACTCCTCAGAAGGCAGTGACAGTTCCTGCTTCCTGTAATCATTTATAGATCAGGTAATGATTTCCCACTTGGCTTAATGACAGTTCTGTTCTCTGGAGAGCTGGTCAGCTTGTAAATACTGCTGATGTTCCTTGTGGAGGGGGCCTGGTGGATCAAGCGTTGCCGGCTCTATCTACCATTCATTCTCACCCCTGGCACCTACAAATAGGTGGGACTTCACTTGTTTCAAAGGAATCTCAGGACCAGTGAGAGTCTGGGGAGCAAGCTCATGGAGGGGGTGGGGTGATGAGGAATGGCAGACTCTGTTTGCCTTTGAGTCTGAGATCAATGAAAGACTTGACTACCTTCCTCCCTGTTCTGCATGCTGGCTGTCCTTAGCCAGCTACCTTGCAGTAGAGGAGGTGGGGGGGGGGGGAGATTGGGGGCTAGGAGGTTCCTTTGTGGGTGAGAGCACTGTCCAGTGACTTTTCAGTGGAGTTCAGCAACTGTTAAGTGAGATTCTGCTATGCGCCAGGCTCTGTGCTGGCTTTGTGGGGCTTAGGGAAGGAGGCCTGGCTGGTTGCCAAAGAGGACATTTCTCTGGGAGAACTTCAATGGAACTCTACCTTGTTTTGGGGCAAATGGGTCAGCATTGGAGGAACCCAGAGGGTACAAGTTCGGTTCCTCTTGACCATTGCGAAAGTGGCCTCTGCTCTGATGAGCAGCCCCAAGCAGAGGTCACACCCCTCTCCCAGCATCAGCCCTAAATACAAATTTAATTAAGAAAAAAATCACTCTATGGTGATTCCCAAGGGTGGTTCCCAAGGGTGACCTGTGGACCTGCGCTAGACTCTGACCAGGTTTTCACAGATGAGATCAGGAAAATGAAAACAATGTAGTGAGTTCTTCATGAAGCTAAATTTATGCACTATTAAGGATTTCTTTTATTCTAAAACTTTCATCCTGTAGCCATGTAGGTGCTCATGAAATTGGGATGATAATAGAAGATAAAAGAAGATGATTGCAAAGTCCTTAGGTAGCTGAATAAAAAGTTGGCCAATCTCTGTGGGGCCCTCTAATGTACATGGGTGTGCACGTGTGCGTGCAGGTGTGCACCAGTGTGCATAACTTTTACTTATCTGTGAACCTCCGAAGCCTAAGAACAACATGCAGCGCTGAAATCAGATAGACTTTGATTATCCGCTTCTCCCCCAAATGAAAAGTGTAACATTCATTATAATGTTTATGAGATACTGTAGGAACTTAACTCTTGTTTATATCAATTAGCCCATGGTAAAATTGGTTTTGTTTCGCTACTGTATCTAACACATTGTACCAATTTGTGCCTCGGTAATATGTCACTTTGTTTTTAATAATAACAATGTTTGTTAAGATCAAAACCTTACATTTGGTCAAGGAGCAAGCTACACATATTAGGTTAATTCAGTAAATATTTACATTTTAATGAATATATTCTGTTAAGAATCACATGCGTTAAAATGTAAATGAGCCGCAGTGGGAGTTGCTGATGAGTGCTCAGCTGAGGGTAATTGAGATTCACAGGGCTGTTCCGCTGTGGGCATGGGGTAATGGCCAGGCACCGAGGCCAAGCAGAGGCTGGGACCAGGGAGCCTCCGCAGTGGCCATTCCTCTACTGTATTTAAATGGAGAGTGAGAGTGAGATTGTAATTAAATTGTGGCCGTAGAGCTAGACAACTTAACTAGAAGCCTCTCGTGCTACATGCTCCAGAATTTAATTTTCCAAATAAACTCAGTGTGGCTTTGATGCCCAGGGAGGATCAATAGAATGGAAATTGCTTGCAGTTTCCCCTAAAGTGTTACAATGGATTACTGCTTTCACATTTCCCCTCCACACTCCTTTTTTCTGCCAGAGAAAGCCTGGTATTCATTCTAGGCACATACTGTTTGAGGAAACAGAAAAAAATAAATGAATATAAAAGGCAACTACAAGCCATGCTGAGGAGCAAGGTGAGATGTGGCCCCGCTGCCTGTGAGGTGAGTGAGGGCTCACCTGAAGGAGAAAAGCAGCCCTTGGGGCTTGGAGAGGGGTTGTGGGAGGGGTTCAGGTGCTCTGAGAAGGGACATGGAGGGTCTGCCTCCCATCAGGTCACTTTCCAAAGGAGGCCACTCAAGAAGGTGAGCCAAATCTCAGCTCCTGACCGGCGGTGCTGCTGCTGCCTGGGACCTCACCGCTGGCTGATTTGTTCTGGAATCTTGGGGAATGTTCTAGTTCCTTAACATCATCTCAGAATACTCGGGTCAGGGGAGGGTCCTGGCTGACACTAGCTCGCTTGTTCCTGTGGGGCTCGGGTTATAGAAGAAGCCTGCAACCTATAGACGCTCTTGGGTTTTCACCTGTGGAGCTAACTTTACAGGATCAAGTCTCATGTCTTTATTTGCTCCTTTGGGGAGATATGAATGAGCTTGTACAGTTGGCAGGTAGAAGGGACTCTCAGGAGCAAGGTTCCTGGGTCCCAAGACCGCGGCAGTAAGGGCTTGGGAAACTTCCTCGGTCTGGGGATGGCAGACAGGCTGGGACCCCCAGAGGAGGAGGCTGCAGGTAAACCGGCAGGCCTTCATTGGGCATGTTTTGTGTGTAAGACTGTTAGGCACTGTGCTTTTGGGAAGGGGGGCAGGGGGCAGAATGAGTGAGACCCAGTCCTTGCCCTCAAGGAGTCTGCAGACTACACAAGGACCCACATGGCTTTAATGCTCAGCAGGGCAACACAGGCTCAGGAATCTGAAACCGGATTGTGTACAATCTCTTTATTTTGCATTTTGGAAAACTGAGGCAGGAGGGGTGTGTGTGTGTGAGTTCGTGTCCATCCCTGGGGCACACACCGTTCTGTACTCTCGAGTGCTGTTCCTCTTGGCTGAACAGGCACAGGGGTGTGGGAGCAGAGCAGTGAGGGTGGGGGCTGGTGCTGAAGTCCCCAGAGCTTGCTGTGTGCCCCTCGGGGCCCCTCCTCCCTTCGTGGTATAGGTTCCAGAATCACCAAACCCTACAGCAGATGTTGGCAATGCCTGCTGGGGCCGACAGACCATGTTTTGAGATATCTGGTGAATGAAAGTTCTGGAAAATTAATTAGTGGCAGTAGACACTGGCTACCCAAAGGCTGCAAAATTTTACAGGGTTTTGTTTCTTTTTTTGTCAAGGAATAAGTTATCAGCATGTATATTGATTGATTTCTTGCCAAATTCCTCTCTGTCTTAAAAACAACAACACTCTGGTGTTTCTGAGTCCCTTGAAGCATTTTAATGAACTCCCTTCCTGAGCCACTAGTTCTTCTTGGTGTTGAGTGCCCCACCTTCCCTCTCTCTGGGCTTCTGACTCCCAGACCTCCCAGGGGTTGGTCCTTCTGAAGGGCAGGGCCTGGGTGAGACTAGCAAAGCACCTGGGCAGAAAAAATGTAAGGAGGCTCTGGCTCTCGGCGCCTGCAAGTGCAAAGCTGGCACCTGGGAACCAGCGCCTCCTTAAATTTTTATCCCTTAGGTGCCCCACCTACCTCACCCAAGTCCTGGCCTTCCTTTCCTGACTGCTGTCCACTCCTTCATATCCTAGGGGGAAGCAAAGGCAATGCCTGGGAGTTAAGACCCAGAGGCCCACAGATAGGAACAAACAGAATCGGTGGGTGGTTGTCTACGTGAGCCTGAGTGGAGCCCACTCCTAACAGATGTTATAGTAGGAAGAGCCTCGTGTCCGTCCTTGGCTGGGATGGGCCTGGCCAGTTGCTCAGCGCTCCCTTCTCTGGTCTATTAGGTTCCTGAGGCATGTCCTGTCCTCAGAGAAAAGTGCTCAGAAAGGCCTCTGAGCCCTGACTGGTTTGCTCGGTGGTTAGAGCGTCCGCCTGCAGACTGAAGGGTTGGATCCCCCGCCCCCAACAAGTGCGTATAGGAGGCAACCCATCGATGTGTCTCTCTTGCATTGATGTTTCTCTCTCTTTCCCCTCCCTGCCTCCCACTCTCCCTAAAAATCAATGGAAAAAAATACCCTCAGGTGAGGATTAACAAAAAAAACCCCATAAAAAAGGCCTCTGAGTTGAGGACCAGGACAGACAAGGAGCCCTGTGTTGCTTTTTGGAGCTCATGATACTTACAGGGCATCAGTGGAGGTGAAATTGAAAAACAAAAACACAGCTGTTACTAATTTAAAATGTGACATTTCCCTCATCGTACGCCCCTGGAACCGGAGGAGAGGAATTATTGAATATGTGACATAGGGGGAGGATGATTGCTGTGCATATTAAGCAAGAAGAAGACTGACTGCTGAATACATGATGTAAAAGGAGGTAGTCACCACAAAATTAAATACAAAAATCCAGTGGAAAATAATTATTGTCTATACATTATAGGCCTGACATATGCTAAGTTTTCTACTTTTAAAAGCCTCTTATAATTTCTGGATAACCCATTTAGCTGTCTGCCCCCCCCCCCCCCCCCGCCAGGCTTCTATGCTATCAGAGAAGGCATTTTATTGGTTTTTAACCCCTTGTGGGGCTTCCCCAGCCATTTATATGAATAATTTCTGGGAAGATGGAGGGCTCCAAAATGATTGCTGGGGGTTTTTCTGAGCTTCCTGTAGTCACACCAGCAGAAATCTCCACAATCCTGGGGCCCCACACACGTTCTCTGGCTCTCCTCTGCCCCCTCCCTAGGCTTAGCTTCCTTGAAGGATGGGACTTAGCAAGGGACAGACCACTTGACGAAGGAGAAGGCTGGGTAAGGGATGCTGAGTGAACATTGCTATTTCTTGAAACTTAATGTCTGTTAGTAACTTCTTTCAGGCGCTGGATCATTGTTGGCTGGACTGTGTCTTTCTCTGATTTGGTGGGTGACCAAAGTGTCCTGGGTAGACAGGAACCCCCACCCCATGGACTGGAGAGAGTGGGCTTACTTTGTAGCAGGAGGGCATTAGGGAAGCTAGAGGAAGCACTTTGCAAGAACAGGGACTAGCCTCCAGACTAGCATTGTCTAAAAGTGCTCTGTGCGATGATGGAAATGTTCTGTATCTGCTCTTCCAATGCAGTAGCCAGCCGCTGGCCCTGGGTGGCCATTGAACCCATGAAGTGTGACTAGTGTGACTGAGGATCTGAATTTCAAATTTTATTTGATTTTGATGAACTGAGGTTTAAATAGCCACATGTGGCTACCAGATTGAACAGTGTAGTTCTAGATCATTCAGGCTCAAAAGCATGGAGAAGGGAGGGGAGGCTGGGAGAGGGGGCATCTGCCATGGGTTGGAGATCTTGACTCCTTTGGGGATGTGCTGGGCCAGCTCCTCAGAGCTGCTTCTTCCAACAGTGAGACAGGCTGAGGGTTGGGCTGGGCTAGGTTTCCTCCTTGCGGCTCTGTTTAACGAAGGGCATTATGGGATTCTGGTTGTCTGGAGTGCAGTGCCAGGGTTTAGGCCATTGCTCTTCCTTTTTCCCAGAAAACATGCAGAGTCACATCACTTAGAGCACTAAGGCTCATCCGACCCACCCTTCCTTTTACGGAAGAGGCCTGGATGGGGAAGGGCTCAGCGGCAGGCTTGGGTAGAGATCCAGGTCTTTCAATCCCTAGCCCACATGTTCACTCAGATCCTGAGGCCAGTTTTCTCTTGATTTAGTCCTGGGCTCATGCTTTATTCCCCTCTTGGAAGGGGTGGGATAGGGCAGTTCTGAGAGGTCTATAGCAGAGCAACCCTATCCCTCTCCTCCCAGCCCCTTTCCAATTCCTGGCCTCATTTTGACCTTTGGGGAGCCTTTTTGGGTGATTGCCTGTTCCATCTCAAGGTGGCAGTGGAAATAGAATTTGCTGATGACTTGGATTCAGGCCAGGTAAACGTGGACTTGGCAGTTTCCTTGGGTTCCCACTCCTGTGGGATAGAATGACTTGCCAAGAATAGGCCACAAAGCCCTGAGCAGGTGATGGATGGCCAAGTGTCTGGGAGCCCAAGGAGAGGATCTTGTCTCAGGGAAAGGGTGTGCATGTCTGTGCGCCAGTGTCTTAGGCCAAGGGAGAGCATGTGGTCAGCCCCTCGTAGGACTGTTCTGGAGGAGAGGCCCTGGCAATCAGAGGGAATACTGACTTGATCTGCTGGGCTGGGCTGATTATGGCAGACTGTCCACGCGCAAGGTCTACCTCTTGCAGTGCCAGGGCTCCCATGGGTCTTGGCAGAAAGGTGGGCTGGGCCCTTCCTGAGCAGCTCAGAGGGCTTGGAGTTGTTCCTCTGGACCTCACTGGTCACTTGGGGAGGTGAAGAAGGGAGGGGACGGAGGAGTCAGTCTTTCATCCCCAGCTTTGTAAATCTTATTTCATAACACCCTTAGTTGCAGTTGGCTCTTTACATCCCCCACTAGACTAACTGCAGTGCCCAGCCTAGTCCCTGGCCTGTAGAAGCTGGAATAGAAATTTATTGACTAAATAATTATCATCTATAATGAAAGACTTGTGGAAAAAGAGAGACTTTTGGTGAAAATTGAAACCCCCAGTCTGTTGATTTGGTTGGGATTTGATTATGGCCGAAGAGGGCCTGGGGTTCATCGTTTTCACTAAAAGGTGCACTGTTGCCTGAGGGCAGATAGACCAGAGGAAAGTGTCCCAGACCTCAGAGCAGCCTGGAGGGGGTGCCCCAACATCTAGAAGGTGCTGAGGAGGGGAGCGTTACCCTTGAGTTGACATTACCATATCTCGCAGGGGCCCCAGTGGCACCATTGTTTATGGTGTGGCCCAAATAAAAAGCGATGTGTACTGTGGTTAGGCAGGGGCAGAAAAAGAATATAGAAAGGTGGCAAAAATCTTACTAGACAGAATACTTGAGTTCTGGAGCCAGCCCTGTCATAAACTCATTGTGTTACCTAGGGTAAGCCTGGTCCTCTCTGTACCTCAGTTTCCACATTGGCAAAATGAGGTGTATTGGTCAGGGTTTCTAATAGGGGTCCAGCAGGAAATGTGCATGCTCATTGGGTAATCTGAGGAGAGCTGAATGAAAGGACTGCTTACAAAGATGTGGGGGAGCATAGGGTAAGTCCAAAAGATGTGCAGCACCCCGGGTGAGTGACAGGCTGTTTCCAGGAAGCTGGGACCTTTAGGGCACAGCCAGTCCCAGGTGGCCCTGCAGGGAGGGGGCCAGTATAATAAGCGCATGACCTCACTCCCTTCCCTCCCATTTGCTGCTGCAGCTCCCCATTGACTGATTACTACTAGAGGCAGAGGGCTAGGTGGCCCATTGATGGGCAACACCCAGCCTCTGAGGGAATGGCCCAGGTGCCTTCCTGCTGTAGGATAGACTCTCAGCGGGAGGCAGGGTGAGGGCAGACATTTATTGATTTCTGCTTGATGTCTTGGGTCTCTGCGCCTGCCAGACAGTGCCCCCCCTGCCAGCCTGGACAAAGGTGGCCGTCATTTTCCCGCTGAGCCAACTAGACTCCAGCCTGGCCCTGGAGGAGGCGGAGGACCATCTCCCTCACTGCGCCCCGTCATCCGCCACCCCATCCGTCACTCTGCCAGCCCGAGAAGTAATGATAGATTAGTGCACATTAGGCCTCCCATCCTGCAGGCCGAAAAGCCAGGGCTTTACCCATCAGTGCGGGGCGGAGCTGTGTGAGGTGAGTGGGGCTCTGCACAGGGGGCTGGAGGCGCAGGGAGTTAATGAGCGTTTGGGGACGGCAGGGATATTGAACTCATTCCTTAAATCAATCCTTAACCAAGAAGGATGAGGGAAGGAAATTTTGGACAATTAGTGGGTAATGACGACCTTGTGAAAAGAGCTATTGAGAAAGGGTGTGAAGGTGGGAGAGGGAGGCGTCCATTGGGAGTATTGGAAGAAAGAGAAAATGGTGGTGAATCCACAGGTAGTGACCCTGCTCCCAGGGGAGGTGGTCTCAGTATGGGTTAAAAGAAGAGACTTGGTAGAGAGAGGGTGTGGAGACTTGAACAGGTGGCTCAGAATCCAGCACTGGCCCTCCTTCTACCTCCCCATCCCCTTCTCCAGGGACCCCAACCAGGTGCAGAGCACATGGCAGTGTAGGGTTAGGGCCTCTGCATCCTGGACAGACCCCAGCCTCATTCAGGTAAGGGACCCACAGGCTTCTCCATCCTGGAACCTGAGGGGGCTTTGTGGTGGGGCTTTCCCACCATCCCGCGTCAGCTCCGTAGTTACAGGAGCAGGACCAGGGGACGAGGCCAGGGCCTTGCCCCACACATTGGTGGGAGCCCAGCCCTCCTCCCAGCTCTGGCTTTTCCACTCTCTTGCTCTTCATGCCTTTTCAACCTCTTCTTGAGCTAAGTTGGCGTCTGGTAGAAACACTGGCGGCTCTCCCTGCCCCCCGGCCGCTGCCCTGGCATCCTGCCTGGGCACTGTGGGCACCACGACTCCAACAGCAGCCACAGTAGCACCAGGGGCTTTGGCTGTGAAGGCGGCTTCTTCAGCAGCTTCCTCAAGGCAGAGACTGAGACAAAGATCCAGAACATGTGGTTTATTCTTGGGGGGCTCTCAGAAAGAAACCCAAGAATGAGGGAGGGAGTCAGGATGGGGAAGGGGAAGGAGCTGAGCAAGGACATGGCTTCAGGTAAAGCCTAGCCTTGGCCTGTCCCATGGGGGAACATTCTCGAGTCTGAGCCAGAACGCAGAGTGATTCCCAGGTGGAGGGGGCCAGCCTTTTGTATTAATCAGTCATTGACTGAGAGCATTCAGGAAGGGGAATTTATAACCTGGGCAGGGGGCTCTAGTCAGCTGAGGGCAGTTCTCGGCAGGTGGGAGGTGGGGATGGGAAGCAGCGAGCCTTTAGCAGCCCATCCTCACAGCTAATAGGGGAGGGACACCGGAGTGTCCACCACAAAGGCCTTTCAGAGCCCTTGTCGCCACTCCTTTCATTCTATAGGGATGATCATCATTGGAAACTTCACGAGCTACTGAATGCTTTCAGAAAGTTATCTCACCACTCAATTCACTGCAAGAAAGGTTCAATCTGAATTTTTAAAAATATGTCTTTATTGATTTTAGAGAGAGGAAGGGAGAGGGAGAGAGAGAAACATCAATGATGAGTCATTGATTGGCTGCCTCCTGCACGCCCCCCACCGGGGCTTGAGCCTACAACCTGGGCATGTGCCCCCACAGGAAATCAAACTGTGATCTGGATCCTAGGGTGATGCTCAACTGCCGAGCCACCCTGGACGAGCTGATTTGCATTTTACAGACAGGAAGCTGAAACCCAAAGATCCCCCTTCTAGTAGGCAAGGAGGCTGGAACCTGTACCACTGGGGTCACCGTGTTGATTGTCCACCATCGAGGCTTTCCCTGTTAGAGACTCGGCTTTCTTAATGGGAGGAAGAAATGATCCTAAGTAGAGCATGTTAGTGTCTTGCACAGATTGCCCCCCACCCTACCCACTGCCGCCTTAGCCTTCTTAGTCTCCTCTGCAAAATGCAGGAAGCTTTTTTCTTTTCAACAAGACACCCTCTCCGTGCCCGCCTCCTGCCCCTCAGGCTTTCCTCCATCTGCCCCATCTCTCCCTATTGACTCCCCCCAGTTCTTGACTTAAGCCTTAGTTGTTATTATTGTGAGTATAGGAGGAAGGCAGCTGCATCGTTAATACAATGTTCTAGGTAGTAGGAAGGTGATTAAAAGGAGCTGCACTTAATTTAAAATGACAAGTTAGGTTTCCTCTGGATTTTTTTTTTTTTTTGGCAGACAGTCTCTTAGTAAATTATATCTGACAACCCAAAATAAATTGTGCCCAAGATTTATGCTTTCTGTGGACTTGTGGAGCTCAGCTGCTGAGATGGCAGAGTGAAGGGAGCCTTGAGAAGGACTGGCTAATTGCAAAAATGGTGTGTGTGTGTGTGTGTGTGTGTGTGTGGGTGTGTGAGACTTACCCAGATGGCCAGGGTGCTGCCCATTTGACTCCTGTCGGCCTGTGGGTGGGAAGGTACAGGACAGCCCTGCCAGGTTTCACCCAATGACACGGTGTCACGATGGAGCTATTCTGGTCTGGGATGTCTTCTTCTCAAGCATTAACCACAAAAATGAAACAAAACGGGGTAGGGAAGCTTTAGATAAGGACCCAAGGACATAGCATCTTTGAAAGTTTTCCCAAAGGAGATGTCAGTGTTCATTGAGAGCGCCAGAATTTACTTTAGCTATTACTATGGATGAATAATTATGGGCAAGCCAGCAAGCACTGTGGGTTCACAGCAGGTTAATTTGGAATAATGGGTTTCATTCCAAACCGAGAGAAATGATATTTCAGAGAGAGAGAGAGGGACTGACTTTGCTTACCCTCACTGAGCGTTAGGGCTGCCCTCTCCTCCCCTTGCACACTGGCTTTGCTGGCCCTGGCCAAGTCTCTAGTGTCCACCCAGGGCCTGGGTCCTTGTTGCATGGGGTGGGGGCGGTGGGTGATGAGAGGATGGGGGTAAAACCAGAGAGATCAGGTGGCTTGCTTGCATCACTTCCCTTTTCTGAAATTGGGATGGGCAGCCTGATGTTTAATCATTCAGCAAATGTTTCTTGAGTGCCCGTGATGGTCACAACACCATGCAAGGCACTGGGGGCATGGGCACCTCCATGAGAGTGCGCAGTGGCGACAGGAAGGGCATGGAGTGATGGAGGTGGGCAGTGACCAGATCAGTGCAGTCCACAAGATATACAGTGCTGGCCACATATGTAATTAAAAATTTCCTAGTAGCCTGATTAAAAAGGCAAGAAGAACAGGTGACATTAATTTTAATAATATATCTTATTTAACTCAGTACATCTAAAATATTATCATCTCAACATGTAATATAAAAATTCTTAATGAGGTACTTTATACTTACATCACATCTTAATTCTTACTAGCTGAATTTTAAGTTCTCAGTGGTACATGTGGCCTGTGGCTAGTGTGTTGGATGGTACAGGATGAGATCATCATTAATCACATACACACACGCACGCACGCACGCACGCACGCAATGTGGTGAGTGCTGCAAAGGAGAGAGGTTCATGAGCTTCCAGCTGGCAGGCCTAACAATTGGGCAGGGGCTGGAGGGGTCAGAGAAATAACCATTTGAACTGCAATCTGAAGAGCAGGCAGCAGATACCAAAATGAGGGGGTGAAGGGAAAAGCATTTCAGGCAGAGGGAACTGCATGTACAAAGACCACGTGGAGGTGATCAAGGGGCAGAACAGTAGAGGCGGGGCTGCGAGGGCAGGCAAGAGCTTGCAGGGCTTTATAGGCAACCTGAGGATTTTGGAGCTGGGGAGGAGTTGTGAACAGGGAGTGAAAGAGGATCCAATCTTCATTTTCTGTTGCTCACTGTGGCTGCTGGGAGGAAACTGGCCCAGGGAATGCAGGAGATCCATCAGGCAGCCATGCAGCATGCTGCCTGCCGAGGGGGGCTCCAGAGGCCAGGCCAGCTTTGGGCCTGTCAGCGTTGTTGCCCACATCTCTCCTCGCCCCCAGAAACAGGCTGAGAAGTACCATGTTAGAAGCAGATCACTGCAACTTGTCCTGCCTGGAGGTGAGGGCTCTACTCTCTCCCTTTAGGATCCTTCTTTAGCTGTAAAAATGAAGTGAGAGAAGAGTGTGTGGATAAAGGAACTCTGAAACTTCATGACAGTAAGGTAATGTTCCCCCTGGATTATCTTGGGGCATGACCTCCTTTGTTCTGGCTGACCCTGGACTGGGGCAGCTTCTTCTCTCCCCAGGGGTGGAGCTGTTTGCCTCTATCAGGGTGCCCAGCTCCACTGTGGCTCTGCCCACTGGAGCCATGTGGTTATGAAAGGCAGGGCTGGGGCTGTGAGGCAGCATCCATGTGAGGAGAGGGGATGCCCCTTGGGCCTCTCCCTTGGGTGCAGCCACGGGGGCTGTGACCAAGCTCAGTGTGTCCAAGGGGGGGAGGAGAGGAAGGCAGGGAATCGGAAAGCCGCATCCTGAGGAGCAAATTTGCCTGCCTTTGCTGTGTCCTCTACCCTGCAACTATCTTGTTAGAGTCTACAACCTCTTTCACTAACATTCATTCAGCAGATACTCATCCAGGATTGCTGTGTGTCAGGCAGCATGCCAGCTGCTGGAGCTGCCAGGGTGAGTGTGGACAGGGTCAGGAAAAGCACCTCAGAGGAAGTGACTTGAAAGATGAGAAGGAGGCAGACATGGGGAGATGTGGGAAAAGAGCTTTCCTGGCAGAAAGCTCTGCATGTGCAAAGGCCCTGAGGTGGGAATGAGCCTGGTTTGCTGGAGGAACAGACAGAAGGTGCATCAGGCTGGAGCAAAGAGAACAAAGAGGGGTTGATGTGAGATGGAGCTGGAGAGAGGGTCAGGAGCTGGGTCACGGAGGGTCTCCTAGGCCTAGTAAGGAATTTGGATTTTATTCTGATTATGAATGGAAGACACCAGAGGAGCAGTGTGACCTGATTTGTATTTTTAGGCACTCTCCCTGGCTGCTGTGTAGAGAGTAGATTGAATGGCGGAGGGTAGGAAGCTTGTGCAGGTAAGAGATGCTGGTGCATAGATCAGGCTGGGAGGAGTGGTGGGATTCAAGATACACTTTGGAGGCAGAGCCAGCAGGATTTGCTGATGGATTGTATGCTGGGGAAGAGACGGGAATGAGTATGACTTTAGCATCTGTATGAATGGTGGTGTCCTCTCCAAGGTGGCAAACTCTAGGGCAAGGGAGGACTGATCCCCATCCCCCCTTTTTTTAAACTGTTTTCTGAGAGAGGAAGTAAGAGGGAGAGAGAGAAACATCATTGATGAGGGAGAGTCATGGATCAGCTGCCTCCTGCATGTCCCCTGCTAGGGATCAAGCAACAACCCAGGCATGTGTCCTGACTGGAAATTGAACCACAGTCTCCTGAATCATAGGTGGATGCTCAACCACTGAGCCATGCCGGCCAGGTATTATGAATTCCATTTTGTTGATGTTGAGTTTGAGAAACCTGTTAGCCATCCAAGGAAAGATGTCAAGCAGGCAGTTGGTGGTGTGGATGTGGAGCTCAGGGGCGAGAGCCCTGCTGCTATGAATCTGGGTGCTGTCACTGTACTGATGGTGTTTAGAGCTGAGATAGATGAGATCACTAAGGGAGCAGATATATGGAGAGCTGGAGGGACTTTATGGCACCGTCTTCTCCTTCTGCCAGGCAGGGCCACCCTTGCTGCCTGGAGCGGTTTTGCTGAAGGCCCTGTCCTGGGTTCCAGCACACCTCTTCTCCCTGGCCATTCCTGATCGCAGCTGTGTCTCTGGCAACGTGTCCCTGGCAGGGTGAGGGTGTGGAAGTCTTCTGAGTCCCTCCCTCTGCATCCCGGGGGGAGGTGGGCACTTTTCTTCATGTTCTTTCCCCATTAGTCCTCTGCTGCTCTGAGCCTGGGACACAGGGGACATGGGGGGAGGCAAAAGGAAAGGAAATAGAGACTAAGAGACTGAGAGAAGGGTAGAGGGAAGCCTTCGGAGTGCTACCAAGGGACCAGGAGGGGCCAGAGGCCAACCAGAGCCAGTTCAAGGACAGATGTAACTGGGGAGGGAAAGACTGAGAGTTAAAGAAGGAACAAAAGGATGTTACTTTCTCTCTCTGGTCCTCATGTTGGTGGCTGGTTCCCCTTTTCTACCTGGGAAGTAAACACCATCCCTGATTTCCTAAGTAAGTGGTCTGACGCTCTTTGAGAAGGTCAGCCACCCTGTGGAGTCCCATCTGAGGCCAACTCTCTCCACTCTCCACCACCCTGAGAGTAGGTAGCATCCCCTTCATTTCACAGGCGACATGCCTGAAGCTGAGGAGGTTTGCAGTCTGCCCAAGATCACAGGGTTATTGGGTGTGTTATTGGGGGGGGGGGGGATATGGCATTCAAACCTACATCTGCCAGATGACAAGTCCAGGCACCTGTGCCACCCCACCCCCTTTTGGTTATTGTTCTCAGCAGCTACGCCCAAATTCTTGAAAAATTATGACTTTTTTGAAAATATAGTTTCTAAAGTGCTGTGAGGGGAAGGCCAGCGGTGTTGCCCTAGTTTGAGAGGATGAGCCCACACACACTCAGAGGGGGTGGTCAGCTCCCCCAGTCTCCCTACCATTGGAGATGGAATTCTGCCAGGAAAGCTCGCCTGTACTCTGTTGCTCCTCCTGCCCCCAGAACCTCTCTCTGGTGGGCACAGCTATTGGTGGCTCAGTCACCTGCCTGGGACTGGCAAACAGATGACCCTGGCTTTCTGGGATAGTTCCAGTTTCAAGGGTTCTCTCTGGTTGTCAGACAAATGTACTGCTTTTTAGTTCAGAAATTGTGGAGCACCTTATGCATGGCTGTAATCCTGTCGGCTCTTAGGTTCTGTCCCAGAAAGGTGTGGCCTAGACGGTCAAAGGCTGGTTAAGAATGGGGACTGGGGTCTGAACGGACTTTGACAGGGGCACCTACAGCAGTTGCCCTGTATCCAAACCCCACACAGCCCACAGGAGACATGCCAGACCTGTAAGAAAGGTCCAGCAGGACAGGAATTAATGCCCCCATTTTATAGGCTCAGAGAAGTGGTGCACTCGCCCAGGGCCCTTGACAAGTCAGAGATGAACCTAGAACTTGAACCCAGGCCCCCCAACTCTTGGTTCAGTGCTCCCCCCGCCTCAAGAAGAAAACTTTTGATGTAGGTCCAGCAAGACTGCCATGTGCAGCCATCTAGGCTGTGACCGCACAGTTCCATTGACATTGGCAATGATGTGAAGGTTCCTGCAGAGCGTGCACTGCAGCGACTCTGAGTACAGGGCAGTCGGCCCTTCTCTTACCATCCACTGCTCTCCTACTTCAGTCCTTCCTGGGCACTCTAATAGGAGATGTAGGAAGGGCGTCCACTCCCAGCCTCCAGAAGAGGTATGATGGCTCCACCTTGGTGTCTTAAGCCTTCTTCAGGCCACACTGTGTCCCCTACCCCAGCCAACCGTCCTCCTTCCAGGTGTATGGTCCTTTCTCATCTGCTCATAGCATCTCACCTGCTTAGGGCTAAGACTGGAGGGAGGTGGGTTTGGGGGCTCTGATAGGAAATGAGGACAGCTGAAGGCTACATTTAGGGATGTGTGTCGTCCCCCCCCCCCCCCCCCCCGCCATGCATCCCTGGAATTAAAACCACCGTATAAACGCCTCTTAAATATGACACATCTGCTCATCCTGTGCAGGAGGGAGAATTTATAGGTGTGAAACCAGCAGACTGATCTTCACTCTGCTCCAGTGGTCAGGCTGTGGCTGATTGATGCCCTGTGCACCCCACAGCCTGGACGGCTCCTTTTTATAGGCTCTGCCCTCCTCCCCATAACTCAGGAGGGAGGCCATAAATTCTCAGGGGCAGCTGAGCAACCCTCTATTAGGACAGCCACCGGGAGTCCCTGGCAGGTACCTCTTGCCAGCTCTACATCTCGTTGTCAAGGCAGCTGTGGGCTGAAGGGATATGCCCAAGACAGGGAGCCAGGAGATCTCACCAGCTCAGAAGCTCCAGGAGAGAAGGGGCCTCTGAAGTCACCTGGTCCAACAAGTGTTCAGCGTATGCATTACCTCTGCTGACAGGGAAGTCACTACCTACCAGCCAGTCCATCTTTGGAGAGCTTCTCCATGTCAGTTCACATGCTCTTTCTGCTCTTGAACTGGAACCCTTCTTCCTAGTGTTTCCATCTTATTTCTCTTCCTTGGGGCCAAACAAAAGGAACCTAAAGATGGAGTAAGGGCTGTGTTTAACTTCTCTGCCAGCTTCAGAACCCGGCTCATTTCATTCTCTCTATAATGAACAAATCAATGTCATCACAAAACATGTTATAGTGGCTTACTATTAAAGCACAACGGAACAAGCCTGGATGGGTGGGCAGAGCCCGTTAGATTTCTCCCTCCCTCCCCACACCCAACACGATGTGACAGTTACTGTACAGACAGATGGCTGCCGGCCTGGCCACCCATGCCTCAATATTCCTTTGCTCTAGCCTTTGTCAAGCCTAGTGTTTTTCATCCTGTAGAGTGTATACGCATTATGTTACAGGGTTGTATACACCCATGTGTGTGAATCTTCATGGGTGATTTAAGAGATCGCGAGGGTAATTTTGACTATGCAATGTTTTCCTTACTTACTGACTTTTGAACTTAACCTCCACCCAAGAAGTAATTTGATCATGTTTCTTTTCTTTTCTAAAATTTCCTTTCCTTTAAAAAATACTTTCTTTCCTTTCCCAATGATGCATAACCTACAGGCAGTAAAGTGTATAAATCTTAAATGTACAGCTCGATGAATTTTTACAAATGGATAACCCTGGGTGGCTCCCATCCAAGTCAAGATATAGAACATTTTTTGCCACCCTGGATGGTTGCTCATACTCCTTCCAGTGAATACCTTCTCCCCTCCCAGAAGTCACTCAGTTTTTGCTTTCATTGCCACATATAAACACAATCATACAGTCAGCACTCTGTGTCTGTCTTCTTGAGCTCAGCTTAATGCCATGTTGGTGTGTGTGGCAGTAGCCCCTTTTACAGTGCTGCATAGTATTCCTGAAGCCATACAACTGTACATTATTTAAAGGCAGTGATTGTGGGCCATTCTCTCTCATTTTTTAAGTCTAAATTTTTGTGTGTGGTAATAAAGTATACATTACAAAAAACTGACCATTTTAACCATTTTTAAGTGCACAGTCCTGTGGCATTAAGTGCATTCACATTGTTGGGCAACTATTACCACCATTGGGCCATTCTCTTCTTAGACGTCTAATTGTCTCCTTGCCCCTCTTCTGGTCTCAAACCTTACTTCTCAGGGTGATCAACCCTGACCCCCCCCCCCCCCCGGTCTTTGCTCCCTAGCACCTGCTTGTTCCATACGGTGGCACTTATCACTGTGTAGTTCAGTGTTTTCCACATTGCTGATGGTGTTGGCGAGCCATAAGTGGGTCATCGAATCAATTCAGTGGGCCCCAATTCACATTTTATAAATAAGAAAATAGAAAAATTTTTATTGTCTCATGTGTAATATAGGTAAACATAGTTTTGTGTAGCTTTGTTTCTGTTTTACACATATATGCATATATATATTAGTTTTGGGGGATTTTCCCAAGGGGCAGTGACAAAACTTATGAAAACAAAAGTACACTCTCGGAGGGAGAGAGTGAGTGAGCAGGCTTGAAGAGCAACTGTCTCTTAAAGTGAAAGTACACTCTCAGAGAGGGAAAGAGAGTGGGCAGGCTCAGAGAGCAACTGCTCATGTACATATTTGTGTCTAGCGGGTCATGGTGTCAAGTATACTTTTTATTATTGATTGTTTTCAAAAGTGTGACAGCCACTGGTGGGATCACTGCCATTTGGGTGCTCTGTGGGGACACTCTTTATTCCCAGAACCAGCAAAGTGATTGGCACATAGTAGGTGCTCACTGGATGTCTGCGAGTAAGAGAATGGATGTGTGTCCTTCCAAGTGCCCACTCCTGCAGCTCCCTAGCTCCTTCCTCAGGGAGCCATCGCAGGGCACCTCAGCCTGGCCTCGCACCCTGAGTGGATTCCAGTTTGTGTCTTTTTGCCTTGGACTCCGGCCTCCAGTGGCATCTGTTCTGACCTGTGCAGAGAGAGTGGAGCTGGCACACTCGTTCAAAACATGTCCATTAAAAAGAAGATGGAGGTTGTATTGTTAACTTTTCAAGTGAACATCCTTCTGTCGAATTCCCTGCCATGGAACAATGCTGGGCTTTCTTCACTCACATGACTGTCATGTCTTTTGCCATCTAGGGCTGCTCTGTGGATATTTTGGATGAAAAGCATAGTCCCTGACTTTTATCCCTGTTATATTTCATCTTCGCCCACTCAGTCCATTGCTCCAGCCTGTCAAGATCTTTTGACACCTTTGTCTCTTTCCATCAGACTTCATATCATTTAAGGATCTTCTGAGTTGTACTCTAGATGTTTGTACACGTCATTGAGAAATAATTGAAGAGCGTGGGGTTGGGGGGTGGGGGGGCAGGCCCTGCAGCCTAATGTCAGAGCCTTCCTCTAGGAAGGCAGTGCTCTCCTTGTCAGCACACACAGGCTGCTCTTCCCTCTGCCTGGCTCACTCTCGCATCCTTCAAATCTGTGCTCAGATAGCCCCTGTTCACTAAGGCCTTTCAGACCATTCTTTTTCAAGCTGCAACACCCTCTCCCAGCTCTGGCATTCCATGACCCCCCTTTTTTGCTTTATGTTTACCATATCACTTATCACCACATAACATATATCATTTACTTATTTATTTTCTCAGTCACCTCTTCCTTTCCCGCACCACTAGAATATAGGCATCTCTATGGTAGGAGTGTGTGTGTGTGTGTCCTTTTGGTGCCCAAGACACTGCCAAATATGTAGCAGAAACTCAACAAATACTTGTGG
Source organism: Miniopterus natalensis (assembly GCF_054644295.1). Taxonomy (NCBI): domain Eukaryota; kingdom Metazoa; phylum Chordata; class Mammalia; order Chiroptera; family Miniopteridae; genus Miniopterus; species Miniopterus natalensis. The sequence goes on from NC_142081.1 coordinate 40,547,604, forward strand.
AATGAATAAATTAATTACATTTGTAATTATATTTCTACCTTACCCACATGGCTATATTCATACAGAGTTCAGCTGCAAGGAAAGGTGGAAAACCCCTACCAGTTAAAGTGCTTTAAACAAGTAGAGATATTTATTTCTTACATAGCAGGATCTGGAGGTTGAGTATCTGACACTGGCAAAGTGGTTCTGCAGTGTCATTGAAGACCTAGGCGTTTTATCTCCGTTGACTCTGTATCCTTTTCATGTTGTCTGTTGCCTCGTGGTTACAAAGTGGCTGCTACACCCTCAGGTATCACATCCATGTTCTAGGCAGGAAGTAGGGAGAGAGGGAGGCTTTTCTTCAGGAGGCTTTGCCCTTTTATTTAGGAAAGAGCTTTCTCTATAGCTGACTTCTTGATACAGTTTATTACCAGAACAGTGACATGTGCTCGCTCTTACATCAATCACTAGCCAAGAGTGATGAGATCACCAATCTTAACTCATCCTTTGGGGCCGGTGCTTCTCCTGAGGTGAAAGGGTCCCCATCTGTCATATAAACAAATTGGAGCTCCACTAGGAAAGGGGGAGACAGGAAATGACTGTATCATGAAAGATATCAAAAGCCTTTCAGAAGATCCACTGTGCTGTTTTCTGCCTTTTCCTAATCTGAAAGAATTGTGGTGAAATCTTACTTGCTTTGTTCGCAGGGAGCCTGAGTGAGGTCCTGTGACCACTGTGCTGTCTTCTAGGGCCTCCCAGGCCTCCCTCAGTGAACCCTCAGGAGTCCAGCCCAGGTGTGAGGTCCTGAAAACACTTTCCACTAAAGCTCTCCCCATCGCCTCAGTACTCTACTTCACTAAACTGCCCCCTGAGGGTCCCATGCCAAACCTGTGCCCCTGTGGTCTGGCATAAGTGTCATTGTGGTCTCTTTGGCAGCAGTGCTCGGGCCCAGTCTTTCCCGCCTCTTCCTCCCATGCACTGTGAGGTCACTGAGGGTCCAGCCGAGGTGGGGGGTGTTGGTGGATTGTACAGATAGTGTGTCTAGTGACCATTGTTATGGGCCAAGTCAGGAAACTGAAAAACCTGAAAGAATTTCTCCTCCAAACTCCAAAACAATGGATTCAAAGCATCTTACTTAAGTGGCCTCAACCTTAGGCCTAGGGATGAGTCATTCATTTCTGGGGGTTCTTGGTCCTTCCCTGGACTCTGCAGTTTTGTGACACAGCTCTGGGATGGAGGATGGGGAAAAAATATTTCAGGATGGGCACAGTGGGAGTCAACACAGCTTCACATTGGCCATCAGGTAGAAGACAGGACCCACTGGCTATTGGGTGAGCTGCTAATTCACCAGCTCTGCTGCCCTCAGTACCCACCTCAGAGCTGATGCCCTTCTGGCACCTTGTCTTATACAACAATCTCCTACCACCTGCGAGTGAGAGGGTTGGACCAGCTGCAGGAAGTACTGAGCTCCCCATTGCTGGAGATTCTCAAGCAGAGACTCCACAGCCACTGGGGTGGGGTATTGTAGGGCAGATTCATGCATCTGGGTAGAAATGCTCCTTGATGTGGAAAGACCACTGGGCCACTGGCCCCAGGGCCTGAGTGCTCCTAACTGTAGCATTTGCGGCTCCTGGGTCTTGGAGCAGATCTTTCAAACTCTCTGACTCTCAGTTTTCTCATCTAGAAAGTGGAGGCAGTAACCACTGTGAGAGGATTTTTGGAAATCAAATGAGATCATAGCCATGGAATCATTTCATAAACTTGACAGATTTAGAATCATTATTGCTCAAACTAAGTTCAGGCACATAGAGAGTCTACGAGATCAATTCTCAAAGAAAAAATTTGAGCCTCATTTAGACTTAAGTGTAAACAGCAGCTTAAAATATCCCTTAAGAGTAAGGGCATTGTCCAGCCAGCGTGGCTCAGTGGTTGAGCATCAACCTATGAACCAGGAGGTCATGGTTCAATTCCTGGTGAGGGCACATGCCTGGTTATGGGGCGTGCAGGAGGCAGCCGATCAATGACTTTCATCGTTGATGTTTCTATCGCTCACTCCCCCTCCCTTCCTCTCTCTGAAATCAATATAAACATATTTAAAAAAGAGTAAGGGCATTAAAAATTTTGTTATCCAGCTTTATTGAGACATAATCGACATATAACATTGTGTAAGTTTAAAGGGTACAATGTGACGATCTTATGTTGCAAAATGATTGCCACAATAAGGTTAGTTAACACCTCCATCACCTCACATAATTACTGTGTGTGTGTGCGTGTGTGTGTGTGTGTGTGTGTGTGTGTGGTGAGAACATTTATGATCTAGTCTCTTAGCAACTTTCAAGTACATAATACACTATTATTAACTGTAGCCACCATGATGTACATTACATTCCCCAGAACTTATTCATCTTATAATTGGAAGTTTGTACTTTTTAACTAATATATCCTCATTTCTCACACCGCCCAGTCCCTGGAAACCACTGTTCTATTCTGTTTCTCTGAGTTTTGCTTTTTTAGATTTCACATATAAGTGAGATTGTACAGTACTGTATTTGTCATTCTCAAGGTCCTTTCATGTTGCTGGAAACAGCAGGATTTTCTTCTTTTTTTTATGGCTGAATAATATTTCATTATATATAGATATAGATCACACTTTCTTTATCCATTCATCCATCAGTGGATGCTTAGGTTGCTTCATGTCTTGGTTGTTATAAATAATGCTGCAATGAACATGGGAGTACAGATATGTCTTCGAGATAGTGATTTCAGTTCCTTCAGATATATACCCAGAAGTGGAATTGCTGGGTCATTTGGTATTTCTATTCTTATTTTTTTGAGGAACCTCCATACTGTTTTCCATAACGGCTGCACCAATTTATCTTCCCACCAGTACTGCATAAGTGTTTCCTTTCCTCCCTCCTCGCCAACACTTATTTCTTGTCTTTTTGATAAGAGCCATTCTAACAGGCATGAGATGATAGCTCATTGTGGTTTTGATTTGCATTTCCCTGATGATTACTGATGTGGAGCACCTTTTCATGTACCTGTTGGCCATTCATATGTCTTCTTTGGGAAAATGTTTATTCAGATCCTTTGCCCATTTTAAAATCAGATTATATATATTTCTTGCTATTGAGTTGTATGAGTTCCTTATATAGTTTGGATATTAATCCCTTATCAGATAGATGGTTTGAAAATATTTTCTCCCATTCCATTAAGGGCATGTAAAAACAGAGGCAACCTAGGCTTGTCTGAAAATGCAGAGTTCGGAGTCACAGGGCAGAGGACTTAGAAACATTTATTAGATACTGGAGCTGGTTGTCTGGTCTGTTTTAAAATGTGGTTCATGCTTCAGTGGGAAGGACTATAGAAATGGACCTCTCTCTGAACGGGGAGTTTCAGGCACCAGGAGCCGTAGGAAATATTTGAGAAACAGTGATATTTTTCACTGTTTGCCTCATCAGGATTAAGAGGCCCCTGCTTCCGGAGCTGGCTGCTCATTAGGGTCCCAGAGAAACTTTCAGAACTCCGGCTTCCTGGGCTCCATCTGTAGAGAGTCCCAGCAGGGGTCTGGGTGGGAGCCCAGGAACCTGCATTTTCTAAAATCTCCTTTCCCTCATGCTACCGTTGGCGATTCCTTTTTAAAAATTATATATATATATATATATTTTCAGTTATAGTTGTCATATAGTAGTATGTTAGTTTCAGGTATACAACGTAGTGATTAGACATTTAAATACCTTATGCAGTGATCACCCTGTTAAGTCTAGTACCCATCTGTCACCATATATTACAGATGATCTTGATGTGCAATTTGGGATCCTGATCCAGAGGCAGGTATAAAGGGCTATCTGTGCTCAAGGCCAGTAGCTGTTGCTGGAACCTGGCACCCTGGTTCTCTTCTCAGCTCAGGCACAGAGCAGGCAGGCTCTGCGAAGCCACTCTGAGGCTGAGTCCAGACAGTCCCATCCAATGGGAAGAGGGGGCTGTGTTTTTGTAAAGCCCCCCTTTCAAGAGCAGGAGAACTTCAAATGGTTGGCTGCAGTTAAACCAAATTTCCTTAGCTTTCTATATGGCTTCTGGCTATCAACTGCACACGAGAAGAGGAACATCCATGGGTGACACCAACTCATGATGTTCCCAGCAGTCCTGGTTAGGGGGACAAAAATGATTCAGGGCTTAAAAAGTGCCATTTTAAATATGTCTCTTTTCTGCCAGCGTATGAATGAATCTTTGAAATCTGCAGCCACATGCATTTTCAGCCCATTTGCAAGTGAGCATTTCATCTGACGGATGGGAACCGCTGCGCCTCACTCACAGAGGCCAGCATCTCAGAGGACTACAGTAGGAGGGGCTTCCAGGGATTAATTTAAAATAAAGTTCTTTTCCCTTGTTCCCATTACCACCTTGGAGACTGGCATACACATACAACCTCACGCCCCTCTTTCATTTAAATTAAAAAAAAAAAAAAATACCTTGCAGCAAAAGTGTAACCTTCCCTTTAGAAATCGGCCCAAAAGGTCAGAGCTGTGCTCCTGCAGATTTCCTGGGCTCAGCTGGGAACTGATTAAAGCTGCCAGCCCTGGCTTGTCAGCTTTGTCAGAGACAACTATATAAATTCTTTGTTATTCACTTTGCTGTATATTATAAATATATTTATCTTCTTCTGTCAGGCGTCTGCAGGACAGGTGCTAGGGGGCTGGGAGTGCTGCTTAAGTACTTCCAACAATGTCCTTTCTTAGTGACATTAGTGCAGGGGATGGGGCAAAGATGGCAGGAGATTCAAGCCAGGGCTGCTCTAGGGCTATGGGGATGATGCTGGTGGGGCTACAGAGAATACCTGGTGCCAAGCCTTGGTGTAGGGTGGCCCCCTCAAGTTAGTGCCCCCCCCAAGTTGTTGATTCCCTGTGGCTGACTGGTGTAACCCAGTGGTGGGTTCTTGTAGCTGCTGTGACACTGGATGTGCAAAGTGATGTTGGTAGGACAGGACACTTGTGCTTCTTCAATCACTTTGACTAATTATAGCCGAGTTGGTTTTGTTTTTTCAATCAAAGATTAATATTCTGCCAGTTGTGATCAGGAAAGAGAAGAATGGATGGGATGGTTCCCTTGAGGAAGCAATGAGGGAGGGTGGCAGCTTTTGCCCGTGGAGATGTCACCGTACGTGATATACATGCACAGTCTATGTATGATGTGTAAATACCCGACTCTAGGCTGCGCCTGAAGCAGGGCGTGAACAAGGGAGAGAGCCCCATGTGCAGGAGCTCGCGCTGGAAGCATCTGACTCGGGTCCCGAGGCCGCGTGGAAAGGCTGGGGCTGGGGCTTAGGGGGTTTCGCCCTGGCTCTGTGACCTCTGGCAGGTTGTTTCTTGTTGCTGAGCACTCTTCTCCAGGTACAGAGGGAATTGGACTGTGATGGCGAGGCCCTCTCGGTCTGGACACTGCCCGTGTTTGGGACGCCCTGCCTTGGACGGAGGTAGGCTCGGGCTCAGGTTCCAGGGGCTGTTATGCCAGCTATGAGCTCCTCACACAGGGAGGACATGAACTGCCTGCTTTAGTTAATAGGTAAGGGGAGTGCACTGGAAGGTGACAGGGATTGGGGTTCAAAGTTATAGAAGCAGGAAGCTCAAATAGAGGGGCAGGCAGGAGCCTTGATGCCCAGAGAGGTATCTTTTCCTTCCCTTGGGGTCAGGCTCTGCCCTGGTCTGACACACGGAGAGGTGACGGGGCACAGCCTGAGCCACCAGCTGTGCCTGTCTCTGAGAGGGTCCTGGGACAGGCAAGGTACGGCTCCCTGAGGGGGGCAAGTGGAACCAGCGACTCCCAAGGTGTGGGGCGAGGTTGCCAGCAGCTCTGATTCTGCAGTGTGAAGCCTCTGGACGCCATGCTGGTGAGAAGGAACATATGTTCAAGACGTAAACATTGCGTGGAGTACTGTGAAACTTGTGTGTGAAGAGGGTCTGGGAGCAATCTGAATAGGCCGGGGTACGGGTGCTCCCGGCAGTGGCGGTGTCTGAGCCAAGGCTGCAGGCTCCCTCCTAGGGCTGCTGTGAGACGATCCACACGCCAGCAGGAAGTCAGTTCAGGGCCTCTGTGCTCCCTTCCAGCGGGGAGACTTTGGGAGTAAGTCCAGGCCACATATGCCGAGGGGACCAGATGTGTCCCTAGACGCAGGTGTAGGCATCAAGACCACTTGATCCATCAACACTCCCTTCCCTTTCCACTGACCCAGCAGCTTCCCCACAGGGTCCCCAGTGGAAAGAAGCAAGTCCTGGCTCGGAGGGCGGGCGCCACTCTGGGGTTGTGTACCCCTCTTCCACCATTTGCTTGGAAGAACTGTGATCACCGTGGAAGCAAGTCACTGAGTCAAGGGCAGGGGTGGAAACAGGGAGAGAGTGAGGAGGCTATTGCTAGGCGAGAGATGCTGTGACTGGGACCAGGGTGGGGCCCTGGAGGTAGGGAGGAGAAATCAGATCCAGGATACATTTTGCAGGAAGGGCCGAGAGAATTTGCTGAGAGGTGGGATGAGAGGTGCGAGACAAGAGAAGGATCGAAGGTGACTCAGGTTTCCCGGCCTGAGTCACTGAAATGGAGAGGGTTGTAGGAGGGCAGGCTTTTGTGGGGAGATCAGACTTGGGGCATGTTAAATTTGAGATGTCTATTTCACATCCACGTGGAGAGATGGAGAAGGAAGGTAGAAACACAAGTCTGGAAATCACAGGCAAAGCTCAGGCTGAAATCCCAAATTTGGGAGTGATTCGTGTCTAATAGATGCTATTTAAGGCCATGAGACAAGGAAATCAGCAAGGGTGTGAACATCTGATGCCTGACCCTTCAATCTCTAGTTGCATCACATCCTGAATTTGGGATGTTCTTTCTTCCCAGGCTCACAGAGCCCGGTGTCTTAGGGTCTGCCTAACCTCCTCCCTGCCCCACTGTCCCTGCCCTCACCCTGAGGGAGATGTGGGCAAATCCTCAGCTGAGGTGCTCTCCCTCTTTGTCCTGACCTAGTGGGCATCATTGATTACTGTGCAGTGTAGTGACCTGTGACCCTGGGCTTGGCTCTGGTGACAGAGTCATCACGGTGAGCAATGAGTGCACCAGGGTCCCATACAGGCCCTACCCTAAGTCCCAGACTGACCAGGGGCAGCCTCAGTTTCCACATCTGCCAGCCCAAGGGCTGGACAAGATCCTTTCAATGATCCCTTCCAGCTGTAATATCCTGATGCTGTGATTCTAATTTGGCCCTTGGTTTCCCCTGAAGGGGATCCTTTGGCTGTCAGAGAACTTGATGGTTCCCTGGGGAAAGACAGGGAGTTTCTGCTGGAGTAACCAGGGATGAATGAAGGTGTGTGTGTGTGTGTGTGTGTAATGGTTGTTAAAATATTGAACTGTCATCCACACTGGTTGGTAAATAGCTGAGCTGCTTCCCCAGGTCCCCTGAGGGCTGCTCTCTGCCATCCCAGGCTTTCCCCTGAGACCCACCCCACTGAGACCATACCAAAATCCATCAGCTTAAGTGGATACGTTCGCTCAACAGGAGGGCAACTGGCCAGTTACTCTGCCCCACCAGTTGTTATAGATTTTGACTATCACCCAAGTGTGTGTGTCTGTCTCTGGCAGGTCCCCAATAGACACGCAGCATTTTAGAGGAGCCTCTGTCTCTCACATCCCTCCAGCGCTTTGCTTCTCATTCTAGGAAAATAGATATGATCCCAGTCAATAGAAATTAGTAATTGCATCTTTGTGACAGAGAGTCAGAGGCCATCTAACGTTGAAATCCCTGTTAAGTCCCTGGATTATTTGTAACCCAGATGTTGACAGATGCTGAACCGGGTATGTGAGCCTGTGGACTTTTCCTCTCGGAAGACCCTGTGTGCTGATTAATCCTGCAGCCCCTTGGCTCTTGGTGGCAAACACTGTTTGCTGCTGGTTCCAGAAGAGATGGCTCCTAGCGGGGCGACTTCAGGGCAGCCAGATGGAAAGAGAGCCAGCACAAGCGAGCGTGGAGGGCAGGGGAGGAGACAGTGCAGCAACAGTTCAGGTGTTAAACTACTGAGGTGGAAAATTGCTCTGACAGTTATGATGTTGTTGTTTCGGGTAGCAAGGGTTACACTATCGTTTACTCCAGCCACGCCTGCTGGCGCTGCCGGGCTGCCTGTCTCACTCAGAGCTGCTCACCGCCCGGTGTCAGAGCAGGGTTTTTGCCTGGCTTTGGAGAAGCAGGCTGCTGGGGAGCTCTAGGGGTGGCCATCCTTGGGGAGCCCCAGGGAGAAGGGGAAGAGGGGTTGGGGCTCTCTGACCTGGGGCTGGCTCTGCCGGAAACTGGGGATCCATCAGACCTAATGACCTGTTCTCTCTGGGAGTGGCAGTGGCATTTGCTGTAGGTAGTAAGGAACTCCTGAGGGAGCAGAAGGGGAAACTGAGGACTCCCCAGAAGACTAGGAAGCTGAGATTTCTCCCATCATTTCAGAATCCAGGGATATCAGCCTGGAAGGAAGTAACTATCTGGGGTGGTGAACCCTCTTGACAGATTAAGAAACCCAGGCTTAGAGAGGGAAGTGAGCTGTCCGTGAGTGGTGGCAGAGCAGGACTGAAGCCAGTGTCCTGACCCCTGGTCTAGGGCTCTATGCCCAGTCCCTGCCTTCCCTCTGGTAGAGCTCTGAGTAAGGAGGCCTCGGTTCTCCCAGGGAACTCAGCCCCAGGCCATGCAGGGAAAAGACAGCAATGATATGTGAGTGCCTAGGAGGAGGGAGGTCCTGGATCCTCTCTTTTCTCTCTTCCCTTCTGGACTTGGAAGGAGCCTGAGGGGCATGAGACCTTTCTCTGGGGACTTTGGTCAGCGCTCTGCCGTTTCCTGGCATGCAGCCTGTGTTTGGGGGCTGTCTCAGCTGATCAAGACATTCTATCCCTATTGAGGGAATTCCAAGTAGGTCAAAGGTATGAGGCTGGACCCGCCTGAAATATTCCCAATGCATTTCAAGGCAAAAACAGTATCTACCTCCTGACCCCCAAAGCATTCTTTTTTGTCCCTTGAATCTTTGTTAACTTCCACCCAAACTAAGCAAGTGATGGTGGTGGAAAGGGGATAGGACAGATCGTTTGACACCTGAGTTTTCATCCCAACTTAAGCACTGACAAGGGGCATGGCTTTGGAAGGTTTATTCCTTTCTTTGAGCCTCAGTTTCTCCATTTGAAAACACAGGGACCAGATTATGATTCATAGTGTTTCCCCCTCAAATCCTAAGATTCTAATGGATTCCCAGGTGAACCCCTTTATTCACTCACCCATCCTTCCATTCAGCTAACAGATCTTTATAGCAGGCCTACTATGTGTTAGCCACTCTCTTCTTGTGGGATAGGCCTGCTCAGCAGAGACAAGGAGGGTGGGTTTCCTGAGGTTACTAAGTCGCCACAACGGGGTTGGAGGGGGGAGGGGAAGTCCCTCTCACAGGCTCTGCACCTCCTCAAAGAATATTAATTACTCTCCAAGGAAGTCTTCATTCTGAGTAGTTCCCTTTCTCTGGTAATTAATGTTACATGTCATTAACAGTCAGGGAACATTGTATGATCAAAGGCAGCATAATTTGTAGCAAGATTCTGAAGAATAGCACAATATTTGTTAATTATGTTATCGATTCTCATGGTCTAGAATGCCCTAATTACTCGGATCCCAACTGGACCCCACTATGCCTGCCAGGCTGGCTTTGAACTGCTGTCCTCCCCTGGGTGGCTCAGTGTCCTGCTCTGGAGCTGGTGGGACCACAGCTTTCAGAGGGATCAGAGCAGCTTTGTCTCCCCAGAGCTACATGAAAAGGGGAGCTGGTTGGGACTGAGTGAAATGTAACATCTCACGTTCATTAGCCAGATGCTGTTAATTGATTTCTTGGGGGGCTCCAGTGGGCATTACTTCAAGGGAGCAGTGGAATAGGTATTCTTCTAGGCCCAAAGCCTCTTGCTGGCTTGGAAGAGTAGGTGCTACTCCCAAGGCTTGGCAGGAATGGGGAAACCCCTGGGGTTGGGGCTCCCTGCCTGCCTGCCTCTAAAGCTGCTAAATGGGATGGTGAATTTCTATTGGTGGCATAATTACAGAATGATGCTTGTTTCTTAATCGGCTTTATTTATGAGTGAGCCAAACTCCCTCCCTCTTATTGAATTCTGCAGTTAACCTTTGTAATTGTGTGACAGTTGGCTCTGCGCCTGATAAGTTTTGTTTGAACCCCAGAGGGCTACATTCTGAATGATGCTGACAGGAGATGTGGTCTGGAGCTCAGGAAGGTGCCTGGGCATGGGGACAGGTGAGAAGACAACTTAGCCTGAAGAGATCATGGATATCACCACTAATAATAATTAAAAACAGTGCCACCTCAGGCTGCACTGACTCATTCAGTCCTCACAGCGACCCCTGGAAGTAGGTCCTATTAATATCCCCACTTTACAGATGGGGAAACCAAGGAACAGAGAGATCAAGTGACTGGCAAGGTTACATGGCCAGGGGGAATCAGGAATCAACCCCATCTGGACAATCTGGCGTTACAACCCAATATGCCATGGAGGGTTTTCTCTAAGTGGCTTTTGGGGCAATTTAGGAGAGTTTACTGATGTCACTGTCAGGGGACCACAGGCCCTGCATCTGTGGTGGTGGTGATTTGAGAAAGGGAAGTGAGGGGGCTAGAAAGGATCCATGAGTGAGGGCTCAGAGAGAGAGAGAGAGAGAGAGAGAAAGAGAAACACTGATGTGAGACACATCGGTTGGTTGACTCCCACATTCACCCCTGTGGGGGCCTGGGTCAAATTTGCAACCCAGGTATGTGCCCTTGACCGGTACTTGAACCCAAGACCCTTTGGTGCATGGGCTGATGTTCTAACCACTAAGCAACACCAGCCAGGGCACACAACAAGCCAATTTTACTTCCTCAAATGCACCTGCTCTTGCTCCCTCTGCCCAGCACTCCTTCCCTACCTGGCTAACTCTTCTGCCTTCTTCAGGTATATGCCAGTGCCCCTCTCCAGATCCCTTGACAATGGCCCCAGGGTCTGGGTCTTCTCACAGGCACTGGAACTTCCTGGTCACATGTCGTTCTCTCTCTGCATCTGACTTGATATGTTATGTATCCATGGTCTTGCCTGGTGTCTGCCACTTACCAGGTGCTGCTGTGTTGAGTGAATGATTGGAGAAAGGGTGAGGTGTCAGTTGCTATGAGGAAGCTGAAAAGGGCCCTCGGCTGGGTCACCATGGAAGATGCCAGTTGGAGAGGGGCAAAGTGACAGAATATAGGAGCAGGGACCAGGGTGGAAACCAAATTGTCAAGGCCTGGGGCTCCGTGGGAGGCAGGGGCTGAGCAGGACAAAGTTGGAACAGATGAGATGCCTGAGGTTCATTCACCTTTGGGTCTATACTGGCAGGTGAAGAGATTCAGGGAACAATCCAGGGACCTAGCAGCTTTGAATGGGCCACCATCCCCTCCACCCTAATCCCAGGTCAGGAAGGGTGACCACATTATGCCTGCCTTGGAAAGAATGGCCTCTGGAGTGGGACTGAGTTTCCAGGTGGGAGCACCATGAGAACCTATAGGAAGTAGTTAGAGAAAGCAAAGGCAAAGCAAATGGGCTGAGAGGGGGCAGGTGCGTGAGGAGAAGATGGGACATTCCATGTGAAGGGGTCAATCTTTGTAAACAGCACAGGACCAGGAGCTGAGAACCTGGCTTGTTCCCTGCTCCCACGGCTTTCCAGCTACTCCAAGTGTACTCCATGGATTGATGCCTGTCCACAAGCTGTTGGTACATTCAGCAATTGATTAAAAGCATTAGAAACTTGATTGCAACTTGACAATGATAGTCAGGGGATTTCTCCCATTGGATGGGCAGAGACCAGTGCCAGAGGTGGGAGTGGTGAGTCAGACTTGGTGTGAACCCCATGAAGTCATCATGCACTGAAGGGCCACATAGCAGCCTGTGTATGTTGGAAATAAAAATAAACTGTTCTAGACTGAGGAACTTCCATCCAAAGGGTGACCACTGGCTTGTCTCTATCTTTCCTGAAGACACATGTCCTCTCAGCAGCCAGTAGGAAGGACTTCAGTTATACATCTGTAGGAATGAAAGGTTGTGATTTGCTGTCACTGTTGTCTGGAAGACATGTAGACTCTCTTCCTCGGAGATCTTGAGAGAGACTGTCCTTGCTGCCTGGGTGGGGAGGTGAACCATGGTTGCTAGAACAGCCTTCCTGCTGGAGGTCAGTGTTGAAATTCTCTACACCTGTGTCATTTATTATACATTTCAAAGCACTTTTACTTGAATTATCTTTTTGATATTTATAACCCCCTCTCTAGATCAGCAATTTTCAACCTTTTTCATCTCATGGTGCATATAAACTAATTACTAAAATTCTGTGACACGCCAAAAAATATATTACATTTTTTGCTGATCTGACAAAAAATAGGTATAATTTTGACTCATTCACACTGGACAGCTATTGTTGTGTTGTCTGTTGTCATTTTTTAATTTGACAATCTAAGGGGAAAAGAGGTTAGTGCCCCTGACTAAATAGTCAGGTATTGCATGTTTTAAAAATTCTTGCTGCACAGGGATTGAAAATCATTGCTCTAGATAGATCAAAGCAGGAATTATCACCCTCACTTTATAGAATAGACATATAAGAATCAGAGAGCCCTGCTCGGTGTGCTCAGTGGTTAGAGCGTCAGCCCTTGCTCTCATGGGTCTTGGGTTTGGTTTCCAGTCAAGGGCACGTACCTGGGTTGCAGGTTTGATTCCTGCCCCGGTCAGGGTGCATGTGGGAGACGACCAATCGATGTGTCTCTCTCACATCGATGTTTCTTTCTCTCTTTCCCTCCTTCCTTTCCTTTCTCCCTTCCTCCCTCTCACTCTTTAGCTTTCATTCTGTATAAAAAAATCAATGGAAAAAAATATCCTCAAGTGAGGATTAACCAAAAAAGAAAAAGAAAAAGAATCAGAATCAGAGAGGTTAAGTCAGTGTCCCAAAGTTACCCAGCAAATTGAAAACAAAAAGGGATATGAGACAACACCCAGGGGTTTTCATCAGTGGCAGTGAAAAGGGGTTTGGGGAACTGAACGAGACAGCTGTATAAACAGTAGCTACTGTTTACTGTGTGCCCAATAGTGATAGCAGCTATATTTGATGAGTTTTTACCGTGTTTCCGATACTGTGTGTAATTACCTCATTTAATTTTCACAATGGATACAATTACCATCTCCATTTGCAGATGAGGAAACAGAGCCTCTGTGAGATTAAGTCATTTATCCAAAGTCACTCCCCTAGTAATTAACAGAGCTGGTTCTTGATTTAGACCAGCTGACTGGAGAGCACGTTTCACACCGCTGCATCGTAAGGCAGACAGCACCCGCCCACGGTCCTCCCAGGTACATGTGCTCTCGCCTGTCTCACAGCTAGACACTGTGTGGTTCGTTCACATTAGGGAATTGTCCCAGAGCCACATACCTAGCGGAGTTCAACCCCATCTCAGCGTGGGTTCAAGGTGAGCCTTGCTGATTCCTGAGCCTTACTCTTCTGGCACATTCTGCAGCCTCTCAGAGCCACAAGCTCAGCCCCAGGGCCCACTGGGGGGCAAGCTGTTCGGATGGGTCATCCCACACCTTGGACCTAGTTTGCCTCTTCCCCTCTCTGTGTAGTGAGGACTTGAAAGTCAAATACATTCAGTTCAGCACCCGGCAACTGCTAATTTTTAACACCAGAGCTGCTGGCAGCTCTTTGTTATATCACGTCACATGGAAGATTTATGGCCACTTTGAAAGTGGCTTTGAAATGAGACAAAACTCAATATTGAATTTTTTGCCTCCTCCCTTCGGGGTTTCAGGGCATATGATATCAGCTTCCTCCTATTAGCATATTTCTAACGAGCGTTATTAAGGTGAATTTCATTGCAGCTGTCAGAATTTTCATTAGAGGAGGGAGTAGGAGGGCAAGACACAGGTAGATGGGGGACCTCAGGGCTCTCGGACCTGGGCCTGCACTTGGCTCCAGCCCCCTGTAAGTGATCTCTGCTTTCTCATCCATGCAGAAGGGTCCCTGCTGCTTTTCACTCTGGGATTGGGCAAAACGAACATGGTTGGTCATACAGCAGGCTCACCATGCAGAAGGACCTGGGCTGGCTTGGCCACTGCCCAGGAATGGGCAGGCCGTCACTCTTCTTTGAGCCTCAGTTCCCCCATCTGTACAGTGGAGACCACTGTACTTTCCACGTGGCTAAGCTCTGTTGGGAGAAAGGGTGTCTATGTTGCTCACTGCTATTTCCTCAGTGCTTGGCTCATCATAGGTGCTTGGTAAACAATGGCGGAGTAGATAGATGGGTCAAGAGAAGGTTTCCCATGCATGGGATAAGCCGTGGATGCCTGTCGGGGTGCTGGCAAAGGTATGCTCATTCAGCATCCATGGTTGGGCTTTGGTGGTGGTGACTGGTGCCCAGGGCACTTGTTCCAGCCCTGGAGTGGGTGGGGGCTACAAGGCCCTCTGCTCTGTGTGTGTGGAGGGGTCGATGGTCATTTCTGGTATAGCAACTTTGCCCTCCTTTCACCTGGGTGTGGCTGGCTTCTTAGAGGTGCAGGCAACTTCACTAATGGCTCAGCAGACCCCTGCTTCTGCCACTCGATGACACTTTGATGAGTCCAGGGCAAAACCAGCATGTTGTCAGGAAAGGTGGTACTGTGTGCTGAAGAGAGAACAGAAAAAGAGACAGAGAAAGGACAAGGGCACCCCTGGGTAGGCTTTTATCTCAATGACAGTCCCCACCCCTGTTCTTGGATGGTTCTCAACCCTGGATGCTCATTAAAATCAATGTGGAGGTTTAAAAAAATACTCATGCCCAAGCTCCACGCTTAGAAGTCTGTTTCTCATTGGCTGGCCTGGAGTGAGGTTGCAAGCATGGATATTTTAAAGTGTCCCCAGGTGATTCTAATGTATAGCCATGGTGGATACCAATGCTTAGTGTGGTTTATGTTTTGGGAGGGGGCAGCTGGATGTCCTGCCCGGCAGGAGTGACCTCTCAGACCTGCCACCCACTTGGGGAGTTGCAGCCTCTGCCCTGAGCTCTCTGATTTGCACACCACGATTCCTGCCTTTGCAGTTTCCTAGGGACAGAGGAGGTGCCAGAGGAAGGGGTGAGGCACCTTTTTCCACCTCTGGACAAGTGTCAGCCTTCTGTCCCTGTGCCACCCAGTCCCCACTCAGCTAATGAAACTTTGGGCCCCTCCTCACCCCACTCTAAGTCCCACCTCAGAGTCCTCATCTCTAACTGGCTCTTCTAGGATCAAATGAGACAGTGGATAAGGGCAGGCTTTGTAAAAAGCCCACAAGAAGGTGAGGGATTGTTAAAATTGGGGAGACTACAGAAGCTGTCCCACAGTCCTTAGGAGAGGGGGCTGGGGAAAATGGTTTCTGAAGGCCTGAAAAGCAGAGCAGGGAGAAAAGAGTGGGATCAGGTTGTGATTTCCTACAAGAAAAAGTTAAATTCTAGAAGCTTTTCTGCAGGTGACAGGGAGAGACCCTGGCCAGCCACCAGTAGTCCTCTCTGCACCCAAGGAAAGGTGGACCCCCGTAGGATAGGGCTGCATGAATGGGCTGGAAAGGCAGCAGACACTAGGTTTGACAGAGGGGCTGGTAGATTCGAGGTACCTAGAATGCAGTGTGTCCCAGGTGGATCACACCATCCCCCTGTCCCCTAGCCTGCCCCCAAGGAGGCTGTACTGAAGGGCCTCCCTTCCCTTTCCTGAAAGCGTGGTGGAGTGGGAGGGACACAGGATTTGGGGGCCCAAAGAACTGGATTTGAGGTCAGTTCTGCCTGCTATCAGCTGTGTGACCTTGGGCAAGTCTCTTTCCTCTTAGTCTCAGGTATCTCGTGCAGAAACAGACACCTGCTGGTTGATTTATTGATCCAGTCATTGGCTCCATGCCAGCTTCTGAGAGCACTGAGAGGGAGCCCTTCTCCCTCTCACCTGCTGTTGCTGCAGAGACCACTGTAGAACTCGAAAGAGCCATAGCAGACCTTAGCTAGAATCCAAGTTGGGCTCTAAAATGGCAGGACTGTCAGTCAGCATCTGTTTATAAATGGAGAAACCAAGGCTTAGAGAAGCTAGGAGTCTTCCCATGGTCCTGTGACTGGTGGCTGATGCTAGGAAGCTCAAATTCAGGCCTTTAAGCCCATGCCCTCTCCTCAGGTGAGACCCCCCACTTGAGAAGTGATTCTAGCTCTTCCTTATCAGGAAGCAGCCCAGAGAGTTACAGTGACTCATCTAGTGTCACACAGCCAATTAGTGGCAGACCTGGGGTGAGAGATCTGTTCCTGGGTTTCTTTGTCCCTGGCCTGTCTAGGGTGCTCAGCCCAGGCTGTCCTCAGAGCCATGGGCAGCCTCGTCAGCAGATTCTGTCCCCTCACAGCAGCTGCGCCAGGCTGGGGGCCGCACTCGCTCACTCGCTCTTCCCACATTTATACTCTGTGACACAGAGCTGCACAGCTCTACCATTTGGCGTTAGCAATTGCTCCACGGTGGGTGAAATTGGTTTGAAATAAATGTCTCCTCTGCCTTCCTCCCTCAGGGTGATTTTAGCTTCATCTCCACTTTGTGGAGTGATCCAGAGTCTGGCATGCGCCTGTCCTGTCTAGATATGTCCTTTTTGATGCAAAGATGTTGCCAGGGCTACTGCTGAGCCCAATGTTTCTTGAGAACCATGGGAGGCAGCTGCAGAATTTCACAGTGCACTGCACCTTCCCAGTTGCCTTGAAACACCCCCCCCCCCACACACACACACATCGGGGGGCTTCTGAGCAAAACTGAAGGTGAGAAGGGAATAGGAGTGTTCTCACTTTGTAAGATATTAGACTGTTTTCTGGGTGGGGCCCAGAATGGGGTGGGTCCTGCTTACTCCTGGGGCACAGATGACTGCTCTGTCTTGCTGGGGAACTGGCCCCTCTGTAACAAAAGAAACTCCCTTCTTCTGAGGGCAGGGGAGGTACAGGAGGGTGATGTGCTTAATTATTGATCCCATTCAGATCTCTTGCCAGTTATTGCTGTGCCCCCTCCACCCCCACACATATCCTGCTTTCCAGCTAGCCTTAAGCGTAGAGTGAGGGATAGGGCTTATCCCCTTAAAGGTCTGTCCCCAACTTCTCCCTTGATTCCTCACAGCACAGCTGAGGCAGCGTTGGCACATTTAAAGGTGGTAGTAAGGCTACAGGATGACACAGGAAAAAAACATACAGAGGACACTGTAAACTTAGATAATCTGGTCCAGGGCCTGGTATCCTCATCTGCAACCTTGGCTGTGCTCAGGAATATTGCCCTGCCTAGTTCTTGGAGTGGAGACATGCACCCTCCCCAACCGTCTCCTGATGTCAGAGCCACAGGGACCTTAAAGACCAGCTAGTTAGTACTTTCTCAGCCAGGTTCAGGAGAGAATTCAGCCCTAATGCCCTATGCTGCCCACTGTAGGTCATGGACTGGCTTTTTTTCTCTGCATCTAGAATGGTATGAGTCATGTACCTTCCTTGGGAGAGTTGAGAAAATAGTCGCTGAATCACTTTCTGGGTTCTGTCGTTCAGATGAGGAACCCTGGCTAAGAAAGGCTTCCTCTCAGCTAACAAGAGGACAGTGCAACACCAAGGAGACAGGAGACTTGCCCAAGGTCGCACAGGTAGCCGAAGCCAGTCCATTTCTCACAATAGCACAGCATCTTCTCTTCCTATGCTCAAATTTAGTGAGCGTGGAGGAAGCCCTGATCCAAAGATATGACCCTGTCCCTCCCCAACACTCCACGCACAGCACACGTATGCACACATGCACTTGAGCTCTTGCATCTGAAGGGCAAAGACACACCTGGAAACATAGTGCTGGACAAGCAGGTAGTCCTGGGTTCAGATCTAGTTCATCTACTTTCAAACTGTGAGCCTCCATTTCATCACCTGCAAATGGAAATCATAACACCTACTTCACAGAGCACTGTGAAGACTGGATGAGATGGGCCAGGTGCCTGGCACAGGGCAGGCTCTCGGGAACCACTCATTTCTCGCTTTCCTCTGGCACTCTGTGAGCCGCTGCCTGGTCGGTGAGTGAACTGAACATTTACTGTTTGACTCAGTCCACACCCAGGTTCTTATCCCACAAGGCATATTAACAGAGTATTCTTAGCAAATGCTCCCATGGTACTGAATATGGCAGTAGCACCCGAGGCTCCCTAGAGCTCAAACTTTCAGTGCCAGGTCCCCCACTCCAACTCCTACCCACCTCACTCCCTTTTTCTTTCTTCTCCCCCCCCCCCCTTGGCACATCCAAATGTCTGTGTGTCAGAGGCCATGGTTTAGCAAGCTTCTGGCCCGCCTCCTGTGCTTCCTACCCCGTTGAGTCCCTGTATCTGTTATGGCAAATTTAGAAATTTGTGGGCACACCACAGAATTAGAACGTTGGGGAAGCATGGTTTAGACTTGGCACAAGCTTCCTGTTTTCTACATATGGGTGATTCAGCATAAGGAAGGTTAGTGCCTCATCAGCCAAGCCTGCCTGGAAAAAGGGCAGGAAGCAACCTGGAGAAATGAGTCGTGGGAGGAACCTGCCCCGCCTCCAGCCTGCCTTGAGGAATGGGAGGTTCAGATTTCTGAATTTCCTGTTGAGTTGGGAGTTAAGCGTAGAAGACCTTTCTATGCTTCCAACACCTGGTACCAAAACCCTTTTGCAATTGTGCCCTTTTTCTTTCCTGCCTTGGTAGGTGGGTTATGATGAGTGGGATCAAATCTCCCTGGATTGATCAGGATTTTACGATTTCAGGGTCATCATTGCTAAAGGCCTTGTTTAGAAGTGGGTACAAAGTGAGGGAAATGAAGCTGAGGAAATTATTAGAAAAGCTATCCCTAGATACTGCTTTTAGGAAGAGAGAAAAAAAAAAAAAATCTCACTGGCTCTGGGGTGGAAAATACCAAATGAGAACCAAGCCTGACTGACACCAGTGGATATGGCCAGCTGATTCAATGGGCTTCCAACTCATTGAGATTTGGTTACATTTTTTTTTTTAGACACTGGTGCTCAGGATGTCCTGTGCCTGGCTGGGCCTAACTCAGTGACAGGACCCAGATCCTTCTCATAACCCACCGTGCCTCTCAGTCCCGAAGGCCACAGCCTGCATTGCTCCATGCAACCCCCAGAGGAGCTGCTCTGACATGTTAAGCTTTTTCATTTAGCACACACTGTGCGTATGTGCCCCCAGACAAAACAGAATTGATTTATAATTCTCTTAATGGAAGCACAGGCTTTAGTTGCTCCAGAAATAGATCGTTACCTCTGCCACCTTTTTGTAATTTTTCCCTCCTGTTTTTTTTAAACACCACTGTGGTCTTAAAATATGATGTTTTATTTCAGCCCTCTATTGCAATCCACTAAATGCCAGACATTTCTTTTTAGACCTTTAATTTATAGAATGTTTGTTCAGTTTCACTTCATTAATTAATGTTCTTCCCAGGCCCCCATGCCAGAGCCTTTGTGTAATGTTCCCTTACAGTAAGCAGGTGCTTTTATCCTTAATGAACAATTTCCTGGAAAATACCGAAATAAACAACGAGTACTCAGGCCAGGAACACAATGAATCTGGGAGTTGCGTGCCATTCTGCAAATTAAACCTGGGGAGATGAGGGGCAGATTTTATCTGCCACAGGGCTGTTTTAGTGGCTCCTTCTTTTGGGGGTGGGAGCGAGGGCTACTGAAGTTCTGGAAGGTGAGTGAGCATCTTGCTCCTGCAGGAAACAGAGTTCGGAGGAACTGTTTTGTTACAAATGCATGCGGCTATGGAGGTGGTTGTCAGACACAGTCTAGGCCAGAAACGCAGCCAGATTGGGCTCTGGTTCCAGACTTGGAATTATCGATAGCTTAGGCTGTGGGTCAGCTGCGCTGAATTGAAAGCTTAAAATTCATCTTCATCAGCAGATGAATATTGACCTATGATCCAGGAGATCGAGGTTTGATTCCCAGTCAGGGCACATGCCCAGGTTTCGAGCTCCATCCCCAGTCGGGGGCGTGCAGGAGGGAGCCAATCAATGACTCTCTCATCATTGATGTTTCTCTACCTCCCTCTCCCTTCCTCTCTCTGAAATCAATAAAGATATATTAAAAAATTCATCTTCAGTCCCTTTCTGTTTTGGCAGACTTGTTCCACCCCAAAGAGACAGTTCTTAATGGAGGACCCAAATAAACTGTCCTCGCTCTGTATACTACCCCCAGGAGTATTTGTACTGTGTTCCCCCACCCCCAGCAGGAGGGCAATGACCATATTTTTCGCAGTGATTTACTGTTTACAGGCCCTTCTCATAGTTCTTGTCTCTTTGGCTTCTCAGGACCCTGTGAGTCAGGTTTTCTTATTATTCTCACTTCACAGAGGAGGAAGCTGGGATTCCCAGAGGCTAAGTGACTCACCCAAGGTCACACAATTGGCTAGAGACAGGGCTGGGATTAGGACTCAAGCACTGAGTCCAGGGCTCCAGGTGCTTGTTACCCCTGGAGGAGGAGAGCCTGTGGGGGTGCAGGTGACCGAACGAGCCCTGGAGTGAGGCAAAGCTCCCCACACCAACCTGACTGGGCTTCAAGCCAGAATTCATCAGTGTCATTGACAAAGGGCTGCAATAAATTTCTTTTAAAATCTGAATACCTGGTTCATTTATTTTACTGAATAGACTGACAAAATCGTACGTTATCCATACATTTTTCTGTGTCGTAAGATCATTTTGGGTTTTTGAAATGACATAATGTTTTTCATCACCGGCATGGATACAATCACAGCATAGACACATGCCATACAATTGTGATGGCAGCTTCCCCCTAGCTTGATGGCTTCAAAGGGCTGCCTGGGAAGCTCCATAAAAGTGGCCTATGTCCCTAGAGATAGCAGGCTTAGGGCTCAATGAATCCCTGCTTTTTGGGGAAATGCACCCCAAGGAGCAGGGAGGGACAACTTGGGCTGGGAGGAGGGTGAGCTGGGGGAGAGCTGCCCAAAGGCCCTGCCTTTTTGTTTTCAAAATGAAGATGTCTTTATCAAGACCTGATCATCATAGACAATGTAAACATACAGAAAGTGTTAGAGAAGAAAGTAAGTCACCTGAAGTATCATCACCAGATATCTGTGATAACAGTTTTAACATCCTTCTGTACATGTTTCTGTTCTTGCTATCTCTCAACACACACACACCACACACAACATTTTATAAAAAATGTGATCATAATGTTTCTGCTGTTCTGTAACTTGTGTTTTTCACATAATAATACATCAGGGTCATCTTTCCATGTCAGTGAACTTAACATGTATTAAAATATCTTTGCTCTTCCAATTATAGTGAGAATAATGCTCATTGTAAGAAACACCAATATAACAACATAAAAGTTTGACTTAAAAAGCACAAGTCCTATGATATTGCCCCCTCCCACCCTGAAGATGACACTATTCATGCTCTACTGTATGTGTAGGCTTCCCTACTTTCTGCTCATCAATGTTTTTAATGTTTGTATAATATTTTGTTATTAGCTGTGGTGGAATTTATTTAGCAAGGCCCCCGCTAGTTTAGATATTTAGGTTGTTTCAATGCTACAACTAATATCTCTTTGTTAAGAGACGATGCCACAAACATTCTTGAACCTATCCTTGGCCTCAGCTAATTTTTAAAAATTAAATTGCAGAAGTGAAATGCTGGGTTAGAGATATACATTAAAACAGGTTGCTACGTATGGCCAAGCTGCTTTCCAAAGTACACCACTGCACAGGCATAGGACCCTTCAGACTTTGGGACAGTTGATGTCTGGTTTCAAAATCTCCTGGCCTACATACATATGGAAGGTTCCAGAAGGAAACCTGGAGATACTGCCCTAGTCTGATGCCACGTCTGCAGCTGACAGGCCCTGATGTTTGGCTCCTGACTGGGGAGAGGTATTCCCTGAGGTGTAATGGGGCAAAGGCTACCCCACTGTGGACACTGGGCTGGAATAGAGGACAATACTGGGGCCAGTCTTCACAAGGATGCTGAGGATTGGACAGAGAGGTGGGCAGGAACTAAAGGTCCCAACCATCACAGTGCTACTGACACCTGCATTTCCAGTACTGGGTTGAAGCGATCCTCATGAAAACCTGTTCTTTCCTCCTTCCCGTCTGGTCAAAGGGGGAAAAAAGGCTCAGAGCAGTGAAATGAGTTCTCCAGGATCCAATATTAGAATCCAATTCTCCTGCCTCTTCTGTTTCATCTCCTTGCTGCTGGGAGAGGGGAACCCCGAGGAGGGTGAAGAGGGGAAAGAATGTGAGGAGGGGAAGGGCAGGAAAGGGCAACACATTGTAGGTGAACTTGTAAAGCAGGGAGGGTCCAAGAGACGATGCAATCTGACCCCAGGCTTGGGGACAAGTAGAGAGAGAAGCTCAGAGAGGGAAAGCAACCTTTCCCAGGCCACACAGCAAGTTAGTGACTTAATAGGCAGAGGGGAAGAATCAGCCAGTGGGAAGCTGAACTGCTCTTGAGCTGAACTGGAAGTCAGGGTGGAAGACCCAAGGGAGAGAGGAAAGCTGCTCTGAGTCCTGACAGTGGAGCTGGTGAATGGGCCGCCCCACTCACAGAGGAGGCATCTGGTCAAGAGTAGATTCAAAGGCAACTGAAATAGAGATGGGCCAACTCACCTGTGAAGGACCTGTGGGGATGTTAAGCATCCATCCTGCAAAGGACACTGATTTCCCATCACATTTGCCAGAGGCTTCCTGCTGGGGAAAGGCCTCAGTGCTTTGAAATAAACCACATCCTGGGTTTACTGCCCTCTCATCGTTCGCACTCACCCTCCAGCAGGTGTTTGGAGGTCTTGGGGCAGCACCCCGCCTGAGTCATCTTTGTATCCACAGGGACTGGCAAGTGTTCAGTAAATGTTTGCTGAGGGGGTGGATGAAAAACAAGACTGGTCTTGATAATTGTATTGTTAAGACCAACCCAGGAGGCACCATATGGACAAGCCTAGGTTTTCCAACAGAGGATTTTTCCATCAATATCTCTACTCTCCCACCCCCAGCTTCTTAGAAATGCTAGAAGTTAGAATTACAGGGTTGGGAGGATCTTTGAGGTGGGGGATGGGAGGTGGGAGGAAACTAATAATTTACTGAGTACCTTCTATGTGCAGCACTCAGCCCCAGAGCAGGTAAATGATTTTATCCAAGTTATGTACCCAGTAAGGCAGTCAGGATTCGAGCCCAGTTTAGTCTGATTCCACCATTCCCTTCACATGAGCCCTGCCACCAACGTGTCTTGTGACCTGGAGGCAGTTTCCCCTCCTGTGGGACTAAGCATTGGACAGTTGATGCTCTTGGGTCTGTCCTAGTGCCACCTCTGAAACCACATGGCTTGCTGTCCAGCCCGTTACTCTCGCAGTTCAGCCTAGGTCGGAAACTTGACCTTGAAATGATTGGGTGATTGGTTCTCTATCCCTCAGTGCTCTCTTCCATCCGGGGCACTAGTGTTCTGAGAAATGTTTGCTCAGAGTAGGCAGAAATGGGGACTAATCCCCACAGGGCTGCGTGACCCTGAGTGACTGACTTGCCTTTGGAGGCTGTATGGATGTGGCCATGACTTAATGCCACAGCATGAGGGTCTCCTACAGTCTGAGAACCCTGCAGCCCCAGGAGGGGGTGGGAGAGGGCAGCTAGCAGGCCTGGAGTGGGCTGGGTTGGGGGGAGGGACAGGCAGCCTTGGGGTTGGCCAGGCCAGCTGAGTGAGCCCTGCTTTGCAAAGAAATGGAAAGATGGAGATAATTGCTTTGTAAGAAATGGAATGGCCTGAGAACACAGATAAGTTTTCTCCTCATCTTCGGAGGGGCTGGAGGCTGGGTGTGCAGCTGCTGCCAGCTTGGGAAGGGGAGGGTTGATGGCTCAGAACCCAAAAGTTGTGCATAATGGGGGAGGGAGGTGGATACTTTATTAGTTTGGTGGTTTCTACACCCCTGTGCCCACCCTGCCCTGGAATATGGCCCAGCCACTTGTTCTCTGCAAGGCTGAGGGCACAGGGGACAGGACAGCCTTTTGACCCTGATTAATGGGTGCTGCAGGCCTCCGTGGTGCCATTTTCAGGATTTGCAGCCCGAGGCTTTCCTGGGCAAGGAGAAAGCAGAATTTATCAGGGTGGTGGAGCCCAGAC
This sequence comes from Miniopterus natalensis, assembly GCF_054644295.1. Lineage (NCBI taxonomy): Eukaryota > Metazoa > Chordata > Mammalia > Chiroptera > Miniopteridae > Miniopterus > Miniopterus natalensis. The sequence continues at coordinate 40,571,762 of NC_142081.1, forward strand.
TCAGAGGAGGACATTTACCATGTCTTCAGAGGGGACTCCAATCCCCTCTGATTTATCTAGTGGGCAGGCACCTGGCAGGCCTCCACTTTGGCTCTGGGATGCGTTCCTGCGGTCAGGGAATCACTCTTCTGGAGATTAAGAGCTGTGGATTTATTTTTAAAACTTTTTTCTTAAGTGCAGGGAGATTAGAAAGCGTTCCACATAAACCTGGCCCCTGGTGGGACTGCTGGAAGGCTGGAGGCTTCATCAAGGCAAAGGGTAAAGCCTCTTAATTACCCACTGATGGCGGCTCCTCTTTCATCTCACGCTAATCAGACCCCAGCAAGGCTGGGGAACAGAACGGGGCTTGGGGACTGGGAGCCAGCTGAGAGCGCAGCAGGCAGATGAAGGGCAAGGTCTGCTAGATGGGATGATCACCTTGACATTGCCCCTTTCCAGAAAACTTGGCTTTTTTGTTTTATTCAGAAAAAAACAGAGGGGCGTGCTTGTGTGTGTGTGTGTTTGCATCTTCTATAAATAGAAGATAGAGATCTCTCTGTGTACACCCACATGCTGGGAGGAATTTGAGGCCTTTTTTTTTCCTCAGTCCCAGTTTGGGTTTTGCCTCTGTTGCTTTCCGGGCCGGAAAGAGCCTTTTCATGAGGCACTTGGAACACCAGTCAGCCTGCAATTGCAGCTCAAGCTATTGAGTGGGCTTCAATGCCTGCCTTGTGCTGGTCCCTGGAGCAGACGTACCCCAGTACTGATGGGGCGGCCCAGGCAGGAGTCTTTGAATCACTCTCAGGATGTCACTGTGCCCTCTATATCCATCGCCAAGCACATTGGTGTCTCCACAGTGCAATGTTAACACAGTGTGGAATGCCCCCTGCAGGATGACCTGCTGTCGGGGCAGGTCTTTGGTGGCCTCTGTCAGGCCAGACACAAATAATGTGGCTGATTGTGAGGCTTGGGATGTCTGAGAGGTTGAAGATGTGGTTTGCTCTTCCTTCTCAAAAAATTTGTATTAGTGGTAGGGGTGGCAGTGGTCAGGCACTATTTTATTCACCCTGGGAGGCTTCCACTCATACAACACTGGGGATCAATTGGTAATGACTGCTTGGAATGCTATGCTGAGAAATGGGGCTGAGGGGGAAGTGTGCCATGATTGATTAGTAATGCCTGTCGTGGGCATGGGATGAGAGAGGGACACACAGGTGCCATGCACTTGTTGTCCCTGTCCTACATTGATGAACAGTTATTAATTTTGGAAATTATTCCTTTCCTATATGAGCCGTCTATGGCCAACCACCTCCTCCACCTCTCAGACACCCCAAGTCTTAGGGTCTACTATATGGCCTGCTATTGGGACAGGCCTTTGGTGGCTTCTGTCAGGCCAGACACAAGCAATGTGGCAGACAATGCTCTGGGTGCTGGTGACAGCAGTGAACACAAAAGACTGTCCTCATGAAGCGTGTTCTAGCAGAGTGGTACCAAAGGAAGGAAAATTATGTGCAGGCTCTAAGGCCAGCTAGAGAGCTGAGGCCACATCTAGATGGTTCAAAGAGGAGAGAAACAATTTCCAAAGTTAGTAACAACTGTTCAGCAACGTCAGACAGGGACCATAAGTACATGGCACCTATGTGTCCCTCTCCCATGCAGTGCCCACGACAGGCATTACTAATCAATCATGACACGCTTTCCCACTCAGCCAGTTTCTCAGAATAGCAATCCAAGAAGTCCTTACCAATTGATCCCCCAGTTTTGTGTGAGTGGAAACCTCCCAAGGCCTATAAAATAGTGCTGACCACTGCCAGTAATGCAAATTTGTTGAGAAGGAAGGACCCCCCAGAGGAGTCTGGGATGAACAGAGAGCAGGTTCCAGGTATGTGGACCAGGCTCCAGTGTCCAAGATTTTGCACAGTTGGGAGGACTAGGCAGGTGGCAGAAGTGAAGCAGGTGGGGGAGGATTTTTGCACAGATGGACTGTGAGATCATAACAATGGATTCCAGGTCAGGGGCCATCTGTTTGTCTGTCTGCCCTCTGCCTAGTTTTCTGCATCTTGGCTAATGTGAACAGCTGGTGTCTGGCCAGGTGTGTGCTGCCTTCAGAGAGACAGGCTGGACTCTACAGGTGCTGGTGTTGGTGGGGCCCCAGCAGAAGGCAAGGCCCTCCAGAGGATGCCACCATCTCCAAGATCTGCTCAGCCTGCAGAGCCACCCAGGCCAGAGCCAAGGCCCAGGCAGGAGGAGGGATTCTTTGCTATGATGCTAGTGTCTCTTAACTACATGTTGGCAGATTCCCTTTAACACCACCTGCCAGGCACAGAAGGCCCTCACATGTTAGAATGAACAGGTGACTACAAACTCTAAGGATGCAGATTGACAGGACCAGCCTTCCTTCAGACTTGACCTTGATGGAGGACCTCTGCTCCTATAGTGGTCACTAGAAAGGGTTCTGTGGGAAAGTGGGTCAAACAAAGTAAAACAGGTCTCTCTGCTTCAAGTCTGCTCAGAGCCTAAGATATGCCAAGATACACTGTGGATATTTAAGATGAGGACAGAGTGGGCAGCATTTCCTGAACTTACTCATGGAAACCTTTGGGGGGTTTCTAGTAACATCCAATGGGCCTAGTGTTCCGTAGAACCCACTTTTGGAAACGCCTCCCACAGTTTCCCATGTTTCTCGCTGCTGCTCCGCAGTGCCAGCCCTCTGCCGCCCAGTCCCTCCGACACCGCCTGCACTCTCCTGCCTCCATGCGCTTGCATGTGCTGTGCCTGCCCCAGAAATGCCTTTTCTTTGCCCTCTACCTTTCCATGTTCTGTCCATCTTAAGTCCCATCCACTCCACAAAGTCTTCCAGAGGCCCTGCAGTGTGACTGAACCACTAGCTGCGTTAGATAGACCGCAGCTGGCACGTGTTGTTTCTTTGTGTCCACACACAGCCCTGGCTGGGAGGTGGCATTCCAGGAGTCCTCAGTTGATTGGTTCGGGCCATGGAAAGTGTGAAGACTGACGACACCCGTGGGCAGGTGTGCGTGACTCACCTCCTGGCCACCTTCTCTCCCCTTCAACCCCCACGCCCAGTTCGTCAGGGGTAAAGCACACATACTCCTCAGTGGGAAAGAAATGCTCCCACCCCTGGAACTTTGCTCCTGTCCTCTCCTGCTTAATATGCAGGGCGCATGGCCAAGAGGGAAGGGAACCCCCGATCTATTTACATGCTCTCTTCCTCTGGAGGGAAACCAGGGGCATTTTCTTATTTAATTATTAATGTCCTAAATCAGATGGTGCTCGATACGTTAACCTCTGTCACTCCGAATGGAGTCAGCCTAATAACGGCTGCGGCAGGATTGATTTTTCCCTCAGTCATCACATAAGCATATGTCTCCGAGATCCATCCTCTGAGAGAACCCAGGGAAGCCCCGTTAAAGTTAATGGCCATGAGTCGCCTCCATGTGGGCACAGCTCCTTTTTGTCTGCTCTTCACTCTATCTCAGTGACATGTCTGAGACAAGTAGAAGCACTTTTTCTAAAATCGGTTCCCAAAAGGAATTGACTAGTTCAGCTTAGGACCTGACCCCGCCTTCAAGATGCTTACAGACACATTGGAAAGACCAAGTAAACATGCGAGAGACGGCAGTGCAAGATGGGGAGTGGTAACTGCCGGCCAGGCTGTGCTGCGGGAGTGAGATGTGCCTGGCACCCAGTAGATGCTAAGCCCTGCAGGAGGAGGAGGGGGCCTGGGGCCTGAGCTGGACCTCCTGTGCGTGGTATTTGGATATGCCAAGGAGAAAGAAAGGGATTGAAGCCCAGGGAGCAGTGTGAGCAAGGTTGGGGGGGTGGGGGGTGGAGAAACAGCAGGGAGGAAGACCAGCCTGACCAGGAAGGAGGGCTGGTGATATGATTGTAGATTGGGCCAGGTTCAAAGAAAAAGTCTGAGGGTTGGGGTGAATGGGAGGAGTCACCTCTCCTACCCTCAGCCTCAGTGTCCTTCTCCCGCCACATCCCCACCCCTTGCCATACTACTACAGAAGCGGACTTGGCCTCAGATGGGGAATTTTGCAAATGCTGAGGATGTGACTGTTCCAGGCTAGGGTGTGAATCCTGGGGAGACCCCTGCCCTGTAAGCCTTAACACATTTGGACTGTTGGTCTAAATTCCACTCAGCTGTGTCCTTGTGTTCCCCTGTCCATCTCCACTTCCTGTGTGCACATCCAAATACCTGTCACCTCTCTGTGCCCCAGTATCCAGGCATCTCACTGCCAGTGGGAGTCAACGAAATTGTCCTGTCCAGACCTGATTCTGAAAGAAAGAAGGTTTTATGAAGATTTAAAAAGATCTTCCCGCCCAGCTGCGTGGCTCAGCGGTTGAGCATTGACCTAGGATCCAGGCTGTCAGGGTTCAATTCCCGGTCAGGGCACATGCCCGGGTTGTGGCTCGGTCAATGACTCTCTCATCATTGATGTTTCTGTCTCTCTCTCTCTCCCTCTCCTTTCCTCTCTCAGAAATCAATAAAGATATATTAAAAAAAAAAAAAAAAATTAAAAAAAAGAAAAGAAAAAAAAAGATCTTCCCAATTATAGCAATGATCCAATTTATCTTTGTCTCCCACCCCTTTCCTGTCACCATGATCAAAGGGGCCAGAGGAACAATCTCCTCTCGTCCAGGTGGCCCCGTCTTTTGATGTTCTGAGCTTAATAAGTTTGATGATGCAGTTAGGGGTTCCTTTTGTGAGATGCTGGAGATTCCAGGAGCACCCAAAATAATGTGATGGGGCCACAAGAGAACCAAAACGAGATGTTCTTTGCAGGTGACATTCAGACTCCTTGCCTTTCAGAGTGCTGTGTCCCTTTGTTTATTTTTTATTATTATTTCTTTGATGCCTGATCAGCACAAACCCCACCTGGAACAATATGCTCATTGCCAAAGCTCAGTGCCGCATCTTGGGCAGGCTCTTTTCTTTCTAGAGGTATCTCCTCCTCTTTGATGAGAATGGGTTCAAGTGACCCAGAGCCCAGCCTGAGAGCTATGCAGACTTCAGTGTGTGAAGGGTGCTCTGCATAGGTGGGACTAGGTCTTGGAGGACTAGGAGTGGGGCGCGAGCGTGTGGGGAGATAGGTATGCTTGTGGCTTGCCCACTCCTGGGCCCTGCAAATTGAGCAGAAATGCCAGGATCAGTTCTCTTTCCTAACTGATTTTCAGAATACATTTAGCCAGATTATTTCTAGATCTCAAATAGAGAGAAAAACCTCATTAATCATTAATTTGGACCCCTACGGCTTTACAGAGTTGATGACATTTGTTTATCTTTGAAAGGGCTGGTAAGAAAGAGTTTAACAAGGACATTATTGGGGATGGGGAGGAGAGGGCCATTTAGCTTCCCTCTGGGTACAATAGGGACATGTACAAGTCCCATGCCACTCTTCTTTGTCCCCAGGAAAGGTGACTGTTTCCTCATCTGTAAACTTGGGGCCAATGAGCTAGAAACCCTCAACCTCATTTCAAGCTGGGGACCCCTTTCCAATGTCAAAATATTCTCTATCCATCCCCGCCCCCAATGAATAGAAGTTGCATTTTTTAGTGTTGCCAATTGAGAAGAAAAGCTACTCTGAATTCAGTAAAGCTTTTAATCAAACCACAGTAACATCTGTGTACACATGGAAAATGGTGCCATCGTTCTGAATCATAGTGTCTATTCAGTCTATAGCCGATGTATGAGCACATAGGAATTCCAGGTCCCTGGAGGTGGCTCTGGGGCCCCCTGCACCCCCACTTGGTGGGAATCCCTGGAGAGTTCTCTAAGGCTTTAGGGCCACAGAGCCCTGGAGTGCTAGGACAAGGAGGAGCCTCGGGGGTCATTTCAGCCACTCCCACCTGATTGGTTCTCTGCCCCTCTGAGGAGTCCTTTGTTGGGGAATCCTCAGTTTAGGGGACAGGGGGGTTGGCATTCTTTGTAGGCACACTTAACACCTGTCACAGGCTGTCCCTTCAGGGGCTGGATCAAACTCAACAAGCTGCTTCCTGGAAGCCCCTAACCAAGCTGCCCAAGCCTTTCATCCCATGGTGAGAGCCACATGCAGTAAATTACGTCACTGTGGCTGGCAGGGACTTTATATCGGGTAGGAGCAAGGGAAGCGGTAGGAGGAAGAGAAGAGAAGCCAGGTGCAGCTCTCTGGGTGGCCTGCTTGACCAGAGCTGCCTGGAAGGGTTTTCTTAGCTTAGCTCCCCCAGGGCCACACCAGACACCTTTCTTCTTTTTCTTTGTGGCAGGAGGGGGAGTAGGGAGAGAAAGTGATGGGCAAAGAACGTCAAAGATGAGGGAGAAGGGAGCAGAGGGATAGCGTTGCATTTAAAGTAGTTAAATCAGGGCTCTTGGTCCAAGGATGCACTCATGGGCCCTGAAATCATAGCTGAATGTTGTGTGCGTGGGCATTTTTCTGGGGAGGAAGTCTCTAACTTTCATTAGATTCTCAAAGCAGTCTCCGTGAGCCAAAACACTTTCAGATGCCCTGGCTTGGAATTTTGACGTTTTCCTGAGTCAGACTTCCTACTCCTCGGTTACTCAGAACCAGTGAAGTGTTACCACGTTAGTCAAAGACTGCAGGTGTGAAAATATCGAATGCTCATTACCTGACAATGACAGGAAACTCGTCTGCTTAGCTAGTCTGCTTAGCCGCTTCATGTGAGAAGTCTCAGCGCCAAACAGATGCCTGGGAAAATGGGCTGATTAATGACGCTGCCTCCTTTGTTCTCTTGCACAGGGCCCGGGATGGCACTCTCAGTGGCAGGGCTCATTGTCTTCTCCCTCCTGCAAACCATCCTCTCTTTGAACCCTGAGGACCCCAACGTATGCAGCCACTGGGAGAGGTAAGACATGGGTCTCAGGTGGCCAGGTGCTCCCTGGGGGCCTCACCTGGGCTTCGCACTGTTGGGACAAAAGCAGAGGCAGGAAGGACAGAAGCTGTCCACCAAGGGCCTGCAGTCCAGCTGGAGACAGAGCACGGAGGCTGAGAAACAGGACAAAGCACGATAGGTTCTGTCTGAGACTCAGTGGTGGGAGGTCAGGATGCAAGGGGTTGAGTGACAGGCAATTTAAGTGATGCAGTCTCATAGCTGACAATGTACTCATGTTCCTCCCTGCATTTCCACTTCCCAGCCATTTTACAGACAAGGAAGTAGAGGCCCAGAGGGGCTCAGTGCCCATCCATGGCCAGGTGGGGCATAGTGGGTTGTTCTGGTCCAGATATGTTGTTGTCTGATGCTATGATGTCTTCCCTGGTCTCCCAGGTCTGGCAACAGTGTGGCAGCTTGGACACATGGGCGGCCAGCAGCCTGCCCTGAGGAGATGGGAGAGGGGAGCCCTGCTGCTTCCAATCTAGTGGGGGTCGTTGGGCTGCCAGGGGAAGGGCAGTTGAGGGCAGAGGCAGAAGAGCCGGCTGCAGCACTCAGTCCTGGGGGAACAGGCCAGGGCCCTGCAGACGGCCTGACTTTGAAGCACAAGGTTAAAGTATTGATTTTGGTGAGCAGAAAGACAGCGACCAGAGACCCAATCAGGAAAAACCGAATTAAACCTTGGAATTGATTGGCCATGCTGACCAGGACGACTCTGCCACTTAGATGTTAATAAATCAAATGAATAAAATTAAGATGAGGGCCCGATGGGGGAAGCAGATGGCAGAGGAGGACATGTGAGGAGGTGGTCCATGCTGCATGTCCGTGAGGATGAATGTCCCTATCCCACGGCAGGTAAAGGCACCTCACCCGGGGAGGGACTGGCTGGGGATGCAGAGGGACAGTGCCTGCACCAGCATGATTTTTAGTGACTGGCACTCTATAGGGAGTCCCTACAGAGTCAAGGCTGGAGCAAAAGGTAGTGGTCCCCTTTTCTGTGAAGTGGAAGGAACGCAAGATCTATGACGAGCAGACCTTGGTTCATTCCAGTCTGGAGTTTTCTGTTAGTTCTATGACTTTGGGGATGTCTCTGAACCACTCTGAGCTGACTTCCACCTCTGTAAGGTGGGGGGATAATGACCCTTGCCTCCCAGGCTTGTTGGAGGGTCAGGGAACCAGTTTCACAGAAGTGCTTTGAGGACCATAAAGCTTAATTATGCCTTTTCTTGCCGACAACTCTGGCTTTGCAGGAAGTGGTTGCCACAGATTTTAAATTAATGCATACCAGCCTCACTGGGAATGGGAATGAAACACAGAGTCTCCTGGGTCCTAGCCCAAAACTCTTCAATTCCATAGGTCTAGGGTAGAGCCTAGGAATACATATTTTTCATAAGCTTTTCATATGATTATGAGGTGATTCAGGCCCCTTGGCCTTCTGGTTGTGGTGAATTTAAAACTTTATTTCCCAGTAGGTGAAAGGGAGATCAGGTGGAATTCCATATTAGCCTCTGGTTTTTGGACTCTGTCCCAGTTGAGACACAGTTGCTTCCTGCCCATGTCTGTGCTGTATCCCAGCCCCCAGCATCTGCTCACCTTCTTATCTGTTCACCTCTGCCTTTCCTACTGTCTCCAACCAGGTTCCTGTCTTCTAGGAAGCCCACCCTGACTTCCCTCTTCTCTGGGCCCCATTTGCACTAGTAGATCAGTTAAAACATAAACCAAACTCCCTAAGTTTCTAAACTAGCCAACATGAATAAATTTGGAATGTGAAAATATTCTGAACCCAGCCTGTACACAGCTGGTATTTCAGGTTGACAAGGCTATCAGCTGAATATATAGCTTTGATGGGAGAACAAAGAGTGACCCTAACAGCTAAAGTGAGGTCTGGGGACCCCCTAGCCTTCTTTAAGCCCTGGGAGGAGGCCTTGCAGTGATGTGCCGTGATACCAAACACTTTCTTTTTCTTGGCTTTTCCAACTGAACTCTGTTGCCAGTTACACATGGATGGATCTAGGCTGTGTCATTCCAGAAACATATCCGGGTCCCTGGAGACTGCTTAGGGAGAATTTCCCAGTTGGATTAGTGCTTCTGGCAGGCTCATCATTAATTACACCCCTCCACCATAAAAACCCAGTGGAAAGACCTCCCCTGGCTTATAAAGCCCAGCTTTACAAGATTAATCTGGCCCCTCATTAGCATGTTGGCAAATGAGCATGTTAAACCATCCAGCCATGAAACCAGGGGCACACACTTCACCCCAGAGACTTGGAGTTGGTTCAAGGTCTCCTTGCCAGACTCACTTGGCTCAGAGAACTCCTGGAGAGCCAGCTCTGTCCCCCATGACATCCTCTCCATCTCCTCTGTTGGGCTGATGCCTTTTCTCTAAGCACCCACTGTCCCCATCAATGCTGGGGGGTGCCTGAACTCTCAAGTGCTTAACAAAGGCAGGCAGCCCATTCTGTGTGTGGGTCTTGCTCTGCTTCCCCTATTGTGACCCAGGGGGAAATATTGCTCAGTGCCTAGCACAGGAAGTGAACTATTGCCAGTCTTATAATAATGATGGCCAGCATCTGTCAGACACTTACGGTGCACCCGTTAATCATTTTATGTGTATTCCCACCACCCTGAGATATACATACTATTATTAGATATAGATAGATATAGATATAGATATAGATATAGATATAGATATAGATATAGATATAGATATAGATACTATTATTGTCCTCCTTAATCCTCACAATAACTAGTCCCTGGTAATATTTAGCACAAATTTACAGGTAAGGAAACAGAGGCTTATATGAGTCTTATATGTCTAAGGACATGGTGCTAACAAGTGACAGGGTTCATCCTTGACCAAGAGCCCAGGCACTCTCATCCATTCATTCTCCTGCCTCTAAGTGTCAGAGTACAAGGTCATGGAATTTGGGAAGCTAGGGGTGCATGTGGAGCTGTCTCAATTTCTCCTAGCCTGGGGCTTTGGGCCATGCCTACAAAAATGTGTGCCTCTGAGGCACATCTTGCTGGGCAGAGGCTCACCAAGGGCCCTCCTGCATCCTCAGTGCTTCAGAGAAACAGAACATCCCCCTACCTCGACTTCCTCCTGGGCATGGCTGACTGCTCCTGGCCTCTTTCTGAGTTCTAGACCTTTCACACTTCTGGCTTCAGAGAGCCTGCTGTGGACTCAGTCAGGGAGCTGGCCTGCCCAGCCCTCTTGCAAGTAAACTAACATTTTCCTCAGGCAAAGCAGACGGGCTTTTATAGCCTGGACCTAGCCATCTGGCCCAGGTCAATGAGCCTTCTGGGAGGAAAACACTGAATAGTACCAACATACATAGGAATTAATTCCTGAAATCTCAGCCAACCTCCTCTCCCAGCCTGCACAGGAAGTGTGAGTCTTTGCTTTATGCCCTAGCTTGGCTGCCTTTTCATACAACTCCTGCCAGGGGTGGGCAGGTGGGAAGGCTTATGTTTGTGAAGTGTAGACCTGCTTCCCTGTGGCTTCCACCCATTGGGCCAGGCTTACAGCTAACAGGCGGGAAGATGAGATACCACTTTGATCAGCAGTCCTATGACATGTCCTCAGTGTACACCCAGTTATACAAGAGGCATAATAAGGCAGAAGGTAACTGGTGACTTTGGGGAAGTCACTGATCCTCTCTGATGCTCAGTTTTGTCATCTGTGAAATAGGATATAGCAATGCCACCTACCTTTGATTGTGTGAGAATTAAAAGGGCTTAAAACACTTAATGCAGGACACTTAATACATATTGGCAGTTCTTGCTACCGGCTGTGTGACCTGGGCAAGTCACCTCTTTCTGAACCTTAGTTTCTTCATCTATAAAATGGGACCACTTACTTCACAGAGTTTAACTTCAAAGAGTTAACTACAAAGATTAACTTCCATGCAGGTCTTTGAAAACCATAAAGATCTAAACAAATATCTAAGCTTGTTGGCTCTGAACAAAACCACACAAAATAAACCTAAACCCTCCTTTATTCTTTGTTAAGTGAACAAATGAACTAGAATTTCAGGAAATGAGCTGGGCCAAAGGGCAGTAAGGCATGTGTCCTGGATCCAACCAGAGACCAGGTAGGCGAAGTGCATCCTGGGCAGGAGAAGGATAGTGGAGTGGTGGGAAGAGGGGGTGTTGGAACGCCTGGATACTTGGCTGAGGCCTGGCTTCCATGGGGAGGGAGACCCCATCCTGAATAACAGCTCAGGACCCAAGTGCTGACTGTAGCTTCCATGTCCTGTCTGGTTCTCAGCTATGCCGTGACTGTCCAAGAATCCTACGCTCACCCCTTCGACCAGATCTACTACACACGGTGCACAGACATCCTCAACTGGTTCAAGTGCACCAGGCACCGGTGAGTACCTCTCTCAGAGGACCGGGCAGGAAAAGGGTGCCGGGCCCTCAGGATTTGATTTTCTGCCAGTTAGTAAAAGGCCCTTCTAGCAGGTGTGGTCAGTGCACCGCCTATATCCCCTTGGTGCTCACTCTTCACAGTGAACCCCTGAGATGCTCTGATGAGAGTTACTTTCTGGGCAGAGGGGCTCATGGGCAGGGCAGGCCAGAAGTGCCAGGGAATTAATGCCGTTGAGGGCATTCCTCAACCAGTTATAGGTTGGGAGTTGGTAGGTAAATACTCCACCTTCCTTCCCCTGAGAATAGAGGGGACAAGTCTGAGTGTGTTCCAGAGGTCCTCAGTCACCCATAGCAGTAACCTGCTCAATAGCATACCCTACGTTGGCTGCCTTTATTTCCCTGTCTCACTTTCCCATTCCCCTCCTAGTGCTTCCTAGGATCACCTCCTAAATAAACGACTTGTCCTTAAATCCTTGTCTCAGTTCTGCTACTGGGGCAAAATCCAACCTAGGACATCCCCCCTGCTCAGAGCAGAAGATGTAGCCCCATGCCAGGGCATCTGGCTGGGAGAGCAGAGTGCAGGCTGGAAGCCAACAGCCTCTTAGCATCTGAACGACTGCACATGGGAATCCTGCTCCCTTGTCTCAGTCCTCCTGCAGATCATGACATGCTCCCATGTTACTGGGGCAGAGAGGAGAGGAAGGAAGAGAGAACATGTTTTGTTGGATGACCCTGGGCAAGTCATTTTATTTTGGGATTCCTGTGTACTCATCAAACACAGAACGATCCTTGCCTTACCTACCCAGGGGGTCCATTGAGGTCAGGGATATGAAAATACTTTGAAAGGTGTAGGGGAGAATGGAGAAAAGTGAGGTATTAGACCCAGGCAAGGTGGCATTATTACTTGAGGGGTGAAAAACCAGTAGGTGAAGAGTAAGTGAGGGAATGAGTGAGAGGCTGCCTAGAAGTCTCACTTCCTAGTTACCGAGCATCTGTGTTAGTTCCAGATTTCTTTTGCTTCTTCCTTGTGGGCCTGGTCCCTCTTTGGGAATTATGCAGGAATCATGGTGAGTAGCATGTGGATGGGGAAACTCACTCTATGCTGAAAAGCCAAAGTTCTGGTATTTGGGGTTTTGCTAGTAACTTCTTGTGAGACACTGAACATAGATATAATAACCACTTTAAAATTCTTGTCTGCTAATCCAACATCTGGGTCATGTCAGGGTTGGTCTTCATCGATTGCCTTTTTTCTTATGTAGGTAATATTTTCTAGTTCCTTTATATGTCTAGTAAATTGTGAATTGTGTACTAAGCATTGCATTATGAACAGCAGAGACAGTAAAGACTGAATTCTGTTATGTTCCTCCAGAAAGTATCAATTTGTTGTTGCTTGCTTGCTTGCGTGTTTTAACAACCAGTTAACTTGGCTAAACTCAGTCTCCAAACTGAAAGTTCAATATTTTTAGCCTTACCTGGACTGCTTGGAACCTGCCCTCCACACACATAATTCAGGGGCCAGAAGTTTGGGCAGAGATTTTTACCGAGAATATAGGCCTCTGTCCTAGCCAGTTTGGCTCCGTGGTTAGAGTGTCAGCCCTCAGACTGAAGGGTCCCAGGCTCTCTCCCGGCCCGGTCGGGGACATGTGTCTTTCTCACAACGATGTTTTTTCCTCTCTCTCTCCCCCTTCCACTGTCTCTGAAAAGCAGTGGAAAAAATATCTTCAGGTGAGGATAAAAAAGAATTTGGGCTTCCTCTTTGTGGTTCCCTTCCTTCTGGGGTTCCCCTTTTCACTTCCTAGTTGCTGGGCCCACCCTTTACTTGTCCTGTGGGTCTTCAAACCAGTAAGGCTGTGTGTCTTCTATCTGAATTTCAGCCACCTGGAGCATTTATTGTTGACTGGGTCTGCCCTTGGACTAACCTTGCCATGTCATTCCCTTCTTCCAAGTGTCTACTCCCCTGTAGTATCCACCTTTGTTCTCTCTTTAGTGCCTTCAAGTAGCTGTTTTTTATATTTTCACCAGATTATATAACTGTTTGTAGGAGGGTTGGTCCAACAGGAGCCATTACTGCCTCCCCTTCTTCTAGCCCTTGGCTATGAAATGAGATGAGACCAAACGCCCCCTTCCAACTTCCCCAGTTGTGCCAAGTTAGCTGCCTGTGGATCTGGTGAAAGGCAGAGGCCGAAATAGAAGCCCTGCTCCCTCCATGAGCCTGTCAGGCTCTGTGCCAGCCAAATTTGCTCTGAGGTGTGGCTTCGTTGGGTACTTGGAGGCTGGGCTGCCGTCCATCACCACTGGGGAAGGGTGAGCGAGTGGCTGCTTATTAAAATAGGCTACATTCCTAGAACATGAATTATTTTGCTAAATTATTGAGTCGCCTTGCAGCCTTCCTGATGACCCGGAGTGTGCACACTGACAGCTCCCCATCAGTCTGCCTCTGTGTGCGATGCCTTGTTTGAGTGAACGCAGCATCATTCTCCTGACAGCAGCCTGGCCCCCAGCTCCTTCCTTCTCTGGCTTCTCACCCCAGCACTGGGAACAAGCAAGGATGGGAGAGCCATCCCTGCTTTCTCTCTCCTGAGAGGCTTTAGTGATGTCAAGACCACCTCTCCATTGGGGGGCTTGAGGAGAACCCTGCTTGGAGGGAGGAATGGACTGGGTGACCTCTGAGTCAATCCCAAGTTGCTCTTTATCTGAGAGGCTTGCACCACCCCCGAAATTGCTAGGAGCTGCCTCCCTGTGCTGGGAAAGTAGCTTCACTTTGAGATCGGCTTGCCTTCCATTATGGGCTTTTGACAAAGTAGAATGACCTTAGTTTACGACATTCCCAAATATCACAGATTTCCCCAGAGTTCCACACTGTCATTTGTCATAAAGTGAGGGTTTTAAGGACTGAGAGCCCATGTGGTAGGACTCCTTCCCAAGTTGGCCTGATCCTCTGTGGGAAGCAGGCTGTCGGCATCTCCAGTGACCAGTCCTGCTCTCTGCCCCCTGAGCAGGGGTCCACAGGGCAGGCTCCCTGGGGTGCTGGTGGGGAAGTGAGAGCTCTTGCTTCAAGGCCCAAGGACTTGGAGTTGAGTCCCAGTTACACAACATGACCTTGGGAAGTTACTTTCTCTTTCTGGCCCTTAATGGCCACTTCAGATCTCCTCTATTATGACCCTATGTCTGAGGAAGGGGCTTTGACTTTCAGTATCTCATTTCGACCCCCTCCTGAGGACTCAGTCCTCGCACCATCCGTTTCCCTTTTCTTACCCTTTCATTATGGCCATCCCCTAAACCCAGCACTCCACCCTGTGGGAACTGGCACAGGGCAGTAGGTTAAGCTAGTAGTTTTGAAATTAGACTGACTTGGGTTTGAATCCTGGCTATGATTCAGCCAGGATTCAAACTGTTTAGCTGTGTGACCTCGAGCAAGTCGTCAACTTCTCTGAATCCCAGTTTTCTCATCCATAAAACAAAGTGGGAGGCAGTATATAAAATTAAGTAAGAATAAAAACTCTGAAAAAGAAATAAAGGGGCATGATGAAGTTACCTGCCTCAAGGAGGGAATGGAATGAGATTTTGCCTATAAATCTCTCTGGCACAGGGTGGAGTCTTAACGCCCATGTCAGCGTAAGAACTGGAACCCAGGTCTCTGGCTCCCAGCCCAGAACTTCCTCTGCTCTCTGGGCCTTAGCTTCTTCCTCTGCAGAACTGGGTTTGGTTCTGAGCCTTCCCAGGGATGGCAGGTGAAGCTCCTCCCCGGGAGGTGGTGTGGGGGAGATTAACCTGCCTCTGGGACTGAGTCAGACTCAGAGGGTCCTTTTGATGACTATGCTCCAAGTGGGTGGGTCAGTTTCCAGGGGGTGTAAGCAGTCTGCTTGTTGGGGTGTTGGTGGTAAGCATAGAACCTCTCCCACCCAAGTCACCCCCTGGGCCCCTGCAGCCCAGGGTCTTGAAGTTTTAAGGAGAAGTCCTCAGTTACTCTCCACAGTGTCACCCTAGGCAGATCTTCTGCAACCCTTCTAAGTATCACTCTGAAGAGATTGGAGAAAGTCAGCAGGTGTAACAAATGCCGTTTCATTCTGAATCACAGTGGCCCAGGTCCCACCATCGATTGTTCTTTATTGTGTTTCTTCATATTCGAAGCTGCCATGTGCTTTTTAAAGTAATTATTGAAGGGCATCCTCGATATAGCTTAACACAAATATCATTCTAACAGGAGTGATTGATTTTCAATACATTCAAGTGGCTTTCTCCCTTGTGCCTTAGGATCAGCTATAAGACGGCGTATCGGCGCGGCCTCCGCACCATGTACCGGCGGAGGTCCCAGTGCTGCCCTGGCTACTATGAGAACGGAGACTTCTGCATACGTATGTAGGGGCTTTCTGTGTTCTGGCCTCACAGGAGATGGGGGAAGGGAAGGGAAGGAAGGGAAGGCAAGGGGAACCAAGGGGAAGAGAGGTAGAGCTGCCACCCAGGCCCTGGGCCACAGGTCTCAGCTGACCCAAGGACTCCAGAAGTCCCTGCCTGCTGCCAGCTTGGAGGGAATGGTAGGTCTAATGCGAATCCGTTAGCACAGATGTGTCTATCAGATCAACCTCCTAAGAGGGTTGATGGAAGCAAGTCAGGTCTGGGCTCTGAAGGGGTCAAGAGACAAGTGGACGCTTCTGGAGCTGGTGCTCTGGGGAGGAGAGGAAGTGCTGAGTGCTTGGCACAGAGCTGAGGCCATAGTAGGTGCTCAAGAAGCCATTGTGGGATGGAGGGGAGCTGAATGGATAAATGAATGGAGAGTGGATGGATGGATGGATGGATGGATGGATGGATGGATGGATGGATGGGAGGAAGGAAGGCAGGCTGGATTATTGGATGGCAAGATCGTGGAACCTAGAAGGAGGATGGCAAGAGTAAGACATCACATGGGACCTGTTCCAGAAAGTGGGAAAGTTTCCAAAAAAGGCTTGGAGCACACCGGAGAAAAAGTGGGTTCATGAAAGACACTTGTTCCCTCTTTCACATTTTGTCTGCAGTGGCTCAGAAAATTGAAGCCCAGAGAGACAAGGGCTGAGCTGCTGGCAGATGCAGGTCCTTTGGGTGGGGGGCAGTGTGGTACAATGGGAGACACCCAAGGGGAAGAGCCTGCAGGTCAGGGTTTTGGTCTCAGCTTCCCAGGCATGTGGCTTTGGGCAAGACACTGAACCTCTCTGGGAGAATGGTTTAGGGCCCTGTTAGAGTCTAATGGACTCTTTCCACAGTCACCTCTGACCATTGGGATGGGACCAGTCGGGGGGTTTCCAGTGGGCTTTAGAAGAATCCCTCAACTGCAGGACACTGCCAGGGAAGCTGGGAGCCCCCCGTTTAATTACGAGAGGAGACCGCCCCCACAGCTTCTGCCTCTGCATTTGGAGGCAGATTTGAAGAGTGATTTTCCTTGTTAGCATTCTCCTTGCCATCTGGGTGGGTAGAGCGAGCTAGCACCATAGAGAGAATTTGGACAGAGTGGGTGTGTTGATGTTGGGAATGAAATGACAATTTTCCCCTACTGTTGTTACATCTCCCCTAATGCTGGAGAAACTCGATTCTAATTGCGTTACAGGAATGAATGAAAAATGCTCCAGCAAATGGGGTCAATACTGATGGCTTTGCAGGAAAAATACAAAGATACCCAACCTGAACTCAAAGAGCAGTGCAGAGGACTGGGATGGGCAAAGGCCTTGGTCAGGGCTTCACCTGGGATGGGGTTACTATGGAGACCCAGGTGTAGAAGCAAGGTCAGGACCAAGGCTTTACTGCTACTGCTCTGTTTGCGGCCAGTGGGACATGTAAGTCATAAAGCCCAAGCAGGGTGGATGTGAGACGCCCTTCTGAGCTCAGGGCACAGTGGTGGACTCTGGGAAATTATAAAGAGTTTGGACATCAGCTCCAGGAATGGATGAGCACCTTCTCTTTCTAATTTCCGTCAGTGGATGTTGGTTAAGCCCTTGGAAAATGAAGAGCAGGGCAGAAGCGCTAAGTGTCCTGATTGCACAGGCTCGGTCTTGCTGACTGGGAAGGCAGCTCATAACCTGCTACCTCCTCCTTATGGAACCACCAGGCACTGCCTGCTGAGCTGGTGGCCACGGGCCTGGCCACCCAGGAAGCCAAGCTCGAAAAGCCACTCTTAGGACTGAAGGCTTTTCCTAGGAGGGAACAGGAGAGTTTTGGCTGTGAGGTGGGGCGTTGTGGCTGCTGGATGCTGGGAATGATGGTAGAGGGGGGTGGCAAGAGTCACACAGGCCTGGGCTGAATCTCAGCTCTGCCATCCCAGCTTCTTCCTCTGTACCCTCATCATGGTCTGCAGAGTCCGTGCTCCATGCCAGGCACCATTCTGATCACTTTATATCCATCAGCAGGTCAGCTCCTCACAACCGTCCTATGAGGTAGGGACCCTTCTTTTTTCCAATTTACAGAGTCACGGAGCAATTAAGTAACTGACCAAGATCACCGCTTTCTAGCTGTGTGATTTTGATCCGTATACTTAATCACTCTGTAACTCAGCTAGAAAGTGGTAGAGCTAGAATTTGAACCCAGGCTGTGTAGCTCCAGAGTGTACTCTGAACCACTTGGAATAGGCAAGATATCACCTCTCTGAATCTCAGTTTCCACTCATAGAAAAGGGGGATAGTAATACCTAAATCACCAGGCACAGGATAGGAGCTTAATATATGTCAGCTCCCTCCTCCTTGGCTTTGGATCTGAACATTCTTTTTTTTTTTTTTTTTTTTTAAGTACATCTTTATTGATTTCAGAGAGAGGAAAGGAGAGGGAGAGACAGATAGAAACATCAATGATGAGAGAGTCATTGATCGAGCCCGCAACCCGGGCATGTTCCCTGACCGGGAATCGAACCCTGATCGCCTGGATCCCAGGTCGACGCTCAACCGCTGAGCCACGCCCAGCTGGGCGGATCTGAACATGCTTTTAGTCTTGGCTTTATTTTAATTTCTCAGAGATCCATGGACCCTCTCCCTGGGGAAATGCACACTACATGTATAAACATACACGTGGCCCTTTGCACGCAATTTCAGGGGTTTATGGATCCTTTGAAACCCTTACAGGGTCTTTGGACCCATGGTAAATAGTCTGCTCACAGTTTATCCATTCAACTTATACGTGTTGCTTACTATTATGCAAATACCAGGGTCATACATGCAAATGAGAGGTGGTTGCTGCCTGGAGGAGCTTGCAGCCTGGTGAAAGGAGGTGGTGTGGTACAAAAACATGTGTAACAGAGTGTTGTAGCTGCTTTGACAGGCATCTTTATAAAGTAGGGAAGGATAAAGAGGAGTGGCTGTCTTTTTAGCCAAACCCACTTACCAAGTGTTAATGAGAAATCAGCTACACAGGAAAGAGTGATGGGGTTTTTCAACCCAGTAGTTTTTAAAGGACTACTGTGGCCCACCCACAGTGCTGTGCTGCCAGATAGAAGTGTCAGAAATAGTTCCTGCCCTCATGGAACCTACAGTCTTTTGGGGAAGGCAAGTCTAGGTACACGGAGTCATCAGAGAACAGCCTGAAGAGGAATGTGAGAAAGACAAGACAGGCAAGGCAGGAGAGAATGCCGTGACCTATGATCCCTCAGGGGGCTTCATGGAGTTTGAGCTGAATGGAAGGGCATCTTTGGGGTCGGTGGGAGAGGGAACCCCATCAGCAAAGACATGGAGCTGGGTCTGAGCGTGGTGGGGAGTGAGGTGCCTGACCTGACCACAGTATGCAGATCTGGGAAGGGAGAAGGGAGAGGCAGCTGGCTGGGTGAGGCAATTATTAATCCCCAGGGCTGCTTTTTCAAAGCACCACAGCCTGGGTGGCACAAACAGCAGGAGTTCATTGTTTCACAGCTCTGGAGGCCAGAAGTCTGAGATCAAGGTTTTGGCAGGTTGGTTCCTCTGAGGGTTGTGACAGATCTGTTTCAGTCCTCTCTCCTGGCTTCTGGTAGTTCTTTAGCCTTTGGTGATGTAACTCCATTCTCCTCATGGCATTCTCTCCCTATGGGTGTGAGTCACCAAATTTTCCCTTTTTATAAGGACACCAGTCATATTGGATCAGGGCTCAGTCTAATGACCTCATTTTAACTTGATTACCTCTGTGAGACTCTATCTCCAAATAAGGTCTCATTCTGCAGTTCTGGGAGTTTGTTAGGAATTCCACATATGAATTTGAGGACACAATTCAACCCATAACAGTTGGGTGTGAGTCCCCCATGGGCTCTGTCACCTGTCTGTGAGAGAATGGAGACCCAGGGTTGGGGAACTTGTGAGAGGGAGAAATGGTAGTGAGAGGGTGAAGGATTGTGCACGGGATGCTGGTGCCAGATGAGAAACTTGTAGACCTGGGAGCATTCAGGAGCTGAAGCCCTGCAGCCTCTGCCCCTCCACTCCTCCTTCTCTACCTTCCAGAGGGCAGAGGACCTCCAAGTTCACCAGAACCTGGTGAGAGCTCATCCAATGTTCAGAGTCCTCAGGACCCTGCAGAGGAACATCACCTGTGCTCTGGGAAAGGGCACAGGGACATCAACCTCCCTCTAAAGCCACTGTCCTGCAGCCTTATTTTTTTGGTACATGGTAAAAGGGCACTGGCCTGGGAGTGAAAGCCTTTGTTGACTCTTGCTGTGCAATCTTGGGCAAGTCCCTTTGCCTCTCTGGTCTCACCGGGTATAGAATGGATCATCTCTGTGTGTGAAGGAAGAAAGATGAAACAGTGAATGAGTGTCCTGGGAAGTATAAAGCACAACGCTACTTCTGCTGCTTCCATGCCCTTGAACTCCAGTGATTAAGGGAACAGAAGAGGGGATGGGAGCCAGAAAAACATCACAGAGCAGAACTGTTAACACCATTCTGGATGAGATTTCCATTCTTTTCCTTTTCATTCTAAGTAGTAGCAAGAACCCTAAACTTTGAATTCAGCTGGTACAGAAATTTTGAGGGAGCCAAAGAGCTTAGAACTTGGGAGAGTCATCCAGCGTCTGTCTGTGCCCACTCTGCCATCCCCAGGCCGTGTCTGGGCTGTTTAGGAAGACAATACAGTTTCTCTTTGTACAGGTTAAAAGAAAACAAAACCTGACCCTGCTGGACAGATTTGTCTGAGCAGTTACCTCTTCTCTTGGGGCGCTGGTGAGCAGGGTTGCAGGTTTTCTAGCCATCAATTCAGGCTGTTTTGCCTGATTAAATCTGGGCTATGTAAGAGATGTGTAAAATTTTAGAGACGGGTCTTCCTTCCTTATTTCTTTCCTCTCTCCCTCCTTCCCTTCCTTCTTTCCTCCCTCCCTCTTTTCCTTCCTTCCTTCTTAAAAATCTATTTTCTTCTCTTTGTACCATTCCCTCTGCCCGAGCCGCCATCCCTGACAGCCCTTCTACAGCCGTCCACACCAGAGCTGCCCACGCCCAACCGTTATCTACAGATAAGCCGACGCCTGTTCCTCGGTTGCCCAGGCATCAGATTCTCCTGAGGATCACCGGGCACAAGCACATTTCCTTTTCTTTCTCCTTGTGAGATAGGGCGGTGGGCATCTTTTCCTCTGCAGACAGAGCTAATTTTTAGTCACAGGGTGGGGATTTGAGGTTTGACTTCATTCTTCTTAAAGGGTCTCTTTAATAGTTCTTTCCAGAGAGTCTGCAAGCAACCAACTCTCTAACGCTTTACTTGTCTGAAAATGCCTTTATTTTGCCCTACTCTTGAATGATGGTTGAGCTGCCTATGAAATTCTAGCTTTTCAGTCATTTGCTTTCAGCAGTTTGAGGATGTTTTTCAGTTGTGTGGACTTTGTCATTGAAGTGCTCTGCAGTTTCCCTAAGGATGTTTCTGAGCGTGGAGTTATTTTTATTCATAGTGTCTACTCCTCAGAGGTAAACGCCTTCCTCAAGCTAAGGATTCATGCCCTTTGTCACTTCTGGAAATTTCTCAAGCATTTCTCTTCAAATACCTCCTTTCCCTCGCCCTCTCAACTCCCTTCCATTGGAGCTCTAAACTGTTTGACTCTTACTCCATTCTCTCTCCTGGGCTCCCATTTTTCATCACTTTATCTCTCCACGTTGCATCTTGGACATCTTCCTCAGGTCCATTTTTCAAATCCTGTAGCTCTGCTAATTAACCTGTCGGTTGAGGTCTTAATTTCAGTGATATGTTTTGTTTCTAGGAGTTCTATTGGTTCTTTATCAGATCCACATGCTGTTTCTGTAGTGTCCTCTTCTTTCATTATGAATTCTAATCCTTTTATTGCTTTAATTATTTTAAACATATTTCTTTTATAGTCTCTTTCAGATAGTTCTATCTTGAGCTATATAGTTCTATGAGCTCAGGTTCCTAGGGTATCAATTTTCCTGCTTCTGGGGATTGCTGATTTCTCCTTTACTGTGGATTGTGTCCTCATGTAGGTTGTATTTTTTTTTTCTTCTTCGCTGTGAATTCTTTAGTCTATCCCTCCCACCTCCATGCCTGGGTTAAACAGGAGTCCTAGTTTTGCACACTAGTTTTGCATTTTCTTATTAGGCACACCAATGGCTTTCACTGGCTCATTACCAGTCTTTGCTAACTTGGTTTGGGTGTCCCTGTTGTGTGTGATGAAGGCTTAGGAATGTTTTCCTTTTTAAAAAAATTTTTTGAGTGAAATTCACATAATAGTAACCATTTTGAAGTGTACCATTTAGTGACATTTAGTGCAGTCACAGTGTTGTGCAACCATGACCTTTATCTAGTTCTAAAACATTTTTATCACTGCTAGAGGAGACCCATACCCATTAAGTGTCACTTCCCGTTCCCCACTCCTGGTTTTTTGTTTCTTATGGGAGACTTCTTGCCTTATCCAGAGCCCCTTGTTTTCCCCCTGGCTGGTGGGCAGCATTTTCAGGTTTCCCCTACAGGGAGCTGGCAACTTCCAAGGCCAAGTCTGCCCCTGTGTTGGGGGCCAGGAGCAGAGGCTAGCCAGGTCTGATGTTTCCTGGGCCACTTTCCTTCAGCATTTGACCTCCTGTAACTCCTAGGAACCCACTTGGGGATTTCCCTTTCTCTCATCAGAGGTTACACACACACACACACACACACACACAATATTTGTATTATATTTTGGGGCATTTTTGTACTTTCTTCCATGCCCCTGGAACCTCCCCTGTTTTATAGTGAGGGAGGGAGTAGGGGACTTTAATCACCAGATTAGTGACATTGAATTCAGTGCTTTCTTCTGCTAACTCCCAACAATAATAATAAGCAATAATCTAATGTCTGGTGGTTTACCCAGCAGTTTCCCATACAGTGTATCACTCTGTACAGACTGGAGAAGTAGTATTACTGTTACTGTCCTTGGACAGCAGAGGACATAGAAGCAAGTGAGGCTGAGTGACTTGTCCACATGGATAAGTGCAGCCCAGGAGCTGAGATCAGAGCAACTTATCCTCGTGTACTTTCCCCTCCTATAGTGGGTTTTCTCTTGGCAGGGAGGACCTGTGGCCAGAAGAGAGAAGTGGGGTCAGATAAGAGGGCAGAGAAAGAGGTTTGTAGGGAAAGGAAGGAACTGAAGACAAACTGCTTTGGTTTCAGAATGTTGCTAAGGTGGGTTCCTGTAGGTGCCCAGATCAAGGTAGCAAGTGGGGGATTGTGTTGTGTGTGTGTGTGTGTGTGTGTGTGTGTGTGTGTGTGCAGAGCTGTAGGTTTTGTCTAGGAGGCACCCCAGGGAATCCTGCCTGCTGCCATCACCAGAAACAGTGCTGATGCTGTCCCTTGGGCTACCAACACCTGGTGCTGAGCTCTGCTGCCTGGAACAGCATCCGTTCTTCTATCTGACCATCCATTCATCAACATTTTCTAGGTGACTGTGCCTTGAAGGCACTGCCAAGTCCTGGGGATAGACAGATGAATAAAAAGCACTTGGTCTAGAGGGGAAAATGTGGGCTTTTTAAAACTTTTGAAAAATTACAGCACAGTATGGTAAGCACACTTTAAATAAGCAGGTAAGGAAACAGAGGGTGTCACCAGGCTGGTGCTAGGGAAGGAATGGCAGCCTAACTTCCCCAACAGGTCCTCACCGAGTGACCAAAGTTAGTACAGCCGCCACGTTGTGGTTCCCAGCTTGTGGGCTTAGAACACTGATGTAGGATGTCGAGAGTGGCTGAGCTCTACTTGATTCACACTGACCAAACTCATAAAATACTGATGCTTAACCCTGATGCCAATGAATTCATTTACAGTGAGAAACACAGCTACCAAAGATTTGCTCTTGTCCACTGGTTAGTGCTTTTCAGGCCTTCAATAAATAATGAGTGAATCATGGTTAGGGTCGCCCTGTCCCCCCACCCCCAGGCCCAGTGGGTTCTCTGTTAGCACCTATGTCAGATTCCTCCTGTTCCACTCTAACACACCGTCTGTTTGGGAGCCATGTGGCAGTCATTCTGGGTGCTCTGCACCCACAGCCTCTGGGCCCCTCTGTCAATCTGCACCGCTGGTTGTGATGGTGCCTCGCCTGTCCAGCTACCCTACTCAAAAGTGAGTTTCCCAAGCAGAGGAATCAGATTATTCCCAGAGTCATGCACAATGCCTGGCACCTAGTGCTGAATAATTATTGATCGAGTAAGTGAGAGAATGAATGAATGAAATAGACTCACCCAAATACTGAGACACTTCTTAGGGAGAAGCCACTAATTGTCTGGGGAATCACAGGGCAAGGGGATCAAAGAAGACTCCTTGAAGGCGGTCAGTTTTGAGCTGAGTCTGAATGGTGAGTAGGAACTTGTGAGGAAGACAAGAGAGGGGCAGCGGCTAAGATGGAGCGCCAGTGTGAAGGCCCTGCCTTCCCTGTGTGACCCTGAGCATCTTATTTCACCTCTCTCTATCTCGGTTTCCTCATCTGTCAAATAAGATGGGATGGGTATCAAGTACCTACCCCTTTGGGCTGTCATGAATTACCAAAGAGAAAGCGTTTGGTACAGGGGCTGGCACATGGTAAGAACTCGGTGACTCTTAGCCACTGCAGTTGGTATTATTTTTGGAGGGAGGGTGTTTTCTGGCAGAGAGGACCGCGTGAGCATAGAGAGGTGGGAAAGAGCAGGCAGGATCAGGACACTGCCAGCAGGCCACTGTGGTGGAGCACAGGAAGAATGGGGGAGAAAGTGGTGGGGAGAAATTTGAGGCTGGACTCTCAGCACCCACACTGAGGAGCTGGGACAATTTCATGAGGTCATTGCAGGGTTCCAGCAGCCAGTGACATGCTCACGGTGGTGTCTGGGCTCCATTGCTCTGGGGGCAGCAGCATGGAGGACTGTGAAGGGCTGCAGGACAAGTTAGGAGGTGTGTGCAGGGACAGGTGAGCTGTGGATGTTTGTGCTCGGGCACCTTGGTCACAGGGAGAAGAGGACACCTGGGGTCTAGCTGGCTGCATTTGCTGGCCTAGCCCTAAACTTCCAGGCTAGGCCTTTCCCCCACCTGCAGCGAATGCCAGTAGGGGCCTGGGTGCTGACGCAGCTGTGGAAGAATCTCGGCGCTGCTTCTTAATTACGAGCTGCAGCTGTAATTAAACCTCTGCTATCCGGACTGGGCAGCCTCTGAGGAGGAGCCTTTATGAGTGTCAGAGAAGTCAGGCATTATGTAAATCCCCTTGCTGGGTGTCCTGGGCCAGGTAAAGCCTGTGAAGGAGCAGACCTGTCCCCAGCTTAACTCCCCATTTCTTTATGGGAACCTCCCAAAGCTTTCTGTCTTTGGAATTCCCTCAACATCTGTGTATTTCTGGTCTGTGTTGGGTGTTTGCTGCTGCTCTGATGTTTACACTGTGCTGCATGCCCCACATGACCTGGCCCCAGCTAACTCTATGACCCACCTCCTCCCAGTCTTCCTCTCCCATGCCGGCCTCCTTGCTCTTTCTGCGTATGCCTCCCATTCCCACAGGGCTTCCTCTGTGCTGTTCCCTCTGCCTGAGTGCTCGTCTCCCAGATACCCATGTGGCTCACTCCCGTATTTTACTCAGTCTCTGAAATAGCAGCCCCCTCCCTGACATCTTTGTTTACCCCCTTATTCTGTTGTGTGTATTTTTAAAATTAGCACTATCACTGCCTGACATAGAGACATAGAATATATGTGTGTTTAAAATTTTCTGTCTAAATTCCCCAACTGAATGAAATATATGCTTAATAGGAAAAAGGAACTTTGATTAGTTCTGAGTGACATTTCTGCTCCTGGAACAGTATCTGGCATATAGTAGGTGTTTAATAAATGACAAACGAATGAATGAATGAACAAATTAACTGTAAAACCCTAAGGCCAGGAGCTCCCTTTTAAAACCATATCATGTGATCTCCAGTGGCTTCCAATGTGCTAGACACAGATTAGTGGCTCAGAAAATACTGAGGTACCACCAGTTTATTCCGGTTCTGCCTTGTCCCTTCCCATATTTTTTTATATTTCCCTCCATTCCCCCCACTGCTGCTCACTCAAATGCTGTACCTGACTTCTTCATGCTGAGACCCATTCTTCTGCATCTCACTTTCCCAGGGTCCCACTGCAGCCTGTGGATCCCCTACACCCCACCCAGGCACCTGAATTCTCCATACTCTCACTCTGCGACTTCGTAAAGGCTGCCCCTGCTTCTTAGAACCCCTGGTCCTGCTCTCCCCAATTTCTGCCTAGTGTATTTTGGAGACTCATAGAGAAGCTGTGTGATCTCTGGGGAGCCCACCCAACCCCTCCCTCTCTCCCTCCCCCTCCCAGTCCTGATCTGAGCCCCCTTTACCCTTATCACCCTTACAGTCGTCTGCTTCTTTACCCCCTCTCCCTGGACAATGAGCTTCTTGAGGAAACCAGGCTTCAGGGCACCCTGTATCTCTAGCTCCCAGCCCGAGCCCAGCAGGGACACGTACTTTGTGCAGCCTGGTTGACTAGAAGGGTATGTGGGCTGGCTTTTCTTGGGTGCCTCAAAGGAGTGGTTTCTGGCCAGGACCTGAGACCCCAGAGTGGAAAGTGGCCTACCTCAGATAGGACCCTCATCCCTACTCCCCCCTATCCCTTGGTTCTCAGAGTCCCTCCCAGAGTTCTAGTGTCTGCACTCTATGTCACATATGTGTGAAGAGTCTGAGGACCCTCTTTGGGGCTCTGAGGGGAATGAGACCATTATTCCAGATCCCGGGAGGCCAAGCCTCTGGGTTGGAGCTGAGCCAAGGCAGTGCAGTCCCCCGCGTGATGCCTCCTGATTTGTTGAGCTCCTTATTTCCTCCTGGCTCTTGGCTTTGTAGCAGAAAGGTTTCAATAAGTGGCTATTAATGGGGTTTTGTAGATGATGGACACTCCAGTCGCCAAGTCTGCTCTAATGCCTGCTCTTTGACTAAGGGAAGCTGAGTGGCTTCAGTGAGAGTGAAAATGATGACTCAGAGCCTCCTCTGCCTCCCAATGGCCACTTCAGGGTCCTTATCTTTGAAGAGCTCTGATCAGCTGCCCATCAAGGGGATGGGGACTGTTTGGGGGAGCTGGACACCCTCTATACCATGCTAGCCAGGCATTGGCTAAGATTCATGGAGGGCCTGAGAGCCAGTTCCCCTCACCCACTGTCCCCACCTTGTTTATACCTGGGGGAAGAATGAAAATATTTAACTACTATAGGTATGACACTCCTACCAGTAGGTTAGAACAGAATAGGACCCTGGAGACCTCTTGTGAAGCTAGGGGTTAACCCTGTAGATGCTGGGAGAGCAGCAGAGATGGCAACCACTTACTAACCAGAAGTATTTTAATATTTTAACATTTACTAGTACCTTTCTCCCCAGTCTAAGTCTTGGCCTGAACTGGAGCACCTGGGTCTCATTTGACCTGGAGATGTGATATATTTACATATCTGGACCTCTGAGGAAGGGATGTCTCAGCTTGAGCATCTGGCTGTATGTGTGTGTGGCGGGGGGTGGGGTGGGGGTATTGTGAGTTTACATGTGTGGATGCCACTCCCAACCCATGAGAGGGGTGTCTGTATGGCATGTTGTGCCAGACAATGTGAGGTCAAAAGCATAAACCCTTGCCCTAGCCGGTTTGGCTCAGTTGTTAGAGCATCAGCCTACGGACTAAAGGGCCCCAGATTATTTTCCTGCCAAGGGCACATACCTCTGTTGCAGGCTCGATCCTTGGCCTTGGTCAGCACATGAGCGGGAGGCAACCAGTCGATATGTCTCTCTCACATCGATGTTTCCCTCTCTCTCTCTCTTCCCCTCCCACTCTTTCTCTGAAAAGCAATGGAAAAATATCCTCAGGTGAGGATTTAAAAAAAAAAAAGCATAAACCCTTGAGCTAGACTGTTGCCTACTGCTTGTGTGACTGTGGGCAAATAACTTAGCTTCTCTGTGCCTCAGTTTACTCAACTGGAAAATGGGGTAGCAATCATACTGACCTCGTGGAGTTGGTAGGAGGATTAAATAAGTGAGTGTAAACCAAGCACATGGTAAGTGCTGTGGAAGTGTCAGCTTTTATTATTACACATGCACAGGTGTACTCCTGACTGCTAGGTTTTGCTGTGTATGAAGAGCGGCCCTCTTGCGTGCTGTGTGTGCACATGTGTGTTCTGTGTGTATACTTGCTGTATGCCTGTGTTGCATGCCTGCCCATGAAAAGGACCGCCATAACCCAGCA
The DNA here is from genome assembly GCF_054644295.1 of Miniopterus natalensis. NCBI lineage: Eukaryota > Metazoa > Chordata > Mammalia > Chiroptera > Miniopteridae > Miniopterus > Miniopterus natalensis. The sequence continues at coordinate 40,599,608 of NC_142081.1, forward strand.
CCGAGTGTACGTCTTCATGCTGTGTGCTTGGAGTTTGTGTGTTTGTGACCCCTTGCTTCTCCTGAGTCACCTTTTCCATCATCCTTCCCCACTTCTCTTTCTTCTCCTTTTCAAGCAGCCAGTGGTATCAAATTGTCACCGAGAGAGCCCGAACCACATCTTAGCTCTGGATGGCGTGGGAAGGGGGAGCCAATGACACCATCAGCCTCATTCCCTGGATGGAGGCAGACCTGGAACCGAGGGCAAAAGCCAGGAGGCCTCCTCCTGCCCCTCGCTAGACAAAGAACTGCCCCTCTGGCCACCTTTACCTTGGGCTGAGCCAGATAGGAAGGAAAGGGAAAGTCCCAAATCTGGGAGTCAGAGGTGCCCCAACTTAAAGGCAGCCCCCATCCTTTTGGCTCGGCCAGGCAAACGGACCTAGGCATTGGCCCCTGTTTACCCACAAGGTTCTTTCCACCAAACAAACTGCGGAGGCCTGATAGTAAATCAGCAGTGAACGCGATTTGGAGGGCTCGTTTGTTTGCTCAGCTAAGCTTTTGGCAAGGTAAATGCATAAGCTGCAGAAAATCTCTTTGAAACAGCCGCAGGGCTCAATTGCCCTTCAGTCCTCCATAAAGGATTCTCAAAATTATATGGACTAGATTAGTATCACTGTTACATAAAACCGTTTCAGTGCCTGCTCAGGGCTTTGAGAAGGAAGTCACTGGGCAGACCTCCTTTTGTTGCCCTACCCGCCAGCACATCGTAATTGAAGAGTTCCCTTTAAAAGTGTGTCAGGTGGAAAGAGCTCCTAATTTACTAAGTGGAGGGGCCTTTGTTAGGGAGACTGATGCTTTGTTCTGCCTGTCCCTTTTAATCTTGTTTCTGTACAGTGGACTTACATAAAGCACTACCAGCCGATTTGATTCAAGAAGGGCAGGGCCAGGCCTTGCAGAGGGAGCCTGAGCAGGACCTGCATTCCCTCTTCTGTCTGTTTCTCTCTTCTTCCTTGTCTTGCCTTTCCCTTTCCTCTTCTGGGCTCCTGTCTGTATCCATGGGGCAGGCACAAGCCCCGGGACAAACTCTGCGGCTTCGTGGCAGCAGCTGCCGCTGTCTTTTTCTAATCAGAGCACACCCTCCTCCTTTCTAATTGCTTCTCTGCGTGGAAACACCAGAGGCAAGATCCAGGTTGGGAGCTGCATTGTCTGTGAGTTGTGGGGTTTGAATCTAACTGAGGTCTTCAGCCCCAAAGTCCAATGCCATCTGGTGCCTGATGGGATGGTTTTGGTTGGAGGGGCTCCTTGTTCCCGGGGCACTAAGCAGCTATTTGTTGTCTGAGAGTCCTCCCCCACGCTGGCTTCTGGCTCTGAGGAGGAGGCCACTGAACCCTGGTTGAGAGGACTTGGGTTCAGCCTCTAGCAGGGAGTCACCCTCTTGGGGCTTGAGGTCACCGTGGCGCTGTCAGATGTGAGCCCTGACTTGGTTTTCAGGGAAGGAGTTCTCATCACCCTTGGCCATCATCTTGCTGTGCAACTGGGTGCAGGACCCCACCTCTCTGGGCCTTAGCTTTCTCACCTGTGGTGTCAGAAGACCTACTAGCTCAGAACTTGCGTGAGAGAGGAGTTCCAGTGACTGCGGTGCTGAGGTTTTTCTCACTTTGAAGCCAATGGGCAAAGTTAAGATGAGAACAGTGGTGGTGTGATTTAAAATGAAAACATGCAATTGCAGTTCTTATTGAAATGAATCAGAGGAAGGCTCAAGTAGAGGCAATGTGATCAGCAGAGAATCATGAAACAGTCACAGGGATCTTTGAGAATTATTCGGTTCATTATGAGGTGGTGGATGAGGTTCCTAAGGGCAGGGCCATTTCTTCCTGGCCTGCATCCCTAAAGGGACTGAGACATGTCTTCAGTTTCTCCTGAAGACTTAACTTCTTGCCAGAGTGGGAACAGGGGAGGAAGAGCTGACAGTGACCACAGACATGGTAGAGGGCTTTAGACACATCCAGCCCATTCGGAACACATCCTACATAATGACCTTCTTTGGAGGACTCTCACCCCCACAAAGAGAGGGACTAAGGGAGGGGCTCACATTTTGGGTGTCAGGCCTTCACATCTCATTTTATCCTCAACATGACTTTCCAGGAACCATTCCTCCCTTTCCATCTGGAAAACTGAGACTCAGGGAAGTAGAATGCTTTGCCCAAGGGTCTAGATGGTGGAGCCGGGTTTCCAATGCACTGATGTGGAGGAAGCCAGGGCTGAGGAGTCCATAGGAACCTTCTGTTTAAAGGAATGGGGTCCCATCCCTGGCCAGGGATCTTCCTGTCATCAGTTCCAGGGCTCTGTGCAGTGGAACATGCAGTGGAACGTGCAGCTCTGCCTGAGGTTAGGAGCCTGGGTGCAGCCCTACCTTGACTAGCTGAGTGGCTCAAACTGATCCTTCCCCTCTTGGGGTTTCTGTTTCCTTGTCTACGAGGAGTACCAACCCTATCCCACAAGACAATATTATGGGGCTTTGTAATCACCAGCCCTTGCTGATCCCCACCTCGCCCATGGGGCAGTAGAAATAACAATATTCTCCCCCCCCCCCATTTTTAGCCTCATCATATCTAACACTTATATAGCACAAACTATATGCTAGGCCTCATTTCTGTATTAACTCATTTACTCCTCACAATAACCCAGTGAAGTATGCACAGAATGGTTACATAGCTTGTCCAAGGTCACACAGCAATGAAGCTATATAGCTAGAAGTCAAACCATGCATCCGGTGTCAGTTTTGTGCTCACGACCATTCTGTTACAGAGGTGGCCTTCGGGCTCAGCTGCTGCAAGGCCACCTTTGGAAGATTCTGGGCCTGATCTCTCTGGAGGATGAGGGTAGGAAGAATTTAGCTGGTAGGATATTGGCTGTAGTTGCCCATCAAACCATTGCAGTGTGTGGTCACCCCCGTTTGTCCTGCTCAGTTTCCATTCTAGTTCCTATTTTCTGCTGGGATGAAGCCTGGCCTGTGGAGCCCTGCTATTTATCTTCTCTGTACCTCACTTTCCTTGTCTGTGTAATGGGGATGATGATAGTACCATCCACTTAGGCTTGCGAGGATTAGGTGAGTAAATTCATGTGAAATGCCTGGAACAGTGGCTGACACATAGTAAGTGCATAATAAGCATGAGCTTTTGTTATCCAGTATGGCAGGGTGATGCAGAGAGAGCTTCCCTGCTAGGTCAAGGGCAAAAGGAATGGAAGGAGACAATGGTTGGGAGACAGACCCCTCTCCCCTGACTTCCTAAAGAAATTGTTTGAAATTGTCAGAAAGGAATAGCAAATAAATATTAATGAGCTCAGAGTATGTGTCACGGGAATGGGGAGGAGCTGTCAAATATATAGGAGACCAGTTTTGTAAATGGCTAGGCACTAGTCCTGGCTCTGCTTGCTCTGGGAGGATGCACAGATTGCAACATTTCCACCTAGAGAGCTGAGACAGAAAGTCTACACTGCATCATCAGGGCCCTGGGTGTCCCAGAGGGAAACAGTGACTCAGAACCATAGAGAGAGGTCCTCCAAAGAGGGGTCAGGACCGCCTGCCAGTGACAGGAAGTGTCTCTGCCCTTTGGTGCTCACTACTTACCACTGAGGAGGTCAGCGCATTCCTAAATCACAAGCTAGTCTTAAAGGTCTTTGTTAATAACTTTACAGCTCAGATGGTGAAAAGTATAAGATTTATCTTTCTCCATCTGTGCTGACATGAGCCTCTGTCAAAGGCAGACAGTAAGGGTTCTGAAGGTCACTTCCAGCCTAGAATTCCAGGGTGTGTCTGGGTGGGGTGAGGGTCCCCCCCGCTGCAGGAAAATGGGGAGCTGACTTCCCGGCAGTCTCTCTCTCTGATGGCAGACGCTCCCCGTGAGTAGAAGGCAAAGCTGGTGTGCTTTGCCCACCTGTATTTATCTTGAAGGAGCTTTCAAACACCACCCTGACATGTGTACAAACCACACTTGGAGCAGCGCGGCTGCCTCCGCTGGAGGTCTTAATTACCTGCTAAGAACAAGAGACAGTTCTAAGATCTGGGAAGCTGCCTGTGGAAAGTGGTTCATTTCCCAGAGCAGGGCGCAGAGCAAGGGGAGCCATATGGCCCAGCGGTGGAACAGCTGTCTCTCGAGAAGGAACAATTCGGGAGCCTCCACCATCTGGGTGAATTATGAGACTTGCAATTTTCATGCATATGTTGCGGAAACCCACTAACATAGCAGTTAAGGGGTGGATAACGGAGAGAGATGGACTGTCTCTGTGCCCTGGCTCACTGCACGGCCATTCATCCCCAGAAACCCTGACTCAGCGGCCACTTCCTTGCTGGGCTGCCTGGCCAGGGCCTGCCTCTGAGGTCATGTGGGCTGGTACCCCATCAGCTTCCCTGGCATCCCTACCGCATCCCAGGCAGGTGAGCTTTCCACTTCCTCCTGAAATATACATATCATTCCTAAAACTGTGGCCGCTGCCTGCCTCTTTGGCAGGGCTGGTCAAATCTAGCTGAAGAGTGCTTAGTGGTTTGGGGCTGTTATATTTTCTCTGCTCTATGATCCGTGTTAGGTTAAAATGGCCAGAGCTGCTTTTCTTTCCCATGGAAGATAACTCAACCTGGACAGGCTCTCTCTGGGAGAATTAAAGGTGACGAGGGACTTCTGGTTGCTGGAATTCTTAATTTCCTCCCCCTAAAGGGGCCCCTCCTGTCCCCAGCTCTCCAGCTGGTTAGAATGATGAATATATTTGTTGTGCTTGCAGGACACGAAGAAAACTTGAGACACGGAGAATGTAGAATTTAGGTGGAGATGCAGAGGGTTGAGGCTCTGGAGGCGCTGCAACAACCCTCCTCACCATCCAGCGATTTTTACTGTGAGTTACAGAAAGGCAGGTGTGAAAGATAGTGATCAGTAGAAACGATAAAATGCGCATAAACAAATGGCTTTGTTTTATGCTAATGCTTCACATTTGTTCTTAAGGCCATAACTCTCCTGGGGGCAAGCTTCCCAGATGGATAAGGATCTGTTTTCAGTTCCTGTCAGAAATGTCTCCCTCTTTTTCAAGGGGATTTCTGCAATTCTGGGGAAGCTTGCTACCCAACTCCTTCAGAGTTTATTTGTTGTTTGCTGGCCTTTTCCTACATATATTCTAGTGTGTTCTCATTCCCAGTGATAGCTCTTTGCCTCTGCACATGCTGCATACCCAGGCAAGCAGGAGAATGACACAGGGCCCACGGTGTGCCAGCACCACGATGGGTGCTCCCTTTACATCCCCCCCATAGTGGTTTGTGGGGGATCGAGTTATTCCCAGTTCACATGATGGCACAGAAGCATGGAGAGGTCAAGTAACTGGCCGGAGGTCCTTGAGCTAGGAACTGGAGAAGAGGATTTAAACTTAGGTCTGTCTGACTCCAAAGCCAAGGCTTTTTCCTAGAGACTGTACAGACCTGGACAGAGGCGATCTGCCAATGTGGTGTTAGCTGAGGGTGTGCTTTTAGGAACATGGCATCAAGAAAATTGCTATGTCTCAGGCCTCTCAATAGCTCTCCCACTGACAAGCCAGGAATTTTCACATTAGAGAGATTCTCCTGGGTGATTTCCTCATCTCCACAAGGTTCCTGCTAAACTGTAACTCTGTTACCTGAGGAGGTAACGTGTTAGTCTCCATGCTCCCCAGGCAACATGTATTGAGTGCTTACTGTACTCAGTGCTGGGGCCAGGGGGTGGATATTCAGGGGTGAACAAAAAAGATGGGGTGTCTATCCCATGAAGCTAATAGCCTAGTGAGAGATAGGTTTTCAGCAGTCATCCCCCAAATAGATCAAGAATGCCATTTTTGGTGGGTGCCATGAAGGAAAAGAACATGTGTTGTGAGAGGCAATACTAGGGAGACCTCCTTCAGATGGGAGGATTGGAAATCAGGGGAAAGGATTTGGAGCTGAGACCTGAAGGATGAATAGTGAATCCTGGGGAAGGGGAGGGAGCTCCTGCTGGGGGAATTGCTTGGGTGAAGACCCACCATTCTGGGCCTGATCTCGTTTCTTGTTTTGGTAAAATATTTTGTTGAGTATATACCTTTCATACCGTCTGTAGGTGCTCTGGGATGGGGGTAGAAGAAGCAATGTTATTTGTGTCTAAAGGGCTGAATTATGCCTGGCCGGTGTGGCTCAGCAGGTGAGCATTGACCTATGATTCCTGAGATTACGGTTTGATTCCCGGTCAGGGCACATGCCCAGGTTGCGGGCTTGATCTCCAGTAGGGGATGTGCAGGAGGCAGCAGATCAATGGCTCTCTCATCATCGATGTTTTTCTTCTCTCTCCCTCTTCCTTCCTTTCTCTGAAATCAAAAAAGACATATTTAAAATAAATAAAACAAAATAAAAATAAATAAATAAAGGGCTGAATTACTTGTTACTTTCTATACTTTTCTGCCCCCAGGGTAAATAATGCCCTGCCTTTTCAGGCTTACTGGGTTCTGGAAGCATGTGTCCTCAGGCACCAGGAATGCCAGCAGTACTCTGGGCTCACTCCAGCTACATGAGGCATGGACTCCCACCCCCCCACTGCAGCACAGCTCCCTGCCTGGGCCTTGCAGCAAGGCCTGCATTATGGTTCTCAGAGTTCAGCATGTGCCCTCTGGCTGCTGTGCAATGCCAGGCTCTGGCTGTGTCTGCGCACTGGAAGGAGCATCAGACAAGGGTCCCTGCCCTCCAGCAGCTGAAAGACCAGCCTGCAAGACGAGTCCCCACACATGAGGCAATAATAATTAATTGTGCCAGCTGCTCTAGGAGGCTGGCCAAGAGAATGCTATAGGTAATGAGAAAGGCTGTGCCAAATGTCAGGGGTGTGGAGCCAGGAGATCTGTGTTTTTGCCAACTCAGGTATGGGTGACCTTGGGCAAGTGAAAGTCTTTGAGCCTCACTGTTCCCATCTGTAAAGTGAGTTAATGACAGACTTGTCTTGCCTACATTTTAGGGGACTTGAGATAGCAAATGAGTGACAAATATAAATGTGCTTTAGAAATTATAAAGTGTCAGATGAATAGTAAATATGACATGCTCAGAAAATTCAGAGGCAGAAATCGGTTTTGTGTTCCTTCAATTCCTCCCTCACTCCCTCTTTTTCTTCCTTCCTTCCATCCTTCCCCCCTTCATTTCTGTAAATACCTGCCCTATTTCTTCCCTTTGTAAATACTGTGCTAGGTGACAGGACAGGGTTGGGGGAGAAAGCAGGACACAAATAAAGGTCCACCTTTTAAGGAGTTTGAGATAGCTAGGGGCCAAATGTCACCAGAACTGTGATACAAAGTAGATTGTGCCACCTCCCTGCCAGCTGGGGTTCCTGGCAGGATGCATCAAGAGCAGGGGCATGGGCTGAGCCTTGAAGGAAGCTGGGAAGGTGGGTGGGCAGCAAGAGAGGAATGATGCTCCAACATTCCTATAGGGAGGTTGCTGCACATGGGGTGCAGAGAGGAAGAAGGTGCTCATGTGTCTGCATGCTGCTGGTGGGTGGGAGTGCAGTGTCCTTTCAAGAGCTGGTGATAACCAACCCAGCATCCCTTCAGGCTCTCCTGGGGGGCTCTGACCTAAAACGACAGAGCCAGCCTGGCACTTGCTGCAGCCTCTGCCCTCCCTCCTTTTGCCCCAACTCTTCCCCCCAAAGGGCTGGAGTGACCGGTCCAGAACTGAGATGGAAGGAGGAAGAAAGCTGTGCCTTCTGAGCCTGGGTCTGAGGAGATGCTCACATCAGGGCTGTCACTGAATGAATCAATGAAGGAAGGAAGTGGAGGAAAGGCAAGTGAGGGAGTAAATGAGGAGTGGGAGAGGAGGGGAAGACACAAGAAGGAGGCGGGGGAGAAGGGGACGGAAGAAAGAAGGCATCTTACAAGATTAGGTTGATGAAAGTTGGAAAGAGGGAGAACAAGGGTCTTATTTGAAAAAAAAAAAAAAAAGATCAATACTTCTCTCAGTGTGACACAAGAGTAAAAGTCATCTCCGGGAATCTGCGTGATTATGTTTTATGGGGTCTCCCAGTGTTGCGCTGAGACCAGCAGCTGCTGGGGAGTTGGTTCTCTGCCGGCCTCACCCTCTCCCTGGTGCTGCAGAGGCCCCGGGGAACCTGCTGTTGTCCAGGGCTAGCCTGGGCTGGGGGCGACAGACCAGCTATTGCTGGGGAGGCGACTCCTCGGGCCCTCACTCAAACGCCAAACAACGGACCTTCAGGCAGTGGCCAAGGTTTGGCCCTCTGAGGCCAATAAATGAATGAGTAAACGTTCCTCAAAGTGTACCAGTCCTGAGTCCTCTCCCCTCAGGGCCCTGCTGTGGCAATAATTACACTCACTTGGGATTAATAACTTTGATACTAATGTGTTTCCTCTCCCAGAGGATTCTTCTGGATGTTAATAGGGGGCCGTTGCAGAGTGTGCCTTGTTTTCTGCAGTTTTAATGACGATTGTTTTCTGCACAGATAATACATTCCTCTGGTTTAAAATATAACAGTTACAAAAAGGATGCAATAAAAAGAGTTTTTTCCAGTTCCCTCTTCCTGGAGGAAACCAGTATTACCAGTTTTTTGTACATCTTTCCAGAGATATTTTATGCATATATAAGGAAATCTGTTTATGCATTCTTTCCCTATACTTTTTTGCTTTTGGTTTTATTGAGATATAATTGATATACAGCACTGCATGAGTTTGAGGTGTACAGCAGGATGACTTGACTTACATTTATTGAGAAATGATTACCACAATAAGTTAACATCCCTTATCTCATATAGATACCAAAAAAAGGAAAAATAAATGTTCTTTCCTTGTGATGAGGACTTTTAGGATTTACTCTCTTAGCAACTTTCAAGCACACCATACAGCAGTGTTAACTGTAGTCACCATGCTGTACATCCCCCCTCCCCCCCAGTATTTATTTATCTTATACAGTAACTGGAAGTCTGTATCTTTGGCTAGCTCCTCCAAGTCCTTGAACCCCTATTCCCCACCTCTGGTTACCACTCATCTGATCTCTATGAGTTTGAATTTTTTAGAATCTGTATACAAGTGAGATTTTATAGTACTTGTCTTTCTCTGTCTGATTTATTTCACTTAGCACAATGCCCTCAAGTTTCATCCATGTTGTGGCAAGTAGCAGGATTTCCTTCTTTTTAATGGCTGAATAGTATCCCATTGTATACAGATGGTCCCAGACTTATGATGGTTCAACTTATAATCTTTTGATTTTATGATGGTGAGAAAGTATACTTTAAATTTTGATCTTTTCCCGGGCTAGTGATATGCGATACAGAACTCTCATTATGCTGGGCAGTGGCAATGAGCTGCGGCTCCCAGTGAGGCCTGCAATCACCAGACTGTACTGTGTTATCAGTGTTTTTTGGGTATTGTGTTCTGAGCACATTTAAGGTAGGCTAGGCTAAGCGATTATGTTCAGTAGGTTAGGTGTCTTAAATGCATTTTTATCAGGATGTAACCCTATCATGAGCTGAGCATCTCTATATGCCACTTCCATTTTTTATCCATTCATTTGTTGATGGGTACTTAGGCTATTTCCATGTCTTCCCTACAGTTAAATTTTTACACAAATGGTAGCATATTCTAAACCCTTCTTTGCCTTTACTTTTTTCACTTCAGCTCAACTTTGTGTATGTTATCATACATGAAGAGCTTTCTGGTTCCTTTTTATGGCTGCATAGTATTCCACTGTGTGGCTGTGTTAGAATTTATTTATCCTTTCCCTTGTGGATGGACATTTAGGTTATTTTCAAGCTTTTGCTATTACAGGCAGTGCTGCAGGAAATGACCATGCATATTGGTCATTTTCTCAAATACAGGTGTATTGAGGTGGTGCTGTTTCCTAAACACAGGGAGAGAGACAGGCCTGTGGGTGAAATATTTAGGAGAAAACAGAGTGCCTGCCCATTCTCATCTCAATTGTTTCTCTGCATAGCTGTAGGGCTGCTCCAGGGCAGGGTAGGATGAGAGGAGCAGGGAGGGGGTGAGAGGCAGGGCCATCCTGCAGCGTGAGCCTGGGTGGGAGGGATGGGACAGATTGTCACCAGAACCAGATGATGGCATGTTCTTTGCCTTGGAACAGTAAGAGGGAGGTGACCCTGCTCTGACCACTAGAGGCAGAGGAGAGAGCTGGTTGGGACTGTGTTTCTAAGACCTCAGTCTGCCCAAGTGAGGTGCTTCATGCCACCCCACTGGGGTTTTCTCCTTCATTAGGAAGCCTTCCCTGCTCACCCAGCCCATGTGCCAACATTGCTCCTTTATCCACTGCCCTGCAGGCTGAGGTCTGCTAATTGGGAGAGTGGGAGGAGCGCCAACTCCGGGCCTGTGGAACCCTGGGCTTGAATCCTGGTGTGCCCACTTAGAAACCGTGGGACAGGAGATGGTGATTTAAACAAGGAAAAGGTTACTTAAAAATAATCTTTCTCCCTCATGACTAAGGCATTAAATCTTCAAATAGACTTATTTGAAATGTAAAGAAGTACTTTGGGCTTGACCTTCAGTTAGGGATTATTTGGGTCAGGAGGGTGGAACTCTAGTCAGGGGAGGAATGCAAATTCCCTGCTCATAGAATATCAGACTGTGAGGCTCTAGGAGTCTGTCTGTCCTGCCCCCTCCTGCCTGTTCAGGCAGAAGGTGTGAGTGGTCTATGTGGCAAATGAGCCATAGAGCTGGGGCAGAGTCAGAGGCATCTGGACTCTCAGGCCAGGGAGATAAAGGGTCTTTTCAAAGAGGGAAGGAGATCCCTAAACACAACTTGGCAAGAAACAAATGAAGCGTAGGCTGCCAAGGAATGTGATTGTGATGAAGACTAATTGAGAAAAGCACAAACTCCCATATGTTGGAGTTGAGGGAATTTAGGCATCTCCAGTCTAGTAAGAGATGCTAACAGGAAGGCAAGAGCGGGATGGGAGGAGCCTGAAGGTGACCTTCACAGCTACCTTCTCTTCCACTTTGCATTATTTTTATTAAAGCCCTAAATCAGTGGTGCTAAGTAGCTCCTGATTTAGCTTCTTAATAGCAGCGAGATTTAAACCCAGCGGGACATGGGCTGTTCCCGCTGAGACAATAAGCAGTGATACTCATAAACCTGGGGGGGGCTTCATCATGCTGGTTGGTGGCAGCAGCCTGGCGGGAGTACCCAAGACAAAAGACTAACTTTGAAGAAAGGAAGGACATTTCACTGTTGGGCACCATTGGTCCCAGCCACACCCTCCTCAGAAGCTGTGGGTTCCTGTCACTTTGTCTCTCATCTGCTTCAGTCCCATTAGATAAAAGCACCCTGAAGGCTTGTCATGTGGAATCAGGACGAGATGTGGGCTGGGGAGCAGGAAAGGACAGACTCAGCACCAATATGGGCAAGTTCCGACAAGGCAGATTTCAGCTCAATGAAGCTAAAAGCTTCCTAGTAATCACATCTGTTAATAAATCAAAGGGGATTCATTGATTCATTCATACATTCAACAGATGTTCATTAAGCTTCTGTTCTGTGCCAGCACTGTACTGGACCTGATAGTGAGAGAGAGAGACAGCCTCCTTTCAAAGGCCCCTGGTCCAGTGTTGAAGACAGTCAAACAAGCAAAACAATAATATGTAACCTGTGCTTTGACGGGGAAGGGTAGGTGCTATGGGAGCATGTATCAGGAACAGCTAACCTATCGAGGGTAATTAGAGATAGCTTCCTAAAGTAGGCAACATTTGAGGTGAGACCTGAGAGATGAATTAGCCAGGCAAGGAGGAGGCTGAAGAGTGTCTCTGGGAGGGAGGAGAGCATGTGCAAAGGCCCAGAGGTTGGAGAGAGTCTCTCACTTGAGGATGTGATGCAATTGAGTGAGGTTGGAGCAGAGCAACCTTGTGGCCTGCTAGGAGAAGCATCTCAGTAGAAGTTTGGCACAGGATATAGGCGAGGGGCTCCGAGCACTGGCTAAAGCAGTGGAAGTGGGGTCTCTGTAATTCCTTGGCCCCTGTGCTCTGAGATGCTGTGGCTCTGAGTCCCTGCTGAAGATCCTGAGTTCTGCAGTGTCAGGTATGGGCTGCCTTCTCCAAAACCAACCATGATAGTAAGAATTAGAATTTGTGGGGCTCTTTCTACGAGCCCACTCTGCCAACCACTTTTCAGGCATTATCTTATTTAGTTTCTCACAACAACCCTTTATTTAGGTAATTCTATTGGCCCAGTTTTACAGATGGAGAACCTGAGGCTTCGTGTTGTTAGGTTATTTTAATTGACTGAAAGACACACGGCCAGCTAAGTGGAAAAACCAGGACTTAAACCCAGATCTGTCCAACCTGAAGCCCATGAGCTTAATCACATCCTCTGCCTGGAGCCTCCTATTCATATGTCTGCCCATCCTCCCTGCACCCCCTCCTTTGGGACACTGTCATGTGTGGCTCTGAGAAAAGACTAGCTCCTTCCTCAGGGAAGGCAAGTACCAAGGCAGAACCAGGGGACAGGTTTTTAAATGAGAGCATTAAAAAAATGCTTGACAAGCCTCATGTTTTGCTTTCCTCATAGGTGGTGAGGATCAATTTCCCAAAGAAAAAATCAATCAGTTGGAATGTGTCTTTCTGGAGAAAGTCTGGCATCTGTCAAATGGGGGGAAAAAAGACCCAGAAAAAGATTTTCTTGGGTCGTGTGCTGGGGGTTGCTGACTCAGGCCATATGCGCCAACATCATTAACAAGTTGAAAAGCTGTTGCTCCTTGCAGGAATGCAGGATTGGTGATTTGAACAGCTCCACTGGGAAAATCCTTTACAAAGCAAGGAAAGCCAAGGGTACTAAGAGCGTCCACAGGCAGCTCTGGGGCCCCCAGCATCCATCAAGAGAATTGACTGCGACACCCGACACCCGGCTTTTAGGCAGGCCGAGTGGTTGGGTGTGATTGTTTTACGTAGGAACTCAATAGGGACAGTCTGACAAGTTGCAATTTTAATTGATAAACAATGATTAACAGTTAAGCCATGTTGAGGCGGGCCATGAAAGGCAGGCTGTTATCTTTGGGTGATTGGTAGAGATACAGGAGAGGTCCCCAGGGGAGTCTGTGATCTGACAGTGGCTTTGATGATAGTTGGCCCCCAGGGCTGGAATGAGAGGGAGGCTTAAACTCCAGACTAAAATCCTTCTTGTTGGGTTTTTCTGGAACAATCCTTGTTTATTAGCTGGAGAGTCACTGGAATTTTTCTAAAGAGCATTTCACTATCCCACCACGGAGGAATTTTGAACTTGAACTCAGGTCTGCGCATTTCCCTGCTGTCTTAGCTGAATTACGTATTCAACCCCAACCAGGCTGGTATGGCCCACATTAGAGACAGGTAGGACTCTGGGTGAAGGCAAAGGAGAAAGATTCTTTGCAGATTCAGATGCTTATTCATTTAGCATATATTACTGAACACCTGCCATGTGCCAGCTGCTGTGCTAGGACATAAGGATGAACTAGACAGGCCCATTCTTTGCCTTCTGGAGCTGATGGGAGACAGACAAGTGGCCCAGAGAAGTCAGTACTGTAGCCTATGGGACAAACTGGATGCTGTGGGAGCAGGGAGGGGACCCAACCCAGCTTGGGAGCAGTGTAGTCAGGGAAGGCTTCTTGGAAGAAGTGGCATCTAAGTGAACGTGAAGTATAAGCAAAAGTGAGTGGTGAGAGAGCTGGGTTTTGGATGAAGTTCCAGGCTGTGTGAAAGCCCAGGGTAGGGAGGGTAGGGGTCCATTCAGAACAGAAAGGAGTTCCATATGCCAAAGAAGAGAAAGCAGGAGCGAGTTCCAAGGCTGGAGAAGTGAGAGGGCTGGGAGAAGGAAAGTAAAGGAAGTTTTCTTCCTGCAAACCCTGAGGCAAAATTTCCATGGTCTGTGAAAGTGGGGAAGGCTGATACAGTATCTGGCACATGGTAGGTGCTCATAAATGTACTATGAATGGATGTCAAGTTGAGCATACCCTCTGTGACGCCCTTCTTCTCTCCACCAACATACAAAAGAATTTCCTACCTTCTCTTGGGGCCCATCTTGTTCTTTAAACTGGCTGTGATTTTAGCACCAGGAACATTTTAGTGCCCATGCACAGACCCACTCAGATGCCAACTCCCTCTCTCACTATTACACTGTGAAAGCCAGGGCTGTGGCTTTTTTTTTTTTTTTTAATATATCTTTATTGATTTCAGAGAGAGGAAGGGGGAGAGAGAGATGGAAACATCAATGATGAGAGAGTCATTGATCGGCTGCCTCCTGCACACCCCTGACTGGGGATCGAGCCCGCAACCCAGGCATGTGCCCTGACCGGGAATCAAACCGGTATCTCCTGGATCCTGGGTCGATGCTCAACTGCTGAGCCATGCCCGGCTGGGCTGTGGCTTTTCTTATGGGCTGTGACTAGCACCTAGCACAGTGTCTGGCACACAGCAGGTGCTTAATAAATGTTTTTGGAGTGAGTGACTGCTCAGAGGCAGGGGGATGGAATAGACGACCTTGAAAGAAAAAAAAAGCTAGGTTCCCATGTGCCAGGCTTTGTACTAAGCAGTCTGCATGTATTGATGATTAACTTAGCAACCAAATTACGAAGGAAGAGGACTGTTGTCCCCATTGTAAAGATGAGAAAACTGAGGCCAGAGAAGTAACTTCCCTGAGGTCATACAACTAGAAAGTGGCAGAACCAAAACAACTAGAAAGTGACAGCCTGGCTCCCAAGTCCATTCTCTGATCCCCCACAATCCTGACCTGTGGGTATCAGAGCGCAGCCCTCATCCCTCTGTGCACAACTCTCTGAGGGGGCACCCAAGACTCTTATGGGCCAGAGGGGCTCTTTGGGGGAAAGGGGTTAAAAGCAGGCAGGAGGAGTAATCACTGTCAGGGAGTCCGAAGGGCAGGGCAAAGCCTGGCTGTTTCTGCCTTTTGCACTCCTCTCCATAACCCCTGCCCAGGGAGCCCAGCACACAGCAGACTTGGGAGTGAATGAATGCATGTGAGGGTAGGGATTTGCATGAATAAGCAGAGGGTGTATGGGAGCAGAAAGGACCTGGGCTGCAGGCACTCTGCCCCAAGTTTACATTTCCCCCCAGATGCACAGTCAGTGGTTCTCCCTGAGAGAAAGGGCCTGGCAGCCCTGCGCCGCCCCCCCCCCCCCCCCCCCCCGGTGCCCTTTTAGAAGTGGACAAGGAAAGGGGTGTGCACAGTGGTGTCCTGAGTAACTTATGATTCACCAATGAGCTGAACCTGAACTGTCTCCTCCTTCCCTGCCCCCATCCCCTCACCTCCAGAACTCCCAGCAAATAAGGAATGCTTTACAGATCAAACTCAGGCCATTTTCTCATCCTTAGACCTGGAAATGAGCCTTGTGGGTCATCTTGGGTGGACTGCATCTGGGATCATGGCCCTGGGAAGAGGAATATTAATAACAGTAGCATAAAAAACAACCAGCCAATAATAATTATCACTCACCTCTGATTCTAGGTGCTGTACATGAACTCATTTATTCTTTGCGATAACTCTAAGTCCACAGCCACTTTATAGGTGAGGAAACTGAGGACAAGACAGGTTGCTCAAGTATGTGCAGCTAATAAGTGGCAGAATAGGGACCCAGGCTTTTAGATAATGCTGGACTGTCAAGGCATAAAACTCAGCAAGGGTACCACCAAATTGTAGATTATCGTGAGTGGCTGTGGGCCAGCTCAGTAGGTAAGGTAGGGTACATACCCCTGACTAACCAATCCCAGAGTCCTGTATGAGCCTTCCCAGGACCCCTCATTAGAAAGAAGGGGAACCTGCAGGCCCCAGACCAAGAGAGTGTTTGGCTCTTAATGTCCTTCCATCTTCTCAGCCCTGCAGGTGAAATGCTGCTTTAAAAAAAAAAAAAAATGGACTATTCATGTTTTGGAGCCAGATATGACCACAGCAATTAAAAGCCAGCTCTAGATGTGCTGAGAGGAAAGGCCAGCCGTCTTGGCTTGTCCTGGCTGTGGAGAGGACTCAGGGTTGGCAGTTATAAAGGAATAAGTGATATACATCTGATGAATTGTTTCAGAATTCCACTTGGTGACTCCCTGACGTAGACAACACATACACCCACATACCCCCACCCACATTCTGTGCGACCTTGGGCATGGCAGAATCACTTGTGCTAAGTGTGTCACTTTGGATTTGGCACTTGGGTCCACTTAGATGTAGGTCATTTTATTTCCAAGCAGAATCGAATGACAGCCTGGTCTGAGGTTCTTGCCAAGAATGCTAATGGAGGACTGATCAATGTGCCTTGGAGCTCTGGGGAAACTGGGTTCAGAGGAAACTCCAGAGCCATATACTGTGGAATTCTGGGAGGCCACAGCTCCTTTCCCTGGCTCCCAAGCCTTCTTTTGTCCTAACTTGGTATCAGGCTAGTTGGCCCGGGAACATGGAAGTTGCCTTTATTTATCTTGACCTTTTCATGTAATTTTTATAGTTCCATTAACTAGTAAGACCATTTGCAAACCACCAGGCAAAATATAGTACCACAAGCACCTCAGGGATTTGTGGGTCATCTTGGGTGGAATGCTAATAAGATTGAGGACTGAGAGCTTACCATGAACAGGGGATAGCAGACTGGGTGCCTTGCTCAGGGAAGGACCAGTGGTTTGCAAAGGAGACCCCAAGTCTGACCTGGCCTCTTTGCTCAATGCCAATATCCTCGTACTGAGTCCTGGGTTGCTAACACAGGCTCACCCCTGTCCCAGGACTGACACTCTGGCTTTGCATCCGTACCTCAGAGCACATTTGTTCCCATGCCAAGCACTCTGCCTGCATTTGTGGAATGGATTCTTCTCAAACTTGGCTTGAATCAGTGAGGTAGTGATTTATGAGATAGAGGACCATTGTCCCCATTTTAAAGACACTGAAGCAGAGCCCTAGACTCCTAGAGCGGGAAGGAACACTTGGATTAGGTTGTTCAACCCCTTCATTTCACACACAAAGAAACTGAGACCCAGAAGAAGTGACAAGTTGGTGACAGATCTGACGCTGGAACTTATCTCAACCGGTGGTCAGGTGATTGTGGGACATGTGGTTAAGAGCAGGCCTTGTAGCATCACACAGATGTGGGTTAAGTTCTCATCTTGGCCACTGAATCAGTTAGGATCCCAGCAAGAAGCAGCATATGGTGTGTTTACTGAGGAGAGTTTAATAAAACAATTACATATTAGGGCATGGGAGGGATAAGAGGAAACCAATACGAGATGCTGCAGCATTTAGGGCTACCAGCCAAGGAGAGCCACTCTATGCCTGGGCCCACTCACCCACCCCAACCTTGAGCTATAGGGGAGAGGACCATCACCACCAACCCATGACCCAGCCTCCCATCTCCTGCTGGTATTTGCCATTGGCCAAACCCATCCAGAAGCCAGAGGGCAAGGAAGCCTGATAGTGCAGTCCATGGAGATCCCCCTCTCTGGGCACAGACAAGGGTGGAGAAGGGTAGGGAGTGACCTGAGGGAGCAAATGGAGAAAATTCAGCACATATATTCTTAAGGGGTAAAAATTGGTTCTTAGTCTGTTTATACATAAAGCACAGATATACACACAGTACATACACAGATCTACAGTGTATCTGCAGTAGTAGAATTTCATGGGAGGGGTGATTAAGGCAAAAAATGTTTTAAATAGCTCCTGGTTGGGGATGGGGGGGCAATCATGAAAACATGGGGCTAGCACAAGCTCTTGGCCGCTATGCTAATTTGCAGTTATTTAGCCCTTCCTGTGGTGTAGATTCCTCACTGTAAGTGGAATAGTAACATACCTTCCTCAAGGATAAAGTGGGGCAATGGCCTCTCAGTGCCGAGCAAAGAGAAAGACGTATCATTCGGTCTTTTTCTTTACTAGTGTCTATCAAACAAGACCATCAGTTGTAACACACTCCGTCATTAAATCATCCATATTTCTTGTCCCCAGCCCCCTGGGGAAAGAGAGGACTAAAATAAAGTGCCAAGTGAGCATTTGTGGCTACTGAAGGTTATGCCCCCCAGCTTGATGGCCCCTGTCCCTTCAGGTGGACCACTTTAGAAAGGCCGACATCCTTGGGATTTCCTACGCACCCTTTGAGCTTCTGATCATAATGGGTAGTGAGTGATAGATGAGTAGAAAGGGAGAAGGGATCTTAAATGTCCCATAGTCCAATTTTTCATCAAACCCAGAAGCCTCTAGAGCAGGAGTCTCCATAAAGCATCAGATAGTAAATATTTTAGGCTTTGCTGACCAGCAGTCTCCGTGGCAACAACTCAGCTCTATCCTAATAGTGCAAAAGCAGCCATGCACATTATGTAAAGGAATGGGCGTCGCTGTGCTCCAACAGGACTTATTTATAGAAATAGACAGCCAGGGGATTTGGCCTGAGTTGCGGTTTGCCTGCTGCCCTCTGCTCTCTGCCCTCTGCCCTCCAGCATTTGTAGTTCCTCTGTGCTCCGCTTGAGTGTTCCCAGTGATGGGTTGCTCCCTGCCTATAGAATCAGCCCTTGGAACTGCTGAACCCACTCAGGTGTTAGAAAGCCTTGCTTTCAGTTTTACTGAAATCAGCCCCTTTGTCATGTACACGCCTGGGTCCCTATTCTGTGTGGGACAGAGTGGCTTCCACTTCGCTTTAGCAGCCTTTCAGCCTGTCAGCTGACTGTGACCTGCCCCCATCCAATACATCTTTCTTCAGACTACACAGCATCCCCCAAGTCCCACCCTTTACTTGACCCTCACAGGTCATGAGTCCACGCCCTCTGCATCCTGACCCTTCTCCCCTGGCTTGTCAAAGCATAGGTACTCAGAGGAATCACCAACAGACTCATGTGGAGTATCTGTAAGTCATAGCTCAAAAGGAGATTGGGGACGTTGAAGATTCTGGATTTAACCTCAAGGAGCTCCCAGTCTAGTTGAAGAGACTAGGTGACCCCATGCTAAAGGGGGATGTGGCAGGAGACCAAGTGTGCTGTGTCCCCCAAAATGGGCAGTCCCCCAGAGAGGACCGTAGGATTCAGAGGAAGAAGGGGCTTCTGTGGGTTTGGCCACTCAGGGGAACCTCATGTGGACTGGGGGGTTCTAGTGGGAAAATATTTCACTGTCCATGCAAACTAGGGTGCCTGAGCCCTCTTAGCTTCTCGGTGGCGATGGGTCATGGAGGCTATGCCTGGCCTTGGTGACTCGGGACCTAGGCTGGGGAGCCCAGCAAAAGCATTTCAAGCCTCCAGCTGCTGTAAGGTGATGTGGTGGAGCCAGAGCAGCCCTAGAAGCATCAAAGGTGGCAGCAGTCAAAGGAGTCTTAGGGGCGAAGTGTTCCAAAGCCCTTGTTTTATAGCCAAGAGAGAAGGAAGCCCCCTGCCCAGAGTCGTATGTCAGAGAGAGTACAGAGCCTGAATCCACACTCGGTTCTCCTGGCTCCTAATCCAGTTGCCATTTCCAAAGGAATGGAGGACAGAAACCAGGAGTCCCAGTGACGTCAAGAGTAGGCTATAGAAAGGGGATGGTGCTTGGGGGACAGAAGTAGAACTAGAGAAATGGCAGCAATCCAGGCATTTCCTGGAGGGGTAGGCGGGATGACAGCCCACAGTGATTCTTAGCTGAGTGGGACTTCTGACCTCATCTTGTTTAATCTTGATTTTTAGCAAAGTCTCAGGGCTCAGAGAGGAAAGGGAGTTGCTTGAATATCATGGAGCTCGATGCTGGTCGACGCGAACCCAAGTCTCTTCACACCATGACTGAGCTTGTTCTGCTGCACCCGCACCACAATCCCTCAAGTCCCCCAGGCACCCTGGTTCCACAAGCCAGAAGCAGCCTGAGCCAAGGGGCAGGCCCAGAGACTCTGTGACTTCCCTGTGACTGAGTTCTGAAGCTGAGCTCGGGGAAGACAACCATACCCTCCTTGCATGTGTTTTGGTGCTGTCTCCTGGTGCAGGTGGCTCTCTCCTTGTGACCCATAAGTAGTGAGCACCTACTTTGTACCAGGAAGCATGAGAGCTTAAAAAGTCCGAGTAGGAAGCAGCCTCTGTCCCCCAGCGGCTGGAGAACTGCAAAGGAGAGACAGGTGCTGACACAGCTAACTCCCTCAAGGCGTCCTGGGATGGCCTATGACAGAGATTGAGGTAGCATGTGGGAAAGCTCCAAGGCCTGGCACATAGTAGGTGCTCAGAAATGGTAGCTGAGGTAAGTGGTAGCAGCTGTAACTGTCTTAGACATCAAGTTCAGGCCCCATAGTGAGAGAGTGAGGGGGAAAGGGGAGAAATAATAATAGTAGCTCATGCTTTTTGAGCACTTACTGTGTGCCAGGCACTGGTCTAAACACTTCACATGTATTATTTCATTAAATCTTTGCAACAACCCATGATGTAGGTAAAGTCATATGTCGCTTAACAATGGGCATATGTTCTGAGAAATGTATCATTAGACAATTTCATTGTTG
Organism: Miniopterus natalensis; assembly: GCF_054644295.1. NCBI lineage: Eukaryota > Metazoa > Chordata > Mammalia > Chiroptera > Miniopteridae > Miniopterus > Miniopterus natalensis. The sequence continues at coordinate 40,620,012 of NC_142081.1, forward strand.
TGCAAACATCACAGAGTGCACTTACACAAACCTAGATGGCATGGCCTACTATATACCTAGGCTATATGGTATAGCCTATTGCTCCTGGGCTGCAAGCCTGTATACCGTGTTACTCTGATGAATATTGCAGACAATTATAACACAATGGTATTTATGTATCTAAATATACTTAAACATAGAAAAGGTACAGTAAAAATACAGCATAAAAAATAAAAAATAATACACCTGTACAGGGGACTTGTCATGAATGGAGCTTGCAGGACTGGAAGTTGCTCTAGGTGAGTCAGTGGAGTGGGTGAGTGGTGAGTGAGTGTTAAGGCCCAGGACATTGCTGTGCACTACTGCAGAGTTTATAAACACTGTACACTTAGGCTACACTAAAGCTATAAAAAATATTTTTCTTTCTTCAATAATAAATTGACCTTAGCTAACTATAACTTTTTTACTTTATAAACTTGAATTTTTTTTTAACTTTTCCACTCTTTTGTAATAACAGCTTAAAACACAAACACATTATACAGCTGTACAAAGTATTTTATTTCTTTATATCTTTATAAGATTTTTTTCTACTTAAAAAAATTTATTTTTTTACTTTTAAAACTTTTTTGTTAAAGGCTAAGGCTCAAACGCACACATGAGCCTAGGTCTACACAGGGTTGGGATCATCAATATCACTCTCTTCAGCCTCCACATCTTGTCCTAAAGGAAGGAGCAGTAACATGCATGGAGCTGTCATGTCCTGTGATAACAGTGCCTTCTTCTGGAACACGTTCTAAAGGACCTGCCTAAGGCTCTTCTTGGGGCAGTGTCACTCATTTCAGAAACATGTCCATGGTGGTTTGCTTTTTATCTTTTTTTTAATCCTAAATTTGCTTGTAAGCAGATAATATCCAATGAACATTTCTCTCTCCTAATGAAATCCTTTTGGTGCTGGGGGCCATGTTTTCAAACTTTTAAAGAAGCTTGTCGAAGTTGGCTAAAGTTTCTGCTAAACCCTTCACCGTATAATCTTATGGGACGACTGTCGCATATGCAGTCTGTCACTGACTGAAATGTTATTATGCAGTGTGTGACTGTAGTATTGTCCCCATTCTACAGATGAAGAAACTGAGACATGGAAGGTTAAAGACTTGCTTATTGTCTTATAATTGTAACTGTAACTTAGGTCGTCTACTACCCTGGTCTCTCCACCAGGGGTGGAGGAGGAGCTGCCCTCCAGCACACTGTCCCCAACAGTGGTCTGTCAGCAGGTCCCTACAGCCCACTCCATGTATCGGGAACCTCAGTGAAAGGCGAGAGGAGGGAGATAGTGTGCACATGAAGGATAAAAGAGGCTCAGGCATTGCAAGGGCCCTCCCCCAGGTTGAGGACACCCTACAGATAATAATGGCAAGACTCATACAGCAGTTATTATATATACCTCGGGCACTGCTCTGGGTCCTTTGTCAACTCATTTCATCCTCACACAGCACCTGAGGCCTGTCCTGTCACTGTCCCCCACTGAACAGATGGAGACTGACACAGGGAGGTAGTAATTGGCCCAGGGTCTAGAGCTACTAAGTAGCATCACTGGGTCCAGACTGGCTTTTTGGGTGCAGTCCATGCTCTTACCATGGCACTGAGCTGCTTCTCACTAAAAATGCCTCTGGCACCTGGGATGTTGGAAGCAGGACCAAGGCAGGACCATAGGTGGCGGGAAGCTACGAGAGCAGTGGTTCAAATTTCTCAGTGGGGCCAGGAGAGGGCCTGGCCCTCAGTCACACAGCCTGTGAGAGTCAGCCTCTAATTCCCTGTAGCCAACAGCATATGGCCGTGGAGTAGGGCAAAGAGGGACTCAACAAAATGCACCTATTTTGAGTTACAGAAGCCAGAGAAGAGGGAGGTCAGGGTGACAGAACCCTAACCCAGCCCCTCCTGGGGGGTCAACTGGTGTGTGTGTGGGGGACTGGGGTCAGAGAGAATGCTCTAGGAGCAAGTGCTGTGTAAACCTCTGCCCTCAGTAGAGGGGCTGCCCTGCTGGGCAGCACCAGTGTCCTAGAGTAGGAGTCAACCACCCCAGCCCCAGGGAGGGTCTGGGTCTCCCCTCCATCCGTCCTTCCTCAGGAGACTCTCCCTCAGCACCCCCGTCCCATTCCCTCCCCAGGTACACACAACACACAGTGGCCCAAATGCCAAATATGGCCATCTGAGCCTTGGGTATTTACTGCCAATATTTCATGCCTCAAACAACACTGTCTAAACAACACCTATGAAATATGAATGGATTGAGGTTTTGACAAACAAATAGCCCAGGCATAATACCAGGGGGAGGAGGAAAGGGGTTTAATGAGGTCTGGAGGGACCACAGGGAGTCAGGCCAAGGCCTTGTGGGATGACTGTCCTCTGTGTATAAGGTCACAGGGAGCCAGTGTGCTGGATTCAGGGCTGAGCTGGGGAGGGACCAAGGGAAAAGGCAGTGTGGCGCCTGCTCGGTGCACCTGAGGGCCCTTCCCTTCCAGCTAGGGGGAGGATGCTGGAAGTGGGTCAGTGGGCAGGTCTCTAGGGTCAGAAGGGTCAGAGAAAGGCAAGGGTTGGCGGGATGCTGGTAGTCTTCATTCTCCCCTCGCCCCCCGTTGAACTGCTCTGAGCCCGCTGCCCAGCCCTTCCCTGTAGGTGCTCCTCTGTCTTCTCTCCAGCTCTCACCCACCTGGGGGCCAACCACAGAGCCCTTATGTTGTACCCTCTGGACTGGCTCCTCCAGCCCCTGAGCCACCTGGGCAGGGGACAACATCCTTCCTGGGTGACATGTGAAGGCCCTATGGTCTTGGGCACCTCTCACCTCCCTCTACTTTCCGAGGCCTCTGTCTCCAGTAGCCTCATCCCCAAGCTCCTTCCTCCCCAGCCAAGAACCACATACTGTCCATAAGGTCCAGGGCACTTGGACCTCAGTTTCTCCATGTGTAAAGTGAAGGAATTGGACATGATTTTCTCTGATACTTGGCAGGTTCACAGGTCACTGCCTGCCCTTTCTGCCCCTGACAGAACCCCCAGGAATCAAGGAGTTGCCCTCTGGTCAGAAGGCAGGTGGAGGTGTCATGAGATAATCTGATAGGCTGATGGAAAGGGTCTGCTGGAAGGCAGATGGGCCCAGCTGTGGAGCATGCAGGGACCTCAGCCTATGGGGGTGTGAGATGGAGGGAAGCGGGCACAACTAAGGCCAGAGCTGGGAGCTGGCTAGATCCAGCCAGGGATGGGGCTGGACACCTGGTGTCCAGCGTATACTGGGAACATTGATCCATCTGATCTTGTTTGGAGAGTCTGGAGGGAGCACTGAGAGCCAGGGCAGAAGGCATGACCAGCTGGGTCTTATTAGCAGCCGGGTGAGCAGCTCATAGTGGTTCAAAGAGGAGCTAGTCACTGGGGCCAGGGGCCAGCCTAGTTCCCCAGCAAGAAGTGGGTTAGCTGGTAGGGCCTGGACCTCCAAGTGAGGGGCTATGGAAGTCTTCATCACAAACCAGAACTCTCCCCAAAAGCCACTTGTACAAATGAGGACTCAAGTGCCAGGGCTCTCCCTAGATGCACCACATCCCGGGCTTGCAGAGGACAGGCTGACTGCAGACCTCTCACCAGTGGGGCATCTGAAATGGCTCTTCTGGGTCTGCATTGCCTGGGGCCTGGCCAGGCTTAGGCAACAGTTTCAGGGTCAGCATCTGTGTCTGGGAGGGGCCAGAGGACCCCGCACCAACCATAAAATGGGCTTTGTTGTCTAACCTCTTGGTGGGCTTTCAGGCTAGGCAGTGGATGTGTAAGTGGGGTGGGTGTTTGGAGGTCAGGGGCAGCCTCCACCATCAGGGGACACCTGCTGCCCCAGGCCAGGGCCAGGCAGAGAGAATGTGTTTCATCTAGCTTCCTCCTAAGAAATTTACAGGGTTAGTGGTAGCCGCTGACTTCCTAAGCTTACAAAATTGGTGGGGGTGGCAATGGGGGTTTTCTTCACTGATGGACTAGATCTGTGGTGGGGAAGATCTCTCAGGAGCAAAGATGACCTTGAGAAAATGTGGATGTCAGAGGAAGAGAGCCAGAATCTCTCCCTTCCTCAAACGATTGCCAATAAGCCTTAGTGCTGGAGCAGTTGATGGAAACTTCTCCGCTGTTGCCTCCCAAGTCAGGAGGCTGTAGCCTTTGACTGCATGATAAGAAATTGCCAGGCGCCTTCTAATTACAATTATCATCATCGTGGATGTCTTTCTTAATTACTTTCTTATAATTAGCTGTTGCCTTTTCCTCAGCATTTGTGTACTTTGCAGATTTGCTGACATTTGAGAGCCTCAAAATAGGGACGTTTGGGGAGGAGGGTAGAAAGGTGGAGGAAACAGGAGAAGAACCTACTCTTTTCAGGCAACCTGATAAATTTCAGGGCCTTTGCAGAAATAGATTAGGGAAAGCCGTTGATGGACGTGACAGGGCATTTCCTGAGTGGATGGCAAAAGAGCAAGAGTGCGGATTTAGGGGTTGGGCTTTGAGGAAGGTCTCCAAGTGTTAAGCCTTGGAGGAAATATTCCTGAAAAGCCACCAATGCTGCCATTTCTCAGGCTTGGGTTTCATTTTAGGAAACGAGGCTGGGATGAAGCACCCTCTTGTGGGATGCATTTTGGAGTTAATTAAATAGCTGAGGTCTGGGTAGCTTGATTTTTCTCCAAAGCCAGTGATGCGTTCTGCACACCCCTGGGCCTCAGGGATGCATTATAAAGTGGTTTATGCTCCTTGACCAGATGGTTGGTTTTCATTGTCTGTTCCTGTTTTCCTCCCTTTCTCCCGGCCCCCTGTAGCCCTGTGTACGGAGGAGTGTGTGCACGGCCGCTGTGTTTCCCCGGACACCTGCCACTGTGAGCCCGGCTGGGGAGGACCCGACTGCTCCAGCGGTGAGTCTGGGGTCTTTGGGGGTTATGTTGTCCCCTGGGTCTGGCTCAGGAGGGTCCGTGCTGCGTACATGCTGAATTCTTTGTGTTGGGCTGATGCTGCTTAGGCGAGCACGGGTGTCAGGGAAGAGGCATACCTGCAGTTTGGTACATGATGGTACTTGGGGGGGAGGGCAGGGGTGTGTGAGGATAATGGTTTGTGGAGGCCTGGAGGGGCATGTGTGTTATGGGGGAAGAGGGTTGTAGTGTCATCTGTCAACTCTGACTTTTGATGAAACACCTCTAGATATGGTCTTCGAGGGCTGAAGTGAAATTGAGATGCCACCCAAGGATGCAGACCCAGAAAGTTACTGTAGTCAAGACCTAGTCCCTTGCTTTGCTAGTCCAGAGGCTTAGTTTTGTGGGTGCTCATGAGGCTCAGGGGACTGATTCATGAGTCTGGGGACACTGGGATGCCTCTGTGTCCCTAAGGTAGAATGGGACACTTGTAAGGGCAAGTCACTGTGTTCCTACATTTCTATGGGTGGGCTTCCTGGTAAGTACAGAGTGAGGCAGATGCTCTTGGGACTGATCAAGTCACACACAGTGGCCCGGGCATAGTCTTTACTGTGGTGCTGGCCATTGAGAGGACGAGGTATTCTTGATAGCTGCTCAGGGAGTTCTCTGCCAAGAGCTCAGATGAAGGCAAATCCTTTCCCTCTGGCTCATTTCTCCTAAATACTTGCTGATGACCCCTTTTCCATTGGTATGCCTTGCAATCAATGATTGATTAAGACATGGTCTTATTTGCTTTTCAAAGAGGCCTTGAATAGTCTTGAAGCCCATTTTCTTCCTGCTTTGAACTGGGATAGAGATTCTTTTTTATTGTAACCTTAGTAGATAACATAGCTAAGCTGATCCATTAGGGGTCTTGCCCCCATTATTGACCCATCTTTGGGAGCCACTGTCCCATAGTGACTGCAATGGTGATGAAAACTTGGAGAGGGACAGTTGGGTCCACAATGGCCCAATGTGGTGCTTTTGCCCTTTTTCAGTCTCTCTCTGCTCGGGTGGAAACATCTAGTTATGGTCCTTTTTCCAAAGGCCTTACCTGGAGCTATCCTATTTGCCCAGTGCATGAGAACATACCAACCGAAGCAAGGCTATTGGATGTGTTTTTGTCTCAAGCCTGGGTGGTTATCTTGGATCAGGTAATCCAAGATCTGGTAGGGTTCAAGAGACTCTGTCCAATGTGTTGGTGGCTGTGGTAGCTCCCTCCCCCCATGAGTTTCACTGTTTTGAGGTGTGCCATGCTGAGACACAGGGCCAGGGACGACTCCAGACAATGAAGAGTAAATCTGAGGGACGCACGAGTAAGAGAAATGTGCTCAGCCAGTCTTTCCGTGAACTACGGGAAACATGTTGGTTGAAATGCCTGAGATCTCCCCCCCACCCCCCGATCGTGTTCTGTTTCATGTAGTTTTGCTTACAATGAATTTTTGATGATGAACTATCTAACTTGGATTAGTTGAGCTCTGCTGGGACAGGTCTGCTTGCTGCTGCCGGATTATAATGTCAAGGGCAGCCTGTTAGAGGCTGAAATACAGCTTGAGTCCCGGGGGCCCCTGAGTGCATATAAATCACCAATCAGTGCCAGTGTGCTCCATGCTCGTGATGTGCTGGACTGTGCTGGGCAGGGGGCGGGCCATGGAGGGTCTTTCAGACGTGCTCTTTGTCTCTCAGGGTTTCCAGTTTGGGGAAAGAGCTGGAATGAAGGCAGTACTAGATGAATAGGACTAGGCAGTGAAGAGTAAATCTTGCCTCTGGAGTGAGTTTATCAAGCACGTAGGGAAGCAGCCTTGTTACTTTATATTACAAAACCAGGCTCCCTAATTTCTCCACCCCCAAGTCAGTTACCAGATTTGGTACTGAGCAACCCACAGCTGTTTCCTCAATAAATCCACCCTCATGGGTTGAAGAGCCACCACCCTTGGGTCTACTCAAAGGCATGTACTACTAAAAATACTAAAAGTACTTCCACAGGAAGTCCTAAAAGATGCGTTCCAACCCTGTTTTGAGGGACAGCTACATTGAATGAAGGGAATTCATAGACTCTCACTCTCAAAATCATTCAGAGCATTGAATGTTGAGATGTCCTGCCATGAGCTTTCCAACTTCTACTTGAATCCGACCTGTTAGCAAGGATCTCACTGCCTCCCATGGAAGCACATTCTAACTATTGGAAAGTTTTCCCTTCTCTTGAGTGGAAATCAACCTCTAGCTTCTACCAGTTGGTTCTCACTCATGATAAAGGTCAGGGCAGCCATGACCCTCCTTGCCATATCTGGAATTTCTTCCAAGAAGCTCAGTGGACAAGACCACAGACTATGTATGGAAAGGTGGTCATCTCAGAGCAGTTGATAATAGCCAGTGAGGCCATATAGAAGATACTAGAGTCCTTTTTCATGGATCAACCTTTCAAATATTAGAAGACAGTGATCACTTCCCTCCCCCAAGTTTTTATTCTCCAAGCTTCCTTGTTTCTCACATGCGAGGGCCTGAACTGCCTTCCCCATCTGGTTTCTGACCACACAGCTTCAGGCTTATATGGGAGAATAATAAAAATAGGTACTATTTATTGAATTTTGCTCTGCACTAGGCACTTTCTCTTCTCATTTAGTCTTCACAACAACTCTATGGTATAGGGATTATTATTAACCCTCTTTTACAGATAATAAAGTTGAAGCACAGAGAGGTTAAACAACCTTCAGCAGACACACAGCTAGAAATGGTAAAACTGGAACTATCAGTCAAGCAAAACCCAGGTCCTAAACCTAAACACTTAATTATTATGCTCTTCTTCCTTCTGGATGCTCAGCCTCTATTAATACAGCCTTAGGTTAAAATTGATTAGAAAACTTAGGTGCTTACAGGGGAAGGATGGATCTGCTTGAAAGCTGTGGTCCTGAGATGTCATTGTAGAGATAAAGGAATCAGCCATGGGACACAAACTGTGACTAGGCTTACTCCAAGCAATTTGAGGCTATTAGCTATTGTGCCATTGGATGCCTGTCTGCCTGCATGTGCTCTGCAGTACCTTTGGGTCTCTGTGAAGCCCATGTCCGCGGGGATGGTGTCCCAGTCAGTGTGTATCTCTGGAGATTTCTGAATAGGATCTGTCCATAGACATGTCTATACATGTGACACCCTTGCAGGGAAGCTTTGCTTTTTGTATAATTGAAAGCATCATTCTTGTTGTTTTCTGATTCTAAAATTATACCTGTTCATGTTAAAAAGAAAATTGAAACTGCACCAAAAATATAGACAGAAAGGTTAAATCCACACATCCATGATAACCTCTCCTGGCATTTGGGTGCTTGCCCTCCCTGCTATTTCTCTATATATTTGCACTTAGCTAGATCTGGATACAACTTGTATTACTTAGATCAAATGTATGTGCTGTCCTGTGACTTGCTTTTTAAATTCAACTTTATGTCATATACTCATTTCCTTGTCAATAAACATGTCTCTCCCTTCAAATTTTTAATTTTCATTCTATGGATTACCAAAAGTATTTAACCAGTCTCTTGTTGATGGGCATTTAAGTTGTTCCAGATTTTTCACTATTTGAGGGCCATCATTCTTTATCTAAGATCCTTGGGGCCCATTGGTTTCAAAATTTATATTTTTTCAGAGTTCAGAAAGGTACATGGTGACTATATCATATATGACACATACCCCCAGTGGGGCCTGGGTAGTACCGTGGGATGAAATATAATAATACTTCTGAAGTGACATACCACATCTAGTGGCTACAACCACAAATCAGTTCCATGAAGATCTTGTCTCTCAATGAATTTTGGTGCCAGACTTTTTAGAGATTTTTGGACATGTGGCTAAGGGACTGTGGCCCTGTGGAAAAATACTGCAGTAATTCTTCTTATGCATAAATCCTCGCCCACTTGTCCCAATTTCTTCTTAGGATAAATTCCTGGAAGTGGAGGGGAGGGTTATAAAGATCCATCATCCTCCTGCCTGCCCCGGCCCTGCCCTTTGTGGCTGCCCAGGGATTTATGACTTTGACAGTTGTGAAGGGGCCGAATCCAGTACTGTGGTGGGGATGCGGACTTTTTCGTTCTCTTATGGGCTTAAAACCCCACAGCCTATTTACTTTAAGGCCTGGACTAATTCCTTTCTGCTCCATAAAGGAAGCGAGGCGATGCTGATTTGCTTGGTAGGTGGACACACATCGGCTCCTGTGGATAATTCGGAGATATTAGACGGACCGATATGGGGAAATGGAGTGGCTGCATGCTTGGTCATAAACCTCCATCCTATATAATAATGAAGGTAAAAGGGTGAAATGTCAGTCTACCCTGAATAAAGACGACAGAGTGACTCTTATTAAATTGCACTAATCTCACAAGTGGAGATAAAAAGAAAAAAAGTTTTCCTATATTGAATATCTAGCTTTTTAAAGTAATTAGGAATATTAAAGCAGTGACAATGATTGAGATAGAAACATTATTCATAACTTTTATTTCCGCACTGGGCAGTGATCCAGTATATTTCATTTATGAGGTTTCAGCTGTAAGTAGAAGGACGTGAGCCAATTCCTAAATTAAATATGCCCTGTTAACTTTTATAAATGTTACCCAAGAATCAACTTGGAAATTTAAGCCTTCAGTGTATTATTTAATTATTATATTTCTTCCGTCCTGCTTCTCAGCCTCCTATCCCATGGTGCTTTGAAGTGTGGATTCTGGTTTTGGTTTTGGTCCCAGGCCTCCCCAGAAGGGCTGGGTTAGACATGACAGAGAACCTCGGGCCCCCCCCCCCCCACACACACTTCCCCCAACGTCTCTCACATTCTTAGATTCCGTTATGCACATGCACAGACAGAGTGCAGGACAGGAAAAGTTCACTCTACAGCATCTTACTATCTGTCGAAACTGTGCCCCTTCCCCGCCAATGCTGAGCACGAGGCAGACTGCAGAGCAGGCCTGAGTAATGAAGGCAGCAGGAACCAAGTTGGGATATCACCAAGAGTAGCGTCTGCCAAGTCAAATGTGTTCTTATCTTGAATGGTATGTGGGACCCCTGGCTGACTTGGCTGTCAGCTATCCTTGCAGATTAAAATAAAACATTTAACAGCTCAGAAATATGCCCACACTCCTAAATTAGCCTGGGATCAATGCTTTTCAAACTAAGGTATGTGTTTGCTAGAGATTTTTTCTGTGTGTGGTAAATTATACATAACATAAAATTGATCATTTTAACCATTTTTAAAAATTTTAATTTTATTGATTTTTAGAGAGAGAGAGAAACATCAATTTGTTGTTCCACTCATTCATGCATTCATTGGTTGACTCTTGCATGTGCCCTGACAAGGGGTCAAACCCCCAACCTTGGCGTATCAGGATGATGCTCTAACCAACTGAGCTAGCCGGCCAGAGCCTAACCATTTTTAAGTGTACAGTTCTGTGGCATTAGGTACAATTACACTGTTGTGCAACCATTATTACCATCTACCTCTAAAACTTTTTCATCTTCCCCAACTGAAACCACTAACTTCTCATTTCCCCCTCACCCCAGCCACAAGCAACCACCATTCTATTTTTTGTCTACAAATTTGACAAACTTAAGAAGAATCATACAATATTTGTCGCTTTGTGACTGACTTATTTCACTTAGCTTAATATCTTCAAGGTTCATCTATGTTGTAGCATGTGTCAACTTCCTTTTTTGTTTTAAACCCTCACACGAGGATATTTTTTCCATTGCTTTTCAGAGAGAGTGGAAGGGGGCGGGAGAGAGAGAGAGAAACATCAATTGGTTGTGTCCTGCACGTCCCCAACCAGGGCCGGGGATCGAGCCTGCAACTGAGGTATGTGCTCTTAACCAGAATCAAACCCGGGACCCTTCAGTCTGTGGGCTGATGCTCTAACCACTGAGCAAAACAGGCTAGGGCAGAATCTCCTTCCTTTTTAAGGCTGAATAATATTCTCTTGTGTGTATATACCACATTTTGTTTACCCATTCATCTGCCAATGGACACTTGGGTTTCTTCTACCTATTGACTATTGTGAATCATGCTGCTATGGACATGGGTGTACAAATATTTCTTCAAGTCCCTGCTTTTACTCCTTTTGGATATATACCCAGAGTGGATTTCTGGATTATATGGTAATTCTGTTTATTTTTCAAGGAATCTCCATACTGTTTTCCATAGCGTGTACACCGTTTTACATTCCCACCAGCAATGCACAGGTTCTAATTTCTCCACATCTTTGTCAACACTTGTTAATTTCTGCTTTTTGATGATCGCCATCCTAATGGGTGTGAAGTGTTGTCTCCCAGTGGTGTTGATTGGCATTTCCCTGGTGAGTAATGATGTTGAGCATCTCTTCATGTGCTTTCTTGGCCATTTGTGTATCTTCTTTGAAGAAATGCCTGTTCAAGTTATCTGCCCATTGTTTTAAACTGGGTTGTTTTGTTGTTGTTGCTGAGTTGCACATGTTCTTTATATATCCTGGTTATCAATCCTTATCGGATATATGATTGAAAATATTTCTCCCCATTTCATGGGTTGCCTTTTCATTCTCTTAATAATGCCCTTTGATGCACAAAGGTTTTTAATTTTGATAAATTCCATCTTACCTATTTTTTCTTGTTGCCTGTGTTTTTGGTGTCATACCCAAGAAATTATTGCCAATCCAATGTTGTGAAGCTTTCCCCCTATGTTTTTATCTAAGAGTTTTATAATTGAAGCTCATGATCTTATATATGGTATAAGGTATGGACTAGAAGCTATAGAGTTTACATTTTTCAGTGTGTAATCATACATTAGTTACCTGATAAGTAACTTAAGTATTGTTTCTTATATTAAAACATACAGATGAATTATAGAAATGTAGAATTGACATTCATTTTTTAAAATGTGATCATTTGAGCCTCTTTGGTGGACTCTTGCTGTTATGCCATTAGGCAGGTTATTTTAGGGGTGAAGCTGGAGAAGCAGTGGGAAAGGCAGGAAGACCATAACCAGAATTAGATCTCCCAGAGCTGATGACTGTTTGCAAGGATGGTTTAGGGAGGGATCAGGGCTCAAGCCCTTTCCCCAAGGCATTTTTGGGGATACTGTCTTCCCTCCAGCGTGCCGAGCTATCTGCAGTACCCCCACTGTATGTACCAGGGCTCCTAGGCTCCGGGTTGGCATAAGGGCTCTGGCCCAGCCCATACTACCTCATCTTGGGTGTCCCAGGGTCTCTGCACTTTCCCACAGCGCTCAGTGCTGACCCACAAGAGCTGAGGGTCATATCACCTGCATATCACTGGCTTGGGCATTCTGTTTTCCGGCATTCTCTTCACGTATATGAAAGCCTGTCTCCACATATTCCTGGAATGGAATGCTAAGAAGTGTGATCTAAAATCCCAAGTATGATCTGAGATCTCATGATTTAACTTTAAACGATTAAATCAAGAGCTGGGAAGGACCTCAGAAATTGTCCGATTTATTCCTTCCATTTTACAGATGGGCAAACTGAGATGCAGAGAAGGGAAACTGCTTGCCTGTGGTTACCAGGGAGGTAGTGGCAGAGCTATAACTTAATCCTGGGTATTCTAACTCCCATGCCTTTGTCTCCTACCAGCTGCTCTTGGAGTTCAAGGCTGGAGTTGTCTTAGAGGCAGATGGGTCTCATTATAGCAAAGCAAACAGGCCAAGCTCTCCTGCAGACTTTTGTGCAGATGACCTAAAGGTTCCAGACTCTCCTGGTTCCTTCTTTGCACAGGCCTGGAGGTCAGAGTCATGACCACAGGTCAGGCCGGGGCACTGGGATTGGGGACTTCCAGAGTGGTCAACCCTGCCATCTGCCTGGCTTGAAAAGTACAACAGGGAAGAGTTCCCATCTCAGGGGTCCTCGTACACACTTCTCCCTGATGAACTGAAGATGGCACAGTCTGGCAGCACAGGATGTGGGGGCAGAGCAGAAGTCTAGGATTTGGGCCAGGGTTCCTGCCTCTGTCCTGGAGCAGCTGAGGGGGCCAGAAAGGAGATGGGCAGGGCAGTCAGGGAAGTGATGGACCCAGCCACACAGGTGTGCTGGGAAGGCCACTGCCACAGCTTTGGGGATCCTTCCCTGTAAGGAGCCCCATCGTGAGTAGTGGGAAAGGAGATCAGAAAGAAGCATGAGTGGGGCCACAGAGTCTAAAAGGAAGGTGACTGGGGATTTCTGCTCCCGCCGTGCACAGATGCTTGGAGAGGTCATGTGCATTATCTCCGTTTCACAAGCAAAGAAATCAAAGCATACATGGTGGAGTAACTTCCGATGTTCACCCAGCTAACAAATGGCAGCCGGGAATAGAACCCAGGACTTATGTTCTTCCCACAGTTCCACGCTGCCTGTAAAGGGTTGGAAGTCCTGTGCCATAACATACAGGAAAGCCGGTTTTCCTGGGTGACTCTACCTAAGCCCTCCCCTCTCTGTGAGCCTCAGTTTTCTCATCTGTAAAATGGAAGGAAGTTTAGTGTAGCTATTCCAGCTCTAAAATCCCATGATGCTCTGTTCCTAGGAAGTCAAAATCCAACATCATGTTGCCTTATCCAGGTGACCTTCCTGCTGACCTCTGGGAGGGCGGTCTGCCACCCTCCCCACCCGCCTCTCCGCCACCATGCACTGCCTCCTGTGATTCTCTCTTCATCCTTAGACTTGGAAAAGGAGTGGAGAGTGGGACACGCATGGGTGAGGGCAGCCTTATGACTCACATCCTCGCCTCCCCCTCGTGGGGGCTCCTGGTGAGCCCTGAGTTGCTTCATGGGGGAGGGGAGTGTGCAGCGGGGCATTTTGCCAACGGGGAGGCTGCAGCTCTCCGGTTCTTTATTCACTACACTGAGCCGCTGTCAAGGTTAAAGTGACTTCAGATGAATCCCCGCAAGGCAATTACACTTGCCGGTCCTCGGCTCCTCACGTGCTGCTCTGCCCAGCCCGTGGCCCTTGCAGACCCGCCTGGGCCGCCTTCTGCGGGCATCTGCTGTGCCCCTGGGCCTCCCCGGGACGGTGGGCTCCACGGCGGCACCGCACGCTGGGCGCAGTCACTGTGACGGGGACAGAAGGGAGCTGTGGATGCAGCACAAATGCCTGTTCAAGGTCTGTGCGTACGAGGATTGCTATTCACCTCAGAATTCTAATTTTGAACAAAAAAGAATTCAATAGCCGGGGCCACAGGCCCTGTTGGCTCCATGTTCTCTGTCCCTTGAGTTCCGTTTAATGCACATTTATTGAGTACTTCTCAGGTGCCAACACTGCCGAGGGTCCAGGGCTGAAGGGGGAGATTAGGAATGGGGAGGGCATAGTCCCCATCTTCAGGGAACTTGAGCAGAAGCGAGAACCACCAGCACAGAGAGGGGGAGGAAGAGTCTAGGGAGAGAGCAAGTTCTGGCTTTTATGGGAGGGGGCACTTGGAGGGCTCAGAAAAGCCATCATGGGAGGGTAGAGGAAGGAAGGAACCAGAGGTGTGCTATGGTCTCATTTGAGATGAAGAAACTGAGGCACAGAGAGGCTAAGCAAATGCCTGAGGTCCTGCAGCTGGTGAGTGTCAGAGCTGGGTCTGTCTGATTCTTTTCACGGGACACGGAGGAAGGAGACTAAGCAACGTGAGAACAAGTCACTTGTGAGGAGCCGGTGATGGAGGCTGAAAGAGACCTCAGCCCAGCCCCAGCCTGAGTCCTGCGGAGCTGGGGCTGTGGGGAAAGGATAGCGGGAGGACTGCTCTGCAGGCCTCTCTTTCTATCTTTTTTTTTTTTTTTTGGTAAAATAGATGTTTTATTTCTTTGTATTTAAACTTAAAAACCAACCAGCCCAACTGGTATTATCATGATACAGCAAAATATAAAACATCTTTTACAAATACTTGAGTAATAAACAAATTAAGGGTCATAGTGAAACAGCAAAAGGGGCAGAGGAAATCAGTGAAGCATATTATAGCTTAACCATTTACCTGAAGTGAAGTTTTTAGCAAGCCTCCCAATCCCAGAGAACAGGAATAATCCTTTATCACACACTTTTGTATTTTTACTTTCTGTTCTTGAGGCTAAGATTCTAGATCCTAGAGTTATCCAAAATAGTATTATATCTAATTATAGCCAGAGACATCTTTTATCCTTTGTCTAAGCAGCAAGGCTACAGAAACCTCTTCGGTTAGACTCCAGCCATGCCCCAGTCCCCTCCCTCCAAATTGGCAGTGGGCACTATGAGAAGCAGCATATCAAGGCAGAGATACAGAGAAAACTCCTAGGAGAGGTAACACAGCCACTGCCCAAACGGAGACTGAATGATATACCCATCGTCACAGCGTGTGTTCATGGCTGTATGTTTGTGGAGTCAGGCTGCATGTTCATGGAGTAGTCCGGGAATAAATCCACGGTTTGCTGGGTATTACAATACTTAGCAGTTTGCAGTATTGCATCATAGGTTTCCCCAGCAGTTTCCAAGGTGGCCTCCAGTTTGCTGACAGGGTTTTGCTGAAACTGGATCTGGGGCTGCAGGGATTCCTCTCTCTAACTATAGAACTGGTTGTTCCAGGCCTGGTTATTCCAGGCTTGGGGGCAGCAGGTCTGACTATTCCAGGAATGGTAGTTCCAAGATGGGCTGTTCCAGGAATGGTTGCTCCAAGGTAGGTTACCGCAGGTCTGGTTGTTCCACACTGAAAGGTTTCCAGAAGCGTTCACCAGGCATCCCTGGTGACAGGAAGAGAGGCCCAGGTACTCTGTAGTTGCTGAGCTCATCTGGGGCATATGGTTGCTATTCTTTGGCCAGTTGTATTTCTGCCACCTCTTACATTTCATTCTCTGGTTCTGGAACCAGGTCTTAATCTGTTTGTAGCTAAGGTTCAGGATGGTGGAAAGTTCTTGCATCTGCTGGAGGCTGAGGTATTTCTGTCTCTGAAATCTCTCGTTGAGTACACAGAGCTGGGTCTGTGAGAACACGGTTCTGATCTTCTGCTTCTTGGCCTGGGCCTTCTCCCCCTTCCCTGTGCTGTTCTCCCCAGAAGCGGGTAGTATTACCCTGGGACTAGTGGAAGAGTCAGGGCTGTTCTGAATAAGCAGATCCATGGAGGAAGGAAGAGGAGAGACAGTCTCTGTGTGGAGTGTCTCAGCAGATGACATTTGCAAGGATGCGTAGCTTTCTTCAGGCTCATAAATCTTGGGCGCTGGTGAAGGCTCCCCAGAATTGGATAATTCAGAACAGGGCAGACTTTGGGGACAAGCCGAATCAACACTCATCTTGCTGAGTTGAAGGAGGGAGGAAAGCACCAAAGAGCTAGATTGTAAGAAAGGCCCAGGCTTAAGTATCTAGACAGAAGAGTTTAGAGATAATACAAAGATCTTTAGATGTAAAAGTATCAAAAAGATGGGAGGAAAAGAGTCAGCTTTGCAGTAACAGGAGCCAACCAGCCAATTTTGAGAAAACCTCTCTTTCTATCTTTCCAGCCTTGGCCATCACCTGTCCCAGCCCCTGCCTCCCTCTTTTTGGGACACCCCAGCCTTGGCTATGCCCTGGAAGCCGTAAAGAGGTTTATGTCCTCCCAGAGGTGCCTCCTTGGAGAAATGGGAAATGAGAGGGAGCAGACATGGGGTGTCCTGCCCTCACAGGGGCCCAGACCATCATGTGGGTGAGGATGAGCCTTAGCTGGGGCAGCCGGTGGAGACCCCAGAACCCAGGACTGAAGGCCGCTGGTCCCCCACCCCATCTCTACCCCTAGGCTGAGTTATACTCCTGTGATGATGCCCACCGGGAAAGGAGGGGAGACCTTCTGTGAGCCCCCTTCTCAGGTCCAAGGAACCAATGAAGGCCATGGGGAGAAGGGGCGTGGGTCAGCCTCCCCAGGTTTCACTCCTCCCTCCTCTGCCCCTCTGCCCCTCTGCCCCTCTGCCCCTCAGACCAGGAGAGATATTGGAACCAGTCCCATCTGAGCAGGGTCAGGTAAGGCCCTGGCATGTGTAGCCTATCCTGAAAATCTTTTTTTTACCTAAGAAAGCGGGAAATTGGGTAGCCTGGAGTCTGCATGAGCTGTATGTTCAAGGGGGCTGTTGTAGATGAGAGGAGGAAGGACATTCTGCCCAACTCAGCTCTGGTCATCTGCTCCCTGAGGGCAAAATTAATAAATAAATGACACACAGGGAGTCCCAAGAACTGGAAAGAGGAAGGAGGGTGAGAGAACCTGCCTAGAATATAACAAAAGCAGAACAGAGGGCAGGAGCCAAGTTGGCATCATCGTGTGGGGCTGGCAGCTGGTGCTGACACGCCTTCCCGGCTCCACTTGGGCATGAAAAGGACACTGTGCCCCAACCACCCCACCCACACACACACATACCCACACGGCCTCCACTTCCAGGGTGGGCATGTGGGCTGGGTCTCCATGGGGAAACAGCTCTTCCGAGAAGGGAATCAGGAACTGCGCCCACCTGCCCCCCACCAGCCTGGAGGACAGGCTAGAATCCTGCAGGGAAGGGGAGGGAGGAGGTGCATCCTCTCCAGGCCAGGCCCCATCTTAAAGGACTTTCAGTCAGTCCCAGCCAGCCCAGACTTCCTGTGCTGGGCACCACATGAAGATCTCATTTCATTTTCCTGCTGCCCTTCTGCCCAAGATGTGGGGATTACCACCCACTTTACAGCTGAGGAGGCTGAGGTCCAGGAGGCTGAGGAGGGTGAGTCATTCACTCAGCTGCTCCAGAGTGTGTGCTCTTTCCACTGAGGCATATTTCTACCAGAATGCGGGCCTGTGGAGGAGGTAACATTTGAGGCTGAAAGGTGGGAAGTCTGGGCTATGCTTAGTCTGAGTCAGCTTAGACTTCTCTCCTAACTCATATCCAGCACTTACTATACATGCTATCCCACCCATTATTCATTATTGTTCGTATTATTTCCCCCATCTTTCAGATGAGAAAACTGAGGCCCAGGAAGGTTAAGTATCTGGCCCAAGGGCACACAGCTAGGAAGAGACAGAATCAGGATTTGAACCCAGGTGGTCTGTCTCTGGAAACCACACTGCACCTCTGGTTAATGCTTCTTTGCAGGGCTCTCTGCCTTCCCTCTCCAGCCCCTCCCATACGCGGGAGGTAGGAAGATGGCTAAAATGGAAACTAGATCATGTCACTTCCCTGCTCCCCTTTAGGAAGTGCCCCAGCTCCCTGACCAGGCCTTCGAGACCCCTGTGGGTCTGATGTCTACCTAGTTTTCAGCCTCATCTCCCATCATCTCATCCCCACTCCTCTTTCCCTCTCCCAACCCTCCTTTATCCACTGGCCCATTGCTCCTTTGCCTTCAAAGCCCAGCTCCGATGCCACATCTTCTGTGCTGCTTCCTGACTCCCACAGACCTTGACAGTATACGCGTGGCCAGCGTGGTCCACACCACCCTGGATGATTATCGTTAGATTGCGTGTTTGCTGCCTTCTCGGCCCCCAGCCCCTGAGACCACCTCTGTGGCAGGACTCAGGTCTTACTTGTTTCTGTCCCCCTTTCCCCAGCTTGTACAGGCACATAGTGGGCACTGAACACAATGCTAAGTGGGACCCACTGGATTTGTTTTCCCTTTATCATGTTTTTATTCCTTCAGATGATGCTCAAGTGGTGGTGCTGGGACTAAGGAAGAGTGTGGGGGCTCTGGGCTGGATGCTTGGGAGAATTTAAAGCCATGCCCCTCGATCTTCCAAAGCTTCTTATCTATCAATGTTGCCCAGGCACATGCTTTCAAGGATCACATTATGAGGATCTCTGAGTCCCAGCCTGCCTCTCTGGCAGCCGTGCCCTCCATCTTCAGTTCTCAGACACTAGTAGGGCCTCAAGGCAGGCAGCCCCTGCCCAACATGCTACAGCAGCAGAGGCAGCCCAGAACTGGGAATCTGTCACCCTCTAATGAGGAAAGCCCATTCTGGCAGGCTGGGTAATAGGCTTCAAATTGAATAATTAATAAAGTTATAAAAATATGTCTACTATATGGCCAGAATAATTCAGTTCAATTAGAAGCAATTATTTCTTGCAGTTATGCCACTTGGTATTTTTTATGAACAGCTGTAGCAACAAGACAGGATTCCCGGATTTGGCTGCCTACGTGAGAGGTTCTGTTGAGACCAATCCTTCCCTAGGGCTTCTTCCAGATGTGAAACATCCATCTCTTTGTCCATCCATCCATCCATGCATCCATCTGTCTAATCATGTATCAATTTATCCATCTGTCCATTCATCTATCTATCCCTCCATCATCTCTCCATCTGTGCACACATCCACTTGTTCATCCATTTATCTATCTGTCTTTCCATCCAGTCATTCAGTTGACATTTCTTGAGCCCCCTCCATGTGTCAGTGTGCTAGGTTCTGAGCAGGTGGAGATGGGTAAGGCTCTGCTCCTGCCCCCAGGGAGCTCCAAGCCCAGGCAAGCGGACCTTTGAGTCATGTGAGCGGTCATTCCTGGTGCTCTTCAGAGGTCCTGCCAGACATCATTTTTGTCCCTTTTCTTTTTCCATGTATTCCAGGGATACACATGTAAATATTTGGACTTGTCCCTGGCCTTGAGCTAGTAATAGTTTCCTTCCTAACATGATTCAGCTTGTTCGCCTACATTTGTGAGTTTAGGGATCTACTGCCTTTAAAACATCCATTGCTCTGGGTTCCAGCTTTTTATCAGGTGGAGATCAGGGGATGTGGGATCCAGTTCTGCCCTAGCGCCTGCCTTCAGTGTAACCTGGACAAGACATTACTTTTTCTTGGCCTATCTGTAAAGTATAAAGAGTCACTGTTGCCACTGTCAGCTCACGGGGATGTCAGGAGGCTTGGCCACCTGTTAGGGACCCAGGTTTGTTCCCTGGAACACTGGGCATAAGTTGAATTCTGAGTTAAATCAACTCATACTTTATAGGCACCCGGCAAGAGACCCTTCCATAAAGCCAAGGCTCCTTTAACAATGAAGATCTCTTCCTCCTGATTTCTCTGCTTGGACATTGACACTTTTCTTATAGTGCAGCAAAACCATGACTCAATTTATTAAGTCTCCATAGAACCCGTGCTGTGTGCTGGACAAATCTGATAGAGTTATCTAGTGAGTTATATTACTAGGTCACCAAACATTTACTAGGGGCCCGCTATATTCAGGGCTCTGGAGTTACAGGAAGACCTACCTCCTGACCCAGAGGCAGCCTCTCTGACATGGGTTCCCTTTCGCCTCATCGTGATTCAGGATGTCAGAGCTAGCAAAACAAAGTGAAAGGGGGAGCCACAGACTGGGAAGAGATATTTGCAACACATATAATTCTCAAAGGATTAATATCCACAATATATATATTTAAAATTTTACAAATCAATAAAGTCAACCCAATTCAAAAGCTGGCAAAGAATATAAACATGCACTTCACAGAAAAAGGGTATCTTGGGGCAGTAAGCATCTGAAAAGATGCTCACCTCACTGGTAATCAAGGAAATACAAATTAAAACTAAGAGATGCTGCTATATCACACCCATCAAGTTGGAAAAAACTAATTTCAGATAACACCAAGTGTTAGTAAGGATGCAAGCAAATGGGCACTATCATATGCTGCTGGGGAGAGTGTGAATTGGTAGTATCATTTTAGGGAGCAATTTGGTAATTTTAAATAAAGCTGAAGATAATACCAGCCCCTTAATACCATCTTTCTCAAACTTTTTTTTTTCTACCACAGCTGAGATTAAGAAATGTATTTTATTGTGTTCTAGCACATACATATTCATATACTGGTATTTTAAAATCTCTTCTATTGAATTTCTTTAAAATGATGGTATGACCCTTTATATTGATTTCATGATTCTCTTCTGGGTTACAACTTAAAGTTTGAAAAACTCTGCTCCCAAGACCTGGGCATGAGCAAACAATGTGTCATTGTTTGTAATGGTGAAAAACTGCAAGTAGCCTAGAGGTCCCCCAAGAGGGCAATGGATAAATGGTAATATATTCATACAATGTAATCTCTGTAGCAGTTTAAAGGAATGAACTAGCATCATACCTGTCTGCTTGGATGAATCTCAAAGATAGACTATTGAGTGAAAAAAGCAAGTTTCAGAAGGCTACATACATACCATACGATATCATGTATATAAAGTTTAAAAGCATCTAAAATATTGGATGTGTTTTTATGGGTACATTTGGATGTAGTAAAAGTATAAAAACAGACATGGAAATGATAAACTAAATTTAGGGTTTAGGTAACCCCAGAAGGGAGGAGGGAGGCTAGGGAGGGATACACAAGGGATTTCAGCAGTATGATGCTTTATTCTCAAACAAAAACATCTGTGCCAAAAGTTGGAGAATATTAAGATTTGTTTGATGAATATGCTATGTTTTAATTTTCTCTAAACTTTGCAATATGCTTGAAATATTTCATATGCAAAAAAAAAAAAAAAAAAAAAAAAGGCCTTTGTCACCTCTTTCTCTACCTGTCAAGAACCTAAGCTCACTTGAAGAAAAAAAGAATGTTTGTTTATGCTGAACAGAAAAGGAGTGGAGAGGTGTTCATGCCATTCAGTTGGCTTCATCAAATGTTTATTGGACACCCACTGTGGGTCTGATGGTGCAGGTGTGAGGTGTGGGAGAGCCAGGAGGGTGGGAAGGATATCACAAATGAGCATTTGGACCGCAGAACAGCACAGGCTGCACACCCATCTTTGCAGATACTCATGCTCATGCGATAAGAAGGGGCCCAAAGTGCAGAGCCTGTGTCTCCTGGGGAGTCAAGGAAGTCTCCCTGGAGGAGGTGAGGACTGAAATGGGCCTTGAAGTGTGGACAGGGATTGATGAGTTAGAGACTCTGGAAAGGAGAGGAACCTTAAGCTCCAGAAAGCTCCAGGTCTACATGGGAAAGAAGTGATAGCGCAGCTCAGGCCTCTGGACTGGAGCACTGCAGCTAAGATGGGGAAATGCACCCTCAACGGGAGTGCCCAGCAGGAACAGAGAAATGGAGTGGGGAGGTGTCTCTTATGCATCACCAGGGCTTAGGAGAGCTGGGTCCCCGGAGGCTGCAGGACATTGGAGACAGCCTGCTTGCTGCAGAAAGGCACAGCTTCTTGGGGACAGCCTACTCCACCACCCCTCCTTGGATGAGGGTCCCAACAGGGAAGAGGGGCCAAAGTTTTGCTCAAATCCCAAACTTCAAATTTATTTGACCAGCTCCCAGTAAATTCCTCACACCAGAGTCCTCACTATGCATCTCAGGGTGGCAGGGCAGGGGTGGGTGGACTGCACAGGAGATGTCTGTCTTAGATTGCTCAGGGGCATGGCCACATGTCTTGCCAGGAGGCAAGCCCCTAAATTCTCCTGACTTGTTCCCCTTCTGGTAAATCCGAATAGTTTAAAATAACTCCCTCTGACCTTGAGGCTGGTGCCAACTTTGTGTCATCCATCAGCCCTAACCAATTTCTTATTAAGGTTCAGCCATTCCCCTGGAAAAGTTACCACCTTAAATCAAAGGGCTGATAGGGCAAGAGAGAGGCAGAGGAGGTGGAGACAGCGGGGAGACAGCAAGTCAGGAAGACGAGGTTCTAGTCCTACTGCTGGGGTGAGCTGGGTGACCTTCCCGGGCCTGCAGCTTGCCTTGGGGGGCCAAGGACATAGTTGTCTAACTCTGTGTGACTTGAAAAGACTGCCAGGGAGAAGCTCAGAGGTGAGCCCCTTCCTACGGTTTCCTAAAAGCCAGCAGAAGAAGGCTCAGGGAAAGCGGACTCACAGCACTGACTGCATTTGTCCTTTATTCATCCACTCATCTGTGATTTCACTTAGTGGATTTCACTTAGTTAATCCATTTGTGTGGGATGCCTACTATGTGTGCCTGCTCCAGGTGCTGGGGAGACGACAGTAAGCACTCTGGGTGACCTTCATGGAGCTTACCTTCTAGTGAGGGAGACAGTTAACAAGCACAGAAATAAACACGGTTATTTCAGATGTTGGTATGAAGACAACTAAACAGAGCATTGAGTGAGGCAGGGTGGTCAGGGACATATGAACCAAGACCTAAATGATAAGAAAAAGCAGAGACCAGAGGGCTGGTGTGTTGGTAAACCTTGTTAGTACTTGGTTAGTTTTTTAAAAATATATCTTTATTGATTTCAGAGAGAGGAAGGGAAAAGGAGAGGGAGAGAGAGAGAAACATCAATGATGAAAGACTCATTGATTAGCTGCTTCCTGCGCGCCCCCTGCTGGGGATCGAGCCTGCAACCCAGGCCTGTGCCCTGACCAGGAATCGAACCTCGATCTCCTGGATTATAGGTCAATGCTCAACTGCTGAGCCACGCTGGCTGGGCAGTACTTGGTCTATTTTTAACTCAGCAGACAGAATTTGTTTTATGCATAGAGGACAGTTGCTAAGCCAGGCTCTGTTGAGGATTTATTTATAAATGATTAGGCAAGTTCATGCCCAAACAGTGCCTTCAGTCTAGTAGCTATGATCACCCAACTATCCCAGGAGCTATAGGGCAGAGTGCTTTGGATGGGACCACAGCATTGTGCTGAAAGCTCAAAGAAGACACATGTCCCTTCCAGCTGGGATGAGCAGGGAGGGGCTCCTGGAGGGCAGAGCACCTACAGGGGTCATGTGGTAGGACATGGGCTCCGCAAATAGTGCTGGGTCCCGGATAGTGCTCATTTATTCCCTCAGGTGTAGGTCCTGAGTGGGCGCGTGTGTCCTATTACCAAGTGAGCCCAGGCAGGGAGGAACTTGGAGTTGGAATCAGCTTTCTTTTAATAATTGGGGGCAGGATGAGTGACGTGGATTGATTTTTTCTCGCTGTTGCTGCTGCCAAAGAAAATTACTGGGGTGTCCCCTCATTTCTGCATTGCATGTCTCTCTGCTCCAGCCCTGACTAGGAACTAGGAGCCCTGGATGTCCAGATCACAGGAAATGACAGGTCTCCCATACAGCTCCGGGTTTCTCTGGGAGGGAGCACAAACCACACAGGCAAGTCTGCTGTTGAAACAAGAACGCTCTTTCATAAATCAATACAATTTGTTTAGCAAATAAAGATAAGCAGACAAACTTCTCTGCATTTGATCTCAGCACTCAACGTCTCTGGTCATTTATAACAGCCAGAGGGATCAGAGGACAACCAAGAAATGCAGTGACTTTCCATGTAGCTTGGAAGCGGATTGGCTGATGTCTTCAAAGGCCGGCACTGAATCTCACTGCAGGAACTCCTGGAGGGCAGGTCCAGGCTGGCACTGGGAGACAGGCAGTAATGCAGCCCCTGTCCTGAAGGAACGTAGAGCCTAGTAAAGGGAGACAGGCGAGTCAATCAGTATGACAGTGTTGCGGTGCTGTCTTGTGCCTGTGTACAGGATGGGCGGAGAGGGTGACAGGGAGGGGGCAGTTCCATAAGGTAGACCTTTGGTGGGGTTTTTATCACCCCCACTTGATGCCCATGTAGTACTTGGCACAGAATAAAACAAGCAATGTGAGACACCGTGGCCCCTAAGTTACACCGAGATGCGAGATGCCACAGCTGGAATGAATGACAGCGTCTTTTCCTAGTTCTTGGGATGGGGGAGTGGGGTGGGACGAATCAAACTAATGCAGTTTCCTCTCAATTCTATGTTTGTTTTTAAAATCTTCCTATAACCGTTGGTTTCTACAGCTGCTTGACTGCACAAAAATCTAGGGACAGGGATGAAACATTATTAAGCACCTACTATGTGGTGGGTTCTGGGCCGGGCTTGCAGACATTGGTCTCATCTGCTCCTCCCGACAGCTTTGCCAATCAGTCTCATTCTACAGGCGAGGGCACTAAGAGTCGGAATTGTGAGGGAGAAGCAGACTGATTTGGAAGACTGTGTGCACGTAAGATAATATTTGCCTTAGCCTGAATTACCTAGTTAGCTAAAAGACACCCCCACACTAGAGCCAGCCTCTGGTCAAACACCAGGTTACAAACTTCTGAACCAAAGATTGTCAAACACCACTTTTGCTCAGTGGTAATCCCATAATGCTGATTGTTCTTCCTTTCCTGTTAAAGTGGATGTCATTGTTGCATCAGACATCATGTCCCAGGCAGGGCAGGTTTGGGCAGTTGAGGTTTGGTCACAAAGAGTCACAGTGCAGCAGGTAACATCAGGGCAGGAGTGCCTTTCAGGTTTCCGGAGCCCAGTTCTCCAACTGCTCGCTGCAAGCTCTGATGAAGGGACAGCCAAGCCAGACACAATTCCCACAACTCCCAGGTTCCAAGAACGTTTGCCAAAGCTGCACTTCTCAAGCCTTCACCACCTAAGGGGGCAGCCTTGTGGGTTTTCCCTCCAATGAGCCCAGATAAGTGACCTTTATTCTAGTTTTTCCTGAATGTCCTCCCCAGACCACTGTGGTCATTTCCCCTGGTTTGGAAAAAAGAGACAGGGACCTAGGCACTCTTCCTAATTATAGCAATTCTCTTAAAACAGGAGTCAGGAAATAATGGCCCCTGGGCCATGTCTGTTCCACAGACCACTTTTGTAAATAAAGTTTTATTGGAACACAGCTGTGTTCATTATTTCTAGATGTCTATGATTACCTTCTCACCACATTGGCAGAGCTGAGTAGTTATGACAGGGACTGTTTTGCCCGCAAAGCAAAAAATATTTTCTGTTTGGCCCATTGCAGAAGGTCTGTGCTGATTTCTCTGTTAGAATATCAGAATTTTTGCCCCCGTGTGTTAACCCCATGAAATATTAAGTGCCTTAGACGGATCACCAAACCTTTTCATCACCTGGGATAATGTTATTATAATAATAATGGTAGCAATAGCAGGGCTGGGCCCAGTGCTTACCCTGTGGAGGCTAAGAGCCCAGGCTGTGGAACACACTGGCTTCACCATCGTCCCAGCTGTGGGAACTTGGGCAAGTTATATGGTCTCTATGTGCCCCGATTTCTTCTTGTAAAATGGTAGCTACTTTGGGGGGCTGTTGTGTTGGTTGAATAAAGTATTACATGTAAAGTGCTTAGACATGCCTAGGCAATGTGTTCAGTAAATGCTGGTTTGCTCATGTATTCCTCATGGCGAACCCCTAATCATTGGCAGCGACAGGACCCTGCCTTTCCCAAGCCTTGCTATCTAAATGCAGACACAGAAAGTTTGGGATTAATCACTCACTAGACAGCTTCTTTTCTGAATTCAACTAGACTTGATTGATGAGGGACACTTGTACACTTTTGATTTTTAAGTTAGTGTCATTATTATTCCCAAATTATAGATGCAGAAGCTGATATTGAGACAGGGAAGGGGCCATGGGAAAATAGGACTTGATCTAGGCTGTCTGACCCCAGAGCGCTCAGTAGCCAAGCACCTGCCTCTCCCTGGTGACTCTCAGCCAACTGAGTCCCTGGCGGTCCCTCATAGTAGGTACCCTTGCTTGATGAGTGAACTCATAAGTGAGAGACACTGTAGTAAGGACAGGCTGACCACAGAGATGATTGTGCCCCTGCATTGTCACCAGGGCAGGGGAGCTTGTATAACTGGCTACCCAGTCCCCCTCATGACTACCACCCCCATTATAGGATGACTGAAACAACAAGACACACAACAGCTGGTGCCTCCAGTTTGGAGCCCATGACCATGGCCTCGTGGGAGGGGCTCTGACAATGAGCCATTGAAGACAAGGGCCTCTGACAATGAGCCATTGAAGACAAGATGTGGAAGGTGCACTGGATTTAGAATTAAGACACTGGGTTTGAATCCCAGCCCTGCCACTAGTGTTCTCTGTGTGACTTCTAGAAGTATTTTCCCTCTCTGGGCCTCAATTTCCTCATTTTTCAAATAAGGGCATTAGATTTCACTAGATCAGTGGTTCTTACTGGGGAGGGATGGGTTGCCCTTCAGGGGACATTTCACAATATCTGGATACATTTTTGGTTGTCACAGTTGGGAGGAATGCTACTGGTACCTAGTGGGTAGAAGCCAGGGATGCTACTAAGCATCCTACAACATGCAGACAGCCCCACAACAAAAAAATGATCACACCACAAATGTTGATAGTGCCACTGTAGAGAAACCCTACAATCTAAAACTCTACAAGTGGCCATCCACGTCTAAAATTCCACTCTGCATTTGTTCAAAGATGTGTTTATCAGGTGCCTGTTATGTGCAGGCAGTGAGCAGGACAGAGTCCCTGGCCTCTCGGGGTCCACAGGTGATAAGAATAAAGATAAGAGTTTATACTGGCCAAGTGCAAACTATATACTGAGTTCTTTACAAAAACTGTCACTCTTGATCCTCAAAAACACCTGCTCCCATTTTACAGATGAAGAAACTGATGCTCAATGAAGTGAAGCAGCTTGCCTGAGGCCACACAGCTAGTCTAGGTGGCACGGGCATTTTTGCTCTCGAGTCCATGCTTCTAACCATACATACCCTGCACTGCCCCAGAACAATGGAAAGGAGGACAGGTCCCCGCCAGCACAGGCCTGGAAGACGGGCAGCCTGGAATGCTTGAGCCCTACAGTCTCTTTTTCATGCAAACCGTTTAGCGAACTGGAAAAGGGCCTCATGAGTATAAACCAGCCGGTAATGACCTGACAGGCAAAGGGGGCTGAAGAAGTGTTAAGGCCACAGAGACATTAATCTGCTTCCAGCCACTGCTGCTGGAGAGACATTTGTTATGCAGTGATGGGAGCCATAAAAGGCTGTTTGACATGGCAGCCCTCTATGGTGGCAGCAGGAGCCTCAGCAAGTGGAAAGGGGCCCCTCGGGCTCAGGTGTGACTGGCCTTGTTGGAAAGAGGCAAATGCTTCCACTGGTCACTGGCAGGATGCTGTGGAGGTGACAGGAAAGAGTGTGGGGTTGCCCCAGGAGAGCTGGATTCTGGCAGCTACAAAGCCTCCAGCAAGCCCAGTTATTGCTCTGGGCCTCAGTTTCTCCATCTGTAAAATGGAGATATTAATGTTTGTCTCATAGGGCTGTTCTGAGGCTCCCATGTGGTGACATGTGACAGTGGACATGATGTATTTACAGAGCTAAACATCATTGTTGCTGGTGGTGGCCATAGGAGTAATAGTAGCTGTGGCAGCAATATACAGGGCTGTCTCTCTGAGATTTAATCAAACACTAGACATGGGTGTAGCTTCATAGATCTACCTGGTTCACCTTCCTCACTGTATAAATAATAGCTTCCATTCATCATGTACTTCCTATGTGCCAGACACTGTTCTAAGCACTTTATCTGTATTAACACATTGAATCCTCACATCAAATCTATGACTTAGGGATGGATACACTCACCATTTTATGGATGAGAAAAACAAGCCCAGAGAGGAACCAAGGTCACACCTCATATACAGATGAGACCTGGAGTCAATTGCAGGGTGACAGGCAGATGGCACCTCTCCTTCCTAGGGATCTCCACTGCCTCCTGATTGCTGGGGCCACAGAGCATCATCTGACCTCAGCCCCCCATCAGGGAAATGGTGGCCCACTGGCTTGTGTTTGTGGGGTTTGACTTTTCCTGGGAAGTGGGATAACTCCGAGCTTCATCTCAGAGCAAGGTGGGCTGCCCCAGGGCAATGCCTTCAAGAGGCAGGGCTCAGCCCTGTGGCTGGCATCCAGAGGAGACATCCCAACCCCACCTGGGGCCTGGCAAGGAGATGGCAGGGCTTCGCCTCATGGGGGCCTAGAGGTCTGGACAGTTTCTATAATTGGAGCCTGGTGTGAGGACAGTGTTGCTTGCTTGTCTTGGACAGGGACACATAGGGGACAAAGGTCTCCACTTGGGACAAACTAGGAGAGTAGCATAATAGGGACCCACCCCAGACAGAGCGGCAGACCGTGGAGGGCAGCTTGACGCTCAGTTACAATGTGGTCAGCCAGGGTTTGCACAATATGCTGATGTTCAGGCTTCTTAAAATTATCGTTGAAATAGTTACATAAAAAATTTAAATTCCTGTTGATTCCTTCTGAGCCTCCAACAATACTACAGAAACATTACCCTGATGAACCCCAGCACCTCTATGGGTGAGGAGGACTGGAGGAGGGAGGGAGCGTCAGTGACTAGGGAGATGGTCCTGCAGGTTCTGGTGTTGGTGTTGGTACCCTAAGATCCATGTTCTTCTGGTCCCAGGTGTCTAGCATCTCCCTGCATCCTTTCTCCTCCCCTGCTTCTGTTCTCGGGGAAATATCCTCTGTACACCTCTCATGATCTTGTTCCTGAGCTGCCAGAAGCACTCCTTTGCAGGCTCCTTCTATTAAGCACTTTCTTTCTAGGGTTTGGGAAGTTCTTAGGCAGAGACCAGACCCCACAGAGCTGCCTAGTACCTTCCCTTCAACTTTACTGTCCTTTCGGATCCCTGTTCAGAACCGGCTGGGAGATGGACAAACTGGCTTTTTCCACCCCTGAATCTTGTTAACTTGGGGTGTCTCTTTGTAAATTGCAAGGGCAAACTGCTTACCCCAACCCTGAGGTATGCTCCTGACCCCTGGGCCCCAGCCCCTCTGCAGCGGGACACCTGGGTGGAGGCTTTGTGTGTTCCTTAGAAGACGAAGGGATCCCCACCCTCCTCAGATACCCTCAGCAGTGAAAAGTCAGGGGAAATCTTGCTCTTTGCCAAGTGGCAAAGACAGGAAAATCAATAGAAGGGGAAAAAAATCTCATTTTCAAGCTTCTAAGCAGGTATTACAATCAATAATGCAAAGAGCAGTGGGAGGCCATTAAGCCACACTTGGCAGTGTCCTCTGGCCCAGCCCTGGAAATGTTTGCTGAGGAATGAACTTCAAGGGCGGCTCACCACCCACCCCCACCTGCCTCCAGGCAGCCTCTTAGGGGAGCCAGTCTGAGGCTCTTGAGGTGAACACTTGAAAGTGAATTAACCAATCCCCTGACCCCAGTGTGGACCCCAACGTGGTGGGCCCCGTGCAGGGCCAAGGGTGACCAAAGTAGGGAGAACGCTTCCTGGCTGCCAGGAAAGGCCACTGGCCATTTCCCTCTTTGCTTTGCTTTTCAGTCATGGTGAGAAACTCAACATCCCCCTGCCCCCACCATCACAGAATAAATAGACTCATAGTTTATGTTCCATAATTTCCTAGCTATTTGGTATACCACAAAGTTTCATTTTTAAATTCTATTTCTAGTAATTGCCAAAAAATGTTGGGTACCATGGTGGGGTGTTGAGGTGTGCTCTGACGGTAGATACACCTGCCCCCTCCTGCCTCACCCCTGCCGTGTTTACTACTCTTCTTGCCTACATCCCACATCAGCTTCTAAAACCTGCGGGCTCTGTATGGACACAAGGGCGCAGTGAGTAGGGGTTTGTGGATGGGGCCTGGTAGGCAGGACTGATGAGTGGTCCAGGGGAAGGGGGCTTAGAAGGAGACCCAGTACCTCCAGAAGCTCCCAGATTGGCGCGGGAGCTCAAGGCTCTGACTCACAGAGCACCCAGGCTGATGGAGGAGTCTACACACTGTCTATAAGACAGTGGAGTGATAGCACTTAAGAAAGCATATGTCATTTTACAGACCTATACAGTCTCAAGATATGGTCTAATTCATTAATTGCCCTGGAATGTGGTTGCACTCAGTATTGCTTGACAAAAGTGTTATTCAGTGGGGGTTGGCATTGTTTTATATAGTTTTATTCTTTTGCAGTGGTACTTCATCAAAGTGCTTGGCGGCTGGCATGGTGGTGGGCTCTGAGCATAGACTTTGGAGTCAGACGTATGGGGTTCAGATCTCAACTGCAGGGTTGAGTTTCTGTGCAGTCTTGAGCTTGTTACTTGACTTTTCTGAGCTTATTTCCTCAGGGGGAAAAATGAAGACAGTCACACAGATTATATGCTTCATTAGGAAATAAATGCTCCCAGCACTGTGCCTGACAAGTAGTGAATTCTTACAAAATATTTGTTTTACTCCTTTTATCCCTCTTCTCTGTGGATTTTAATCTCACTGATGCGAATTTAATGGAGAACTCCCAAGTGTGGAGAGAGCTTGCAGGCTGAGGAATACTCTAAGTTTGGGGAAATTAATCAAGAAAGGTTCCCAAGGAAAGCTCAGTGTCTCTCCCAGGCCGAACCTAGGGTCTTCCTAACCCAGACAGAAAAGCTAAAATGAGAAATTGCGGTCCTGGCACAGACCTTGCGCATAGTAGGTGCTTATGCAATCTAAAGATTTACAGCCTGGTTTGGGGCTAAAGCTGTAGCCTGGAGTTGCTGCTGCCAGAGGAGGAGGACCAGGCTGTGTCATTTCCCAGCCTTTGCAGGCCACCCGAGGGGCCCACCAGAAACCAGCCAGGGCTGGTTGGTAGGAAGGGAACAGCAGCAAAGTCTCTCATTGCTTACCAAGATTAGTGCAGCCGCCTCGCCACCTGGCCACCCTCACCACCTCACAGCCTGTTCTTCACCCAGTAGCTAGCGTGGACTCCAGAACAGGAGTCGGATCAGGTCCCTCTTGGCTCAAAACCTCCAGAAGATACTTAGAAATGATATCTAAAGCTTTGAAAATGTCCTGAAATGTTTCCAAATAAAAGTATCAATTTATCTAGGTACAAAGCTATTGGTTTGTAATTATAGAATTTACTAGCATTTGAATAAAAGTGAAAGTTGGGGGCAGTGAGTGTACACCTTTTTACCACCCTATAGTTCAGGGGACATCTTAATTGCTCTGAATACATATATCTGTCCTAGTTGTTTTATAGATTGTATTTTTGAAATTCACATCTTCTATAATTGTTCCCTTGCCATTCTGACCTCCATGGGATTTCTTTCCTGCTTTGGGGCCTTTCCACTGGCTGTGCCTTCTCCCAGGAATTGTCTTCCCCTAAATATTTGCATAGCTTGCTTTCTCACCTTATTTTGCATTCTATTTGCATAACAAATTACCACACATTTAGTGGCTTAAATCAACACAAGTTTATTATCTCACTGTTTCTGTGGGTTAGGAGTTCTGGCATGATTTAGCTGGGTCCTCTACTCAGTCTCACAAGGCTGACACCAAGATGTCAATGGGCTACAGTCTCATCAGGGTCTCAGCTGGGGAAGATCTGCTTCCAAGCTCCCTCCCATTGTTGCAGAATTCCTCTCTTTGCAGCCATAAAACTGAGGCCCTGTTCTGGTGGCAATCATTTGGGAGCTGCTCTCAATTCCTAGAGGCCACCCACAGTTCCGTGCCATGTACTTCCTCCATAGGCCTTCTCACAACGTGGCAACTTACGTTTTCAAGCCAGTAAGGGAGAGAAGTCTTTCTAGTGCACACTGGCAAAATGGAGCTTTATGTGTATCATAACGTAACACAGGAGTGCCAGCTCTGGTTTCCCTGGTCTTCTGAGCATAGTCAGGGCTTAACCACTTGGCCCTGCCCCCAGGTTTCCAGGGCTGGGGGTGGGAAGGCAGCCATTAATCACCACAATTCAATAATGTGCTTTAAGTCACATCCTTTAGTCCCTCTCAAGGTTCCAGTTTCTGTACCTAGCTCCCCGTTCCTGGGCTCCCCAGCTTTTACTCTGGCCATGACTGGGGACTCCTTGCTTCCTTCAGTCTCCTGACCAGCCCCCAGTTCCTTCAGGGAGACTTCTGGGAGCCAGTGCCATAGGCCCTGGGCACCAACTGGTGGGCTTTCCCAAGCCAGATGCAAGCCAGCCGCCTCCTGCCAAAAGATCCATGCCCCAGGGGCTCTCTGTCCCCTGGGCTGTTGCCTCTGTGTACCTGTTATCAGCCTCTCTCTCAATGCCTAGGTGTTGGTCCGCATTCAATTCCACAAATCTTTACCACTCACTCAATGTGCTAGGCACCAAAGACACTAAGGTGAACAGCTCTGGTCTTTCCTCAGGGAGCTCACATTCTAGAGGAGGGACAGGCATGCCCAAATAACGGAGGGAGCAAAGCTGGTGGGCAGGAGAGCTCCTGGGCCCCAGAGGACAGAGGGTTGTTTGCCTGGAGGACACAGTCCACAGAGGAAGTGGCATTTGCAGTGGGTGAAGGAGGAGATCAGTTTCCACACGTGCTATAGAAAAGAGAAAGCTCATCAGTAGAGGGTTCTGCACAAGCAAAGCTGGAAGCTGGACTGCTCAGGGTCACTCAAGAGCAGGGGACAGTTTCAAGCAGCATGCGCATTGGGTGTCAAGTTGGGTAGGGGCCCTAGTGAGTGCCTGTACCTCCACCTGTCTCTTCCCAGGCTCCCACTGGGCTCCTTGCCTATCTTTCCCTGCTGCCCATCCCTCGAGCACCCAGGCAGGGAGGTATAGCTGCATTTTGAACAAGAGCACCAATTCACTGTACTTTCCAGCTTATTTGTTTTTCTATAATTAGGTAAATAAATCAACACATTAGCTTCCTGCTTAGGAGCCAGCTTCTAGAAAAAGTGGCTCTGTCATACACACAATGCAGGCCGGGCAATCCCTGGGGGTCTGGGATGTGTCCCCAGCATTTCTCAAAGGCTGGCAAGCCTACTGGTCTCCTCATCCTGACAAATCTCTGCCTCTCCCTGCTCTGCACTCCAGAGCCTGCACAACTCACGTTTCTCTGACATTAAGAGGCTGGAGCAAGTGGTTAGCCAGCCCTGTGTGGGTCTCTGGGACTGGGCAGGGAGAGAAAGTGAGGGGCTCTGCTGAGCCAGAGCAAGTGGGCCATGAGGGCTGCATGTGTTGCTCATTAAGTGCACTCTTGCTTTTCTTGACGTCGCTGCCTGGATGGGGGCCAAACGTGGAGGCCAAGGAGCCCCTGCCCCCCTCTGCCCAGGACCATTAAAACCCAATTAGCAGAAAGAGGACCTGCTGAGCAGGGTGTCGTCCTCCTCTGCAGGAATGACAGGGGCTGGGCTAAGGCTGTCAGGGACCCCTGTCAGGGGCTCTAATGAGGCTGTCAGGATTGAGCCAGAGAAAGTGGTGCCTGGGAGCAGCAAAGACGTGGGTTAGAGCTGGGGGAGGACTTCCACATGGTGAGCATGGGGCGGGGCATACAGCACTGGCCTGTGCTCACCCTGGCTGTGCCACCCATATATACCCTCCCCCTGGTCCTCCTTGTGAGTTACAGGTTAGATGAATGTTTTTAAGTGGGGCCAGGTCCAGAGCAGGCTGCTCTAAGGTAACTAGGGGAGATGTTGGAAATACGTGTGTGCTAAGGGGTATTGACTTACCCATTCCCAGACCCCAAGCTGAGGCTGGAATGAACCCTTTAATTGCAGAGTGGTTAGGAGTCCTAGCGGGGTGGGGGAGGGGGGGTCCCAGTGAAGAGGTTGGGATGCTTGGGGCAGTGAGAGAGGGACTCAGGGCTCAGGGAAATGACTCTTTACCAACAAGTATGGAAATATTTCAGAATTTTAGTCCCTAGAACAGACAGACTGATGTATACCAGCTGAATAACAGCACTGCATCAGAGGAGGCAGCGTGTCTCCTTCTCTTTCCTGAAAGGGAGTGGGACTTGCATTGGAATAGGGCCACTCTGGAAGGAAGCGACAAGACACAGTGACCTCTTGAGCCTCCCTTCTGCAGAGTGGGCACATGGCTGGGGCACCCAGAAGCACTTTTATCCCTTCCTCTGGGCATCTGGAACTGTGGAAGGGGTGAGGAGTTTGGGAGAGGTTCATAAGTGGGGTGTCCCAGCCTTGCAAACCATGCCCCAAACCTGCCTTTGCCTCGTGGCACAGGGGCCCCCAGAGCCCAGCCCAAAGCTTTCCCTCAACCCCATGGAGGGATCTTTTCAGTGGCTCCCAAAACTGCTTCCTCAGCTCCTGCTTGTCTTAGCCTAAGTAGGCCTTTTGGATTTATTAGTTCTGGGAGTGGAAAGAAAACAGCATCTCGAAGAAGTGTGTTTAGTGCCACATTTCAAACTTCTAGGCTTGATTGAAATGGTAGTTAAAACATTTTAAGGCTCTTAGGTAAAGTTGCATTTGCCTCTGCACTGCCTATATTCTGATATTATCTGTTTATTGCGGTTGCCCTGTTATATTGCTCAGAGGTGGTGCTTTATTGTGAACCGTCAGCCCATCTTGCAGGGATGTGGCCCGGGCTTCCATCTGTGAGCCCATCTCACTGAAGCCACCAAGAAGAAAAACTGTTGCGGAATAATTGTGCATTTTAATTAAGCCTCAGTGTGCACCCTATTGTGGAGACACTCATATTAAAGAATTTTCACTTTGCAGGAAGCTGGAATATTTGTTCCCCATGTCATTTTTATATTCCTTTTGTGTGGCAATTAATATTTAACTCCTGGGAAATAAAGCTGCCACCTGATATCGTCTTTATGGCCTGGTATTAAAATAACTGTTCCTGATAAACTATTGTAATAAAGTATTGGGAAGACCAGGCTGGAAGGGGGTTTAGTTCAGGAATTAATTCTACTCAAGGAGCTGGGCCCAGAACAAGTCTTTTTACCCTACTTTATTCCATTTTTCATGATGCTATGTCAATGATCCTAAACATAATCATGCTAACCGAGGAGAGGACAAGATGGTGTATTTAAAAGGTGGGGGACATGGTCTGCCTTTCATTTCTCACCTAACGGTATTTCCAGTGAGCACGATCCCTCTGTGATTGTGGTGCCTATAACTTGGCCTTCATGTGCTTGCATCACCTCTCGCCAGAGCATGTCCTTGACATAATAGAGAAGGTGAAAGCTGCCCATTTGCAGTCACTGGTCGGAGCCCAGCTCTACCTCATATCAACAGTATTTAACTGGGAGATCTAATTTGAGTGTACAAGTGATTACAAGCTGTCCTGTGGGACTCTGCTTACCCATGAATTCTCAAATAAGTTGCAAAACAGTGACGAATTAACTTGTTATGCTGTCAAAATCAATTACTGCAGAAGACAGCTTAACTTCCCTGCCTGTTCTCAGGGTCCCGAGCCAGCACAGCTACCCTCTGCTCTGTGAGAGCTCAT
Organism: Miniopterus natalensis; assembly: GCF_054644295.1. NCBI lineage: Eukaryota > Metazoa > Chordata > Mammalia > Chiroptera > Miniopteridae > Miniopterus > Miniopterus natalensis. The sequence goes on from NC_142081.1 coordinate 40,655,728, forward strand.
CAGGAAAATGTGCCTGTTCTAGTCTCCTATCACCACCAACCTCCCTTCCCCTCCTTCCCACCCTCACCTTGCTGCATTCAAAGTGTCCAGTTTGAATTTGGGGAAGTGACTTCTCAAGATTAGGGAGCGAGGGAAAGGGAGGGGAGAGTGGGCCTGACACATGGTCGTCTCCTCCCCCCCCCAAATGATGTTCTCGCCTGTGAAGGCTAGGGAGATTGATTCTAGCTGGGGGTTTAAGTAAGATAAACATCTGAAGGCCCCAAGATCTTTACTCTGCAGCATTGAATGGAAGATGCAATTTATAAATGTTCCCTTAATATTTCTGAAACAGATTGGCCAGTAATTTATAGACTGCAACATTGAGGACTGAATTAATTTTCCCAGTGAGCAAACTCTGCATGCAGCTTGGCAAGAGCTGTTCCCTGCATCTCTGAGCAGAATCAGGGATTGATAGAGTGAGAAGGGACCTTGGAGGTGATGAATTCCACCCTCTCTATGGCACAAGTGGGGAAACTGAGGCCCAAGGTCACCCAGTAAATTCCTGGCTGAGTCAGGTCTGGAGCCCCAGTCTCCTAAGTCCTGATTGGGTCTTTAATCTATTCCCCTTATTGGTAAGTGATATCTCCTTGTGGAACTTATCTTTCTGTGTCATTGATACCTGCAGCCTCATAACATCAGTCCCTTACATTTCTCTGGCTTTCACTTTCTTTCCTCCCAGGAGTTGAAGGCTTCTTTGCCTGAATCAGGAGTTCTAGGCCTAATGCTCAAGATCAGGGCAGGCTGGGTATGTGGGGTTCATGTAGGCAGGGAACTTATACTGAGCGCTTACTATGTGCCAGACATAGGACTGGACACTAAATCTACATTGTTTATAACCCTCACAGAAAACCTGATTGGGACCAGTATTTTGACCTCCCATTTTACAGATGGGAAAAATGAGACTCAGAAGGTTAGATCCTGCTGCCTCTTCCCATTGCCTACCCCACCTGGTCCGCAGCTCCTCCCTCTTCTCAGACCCAGAAGAGTGAAAAATGAAATGGTCAGAGACTTCCAATGATTAAGAGGTTCATGGGGCAGTAAGTAGACCAGTGCGTCTCACATTGTAAATTGCACATGAATCCCCTGAGGATCTTGTTAAATGATTCAGTAGCTGGGAAGTGGGTAGAATTTGGGGCCTGAAATTCTGCATTTCTAACAAGCTCATATGTGAGACCAATGCTGCTGGACTAGGACCACATTGCAAGTACTAAGGGCCTGGGTGACCCTATCATAGCCATCGGCCTCCATGCTTTCCAGAAGACTTTGACCCTGTGTCATATAATCACAACTCCTGCGCTGGCAATACCTTCTAGTGGCCATAAAATCCACCCCCCTGCCTCTGGAGTTTGGGGCTCCTTTTTAATCAAGAGCAGTCTCTAGGAAAGAGGTGGAACCCCTTCCCCCCAAGAGCCTCCTAAATCATAGTGAAGCTGTTCTGTATTTAAAACCTAAGCAGTACGGTCATGCGAGGCCTCCCACCATGGTGATTTAATAACTAGCAACTGAACAACAAATCGGTCCCTTACATTTACTTGGCCCTTGAATCATAGAACTTGCTTCAGGGGCAAGATATTTACTGTGAAAATTGAGTTGAGACTAGAATGTTACAAAACATTATAAGTAGCACCGGTTTGTTTTCCAAATGCTCCATATTCTGAAATGAGAAAAGAAATTCACAGAGTGTCAGAATCAAAGAGGCTGCTGCTTTGCTCCCTACTCGCATGCAGCAGGGCAAATACCTTGTGCAATTATGTTGTGGATCACATCGGAATATCTCCTTGTACATGACATTTACGAAGAAAAACACTTGCAAATTAAATGTTTGATTAACATTACATCTTTTACAGTCTAAAATGGGTGAGCATAATTGAAAGCTGCATTAGCTAAAGAATATGAACTTTATATGAGCTTTATCCTTGGCCTGTGAAGCTCGATAGTTTTATTGAATCAATGGGCAGAGTTTCATCACGTTTCATGAAATAATCTAAAGGCTCAGGAGTCCGCAATCCATCAGAGGAACATTGTCACAGCTTGAGCACGAATCTCGTCCAGGGCAGTGGGCCATTCAGGTTGGAATTTGGGGTGTATTTTACGAAGACTGAGATGGTGGCATTTGTTCTTTGTTGTGTGGTTCAGTACAAGAGGGGTAGTCATCCAGATTCTATGTCTACACCCATCACTTATCCAGATTCTGTGTCTCCACCAGTGATATCACCTGCTTTTATTACCTGCTTCTAGACACCGGCCACTTACATAATCTCAAGATGTAGACACTCTTTCTGGACTATTCCCTTCTTTCTTTTTATATCTTATCCTCTTTTCTTTCCTCCCTCCCTCCCTCCCTCCCTCCCTCCCTCCCTCCCTCCCTCCTTCCTTCCTTCCTTCCTTCCTTCCTTCCTTCCTTCCTTCCTTCCTTCCTTCCTTCCTTCCTTCCTTCCTTCCTTCCTTCCTTCCCTCCTTCCCTTATGCTTGCCCACCCCCATAAACCTGGCTGTGCCTCAAGTTTGAGGCCTGCATCAAATCTCCTAAGGTAGTTCTCAATTTACAAGCACCCCTCAATGACTGTGTCCTTAAATGAAGACTTTTGTAAAGTACAATGAAGCCCTAATTATTTGGATTTTCTTACACTGAGATTTTTTAAAGATCACACTTGAAGCCCGTGGTTCGTTTGCTCACTCACCATTGCCCAGGCCAGTAGAGAAAATCTTCATCTAGATGGCCCTGGAGCTGACTTTTAAGGACTCATTTGAAGTTTGTCAAGTGAAGAGGCTGCTCACTCACCCATCCATCTACCCATTTCTCCATTCACCCATCCATCCATCCATCCATCCATCCATCCATCCATCCATCCATCCATCCATCCATCCACCTACCTGTCCACCCGTCCACCCATCCACCTATCTACCTATGTATCTATCCATCCATTTAGCATTTGTTACGATAATTATAAATTGGGTTATCCAGATCTCAAGTGGGGTTCTCCCAACTGGGACTGGATATTCGAATCATGCAAGTATTAAAAAACACCAATGCCCAGCCCGACCCCAGATCCTGATTTATTTGGTCAGGGGTGGGGCTGAGCTTTGGTGGGTTGTTTTTTAATTTCCTTAGGGATTCCAGTATGTAGCCAGTAATGAGGACCCTCTAAAGTGGGTTAGCAATTCAAAGGTGAAAGGGCCAGTGAAGACTGGGACATCAGTGCTGGAAAGGTCCTAAAGCCCTCTAGTGCAGCCTCCCATTTTAAAGATGAGGAAACCGAGTCCCCGTGAGGAGCAGCCTGGTTAATGTGAAGTCAGGACTTTGCCCCTCATCAGCTCAGGGTACTTTGTCCTACCCCTCTCTGCTAGTAGTCAAGAAGGAGGCATGATTTCAGCCAGGCTTTGATGAATGGGTAGGCTGGTGATAGACAGGAGGGAGAAAAGGCATTTCCAGTAGTAGTGACAGCACAGCCAATGATGTGGACCAGGAACGAGGGTGGTTTTTTTTAGAGATGGGAACCTCTGTGCTTTTGAGGGTTCTTTCAATGCACAAAACAGACCTCTTCCCAAACACCCGTCTGTGGAATGCCCCAACTTTGGCTCACACCTTCCCTTTGGGGGAAATAATGAGAACCACCGGGCTGTGCATCATCTCACTGTCATAATTGACCATGGATTCTGCTGTTCTCTGAGCAAACGCCATGGGAAGCAATGAGATGAGCCTGTTGCAGGGAGCCCCACCTGGAAAGCAATGCGATGAGCCTGTTGCAGGGAGGAAGTTTAAACAATTACTTTGCTCTGATTAAGAAGGATAAGGGCCCTCTTTGAGGAGCAGCGTTAATGCGAAAGTGGGGATGATGGATGCTCGCCCCCCATCCCCGCCCAAATAAATCTTACCTGGGCGCCTTTGTTGCCTCCTCATGATGCATGTATAAGATAAATTCTCCAAATCTATTTTTGTGCTGTTGCCAGCAGCCTGCCGATGGAGTAAATAAGAGTTATGGCCACCATAATAGCATCACTTATGAAGGGCTAAAAAAAAGTAAACATGTCCACACAGTTCTTATAAATCTATTATAAATGCAGGCTCAAGTTTCCGAGGAAGTTCCACTAGAGCGCACAGCGCCCTCCCTCCCCCTGGAGTCCAAGTGAGTGACTGAGCAGGCAGGTGCCAGGGAGGGCCCAAGGTGGCCTGAAATAACCAATGATCCCTTCTTTGTTGCTGTCTCTTTCCCTCAGAGTCCTAGTCCCTGGTCAGCCAGGAGAGCCACAGAGCCATGCCTCAGAGACTCCAGCCTCTGAGGGCTGAATGGCTGCCCTTAGCACCTTCATTCAACAACTCTGGGACATGGCTAAGCTGAGGGAGGCAGGCCAAACTCTCCCCTGTGCTGGACGAGGCACAGAGAGCCCTTTGAGAGAGGGCTGGTTAAGAAAGAACAGCCCTTGTCTTCTACACCTTGTTCTCCTGAATGGAGTCAAGCCAGGTTCCTCTGTGGGAAAGAGGGTCTTAGACCCCTCTGAGATGGGCCAGATCTCAGAGCCACCTCCCGAAAGCCCAGGGGTCCATGGCCAGAAGGAAAGCTTCCTTTTTTTTCTTGCTTCCCATCCCAGCCTCTATAGGGAGACTGGCTCATCTGGCATGGAGGGTGGAAGTCAGCAAGGCTCAGGATGCTCTGGGGTCTGGCCCCTCCCCGACCCAGACTCACCTCCCAGCCTCTCCTCTCTGTCCTCCCTCTCTGTTCCTTCTGCTGAGGCCTCAGTTTCTTTAACTGCAAAGTGGGAACAATCACAATAATAAAATGAAAGCACCTAATTTGTGGGGGTTTTGTGAGAGGCACATGAAATGATGTAGGATTTTGTGGAAAGTCAAATGTTGGGAGGCATGGCTTTGTTGTAGCTGTCCTGTCTGTCAGGGAAAGGTGCCTGAGCCCTGCTCCTTGGAACAGGAGGCCTACAGTGATTGCCTTGGGGAGAGCTCTCAGCAAATGCTTCAGGATAAGACAAATTATCATTTTACACAGGCATCTTCTCGCCTCAGAATAGGTTTTAAGCCCCCAGAGAGCAGCTCCAGCCTCTGAAATGGCCTGGAAATCCCAGCTGAGCCCCAGCACACATTGGAAAGCTTCCTGTGGTCAAGATGGGCACCTACCTGGGGAGTTTGTGGACTCACTTTCTCTGGGCAGCTATAGGGACTTCTTACCTGGGTTACTGCCACACCTCCTAATTGCTCCCCGCCCTGTCTCTCTGAACCCCTGAAATCTATTGTCCACACAGCTACCAGAGTGGGTAGCTCCCTGTGGCACTCAGAGTAAGAGCCAAAGCCCCATTGGAGGCAGCTAAGACCCTGCATATCCTTGCCTTCTTTTCCCACCACCCCCTTGCTCACTCATCTCTAGCCACACTGACCTCCTTGCTGTCCCCTGCATGTGGCAGATCTCTGTTGGAAACCTCAGGGTCTTTGCACTGGCTGCTCCCCTAGCCTCCATGTGACTCACTCCTCACTGCTTTAGGTCTTTGCTTAACTGTTGAGGCTTTTCCTGATCGCCACATTAAAAGTGCAAGTCTCCTACCCTGACACTCTCTCCTCCTTCCCTGCTGTGTTGTTCTCCAAGCACACTGCACATGTGATAGTCCATATATGGCACTTATTTATTTTGTATCTTCTCTGTCTTATCTGAGAGAATGTAGGCTCCATAAGGACGGGGGCTGATTCTATCCTGTTCTGCTGTATCCCCAGTGCCTAGAACAGTGCCCACACATAATAAGCCTTTGATAAATGTTAGTTGCTTAAATGGATAGCTGGCTGGCTGGCTGGCTGGCTGGCTGGCTGGCTGGCTGGATGGATGGATGGAAAGACGGACTAAAGAATCAGAGAGGTCCCTGGCTGGGCTTGAGGAAGCCCACCACACTGTCCAGAGGCAATAAGCTGGACACAGTAACCACTGGAAGGCACAGTCCACCCTGGGAGGAGGGTGGGTTCTTGACCAGAAGGCAGGCAGGAAAGGGACTTCGATCTTTTCGTTCCTTAGATTCTGAGAGAGTGAAGCCTCATGGCCCACCCCAGACCTGAGCCATCCTGTCCACCTACTCCTCCTGGCAGGAACTAGAGCAGGGAGAGGATGTAAGGACGAAAAAACAGCTACATCTGAAAGCCTCATACATAATAATTCACACAGTCACCAAACCTGTTAAAATGCAGCTGACCTACACCCTGTAAAGTATGGAAATGACATGGGGAGTTGGGGGGTCATATCCACAGGGTCTGAGTCCCCATTAAAAAAACATTGCTTCCCTCACTGCAGCTCTTGGCTTGCAGATTCTAAATGTCAATAGTTCCCCCAGTGAAGGCAGACAGAAGGTTGAAAGGTTAGACGTCTTAGGAGGCTAATTGCCATCCGTAAATTAGAACTATGAACATATGATCCCTTTTCCTTTGTCACCTCTCCCCCCACCCTGACCTGTTCCCTGGCCCCAGGGCCCCAGGAACAATGCAATTTAAAACCCAGAGTTGGGACCTGAGTACCATCTTCTGTGATGAGGAGGATAATGGGGAATAAATTCCCACCTTCCTCCAAACAAGAGGATCCTGGTGTGATTTGTGGCCAGTCTAGGAAATAACAGCTTGTCCAGAAGTCAGCACTTACCAGTTCCAAAGGCAGGGGGGAACTGGCTTATGTCCCTGTTTTGGGGGGCAAGCCTGTGGAAGGTGGAACATGTAGTTCGGGACACCGTGGCTGCCCCCCTCTGAAATCCCCACCCCCATCTGCCCGACTCTCAGCTCTTTTCTGTAGCCCTTCTTTCCTGTTACAAGAAACACCCGTTATGGTCTCTTCTGAGAGCAGAGAGAGCTGGGCTAAGGATCATCAGAGTGCCTCTGTTTCCCTAACCGTACGATGGGGCTGATGAGAACATGCTTCTCACGGGACTGTTCTGAGATCCAAAGGCCTGTAAAGTACTCAGCCCAGAGCCCCCACAAGGCTTCATAAGTGACAGCAGTCAGGATTTTGTCTGTTAATTCTGGTGCCGCATAGAACTTACAATATCACTTGTGGGGCAAGTTAGCCTCTTGTGGTCTCACTTGCCCATCTGGGACTCCAGGATGACCAGGACTTCCCGTCCCTGTTTGCTACCCACCAGGGTGGCAGGTGGGCAGGATGTCTAGTCAATCAGCCAGCATAGGCCAGGTGCTGAATGTCAGTGTTGCAGCCCACAAATTTTTCCATGGGTCATCCCCTCTGATGGTCACAGTTAACTGGGAGGCAGGTGTTATGGGATGCTGAGTCTCAGAAGTAGACTTGACCATGGTCACATGGCTGCTACACGCAGCAGAGCCCCGGGTGCAGAGAGAAGCCATCTCTGCCTTGCCAGGATCCACACAGATGACTGTCTCTCTTTTTCTTTGAACTTCCTGGAGAAGGGCATCCCCTTGGTGACATCATGCAGGATCTGGAAACTTAGAGCCGTGAAGCTCCCCTTGGGCCCACTGATCCCCACTTCTCTGAGGCTGCTCCATGGACATGCAGGAAAACAAACACTCCTCCTGTGGAGATTACTTAGTGTTTTCTCAGACTCTAATCATCCCTCCCGGGCCCAGCATGGCACCTTCTACTTCAGGCCACACTGCTGCTTCACTGGAGAGCCTGGAGGCGGAGGAGCCATCTCAGCCTGAATCCAGGAGGACGTCCTGCAGGCATCTTGTGAGACCATCTCTCACACTCTCTGGGTTTCCCACCTGCTGTCAGCCCCTTCGTTCTTGTCTTTTCAAACAGCTTTACTGGTCATTAGGATGGAGCTTGTGGGCCAGGGAAAAAGGGATTCAAAACAGAGAAGACATGGAAGAAACTGAATGTGTCTATTCTAGATACTGGATGTTATTCTTTGTGGAGTGAGGTAGGCCATTAATAGGTCATAATGAAGGCGGGAGCCAGTGTTCGTTATGCCCCGGTGCTGTGTGTGTGCGCGGGCGTGCTCAGATTTCACTTGATCCTTAAAACCAGCCCACGAGTTGGGTAGAATCAGTTCTATTTTGCAGATGAGGAAACCAAGGCTCACAGAAGATAAGTAACTTGCCTGGCTAGCAAATGGTGGATGAAACAGGGGCTCAGAGATGTACGGTAACTGACTCAAGGTCATATAGCTAGTAAAATGCAGAGCTGGGATTCAAACCCAGTTGAAAAAATGAAAGACTCTTTTCACTGTGCCATGTTAGAAACAACTGCTCAGCAGCTGTTTAAATGCCTGTTCTAAGCAGCAGGCATTTGGAGAGGACCTAACTGAATGCTTCCTGTGCAGATAGGGTTTGGCCTCCCAGGTGCCTCTCTTGAAGGGGACTGGGTGAGCACAATTTTTTGTGTGGCTGCCTTCGGACCCAGCATTTGGAATCCGCTGAGTTGAGTCAAATGATCTTCATGTGCTGCAATGAAATCCACATGTATTGATATAGTGCATCCACTGATGCTATCGTGTCACCTGCAGAGAGGACCTGGGGAGAAGATCTTCCCTGCCTTGTTTTTTCCATTCCTGACAGGTGATGGTAGCGAGTGGGGCATGGAGTTAACTGGCTAATTGTATATATGAGCTCTGGGCAGAGAGTCGACCAGGCAGAGGTGAGGGAAAGGTATTTCTGGTAGAGGGAACAGCCTAGACAAAGATATGGAGGCAAGCAAATGCCTAAGAGAAAATGCCTAAGGCAAGTGTTGGCAAAGCCAGCCTGGGCAGGAGGTGGGGGTGAAGGGCTGCCCATTAGCGTTTCTCTCCCTGCTGCTCCAGGCTTTCTCATTAGAAGTGGGCATGGTGTGCACTGCAAATGAACAAATCCCTTAAGAGCAAAGCAAACAAGGAAGCCCCACGACCCAGACACTCAAACTAAAGCCCCAGTGAGAAACCTTAGCCAAGAGCGGAGGCCCTCTGCTCACACAGCTGCAGATCATCTGCAGGATGCTTAGCAGTGCCCGTCTGAAGAGAAAGCCTGACTGCCAAGCCCACTGTGAGACCCGTGCACCGAGGCTGATGCCCACCTTCTGGAAGTGGGACTTCCTGAGCCTGGGTGGGACCCCTCCTCTGTGAGATTAGGAACTTCCAAATATAGTCTGGGATATTTGGGTCGGTGGATGTGTGTCTCTGGGTGGGGGGGATAGTAGACAAGCTGGAGGGAAGGGAAAGACCAAAATAAGGCAAAAAAGAGAGTAGAGACAGCTCCCTGCTCCTTAGCTGCTGTGTGACCTGCAGCAGGTTACTTCACCTCTCTGAGCCTCGGTTGCCATAACTGCAAAAAATCCTTCTAGCACAAGGTTGTGGTGAGGCTCAACTGAGATCATGGTGGGGAAAGTGCTTTGTAAACTGTAAAGTGCCCACATAAAGCATTGCTATTGTTAGAGAACAAGGGAGCCAGAGTATGTACAAGCATCACATTTACCCTTCTATGCTTCAGTCAGAGGTGACACATGTCACTTCCCTCACGGCCCACTGGCCAAGATGAGTCTCATGCCCCTTCCTGGCTACTGGTAAATATGGCAGAGCACATGAATATTGGGTGGGCATTAATATCTCTGCTATAAATGGTCAGGCTGAGATGCCCAGCTAAGGAGCCCTGAATCAAAGGAGGTTCAGGTCATAGGATAGGAAGGTGACCCCTGGGAAAGTGCCTTGAGTGACAGGTATGCAGCAGCATGCCCCCCATTTCTCCACTCTCTCCCCTGCTATGCCTGGAGTCCTGTGGCACAAGACCCTGTACAAAAGCCCTGCTGGGTTCTGCAGCCCCAGGCCTCCAGGCACAGACAGGAGAGGAGAAGGTATTGGGGGCAGGGGTGTTCCCCGCTGTGGAAGACTTGAGAGCCTCATGTTGAGATGGTGGGGGGACACAATTGGAGACACACAATTGGAGCCACCTGGATTTCTGACTGTATGAAGTCCAACCACCCTGGAAAGCTGACTGGACCCAAAGTAGAATTTGAGCAAAATATAAACATTTGTTGTGTTGATCCTCTTAAATTTGGAAGTTGTTTGTTATAGCATCATGACCCAGACAATCCTGATGAATATGCTTTCTCATCTTGTACTGTTTGGGCTTCATAATTCAGACTGTTCCCTCTGCAGAGTACTGCTGTTAGGAACTTACTCCAGTTCCACATTATATGGGCACAAGTCTCCCAGTTAATACACCACCACTCCATTCTCCATTCTCCAGTTTAATTTCATATAAACAAGTAGCCCCCTAAAGCAGGCATAAGAGAACTTCTCATCACCCATGTACTCGTGTGAAGAAAATCATGGGCACTTGATGAGACACTAGCCCTGTGTGTGGCATCAGTGTGAAATGTACACTGTCCCTTTCTGCCTTGCAGGAGTTCACAGTGTAGAGTGCAGCAGAGAGGATACAGTGTTATGATGGATGGATGGATGGATGGATGGATGGATGGATGGATGGATGGATGACGCATGGGTGGATGCATGGGTAGATGAATGATGGACAGACAGATGAGTAGATGGATGATGGATGGTGGTTGGGCGGAGGTGGATGGGTGATGAGTGGATGATGGATGGATAATGGATGGATGAGTGAGTGGATGGAAGGGTAGATATGATAGATGGATGCATCAATGGGTAGAGAGAGGGATGAAATTATCACTGATTTAGTTCAAGGCCCCTTCTTGTCTATTATTTTCCTTTAATGCCAACAGTTGCTCTGTAAGGTAGGTATTATTTTCCCAAACTCATGGGTGGGATTTGTACTCATGTCTTGGTGATGCTGGAAACCATCTTCCTTCTACATCATCTTGCTATAACAGAGCTGCCTGTTTGCTTTGTGTAAGTTCCCCAAGGGTAGGTGGTTTCTGTCCTTTCTCAGGTTAGACCCAGATGACTGCCTTCTCTAGGAAATATTCATCACACTCTTTCTCCACCCTACCTCCACTGTACCAAGTGCCCCTTGCATCTTTTCTTTTTAATTTTTATTTCTTAAAACTTTTCTTATGGAATATTTGAAATATATACAAAAGTAGAAGAATAACATAATGAATCTCATGTAACCATTCCCCAGCTTCAACAAGTATCAGCTGCTGGCCGGTCTTGTTTTGTCTTCCATCCCCACCTACTTTCCCTTGTCTAGTATCATACTAGTTTATCTGTAAATATTTCAGCATACGGTTACCTATTTCTGCATATCTTTCCCTCAGACTGATATTAGTGTCTTTTTCATCCTTAAATCCCCAATGTTTGGCTGACTAGAAACTGCTCAGGATGTGTTTGTTGAGTGAATAAGTGACTGAGTCCTGTGTGGGACCATTTGTAGGTGCTTGGTGCATCTTACTGCCTCCAAATCAGCTCCTAAAGAGTTCTGTTTCTCAGCAAGGCCAGCCCTGCAGCTAGCAGTTCTAGATGGAATGCTACTTAGATTGTGTATGTGTGAGAATCTTTCCATTGCAATAATCTGGGGCTTTGGGGGTGGCTGATAAGGCCTTCTCAAATATGGCTCCTTTTGTGTCAACATCCTGCCAGATATAATTCTATTAGCTGTGCAAACATGTGGGCGCAGGGCCACTGGGCTGCATGTCATCTGGATGCCTCTGTCCAGACATCCCTCAGAAGCCCTGCCAGGACAGCAGATGGAGCCAGTTCAGGGCCCTTGTACCCCAGGTGGCCCCAGCCTCCCAGCTGGCCTAGCAATGCCTATTTTATTTGTATCTGATTTCAGCCCAACAGGAACCACAGAGCCAATCAACCCTGTGGCCCTGTAGCCTAGCCACACTTAGGGACAGTTTCATCATTGAGTTGCCAGCTACTGTTGAACACCTACTGTGTGGAGACAGAGGAAATAAGACCCAGCCCCAGCTTCAAGCAGCTCTCAATCTGTGGGGACAAGAAAAGTTCTAGAAGAGGACATTTGCATTGGAAATAGCTATGAACTCACCCCATCCTGGTTGCCTGAAGGCCTCTGTTCCCTCTGTCCATCTCCGGCTGGCTTCTTGACTCAGAGAAGAGGTGGGACAACCCCTGAGAGTTTCGAGACATTCCTCATTGTGCAGGGGCAGGGAACATCTGGTCAGCAAAATCATTTGGTCCGGCCCTGCCAAGGCCTCTCCAAAGAGAAGTAGTTCCAGCCATCACATTAGGGATGAGCTAATTAAATGTTCAACCAAATATAGCAGGCTAATTTTTAAGTTGATAATTTTGTATGGCCCGCAAATGATGTTATAAATATACAAATGGCCCTTGGCAGAAAAAATGTTCCCACCCCTGTAATATTATGGGATGAATTGTGTCCCCCTAAAAAAAAAAAGATATGTTGAAGCCCTAACCCCCAGTACCTCAGAATATGATCTTACTTGGAAATAGGGTCATTGCAGATGTAATTACTTAAATTAGGGTAAGGTCCTATTGGAGTAGGTTGGGCCCCTAATCCAACTTGACTAGTGTTATAAGACAATGGCCATGCGAAGACAGAGACACAGGGAGAATGCCATGTGATGAAGGTAGAGACTGAAACGTGACACCAAGGACTGCCAGCAAACCTCAGGAAGCCAACAAAAGACAAGGGAGGATTCCTCTGCAGGTTTCAGAGGGATCATGGCCTCACCAACTCTTTGATTTCAGACTACTGACCTCCAGAACTGAGAGAATATATTTCTGTTGTTTTAAGCCTCCTACTTTGTGGTAAGTTGTTCCAGCATCCCCAGGAATCTGATAAATTCCCCAGTGCTCTGAGCATTCCTCGAAAAAAGTCTGTTCCCCAGTAGTTTAGCTGAACCCTTTTTGACCTCATTTTTCATTTCAGCTCTGATCAGCTCCCTTGTGCGTTCTGTCTCTTTTATGAGCAAGGACATTCTTTTATTTGGCTTTAAGTTGTTGCTTTGAGCACACTTTATCTTTGGGGTCTAGGACCTTGTAAGTTGACCCCTGCTTTAGGGACAAGAGGGGAGAGATGATTTTGTTTTGCAGAGCATGGATTTGGGCCCCTGCCCACCCTTGTTTGCATCCCAGCTCTGCCACTTCCCTGCTGTGTGACCCTGGGCAAGTTACTTAACTCCTTTGTGTTTCTGTTTTCTCATCTGTAAAATGGAGGTGATAATATTAGTTCTTAACTCATAGGGTAGTTAGAAGGCTTAAATGAGTTAGTACAGGGATTGGCAAACTTTTCCTAATATATATATATATATATATATATATATATATATATATATATATATAAATTGATTTCAGGGAGAGGGAAAGAGAGAAACATCGATGAGAGAGAAATGTCAATCAGTTGCTTCCTGCATGCCCCCTACTGGGGGTCGAGCCCACAACCCTGGCATGTGCCCTGACCGGGAATTGAACCTACTGGTGCATGGGACCATGGTCAACCAGCTGAGCCACACAGGCCAGGCAGGCAAACTTTTTCTATAAAGGGCCAGTTAGCAAATATTTTAGGCTTTGTGAGTCACACAGGTTTCTGTCACAAATACTCAACTCTGACATTGTAGAGCAGATGTAGCCACAAACAATATACAAATGAATGACATGGCTGTGGTTAAATAAAACTTTATTTACAAAACTAAGTGGTGGGCCAGATTTGGCCCACTGACCATAGTCAGAAGCACTTAGTCTACCGTGTAGCATAAAGCTGCCCTCCATACATGGGAACTATTATCGTGTAGCACTTCAGAAGTTACAAAATCCTTTCTCATACATAATTTCATTTGCTCTCACAGAAACCCTATGAGATAGGGATTGTGGGAATTCCCGCTTTACAGACAAGAAAACTGAGGTCCAGAGAAGTTATCATCTTGCTCTGTAGGGAGGCTGAGGTAGGAAGCTTCTGTCTTCTCAATAGCATGTGCTTGTTCGCTCACCCAGTTCACAGTGTATCTTAACAGACACTGTTTATCTCTGTCCCAGTCGATCAATTTACCAAGGCCCTGCTGTGTGCTCAGAGCTGTGTTGAGCTTAGAACGGGGGAAGTAGGGGAGTACTTAAGATAGCTATAAGCCACAGTTCCTGCCTCAGTTTTCTGAAAGCTGACTTCTTATTTGTGAAACAGAATAACAGACCTGCCCATCTCAGAGTTGTTCTTCCTTCCATGCAGTCGTTCTTGGATACTTGCTTATTTTGATGCAGTTATTTATGCAACAAACATATATGGAGGAGCTAATATGTGCCCAGTACTGTGCTGGGGACAGTGTTACAACTGGGAACAAATAAGCACAGCTTCAAGCAGTGACACCACCAGCCAAAATGGACCCTTTGTGAAACTGCAAAAAGGTGGCCCTTCGTCTGAGTGGACACAGCCTCAGTGGCAAGTTGAGGGCAGACTGGATTTCAGCTCATTTCCCTCTTGGCCAAGCAGTTGGACAGTGCACAGCTCACCCAAGGGTGCATAGTGCTCCTGTTCCCTTGTTCCCTGGAGCTTCAGTCTTGAGAGTGTTGAGCCATGGAAGTGAGTAATGATAACAGTGATATGAGTGCTCCAAAAGAGAGATGAGTAAGGTGCTCTAGGACGCCCTCAACTTCCTCTCCATCTGCCAGCTTCAGACTCTACATTTGGAGCTGTCACCTCAGTGCCCACATAACTAGCCCTCAGCCTAGACCTCCGTCACCACCCCCACTGAAGAGCACGTGCCTCGCCTTGCAGGGCTTGGAGGGGGCGCTACCTGGAGTACTAAGTGCATGTTGGCTGTGAAACAAACTTTCTGATGTATTCAATTTGCATTAATGTGTTCCATTAAAAGATAATTATGGTATGGGAAACATCTGGAATTGTGTTAGAGGCCCGATGGAGAGCCAGTCTGAAGTGCAGCCACCACTGCCCAAACTTCTCCAGGTCACACTCATCTCTCCCCTCCCTGAATTGCTAAGCCATTTGTGTTGGTATTTAACCAGTTTCTCTCTGGCATTAGGAACTGTTTCGACTGGGTTACATTTGTCTCCCCAGTTGGTCTCTAAGCATTCGGATTGCACATTTGGCATTCTCCTCTGTTAAGCCTTAGTGAACATTAAAAGACCAGCAGCGCCCAGCCGGCGTGGCTTAGTGGTTGAGCATCAACCCATGACCCAGGAGATCTCGGTTTGATTCCTGGTCAGGGCACATGCTTGGGTTTCAGGCTTGATCCCCAGTAGGGGGCGTGCAGGAGGCAGCCAATCAATGACTCATCATTGATATTTCTCTCTCTCTCTCCCTCTCCCTCTCCCTTCCTCTCTCTGAAATCAATAAAGATATATTAACAAATAGAAATTAAAAAAAATAAAAGACCAGCAGCTCCAACACCTTCACTGAAACTTGGGGGGATTTGCTAAGAAGTAGAGGTTGGAGAGAGCTGGCTCTCACCTCTTGTCCACCTGATGCAGCTCAGCACCCTTGGCCAGATGGCTCAGCTGGGCCCTCTCTGCAGGTACCAGGCTTTGGGGCAGAGCTGGCATCCTAGACACTGAAGTCCAGCAGGGAAGAGCAGAGTGGGGGTTTTAAAATCATTGACACCCGGCTGTAAACTTAAATCCTACCCAGCCGCTTGGGCAGTCTCTGCAGGCTCTCTGGGGATAATGCCACCTACCTTTCATGTGTGAGAACTGAGTGAAATGTCTAGCTCAGTGCTTAGCACATCGGAAAGCCAGAACACATGTCCATCTTCCTCCCTCTGTCCCTGGTCAGGAGAGTTGGCTCACAGGCTGGGTTAGGTGGCATACGAGAATGTTGAACTCTCCGCCTTCCTCCCCTCCCCCGTGGCCATCCATCCCTGCTCTAAGCAGAGCACCTCCACCGCCTCTCAGAGCTGGTGTGTTACTCCATCTCTCTCCTGGGACATTTATCCTGCTGGCCTCCTCACTGCGGAATGAAAGCTTCTCTCCCTCTTCTACCTCTCCTCACATTTGCCCAAAGCAGATAGTTTTAAATGACGCAATGAATGAAATTCATTCCTAAAATTATACCATATAAGTAGGCACCCCATTACCCTGCATAAAATGCACCCATTTATCATTCATTTCTGATTCAGTAGGTCTGAGGTGGAACCCAAGGCTTTGCATTTTCAATGAGCTCATAGGAGAGACCCATGCTGCTGCTGCTGCCTGGGGACCACACCCCAAGAACTGTGCCCTAGACTGACTACACCAGCACGGGTACATGATGAATGAGCTGTTAAGCCCTGTAGGTACTGAAGGGTTAAAGGAAGCCTTCCTTGCTACCCCCGTTTCTATTTTTTCCCTCCTGTTTTGGATCCAGGAGCTGCTCAGCACAGGTGCCAGTGAGACCCAGGTGATTGGATTAGTGAACTTGGCTTTATCCCCCATCATCTGCTCTGAGACACCGCATCATATGGTAGAAAGAACATAGGCTTGAAGCAGAACCTCAGTTGAGCCTGTTATCTGTTCCATAGTAGGTATGACCTTGAGCTGTTAGTAGTTGTAATTGAAGCAGTGGTGACCTAGCTCATCTGGTCCTCAGTTTTTCCATCTGTAAAATGGAGGCAAGAATGTTCTCCTGGCACATCTCCCATGTTCTGATAGGAGGTGCTTGAAACGCTTGGTGAAACAAAAGTGCCAAACAAAACTATAATCTTGTTCCCAGTGTGAAAGAAGAGGAAAGAGTAAAAAATTAATTTTAACACAAAGATGCAAAGCCTTAGCCACAGAGGGGACTTTGGGGGATCATCCCCTTGAACATCTCCCCATTTTACAGGGAGAAAACAGGCTCAGAGCCAGGGAAGTAACATGCTCATGGTCAAATAGCAAAACCAGGAGAAGACTCCAGCCTTCCCCTCATCCCTGTTCTTTTCTCCACACCAGAGGTTAAACATTCCCCTAAACATGGACTCAGAAGTTCCACCTCTCCCTGTCACCCTATCTTTGAAGAGAAACCAGGTGCATACCTCAATTTATCACCCCTAACTCTCTTAGGAAGTTTTCATTATTAATCTTGTTAATTACTCCTTTCTTTCTCTCCCTGGTTCTGGGCTTGTCTCCTTTTCTGCCTCTCTAAGCCAAGACTAAGATAATAAAAAAGTTTTATTACATATAAAACTGCTTTGGTAAGTGCTGCCATTAGCTGATAATAAAAGAATTTTTTGAATGTTGCAGCCTATTAATCGCTTAAACCTCCAGATCTGATGTGGCCATGGGGGTATCTGGTTGAGGGCGCCTCCTGTCCATGTCCCTGACTCCTGCCCCTCAAAGAAAGAACTGACCCCAGGGAGGGAGCCCTGGGCCAGACGCTGGGGGCAGCAGTTAGGCTGCTGAGGACCCTGTTTCTACTCCTGGAGACCCTCCGTCTGCTGAGGGAGGTGAACTTGCTTTCCCCACCTCAGGGAAAA
The DNA here is from genome assembly GCF_054644295.1 of Miniopterus natalensis. NCBI lineage: Eukaryota > Metazoa > Chordata > Mammalia > Chiroptera > Miniopteridae > Miniopterus > Miniopterus natalensis. Next base: position 40,673,024 of record NC_142081.1, read on the forward strand.
CCTAGTCTCATGGGGAAATTCAATCCCTGACTTCAGAGGGCTCCCAGCATGATGGGAGAGGCCTGCAAGGAACTGGGAGTTTATCCACTGTTCTAATGGAAGGTCTCTTCTCTGAGTGCAAGAGCCTCCCTCCCTCCCCCCTCCCCCCCCCCCCCACCCCATTATGGCTGCGGGAGATTCCAGGCTACAAGAGCTAACCCTCAGGGAGCACTAACTATATGTCAGGCACCGATCTAGGCACTTACACAGGGAATTCATCTTGTCCTCACAACTCTCTGAGGTGGGGATTGTCCCTGAGGAAACTGAGGCATGGAGAGGTTAAGTCACCTGCCTGAAGCCAGTCACCAAGAGGGCAGCAAAGCTCAGCTATGAGAACTGTAAGGCTCATTTTGTTAGGTACTGAGTTCATTCATCTCCTGACTATAGTAGGTGCTTGATAAATGCTTATTGAGTCATTGACTCGAGCGAGTATGAGGTAGAAATGCAAAATGCTACAGGATTTGGTATCTGGGAGAGTCAGGGAAGCCTTCCCAGAACTTGTGGGTTTCGATTGGAGGGCTGGATGCTGCTGGGACTGTGTCTCTCTCACCCACCCAGCAGCCACCCAGGCCTAACCAGTAGCAAGAACTTGGAATTGCTGCCGGCAGGCCATCTGCACACAGGTTAACAGGCCATGAACTATCATTACCAGCATGTTGTTTGAAGAAATAGCTCAGGTTTTTGTTGGTGGGCCCACCTGTGCAGGCCAGGGAGGGGGCTCAGGCAGCCTTTGCCTCTGTACTTCTATAGGATGGTCCCAGGGCCTGGGGGCACTCCTGGGGAGGCAGAAAAGAAAGAAGAGGGGAAAAAGGAAGTGAGAAAGATGAAACATAGGGAGAAATTAGAGAAAAGTGGAGAGGAAGTTGTTGGAGGCCTGTTATTTAATGTGCCTGACACAGAAAGACTAGATGAATGAATGATCATTTGAGAGTAGGTGGTGATACCAAGCTGGATCCAGCTTGTGTTGAAGTTCACCAGCTCCTCCCTGAGTTTATTTGGTGAATTAGTTTCCTTCCCTCCCTTCCTTTCTTGGCCTTTTGGGGTTTGCCTTTAGGTAGGGAGATGTGACTGGAGGTCAGAGAGCCTGGTAGAAGCCACAAGGGGTGTCAGGAAACACGGGCAGTGAGGCACAATGCAGCACTGTTCATCACAGCGAAACACTGCGGGCCATACAAGGGTCGGTCAACCAGAGAGGCTCTATATTCAGACCTGTTCATCCTGTGGAATACTGTTCAGCTGTGAAAATGAATGAAATTGAGTTGTATGTAACAACACAGGTAATTCTCTAACGGCATGTTGAGAGCAAAAGCAATACATTTGTCCCTCACTATCCACTAGGGATTGGTTCCAGGACCCTGCAGATATCAAAATTTGTGGCTGCTCAAGTCCCTTATATAAAATGGCCTAGTAGTTGCATATAACCCATATTTGCATATAGGCTACAGCAGGGTATGCCTACACATCACTTTATTTGTGTGGATTCATCATTGTGCTTGGTGCATGACAAATTCAAGTTTTGCTTTTTTCCTTTGCTTATTTTTAATCCACAGTTGGGTGGATTAAATCTGAAACCTACAGATACAGAGATCCAGCTGTGCTGTTTTAGCTTGGGTTCCCCCAAAGCAGAGCCTGCACACAGGGAGTTGCTTTGGGAGCTTTGCCTGGAGAGAGTGGGAGGAGGGCACTGGGAAGGGAAAGCCAGTTAAAAGGGGATTAACCTGATGATTAGTGACGTTGAGCATCTTTTCCTATGTCTATTAGCCATCTGTATGTCCTCTTTAGAGAAGTGTCTATTCAGGTCCTCTCTCCATTCTTTAATTGGATTGTTTAGGTTTTGGGGTATTGAGTAGTGTGAGTTCTTTATAAATTTTGGATATTAATCTCTTATCAGACGTATCATTGGTGAATATGTTCTCCCATTTAGTATGTTGTCTTTTTGTTTTGTTGATGGTTTCCTTTGCTGTGCAAAAACCTTTTTAGTTTGATGTAGTCCTGTTTGTTTACTTTTCTTGTTTCCCTTGCCCAAGGAAATATAGCAGAAAAAATATTTGCTAAGAAAAATGCCAGAGATTTTACTGCCTATGTTTTCTTCTAGGATTTTTAGGGTTTCAAGTCACATTTAAGTCTTTAATCCATTTTGAATTTATTCTTATATATAGTATAAGAGGGTAGTCTAGTTTCACTTTTTTACCTGTTTCTCTCCAGTTTTCCCAGCACCATTTGTTGAAGAGACTATCTTTACCTCATTGTATGTTTTTGCCTCCTTCGTCAAATATTAATTGACCACATAGATGTGGGTTTATTTCTGGGTTCTCTATTCTGTTCCATTGGTCTATGTCTGTTTTTATGCCAGTACCAAGCTGTTTTGATTACTATGGCTTTGTAGTATAGTTTGATACCAGGTAGCATGATACCTCCAACTTTGTTCTTTTTCAAAATTGCTGTGGCTATTGGGGTTCTTGGTTTGTTTTTGGGTTTTTTTGTGGTTCCATATAAATTTTGGATTATTTGTTCTAGTTCTTCAAAATACATTATTGGTATTTTGGTAGGAATTGCATTGAATTTATAGAATACTTTGCGTAATATGGACATTATAATGATGTTGATTCTTCCTATCCACAAACACAGTACAGTATATGCTTAAAACCACAATGAGATATCACCTCACACCTGTCAGAATGGATATCAGTAAATCCAAAAACAACAAATGTTAGCAAGGATGTGGAAAAAAGGGAACACTTGTGGACTGTTGCTGGGTGCAGCCACTATAGAAAATAGCATGGAGTTTTCTCAAAAAATTAAAAACAGAACTGTCTTATGACCCACCAATTTCACTTCTGAGGATTTATCTGAAGAAACCCAAAACACTAATTCAAAAGAATACATGCATTTCTATGTTCACTGCAGCGTTATTTACAATACCCAACCTATGAAAGCAACTCAAGTGCCCATCAATAGACAAGTGGATAAAAAAAGCTGTGGTACATATATACAATGGAATATTACTTGGCCATAAAAAAGAGGGAATCTTACCATTTGTGACAGCATGGATGGACCTAGAGGGTATTATGCTCAGTGAAATAAGTCAGTCAGGAAAAGACAAATATCATTTCACTTGTATGTAGAATCTAAAGAACAAAATGAATGAACAAACAAAATAGAAACAGACTCATAGAGAGAGCGGACTGGTGGTTGCCAGAGTGGGGGGGAATTGGGGGGCTAGGTGAAAGAAGTGAAGGGATTAAGAACAAATTGGTAGTTACAGAATAGTCAGTGGGTGGGGAGGGAGGGAAGGAGACTTGGCTTTGGGTGGTGAACACAATACAATATACAGATCGTGTATTATAGAATTGAAACCTATATAATCCTATTTAATTTTATTAACAAATGGCACCCCAATAAATTCAATAAAAATAAGACTAGTCATGGGGATGTGGAGTAGAGCATAGGAAATATCAGTAGTGTTGTAGTCGCTCTGTATGGTGCCAGTTGGGTGCTGGAAATATCAAGGGGAACAGTATGTAAGGTATGTGATTGTCCATCCGCTGGGCTGTACACCTGAAACCAACACAATTAAAATTGAAAGAAAAAAATTTTTATTGGTTGGGGGGTGATTACTGAGCATATCACTGTGGGGGCAGCTGTGGGCCCTCCGAGGAACCAGGTAGCATGCACATGGGAAATAGCCTCTGATGAGGGAACTGGGGTGTTTAATCCACCAACTCTTGTCACCCACTGGTTGGGGTTGTTCCCCAGATGCTAGCTCCTGGTCCCTCCAGCTGTGTCTGCACAGGCTGAGCAGCCATCCGGGCCTGGGGGGAGAGCCCTGAGGCATGGAAGCAGAGGCCACGGGGCTGCTGCGGGAGGCTGGTGGAGTGCCCCTCGTGATTCCCCACAGCCGTGATGAAAGCAGGAGGGCTGTGGGCACGGGGCACAGAGTACAAGGGAGCCTGCTACAGACTCCATACATGCATGTCAAGCTTAAAAACATGCAAAACTACAACCTATATTGATAGAGAGAGAGATGTGGTAAAACCTACAGACACTCATGACAGTGATAAACATCACATTTCGGAGCCCGGGAAGAAAAAGTGATTTGAAATCAGGAGGGAACTGGGAGCTTTCAGTTGCACCTGTGATTTGTCTTTTCCTTTTTAAGCTAAGCAGGGAATATGTAGGTATTTGTTTTGTTACTTTTTATTTATTTAAAATATTTCATAATATTACACCATAGAAATGCACATGGAAGGACCTCACTATGAGTGATGAAAGGAGGTGGTTCATGGTAGAAGTTAGGCAAGAGCTTTGGCTTTGAGGGAGCAGTAAAATTTGGCTAAACAAAGGAGGAAGGGCCTCCTGGCCAGCAGACCTTGTGAGCAAAGGCTCGGAGGTGGGAATGAGCATGGGAGACCCGCCCAGTTTAATCAAGGGAAACAGTTGTGTTGGGAGCTAAAGTTAAGTATGCAGGGGGAGGCCACATTGTGGAGGGTGTTCAGTGCCATGCTGAGGAGTTTATACTCTAAGGCAGGAGCATCAGAGTGTCAGGAGTAGTAGCAGCAGCAGTAGAAATAATAATATTATTAATAATAATGATATACTAATTATAAAACAACATACTACTACTTAATAAGCTCTTACTCCATGTCAGGCACTAGGTTATACACTCTATGCGCATCAGTTCATTTAAACTACACAACAATCCCACAATTATCATGGGATAATGTACTATTATTATCCCATTTTACACATCTGGAAACTGAGGCCCAGGGAAGATACGCAGTTGTCCAAGGTCACATGCTTAATGGGTGGCAGAATGTGGATTTGAATCCAGGATGGCTTTGCGTCAAAGCTCAGTTTCTCTACCACTCTTCCCTTGCAGCCTTTCCATGACTTGGCATGTGGATGGTCTCTCCCCTGTCCCCCAGCAAACTGCTGAATGTGGTGACAGCCCTTCTCTTGGAGTGGCATCCTTCACACCACCTCTGATCTGGTGGGGAGGTACTGGGTTGAGGGAGGACCTCAGTCCAGGCCCAGTCGGGGAGAGTGTGGTGATCAGAAAGCAGGTTTGCCAAGAGAGTCTTGTGTTTGCTGTTGCCCTCCGGCCTCTGCTGTTTCTGAGGGAGGGCAACCGGCCTGGGCCTGGAAGGTCCTAACTGTGCACAAATGGGAGCACGCTCTGGGGAGTATCAGATGTGAATGGGTGCCAAGAAGGGGCTCTTCTCCATGAAGAAGTGAGGGGACCTTTACTCAGGTAGAGCATGGAACCCATCCAGAGATGCTCATAAGCCATTCCAACTTTGAGGATCTGGTCTTGATGTTTCAGAAAGGCAGTCAGAAAAGAGACCCAGCTTTCCTCCACTTGGACGAGGTCCGCTGTTCTCCTGTCAGGCTGATCATCCCTGCGGTTTGGATTTGGGGACAGATTGGCAAATGCAAGTGGGCCCTAAGTCCTACTAATCCAGCACATGAGCCTCTCCATTTATTTCTCTCTGAATGGAAATCAGGCCCTGGGTGAGACCCTCAAACCAAGCCTGGGAATTAATTAGGCATGTAATGCTCATTAGCAGTAATGAACGCTCCTCACTGAAGTCCTTGTGCGGCTTGGTAGGGGATGTGGCCTTTGTGGCAAGAGGCAAGAATTGAGCATTTTTTCCTCAACAGGATCTTTTTGCCCCCAAACATTTCCCTTTTTTTCTCTCTTTTTAAAAATATGTCTTTATTGATTTCCAAGAGATGAAGGGAGAGGGGGGGAGAGAGAGAGAGAATCATCAATGATGAGAGAGTCATTGATCGGCTGCCTCCTGCATGCCCCCTACTGGGAATCGAACCTGCAACCCCGGCATGTGTCCTGATCCGAAAACTAACCTCTATCTCCTGGATCATAGGTCAATGTTCAACTGCTGAGCCATGCTGGCCAGGTTCCTCAACAGGATCTTGACACTCCAGGAGCCCCAAAGCCTTCACTGAGGGGTGTGTGTGTGTGTGTGTGTGTGTGTGTGTGTGTGTGTGAGAGATGTGTGATGTGTGAGTGTGTAATGGGTGTGTGGTCTGAGGCATGTACCCAACATGTATGGGATATGTGTTATTTGTGTTATTTGCAGAGCCTAAGTCTATGGAGGGTGGGCATTACATGCTAAATTCTTGATGTATATGTAGTGTATGTGTTATGTGGGAATGTGGTGTGTGCTGGATATAGTGTGAATGCCTACAGTTTTGCACATGGTGCATGTGTAGCATGTATATCGCAGGTATGTGGTATGGGTACGTGAAAAGTAGTGCCCAAATTTATCTGTGAGTGTGTGCTCAGGTATCTGAGCCTGAAGGACTTTGTCACTGACAGAAGCAATAGATTGCTGAGAATTCCCATGACATTGGGCAGAATTATGATCCCGTTTAGTGCTGAGATAACATTGGTTGGAGAAAGGGCAGATGAAAAATGTCCTCAGGAACAGAGAAAGGAATTCAACTGGCTCAGCAGAGGATGAGCTAGGGCTGGGGAGACAAGAAAGAATACCTGATTAAAATGGAATATCTCTATTCCATTTAGTCGGAGGAAGGGGTCCAGAGAAGGGAAAGGGACAGCTCAGCCTAGAGGAATGCAGGAGAGAGAGACAGTCATTGGAAGCAGGAAGCCCCAAGAGGGTGTTAATGTTGGTGGAGAGATGCCGACAGAGGACGCCCTGGGAGAGGAGAATGAAGGCATAGGGTCCCCACAAGGTGCCCAGGACAGAGACAACTCATGGGAGTTATGAAACAGGCAACCGGGGCCCACCTAAGACATATCTTGACATCTCTGGGTCTGTGCTTCCCAGGAACAAGACACACTGCACCCCGTTCGTCAGTCACAGAAACAATTTTTCCTCCCATTTTCCTTCCCTGTTGCGGGTTGGGTAATGTGACCATGTCTCATCTGGGACACTTTGGAGACTAAACGGAGCTATTAATAATTATGCCAGGACAGCAGGTGAAACTGGAACTGTATCAGTCACATGGGATGTAGTCTCTCAGGGCTTGGAGGTAAGGAGAGGTGAGTGTGCAGGGAAAGGCTTCTCAATCTTCATCAGGCTCAGCCTGTCTTCTGTGGGTGATGCCCTGGCAGGAAGACCACGTGTGCCATCAGCCCTTTGAAGTTGAACATCCTTGGAACCCTTCCCTGGCCAACCCCCCACAGGTACACTATAGGGCAGCAAGGGCTTCTGGGAGACTCTAAGAAAATCTAACCTTCCCCAAAAGGCACCCCAAATCATTTAGGAGCATCCAAAAAGGTAGGGTAATTCTGTGTTTTCACACTTGTCTAAGGTTCAGCCCCATCCAGAACCCCACTGTGTATTCGGACCATGGGGAATCTGGCCCCAAATACTCTGGAACAGAGATGAAGCTGGATCCAGAGCTGCCTCCCACACAGCACCACTCACTCTCATCTCCTCTCCTTGCATTCTTTTGACAAACATTCATTACTTGGCTACATAACTTTTGCATTGTTTAAATGGCATTATAACAATCTTACAGGAAATGTTTTTTAAAAAATAAAAATAAGTTACCTCTAGTCCTACCACCTTAACACAATAATTAATTTCATTTTGCCTGGTCCCTTCTGATCCTTGTCAGCACGCCTACATTTTTATTGCATAGTTACAATGCGCATATAATTTTACATTCTGTGTTTTTTATTTCACATTTTACCATAAGCATTTTTCCATGTTACATAGTATTCATAAATATTTTAAATGGCTGAGGAATAGTTTGTTGAGTTTATATACCATAATTTACTTAACAGTTCCCCTATTGTTGAACATTTAGGTGGTTTTCCGTTTGGGGCTATTATAGATAATGTTGCAATGAATATCTTCATGTATATATAACACTTGTTATTCTTTTGAATGATTTCCTTTGGATGCAGCAGTAAGAGTGGGATTACTGGGTCAAAGTGAACGAGCATTTTTATAACCCTTGATTATATATTACCACATTGCTTTCCAAAATGATCATTCCAATTTTCAACATTATCAGTGATGTGTGTACCAATTTCAACATAACATTGCCAGTGGTGCATGTTATCATTTTTTCCCTAAATTGCTAATTTGGGAAGTATAAAATAAGACCTCTATGTTGCATTAATTTGCATTTATTGGCTTTCTAGCCAGGGTACACATTTTCTGTGTTACAAAAGACTTTTATTGGATACTTACTATGTGCTGGCATCTGTGCTAGGTGCTGCAGGGGCTACAAAGATGCTGAGGCAAAGTCCCTGTCCTCAGGGAACTCATAGTCCAGTACAGCCTTATATACAAAAGGCTGCCAGGAAGAGGAGACTGGGCACAGTAAGAGATGTCTTCCTGGACATGCTCACCATAGAGGTGGCTCTGGAAGAGAGGAAGAGCAACCCATGTAGAGGTTACAACTTGAGCAAAGGCATGGAGGTGGGAAAGCATAGGGTGGGTACTGGGAACAGGGATGGAGGATGGGAAGAGAGAGAGCTGCAAAGGTGGGGTGCAGTCAGCAGGGGGAGCCTGCACTGTCAGGCCAGGGACCCTAGGTGGCTCTGGATGGCTGGGCCTGGGCTAGTTTTGTGGCAGAGACTCCAGGAGGATGCTGGAGTGTGCCCTAGCACCACAGTTCTCAAAGTTCTCCATCTTTTCAGAGTGTTTCCACGTTCTAAGTCTTTTTTTACCCTGAATATTCCTCCAAGACTATTGAATTCACCACCTCCATTTTGCAGATGAGAAAATTGAGTCCCAGCTCTGTTGAGTGACTTTCTTAGGGCACAGCTTAAGGTGCAGAGCCAGAACTTGAACCTGGGGCTTCTGATTATAAACCCAGTACTTCCTAGTGGGCATCAGCATGGGGAGAAGGCAGCATGGAGGGCAGTGGTTCTCAGCCCTGATGCTCCACCCCTATCCAAGACCTGCTCAGTCTGAACCGTGGTGCTGAGGCACCGCTGAAGCTGTGGCGGGCTGAGATAAGATATGACAGGATGGAGGGTAGGCCCCCAGTGAGGCAGAGGCTGGAGTTGGGACTCTGCCACTGTGTATGGAGAATAAGTGGCACCCGCCGTCTCAGCAAACGGTTACGATGCAGTGACGGGGGAGAGGGAGGCGGCCTTGGTTGCCGTGCATTCCACCTGCCCTACCTTCCTGTCTGTCCGCAGGCAGGGTCAGCTTGAAGAGACACTGGTGTGCTGGCACCACAGCCGGTGCCGCCTCAGAGAGAGTGATTTAGAGGCTGATTGTTTATGAGGGTTGCTGGGAGCCCAAATATGGGCTCAGCTGTGGCTGGAAGGGGTGAAGTCTGGATTTGAACCCATGTCCTCTGAGTCTGTGTGTGTTTATAAATCTGGAAGCATGCTTGTTTCTGAGTGAGCTCTCTGGCCGGGCCAGGGCTTTGGAGCTGGGTGGAGAGGAGGCTCAGAAGGGTCTACATAGCTGGCATGCCCAGTACACCCTCAATTTCAGGCATGTAGGGGTGCTGGTACATGAGGGTTGCCAGAGATAATCAGCCAGATTAGAGGCACTAAGAACTCACGGAGGGTGGAATGTGTCATGTGTGCCCTTCGGTGACAGGTAAAAGGAGAAGAAACAAGAATACTAATATCAGTGTATGTTTCATATACATGATGTCATTTTATTTTCCCACTGATCCTATAGGCTCGTGGGGCAATAACAGCATACCTATTTTACAGATGCAAATACTGAGGCCCATGGTTGATAACGGCCTTGCCTTAATCCACAGAGTTAGAATAGTAAAACTAGGATTCAAATACAGGCCACCAGGCTCCAAATCTATTGCTGTCTCAATTATGGGTGCATTAAGTTCCACAAGTGTTTACTGAGAGCATACACTGTGCAGAAGCCTATTAGGGCTGACAAGGAGTAGAGGTGAAAAAGCCCTGGTGCCTTCATCAAGTGGCTGAAGGGTGGTGCTACTCAAAATGTGGCCCCTGGACCTGCAGCATCAGTATCACCAGAGCTTGTTAGATATACAGAATCTCAGGCTCCACCCAGATTTCCTGAATCAGAATCTGCATTTTAACAAGATCCCTAGGTGATTCTCACACACATTAAAGCTCAAAAATCCTTGTCTCTAGATGGGTTCTGCATGCTGGCTGCGCATTAGCTTCACTTGGGGAGCTTTGGAGGAAAGAAGAATCCTCTGACCACATCCCACACTAGAGATCTGAATCAAGATCTGGGGCTGGACCTTGGCATTGACTTTTATAAGCTCCCCAGGGGATTCTAATGTGCAACCAAGGTGAGGAAACTTGTTCTGGACGTCCAAACCAATTCTGGCCAGGCCTCTCTCTCCTGACTACCCCCTTTTTTTCCTTCTAAGTCTTCAGTGTAATGTACTATGGTGTTGGGATCACTGTTGTTAGTTATCTCAGGGAAGAGGTGGGCCAGGAATTCCTCATCATTGTGGGGTGTAGAGAGGTTGATCCTGGAGCCTGGGAAGGGGGCGCTTCAGTCAGACGTTCGCAGAAGCTTAGGTCTGCAAGCCCAGTCTCGGTCTCCGGGACAGGGGAAAGCTCTGAGAGGCCCTGGGGCAAAAGGATGTCCATCACGTAACAATTCACTCAGCACTGCCCGGCTGGATCTGGGTGTCAGGTTCCATTATCATTCCCACTTTAGAGATTAAGAATTTGAGACTTGAAGATTTTTAGATTTTAGTTCAAGGTCACTTAAGCTTGTAAGATGGAAACTTGAAGCCACACTGACTCTACCATGCGACCCTTGTCCTCAGGCTAAAGACAGGAGACCTAGTGGGGTCCGGGGGCATCAAGCCCCTTCCATTTGAGCTTACTCCATCCCAGCCCCTCCCCTCCCTGCCTTTAGGCTGAATGAGGGGCCCAGTGTGAGTTTCTATCAGCTTAGCTAGGGTGGGCCAGGAGGAGGCCCCACCCAAAGTGAGCTTGGGACCAGCCCTTTCTGAGGAGGCTGCCAGCTGCCACGATGGGAGAAAGGAGAGAGAGAGAGAGAGAGAGAGAGAGAGAGAGAGAGAGAGAGAGAGAGAGAGAGAGAGAGAGAGTGTGTGTGTGTGTGTGTGTGTGTGTGTGTGTGTGTGTTCGCCTTTCTTGGGCACCGGCCCAAGTTTTGCATCTACATGCTGGAAGAGAGAGCTCAATTTGGCCCTGATACAAACTCCACAGTCACTGAACTGCCGTCTTCATTTAGTTAACGTTCTTTCTGGGCAGACCTGGCTGGGATTCATCTTCATTATCCAGTGAGGGGCCTCATTCCTGGCTGGGCTTTGATCTCGGAGCAGCAGAAAATCCCCTCCTGTAGATTTCCCATGAGCAAGAGTGATGGGAGGCTGAATTACAGGGAGGGACCTGCCACAACCTCCACTGCCACCACCACCACCACCACCAACAACAACAACACACATACAACCCGTAGCCCTATTCCACCCAGATAGGCACCTGGTTCACCGGTAAGACCCAGTTCCTCTCTGGCCTCACTTAGCTAAGCTGAGAGGGATGGAGATCCTGGCTTCTTCCTCTCTCTGCTGCCCACAGTACCCCCTGCCCTGTTCCAACACCGATAAATAACACTCACAAAGCACTTTACAAAATCCCTTCACATTTGATTTTCACAAGTTCCAAAGCCACACCTACCTGGTTCAAATCTTGGCTTAGCCACTTGCACACTGTGTGACCTTGGGCAAGTCACTCACTTCTCTGAGCTAGTTTCCACATCTGCAAAACGGGGTATACCACTAGCTTACAGCATTATTGAAACAAATCCACAACATAATGCACGTTAAGGGCTTAACGCAGAGCCAGAGGGGTAGTAAATGCCAGTGCTCATGATCATTTCTGTGAGGCAAGTATTGCCTACTTGTTTCACAAACAAGGAAATGGGCTTGTGGAGGCACCCCTGACCAGCTATGTGACTCTAGGAAAGTCACTTCTTATCAAGCCTTGGTGTCTTCCGTTGTGAGATCCTAGTGGTAACAGCTCCCCCTCCTGGGCTTGCTGTGAGGGTCAGGTGAGATCATATGTGTGGGAAGGCTTAGGAGCCTCCGAGGTGCAGGTTCAGAATTCTGGAGACCATGGGACTGCCTTCATGGGGGGATTTATTCTCTGCAACCATGTGCTCCTAAGCACCTGAGTTCTAATGGAAGCCTGGGCTTCGGGAGACTTTGTGGCTATTTTTTCCCCCCGTTTTCAGAGAGAGGAGAGGAAAGGAGAGGGAGAAAGAGATAGAAGCATCAGTGACGAGAGAGTCATTGGTCGGCTGCCTCCTGCGCACCCCAGACTGAGCCTACAACACGGGCATGTGCCCTGACTGGGAATCAAACTGTGACCTCCCGGTTCATAGGTTGACACTCAACCGCTGAGCCACGCTGGCTGGGCAGACTTCTGGGCTCTTAAAAGAATTCTTCCACCATTTGACTGGACTCCAGCAGTACAGACAATGCTGGGTCAATGGGATTCAGAGCCTGGCTCCCAACTCTGCTCATAGCCCCCCAAGAATAATCCAGCCCCACCCTGAGCCTACATCTCTTCCCCACTATCCTCTTGCTTGCTGTTTTAGTAGCCTCAAACCTCCCTGTCCTAACCTTTTCTTGCCGTGGTCCCAGCCCCAGACTCTTCCATCCTCAGCCTGCCAAGGGCAGCCCGCATCGCCTCCCCCAAGGCCTCCAAGCTGAACTTCCACCTCCCATCCTCCCATCCCACCATTCCCACATCCTCACATCCCCAGCCCCATTCTTGGCTGCTAGCCCAGCCCTAGGCCTTTAGGGAGAGGGGTACCCCCAGCTGGTTTTAATCCCCTGTGATTGGCACTTTCCTACAGTGCGGGGATGACATTTGGTGTGAGCAACTGGGCTTCTCTGCTATTATCTGCCACTGCGGCAGGGTCTGTAATCCAGCCCATTGATTCAGCGGCTTTTCTTCTTCTGCACACGCTCCCGGGCACTCTGACCCCACTTGGATTTCTGTGCATTCTGCCAGGAGCAAAGACAGAGGAGCTTTTTCGCAACTGGGGCTGCGAGTGTTTGGGAGGCTTCTCCATTCAGAAAGGCCAGCTAGGAGGGATTCATAAAGTGCCTACAGACCCAAACAAATGCCTTGTGTTCCTCAGCATGGCGCCTTGGCTGACTTCCTCACACCTGACCACCCATTAATCTGCCTTTTAACTGGGTCTGCATGCGACTGGGGCACATGGTTGCATTCTCCTGCCCCAGCTGGGGCTCCTACAGACTCGGTCACCCTGCAGGGCCACGTCTAGTGGCTCCCATGGATACAACCCCACTTCTTCCAGGCAGGCTCCAGCCCCAGGCTCTGAGCTGATGGGCAATTGACTGCAACCTGGAATTCAGCAGCTGCCCCTAGAGTTTGTCTAGAGGACAGTGAAAGAACAGGATCTCATCTGGGCTTTTCTCTGAGCTCAGGGGCCCTAGAAATTCAAACAGAGGTTCTTACCCTGGAGTCTATGAACCTGGATCCCAGTAATACCATGAACTCCTTGAAATTACAGGAATACCTCGGAGATATTATGGTTCGGTTCCAGACCGCTGTAATAAAGCAAGTATCACAATTAAGCACATAATAATCTTTTTGGTGGTGGAGAGTCTTGACTTCAATTTGTATAAAACGCAACATAAAGCGAGGTATGCCTGTATGTGCAAAATTGTATATACGTGTGTGCATTTTGATGGGGAGAGTCTGCAGCTTTCATCAGATTCTTAAAAGGGTCTGAGATCTAGCAATGTGGTGAAAGCACAGCTGCCTTAGACCATTGGTCATGACCATCAGCACTGGATGGGAGCTTGGAAGTCACCAGGGCCAAGCCTCTCGCTTTACAGGTGAACCAAGGGGGCTGTAGGCCAAGTCCAGGGAACTCCCGGGAGGGCAGAGGCATTGAGCTCATTGTGAAATGGCAAGGCTGAACAAAGGTGAGTGGCCTTGCAAAGGGGGGTATCAAGGAGTTTCGGGTAAGTAGGATCAACAGAATTTGGTGACCAATTAATTCCAGAGTGTAGGGAGGAGGAGAGTATCTAGAATGGTTTCTAATGGATTTGGGAGTCAGGGGCTACCTAGGTGGTACTGAGATGAGAAGAGGAAGAGCTTTTGCAAATTGGGTCGCACTCTGTTCTGGTTGCAGGGGTCTTTATATCTTACCTGTTGCTTGTCCCTGATCCTGAACCGTGATGGATCCTCCACCTATCTGGCTTGCCCTGGCCTCTTCATTTGCCCCATAGCCTTAATCCCCAACTGATGGAAGAGCCCACCCACACCTGTCTTCCCAGTGCCAGCCCTTTCCTGGACCTCTCCTCCCAACTCCTGCCTCAAGGCACCCTCTGACTCTGGAGAGACATTTTTCTCTCTTGCCAGAGCCACTTTGAAATTTGCAAACTCTTACAAATGGAAGACATAGTAGACAGATTGCAGAAAGGAGCCCCTCACCAGTACCTGTGCTCTCCCTGTCCTCTCTTGTCCCCTCTTCATCCTGAGTTTTCACACCAGCTCACCTGGGTCTTGGTTCAACACTTGGCCAAGCCAGCTTGGAAAGGCAGGGACACCTGGGAAACTTCTCTGATGCCCAGAATCTCCTGGAGAAAACCATTCAGGCTTGAGGCCCCAGGAGCTGGCTGCTGCATGTCTATCTCCTTGAGACACAGCCTCTCTCCTTCTCAGGGATTACCAGGGCAGGATGGAGCCTGCCGACCACTCTGGCCAGTTCTCCTTTACTTCAGATTTCACCTTGAGGACAGCATTATTGATTTTTTATTTTATTTTTTTGCTTTATTTAAATTCTCAAAGAAGTTCTGAGATTAAGGACAGAATCCTTTCTTTGTTTTTATTAACACAAGTGTCTAAAACATAATAAAGACTCATAACTATGAATGATGTTAGAGCTGGGTTTGAGTTCATCTTGTCCAACCCCCTCCTCTCACCGACAGGGAAACTGAGGCTCAAAAGGACATCTGACCTGCCCAAAGCTTCATGATTCTGAGCCCATCCTGCCACTACACCTTTGTTGATGATTGGCTGATTGATTGATTGATTGATGACAACATTGAGGAACAAGAGCTGCAGGGGAGGCAGGGGTGGGTGACCCCTGCAGGACCCTACACTAGTTCCCTGAGGAATGCTAGGAGTTTCTCGGGGAGCCAGTGCTACAGCCTCTGATTGCATTTGAATTCTTAAAGGTGCCTCAGGGGTGAGGGGAAGGGGACCAGCCAGCCGAAGCCCCACCATTTCTTTCAATGTGATGTCCTGCTTTCCCCAGACATTTTCCTGGGGAGAAAGAAGGCTCTAATTAGTGAAATGAAAAGACATGCTTCAGATCCCAGGCATTAACCAGTACTTTTTTTATTGCAAGTGACAGCAACGCAACCTAAGGTGACTTAGGCAGAAAAGGGGGTATATTGGCTTTTGTGACCGGAAAGAACAGTAAGTGGTTGTTGCTTCAGGCACAGCTGCATCGCGGGGCTCAGATGAGGTCAGTAATCCGTCTCCACCTTGGCTCTGTTTTCCTTTGTGTTGGCTTCATTCTCAAGTGTTCTCTTCTCAAGGAATTCCCCAGTTATTGAGATGGATACCAGCAGCCCCAGGGCCACAGTCTCTCAGCCCAACATTTCCAATGAAGAAAAAGCACCTTTTAACCTAGGGGGCCTGCCATTCCCCCTGAGGAGCTGGTCTGGTGGTGGCTGGGAGACCTAGGGGGCCTGCCATTCCCCCTGAGGAGCTGGTCTGGTGGTGGCTGGGAGACAGAGGGGGCCCACCACTCCTCACCTACTCTGAGAGCTGCCCAGGGCGCTGAGCCGGGCCTGTGCTGCCTAGGGGAAAGGGAGGGCAAAACTGGCCTGAGACCAGTGCAGGCTGCAGGAGGAGGGGGCAGCCTCTTGCAAATGAAATATTCATGGTGGTTATTGAATCAAGCTTTATTGGAATAAAAATACACTTGCTGAATACATTTATTTCCCCTGGTTCCTTTCAACCCCCTTCCTTCCCTGAATGATTTGATTTGGGTGCCAGAGAAGGTTTTTTTCCCCCAAGTAAATTAGACTTAGGTCAGCAGAATAAGTATGTCATGTCAGGATTGGTGCTTGGAAGAGAAGAGCATGCTGGGGGCTGTAGGTGGCTCTGGGACTGCTGAGGGGTGGGGGAATGTGGGTGTGAGTGGGAGGTGATTGGTCAAGGCCCCTTTGTGGGACACGCTCCTGGTTTACATGCATGGGCCCTGTCCACCAAAACCACCCACACATTCACAAGCAGATGTGCTTTCTCCCCCGCCTCAGCCTTCTCTCTCCCTTTGATCATTGTAAAGGGCCAAGGCCAGCGTTTGGAACCAGAGAGCCCCACAGGCCTGGGGCTGTGGTGGTGCGTCTCACTGTTAGGCTGACCCTCTAGCTCCATCCTAGGGGGATGCCGTGTAGGGGGACACACAGGCATCGTTGGCCCTGCTTTCTCTGTGAAATCGCTATCTTTTTACTGCTCTTCCTCCTCAACTTACTCTCTCTGTTTCTCTTCTATCTTCACAGACCTTCATTCCTTTTTATTGTAGTTCTCAGCCTCCCCCTGGAGCCTGTTTCTCCAAATTTCTCTTGATCTCGGCCTCTCTGGCTCTGTGTCTGCCCAACTCTGTAAAGCTCTCTGTTTCTCTAACCTCACCTTCAGAACTGTTTCACAGCCACACACGCTAATCTCACACTCTGAAACATTCACACCCACAGTTTTGCAGACATATACAGGGTGGGGTAAAAGGAGGTTTACAGTTGTTCGTATGGCAAGTAATACAATAATACAAGAATAAGCTCTGTGTTTCTCGTACTCACAGCTGTGAACCTACTTTTGCCCCACCGTGTATACACACTTCTACACACAAGCACTTACTCTCATAGTCTGTGTTTCACACTCACACCCTCTCTCACACTGTCACACAGTCTCAGGCTGCCGCCTGACTCAGCAGATAGCACCAGGCTTCTCTGTCTCTACTCCCTGCCCCCTGGTGGGCATTAGGGGTTCACCCACGGCTCTGCCCTGGGCCACATGTTGGCCACCCCCTTATTCACAGGGTCAGAGAAGAGCAAAGATGTTACCTGCTCTGCCTGGGCACAATTAGGTGAAGTGGAAGGCACTCCCGACTGGGCAGTGCCTCCTGGTGGTCCACGTCCTGCTTGGTCACTGGAATGAGATGGAGGGGCAGACCCTGAGCTGCGCTGGGGGCTTCATGTGACCGAGACTAGACAGTCAAGCACCTAAGGTGGATAGATGTTCCCGTGAGCAGAGCCTGGCTTTCCTCCCTGTCAGTCCCTGCCCATTGCCCCTGTGACCCACTCAGCCTTGTCCTGCAGGCAGCCCAGCTCTCTGAGGCCCGGGGCACCCTACTCTGGTCTGGAGCCCCTGCTGGTCCTCATTCCTGGCTTTGTCCAGCCACCCCCCTCCCCGCCGCACTATCACACACCCTGGTGCCCCTGGTGCCCTTCCTCTCACTTCACTGACTCAACTGTTTCTTTTTCTTTTTATTCTTTTTTTCCGACTGTTTCTTGTTTCAACCCCAACAGGCTCCTTTCCAGAGAAGCCTGAAAGTCAGACTCCTTTCCTTCCTGGAAACCCTCTCAAGTCCTATCTCCAAGGGCCTGTCTCATCTCTCTTTTTTCCTGGGCTCTACATCTGGTCACCCCCGGGTCAGGCTCCAAGGCTTACTGCACCCTGCACACTGGCTGGCAAGTCAGATCCCACTCACCTCCACCCAACGCTTTCTTTGGGACACACTCTGCATGGACCTGACTGGCAGGCCTCAGAAGATAGAGAATCCAGCCCAGACTCATTCTGTGCAGGGGAGAGACAGCAGCAAAAATGCCCTCTGGGCTTCGGCTCCCCCACCCCCTAGCAGGTGGCACCTGTGGGTCCTGAGGAAGAGGGTGCCCCTCAGGAACCAGGGAAGAAGCGAACACCTCCTGGGGGGAGGTGCTCTGAGAAAGGGAGGAAGGATGGGTCCAGCCAGCCAGCTCAGGTCCCAGGATGGGCGAGGGTAAAAAAAAAAACCACATCTTATTCTGAAATGGAACATGGTGGCCAGACAGACCTGGCCCTATTCCAGCTTCTTTAGTTTACTAGCTATGTGTCCTTGAGTAAGTCACCTAGCATTTCTGAGTGTTGGTTTTTCCTTCTGGAAAATGGGTACTGTAATACTCATTTAGGTGCCGACGTAGGAAACCTTGGTGCACAGAAGGAGTTCAGTTAGCGGAGGTCACTATTGTCACCATCATTAGCAGCATCTCAAGCACCTGTGGGTGCCAACAGTTCCCTGAGGTGGCATGGAGGCCTCCTGTCAACCTGACCATCTCTGCCAGGCCTGACATGTGCTGTCTGTCGGCAGATGACAGCTCCGTTGCGGTAATAACGGCCTGGCTATGAGGCCTCCCCTCCTCCGTTCCCCTGCTGCTTATGATAATTTAATTGACCATGCTCACACCAGCTGTGCTTCTCCAGCAGCTCTTGGCCTAACTCAGATAGGAAATAAATAAATAAATAAATAAATAAATAAATAAATAAATAAATAAATAAATAAATAAATAAATAACTCCTGTTCAACATCCCTGTTATTAGGAGGGATTTGGCTCAGCCCTGAGTCAGGTGACCATGAGTGAACCAGAGGGAGCCACAGTCTCCCCTGTGGGAGGTTTCAGAGGAGGAGAGAAATCAGCCTGGGCCCCAGCTCAGTCACCTTTGGGACAACTTCCTGTTTTCATTGGTATCCCTTTTCCCATTCGCAGGGAGCTAGATAATTAAACCAGAGTAATGAAGACTCATTCATTGCTAATATTGCTAATTCCTGCAGTGCTGAAATGAATTTACATTCCTGTGTAAAGGAAAAAAAGAATTAAAAATTTGAAAATAAATAAAACCTCAAATACTTGTATAACACTTCCTACATACTAGACACTCTTCTAAGCCCTTTACAAATAATAACTCACTTAACTTGTCGTTTTGAAGGTGATATTCGGCTGTCAACTTGGATTTGTAGCTGGAAGCTTTGTTTAAGAAAAGACAGTTTAGATCAGAGACAATTTGCCAACGTTGCAGGTTGTCAAGGGCGTTGCTAAGAGGAATCACTGTGTTTAAATAGTGTTTAACTCCTTGCTTCCAGAAAAAAAAAATTGGATGGATAGGAAGAAAATTATTTTTAAAAAAAAGAATAGAATGACAGGTTGTTTATTTATATTGGAAAATTCGGGGTTGTGATTCTGATCTCAGATAAAATTCTTTGAACCTTGTAAATGAGACAGTCTGCTGCTCTCTGGTGGCAGCATTGGAGTATTGCAGGAAAAGTACTCAAAAATATTTTGCAGACCTGGAGAAATGGGGGTAGCAGCAAAAATTCAACTGATCTTAATTGATCATTGAAAGAAAACACAGGGTGGGTGGGCAGAGGGTAGATAAGTTGAAACAAGATTAGCCGTACGCTGATGATTACTGAAGCCAAGAAAAAGTGTGTTTTTTCTTATTAGCGAAACAGAAGAGAAAGATAATTCTCTAAATAAGCAGCAAATTCTTTGCCCTATCTCAGCCTCTGATTTGAGGCTTAGAAATGTGGAAGGACCTGTCTCCTGTCACAAAGACAGTGATCTGCCCAGCCACCCACTCTCCCATCACCCCTGTAACTCCTCAGCAGCACAGGCAGAGAAGAGTACTGCTGGATGAGCAGAGATGCTTTCCCCTGGGGAAAGGGGACCTTCTCACCAGCCTCCCAGGCATAGCCCAGTGGCCGTCTTTGCAGTCCCCAGGACTTCCAGCATGGCGCCTCACTAAAGCCATCCATTTGACTATTTTCCACTGAAGATTTGTTTTCCTAAATTTGACAAACATTTCCTGAGCCCTTACTCTGTTCCAAGTACTGTGTTGAGAGCTTTCTATGTGTGTGCTCATTCCATTTTCTGGAGTAGACCCCTTACCCCATGGTTGAGGAAGTCAGTACCTACCCCATTATATTATTGTGGCTCTCTTCTCCACCGAATTGTGAGCTTCTTGATCCAGGGACTATTTCATTTTTTATCTTCATTTTCCTATCATCCTATCACAGTGAAGTTTCAATAATTGTTGGATGAATGAATAAGTGAATGATTCACTGTTTAACAAGAGGTTGTATGACTTACCCCAGTTACACAGCTAGTAAGTGGCAGAATCGAGATTCAAATCTAGCCCAGAGCACCTTTTGCAGCACCACAGATGCCCAAATGATACATAACCTCCTCAATTAATAAATTCATATCAATTGGCTGATGACCACTGCAGATATGAGTAATCCAAAAGGGTGCTGGCTGGTTGGGAGGGGAATTGTATGTGTTAGACCCTTTCTTATGCTACCTGGTCCCCAGATAACTGTGTGCTATGGTGTTCTGGAGCTGGTTCACACTAGCTCACGAAATCTGATTCTGTGCATCTCCTCCCAACTCTTTGTTCTGTTATTTCATATTGATAGCTTGCAGTCAGCCATGGTGGGGGTATTTACACAATGGAAAATGGCAAATGCTACAAATCAGTGTTTTTTCTCTGCAGACCTACCTGGTAAGCATTTATGAGCATCCCACTGACTAGGTTATAGCTGGTAACAGGAAGTTTCTGGAGTGAAATGTGAACATGACATACACATCTCCATGTGGTGATTTTCTCTGGGGAGGGCTCTTAGTCTTCATAGTTAATTTCTGCCACTTGCTACAGTTGCTGCATGTGCTGAGATGCTGACAGGAAGTATATGAGGATAAAAGAAGAGATCTCTCAGCTGCTTTAATTCTCCTGCCTCTTATAGAACTTGATATCTCCACGTTGTGGAGGGGGCTCCCCAGGTACTGAATGAATAATGGGCAACCCCGGTTCTTGCTCCTGGGGTGCCCAGGGAGTCTCAAGGCAGTTTTTGGTGACTATATCACTCTCCTCCTGGATTTGTTCTTCTAAATAGTCTTTGTAAGTCTTCCTGGCTGGAGATTCTGGAGCAAAGTGTGCCTGGAAGAATAGTGGAAGTCAGGTGGTTGTTCCACATAGTAGTGTCTCATATAGGAAGTTGTTTCACATAGTGGTGTCTCATATAGCCCTAGGAAGGAACCACCCAATGAGGCAGATGTGTTATTCCTCCATGTACTGGATTGAACAGTGTTCCCCAAAATTCATGTCTACTTGGAGCCTGTAAATGTGACCTTATTTGGAAATAGGGTCTTTGCAGATGTAATAAAGGTAAGATGACATGCCAGTCACACAAATGCAATCTAGGGGTCCCTGCATTCAATCGATTGCTGGTGCTACAACCCTACCTGAGTCTTGGTGTTGCTGTTTTCCCCATCCCTGCCAACACTGCCTTGGTTCCAGGTCTCCTTGGCTTGTGCCTCGACCATTGAGGTAACTTGCTAATGGTCTCTGCTGCATCTAGTCTCTCACCACTCAGACCCATCCTAATCAGATTAGGGTCCCTGAACTACCACCTTGACCATGAATCCCCTCTGTTCAAAGCCTGCAGCTGTTCCCCCTGGCCCCAAAGAGCAAGTCCAGATTCTTCTGGAATTCATAAGTACTCCATGATCTGGCCCTAACCTATTCCTCCAGCCTTGATTCCGCCCCCCCCCCCCCCCTTTGCCCCTTCACTTGCCCTAAGCCTTCCTGTATCAAAATCAAACTATTCTATTCATTCCCCACACTTCCGTACCTTTGCCAGAGTCAAATGTCACTCTTCTGTTTATTGACTGGGTGTCCTCTCTGGACTCCTTCACTGTGTTGTTCTGAGGACCACATAGTACATTCTATACAGTCTCCACTGTTACTTGCCCCTCCTGTTTCCTTTCCTTTTTCTCTCCTGCAAAGGAGTTGTGGTGGCCTGGAGTAAGATAGCCCCAGGTGTTCAAATCTTTGTCCCTTATTTGCTGTGGGAATATGGCAAATTACTTTCTCTCTGAGCCTCAGTTTCCTCATACATTTGTTCTTCAGAGAGTTGTGGAGATTAAATTAGATTATGTGTGTAAGGTGCCCAGCACAGAGGAGGTACTTGGGACATGGGTGTCATCTGTTTCCCCAAGGATTTGGGATTGCAGAAATGTAACATAAGTCACCATGTTGATATCAAGAGCAGATGTGGAGTCTGGAGAGCTGGGGCAGAGTGAGAGGCCTGAATTTTCAAGGCCCAGGAGGTTAACAACAGGGGCCAAGCACAGAGCCAGGGTGGGAGGGTGAGGTCAAGAACATACAGGGCTGGTTCCCCAAGGCCACTCAGGGTACCAAGCTTCCCTGCCTAGTGATGGGCCCCATGGTAGAAAACAGAGACACAAGACAAAGCCTGTCCCTGCCCACCAGTCTTCCCCAGCTCAGCCTGGCACATATTCTGCTCCATGTGGGTGGGAAAGAACATGGAGGCCAAAGACTTGAGTTCCAGCGCCAGCTGTGCAATGATTCAGTGGGCCCCCTTGGGCAAGACCCTGGTCCTCCATGGACTTTGGCTTCCTCATCTATAAAATGTCAGGGCAAGAGAGGAGGCTCTCCAAGGTACTTACTACAAAACGGACAGTGAGATGGAGTTACTCTCTACCCATTGATACAGCAGCAGAATTCGAAACAGATTCTAGACAAAGCCCAGACCCGCTGGCTGGCAGACACTACATTGATCCTTTTTGCAGAGTCCCTGTGCCTCAGCAGCCCTGTTTTCAGTCACCTTCCCTGCTTCCTTGGAGAAGCTAACAAGGGCTAAAAGGGCCTCTCCAGGGCTCCTAAGGAAAGCTGTGCCACCTGGTGGCCTTGGGGGCTGTGGCTGCTGGGGGGTGGGGGAGGGGCGGATGCTTCTGGACCTAGTTTAGAGGTGACAGCCACATCTGCTGTTCCTGTGTTTTTCTTATTTGTTCCCAACAGGAAATCGATGATATCAGAAACTGTGGGATAACTCTTCAGCCCCAATCAATAGACCCTGATTAATTCAGTTGTGGCCATTGGGTAAATTTGCTGCATCATAATTAGAATTATTAATTAAAAATAGGAAATCGATTGATGCAAATTAAGCAAAAGAGGAGTCAGTTGGGCCACTTTGACATTGATTGGGCAGGTGCTTGAAAACATTTCATGCTTGGCTCTAGCTCTGGGGTCTGGCAGCCCATGCGACCCCAGACTCCCTTGGATTGTGGGAGTCCAGCCTCCAGGCCTTGAGCTAACAAGGGTGCAGAGAGAGCCCCTAGGCCTCTGGACACCAGAACTGGAGGCCCCTCAGGAGCATCTCACCCATCACCCTTAATTTTTAACATTGAAGAAAAGAATTTGATGAGCATTATTTTGCATTCTTTGTTCACGTGCATACATTATTTTATCCTCATAATGTAAATATACAGTATGTGATGGTATGTTCTCTTCTCCCAACAGCATGGCATAATCACTCTTTCACTTGCCACATAATTATCATCTTGAATGGCTGCATAATATTCCATAGATACACCACCATTTGCCTAACCAGTTCCCTATTTTGGGCCATTTGAGGTGTTTAACAATAACAACTAAAACCACTGGGGATCCATTCTCACAGCTTGCACTATGGGCTTTACATGCATTGTTTTGTCTAATCCTCACTTCAATCCTATGAAGCAGGTGCTATTACCATCCCCATTTTACAGTTGGTGAAACTGAGACTCAGAGGAGTTAAGGGACTTGTCCAAGCGACTTGCCCAAGGTCTCAAGAGGCTTTTTGGAGGCCCACTTGTAGGAAACTCAGAGTTCTTCAGCACAGTGCTATTCTGCCTCCACTGTCTCTATATTCACCTAAACAGGTTGCCGCACACAGCTTCCCACATCTTGCTTTTTCGTCTGCAAATATCATTTTGACAGACAAGGAAACTGAGGGCTAAGAAATTTGGTCCAAGTCCCACTGCTGGGCAGTGGCATATCCAGGAAAGGAGCCAAGCCTCCTGCCTCCCTGGTCAGGATTCTGTTACTCCCTCGCCCCCAGGCCACCTTTCTCCTCCGTCCGCTTCCTCATCATTGTTCCCTCAGTGTCCTCTGAAATCTTATGGTGGCCAAATGTTAGCAGAGCAGTCCCCGAGACTGTCCTCAGCTGACTGCAGAGGCTGAAGCTGCTGGAGGGACAGGGCAGCTCCTGCTGCATCTGGGCATTTCTGGACCTGCTTAGGAAGAGTCGCCACTTGTGACTGCTCCCACCAGGCGGCTTTAAGCACCCCCTCCCCCGCATCCTGCCACATAGAGAACCGTGGGGGACCCTAGCACTCTAGTTGGGGAATTCCCTCTCTCCGCCTTCTGCCCCACCCCCACTGACACCTACAGGATCGGACCACTGACCACATCTTTGTGAGCAGTTTTCTCAATCTTTATTCCACGGGTTTTCTCAGTCTATTCCACGGAGACGTGGAGATATATGCTGTCCGCATGGGCTGGGGCCAGGAGAAGTTGGCTGTGGGTTCTGGGCAATCTCAGTGGCTTCTGGTGGTGGAACCCCCCTTCCTCCCTCTTTAAGAAAACATCTAGGGATGCGAATGATACAGAGGAAGTTATCGTGCGCTTGTAATCTTGACACTTCTCTTATTTAGTATGAAAAATAAATTATTCACCAGCTTTGTACTCCATTGGTAGCAAATCACTTGTGACAGATGTCACACTCTATTGTGTGATGTTGGTTCGTCATGCATGACACAGCAATAAGAGCACCTTTTCCTCCCCTTTTGTTTAAAAGACCAAATATGACCCAGCATTTTCACTCGCTAGATTCTGCTCTGCAGCCCCAGCCTCTGCTTTTGAAATGCCCACACACTGCCACTTTCTTTCACTCTGACACCCTCCCTCTCAGGACAGCTACTGGGTCTTGGGGAAGATAATCTTGAGTCACAGATGGGAACCTGCCCGACAGCCTCCCAGCCCAGTTCACATCTTCACTCCCTTCTCTGCCTCTTGCTTCCCACCCCGCAGCCTGCAGTCCCGAAGGACACTGCCT
The DNA here is from genome assembly GCF_054644295.1 of Miniopterus natalensis. Classification (NCBI taxonomy): domain Eukaryota; kingdom Metazoa; phylum Chordata; class Mammalia; order Chiroptera; family Miniopteridae; genus Miniopterus; species Miniopterus natalensis. Next base: position 40,697,977 of record NC_142081.1, read on the forward strand.
CTTCTCAAAATAAGGTGTATGGACTCCTGTGACTCCCACAGGGTACCATTAAGGGACTGTCTTCCCTCTGCTGGTAATTTACAGCACTTGTGTTCTATAAAAAAGTTAGTTTGAAGTGTTCTCTAACCAACTTAATTACCACAAGCCTCCTTCTGAAGATCGTTCCAGCTAGTTGAATATTAATCTGCAATTCAAAGAGTCCCCAGGCACAGATTGCAAGATCTTGTACATGCAAGTAATTAAGACCATAAGTAGACAGACTCCAAAGAACCGGGAGATTTCTCCCAGAATGTGAGTGAAAAGCTCTTATGAACTTCAGGGCACATTGCTGTCCTTCCCACCAGCCTCTCAGCCCACAGGATTTCAGGTTTTGGTATTGCATGGGTTCTTGAACAGGGGATGTTAGAGAGAGGCAGGATGATGTGGCAGAAAATCCCTGGACTGGGAGTCCGGAGACCTGGTTTACAGCTCCTGAAACTCTTTTACCTTGGGCAAGTCACTTTCCCTCCCTGGCCAAGAGCATCCTCACCTATAAAAGAAGGGAGTCAGACTAGACTGTAAGCCCTGTGGGGCAGTGATCAGGTGTGTGACTTTACTTTCCTAAAGTTGTTCCAAGTAAACTTTGCATAAGCCTCATGCTGATAATGATGTGTGTTGTTAACTCTGCCATCAGTGTGAGGAGGTGGCCGGGGCTGGCAGAAGTACCTAGTGACTCACATGTGCTGGCGGTGTGGACCCCTCCGCCCTCGCCAGTCAGTGGTGTGCAGCCGCTGAATCAGAACCTGGATTAACCTATGGACAAGCCACTGAGCAAGAGGGGTGACTAGTAGATACAACTATACCTCATTTTATTGTGCTTCGCTTTGTTGTGCTTCCCAGATGTTCGTGTTTTATAAATTGAAGGCAAGACCGTCCACCAACAAAAAATAATGACTTGCTTTAGTGTGATACTTGCTTTATTCTGATACTCACTTTATGGCAGGGGTCTGGAACCAAACCCTCAATATCTCTCTCTGAGGCATGCCTGTAGTAGTAGGCAGCAGGAGGAATGTGGTGAGGGGCATCCCTGGGGGAGAAGGGGGAGGGCTCGCAAGGCTGGATGACCAGGCTGTACCTCCTCTGCTTCCCAGGGAAAGCATGAAGGTCCCTCTCCCACTGTGTGTTCACATGCACAGGCTCCCTTTTTGTGGAGACTGGACAGGCTTCTTGTGGGCTCTCTGCTATCCCTGGAGCCCACCTCTCCATGCTTACTGCTCTGGCCTTTAGAAAGGGCTTTTATATACAGGTTATTTAATGTCATTCAGATATCTTATTCCTGAGATATAGACTGGAACAAAAAGCAGAATGACAACAGCAATTAATTTTCCTGTCGAGGATGCCAACAGCAGGGAGAAAGCCAGGCCAGAGGCAGCGAGCTCAGCAGAACACCGAGATTTTCACAGCTCAGAGTCCCTGTCTGGAGTGTCCAGGGCCCATCATACATACAAGTCATTTCCACTTGGGAGTTCAGCCGCACATGGAGGAGAGGGGAAGGGAAATCTGTTTACTCTCTGGACTTTGACACTTGGCCCTTCCCATCAGTGATGAAATAGAAATGAACGCTGTTGGCCTGGCCCCTCCTCATCTCCCTCAGAGAGCTCTAGGCCAGCATGGCTTTAGCTCTGTGGGCTCAGAGAAGCCAGGGAGACGCCCATGCTTGGGTGTGTAGGACACTTTAGCTGGCAGGGACCAAGTCCCACCCTTTATGTCGGAGATGTGGGAGCTGATGCCAGGCATTTAGACTGTGGTAGAGCAGAGACAAGAGAGCCCAGTCTCTTAACTTTCAGCTCTATACCTCTCCTCTGCCCCATCGCGCCTCCTTTCTTTCCTCAAAATGATAACAGAGTGGGCGTGTGGGTGAGACTCTTCTCATTCTTATCCCACTTCCAGGGTCAGACCTTATCGTCGGCATTGTGCAGAGGAATTCTGAGGCTCAGAAAACATCCCAGCTGCTATACAGCGCTGTAGGTCAGCAGCTCTGTCATCCCAAGGCCCCATTTTACTCTCATAGCCATCCTATCCTGATGGATAGATTTTAGTACATATACCCATGTTCCACCAGAGAAAACTGAGGGTTGGAGAAGTGAGGTCACTTTCCCAAGGTCACATAGCTAGTCAGTGGGTACGTTGGATTTGAGCCCAGCTGCTCTCTCCACTATGTGAACACAGTGGCAGAGCCAGGACAAGAACATGGGTCCTGACACTGAGCTCTCCAGCCCTTTATCCTATCCCAGGAGGGCCTCATTTCCCTACCCAGTGGGACTGCCTGCCCCTCAATTCCGTGGGTGTGAATGACACCACACCAGCCTTTCCACTTAGAGACGCTTCACTGCCCACCTTCACTCTGAAATTCTGTGATGTTTGCAAATGTCACCAGGCGCCATCTGAAAAGGTTTTAATTTACCCTCAGGGAAGCCAATTGGACAGTTTTTCTCAAAACTTTCTCAAGAGTTCTCTTAACTCAACCTCCCACACTCACCCCTTCTTTGGTTCCCACCCTAAGAGATAGCTCCACTTCATACTTACTGGAGCAGGAATCCTAGTAGTATTACCAATTAAGGATCATATTGCACTCAAGTGTTTTTGCAAGCATGTTTTCAAGCATTCTGTCACCTGGTGCAATTATCTCCACTTGACAGGTGAAGAATCAGAGGCTCACTGGAGTGAAGAGATTTTCTCTGGGTCACGCAGCCTGTCAGTGGCTGAGCTAGAACTCAGTCCCAAACTTGCCGCTTCCCAGTTCTGTGCTTTTTACAGTGGGGTTGGGAAGGAAGCAAATGCTAGAAGAATGTGTGGGTGGGAGAAGTTTTGGGAGAGCACATGCCAGAAACCCCTGTAAGGACTTCTTGCTATCATTTTGATCACCAAAATATCCTGGAAGTTGAAATATTAACTTGTAGCTAAGAGTGACAGGAGTGGAAGGAATTATTATTCTGCTGTTCTGCTTTCCATGGCATGCTCAGAAGTTAATTGGTGTGGGATTCAACACCAAGGACAGCGCCTCTGGCCCCATAACCCTGCAGTTATAAGACCTGAGAATTAGCAGGGTCTTCTGAGGTCACAAAGTCCAACCTTCACCCTCTGTATAAACCATTTCCAATATTTAGAGCCCATCTGCAGTAGGGAGTATTATCACTCCCAATTCAGTCCTTTCCATTGATGTATGGTTTGCATTTGTTTTTTGTGGGGGTTTCTGGTTTTTTAAAAAATATATCTTTATTGATTTCAGAGAGAGGAAAGGAGAGGGAGAGAGAGAGACAGAAACATCAATGATGAGAGAGTCATTGATCGGCTGCCTCCTGCATGCCCCCGATGGGGTCTTGAGCCCGCAACCGGGCATGTGCCCTGACCAGGAATTGAACCCCGATCGCCTGGATCCTAGGTCGACGCTCAACCGCTGAGCCACACCCGGCCGGGCTATCGTTTGCATTTGGAGATGATGCCTCCTGTTGCAAGTGGAGGAAGTCAGGGAGATGGTTTCTGCTGAGAAAGGGGATCACCAAACTCTTTTTTAAATTATTAAATATTTGTGACCTATAGAAAAATAAAGAAAACTATATTACAAATACCCACCATCCAGACTGAAAAATTCTTAACATTCATTGTATCTGCCTCAGACATTTTTTAAAGAAAGAAAATGTTACAAAAATATTTGAAACCCCCTTTGTGTCCCTCCCTGATCTAATTTCCTTTTTCCCTCCTTCTCCCCCAAGGGTCATCTGTATGATTGTTAAAGCCTTGCAATCCAGAAAGTTATATTAGAGACAAAAGGGTTCCTGGAGACCTCCTTTTTCAGCTCCTTATTTAGCCGATGAGGAAACTAAGACCTGGAGGGAGAACTTGACTTAAGATCTCAGTGGTGGTCCTAAGCCTTCTCATGGCCATTCTTTTTCATTTCACCCGGTTCTTGATGTGGAGTGGAATATGGATTAGTATATCCATTTTACAGGTCTTTGGGTTGTTCAGCTGCCTTTTTTAGCTCTCTATCTCAATCAGGTCACCCTCTGTTGCATGTAGGAATATCAGGGAGATCATGTTTGGGAGAATTCCTTTGCTTACCCCTTGTTTCCCATATGAGAAATTTGAGCCATGGTAAAGATAACTGAATAATAAGGTAAATTAAATTGACTTGCCTGTGGGAGTCGAGAATGGGATTGAGCAGAGCAGGACTCTGAGTGATGGAGCAGGGACACTTGAAGGCAGGGTTTGCTGGGAACCTGGGCGTAAAGGGGTGCCTGGAGGGACTGAGAAGTGGGAGGAGTGGGCCTGAGTGTGGAGGCTCTGAATGCCAGACTCCATGCATCTGTACTGGAACCTCAAGTCACTGTGGAGCCATGGAAGGGCTCTACACAGGGCAGCAGCCTCATCAGATTGGTGATTTAGAAAGATCACTCTGGAAGTTAGACAGAAGTAGGGTGGGGGAAGACACGAAAAGTGGGGTGCTGGTTTGGACATTTGTTATAACAAACTATGGCCACTCACGGCATCTCTTTCTCCTGGAGCTATTTGGTTTATTTGGCAGATAACAGACAACTCTCAGGCCCTGAAGTCTTGTGCTAGGCCACCTTCTGCCCACCCTTCATTCAGAAAATTTGTTTTCATGAGACAAGGAGAATATGGAAAATGAGGGAAACCACCATAACCACCTCTCACATGGCAGGGAAAAGGCAAGCAATGGGGAGAGCTCTGCACTACTCATTTCTGGCTGCATCTGCAGTTCAGCTGGGCCTCCAGAGACCTTTCTAGGCTCAGCATCGCTCCTGGTTCATCATGTGACCTTGAAGAAATCACTTTCTCTTTCTGGGCTTCTGATTCTTCACCTACAGAAGGGGAGAACTGGACTAGCTGAATGCTAAGGTGCCTGCAGTTCTAATACTTTGTAATCACTCCATCCTCTTCATTCCCTGTGAGTCACCTATGGGATTCTTAACTCTGAGTTCTGCAAATAGTTTACTGAGCCCTGGCCCTTCATAATCATAACTGCTACAATTCACTGCCCATCTGTCATATGCTCGGCACTGTGCTAAGCACTGTGTAATAGCATTTAATGACTACAACTAACCTCCCAGGTAGGTGCTATTATTTTCACTTTACAGATGGGGAAACTGAGGCACTAAAAGTTCTAGTAGCTTCCCAGCGTCACCCTACAGAATCAGGATTTGAACCCAGGCCTTCACAGTCATGCTCAGAATTTCTTCATCTTAATATCTAACTCAGGCCCAAGCCAGGACCCCAAAGTAACGCCTTCCATGTTCTTCTTGGTCCACATCAAACCGTAAGGGAAAAATTTGTCTGGGGTTCTCCTAGGCTTTTTGAGTGACCAGACCCCATCCCTACCCCCACGTGGAGATCTCTGCTGAGGAGCCTGCCTCCTGTTTGCTTATATTAATAAGATCATTCTTTCTCCCCTGAGCCTTAGTGATGACAGGTAGCCAGCTAGAACTAACTACAGTGTTAACTTTGCTTTGAAATCCTCTGTGAGCTCCCCAGCTGGCGACAGCTTGAACCATGAGCTCATTAAGCAACAAGCCTGTCTCCCCACCGCCTAGATGCAGTCAAGAAAACCTTAATAGACCTGCTTTTTGCATTGAGTTGAAAAGAGCTGTGCTCACCCATTCCCAAACAACTTGCTTCCAGCCCCGTTTCCACTGTCCCCTCCCAGTATTCAATTAGCTGCCAATTAGTCATCAAGGGTTCCCCAGCCCCCTGCCAGCCCTGACCCTGAACTGGAGAGCTCTCGGCCCAGGTTCAAAGGGATTTAGATTGTGTGCCTGAATTTATACTGCTCCCTTCACTTGGGCCTGGCTTCCTTTGAAAGTGAAATACTTGAAAAGGAAACCCCTACACATTGGGGAGGCCCATTGGGACCCCCTCTGGCTCAAACATCCAGTTCAGAGGGCCTCCTGACCACCCTCCCACACATCTCTCAGCACATCCTGGCAGGGCAGAGTCACCAAGACCTCCCACCCCAAACCCCTTGGGTCCTAGCCATTGAGGGAGGGAGATGAGAGAGAGGGAAAGATAGGGCAAAGGAAAAGGGAATGAGATTGGAGAGAGGCAGCAAAGATGGAAATGGAGGCAGGTAGAGAAACAGAGAGACATGGAGGGAAGCAGCTGCTAAGCCTCCTATCCTCCCAGAGTGGGCTGAGCTGCCCAGTGAGGACCACCTTGGTAGTACCTCAGGTTCTAGGGAATCTGATTTTTGGTGGTGACAGCATCCTCTACTGGGCTCTGGAGTGCTGGGGCATGAGGTCTGATGGGGTCCCAATCATTCCAGCCTTCAGAATTGTCCCTTCTTCTCAGTTTCTAAGCACTTCTTATACCTCTCTCCTCTCTTATACCAGTCAAACAAGGCTGGTACACATTGTAGCCACATAGGGCTGCTGTGTACAGATGTTCAGATTTGTTCACTGCATAGAGTAGACATAGGGAAAGTTTATGGGGGTTTTGGATGGGTGTGGGGACTCCAGTGGTCCCAGAGGGATCTCTCCTACACAGTCACCGGTTCACACTGCCTAGAAGCTGTTCCCAATCCTAACTTTTCTAGATGTGCCCTGAGGTCCCTTTCTTGTGAGCATTCTGAGGCTAAATTTCTGTCCCCACCCCCTAACTAACCTTGACAAGGTGAGAGAGACTAGAGACACTCTAATCAGTGACTCTACTACACACCCCTCTGATGACATCCCTGCCTCCAGGCCTTTGCTTGTGCCGTTCTCTCAAGCCTCCTCCCCTCCTCTCCCTAATGCCAAAGTCCACTCTTCCTTCAGGCCTAGGAAATCCCATCTCCTGCTGAAAGCCTTCCCAGTCCCAGGGGCCACCCCTCTTCTGTGTACTTCAAGTTCACAGCCTTCACCCCTCCCTGGGCATTAGTTCCTTGACTTTCAGTGTGACTTTTCCTTTGTCTTTTTCATGTGTCATTGTGCTCCCTCCATCCAGGTCTTGAAGACTGAGGGCAGGAGCCATGTCATCTTTTTATCCCCAGCTCCTCTATCTATTTCTTAGGTAGAGTTCATTGATGAATTATTCATTGAATCAACAAACATTGATACTGAGCATGAAATACATAGCAGACAGCCTGTTAGGCCCTGTGTGTGCAGTGGGGAGCAAAACAGACTCAGTCCCTATAGCAGACGCTGTTGATTCCTGAGACTGCTCAGGCCTCACCTCTACACCAAAGGCTGCCTGCCACAAACACCGGTGACTCGGCCGTGGGTACACAGAGGGAGCGGAAGGTAGTGCTGGAGAAAGCCCGCCCCAGCCGCCCTAAACCAGGGTCAGGACCGAGAATTGAATGGGCACACGCCCTGGCCCCCATGCCCCTGGGCTGGGAAAACTCAAGGGAGTGTTCTTCCCAGTCTCTCAGAGGTCCAGGCGCACTAAGCTCTAGTTGCCCTGTATCTTCCTTCTCTTACTTGTGGAACCACCTCAGGGTGTGCTGCTAGGAAAGCTCACACCAAGTGCCTCCCTGAAGAGGTTTATATCCAGGGGATGATGGTAATGACCTCTTATTAATCCAGCTAATAATTCAGCTACCGAATGAGTTTATCCTTGCACGTTGCACGATGCCTAGATCGATGGCTTCGTTTATTCATTGATTTATCTCTACATTTTCTTCGGTGGTTTGTTGAGTAGTACTGAGCACCTCCTCGTTGAGCATCACTGAATCAGATACTTTTGCACCGTATCCTTAAGACAACCCTCTAAGGCATGCAAGAGCCCTGTTTCATAGGTGAAATGAGGAAGCTAAACCTCAGGGGTTGAATTACATGCCCAAGGTCACACAAGTGGCAAGGGGCAGAGATAGATTCAAAGCTAGGTCTGTATGTTTCCCAAGCTCAGAGACCTGATTGGTTAGCATCCACCTCAATACCAGGCAAAAAGTAGTAGGCACAATGAATTTGAATGAAGTGGGGAGCAGGAAGATTCCTGAACGATTCTCTAGGGAGGAGCCATTTAATCTGAGCCTTAATGGATAAGGGAAGTTTCAGGAGATGGAGAAGCCTCTCCCCTGTGTGGGGTCAGTAAAGCCTTCAGGAGTCACACTCACGTGGACAAGGATAGCTCTTGAGAAGGCCGTGCCCCCCAGCAGAATGAGGGGTGCTGAGTCCTGGGCCTCTTCTGCTGAGTGAAGCTCATTAGACTCCCTCTGAAGTCTCAGGCCTCTAATTGCTCAAGGAATGTGGATGCCCTGTTTAATGAGGCTGCCTGCTGCTCTCCACTGCAGGCCACGCCTATGGTCATCAGAAATCCTAAGGGCCAGTAACCCTGTCCGTTTGCTCATGTGCTGGTGGTGGTCTTATCTGAGTAGCTGACTGGGTAATCAGCCAGAGGGGCCCTGGCCTTCCCCACACCCCGAGTCTCCTCACAGCTCTCAGCTGCACAGGGGGAGCCACCACTGCTGGGACCAGCCTCTCACCTCTCCAACTTCTGGCAAATGCTGCACCCACGTTTAGGGATGGGTGAGACAAGCTTCAGGAGTCGCTGCTTGGCACCCAGAGATGTAAATAACAATAAGGGAAAGCCTCCACCTCTCCTCGAGGGGGCAGGTATTTCCTGAGATCTCAGCTTGTGTACAACTGTCAGCACATTTTCTGAATCACCCGGATGCCGACATACACTGAGCTGCCCTGTCCGATTCTCCTCCCCCTTCATGCCCCCTCCCCAGCCTGGCACAGGAGGAGGGGAAGGGTGTCTCACTAGCACCAGGCAGTGCTATGAGCCAATCTGAGCAGTGGAAGGGCTCTGTCTCACACTCGTGCTCTCTAATTCTAGCTCCTTCTAAGCCAGGATGTCCCAGTCTACCCAGGATGGTGCTAGGCTGCAGGGAGGGACTGTGTACCTCCCACCCACAGGGAAGTCCTGCTTCATTACACTCATCGAGTCGTGATAAAAACCCTTCAAGAGCTTTCGTTGCTCTTAACAGAAAACCCCAGCTCCCTGCCACAGCCACATGTGATCTGGCCCTGTCTGCCTCATCTAGAGCCCTTTCCCTCTCTCGTTGCTCTCAGTGTCCCAGCTCTCTGCCCCCTTCAGTGCCTTGACTCTCAGGATGTTTGACCACACTCCTGCTTCTGCCTGGAAGGCTCTTACTTCCTCCTCTTCTCACAGCTGCCTCCTTCTCATCCTTCAGCTCTCAGCATAAATGTCACCACCTCAGAGAGGCCTTCCTTGATTTCCCAATCGAAAGGAAGCCCTTCTCATTGTTTTCTGTCAAGCACTTACTTGCACCTTCATATCCTTAATGTGATTTATGTAATTACTTGTTAATTTATTCACTTGTTCAGCAAACATTTATTGAGCATCTGCTATATGCCAGACCCTGTTTTAGGCACTGATGTTATAGCACTGAATAAAACAAAGCCCCTGCCCTCGCGAAGCTGACATTCTAGTGGGATTCCCAAACAGTAAAGGAAAGGATGGAAATAAATATACATTACAGTGATTGCATGATATTGGGTAGAATAAACCCTAGAAAGAAAAAGTAAAGCCAGGGGGATGGGAGAGAAAACTTAGAAAGCGTGGCCCAAGAAGGTTCTGAGGAGCTGCCATTTGAGCAGAGGCCAGAATAAAGGTCTCCCTTTGCTTATTGTTTCTCTATGTTATTGGGCTGTTATCTTTATTACCTGACACATAGTAGGCATTCGATAAAGCTTTCTGGAGCAAATGAACAAATGGGCAGCTAATCAGACCTCCTACTGCTGCAGCACAGGTATCTTTCTTTGGCTTCATCCTTAGCAGATCCCAGGAAAGCAGGTCCTGGTCCTTTGATAATAACTCTCAATAGAAGGGAAGGCCATTTGTCACTCGCCCTCAGGCCTCCTCTCTGCAGGGCAATCAGAGGTCCTCACCCATCAGTGATGGATAGAGTGTCCTCTCGCTGGCAGGTCCAGCTAGGAGCTGCTCTCAGAGTCCCTCCTTGTGCAGAGATAAACGGACCATTGCACAAATAACACAACTAGCAAGACAGAGTTGCGCATGGGACCCCAAATACCAGAGATATAGCTTCCTGCTGATAGGCAGACCCTGTATTAAGTGACTCCACTGGGGAAGCAGTGCCATGGAGAATGGTGGGTGGGATCAGAGCCTGAATACCTAGTCTCGCCTCTCCTACTAACTAGACCAGTGGTCTTGGGGAAGCTACTTCACATCTCTGGGCCTGAGTCTATCATTCTGAGCAATGGGAATGCCAATCATTGTTTTAATGATCTATAAGCAGAGAGGTGCTTTAGAAGGTCAAAAGTGTACAGATAAACAGCGTTATTTCCAAATAGCAAGTTAATTGTACAAGAACTTGAAAGAATGGTTGTATAAAGTGAGGCAAACCTGAATCTGTTGTTTTGTTGTGAAAATTCTATTTATGTCTATAATGCAATGGGCACCTTTGAGCACAATGTGAATCCCTTTCTTTGGGACAGTTAGAGGAGCTGGTGTGCCTGCTGGTGAGGACAGCCTTCCACCTGGCATCTGGGGCAGAGGGTTCTGGGTCCCTCCTGCCCCTGGCCACCCCCTTCTTGTAGCTGACTCTAAACATGACTCTTCAGGCTGCCCTGGCCCAAATTACCTCAACCTGCTTTACCCCTCCCTGGTGCTGGGGAACTGCTAAATGAGCTACAAGAGCAGCTTCAACGCAACCCACCACCTCCCTTTCTCCTCCTTTCCACCTGACGAGAAAGGCCCCAGCTCCGTCATGAGCAGGACAAAAGGTGAGCCAGGCCTTAGTTCAAAAATGTCCTATGGGCCCCCTCTACATGGCCTTCACTTTTACTGCTTCTCTTTCTGCTTCCTGAGGATTCCCTGTGGGGATTGGCCGCAGTCCCAGCTGGGAAGTTCCTTAAGAACAGAGACCCTGAGCATCACTTTGCTTCCCATGAGCATCCACTGTGGTGCTGGGCCCTGGAGTGGCTGCTCAGGGAGTGAGCAGATGAAGGAAAGGAAATTAAACTGCAGCAAGAACTTCCTGACTGCGAGAGAAATTAAACACAAACTTTTAAAGGCAGACAGGGTCTTAGAAATTGTTCTTTCTTTCTCTCTCTCTCTCTCTCTCTCTCTCTCTCTCTCACACACACACACACACATACACACACACAATTTTAGCTGCTTAATCCTTTGTCCTTATGTGAGAACCCAGTAGAAAACCCAGCAGCTCTGGAGCTGTGGAAGTTGGGGGGCAGGAGGGTTGGGAGCCCCTGTCATGGCCCCAACCCCAACCAAGGCATAGGACCTCTTTGGTCTTTGAGTCACAACTTAACACATCCAGTCATCTGAGCTAATCCTGTCTCTGCCCAGGGGGACGCTGAGGCTCGGAAGGATGGTACCTTGCCCAAGGCCCATGACAGAGCCAGAGAGAGGCTCTTTCTACCAGACCTGACTTCACTGTTTGAAGAGAGTCAGAGGGAAGTGGAATGATGAGGAACTGGTGGACAAGGCTGTCAAATGATTTTACTCCTCACAGGAAATGGGCTTGGACCCCATGACCTTCCCGTGTCCTTTTCCGCGTGGACTGTGAGTTCACGTCTCTCAGAGCCCACACCTGGGGGCCTCACTCCCACTCCGTGGAGCTCCACCTGATTCCTTTTGACCCTGACCTCTCCACCTCCCCATCCCCAGCCTGGGATTTGCTCAGGAGCTTCGATAGGAAAGTGAGGGGTGGGCCTTGCTGGGGAGCAGGCAGGGCCAATGGGGTGGGCCCCCTGGCAGGTCTGTGTTGTCTTTGCCGGCCGCCTTTGAAAGGCTCTTCCAAAGAGGTAATTCTTTTGTGCACAGACATGATTTATGAGGCTTTCTAGGCAAATTGTGGAGATAAATGGTCTTTGGGGCTGGGAAGCTTCAAAGGCAGTGATGCAGGCAGATCAGAGGAGCTGGGCAGCTCGGAGCTGGGCTCTCATTAAAAGTCTGTTTGGGGGAGAGGGTTGAACAGAGCTGAAGCATACTAGCACTGGCCGGCCCCTGGGTCCGTTTGTGGCAGCCCCAAGCTTGTCCCTCACCAACCCCATAGCTGAAGTGTATGAGACAAAAGGGCTGGGGTCACTGAAGCGCTTTTATCCCAGAGATGGGAGCAGCAGAGGGCAGAGGTGTTGAGGGTGGAGGGGTAGTGATGAGTTCAGGCTGGGACTCTAGAAGGGCGGGCAACCTGTGGAGAGCCCACCAGCCCTGCTGATCAGCACCACCCAGAGACCCCAGTGGCATCCTGGAGTTGCACCCTTTCCCGCCTCTCACTGATGACCTGGACAGCCCCTTCCCTCTCTGGGCTTTGATATCCGACTCTTGTAAAAGGAGAGCACAGGTGTGAAAAAAAGTTTTCCAGCTCTGGCCCAATGCTCTGCGGTTTGAGGCTCTGTTGTTAAATATCCCTGATTGAAAACAGTACCAAGATCACAGTGGCTGTGAGATAATGGTCCGGTCACTTACCACACCTAACCTTGGTTTCTTCCTCTGTAAAATGGGGGTATTTATAGCTACCCTGAGGAGTTGTGGCTTGAACTGAACAAGTTAGGTACTGCAAGTAACTAACACCTACTCTTCTTTCCTATCATCTGTCCACACAATACTGTGGCATTCTGCATCCAGAACAGTTCCTGTGAAGTTGATGAATTCGACTTTCACACCATCCCATCTCCTCTCTCCAAAAGCAGCTTAACATACACAAACACACACTCTCTTCCTAATCTGCCTTCCAGGTCTGCACATTGCTGCTGGGATATTAACAGATAATTGGGGTATTAATAGCTGCTAATGCCTCATAATGTGACTGATAAACCCCCCTGCACACACACAAATGTACACCTACACAAACATGGGGATTCCTGCGGACCTTAAGGAATGCAGTCCTAAGGGTGGAATGGCAGGCCGACTCGGATGCATCTGTCCACAGAGAGATGCAGGGCTCTGATCAAATGGAGTTACTGAGTCTCCCCCCTCCCTCCTGATAGTTTGACCTGATGTCTGGTTAAAATGGACTTGGCTACCTGGAGCTATGGTTATAGCTATGGCGGAGGAGATGAGGAAGGTAATGAGCTGAAATGACTGACTAGTCAGAGCATTGTGATGTACCCACTGGCTTTGTCCCCTCCTCCAGCCCTGTTTCCCTGAGACCTTGCCAGCCCCCAGGGCCTCCTGACCCCTGACCTGACAGTGGGGCCTCTTCCTAATTGTAGTTACCCCAGCAGCAGCCTCCCCAGCGGGAGCCTCCCCTGCACCACTCCAGTCATCCCAGGTTCTGATGGTCAACATTTCCTATTTGTTTGTGTTCCTCAAACCGACGTAGGCTTCTTAGCTCCTAGAACATAGTAGGTGTTCAGTAATTGTTTGGCAAGCAAATAAATGAGCCTAACTCATCCCCCAAAAGCTGGTGTGTTGGGATAGAAAGAGTCTTAGACTGACATGGCCAGCTAGTTCCAATCTAGCTCTCCAGGGCATTAGCTGTGTGGCCACAGGCAAGTCACTCAGCCTCTCTGCGCCAGTTTCCTGACCAGTAAAATGTGTGAATGGGGTGGGTGGGTATATGAGATCACCTCTAAAGCCTAGGAGTAAGAAAAACCAGTCTCTGACTCTTAACTCTGCTTTTGCAATCAGCAGCAGTTTTGTCCCCAAGGGGACATTTGTCAATATATGGAGACTTTTTTGGTTATAACAATTGTGGAGGGGGAGGTGCTACTGGCATCTAGTAGGTGGAGGCCAGGGATGCTGCTAAAAATTCTATCATGCACAGGACAGCCCCCACAACAAAGAATTTTCTAGCCCAAAATGTCAACCATGCCAAGGTTGAGAAACCCTATTTAGCTATTTAATGTCTCTGAACCTCAGTTTTCTCAGTTGAAAAATGGGATAATCATCCACTCAGATGGTTTGTGCCTCAAATCCTCTTTGGAACAAGGCAAGATACGAATACATGGCACAGGGTTAGTAAGAGAATTAAATGAAACAACCCAGCTGAGAACACAGCTCACACGGTTGGGGGTTCTTCCTGCACCTAAATCCCATGCAGCCCCCATGAATCCCGCCTCCCCTCTAAGCTCAAAAGGAGATAGAGACAGTGTGGTTAAATAGCACAGAGGAAGTAACAAGTGTAATAAATATATCACTAAGAGCTAATGATACATCACTATAATCCTGTGCTGTCAGCATCTTCTAGGTTTAGGGACTGTGTCAGGAGATTTGGGTTTTAATCTACAGCACCGTGGTCTATTAATATTTAATTCTAACAATCTAAGTGGTGGAAAGATAGGGAGCTGAGCAATGGTTCAATTCAGAGCCTGGGTAACCACCTAAGATTTTTCTTTTCCATACAAGGACAAATGCACCTCCTACCTCATCCCCTTTGTCCTCTTTCTCGAGTGGGGACATTTAGCAACAGAGCAAAGAATCACAATCAGAATGGGGAAAGACCCCAGCATTTACCTACTGGTATTTCTTTCTTTTTTTTTTTTAATCCTCACCTGAGGATATTTTTTTCCATTGCTTTTCAGAAGAGAGGGTGGGGGAGAGGAAGCGGGGAGAGAGAGAGAGAGAAACACAGATGTGTGAGAGAAATATCAATTGGTTGCCTCCCGCATACACCCTGACTGGGGATTGAACCCTCAACCTAGGTATGTGCCCTGACCGGGAATGGAACCACAACTTTTTGGTGTATGGGGTGATGTTCCAACCAACTGAGCCACCATCCAGAGCCTTACTGGTATTTCTTAATGAGGACTGGCACATAGTGGTGATAGTTGCACTGGCACTTGGAGAGCATAGTTCTTTATTGTGCAGGACTGCTCCTGATCACTTATGACATCCTAATGACCCCTCCCCCCATTTTACAGAGGTGAAAACAGAGGCCCAGAGGGGGAAGAGGGTGCTACCTGGGATTGCACAGCAGTGGCTGTGACCCACCCTTTGATTCTCCCTCAGAATTGCAACTTGGGTCTGGAAAGAGTGGAGGGGCTCAACCTCTGAAAATGTGCCTGTGCTTTTTATTGGGGCCAGTCAGTTGACAAATGGTCTCACTCACTGGAAAGTCACTTATTTATCAGCTGGAATGGTTTCTGATGGCTGCTGCTCCATCTCTCCATGCCTGCTGCTTTGTAAACTCAGGAGCAATCCCATGATCTGTCAGCTCCCCTACTTCTTCTTAGGATGAATGGAGGCATGGAGACCATGGGGGACAGACTTGGACCATGGGCCATTCCTAGGAGATGCTCAGACGACCTCAAGCCTTTCCATTGCTAAAGGGTGGCGGTTGGGGGCTTGGCTCAGGCTTTAGTACAGGCCAGGGGGCAGCTAAGGGTCAGTGGATTCCAGGTTCTTTCTTAACCCTTGACCTTCTCTTTAGCGGTGGCTCCTCCTCCTCCTCCTCACTGAGTTTCAGGGTTTCCATCTGTGGAATGGGAGGAACCATCCATCTCTCCCACCCCAGTCTCAGGGTTCCCATCTGTGGAATGGGAGGAACCATCCATCTCTCCCACCCCTGCCTCAGGCCCAGTATCTTCCTGCTCATCCCTCTGAGAGGACCAGTGAGAATGCAGGTTACCAGAAGGACTATAGTTCTCACCTGCTGAGGTTTTTTAAAGGGCCTGTAATGAGCCCCACCACCGCAGAATAATTAGATCAGATGGTCCAGGGGTGAAGCCCAGGCATGAGTGTTTTTATAACCTCCAGGGTGCTGCTAATGAGCAGGTAGGTTGAGAACCACTGTCTGAGGGAGCAGATCCTCGTCAGCAGCTGGGAGGGGCCCTTGGGTCACTGAAAGGACCACCCTTGTCAGCACTGTTCGAGGCTCTTCCCTTGCCCAGCTCTGGGCAGGACACTGGGCAAGACTTTGTACATGTGGGAGGTGGGAACAGCTACAAACAAGAACACACTCCAGCTCCCCTTCTGCAACCCACAGAGACTGCAAGGCTAATGGAGGAGATTTGGCACAAGGCACCAAAACCTGCTTAAATAGAAGTGGTGACAAAAAAAACGATGGTCAGCCAAGTCGTTCCTAATAAAGAAAGTCAATAAAGCATAAAAACATAGTTGTGCCTTTAATAAACACTTGTACACCAGTGTTCATAGCAGCAGCATTTGCAGTGGCCAAAAAGGGTAGAAACAACCCATGTGTCCATCAAGAGATGCAGAGATAAACAAAACGTGGCATATTTACACAACAAAATACTATTCGGCAACAAAAAGGAATCAAGTACTAATACCTGCTACAACATGATGAACCTTGAAAGTATTATGCTTGGTGAGAGAATCTAGACACAAAAGACTAACATTGTATGACTCCACTTATAGCAATACCTAGAACAGGCAAATGCATAGAGACAGAAAGTAGATTAGAGGTTCCCAGGAGGGAGGAGGGAATGGGGAGTTACTGCTTACTGGTTCCAGAGTGCCCGTTTGGGATGATGGAAACGTTTTGGACATCGCGGTGATAAGCTGCACAACACTGAATGGAATGAATGCCACTGAACTCACTGTACACTTAAAGATGATTAAAATGACAAAATGTATGTTATATATATTTTATCACGTAGAAAGTGTTCTAAATAAATGAATTATTTTAACTGAAGAAAATAAAACTGTGAAATTGGGCCAGTCATGGAAAAACCTGGGATCTATGACCACCATTCACACATAAACCAACTCCTGAAAAACGGGGCTCTCTGCCTTCCCATCTCTTTGTGAATTATCCAAGGTAGCCGTTTAAGCCCAGCTGGCTGCCAACATCCCAAGTCCCCTCTTCCATCAACACCAGATCATGACCAGTAGGAAACAGGGGTAGAAGCCCAAACACCCAGGCACTCCCTAGCTGTGTACCTTGGATAAGCTATTTAACCTCACTGGGTCTCTGTTTTCCTGATCTGCAAAATGGAGATAATAATAGCACCCCCTACAAATGGGTTGTTGTGAGAATTAAATGAGAAAGTTCATTTTATGCCTTTATGTCATGGCCTGACATGTTTTAACTGCTCAATCAACTGTAGTTACAAATTTAAAAGCGTGTCTGTAGAGAATGGAGTGGTGTAGCCACTCCCCCTTGTGGGGAGCCCAGAGGACTCTAGGCCTGGGCCCCAAAGTCTGAAGAGGGAGGTCAGCAGGGAGATCCACTGGCTGGGAAGGGGGGAGTTGGCCAGCTTACAGGAACAGAACAAGCCAGGCCTTGCACTTCTGGCTGCCCCTGAAGCCCTCACTAGTTGCCCGAAAGATATATCCACTTGAAAAATCAGCTGAAGCCAAGTATAATTAGGAAGTAGCATCTGTGAGGGATGGGGGGGTGCATGAGGGAGTGACATTCCAAGGCCAAATTGGGAAGAGTTTGTGATTATCTGTGAAGAATGCAAAATAAGTTGTAATTTTAATGATAATAGTTTTTCTTCACCTTTAACAGGCTTCATAATTGACTCACTGCAGCTCTGCCTCATTTCTGTCATTGCTGGGGAATGAGGTGTTTGTAAGTGGATTTTCTAGATAACTGAAGCTCATCCCTGTGAACTCAAACTTTTTTTCATTTAATCACTTTGGGGGAGGGGAGAGGGGATGTCTGCAGAATGGATTACACACTTCCCTGCTTCCTTAATGAGACTACTTTAAATTGGATATGAGGGGCTATTTGCCCCTATATTCATGACTGCGAGTTGTTTTGCTTTTTAGTCTACACATGTTTTCCATTTGTTTCCTTGGTTTCCTACTGTGACATAGCACTCTTGCTACCTATTTTTTAGGAGCCCTGTAAAACACACATACACACATGAGGATGCAAATCTATCCATGTGCATATGCACACACACAGCAATCTGGCCTGAGAACCCGTATTGTCAGGTTTACATGAGCTTCTCTAACACCCTGACTGCCCTGATGATTGCACTTTCACCATGCACCATAAATGCCACTCCGGCTGCTCTGCCCCAATAGACTGCACACTCCAAAATGGCACTAGCAAGTACTTGCTAAATCTTTGTTGGATGGACAAATAGAAGAATGAAAGCATACAAATATTACTGCATCAAGGTAGTGGTTAAGTGAATGGGTTTTGAATGCCACCTTGGGTGTCCCTTAGACAGTGACTAAAATTAACCTCATTTTCTTTTTCTCAATATTTCCTCTTCCCCTTGTGTTTCCTGTAAACATGTGATACCAATATCCACCCAGCAGCCTAATCTGGAGCTGGGGTGACATCTTCCCTCCCGCCTCTTCGTTCCCTCAGCACCCTGTCAATCACCAAGTCTTTGCTGCTTCTGCCTCATGAATGCAGCTGGACTCTTGTCCCCTTCTGGATACTCCCTCAGTCAACCATCATCTGTTTCTTTTCTTTTTTTTAATTTATCTGTATTGTTGAAAGTATTACAGGTGTCCCATTTTTCCCCCCCAATTGAGCCCCTCCACCTCACTCCCACCCCCTACCCAGGCCTTCACCCCATTATTGACTGTCCATGGGTTATGCATGTATGCATATAACTTCTTTGGTTAATCTCTTCCCACCCTCCACTCCCCTTCCCTCTTTCCTCTGAAATATGATCGTCTGTTGCATGCATCAATGTCTCTGGATCTATTTAGTTCATCAGATTCTTTTGTTCATTAGCTTCTTGTTAAAGAAGACCCTTCAACATTTCCTGTAGTGCTGGTTTGGTGGTGGTGAACTCCTTTAGCTTTTCCTTGTCTGAGAAGCTCTTTATCTGACCTTCAGTTCTAAATGATAGCTTTGCTGGGTAGAGTAATCTTGGTTGTAGTTCCATGTTTTTCATCACTTTGAATATTTCTTGCCACTCCCTTCTGGCCTGCAAAGTTTCTGTTGAGAAATCAGCTGACAGTCGTATGGGTGCTCCCTTGTAGGTAACTAATTGCTTTTCTCTTGCTGCTTTTAAGATTCTCTCTTTGTCTTTAACCTTTGGCATTTTAATTATGTGTCTTGCTGTGAGCCTCTTTGGGTTGCTCTTCTTTGGGACCCTCTGTGCTTCCTGGACTTGTAAGTCTATTTCTTTCCCCAGGTAGGGGAAGTTTTCTGTCATTATTTTTTCAAATAGGTTTTCAATTTCTTGCTCTCTTTCCTTCTGGCACCCCAATAATACAAATGTTGGGCCTCTTGAAGTTGTCCCAGAGGCTCCTTATGCTATCTTCATATTTCTGGATTCTTTTTTCTTTTTGCTCTTCTGGTTGGGTGTTTTTTGTTTCTTCGTGTTCCAAATTGCTGATTTGATTCTCAGCGTCCTCTACTGTACTGTTGATTCCCTGTAAATTATTCTTCATTTCAGTTCATGTAGCCTTCACTTCAAATTGGTCCTTTCTTATGTCATCGATTTTCTCAATTATTTTCATCATACTCTTACTAATATCCTTGAGCATCCTTATAACCATTATTCTGAACTCTGTATCTGTTAGCTTGCTTGGATTTATTTCATTTAGTTCCTTTTCTAGAGATTTTTTCTGTTCTTTGTGACGTTTCTTTCCCTCCACATTTTGGCTGCTTCTGGGTGTTTGTTTCTATGTATTAGGTAGAGCTGCTCTGTCTCCTGGAATTTGTAGAGTGGCTTTGTGTAGTAGGTGCCATGTAGGGTCCAGTGGCTCAGCCTCCCCAGTCACCTGAGCTGGGCCTTCTAGGTGCTCCCCTGTGTGGGCTGTGTGCACTGTCCTGTTGTAGT
Organism: Miniopterus natalensis; assembly: GCF_054644295.1. Lineage (NCBI taxonomy): Eukaryota > Metazoa > Chordata > Mammalia > Chiroptera > Miniopteridae > Miniopterus > Miniopterus natalensis. The sequence goes on from NC_142081.1 coordinate 40,717,620, forward strand.
TGGGCCTTGGTTGCTGTTGGCGTCACTGGGAGGAACTGACCCCCAGACCAATCAGCTGTGAGGACCAGCTGCAACTACGGCCAGAGAGCTGCTCTGCTGTAGACACCCCTGTGGATCAGGATTTACTTCAGTGGGGCTTTGGTGTTCACCAAGTGTGCCCCTTGAGTGTGTCACTTGTGGATGTGGCAGGGTTGTAATCCAGCGTGGCTGAGTCTGGATTGCACTGTCTCTGAGGCCTCCCGGGAGGTGCAAAGTCAGCCTGTGCCAGTGCCTTGCCCAGGGCCACCCAAAATGAGCTACACAGCAAACCGTAGTTGGCTGCTACTTGTGCTGGGCTGGAGGTGTCCAGGAGAGGCCCAGCTATGAGCCAGTGCAGGCTGCCGCTAGTGCCAGGCCTAGGGCCACTTATCAAGATGTATGGGGCACACTGCTGCTTGTTTGAGAGATTTTAGGAAAATCCTAAGCATGAGGCTTGGGAGACCACTTGCACAGAAAAGCCCCTGGCAATGGCCTGGATGAGCTGCAGGTGGGGAGGGGCGGGGCCTCCGGGGATCACGGGGCAGGGCCAAAGGCGTGAGTCAGGTGCTGGCGATTCAAATAGGGCGCCTGCCTGCGGGCTGTGTGCGGGGAGGACTCGCCGAAGGAGCCATGGCCTCTGCCAGCCCTTCTGCCTGGGAGGAAGCCGCCCCTCCAGCTCTCACCCGGATTTCAGGCAGGTTAGTTCCTCCCCGAGGGTCCCAGGTCCTTTCAGGCTGCTGCCCGGCGCTGGGCTCGGAGGGAGCGTCCGAGTGAGTCCGTGCCGGGCCCTTTAGGAGGAGCTGCTGGGGCTCCCGCAGCCTCTGGGACCCTCAGGGACAGTCCCCGCTGGTTTTCACAGCCCAGAGTTGTGGGGATGTCTCTTCCCGGCCCTGGAGCCCTGGGCTGGGGGCCTGCTGTGGGGCTGGGACCCCTCACTCCTCTCGGAAACTCCCACTGTCGAGATTCCCTTCCGGTTTCAACAGCGGCACCGGGTGTGGGCCCGCGGCCGCGTCTCGGGGATTCAGCCCCGATCCGCCCACGTCTCCGCCCCTCCTCCCGCTGTCAGTGCTCCTTCAGTTCCCTGGTTGTGGGGCTTCTGTGCAGCCAGATCTCAGGAGGCTCTGAGTGACGGTGGTTCTGTATTTTAGTTGTAATTTTGATGTGGTTGCGGGAGGCGGCAGGTGCAGCTGTTACCTACGCCGACGTCTTGTTTCTCCTGTTTCATTTTTTAAATCAGATTGTCTGCTTTTTTGAGTTGTATGAGTTCTTTATTTATTTCAGATATTAACCCTTGTCAGATAAACAATTTACAAATATTTTCTCCCATTTGATAGGTTGTCTTTTCATTGTGGTGATGGTTTATTTTGCTTTGCAGAAACTTTTTAGTGTGTTTTAGGCCCATTTATTTATTTTTGCTTTTGTTGCCTTTGCTTTTAGTATCAAATCCAAAAAAAACATCGCCAAGGCTGATGTCAAAGGAGCTTATCTACTGCCCATGTTTTCTTCTAGAAGTTTTATGGTTTTAAGGCTTACTTTCAAATTTTTAATCCATTTTGAGTTAATGTTTATGTATGTGTAAGATAATGGTCCAGTTTCATTCTTTTGCATGTGGCTGTCCAGTTTTCCCAACACCATTTATTGAAGAGCTGTTTTTTGCCCATTGTATATTCTTGGCTCCTTCATTGTAAGTTAGTTGACCACATATGCATGGGTTTATTCCTGGGTTCTCTATTCTGGCCTGCTGACCTACATGTCTGTTTTTATGCCAGTACCATACTGTTTGGATTACTATAGCTTTGTAATATAGTTTGAAATCCAGAAGCGTGATACCTCCAGCTTTATTCTTTTTCCCCAAAATTCCTTTGACTATTGGACTTGATTTGCGCCTCACTCACAGTAGTACCAGGTGGAAAATAGAGGGTGAGGTTCACTCATATTTTGGCAGCTCAGTTTGTATGAGGGATAAAGCAAAATAGGGTGATTAGGATTCTGGGCCTAGAGTGGTTCTATCTACTGAAGGATGACAGACTCTATGACATTGATCACTTGCCCCTTGTCAGCAAGTGGGAGGTACATGCAGGGGGCTTGGTAGCACCCAAAGACCCAGTCACTGGCTTCACCAGAACCTTGTGCTCTTGTACATGCCCAGCACTTGAGTGCCACTGTCTCTTTGTTCATACTGAGCCTGCCCCAATAACACCTTCCCAATCCCACCCACCTGCCCTCTTTCCTCTCTGAGTGCCTAAACCCTAGAATCACTGGAATACAAAGTTCAATAAATCATCTCATTGTCTGCAGGCAGTAGGGTGACCAGCTATTCCAGTTTGCCCAGGACAGAGGGATTTCTCAGAATACAGCACTCTCAGTGCTGAAACTGGGACAGTTGGTCAACACGATAGGCAGACAAGTGAGACATCTTTTACAGCTCACTTCAGATGCCTTGTCTTCTAGGAAGTCTTGCCTGGTCTCCTTAGCTGGGAGCAATCTTTCTCCATTGAACATTATTTGTGCCTGTCCATGCCTGAACTCCACATTCATCCCTACGCCAGGGTTTGAGTGCATGAGGCAGGAGTTTGAGGACATCTTGTTGTTCTGTGTCCTGTAGCACCAGCTGAGGATTAGAGTGGGCTGGGGCAGCAGGCTGGGTGACCTACTGGGGGCTCTGCCATTCAGCCCCTTTCCACAGCTATAGAATTTCCACAAAGCTGTCTCCGATATCACTCTTTGAAACATTTAATTACATATAAAGATCTTGAAGGCCGGCTGTCACCTCCTAGGGAAACATTTCTTTTTCCTGCTCCTTCTGAAGTTGGCTGCTTGAAAAGTAATGAAATTGAACTGAAGATGAAACAACCAGGGGTGTAGGCATTAGTGAACGGAAAAGACAGCAGGAGAGAGAGACGGGAGGGGCGACAGAAAGATGGAGCCAGGGGAGGGGCCGGGAGTTAGAAGACATGTTCACAGAGAACAGGGTGCAAGAGGTGAGACCCTAATGAGTCTCAGAAAGAGAGGGGAAGGGCAGGAAGGAGAGAGAGATGGGAGCTGGGCTGGGGAGGTGCCAAGCAGAGGAGTAAGGCCACAGAGAAGAGGAGTGGCAGATCCTAAGAAAAGGGGCCTGGCTGAGAGGAACAGAGCCAACCAAGAAGAGTTAGCAAAAGAAGAGGAAGGTAAACAGCTGGCACTTCCAGAATTTCAATACAGGAGAGGGGGCTTTGGGAGGCATTGGTTGCAAAGGACTGGCTGGGACTGGGAGATGCGTTGAAGAAACAAGCTTCTTAGCTTGTATGATTGGTTATTTCGGTGGCTTGGGGAAGAGCTGATGGAGGTTAGAAGGCACCAAAGCGTCCACCCAGATACCCCTTGCTGCCTCCTATGGGGAAGAGCGAAACAGACAGAGGGCCGCTTGGGCTTAGTTTCCCCACCCCCATTGCAAGGAGAGTCCACAGGGTCCCTCAGCCTTGACGTGCTCCTCTCTTGCAGGCTGCGACAGTGACCACTGGGGCCCCCATTGCAGCAACCGGTGCCAGTGCCAGAACGGTGCCCTGTGCAACCCCATCACTGGCGCCTGCGTGTGCGCCGCTGGCTTCCGTGGCTGGCGCTGCGAGGAGCTCTGTGCGCCTGGCACCCACGGCAAGGGCTGCCAGCTGCCGTGTCAGTGCCGACATGGTGCCAGCTGTGACCCCCGCACCGGCGAGTGCCTTTGTGCGCCTGGCTACACTGGTGTCTAGTGAGTAAAATGGCACTGGGCGTGGAAGGGAGGGCTCATCCAGCTGACCTCTTGGCAGCTGCATGTTCCCCTCCTGCTCCTTGCAGGTGGGTAGGGCGGTGGTAACAGATGGAAGGTCAGGATAGTCCTGGCTGTAAATATCCTACTCTTGGACCCTAAGTCCTGCAGAGGCTAAATGCCCAGACCTTGCCCATACTCCAGGGTGACTGGTGTAAGCTGACACTATGCATGGATGGGTGCTCCCATGGCCAGAGGAGCTCATTAAACTCCTCCCAGGAGTCCCTTCCTGGTCAGGGCCCAGACCTTAGCTTGTCATTCTCTTCTGATCATAACCCATCTGGGTCCTGGCCCTTCCAGCCCATTTAAAACAGAGCAGGGTGAGGGCCCTGGCTAGATACCATGCATAGATTTGGGTAGTTTACTCTGCCTGTTCCTCTCCCCTACCTCCTCCCTCAGACCCCACACAGCCCCTCACTCCGGCTCCCCGCTGAGTCTTGTATTGACAGAGTACCTCTAAGACTGCTTTGTTGAGACCCCCTCAGAGGCAAGATTGAAGTCTGCCCCCCCCACACACACACACATTGAAAGCTCAGTGGCTTCCCAGCAGCCCTAGATCCTGAGAGGGCACGGAAGGACTCTAGCCACAGACACATCCTTGAAAGAGGGTGTTGCCTGCCCCCATGTCTGGCCAGCTGCAGGGCTAGCTCCAGCTAGAAGCCAGGGTCATTGGACTAAGACCCAAGGCCAAGAAACCCCATGCCCATTCCTACACATGAGCCTGTTGCGGTAACTGAGAGCCTTCCAGAGCCTGGGGGAGTTTGCCCCAGATTCCCCCTCTCTCTGAATCTAGGCAAATTCCTGAAGGCAGGCTCCATGGCCACTTCTCAGTATCTTTTCCCATGCTGTTCCTCTGCCAGGCATGCCCTTCCTCCCATTCTCCTAGTGAAACTAACTTCAAGACTCACGTGAAATATTATTCTTAGGGAATCCTTCCTCAGCTCTCCCTCCTCAGAAGAACACTCTTCTTTACACTAAAAGCACTTAAGGCATTCCGCAGGGACTGGCCCAAGCACACATTCCTGGTCATTATATCTGAGCCCTGCTTCCCCCTCCTGGCAAAAAGCAGGACTGCATTTCAGCTGACCTTGTGTGTAGTACAGTTCACAATGACTGTGAACTCGGTAATTCCTAGGGAGCCCGGGAGTTTTGGGACTGGAAGCACTGGGGCCCTGCCACCTGATCTGAGTGCTGCTGCATCTAACACCTCTGCTTCCCCATGCAGCTGCGAGGAGCTGTGCCCACCTGGGAGCCACGGGGCTCACTGTGAGCTGCGCTGCCCGTGCCAGAATGGGGGCACCTGCCACCACATCACTGGCGAGTGTGCCTGCCCCCCAGGCTGGACGGTAGGTGGGCCTGCTGGATCGGGGGGAGGCACTGTAAGAGGTCTGAGCATCACTTGTTCACACGCATCCTGGAGAGCTAAATTCTTCTCCCACCCTGAATACCCTCCCTCCTATTTATGGTCATAGGCATCGTTAGACACTGCCATGGATACAGCTTTGAATCCCAGGTCTGCCATCTAAGTGCTGTGTGACCCAAGGCAAGCTACTTAACCTCTCTGAGCCTGTGGTCCCTCATGTGCCAAGTTGTTGAATTTTTCTCATAGATTAGCTCTGTCTTTGGGCATAGGTACTCACTTGAGCTGCCATGGATTCTGGACCAAAAGTGGAAGAAAGAGCATGGTGTACGGATGGGGGGAGGTGGGGAGAGAGCAGGGTATGGATCACCTGCATTTATAGAACTTCAGATTCCCAGCCTCTATCCCCTACATTCACACACACATTCTAATTCTGTGGGCCCCAGAATCTGCATTATAACAAGTGTTCCAGATGATTCTGATGCAGCCTGGAGTCTTAGAACCACCCTTGTGGGAAAGGGGGTGGGATTTATAACTTAACAGCCCTAAATTTAGGTTTCACATTCAGTGCTGACCCTGAAAAAACCCTTAATTACTCTGGTCTCTGCTTTTTCATCTGCAAAACTGGCAACAACAGCCCTGCCCTTCTTAGCTGCCGTGGTCGGTGAGTGCTCAGGTGAGGCAGTGCATGTCCAAAGTGCCTTGAAAACTCAAGCGCTCGACAATTGGTTGTGTTATCTGGATGCCACAGACAATCCACAAGCCTCCTTTTAGCCAACATGCTCCACCTGTCAGTGCCCCTCCTCACTGTCCACAGACCCACACTTCTCAGAAGCAGCGAGTCACTGACTTTCCTGTTTGGGGAAAAGCTCAATGACATAGCTGGCTGCCTCACCCTGGGGCCTGAAGCTTTGCAAAGCCAAAGAGGACAGGGCTGCTGAGCAGGAGCAGGATATTTCAGGAGGCTGTGCGTGTCTAGGTCACAGGCAGGGGGTGGGGGTGGGGGTGGGGTGGGGCAGACAGGAGGATGTCTGCAGGGCCCATTGACACAAGCACAGATTTGCCAGAATTTTTTAGGGCAGGAAAGGACCTGGGGGATCATCTAACCCAGCAGCACCCAAACCTGGCTGCACACCAGAGTCACTGGGGGCTGGGGTTAAATGCAGATTCCTAGGATCCACCAGAGATCTTCTGGGGCCTGGGGATCTCTATTTTTAATAAGCTCCCAGATGATTCTGTGGCAGCCAACTGTGTTTGCAAGTATGCATTTGGGAATAATTGATTGGGACCATAGGATTTCCTTCTGTGTTTCAGAGAACCCTTGGGTTTCTGAGGGATGAGAGTGGGGGTGGGGATCCTAATAATTAGAACTCTGGCTCCCACACCTTCCCACTTCTCCATTTTAATCTAGGCATACTTTCTCTACTGAGGTTCTAGGTAAGATTTCACATGCAAATAGGGTCTCCCAGCTTTTAAAGGTTTGAACACCACTGGTATATGAATAACTTTCCTTTCTCAGGTGAGGAAGCCAAGGCCCAGAGGCTGAGTGACCTGCCTAAGGTCACACTGCTGGTTAAGAGGGAGGTGGAGCTAGAATCCAGGTCTCCTAACTCCTGAAGCCCAACCCTTGGTGTCTGTCTGTCTGTATCTTCTGAGGAGGACAAAGGGGCTGCCGCCGCCTCTCCCACAGCTGCCCATTTCTCCCACCCTGACTCACACTCTGGAAAGGCCCTGTCACCTGCAGCCAGCTTCCAGAATCCCGGCACCCTCCGGCTGGGTGCTCAGAGGCCCAGCAGCAGGCAGTAAGGTCGGGCAATGAGGTCAGATCAAAACCATCAGGACGGGGTCCGGAAGACTGACTGAGACTGGGAATCAAAGAGGGGACAGGGAGGAAGCCAGTACGTGGAGAGATTTGTTTTTCTCCCCAGCACAGTGAGAAGTTTGTTCCTCCAGGATACAGGAAACTCTGTTGATAGAAGCTTTGGATTCAGGGACTTTATGTTTTTAATTTTATTGTAGACAATTGCATTTCTATTTTTGACACAGCATTTAACTTGCAGATTTGTATGAATTATTAATACCCTCGTGCATGCAAAGTCCCAGTGTCATGAAGCTCAGGCCCCTCCCAGGGAGGGCTGGGGCCAAGGAGAGGGTGCTGGGCAGAAGGGTCCTCCCTTTTTCATCCTCCGTGGCCTCACTTTCCTGTTGGCCCCAGGTGGCTTCAGCCACACTCAGAGATCTAAAGACTGCAATTGCTAACTCACACAGTGCAGCCCCTCAAAGAACTGAGGCATTGTGCAGGGCTGGAGAGGAGCTGCCAGCAGGCCCCTCCTCAGATTCCTGGCCACTAGGCCCTGAGTATGCCCACAGGACACTCCACTTGCCCAGCTGTGCTGAACCCATTCCAGCAGGGAGGCCTTGCAAAGAGCCTGGGGAATTGTTTCCTCTCTTTTTCTGGGCTCTCAGACCTTTCAGAGGAGAGAAACCAGTTGTGATTAGCTTGATGAGAGCAGGCACTGCAGACAGATGTGGAGGTAGGAGGAGATGTGATCACCCCTATTAGGAGTTCCCAGTCTGATGGTGGAGGCTGGATAGAGTGTGTACATATACACATGCACAGACACACTCACAAACACAAAAGAAATGGGTCTGAAGAGCTGAGAAATAGGATCAGTTGCCATGGAGGGGTGTGGAGCTAAGGCTGTAGAATCATAGAAGCTCAGGTCTGAGAAGGATGGTTCTAAAGTCCCATGCCCCTGTGGCCTGGATCGTTTCCACAGCACCCACACCACCCACTGTTCACTGTTCTTTGAGGGCTTCTATGCTGCCTGGGACCACAGTGATAATTAGAAAGGCCTTCAGATGCTTAGAGAGGCTGAGTTGTCTCATTGGCATGGCCTTGAGTTCGTTCACCATCTTGGCCCCCTCCTTTTTAATGCTTTGTTTAGCCACTGTCCTCTTAAAATGAAACTGGTCTCCAGATTTTGACAAAACCAATGAACAGGTCTAACCTGTTAGGAGCAGGACCACCGCCTCACTGCATCTCCAACCTCAGGTGCCACCCACCCGAGATCCTCTACAATTGGAAACGCATTCAGTTGACCATAGGGCAGGAGCGTTAGGGCTGTCAGAACAAAGGAGCACAGACTGGGCGGCCTAAACAACAGAAACTTACTTTCTCACAGTCTTGAAGGTCAGAAGTCTGAGATCAAGGTGTTGACAGGGTTGGTTCCTTCCGATTCTGCTCTCCTTGGCTTATAGATGGCTGTCTTCACATAGTCTTCTCTCTGTCCCTGTTCTGTGTCCTAATCTCTTTATGAGGACATTAGTCATGTTGGATTAGGGCCCACCCTAATGACCTCATTTTAACTGTATTACCTCTGTAAAGGCCCTATCTCCAAATACAGCCACATTCTAAAGTGCTGCTCAATTATTAGGCCTGCTCCCTTCCCCACACAGCTCCTAGAATGTGGATTTGGGAGAACACAATTCAGCTCACAATAGCAGGAGAGAAACCATAAGTCCACAGCCCTCTCTCAAGCTGGCACTTTCCTACCTGCTCTCTCCCCCCGTCTCTCCCCCAAAGGCTGTTCTCTAACCAACAGTAATAGACTAGTTATGTGGTTCACTTCAACTCTTCTCAGTCCCAGGTTATTCTGGGCTCCTACCACACGCCACCTCATCAGATGCCCACTTGGGTGGAATCAGTATTAACTAAGGGCCTGCTCTTTATGACACTGTTTCTTCACATCTCTAATCTCAATCTTTAGAACCACCCGAGAGACCCAGGGTTACCACTCCCATTTTATAGGCGAGGAAACTGAGGCTCAGAACAATCACATAACTTCTCCTAGCTCAGCCACCTGGGAAGAAGTAGAACTGGGATTTGAACCCAAGTCCTGACTTTGAGTCCAGTGTTCTTTCCACCACACCAGGCAGCAGGCTTTCCAAGGTATTAAATTCTTTAAGGCCCCAGGAACTCAAGCCTGAGGAGGGGCCTAGGGGTTTAGGGACCCGGGATGCCTGCAGTTGGGGAATACAGAGAAGTGTCAAGGGTACCTGATTCCCCAGGAAATGGAGGGAAACATTCTGTGCACCAAACTTTCCTACTGCGCTCCTCGGGGAGCTTTGGTCTCTCTCTCTCTCTCTCTCTCTCTCTCTCTCTCTCTCTCTCTCTCTCTCTCTCTCTCTCTCTCTCTCTCTCTCTCTCTCTCTGTGTGTGTGTGTGTGTGTGTGTGTGTGTGTAAGTACATGAAGGCTCCACAGTGCTCCATAATTAGGGAGGTAGGAGGTGTAAGTGCAGCCCCCCCCCCCCCCCCCAAGAAGGCTCAAAATGTTTTTTCAGGGTCATAGTATCCTTGTCCACCCCAGGACTGCAGAGGACAACTCAGGATGGCCAGAAAAACTCTCTTCCCTCAAGAATCCCTACGCTTGTGGGGTGTAATGCGAAATTCAGGCCCCTGCCACACCTGGACCACCCCTACCACCTCCAGGAGGAAGAGGGACCCCTCCTCTGAGTAGCATAGCTTTTCCCCATTGCTCTCCTCACACACACACTCACCTCACTGTCCCTTCCCTTCCCTTCCCTTCCCCCTCGCAGATCCTTGTTGTCTGACTTACATGTGGAGGAGACATCTGAGCTAAAAGGCCTCCCACTTAATTCATTACAAGTAAATTGGATGATATTGAAAGATGTCTCTGGTCAGCAGGATTTTCCTGACTAAACTAGCTGCCTCAGGGTTGGCAATTATCGGTGCTTAATAATTGTGTGTTGAACTAATTGATTAATTAATTGTGGGAGAATCCTTGATCTCCATAAGCGAAATAATTACCTCTGGCAGGGGAGAGGCTGGAAGGGCAGCAAGAGAAAAGAGCAGGCTATAATTTCCATTTGATAAAGATCTAAGATTCATATTATAATTTAAAAAGTTATCTAATACCACAAGGCTAAATACTGGAGGGAGGGGAAAGTCATCCCCTGCCCCACTCACAAATCCCACTTCCAAAAGGCAACCATATTCAAGTCTTTTAGTTTCTTCTGGTATTTTCCTCCATATTTCTTCATAGAGCTGCATAAGGATATTCACATTCGTTATCCCAGAGGCTTTTTCTTCTGTTTTCTTTGCCGCCTGCGCTGTCCCTTCTGTCTATTTGTCTGCTTTAGTCTTCTTTCATGTTAGAGCCTTCTTGTTAGGAGTCTTCTTCTAACAAGTCTTCATGTTAGAATCCTTTCACATTAGAACCTCATTTCAAATATCTGGTGCTCCTTGGCCACCTGTTTGTATTTTACCATAAGCCTCAGAAAAGCTGGTTGGAAGCCTGGGGGCAGGGATAGATGCCAGGTTTGTTGACTGATGGGATCCTCAAGTATCAGTATCTGTAGGTCTTTCCTCTCGAGCTCTCAGTGTCCCCAGAAAGGAATCCTCCATAATCCTGCCACAAGGAATATAGTCTGGGAATCCACATTCTAGGAGCTGTGTGGGGAAGGGAGCAGAAGGTCTGATCATTCAGCAGGCAGAATTCTGCAGGATCCCTGTTTCTCATGGAACCCCCACCCTCAGCTTGGTATCCCTGTGTCCAAAGCCTGTGTGGGCCAACTTCTCTAAACTGCCAGTTTTGGGAAGCCATCTGGCTCTTTGAAAAGAGGGCAAAAACCTGGGTCTAATTTCCTCTTTTTTAAGTTTTCAAATAGTTCTCTGTCTCCTCACACCTGCACCTTAGCCCTCCGAGGTTCCTGCTGTCTCTGATTTGTGAGCTTTTCTGAGGTTACACAGCAACCTGATGTCTTCCCACACTCCCTTTGCAGGTACTTAGCATTGCCAAGAAAGCAGAAACCTCAGCAGTTACGTTCCTCCATCTGCTTTTCCATCTTCTGACAGTGAGATCTCTTGCCCTCTATGGTCTCCTCTCCCATTCCTTTTGTCCTTGTAGGTTTATACCTCCCCTCGCCCCTTTACTCTTGTGTTAGCGGAGTTTGGGAAAGAAGTGGAGATAAATGTGTTTCCAGGCCATCGTGTTTAATCACAGTTTCTTCTTTGTTTTTCCGTCAGCACTTCATTGTGCACCAATGTGAAATCACTTTGCACCTGATACTTTAGTTACCAGCTTTCTTGTCTCTCTTCCCAGTAGAGTGGGAGGGCAGGGATCGAGTCTTACTCATATTTTTATATCCTTAGTGTCTAACACAGTGCCTGGTATACAACAGGCATTCAATAAATGTGTGCTGAATAATGGGATAAACAAATTGGCCTATCTGCCCATCTCTAAAATGGGGCTTTGGAGCCATGATGTGCAACTTCCTGTGCCTCTGTGATTGAGGAGAAAGTCCCACTGAGAGAACGGAGTGGTCCCTTAGGCCGTAGCAGCTGTGCCACTTCTAGGAGAGAGTGGCCTTAGGATTGCATCTCAGGAGCACCACCTATGCATGCCTTTCCTCCTCTGTTTCAGGGAGCAGTGTGTGCCCAGCCTTGCCCACCAGGGACGTTTGGCCAGAATTGCAGCCAGGACTGTCCTTGCCACCATGGAGGACAGTGTGACCACGTGACTGGGCAGTGCCACTGCACATCAGGATACATGGGGGACAGGTAAGAATGATGTTAACTATTGTCCTTGCTGTTCATATCGCTCGTTTTCACAACAGCCTTGCAGAGAACAGCTGAGGTTTACCAGCCCACAGCATCCTCCTGCCAGCTTTCCCATTCCTTTCTCAGAAAGCATTCTGAGTCCTGCCAGGGAGATCTGTCAACTTGTCCTTCCTCACTGTTGGACTGCTGAATGTACCCCCTTCCCCAGCCCAGTGACCTGAGCCCTGAACTTGCATTGGCTCACCTGGGGAAGCAGGTGAGCACCTACTACCTCTTCTACTTTCTGCCCTCCTGGAGGGAGGCAACGGCACTAATAATCCAAAGAAGCCCAGCGTCCCAACTCAGTTCACACATTTTACACCATTTCTTCTAGAAGTAGATTTCTTATTCCTAATGTGAGTTCTGCCAAATGGATACTGACATCAGTTTGCATCCTCTGGGGGCCTATGCCCTGAAAGCAGACTGAACAAGGATGCCAATGTCCTGGGATCAAGCCAGACTTGCAGAGAGGATAGTCCACAAAACACACACCTAAGGAATAACCGTGTGGGCACATTTCCCACAGTAGGAAGGATGCCATGATGATAGGGCAGGCGCTGTGGAAGAATGTGAAACAACCACCAGTGTGTCTGGTGGTGAACGGATTCAGAGCTGGAAGAGGACATTTGCCTGCAAGACCAAGGCCAAGCCTCCTCCCTCACATCTCACCCACATGTCTCTCTTTGAGCAGAGAGAGGGGCAGTAGAGAGGAGGCTCTCATACCCCATCCTGTGGGATCCGCATTTCATCTCTGGCCCTGGATTTGGTTACTCTGCCCTGACAAGGTGGGATGAGAGGAATACTTGTCTGCCACTCCTCTGCCTCCCCTGTCCAGGTAACATTAGGAAGCAGAGATCAGAGCTGAATCAACCAATGAGTCCTGCTTCTGTCTGACATAACTTGGTGCCTCCAACTCTCACTGGACTCAGCCCCAAATCCTTACTGATATCCAGAAGAGAGCTTTTCCATTGTTAGCCGTGGGGTTGCTTTCCTGTAGCTTGAAGTCTTCAAGTCAGATCTTATCTCTTTGTGAGCCAGGGTTTATCTCCATGAACTTCCCTGATCTCTTCCAGAGATTGGGTCTTTAGGGGAAGTAGGAGAGTTAGGACTGAAGCACTGAGCCCACCTCCCCATCTTCACCATCTCCCCCAATAAGGAAACACACAGAATGAACCAGTAGGGATAGGAGCTGGAAGACCCAGGAACCAGGACAGGACCCCTTTGTTTCAGGCCACTTTCCCAGGATAGGGAATGTAGCCCACTTGTTGGAGAGGAGCAGGCCCTGGGCTCCAACTGGCTATACTCAATACCAGTAGACCCTGTCTCATTCGCACTCTAGATTTTCAATGCCAAAATGTCCCAAATGGAGAAGTAGCCCTAATCCCTCTTCTTGGTGGGGCCCAGCCCTTGATCCTGGAACAGAGAGAAATCCCAAAAAACCTCAGAGTCCTCTAGCAAACTTCACCAATCAGTAGAAGGGCTAGGTAACATTTGGGCTTCCCACCTCAACGGGCTGCCTGGTGTTTAATATTTTGTGAAATTGCCTCCATGAATTTTGTGGGTGACAGCTGCATTAACCCACCCCAAATCATCACGAGCATATTAAAATTGAGTGGGTGTAATAATGCAGGTCTCCCCGGATAGGCAGAATCCAGTGCAAATTAAACACGAAACGTAACGAGGGCTTTGCAGCTCATTTTGTAATTTAATTGAGCAATGTATCTGGTTGTTAATGGCAATATCAGACACATTAGATTGATATGTTGCAAAGGAAGGATGTTTAAGTAGAAAACTAATTCCTGCTGTGATTACCCTTCTGTTCCACAGGCCCCGTTATTAGCGTGCTTTGTGTAAAATTCATTAGCAGTCGTTGCTTGATCTCTAAATAAATAAGTTATTTAAATTGTGAGTAGGAAAAAAAAAGAAGCTGATTATGTAAATGGATTAGGTTGTCAATATTTCATTTCCAGATTCTTTTTCTGGGGCCGTGGAGTCAGTCACTTCATAAACATGGCAGGGTGGGACGTGCCCTTCAGAGGAAGCTCTGTCCTGGGATCTGCCTTGTCCTGCTGATGGGAGGGAGCAGGAATGTTCCCATGAAAGGGATGAGGCATCAGGAAGTACCTCCTGGCTTGGGTTTCTTCCCCTGATGTCTGCAACATCTGAGCAAACCAAGCTTAGTGACTCCTGGAAAAATCCATTCTGAGGCTGAACAGGGGCTGGCAATTCAGAAAGTGTTTTTTTCAGCTCTTCAAAGCTCTGTCCTCCCCTTTTGCCTCAGTTTCTCTCCTTGCCTCCTGCATCCTGCCTCCCCACCTCCTGCCTGTCTTCCACCTCCCATTCCTTCTCCAGACATCCCCTTCTTTCTTCCTCGTCCTCTTTTTTCTCTTCTCTTTTCCTTCATAAGGCCTCAGACTGTCTAAAATGCAGCAAGATTTGTAGGAAGATGAGCTGGGATCATCTCAGCCACTTGCTGGCTTTATGAGGTTGGAATAGTCACCCACCTGTCTGCATCTCAGCCTCCTCAACTCCAAAGTGAGGGTGATGGGAAGATCTGCTGCATTGGGGGCCTGGGGATAGGTTTGGGGCCTGAGCAGCTGGAAGCCCCTCTCTACCTGGTGCCTGGGGCTGTAGTCATCATTACCCCTGTTGCCCCCTCCATTCTGCCACAGTCCACCTTTGCCACAGTGCCTTTGAGAGGAGAGAATGGGTGGCATCTTCCTGTGAGGGAAGTCCTGAAGGCTTGACCCCAGTTACCATCTCCTCTCCCTGTCATTGTGGGCTCAAGGCAACAAGGACAGAGACAGACAGAGACACCCCACTGTGGAGTTGCCAAGACTTGTGCCCAACACACTGGCTGCCCCGTCCAGCAGGCACTTGCTGGTTCGCTCTCCTGCATCACTGGGGTCTGGCCACTCACCCTCACAATAGGCAACTGAGGTCACCCAGACACAGGTCTCCTGGCCCTGTTGTGGAGAACACTGGTTCCAACTCAGGACTCTCCAAGATTAATAAACTAGGACTGTATTTTTAAACATTTTTTATTGCTACCCTTCCCTCTCCAGATTATTGTAGAAAACCTGGAAAACAGGGGAACATGAGAATTAAAACACTTGTAATCCCCCAAGTCCACTCCATTGTTAATATTTTAAAATTCTTCCCTTTGAGCTTTTTTTACGCCAGAATCTGAGGTAGAAAGTCATATGAGCTCTGTTATGAGAACTACAAAAAACAATATTTACAATAATAAGAAGAGGAAATAATATTTCCTACTGAGCCCTTACCATGCATGGGATACCTTTCTAAACGTTTACACACATTACCTCAATTAATCCTCAAAGAACCTGGTGAGGTTCAGTTCTTATCACATTTTATGATGAGGAAGCAGATGTCAGGGCCGTAGGTTCTCTATTCTCTGCACCATCAAAGCAGTGCTAGGACAAGAATAATCCAAAACCCCAGAGGCCATTTCTGCTCATCTCTAGGACTCAGGGGTCTCCCACCTCTTTTATTCCACAGGCCCCCAGGTTTACCCCTTAACTTGTCAGGAGCCAACAATAAATTTGCATCCCCTGGGCAGTAGCCCTGGGATGGGGTGAGGAGCGTGGGGCATGTGCAGGGGTTTCGGCCATCAGCGGCAGGGGTCACACCCTCCTGCAGAGAATCTGCAACCAGTGGCTGTGAGTCTGTCAAATAACTACCATTATGCTGGGAGTTCCAAGTACCAGACTGAGCAGAGGCAGGACACACAGAGAGCCCAGTGTTTTTGCAGGCAGGGGCTTGCCAGCTAATGGAAGAGGCTCAGCCCCTGCCTTGAGGCGACCCCCAGACCAAGGAAGATGAATTCTCCAGTCTGATGGGGGAGGGGAATTCTCTAGTCTGATGAAAGAGGCTGCCTCTTGTACTCATGGGGAGAGTCCACGCTGGCAGAGGACCCTTACCAGTGTGAAATAGGGAAACTATACACCTGCCCAAAAGACTCAGAACAGCAGAGACAGCGAATAGAAGTGAAATTACCCCATTTCATCAAATCGAAGATGCCACCGATTTTAAGATGCATTATTATTTTATATGCTGCTAAGAATGAAAAACACTGATAATTGCACTGTGACATGCCGTCGGTTATAAGGCCACTGATTTCAGAGATGTTGAAGTACAGTTTTCAAAGGTAAGGTTTAGTGTTTAATGAATATAGAAGTTTCACTTTGGGAAGAGGAAAATTTTCTGGAGATGGATGGTGGTAATGGATGCACAATAATATGAATGGACATAATGCCACTAAACTGTACACTTAAAATGGTTAAAGTAAATTTTATGACATATATTTTACTGCAATAAAAAAAAAAGAAAAAACATAAGGCCTACAATCAATGAAATCTGATGGCACAAACTCAGTGCTTGGAGACTGAGGGGACCTGGCATGAAGGGGACACTGACTGGGGTGACTGCTGCTGAATACTTTCTGGAAGAGAGGGAAGGGGGAGGAGGCTGTGAGGGGTGTGGCACACCAGGTCTAGTCCTAGAGGCTGGGGGCTGTGTGCTGGATGGATCTGGAAGGGCAGGTGAGGGGCACAGCCTCAACCCTGTTCTGCTGTCCCACAGGTGCCAAGAGGAATGCCCCTTCGGGACTTTCGGCTTCCAGTGCTCACAGCGCTGCGACTGCCACAATGGGGGTCAGTGCTCACCCACCACCGGTGCCTGTGAGTGTGAGCCTGGCTACAAAGGCCCACGCTGCCAGGAGCGGCTGTGCCCCGAGGGCCTGCACGGCCCAGGCTGCACCTTGCCCTGCCCCTGTGATGCCGACAACAGCATCAGGTACAAACTGGGGTGAGGGGTGAGGTGGGCACTAGTGGAGAGAGGGTTTCTCAGGGCACAGGCCCCCACCTCCAGCCTGGTCATCTAGGCAGGATAGTGAAAGGCCTGGGACCTCAGCAACCATCCTTGCTGACCACTTGGATGAAAAGAAGGGAAAGCCCAGGCCACGCAGACTGTCAGGACCAGGACCCAGGTCACCTGCCTCTGTCCACCATACTAGGCTGTCAGCATTAAAAATGGGCTAACCTGAGACCCCACACCCAGGAGCAAGAGGGAGCCTGGTGACCTTCAGCGGAGTGTGGTGGGGGTGGAGTCAAGTCACACAGTCCTAGTGGCCTGAGATGGCTGGCTCTGGGTGCCACAGGCTCTGGGGGCATTGTCCTGGAGAGTATTTCCTCCACACTGCATTTAACCAAACGCTTCCCCAACCCCAAGGTGCCCAGAGACAGGCCTGCCAGGGCAGAAGCAGGAGCCACAGAGGGCTAGTACTAGACAGGACTGTAAAAATCAGTGTGGCTCCCCTGGGCCTAGAGAGGGCAGTCCCAGCAGGCCTTAGCTAGGGTGGAAGAACAGGAGGGACAGAGGGCAGGCCCTTCATTAGGGCCTTGGCTTAGAGCCAGCCTCTCCTTGCACTGTCCTTTGAGGCTTGGAGACACCTGGGCTGAAGCTGGCCCCACCCTGCTTCTAGAGGAGCTTGAATCTAGGAAGCAGAGCTGCCCTGGGCCACCTCTCCCAGCTCCCTTCACTTCCTGCCTCACACCAGCAGGCACCACCCTCTGGTTATAAACAAAGCTGACAGCCCCAGACAAACTTCTCCACAGCCCTTTATGTAGCTGCCTCTTATCTGGGTGGTAAAGGGCAGGAAGAGTCTTCCTTCTCCCTTTGGGCCTGCAGGACAGCTCAGGGGAGGACTGGCTGCTCGGGGCAGTGTGTGCGCTGCCTTTTGCACCCGTCTCTGGGACAGCCAGGACTTAGCCTTGGTCCCTCTTCATTTCCAGCTTTTGATTCTCCACAAATCACCAATAGCCTCTGGCCAGTGCAAGCAGAAGCATCTTAGGGGGTATTATGGCTTAGATGAAATCTGTCCTCAGTCCTCAGTCCCTGGAGCTGAGCAGTTGGGGTGGTGCTGCCTACAAGGGCAGAGAGCTGGGAAGGAGACTGTTGTAGGGGGCCTTAGAGCCAACAGAGTTGGCCTGTATATGAGCTGAGCACTCATTTACTCAGTCATTCATTCAGCACACTGAGTGCCTGCAGGGCTGGACTGCAAGGAGGAAATAGAGGGTCCCTCATCACTAGTCCAGCCCTCAGGTACTCAGGTCTGAAGCAGTCACACACACTGAGCACCTGCTACCATATTTCTTCAAAACCAGTAGTGAGGTACAGCTTTATTTTATGGACTACTGAAAAAGGAAAAAACTGTAAATGGAACCATGTTGGACCATTGATTGTGTAGCACACTCAATATCAGAGATGGGAAAATGTGGGAGAAAGTGCATTTTAGAATCAATGAAATATATATGGCTGGTCCACATCGTGTTCAAGTCACTGTGACCCAGGGCTGTGTGCAGAAAGCACCACTGGAGACTGCTATGCTGGTTAGGGAAGGCTTCCTAGAGGAGGTAGCATCTGGGCTGGAGGGAGGGTGAGAGCTCCAAAGTTCTAAACACAGAGGTCCCACATGACTGGTCAGGGGACTGAGTAGCTAGCTCAGGCTATTCCATGGTTGGGGGACAGCACCAGAAACTCCCATCCCTGCTGGGAAGCCAAGGCAGGACCCTATCTGGGACAGGAAGCAAGGCCGCAGGGCAAGTCCCTGCCATAGAGATCCAACCGACCCCCAAATTTAAAGAGCTATTGTTCCCCTCCTGTGCCTGAGCAGCCATGCCCTGCATAATTTATCCCTTCTCTGAAGGAGTCCTCAATGCATTATTAATCTGGAAGGGACTCCCTCTTCTCTGTCGCTAATCTCAGCCCATCCAATATTGATGATTATTTGCTTTACTGTCTTTAATGCATGTCATGTTTTAGAGACTGGAAGGCAGTAGTGCTGCATAGAAGTGGGGGTTCTGAGAGTACCTGGCAGCCAATCCCCCCAGGCTGGTCTCCTCAGAGTCTGCATGAGCCTGGGCTCCTTGAGGACAGGAGCGTCTGGCTTATCTGTCTCTGCAGCCTCAGCGTGGCACAGTGCCTGGCACAGAGCAAGTGGTTCTGCCCTTGAGCTGATGTCTGTCCTATATATTAAAAAGATTTCACTCCTTTCTCTTGGCACACTGCCCCAGTGATTGAGCCCCCAGCACTCACAAAGTTCATCTAACTCAGGGTTCCACAGCCTCACCACTATTGACATCTGGGGCTGGATAATGCTTTGTTGTACATTTTAGGATGTTTAGCAGTATCCCTGGCCTCTGCCCACAAGATGCCAGTAGCAACACCCCGCCCCCAAGTTCTGAAAACCATAAATGTTTCCTGGGTGGGGTGAGGGGCAGGCAAATTGCCAAGGCTGAGAGCCTCGGGTCTGACTGAACTGCCTCTTGCTGTACTTGCCTTGTTCTCCTGGACCCAGAGAGCAGCTCTCCTCTGTGTGGACACAGGTCACTTCCTTCTTCCTATCAGCTTCTGTCCCATTATAGAGCCTTCTCTTGGGACCCAAGAAAAATGGAGGGAAACCTCTATAACTCCTATCCCAAAGCAGTTCAGCTGCAGGTTCTGGTAGGTTCTGGGCCTCCTGAGTCCTGACCTCAGAACTACCTCTGTCTGAGCAAATGTCTCCTCTCTGTGTTTCTGTTTCCCAATCTGTCCATCACCTGTCAACAGCCCAGTGGGGGTAAAAGTTCTCTTGTAGTCTTTGAAAATGAAGCTTCCATCCCACTCCTGAGAGATGGAGCATGGGACTCCCCGAAGCCTAGCCTCATTGCCCCACAGCTTCTGCTTGCTTGTTGTAAGAGCTTATTACAGAGCCTCACCAAGCCGGCTTGCAAGCCCTTGAGTACCTTTATTAGGAAGACAAGTACTCCCAGCCCCCAACCAAAGGAAACCCTACTCATCCAGTCAGCCCCAGCCTATCTGCTCTGCACCCCTCTGAAGAGGCTGCTTTAAAGAGGTCGAGTCCATGTGCCCAGGAAGGAGGAAGTGCCTGATAAGATTCCTCAACACTTCATTCCCTTTGTGTAGCACACACAAAGAAACCATCCTCCATAAAGGAATAACCTTGAGAAAGGATGCCTGTGTGCCGGGCCTCTCCCAGGTCCCCTCCACAATTGGGTTGTCATAGACGAATTCTAGCAGCCGTGATCATGTATTACCTCTGAAAGATTTGATTTAGCCAACAGATGCAGCACTGATAGTGATCTCAGAGCAGCCGGGGGAAAGGCAGAAAAATCCACCCTGAAAAGATTCCTATATTGTTCAACTTTCGGCTCCATTAACTTGTGATTAATCTATGGCTGGGGGAAACGGGAGAAAGGTGAGGAAACAGAAACAGAGCAAACCTAAACACCAGAGTTCCTGACTTTTGCCTGAGCCTAACCAACAGTCACTTGTCTGTAGGGCCACCATTGGAAGGAGGAGAGCAGGGAGATGTGAAAAAGGTGCCAAGCCCTAGCTGGTGTTGCTCAGTGGTTAGAGCATCAGCCCACGCACCAAAGGGTCCTGGGTTCGATTCCTAGTCAAGGGCACATACCTGGGTTGCAGGTTTGATCCCCAGCTCCAGTTGGGGCTCATGCAGGGGGCTCTCTCACATTGATGTCTCTCCCCTTCCCTCTCCCTCTTTCTTCCTCCCTCTCTCTCTCCCCCTCCCTTCCTCCCACTCTTTCAAAAAAAATCAGTGGAAAAAATATCTCAGGTGAGGATTAACAAACAAACAGAAAAGGTGCCGAGAACATGGCGATTACAATTCTCATTCATCACCATTCAATCAGTAGTCATTCCCCACCCTCTTTTCCAAAGGATTTTGGAGTTTTTATAAAACATGACAAGTGACCAAACTAAGGAAATAGAGATCTTGTTTATTAAAACAAAATTGTAGGGACATGAAAGGAGAGAGAAACAAAGAATTTTAGGTTTGGTTTTGAGCTTTCTGGTTTTCAGACTAAAAAGTAAAATTGGTGCTGAGACACACCCCTGAGCAGCCAAAACGCCGACCGCTGCGATGGGAAATGGGAAATGCAGGAGTGCTTAGAAGTCAGCATTTGCTGGTTCACTGTGTTTGTAACCTGCTTTCCATAGGATGGTGTTCCTGCAAGAGCAAGGACCTGCAGTAAGAGATTCTATTGATGGGAAGGGCGGAAGGTGCCTGAGAGACCTTTGTAATCTCCCAGGCTGGGCAGAGCTGATGGCTGCAGCCAGCACTTGCTGCTTCATCACTTCCTGGGTCCAGGTATCTCAGTCTCCACCACAGTGACTGAGCCAGTCCTTCTAACCCTAAACCAAAACCTCAGAGGAGGCCCCTGGAAAGTTGAAACTGAGAAAGGCCATGCCTGAGGGCTTTGTTCAGAGTGTTGGGACAAATAGGAGTACCCCACACTGTCTGGCTGAGAGTCAGAGCCACAAAATAGGGCCTCCTGCCCCATGGCACCCATGCAGGCCACTATTTCTCCCCTTACTGTGTGGGGCTCAGGGAGGAATTTTTCTGGAAATTTTTAGAAGAATTTCAAGGTCAAGAAGTCTTCAAAATCTCATCCTTTACAGATTTCTTTTTTACATATTTATAATTTTTATTGCTTTACATCTGTTTGTAAATACAATAAATGCTCAATTTGGGAATGTTAGAGAATATATAGAAATTTAAAGAAAAAAACCCTCAAAATACTCATAATTTCTTAACCTAGAGGAGAGCAGAAAAACCATTCTGTTGTAATTTGTTCACCATTCATGTCTGTATGCACTTTTTTTCATATTTTAGATCATGACTTTGTATATAATTTGCTTATTTCACTTAACCTTATATCATATCATTAAATAATTCGGAAAATATTTGAATGCTTAACATTCCTTCATATGAATTGTCATAATTCATTTAACCAGTATCCTTTTGCCAGAGGCAGCCTGAGGCAGTGGACAGAACACAGTCACACAGACCTAGGTTTGAATCCCAGCTGCCAGATTTAGCTGTGTGACCTTGGGCACGTCATATAACCTCCAAGTGCCATCTGTAAAATAGAGGTTCTAATGCCTAACTCACAAGCTTATATGATGATTAGAAATATATGTGTAAAGTGCCCGGTGCTTTACCAGCCTGGCCACATATTATTTATTATTTAAATTGCTTCCATTTTCCACTGTTATAAATAATGCTTCAGGGAACATCTGTGTGCATAAATCTTTTCTCACAACTATGATTATTTCCCTTAGGATGGATTCTTAGAAATGCAGTTACCAGCCCTGCGTCACTCAGAGGTCAGGATTCGATTCCCAGTCAGGGTACATGCCCAGGTTGTAGGTTCGACCCTTAGTAGGGGGTGTGCAGGAGACAGCCGATGGATGATTCTGTCTCATCACTGATGTTTCTATCTCTCTCTCCCTCTCCCTTCCTCTCTCTGAAATAAAAAAAAAAATTTAAAAGAAAGAATTGGAATTACCAGACCAAAGGGTCTGAATATTTTTAGCAGGACTCCTGATACATATCCCCATGTTGTTTTTCAGAGACCTTTACCAGCTTGAATCTGGCTCCTTTTCAAAGATTTTTTTACTGTTATGATAGAGAAAAGGTGATATCCAATTAATGATTAATGAGGCTAGTTAAGAATCCAACATTTTCCAAAATGATTATTAGCTATTTGCACTTCCTAGTCAGGAACTGTCTATCTGCTCCTGTCCATCCCTCATTTTCCATGAGAAAACCAGGGTTCCCAGGAGAGAAATGGCTTGGCTGAGCTTCACACAATTAGCTTGTTCATTATTTCATCTGACAAATAAGTACTGAGCATCTCCAGTGTGCCAAGGACCCTGCTGGGCTCTGGGATACAATACACAGGTGAAATAGACAGAAGGCTCTCCCCATGGAGTTGTCATGTGGTGGGGGGAGAGGTGATAAACAAGTCAACAGACACAGAAAAGAATTACTTATAAGTGGGCTGTGAATATGAACCAGGCACACTCTTGTGACCCAGGTAGAAAAAGCCCATGTCCTTGTGGAACTTAGAAGAACTAAGACATACCCAGGCTCCTGCTGCCAGCCCAGAGTGTGCTTCTTTCAACCATATCCCTTCAGCTGACTCTGGTGCTAGGTGGCAGGTAACAGGGAATCTAAGAGGCTCATCTCTGCCATCCAGCATCTTCTCTAGAGTGTTAGTCTCAGTCCTCACAGAAGGAGATGTCAAGTGCAAGAGATTTACTAGGGAGACAGCTGTGAGGGAAATGGGGAGGGAGCTGGGTAGGCTGAGAGCATTAGACCCATGTGAAAGCGAGAAGGAAGCAAGGAAGACTGGGTGGAGAGTCTTAGACTGCAGCACAGTTCTAAGAATGTTTGGTAAGGAAGGAAGTCTTTAAACCAAAATTGGCCATTGGAGGAGTCCTAGCCCTCCCAGGAATGTGCTCTGACCTTACATCCCTACTGTGCTCTAGCTGGGAACAGCTCGGGGAAAGTGTGGCCTCTGGGCAAATGCAGTGATGGATTTCAGACACAGCAGCTGGGCCATCGGTCAGTTACACACCTGCAGAAGCCCTGGGAAGCACAGTCACCACATCTCGCATCCCCTCTGATCATGAATAGATATTGGCTGTCGCTTCAGACCTTTGCCAACCAGAGGTTGCCCCGCTGTCTAGAGGTCATGACAGGCAGTTCCTGCCTTTAGCCAAGTGGCCTTTTCTCTGACCTAGACAGATAGGGGATGGAGACAAGCTCCATCACTCTTAAGAGCCCTGGGAAAGCACAGCTGGAGAGTATACTCTCCAGTGCAGACTTTGCCAGAGACGGGAAGCCCCATTTGCTCAGAGGTCTCATTTTAACTTAACAGATGTTCACTGAGTACCTGTGATATGCCACTGGTTTCATGGTAAAGCTCTTGTGCCTGCTCTATACCAGGCATCAGTCTTGGGTGCAAAGTTTGTGAAACTCTGGACTCCATAGTCCATAAGGGAAGGGACTGAAGATGCTGCCTTTTGTTTGGGCCTCTGTGTATTTGTACTGAAAAGAGCACTTGTTCGGGAGTCCAGAGACCTGTTATTCTAATCCTGATTTTACCACTTCCTTGCTATGTGACTTTAGGCAAATTATATAACCACCATGAGCCTCAGTGTCTTCGGGATAATAAGACCACATGATCTTGCGATCTTCTGACAAACAAATGAGGCATTACGAAATTTAGCCTCAGAGGCCCTTTGATCCTGCTACCCCAGGCAGACCAGATTGGTGTGGGCAGGGGTGGGACATGCCTGCTTTCCTGACCAGACTGTCCTCTCATCCTCTCTCATCTGCTCAGCTGCCACCCAGTAACTGGAGTTTGCACCTGCCAGCCAGGCTGGTCTGGCCACCACTGCAACGAGTCCTGCCCCGCTGGCTACTATGGCGATGGCTGCCAGCTGTCTTGTGCCTGTCAGAATGGTGCCGACTGCCACAGCATCACTGGGAGCTGCACTTGTGCCCCAGGCTTCATGGTAAGATGGGACGGGTCTCCCATGGCCCCTGTGCCCCTCACCCCCACACAGGAGAGGAGCGGCCAGCTCCTGCTTTGGGGTGGAATCTTAGGCTGTGGCCCTGTGCCCAGGGATAAAGAATGGAAGTATCTCCATGTCCTACTCAGAATCAGATCCCTTGACTGGAGAGCCCCCAAAGCTGTTTTCAAAGAGCCAATTCTGCTGGGGTTTGTAATTGTGAAAGTAATAAGAGGGGGTCTTTCCATTGTCCTCTCACCCTGAAACACCAGTTGTCTTCCTGGTGCCCAGTTCTTCCCTATCCATATCCTTACGCATACAATACAGACGGTCCCCAACTTACGATGGTTTGACTTACAACTTTTTGACTTTACAGTGGTGTGAAAGCAATATGCATTCAGTAGAAATCATACTTTGAATTTTGAATTTTGACTATTACCTGGGCTAGCGACATGCTATACAATACTCTTTCGTGATGCTGGGCAGTGGCACTGAGGTGATTTTGCCCAAGTGTAGGCTAATGTAAGTCTTCTGAGCACATTCAGGGTAGGCCAGGTTAAGCTATGGTGTTCAGTAGGTTATATGCATTAAATACACTTTTGACTTACAATAGTTTCAACTTACCATGGGTTTATCAGGACATCGCCCCATCATAAGTCAAGAAGCATCTGTATTTTTACATCATAATAACCACAGTACACGTGGGCAGTTTAGCATCTGCTTTCTGTCACCCACATTTGCTGCTTGGGCTTCTTAATTACCATTTTATGTGGCTGCATAACACTGGAGGAGCGGATGTACCCCCGGTTTACTCAGCCATTCCCTTACTGATGAATACTGAGCTGTTCCCAGTATTCCCAGCAAATGTTGCAATGAGCATCTCCCTACAAATAGCTTTTCCCCTCCTATTGAATAATTTTCTTAGGGTGAATTCCCAGGGTCAGTGGGCATAATTAGTTATGGCTCTTGATGGATGTTGCCATGTTACTTTCCTCAAGGGTTATATAAATCTGTACTGCCACCAGCTGTGTATGAACAACTTTGCTAACTTTCTTTTTTTTAACTTTTGCTAATTATATAGGTAGAAAATGGCTCCTCAATGTTGCTCTCATTTGCATTTCTTTGATTGCTAGGGAGAGTGAACCTTCCCCCTCGTGTTTGTTTACTATTTGTATTTCCTCATGAATTATGCTGGTGTTTATGAGGTTGGATTCTAGGGAATTTGACACTGGAAGTGAAATCTTGTTCAAAGGTGGAGTGTGCCCAGTGGGTCTCAGGACCCAAAAACTCAGAGGTCCCCCATGGCCATATATTTTATTGTGCAGTAGGAAGTATGGCCTTTGGAACCAGACCAGGGTCCCATCCTGGCTGTCTTGCTCACCAACTATGTGACCTTGGGCCAACAAGTTAACCTCTCTCAGGGTCAGTTTCCTTGCCTGTGGAATGGCACATCTGCCTTGCAAAGTTGCTGTCAGATGTAGAGATTGTGATAAAGGATCTTGCGTCAGCACTTCTCAGAATTCAGTGAACTTAGAAATCCCCGGTGGGATTTGTTAAAGTGCAGGTTCTGAGCCCATAGACCTGGGGAGGGGCCTGAGATTCTACATTTTTCATAAGCTCCCAGGCAATGCCAATGCTGCTGGTGAATGGCCTTGCTTTTGTAGGAAAGGGGGTGGTGTTCAACTTGGGTTGCCCATTGGAATCACCTGGGGAGCTTTACAGCCCCTTCCCCGCCCCCCCGGCCCCCAAGATGTGGATGTATTTGGTCTGGGTATGGTCTGATTGAGGCCAAAGTGGAAATCCTACAAGGAAGCCCTTGTCACTACAGGAGTGGGGGTTTGCCTGGTGACAGTGTCTTGTGGGCAGTTGCCCCTGGTTTATGGAACAAAACTCGGTTCTGCTCCCTCTTCCTCCTCCCCAGGGAAGATAAACTGGGTGAAAATTAGCTCCAGTGGCATCTTCAAAAGAGACCAATCTGTTTTTCCTGCACGTTTCCTCTCCAATTTACCTTTACTGATGTGAGCTTTATCCATAACTTCTGTGGAAAAAATGGAGTGCCTAGGTTAGGGGTTTGGGTAAGAGAGTTGTTTGGAATTAAAATCTCCCATAGCTCAGGTGGCTGAAGCTGGCGTGAACTGACCACACCAGACTGCTAGCGGGGCGTCTTGACCCCTGTCGCAGCTTGGCTACTGAGGCAGTTCTATGGCTTTGAGCACATGGCTTCCCCTCTCATGGTCCCAATCCCTCCATCTGTAAACGATGAATTTGTAGAAGGAGATGAACTCTCTGACTTCTAACATGGTCTACTATGCAGACTCCAAGGACCAAGTCAGGAGACACGCCCTTCTGGGGGAAATGAGGTAAAAGTAGGAGCAGGGAGGTGTGTGAGTGTGTGTGTGTTTATGGTCTGATTGTGTACATTGGCTGAGTCTTCGGGGAGTCCCACCTCCCTGTTCCTCCTTCCTTACCTCCAGCTGCCTGCCTAGTCACTGCTCCTCAGGAGAATAGGAAATTGGGACCCGGGAGAGCCTAGAGAGTCTGGTGTCTATGTGCCCACTGGCCCCAGGCTGCAGCTCCAACAGTCTGGAGGCCAGGCTACTGCCTCTCTTCTAGCCCCCTGGGATGCAAATGCTCTTGAACTTTGGGGGACTTGGAACTTATAGAAATCAGCTAGCTGTGGAGTCCCTCCTGCCTGGGGCTTGGAGCTAAGACAGATTGTAAGCCAAGCTGCCCTGGTGAGACCTCACAAATTTCCACCCATCTTTTCCTACCTGGCCTCATTATACCTGGAAAGGCTCTTCTGGGCCCTGTCAAGTGTTGAGCAGGAGCGGCTGGAGCTGATTATGGAAGAGTCAGCTGTTCTCATCCAGTGTGACTCATTCCTGCATGCACCAGAGTCTAAGGGGGAAATCATTACTGTTGACCTCACCCCAGCTTCTGAATGAATGGGACTTCCTGCAACAAGCCCTCTCTGGTGAGGGTGGGGGATTGTGGCAATCAGCAGAGCAGACTTGGTAGAAATCCTCCCCCAGTGTCCCAGAGTTAATAATAATCATCAGCGCCTCTATTGACTGGTTGGTTTGTGAATTTATGCACCTGCCTTTTTCCTTAAAAGATTTTTAGGATGGGCAATTAATTAGAGACTAATTAAAAGAGCCCTTTTCTGAGTATTCAGAGACCTTGCTCCTAGGCTCAGTAATCTTGAACATGTCTCTTTACTTTGTTGGGCCTCGGTTTTCTCATCTGTAAAATGGGAGTCACATCAGTCCTGCCTGCTATTGGATGTGAGTAGCCAAGATGGTAATGGATGTGAGGCCACATCCCCAGCTATCCCCTTCCACCAGATCTCTCCCTGCCTGCCAAGAGCTCTTTAAGGAGGATATTGGGATAGCTCCATGAAAGCAGTCTCTGAGGGCTGAGAATGGTCTCAGGCTTAACATAAATGTGAGGAGTTATGATGAAGTAGTGCAGAACCACCCTTTGGAGCCCAGTGACATGCCTGCTCCAACAAGGTGCTCCCCACCCCCTGAGGCCATAAGAATATAGAGCAGAAGCAAGTTCTACCTGGCATTCTGGATGTGCTGGTCCTCATACTCTTTCTCCTTCCTTCCTACCTTCCTAGCTGGGGATATGGAAAAATCTAATCAGACACCCAGCCAGCCCAATAAAAATCATATTCACATTAGCCGCAAACAGTTATGGAGTCCTTGCTGCAGGCTTCATCTCTACTCCTTTCAGGAACCCTACAGAGGTGCACTTTCACACTCCTCACTTTGCAAATGACAGTGAAGGTCAAACAGGATGAGTAACTTGCCTGGGATCACAAAACCAGCAGTGGTGAGAGCCACTGAACTATCGTGTTAGATGACAGGCTTTGATTGACAGGTCACTATAGAACCGCACAAATCTCAGTTCATATTCTAGCCTTCCAATCCCCACCCTGCCTATAGGCAAGTCATTTATCCTGCTGAAGCCTGAATTTCCTCCTCTACTGAGAGGAAACTTGGCCATAAGAGTGAGAAACTTTATATGGGGAGTTTATGGCTCAATGCCTGGAACACAGTAGAAAAACCGTAAAAATGATAGTAGTTATTAGTGAACTATGAGAGTAGTGGGGGAACATTGCTTCTCCCAAGCCCAGCACCCTTTTCCAGGAGAATGTGAGAATGAGGTACGCCCAGGGGTTCCCACTGGAGCAAGCCATGAACATGCGCAGCTGCTATCCTAGGCAGATCTACCCAAGCACCCTAAATGGTCAGTCTCGGCAGCACTGTGGGGTGGACACGCCTGTCAGTGTTTGAGGACATGGACATAGAGGTGGTGGTGGGAGAGACTCTGGGCATTTTACATGTTAGCATGGCAGCACGAATGGAATCACTTGGGGTGTGCATTGCTGAATTATATTGGGGCTGCGGGTGGCAGAAAAGAGCCTGGGACTGGAAGGCAAGAAACTAAGTTCCTAGCTCTGGTCATGCTAACTTTTGAGGCTTCTATTTCTCATCTGTAAAATGGGAATGAAATTCTCTGCCCAACAGAAACAATGGTGTAGGAGCCAGTCATTCGAATGGAAGTAAGTAAAATTGGTAGTGGCATTGTTTCAGGACCTTGGACAGCTCCGTGAGTCTCTCCTCCATGGTGGTTCTTGCGGGTTACACCCCAGGGTCCACACCTGGTCAGAAAACCACCACTGTGAACAAAGGGTGGGGAGGAAAGAGTGAAGGTGACAGGGGGCTCGGGCTGGCAGAGTCCTGGGAATGCCCAAGTGAGGAATGATCCAGAAAGTGAGGACCTTTCTTCCTGCCCACCTGGGGAGTAGCTGATTTGTGGCAATTGCACTAAGTGGAGCTGTCTATCCACTTGGAGAGTCACATCACCCTTCTCCACAGATTCTCAAATCCATCAAGTAAAGCTCAAACCCCAGTACTTTGTAACCTGCCCTCCAAACTGGTTTACCCTAATGTGACCTCCTGCTAAGTCCTGCCACGAACTTGTACTGTAGCTACACAAAACTCACTTTTACCCAAACAGTTTCTGCTTTGGTGCTTCAACCTGCGCCTTTTCTGAAGCATTTTGCTCTTCCTAGAAATGCTCACCCCCACTACCCTTATTTTAGTCTATGAACATCCTCCTCCACCTTTCAGGCTAAGATCAAAGGCTGCTTCTTCCGTGAAGTCTTCCCTGAATACTCCTCTCTTCAAATTAACCCTTCCATCTCCTCTTCTCCTACAGAACATAGTTTATACTCTGAGTTTGTCTCCCTCCAACTCTGTACTTCTTACTGCTCCCATATGTGCCTACTATGTGAACATTTTGCTCAGTATATTCTTTGAGAAATGAATGAAATTCTTGGGAAGAGCAATGCCTTTAAAGCAGAAGTTTCCAGAACTGACCTTTATAGGAAAGAAACTTATTGCATTTCTCAGCGGGCCCTGCCAGCAGGGCTGGGGCTTGAATCTACCATTAGCTTCTTAGCAGTTCAGATAAACAGGTAGCTGTAGTGGTCCTGGAACAGCTGTCCCCCAACATCATCTCTGGGGGTTTTTAGGTAAATAATGTGAGCTTCTACCTTATGCAGTATAGTGGTTTTAAAGAGACTCTGGAGCAAGACCCCCTGCCTTCAAATACCAGCTTTGCTGCTTATTAGCTGTGTGGCCTTGAGCAAGATGCTTTACCTCTCTGTCCCTCTGTTTTCTCATATGTGAAAGGAGAATAATAATAAAGTACATCAGATTATTGAGCTGATTAAATTAATTAGTACCTATGAAATATTTAGAATGCCTGGCTTTGTGGTAATCTTCCAACAAGTGTTAACTTTTATTATCATCATTAGTGTTGCTGCTGCCACTGTTATTGTTATTTATGCCACCTGAAGAGGCTGACTGGCCCAGGCCTAAGTGCCTTGTTTGAAGGTACAGGTAGAAATGGGAGTGAGAGAAAGAGAGCAGAGTTAGTTGAAACTTCCTCCTGGCTGGGAGCTGCAGGGTTGCCAGGGCTCCTGGGTCCCTAAGGGCAGCCACAGAACCAAGAATAGACATTCTCATCACAGGGGGAAGAAGGCCAGTTTCCCGGCCCTACGACACTCCTTTGCTGACTATCTTTCTTTAATTAGGCCTCACCTAGGCAGCCAGCCTGATGAAGCCTCCTGCGCTGCCCTAGGACTAATTGCTGCCACCTTGGCACCTGGAGTGAACAGCCTGTGAGGTCACCACCAGAGCTGCAAAAACTAGATTTCCCAGACCCCCTCCCAGCCTCCTCCTCCCGCTTGGAGCCGGTGTGCCCGGGAGATGCCCGTGTGGCCGGGAGAGCCCGTGTGGCCAGGAGATAAGGGGCCCTCTGGTCATTCTTCAGCACAGATGCTCCCTTTCAGCTCTGGCTATAATGGGGATGAGGGGCATGTGAGGTGGGGGAGGGGGACCTGGTGTCCCCTCCCATGGGATCCAGGACCTATATTTCTCCCCTGGATGACAGAATTTCTATTACCTTAAAGGGCTCATCTATTTATGCTGCAATTTTTTGAAGCCCTGCCTGCCGTTATTGAACCCTGCATGCTGGCGAGGGGAGCGGGCACTCCATCACCCGAATGAACAAACTCGTTTCCACATTTTTCTACCCTTTCTTCATGCTGTCGGTAGGTCACACGCAAACCTCGGCTGCTCTGGCTGGGGAAGGTGGGAGGGGTGAGAGTTATGAAAATCCAGATCAGTGGAGCAGTGATTGAATTTTCCTCTAAGGTTTCTGATGCCCTTTAAAGATGTCACCCTCCCCCAGTCCACCTCCACCCCCTCAAGCTGGCAAAGTGCATATCTGCCTCTGATATGGCTCCTAAGCTGGAACTAGGGACTGAGGACAGCTTCGGAGCCAGAGGAGACTGTGGGCTAAAAATTAGAGCCCGGTGACATGTATATGATTTGTGTACATTTCTTCTTCTAATTGTTTGGTTCATCAAACTTCAGTCTGTAGATTATTAGCACTAAGAGTAGAAAACCAACTTCTCTTCTCCCTCCCCCCACCCCACCCCGTTGAGTAGCTTCCTAATTATATAGGAAAAGATTTTCCTGGATGCTGTGCTGGGGATGAGGAATTCACCCTCTAGCTGCCATGCCCATGTGAGCAGAAAAGCCCAGGTAGTGCAAAGTAATAGAAATGATCCAAAAATAAACACACACACACACACACAGATTCTGGTACTCAAATCCCAGCTCTGCCATTGCCTGCTGGGTGGCCGTGGCCCAGTTAAGTTTCTCAAGTCTTAGTTTTTTACCTATAAAGCAGACTAAAATAATGGTACTATGTGATATTGTTATTCTTAGGATTGAATTAGATAAAATAGATACAGTGCTTAGAGTAAAGCCTGGCATGTAGCAATTGCTCAGTAAATGATTGTTGAGGTTCCTTATGTAGTTGTGTAAAGACAACACACTGGAGGCAAAGGGTATACATTCTAGGGTCAGACATGGCAGGGTTAGAATACCAAGTCTGTTGCTCAGTAGCTGTGTGACCTTAGACAACATGTTTAGCCTCTCTGAGCTCCAGTTTCCCATCTATAAAATGGGTTAATAATGCCTGTCCTTCAAGGTTGATATGAGCACAAAACAGGAATTATTCTTCCTAATGGCAGAGTTGGAAGACTACTCAGCCCTTCCCTCGTGCATCTTCTCATTTTACAAAGGAAGAAACTGAGGTCCAGAGAGGGAATGCAGCATATCTCAGGTCACACAGCAAATAATTAGAAGAACTGGGATGGAAATGAGGTGACACAACTCCGAGGTAGATCCTTTTTCCACCTTCCCCTCCATCTCTGAGTTTGCTGTCCCCAAAGCAGAGACACCTACCAATTTTTCCCAGGGCAGAAGTGGATGGGGTGGAGGGTCCCTAAGGTGTTAAATCATGTTGGCAATTAACCCACAGAGCAAAGTAGGGGAAATTGGTTTTATGTCACTAAAGGCTGAGTCCAGCCTTCCCCTTCTGGGACCCCGCAGTTTGTGGCTTTATTAGGGGAAACTGCTGACTCTTCTGTTCTAAAAAATAAATGTGCCCCATGTCGCACTATCCTCCCCCTGCAGTGCTCCTCATGTCCTCATCAGTGCCCTCCTTACTGGGGCCCGGCGCGGGAGGCTTTGATCTCAGGCCTGGTGTCTGCACCTCTCTCTATGCAGCAGGAGAAGCTGGTGGGGCAGGTCTAAAGCATCCATGCTCTAAACACTCCCCATTTTCTTTTAGTACAAGTCTCGGTGCTAACAGTGTTTCTGCCCCTGCCTGCTCCCCATCCTGGCCACTCTGCAGCCACCGGAGGGTGGGGCCATGAGTCAGAGGAGCATCCATGGAATGTCTGGAGGAAGGGGACAACCAAGTTAATATGATGGCACACGACTGGAGCACTGAGTAACTGCAGCGGGCCCTGGGCTAGACACTCTGCTCTTCATACATTATTTTACCTAATCTTCACAGCACCCTGTATGTGGGGGCTGTTAGGATCCCTACTTTGCAGATGAGGAAACTGAGGCTTGGAGAGGTGAAGTAACCTTCCTAGTTGATAAGTGGCCACCAGGAGCTGAGCCTATAGCTGTTTGCACCCAGAGCCTGCACTCTTAGTCACAAACCAAAATGCCTGACAAGGAGAGGGCTATGGATACATGGTAAATAACCAGCACTGAGGCTCACAAAGGCCTTTTCCTAGGAAGGGGACAACCCGGCAACCTCATTTCTCATCTGGAGCCTACTGACCTCCTGACCTTTGTCTTTTTTTTTTTTTTAATGTATTTATTGATTTCAGAGAGAGGTAGGGAGAGGGAGAGAGAGAAACATCAATGATGAGAGAGAGTCACTGATCAGCTGCCTCTTGCATGCCCCCTACTGGGAATCGAGCCCGAAACCTGGGCATGTGCCCTGGGAATAGAACCGTGACCTCCTGATTCATAGGTCAATGCTCAACTACTGAGCCACATCCAGACCTTTGTCTCTGAGGGGAGGGAAGGCTGGGATTCTCAGTCTCCCTCCTTACTTTGGGGCTCAACCATCTCACACTTAAGCTTCTCAGTCCTCACAGCTCTCCTGTGAGGAAAGTAGGGCAAGTATTGTTAGCTGTATCTCACAGATGAGGTAACCGATGTGCAGAGTGGTTATGAGTCTTGTCTAAGATGATCAAGCTGGGCCTAGAACCCAGGGCTTACGGTTCCAAGGCCAGACTCACCTTAGGACAGCTGAGCAGAGAGAGGAGGTCAGTGCTAAGGGGAGGACCAGCCAGGAGTCAGACCTGGGATTCAACCCTGGCTCTGCACCAACTCGCTGTCAATTTTGCCAGTCACTTAACTGTGCCTTGACTTTCTGAAAAATGAGGGTGCAAACCCTGCTCCCTGTGTCCTGGGACTGATGTAAAACTGAGCTGAAACAGGTTGTTGAAACTAACAGAAGTGCCAGGGTGTGCGTACCCAGAGGCATGGGGAGGAGCAGTGAGCCAGGCCCGAAGACCAACCCCCCACCAAGGCTGCAGGTCTGGGACAAAGGAAGAACCCACTCTCCTCCTGCTACCCCTGCCTCAAGTCCAAGACCCCACCCAGTATGGCCCCTCCCAGCTATCTCCCCCTTAGTCATTAACACCAATAATCCCATCTGCAGGCGTAATTATGGACC
Source organism: Miniopterus natalensis (assembly GCF_054644295.1). NCBI lineage: Eukaryota > Metazoa > Chordata > Mammalia > Chiroptera > Miniopteridae > Miniopterus > Miniopterus natalensis. The sequence continues at coordinate 40,751,440 of NC_142081.1, forward strand.
CCAGGAGGGGAAGGGATTCCTGCCAGAAGATGTGATTATGTCTGGAAAATGAAAGATGTTTCAGAAAAGGTCATGAATAAATTATTTCAAAATGGGGCTAATAAGGAAACTAACAATGGGGTAAATACATAAAAATAAAAATAAAAACCCTCAAGATTTCTCTCCAGGCACACTACTGAATAATTGTTCTTGCCTGTCCTAAAAGTTCTGCAGAGGGATGTTAATTTCCTGAGACAAGCACAGGGAAGCCAGCCCAGGCTCCCCAGCCTTCAGGCCCAGATGAGCAGGGTGGTGGAGGAACATAGTGAAAGCGAAGCAGGCTGGGTCCTGCATGCCAGGGTGGGGACTTGTGCTGAACTCAGCAGGCAAGAGGGGGGCTCTTGTAGTCTTGAGCAGGGGAGTGGACAGATGGTGCTGCATTTGACCTCTGTACCCTGTGTAGGGAGATGGTGACATCAAAGTCTAAGAACGCAGCATGCAGTAGGTGCTCAATAGATGCTGGTTTCCACACACCATGGTTCGTCAATTTAGGCAGCTTAGCAGAGCGGGTAGAGCTCTGGGGGGGCTTTGAGTCAGGAAAAACAGCTTGGATCTCAGCCCTGCCACTTGCCAACTGGGTGACTTATGTAAGGTCACCTCTGAGACCTCACCTCTTCCGCAGAATACCTGCAGGATGGTTGTAAGGGTGAAACAGGGCAAGCACTATGAAAGTGGCACAGAGCAGGTCAATCTTAGTGTCTTTTCTTATGTCTGCAGTGGGCCTAGGTTCTTATTGGGCCATGTGTAATCATCAAAATGCCTGAAGCATTTATATAATACCTCCTCTGGGCCTGGCACTATTCTAAGAACACTACGTATATCAGTCGTCACCAGGACCACCATCCACCACAAAATGCTCTCATATCCATCATCTCATGAGTTCTCATAGCCCTCTGAGGTTAGATGTCACTGTTGCCATTTTATACACAAGGAAACAGGCTCAGCAAGGTTACACAACTCTGGCCATCTCCCCCTCCCCACTCTCAAGCCCAGGGGTGAGCCACTCCCCAGGCAAATGATGCTCGGAAGAACCCCTCCAGCCCCTTCTCCCCTGAGACAGGCTCTGCCCCAGGCTGGAGCCACCATGTTCCTTCCTACAGGGGGGTCCGATCTGATCTAAGCTCCCTTCAAACCGTCCCCGCTGAGGACTCTGGGCCTTAAACAGGGAACACAATCCAGGCCCACATTATGTGTAAGAAACATTCTATGAGAACTTGGCTGAGAAACCTCCAGGAACCAGAAGCAGAAGAATCCAGAGGAAGCCAGCTTCATTAAGACTTAGATCATTTACAGGAATTAGGGGATGGGAGGGATGGACCCTGTGGACAGTAGAGGCTATCTTTCCCACCCTCATTCCTTTTGTTCCCTGGTAAAAGCCTCTCCGGTTTCAATTTTAGAGCTTTCTCTGCATTCAGTCTATGATTTTTTATTTTAATGATTCCAAGATAGATAAGTGTTTGGATGTGCCTGAGGCTGGGCTCTCGAGCCCCTCTCAGACAGAAAGGAGTGGCCCAGACTCCTGCCTTTGGAGGAGAGGTTTCCTAAAATAGGCTGAACACTTGCCTGCTCTTCAGGGCCGCCTTTGTCTTTAGAGCAAAGTTTGAAGCTTGGCATTCCAGGCTTCCTGGCTGGGCCATTCTGACCTCTGGGCTCCTATCCCCCTGCTGCGTCTCCGCCCCAACGCTGGCATGCTCACTCTGGTGGCACATAGTGGATGTTTCTGTCCTAACAGATGTTTCCGTTTCTCTACTGAACAGAAAGCTTCTGGGGGCAGATCTATCTGATCATCCCTGAGTCCCTACCCTTTTCTCTATCCTGCCACCCTCCTGACCCCAGCCCACCCCCAGGCCTGGTCAGTCTCCTGCACAAAGCGTGATCATAAATGTTCATTGACAGGTAGTTTAGCAGCATCCCCTAAGTTGTGAATGTTCGACATTTTGCTTGGACCTTAGTAAACTACCCCCATTGGCCTCTGCAGGACCCTGTGTTCTCCACAATTTGGTTCCCACTTTGGATCTTGTCACTGTCACTATAGTCTAACTCTGACTCTGCAGCCCATTGCCCTGGGCCCATACCACCCAGCGACCACCCTGGAGGATCTGGGTTCTGCAGTATACATGCACACACACACCCATATAGCCAACCCCCACAACATGCACACCGCAGGCAAAGCCACCGGGATCAAATCACCAGGATTGGCCCAAATGTCCAACAGTGTCCAACATGCAGATCTTAAGTTTACCCCACAGCTGTCACTTCAAACTATGATAACTGTCATGGGAGTGGCACCTCCAGAGCACAGCCTGCACAACTGTACAGAGCAGCCTCGGGTCACTGAAAGCCTTCATTGGGTTTTTTTGTTTTAAAGGAGTGTGTGTTTTTGTTTTTTTTTTATTCTCATCCAAGGATATGTTTTGTTTTTATTGATTTTTAGAGAGGAAGGGAGAGAGAGAGAAAGAAACATCAATATGAGAAACATCCATCAGTTGCTTCTGTACGCATCTGACTGGGGTTCGAACCTGAAACCTGGGTATATATCCTGACCAGGAATGTAACCGGCAACTCTTTGGTGCACAGGACAATGCTCTAACCAACTGAGCCACACCAGCCAGGGCAAAAGCCTATTCTTTTTGGACAGACCTAGGGCTTTCAGGTCTAACCATCAGCTCTTCTCTGCCCATCCCCATGGGAACCAGACAAAATGACAGCCACAAGGGCCTTGGGCCTTTCTCCTCAGCACAGAGAGGAAGAAGTGGGATGGCTGTGACAAGTGGCCTCTATCCCTCTCTCAGACTCATCTCTCTAGCCCTCTGTTCCTCATGCCTTATGCAGAGTTTCTTTTCCCCAACATGCATCCACTGTCAGTGGCTGCCTTATTGGTGACACGCTAATTAGGTCCAGTGAGGTTTGCTCTGCCTTCGTCGCTGGCATTCTGTCCAAGCTGTTCTGTTGTGGATCATGTGTCACTCTTTCTCCCTGGAAAATCACAAATGAGCCTCCCCACCTGGGAGTGCACTGCCTACGACTTGGAACTGGGAGTAGGGAGTGAAGGGTGGCAGGGGGAGTGCAGCAGCTGGCACTCTGTGTGGCAGAGCAGACACTGGCAAGGGGCCTTGTAAACAGTAAAGCACACTCCACGTGTGTGCTGTTGGCTTTAACGTGACATTGGACACCAAAAAACAGCTTGCATTGGTGGCCCTGAAACTCCAGGAATAGCAGGGAGAGAGGGAACAGGAGCAACCAGAGGCACAGGGAGGCCACTGAAGACAGCCTACAGAACATCTGGAAGTCGGGAGGGGACTAGCCTGAGCCCCTCTCCTGCCATAGCTGCATGTTGTGCCCCACCCCCCTCCAGCCACTAGATGGTAAACTCCATGAGGGTAGGGACAAGCTCTATTCTGCTCACCATGTATCACTTGGCCTCACACAGTTTCTGACACATACTGGTGCTTAAAAAACATTTCCTAAATGACTAAATTAGTTCATTACATATGCATTAAGCACTGACTGTGGGCAAGGCACTGTGCTAGGGCCAGGGCCACAGGGTTGAAAAAAACAGATCCAGTCCAATACCCTCATGGAATTTACAATCTAATGGATGAGAGATGACTTTTTAATTTCAGTACAGTTGTAAGTGCCACAGTGGGGCAGGTACCGGGGAAACATGCTCTGAAAGTGGGAGGGCAGAGGAAAGTTGAAGAATATGGGAGCTGAAAGGGACCTGAGGTCACATCCAGTCTAGTAAGACCCAGGGCCCATCACAGTACTTGGCCTATAGTAGATGCTCCGCAAATGTTTATGGACAGAATGGATGAACGAATAAGGCCATGTGACCTTGAGCCAGGCTTTCGCCTTACTTAAACCCGGGTCCAGGGCCCTTTCCTGCCTAAAGCATCCCTCCTCCTCCAACAAGAAGACGTGTGGGCCAGGGCAACTTCCCTAGTCCTGTGGCAAAGTCCTCTCTGCTGAGCTTCCACAGGCTGGCAGGAGAATGCCCTCCGCCTTGGCCTGGATCTAGGAAGCCCAGCTCCACTCCATTTACACTGCCTCCTGCCCACAGAACATACTTAAGGAGACCCAGAGACAAACTTGCACAGTTGCCCCCCGCTTTTGTGTGAGGGAGGGTCAACCACCTCCCATCTTCCTCCTCCTTCCACTCCAAAAAATACTCATTAACCTCCTGCCCATTGCAAGGAAAATGGATGATCAACACAAGAAGCCCAGCTGTTGATTAATTTTCCCAAACAGGGCCAAACTACAAAGCAGCATATTGCAGGGGAGAAATTCAATAAACAGCATTTGAAACAAATTTAATAGAACATATAACTCATTACCCACCGGGGTCTGGGTCTGTGCTGCCACTTCGTACAAGGAGGCTGGTGGGAGGCGGAGGGGAGATTTGCATCTCTTTAGCAGGACCAGCACCAGGGGTTCCATTCTGCCAGCAGCTCTTTCAAATCAAGTTCAAGATGTTAATAGCCAATGCTGCATCTATAATTAACAGGCCTTTGGATGGGAGGAAGAGTTCACATCCACCCCCCATTCACAGAATGAAGACACTGAGCAGGACTGGCAGGCTTTCCCCAGTGGGGAACCTCAGGGACCTGTCCCTATGGGAAGTGGGGGGTGTGCTGTGTAGGTGAGATGGGAATGAGAAAGGGCCAAAGCATCTGGGCCTTGGCAGGTGGCCCTTCCTCAAGGTCAAAACCATGTCCTCTGGATGTTGTGTGCTTAGGTGGTGAGTGTGCTGCTAATACGAGCAGGGCAGCATGGGCTGTCAGAGTTTCACCACTTCTGGGCCCCTAGCATTCTGTGCTTGAAATGGGAGCCAGGAGATTGGAGTTCCAAATCCATCTCTGCCTAGCGTTGGCTGTGTGATCTTGAGCAAGTTGCTTTCCCTCTCTTGGCCTCAGTCTTTTCACCTGTAAAGCAAGGCAGATGGACCTGGTGATTCTCACCATCCTTTCTAGGTCTGACACAATGGACTGTCCCCCACCATTAGGAACAGGCATGTGGCCATCCCAGGTGTACATTAGCAGAGTAGGTGGCCACCAGCTGCTGTGATTCTTAGAGGCCCAGGAGGGCTCCCACCTCTGGGCCTGCATGTCCATTGTTCCTAACTCCTTTGGGTTAAGACCCTTACTGCAGGCAAATAGATGCTAGAGAGTCCAAGCTGAAGGGCCTTTAGAGATGACCCAGTCAGTGGTTCCCAGCTAGATACCTGCAAAGCCTACAGCAGGTTGCCAAGATTGGTTCTGAACATTTCACAAATCCTCTGGGCAAACTTCCATTACCTATGATAAAGCTAACTAAAACACCAAGGTTGCTTTGTTTTGTTTTTGCTTTTAATTAGAATTAAATGAATTCTGTGTGATATCCCAGGCTAGCATGCACTGATCAGAAGCTCTGATTGGTTATAGGTGACATCATGGGAATTTCTAGGTCATGGTTGGTGGACAGGATGCTGCCACCAGAGTCACATGGCATATGGCTACTGGCCAAATTGCACCTGTTCAAAACGTGACGCCTCACAACACCACAGAGTGACAGCAGTGTCTTCCAAAGTGAGAGAGCTTCGTTAGAGGGAGGCTACTAATAAGGATTCTTGGTGGTGGAAGCTAGAGAGACTGACTGAATTCCACAGCCACATACAATTGATAAGGAAACCAAGGCCTGTCTATTACCTAGTACGAACATGAGCCTATCAGAAGAGAAGGCTGTTTTCCGGCAGTAAAATGTATCAGAATTCTGGATAGAAATCTTGGAGAACAGCTTCAATAAAGGGCCTTAGGGTATACTCCTGGCTGAGGGAGTGGGCGTAGGTGCTAGGATATGTGAAGTGAGGTCTCTGATCTGAAATCACAATCCTGGGCTCTCATCTTGTCCTTTTTCTGGGATGCAAAAAGATCAACAGATATATATTCAGGGCTAGTATGGGCCAGGCACTGGGTTGGAGGAGAAGGGGTGTAGATAAGACACAGTCCATGCAGCCAGTCCCCTGAGGAGCACTGGCCTGCAAGCCCCAATTCTGCCCACTCTTTGGGTCTTCTTTTCACGGAGGCGGTGGATTCGATCACCTCTGAGATCCTGTTCAGCTCAGAGGGTCTTGTCTCTCTGAGTGGATGCACCAGAGGCCAACAGGGTAATTTTCTGGCCGTATTTCTGACCCTCAGACTGGCTGGCTGGGTTTGGGAAGGAGGTGGCAAGGTACAGCATGGAACCATAGACCAGGATCTGGCCTGGCTTTCACTTTTGACAAGAGCCCCCAGGGAGTCCTAGAATCAGTGTGGTAGCATGGGACCCATTCTTAGACCAGATAATGTTCTGCTTCCTGTGTGTGATGAGAGCCACAGAATCCCATCCCACCAGGCCCCCTCACTCAGTTGTTCACTACTGTTTATAAAGTACCTCCACTCTGTGACAGGTTCTGAGCTAGAGATACTAGGCAACCTAGACCAGTAAGATCTCTGTTCTCATAAAGCTTCTAGTCTAACTGGGGAGACAGAAAGTAAGTGGACAGATGAGCACATCTGGATGCAGGCATGAGTACAGCTAGGGGCACTGCCTTGGGAGTTGCCAAGGGCAGAGACAAGTCTCAGGCTCCAGTGTGCTCCTGCAGCCCACTACCAGGGCTGGCTCAGAGTTGGCCCCCACTCAGCAAACATTTGTTGAATTGCTTGGCATGAGAGAGAAAGCATATGAAAAGTGCCCAGTCCTTCTGGTTCTGTCCACAGTAGAAGCCAGTGTGTACACACAAGTATCTCATTTCAATTAACCAACATTTACCAAGGGCCCATTATGTACCAGCAGGATCACAAGCCCTGAGAATCTAGATGTGAATAAAATCAGATCCGTCTCCCTGAGCTCAGCCCAGGATGGAGGCAGGCACGTGAACCAACCAGGCCTGCAGTACACTAGGACCATGGTGGCTGTGTGTGCACCCAGTTCCCACCAGGGCAGGGCTGGGAGGCTATGGAGGGAACACACCAGGATATTTATACACAGATGTATAAACAGATACCCCCAGAGATAAACACACTGAGACTCACAGGTGTGTGCACTGATTACCTGAGCACGTGCCGACATAAATAATGGCCCTGTAGACTTGGATGCCGCACAGGCCACCATGCCTAAGGCCTGCTAGTGTGCCCCACACTGGGAAGGTGTATGGTTGGGACAATGGTCTGTGCGTTGGGGGGTTGGCACAGGCACACTGGGAATCACCAGACCTAGGCTGGGGGACACCCTGAGGTGGGCAGAACTGTTAGTCTAAACCTGAGATGTTAGGCTGATTATTGGCTTGTTTGGCATGGCGATCACCAGAGACGGCCAATCAACTGCACCCCAGGCCTGACCTTCCGATCAGAGGCCAAAAGGTAGGGAATTTGACAAAAAGTTTAACTGTTAGTACTTGTGCTTGCTGAGGAGTTTGAACCAGGTCTGGGTCAGGACAGCGAGTTGAAGGAAGGGGTGTGCTCAGTTAGCTGTTCTGAGCTCGTATTCCTCCAGGGCACAACTGTGCATTTTAGAAACTGCCACTTCCCCGTTTGCACATTTTTGCTATTAGGAGCAAATAGAAAGTTTTCGGAACAGCTCCTGGCACCCAGTAGCCCCTCATTCTGTCCTCCAAGACCGTACCTTTGTTTTATGGTGGTAAAAGTTCCAGCCCGTTCATCTATGAGGATGGGAACAAGGGAGCCAGCCTGGAGGAGGTGGCAGGAAGGTGAACCTCCTCTCCTGCAAAGGGCCCAGGAATTTGTTCTAGAATGAGAGGTGGATCCCTCCTCCAGAGCCGCCTTCTGCTGAAACCTTGGAGGGTTTTGTGTATCCTTTTCATAAGAGATACTACTTCTTTGAAGTAATAATAGCTTTTATAGTGCTTTCTGGCTGCCAGGCCCTGCTCTATCTGCTTCACATATGATAACTAATTTAATTCTTTTAACAATCCTAAGTAGGGATGTTATTATTCCCATTTTAGAGATGGAGGAACTGAGTCCCCAAGTGGTTCAGTAAATTGCACAAGGTCATGCGGTAGGGTGGCACCAGAGTCCATTCTCTAACCATTGGGCTCTGCCCCTGCTCTGGAAAGAAGGTATGGTTTTTGCTCCTTTACCCTCACTAATATACTGTGGGATCCTGGATAAGTCACTGCACCTCTCTGAATCTCTTTCTTTCCCTGGGAAGCAGAAAGCCCTCCCAACCTGGTGACCTTAGGCTGTTGTAAGACCAAGTTGACTGTCCATATCCTTGCATAGGCTGTGCTGGGAGGAAATGGGGCCCAGTTGCAGCATTCTAGGGAGCAGGTATTTCCAGTGGGGTGCTCTGCATCTTGCCCCCTGGAGCAGGGTCAAGATGGAGAGTCCTCTTTGAGTCCTACCAGCAGAACCTCAGCTGGGCACACAGGCCCTTTGAGCCCTCCCAGGAGGACCAGGATTGGGGACATGAACGAGGGTGCCAGGAGAGAAGCCGCTCTCAATGTAAACTCACGCAGAGAAAATCATGAACTGTGCATGCAACTTGCACCCAGGCCAAGGCTCTCAGAGCTTAAATATGTTCTTTTGGGCTATTTATAGTCTTGGAGAAATTAGAGTTATCTGGGTAATGGGAGCGCTGGCAGACTCCAGCTGGTCAGGGCCTGCCAAGGGCTGGCAGGGGAAAGAGTGGGAACTGTGGAACCTTCTGGTGCAAGACTCTGCACTCCCCAGTCTCTCCCCCCTGACCCAGCCGGGGCAGGTAAGACAAGAGGACAAAAGGGTTGGAAAGGAGCCTCCCTTTACAGGGGCCCATAATCTTGGGTCTCTCTGTGGACTAAATGGGAGTGAGGCCAGCTGCCTGGGACCCTTAGAGTTGAGAGGTGAGCTCCTGTACTTCAAACCTATCATTTCACAGATGCTGGAACTGAGGTTCAGAGAGGGTACACCTATCCAGTATACCACAGCTAGTGGGGCCCAGACAAGCTCTGGTCTCCTAGTCCAATCTGCATCAGCATTCCCACAGTAAGCAGAGGTGTAAGATCCAAGAAGCTGGCTGGAGACACTCCCTAGAGGAAAACAGTGGGAATTCAACATCCAGTGATCACATGCTCTACAGCAGACAGCTCCAAAGTGGGTTCTGAATGGGAAAGGCATGTCCTGAGGGACCTGGAGAACAAAAGCCCAGACTCCCTTACCTGGCATTCAAGACTCCCAACTCCACTTTTAAATATTTCTCTTTCCCTTCCTATACAATGTTCCTACCCCTGGAATATTCTCAGCTCTCATACTCCTCTGTATTCGTGTCTACACTCTTCCCACCTGGGCTGCCTTGACCCCACTCTTCTCTGATTAACTGAAGGCTCCCCCACCCCACCTCAAGGCCTCTGAAGTCCCTCTCCTGGCCCTCCCGCTCTTTGACTTGCCCTCACTCTGAACTCCCTACTGGAGCTAATAGCCCACCAAGGAGGCCTGGTGTAATGGACGCTGTAGTGGGCCACCCACCTTAATTCACAATTTAGGATGGAGGCACTCCTTCCTCCCCAACTGCAGGAAACTTAGGGGTCCAGGCTGGGTGCCTCTCCAGAAATGGCCCGCAACCAAAGAGCTTCACCTGAAGTCATGCCCCCTTCCCTGGGGTGGTGGATATTTGGTAGGGGTATTTAGGCTCTCCCTCCCTTTCCCAGCTCTAGAGCTTCCTCGAAGATCACCCGAGGTCATTGTTGCAACTGTACCTCGGTGCAATTTCTCCCTCTGCCCAGCCCTGCTTCCCTCACCCCTCAAGAGCTTGCTAACCTCCATCTTAGAGAATGCTTTCCTGGGAAGCCGTTTTATGACACCTGGTAACCGAATGGTTAAGCAGCCAGCCTGGGTTCAAATACAGATCAGCCATTTTTAGCTCTATGACCTGGGCTGTTACCTAACGTCTCCATACAATTATTCTATCTACCAAGTAGGAATAATGCTGAGGCAATAGTTTCTATCTCCTGAGGGTCCTGTGAGGATTAAATGAGGTGATGTATGCATGGTGCCCCATATTGAGAAAGCACTTAATAAGCATTAGCTATTATTACTTACATTTAACTTCTCTGAGGTTCAGGTAAATAGGGATAGAAAATTATTATCTGTGTCATGGGGTTGCTGTGACAGTCAAATAAGATTGAGAGGCAAAGGGTTCAGTTCTGTGCTGCTGTGACCTAATACAGACTCAAGGGTCAAGTTCCCTGGGGGCTTTGCCCATCCCAGTGCTGTGGCCTGGAAGCCTGTTCCTCCCCAACTGGTAAGGATCACTGTATTGGTTTCCTGTTACTGCTATAACAAATTAACACAAATTTAGTGGCTTAAAACAAAACAAGTTTGTTATCTTACATGTCTATAGGTCAAAAGTCTAGTATGGGTTTCCTAGGACTAAAGTCAAGCTGTTAACAGGCTGTGTTCCTTCCTAGAGGTTCTAGAGGAGAATCTATTTCCTGCTCAATAGGACAATTCTGAGGGCCATCCCAGCTCCAGAGCTTCCTCGCAGGTCACTGTTGCAACTGCACCTCAGTGCAATTTCTCCCTCTGTCCAGTCCTGCTTCCCTCACCCAAGAGCTAACTAACCTCCAACTTAGAGGATGCTTTCCTGGGGAGCCGTTTTATGGCATCTGGTAACAGAATGGTTAAGCAGGTGGTTCCTATTTTCTGTTGGTGACAGAATTCAGTTACTAGGGTTGTAGGATTGAGGTCCCCCTTTTCTTGCTGGCTATAAAATGAAGGTTGGTCCTAGCTTCTAAAAGCCACTGCCTTCCTTGACCTGTGGCTCCCGCCTCCACCTTCCAAGTCAATGCAGGCAGGTGGAGGCCATCTCAAGGCCACCTTTTTTATTATCTTTTACTTCTAAAGACTCATATGCCTAGGTTGGGCCTACCTGGGTGATCCAAAATTTTCCATCTCAAGGTCCTTAATCACATCTTCCTGCAAAGTCCCTTTTGCCCTGTAAGGTAACATACTTCCAGATTCCAGGGATTAGAACATGGATACCTTGGGCAAGGTGAAGGCAGGGGTCATCATTCTGCCTGTCACAGCCACTCAGTATGGGGCAACCTCTGATCCAAAATTTACCTCCTTTTCCAGGGAGAGATCTGTGCAATTCCCTGTGCGGCAGGGACCTATGGCCCCAACTGTTCATCTGTTTGTAGCTGTAACAACGGTGGCACCTGCTCCCCAGTAGATGGCTCCTGCACCTGCAAGGAAGGTAACATGCCTTCTTCCCCAATCCCATCCCCCTCAGATGTGCACACTGCCCAGGGGGGACCACCAGTTGAGGAGTCTGGGCTGCTTCTGCCCCATCCACCCACATGCAGGATCAGGGAGCCTGTATGTCAGGTTTGAGCAGAGGAATCCCATGCCAGGGGCTTCCTTAGCAGGAATATAATAAAGGGGATTTGTTACCTGGTGTGAGAAGAGCTGAAGGAGCATAGAAGGGTAGGTGAGCAACTAGAGATTAGCAACTGTGGGAGGAGTTGCTGCCACTCCTGGAAGTGAGGGCCACCTGGTGGGAGCTGGGACATGGACAGGGAGACAATAGTGCTGGAGCACAAAGGAGACACAGTTCCCTCTAGAGGCCCTGCCCAAGGCAGAGAAAGAAGAGATGCCTGGTGTCTCTCCTGCTCCTGCCCTTGGGTGTGTGAGCCAGGCCTCCTGTTGGCGAGCCCATCTGGGAGCCACCCACAGGGGTCAGGCCCCTGTGACATAGAACAGAGCAGGGGAAGGGGAGAAGTGGATGTGAGGGCAAGCAGGCCAGTGACCAACCTCAGAGTGGGAAATTAGGCCATCCCCAAAACAAAGGGCCCTGAGATAAACTGGCTGGCCCCACCTGGGCTAAGATAGCCCTCCCCACCGCAGCTGGTTCCCTTTCCCAGGTGGGCTTATCAGCCCAAAGCAGAAATAGTAAGAATTGGCAGGCCCGCAACCCGCATTCTAGCCCCAGCTCTAACAGCCCTGCGTATTTCTCAGCGGACTCTATGTGGAATGTGTGTCCTAACCCAGCAATCTGAGTAGTTTGGGTTTGGACAGGATGCCCTAACAGAGTCGGGGGTGGAGAGGTGGGGAGTGAGCAGAACGCTGTGCTGGGCCTGAATGGAGAGCCAACCACCTCTTTCCCTCCCTCAGGGTGGCAGGGCCTCGACTGCACCCTGCCCTGTCCCAGCGGGACATGGGGCCTAAACTGCAACGAGAGCTGCACCTGTGCCAATGGGGCGGCCTGCAGCCCCACAGACGGCTCCTGCTCCTGCACCCCCGGCTGGCTGGGAGACACCTGTGAGCTGCCCTGCCCGGTGAGTGTCCAGGCCTGGAAAGGACTCTGTGGGCCCAGGATCCCCTCATGTCCTTTCCCTGTGGTTATTTTTTCCACGGAGAAGAGCGGGACTGGAAACCTTGGATCAGGTCTCAGCCCTAGTTCTAACCTCTCTGTGACCACTTTCCTACTTCAGGCTTCAGCCCTCTCATCTATAAAATGGCAAATACTTGGCAGATGTGGTGATATGGCGATGTGGCATCCCTTGCCCCTTGCTGCTCTCGGTAAACATTATTAGTTGACTCAGCATGTTTACCTGAGCCCAAATGCAGCTGCAGAACCCTTCACAACACAGTGCTATAGGACAACCTTACTAATCCATCAGAGTTCCATTCCTTGATAGATCATGTCGAAGTTTCCTTCTGGTTCCAGTGTCTATAATTTTATGATCGGGGTGTAGGAGTACTAAACCAAGCACTACCCAGCAGTAGCCACCTAGATTTAATCGCTGGATCTCAGTCTAAGATACAAATAAGTTAAACCAACGGATGCAATATTGTTGAATGAGTCCTGCAGTCCTGGGTTCAAAACCTGATTTTGCCACATCCTAGCTATATTACCTTGAGCATGATACTTCCCTTCTCTAACCATATTTCTCATCTGTAAATTGTGATATAATGGACTCATTGCATAGAGTCATTGTGAAGAGGAAAGAGTTATATAAGGCTCTTGATACCTAATGAACACACGACAAATGTTAGTCACCTCCTTCCCCAGGAACAAAGAACCCCAGTCATTCCTCACATGTGATCCATGTGTTGCAATTTGTAAAGGGAATTTTCATTTACAGTTTTGATTAGTGGGCATTAGAGCCCTCTGATTTTGACCATTGAGAAGCAGGGCAGGACCATCCCCTCCCTCCTTCCAAACCCCATGCTCTTGTTAACGTAGCCAGAGAATTATTTGGAGTGGCTTCATGGCTGTGTTGATCCGCAGTTATAAAAAGTGCTCCCACTGTGCCCCAGCCTAAGTCTCTCTGCATCCTTGCAGGGCAGTAGCTCAGTTTTGTCATCAAAATCCAACAGAAGCCAGGCCGGTGTGGCTCAATGGTTGTGTCGATTTCATGCACCAAGAGGTTGCTGGTTCATTCTCCCGTAGGGGGCATGCAGGAAGCAGCCGATTGAGCTGTCTCTCTCATTGATGTTTCTATCTCTCTCTCTCCCCCTCTCCCTTTCTCTCTCAAATCAATAAAAATTTTTTTTTAAAAAATCCAACAGAAGTGTGTGAAGCTCTGGGGGTGTGGATCTGATCATTTCTCTCTCCCCTCTGTCCACAGGATGGCACATTTGGGCCAAACTGCAGTGAGCACTGTGACTGCAGCCACGCTGATGGCTGTGATCCTGTCACAGGCCACTGCTGCTGCCTGGCTGGATGGACAGGTAACTCCCTTGTGCCTCACCACCACCCAGGTCCTATAATCTGGGTTCTTGGTGTTTTCCGTCTTCTCTTGACTGCTCTCTCTCCTTCACTACCTTCCTTTAGCTCCCTAAATATGCACCTTTCTCTTTATTCCTGGGCTTCAGTTCTCCATTCTACTCAATTTGAGTAAACAAATATTTATTGAACGCCTGTTCACAGGCTCTCTTCTAAGGGGTAGGGGCACACCAGTAAAGAATCAGACAAAGGCTGACACCTGGTGGATGTAGGCGTTTGCAGAGATATGGTGGAGAGAGGGACAGGAACCTTCTCCTGAGCTCAGGCTAAGTTCTGGTCTCTACATGTCCTCTCAGCCTACCTTCTAAACTCATGGCAAATCTATCACTTTCTCCCTCCCACTGCCCCCACTCCAGTCCCCCAGGCACCATCTCTCAGCCGGCACTGCCTTGGCCTTCTGCTTGGTCTCTGGGCCTCCCACTCTTGCCCAGCTGCATCACTGGGTGGCCAAAGTGAACTTTTCAAAACCCAGATCCTTTCACATCAGTCCCTGCTCAGAATGCCTCAGTGGCTTCCCATGGCGTTCATATAAAATCCAAAATCCTTACAGTGGCCCGGGGCCCACGTGATGTGGCCCTGCCCAGCTCCCCCACCTCTCCTTTGCCCCCTCCCATCACTCACTGCATTCCAGCCACCTAAGTGCAGTCCCTCTGCCTGTATCACTCCTTCCCTATCTCTTCACCTGATACGCCTTCTCATCCACCAGATTTCAACTTCAAGATTATTTCCTCTGGCAAGGCTCTCTCCCCAGCTACAACCCACCCCCTCAACCTGTCCGAGACTATGTAAGAGCCCCTTTTGTTTATTCTCACAATACCCTGCACTTTTCCTTTTGCAGTACATACTGCAGTTGTCACTGAGCTCAGATCAGAAACTATTTCTTTGTTATCTGCCTCCCTACCTCGACCATCAGCTCTATGGAGGCAGGGACCACAGCCACCTTGCTCACCACTCTATCCACTGCCTGCCACACACTGAGATATGGGTAACACAGCCATAAGAACACAGAGCTGGAGCCAGACTGCCGGGGTTTGTGACCTTGGGCAGGTCATTTAACCTGTCAGGGCAGGGCCTGGACTCTCCATCCATAAAATGCAGATACTTATAATGGTCTTTTTTGAAGTTTAAATGAGTTAATACCTATAAGTGCTAACAGTGCCTGGCACATAGTAAGTGCTCAGTAAATGTAAACCTTGAATAGAGAAAGTGCTTAATAATGATATACTGTGTGGATGAACCCACTAGCCAGTCCCAAGGAGAAAGAAATACAGGCATTGCTGGCAGTGGATGTCCTCAGATAAATAATTCACACCAGGCTGCTGAGCAGCCTGTTCTCCACAAGCAAAAGTTTCTGAGCAGTCCAGGGCCAGGGACATTGCTTCCTCTGCAAAATCTTTGACCTGGCTCCCCTTGCCCTGCCCTTCAGTACACTGGCACCTTAGACTCTTAGCTGGAGCCAAGTAGAAATCCACTTTAATTTTTCATTGCCTTAATTTCAAGTGAGCCGATAAGATTTTAATGACATCTGGTGCTTAGAAATTCTGTCTTTGATGGACAACCTTTCAGGAAAGCCTCTGCTGTTCTAAAGCTAATTTCCCCAAACATGGTTCTGAAGTCATTTCAAAGGAGCGATTGATGTCCTGAGGTTTATCATGCAGAAGGCGACTAGGGATAGGAAGGAGACAGGAGACAGGCCCCAGCCTCCTGTTTGGTGAGCCCTCCCCACCCACCCAACTCCCCAGCCCCGGACATATTGCTGGTGCCTTGGCTCAACACCTGTTTTTCTGGGCCCAAAGTGTGTTCATGTCTTCTCCCCATGCCCATAAGCCACAGGCTTCATGACGACTGGCATCATATCTAATTCATCTTGCCCTGCACATAGTAGGTGCTTACTACGTGTTTCTTGAGGTAATTAAAAGGAGCTGACCTATAACCATATATGGTTTTTCCTCTCAAAGTGAAGGAGACCTTGAAGATGATCTACTCCAATCTCTTCACACTACAGATAAGGGAAGGGAGTGGCCCAAGGTCTCAGGACATGAGTGACAAGGGATGGAAGACACAGGATTGCTTTTTTAGGGGGAGCCATTTACTCATTTAGTTAGCATTTCCTAACTCAAGCCATTACCAAGTCTTTATTTGGCAGCTACCATGTGCCCAGCACTGTGTCAGGCCCACCAGCGGTAAGAATGGCAAAACTCAAAAACAGAGTTGTCCTTGAGCACTTATTGTATGCCAGACACTGTGTTGGGCACCAGAGATGCAAAAATGACCAAGATGGCATCTCTGTCTATTAGAAGCACCAAATGAGGGTCAAAAGTGTCAGGAAACCATAGTCCCTGTCTTCAAATTGCTGGCAGGGGATACTGGACGCATGAATGTAACATTAAAATAATAGGTGGGGACAAAGCTGTATGCAGGTGGCTATCAATTAGATGCTTGAATCCCTGGGCAGACATCCAGGAAGGCTTCCTGGAGAAGGAAGGCCCTAAGCAGACCCTGAAGGTGGAGGGCTGCTGAGTTGCTGCTGGCCTTGTGGCATGAACTAGAAGTTACAATATATGAATTCTTAGCCCACTAATATAGATGCGTGTAAAGTCCTGAAAAATAAAGCAGGGAGATTCCCTGGGGGTTGGAAGGGGAGGGACCTCTAGGGGGAATTATTATCCTCCTTCAACTATAGGGAAAATGGCACCTAGGGAAGGTGGCTGATAACGCTATTCCTCTTCAGAAGCTGTAGTTGGAGAGCCTCCCACAAGGCCAAGGTCAGCCCCTTTGACCACACTAAGTCCCCTTTTAGAACTGGGCACTCTGCACAGGGAGAACCCTGGGCCCTTCTCCCCACTTAAGTCCCAATTCCTTAAGTTCCAGGTAGCTCTTAGGACATAAAGAAAGCTCAAACATGAGCCCCACTCCCACAGAACCAGGCCTAGAATCGAATAATTGCCAAATCCTAGAACCCAGTGGGCCCTTGCAGCCACCTGCAACCTGAGCATAATCATCTTATCCCAGAGTTTCTGATCTCCAAGAGGACCCCTATCTGACATGAAAATCATCATTTTGAGGATCCCGCATATGAGAGTATCTGTATTTTTAATATCCACCAACTGTGGGGGAAACAATAGCAACACCCTGCCATAAATTCCGGGGTGCTTTTGCAAGCAGTGTGTTTTATTAATCAGTAACATCCGCATATAGTTCTAGGAAAGAGCCATGTCTGTGTTGATACAGGTGCTTGGTCACCCTACAAAGAACACTTGATGCGCAGGCGGGATCAGAGGTCCCCATCACATGGGGGAGTCCATCTTAGTCCAGGGTGCCCTCAGGAACAGTAGCATCCCTTGGCCTGCAGTCTGAATCCTGGGTTTTCAACAACCACAGGCAAAAGAATTCCTTGGGGTGGCTCAAGGTTTCTGGTTTTACACAGCTTTGTTTCCCCTTCCCCAGGCTCCCTTCAGTCAATCCATGCTGCTGGTCCAGGATTCACCTCTTGTGCACCTGACACTCCACTGGGAGAGGCCTCCATTGAGGGGTGAAATGTGGCCACCAGATTCTCACTGGGGAAAGATCCCATTCCCTGGGGAGAAGCTCTCCCCTCACCCTCCACACAGAGACCTATTTCCTGGAGAGCCTGCTGTGAAAAGGATCTATGGCAGGCAGGGAGCGGGCACTAGGCTAGACAGAGGCACCGGAGGATGAGTGCAGCCTGTGGCCTCCCCTTCCTGTTCTCTCTCGCTGTCCTGCCCCCCCCCCCCCCCGCAAGCCCAGGTGGGCTGTACAGTGCCAGCCTGCTGCTGAATTGGTTGCACTGTTCCACCACTGCCAGGACTGGCTCTGTTCATCGGGCCTGACCATCTTCCTCCCATTTTCTGTCTGTCTGTCAAAACCCATCCTTATAACAAGGCAGACATGATTTTTAAACTAATTCTGCTCCTCCTTGAGCTTCTGATATTCACCTTCCAAAGCCACGCAGGTCGCCAGGGCCCACCCAGTCCATTCAGCTAATTAATACTTGTGAGAATAGAAGCCTCTCTGCCTGGGAGCAAACCCCACCCCAGCCAGAGCGAGGCCCCCAGCCTCACGCCTTATAAAATTCCTTCCTTAGCCTTTGGATCTAATCACCCCAACACATAATTGCCTCTCTCTCAGCTCAAAAAGAATGTGTAGGCCTTGCTCCTCTTTCTTAGTGAGACATTCCGTCCATCCCCCATAGGCCACCATTTGTCAAACTAAGGGTCGGTCATTTAGATCCATTTGTTGGGTCACAACTAGCTTTCTTTTTTCTTAATGAATAGAATACATCACAGTGCAGAGAAATATCAGAGTGCATCATACACAGTAAATGTCATTTTTCAAAGACTTGGTTTCTATTATATGTATGTGTGCACCTATGACATAAAATACATATTACACCAAGGATTGTGGCCGAAAAATTCTGAAAAGACGCCACCCACTCTCTGGGCCCTGCCCCAGAGGTAGCTGGCTGGGACCCAGCTAGAACCAGTGGCTCCTGGGCTCCCTGGGTGGGCATGTAGCTCACCCCCAACTTGTGCAGCCCTCCGTAACAGCACTCCCTTCCCCACAGTTGGTTTCTCCCAGGCCTAACCTTGGATACCAACTAATACGTCAAAAATGAAGGCAGCCCTTCATGACGTGGTCCCTTACTCCCACAATCTCATCTTTTGCCATATCTCATTTTATACTTTAGGGTGTAGCCACAGGGCACTATTTTTTCTTTCAAGGCATGATTCTCTCTCCTGCCTCCTGTTTTTCACATGTAGGGTTTCCTTTAACTGGTCAGTTTCCCCTTAGCCCTTAGGACTCAGTTTCGGCAACACCTCTTCCCGACAGGCCAAGCCTTGGCTGGGTTTTTCTCCCACATTCCAGATGCACTGTTTGCCTTCACCTCTTCATACTGCACGGTGCCCCCTTTCCACATTCTTCCTTTTGCCCTCACCCCTCTTCCCACTGATCTGAGTCTGCCTTTGGCCCACAGGCATCCGCTGTGACAGCACGTGTCCACCTGGTCGCTGGGGCCCCAACTGCTCCATCTCCTGCAGCTGCGAGAATGGTGGCTCCTGCTCCCCAGAGGATGGGAGCTGCGAGTGTGCCCCTGGCTTCCGAGGACCCTTATGCCAGAGAAGTAAGGCTAAACACACACACCCCTTGTCATCCTCCAGACCTCAGATGGCTCATCCTCCCACCCCTTCCCAATTAGAACTAGTCCCAACCTGAGCGAGGCTGGGCTCTGAGTCAGCCCCATCAAATCCCTCCCTTTAGTCCCCTCTCTCCTTGGCTTTCCTGTCCCCAAGTTCAGGACCCAGCCCAGTTCCTCAGTGGAAACAGGACCAGGCCCTCCAAGGTGTGGGGTGGGTGTGGCTCTCCCCATATTTTTGAGGAGCCTCCTTTCATCACTATGTGGGACTGGAGGGGTGACCAGTCTGGCTGGGGCCCCTTGGGCTGCTGACCACATCTCCCCTTCACCTCCAGTCTGCCCCCCTGGGTTCTATGGCCACAGCTGCGCCCAGCCGTGTCCCCTCTGTGTGCACAGCAGTGGGCCTTGCCACCACGTCAGCGGCACCTGTGAGTGCCTTCCCGGATTCTCTGGAGCCCTCTGCAACCAAGGTACTGCCACAGGGGGAAGATGGGAGCCAGGGAGGTGAGGTGTCCTGGGAGGGAAGTGGCAGGGAAGGAAGGTTTGGGAGTCTCATCGTGCTCTGTGGAGGCAGCTCCTTGCCTCTTCAGGCCTCGGGCCTACCTTTCTAAGAACTGGGCACCACGAGGTGTGAGACAAAGCCATGATGCTGCTAAACGCACACGCTCAGAGAGGTTAAATCATTTCTCCAAGCTCTCACAGCAAGTGGCAGAGCAAGAAACAAATTCTGATGCCAAAGCCCATGCTAAATGGATGAGAAATGAAATAAGTGTAGGTGAGGTCCACGTGGCTTATGTGAGGGCCAAGTGGTAAAGGCAGAGAAAGCTGTGGGAGCTCAGAGTGGGTTTTGGCTTCAGCTGGAGATGGCAATTTTGCAGCCCTCCTCCCCTCGCACTCAGGCCAACATCACTAATCCCACACCACCCGCTCTCCTGTCTCAGCTGCAGAATCTTTCACACCACCAGCTCCAGCCAACCCCTACCACTCAACAGGAGGTAAAAATGGAGAGAAAGCTTATTTGCTTTGGTGTGCTGCTAAACTTGTTCTCTCCATGGGAGAGCCTTGATTTTTAACATTTGTAAATTTCCATGATAAAATATTCCCAAGGTACCGATGGTTTAGCAACGGTCACAGAAATCCTGAATGTTTAACAGTGCAAAGGTAGAAGCTGGCTCTAGCCCACACCATTGCTTATCCAGCCCCAGCTTAGTTAGGCCAGGGCAGTGTACATGTGGGGAACAGCTCCATGCTGGGCAGGACTTCACTGGGTCTTAGCTTGAAAGACAGAGAAGGAAGAAAGGCATTTGAGTGGCAAAAGCACAGAGGAGAGGGCATGCGACTGTCCAGCAGTGGGGAATAGCTGAAGGATGGTGGAACTGGCGATGGGATGGGAAAGGGGCTGAGAAGGTGGTTGGGGCCTTCGGAACAGCTTTGAACACAGGATTGCAGAATTTGCACTCTAACCTGTAAGGAGGGAAAGGATCTTAGACTAAGGTAAACTCAGAGCTAAAAGCAACTTCAAGGTCATCTGTGCAAGAATCTCATCTGGCCTCTGCTTAAATACTTACTATTGAGAGCTCACTACCTCCCAGGGAACTGATTCTTTTGATGAGTAATCACCACTGAGCCGGACTATTTTTGTAAGTGGATGGGCTGTTAATATGTATGAGTGAAAAGTTTACTCCATGATGCTCTGAGGTCATGAGAAGTTTGAGCCCCAGGGAAACATATGTGACAGTTTCATTTGCTTGCAGCCCTCCTAGGGCAGTTTAATCATAACCTGGCACATCGAGGTTTACTTATTAAACATCAGAGACCCGGCCATCAATATGGATAGGCTGGGTCTAAATTAGGACCTAAGCAGCCCGAGGAGTAACTCTCAGAACCTGCGATGTCTGATTTATCTCCCGCTGGCCTAATGTGTATTTTCCACATATAGATCTAATGGAGTTTGCTATTAATGGCAACTGCCCTGGTTAAGTCTCAAACCTTGTAAAAAATTGAACTGACACTTTCTAATGACCAGCTTTCCAGCAAGTTACAAATTACAGACATTGCTTATGCAGAATCATTAAACATAGATTAAATATAACCAGATGTTTTCTTTTCACCAGCCCCCCTTCTCTCCACCACCCCTCTCTCTGCCTCATTCTTGATTCAGCTAAGAAGTGGACCAATTAATGTATTAGACTGATCGCATTAGCAGCTCTGTGGGTGAATTTGTCAGCCTTGTATATGTGACAAAGGCTTCAAAGATAAGGCTCTTGTTAGAGAAGCTCAGAGTTGGTTTTGGAGATGGGGGTAGGTGGAGAAGCTCTGGCCAGGACTGTGGGGGATGGGCTCCCCAAATCAAGCACCTCCCAGAGGAGGCTGGGCTGCATGCTTTTCAGGAAGCTGAAGCCAGAGCCTGAGCTGCAAAGAGGTGAGATGTGTGTCATCCTGGCAGTGGACCTCCCCTGGAAGGAACTAGGGGTTTTGCCAGGAGCACAGGGCCCCAATCAACCAGCCTGCCCATAGCTGTTAACAGCCTGAAGCCAGGGGGTGAGGCTTATCCTCATTTCAAAGATGAGGAAACACTAAGAGGAGGGATGTAGTTTGCTCAGAGCTACTTAGCCAGAAGGTGGCAGAAATTCCCAGCTGAGTGACCTTAGGCAAGTTACTTAACCTCTCAGTGCCTCAGTTTTCTCATCTGAAGTAGAGTTAATTAAAGGGAGTAATAATGAAAATATATAATAATGAGAGTGTTACAGGTTCATTGAACTCATACTTGTGAAGCACTTTGCAGTGTCTGGTGCACAGAGCACCACAGAAGTGTTCGTTGAATACATAAATAAAACCCAAACCCAAGGCTTTCGACCAGAGAGCTCGCTTTACCACGCTGCCTTTATTATTTGTCCCAACCACTAATCATGTACAGGAAAGACACAGAGTGGACACAGATCCTAGGCACCAAGTGCTGGAAATCTGGCTGGGGAAGGGCTGATAATATGAGTGCCAGGCGGTGTTGCATAAAGGAGAATACAGCCCAAGGTCTGAGAGACCTGAGCGCTGGCGAAGTCGCTTCTCTTCAAGAATCAAGACCTCCCCATGATCCTCCGCGTGGCTCGGCCAACTGAGGGCCTCAGGGATTCCAGGAGTTCCTCCTCCACAACAGGAGTGCAAGGCAGCCTTCTTGGAGGATGTGGCGCTGGCTGCAACTGAGCTTTGAGCAGAGCATTTTGAACTGAGAGAAGCTCAAAGGGACAGGAGTTTCCAGCAGAAACCACTGGAAGGTCATTGCTCTTGGGGCCTATTTTGCAACATTTCCTGAGTGTTTGCTGCATTCCAGGCACTGTGCTGGCCACTCAGACCCAACAAAGAGCAGGAGAGCCAGGTTCCCTGTCCTCACAAAGCCTGGAGTCTAGAGGGGAAAATCCTGAGCTCAGCCTTTCCCAGAAGAACTTGGGAGACGAGTGTGGGGAAGGGGTGGCCAGTGTA
The DNA here is from genome assembly GCF_054644295.1 of Miniopterus natalensis. NCBI lineage: Eukaryota > Metazoa > Chordata > Mammalia > Chiroptera > Miniopteridae > Miniopterus > Miniopterus natalensis. The sequence continues at coordinate 40,773,851 of NC_142081.1, forward strand.
TTTCCATACTCAGCCACTATGCCTTGAGTGCCTGTTGTTTTTCCAGGCATTGTTGGGGACACAGATATGGATGGAACCTAGGCCTGGCCTGAAACAGGCCCATAGCCACAGTAACAGAAGACCAGGGAAGAAAGTAAGAGTGTTCTAGAAGCTCAAACAGGGATAAATCACCCCCCAGAAGAGAGAAGAGGGGTGAATCAGGTAGGATTAAGTTTTGCTATAGGTGACATAAAAAACACAAAATATCTGCTTTGAAAATGACAAATATTTTTATGCCCCTCACTCATTAAAAAAAAAAAGCAGGGAGAAGATTCAGAAGTAGGCCACCAGGGAATGGTAGGGCAGCTTACAAACACGCCAGGGACCCAGGCTCCTTCCCCTTGTTCAGCCATGCTCAGCACATGGCTTCCACATCTGATGAAGGATGGCTACTTGAGCTCCAGCCATCTCACCCGCAGTTCTTTTCCATAATCCACATTATCCTTCAACAAGGAGAACAGGCAGAGACATGCATTTCCACTTACCATTGGCCAGAATATAGGCACATGGCCACACCAAGCTGTGAAGGAGCCAGGGAAGTATATTCTTTATTCCAGGGGGCCATAGGCCCAGCTAAAACTCGAGACTCTACTAAGGGAGAAGAGTATTGGTATCGAAGGACTAGCCACCTCCTACAGAGGGATCACTGCAGGAGGCGGCATTTAAGATGAGTCCTGTAGGCGGGTAGGATTTCTATAGCTGGACATGAGGGTCAGGGAAATTCTGGAAGGGAAGAGCTGGAGCAAGGACAGGCATGGGGCGTATTTGGAAAGTGGTGCGTGGACCTGTGGCTCATGTGTCTGGATGAGGTGGATTAAATGATGATCTCTAGGATCCAATTTTTATTCTGGGCAGTGGGGAGCCACTGAGTATGTCAGGCAGGGAACAGGAGTGCCATGAAGACAACTGTGCTCTAGGGAGCTGAAGCTGTAGGGAGGAGGTGAAGGATGAATTGCAGGGGAAATGAAATTAACACTCACACCTAGTCCTAAAGTTGCCTGCAGCCTAGTTGAGGAAACCAGCCCTTCCTCCAGGGACCAACGAGTGACTCCTCCAGGAGAGGTTGAGATAAGAAATTCTACAAGTGACTCAAAGCAGAAATACCATGGAAGCTCAGGAGCTCTCTTGAGAACAGGACTGAGCTGAGGCTTCAGGAATAGGTCAGATTTCAAGAGACAGAGGAAATAGGTAGACAGGGATAGACATTCAGGGCCAGTCCTCCAATAAATGGCAGACAGACATACCACCTGCATCTGTCCCTCTCCTTTCAACTACAAACATTTCCTGCCCTCACAGTTATGGGATCAGTGATGCTGGCAAGAGTGTGGTAATGGAAAGCAGAAGGCTGCAGGGCAGTGCAGGGAGCACTGGGCTGAGTGCAGCGGTGGGATTCCCAGCCTCTCCACTTGTCTGTGAGACCTGTCGAGTGATTCTACCCCATGGGCTTCAATCTGTTCCTCTGTCGGAGGAGATCATTAATAGAGCCTTCTGAAGAATGCAGCTGTGGGCACAAAGAGGGGAACTCATTCATGTGCCGGTGGGGAAGGGCCGAAGTGAACAGTTCCTAAACAGATCCATGACCCCAGGGTGGTCATGGCTGTAGCCTGGAAACTTCTAGGGATGCAGCTGTGAGTGGTAGTCTGGTACTGATGGGAGGGCAGGTGCCAGTCTGTCCTCTGTCCACAGTGTGTGCTGGAGGGTACTTTGGGCAGGACTGTGCCCAGCTCTGCTCCTGTGCCAACAATGGGACCTGCAGCCCCATCGATGGCTCCTGCCAGTGCTTCCCTGGATGGATTGGCAAGGACTGCTCACAGGGTAAGCTACCGCCTCCTGGGAATGCCCCCCATCCCAGGTCAGGCCCCAAAACACCCTGCTCCTTGTTGCCGGTGCCTCTACCTCCCAGGGCTGAAATCTTCTGCGATAGGAATGTCCACCTGAGTCCCGCTTAGCTCTCTAGCTAACATGATGAATTGTTAGGCTTGATCACTGGCATTATTAACTGCCAGTGTCAAAGGTATTGATATTGTCAGTAGTACCATTAATATTATTAATATGAAAATTAACACTCCATCAGCACCTGAGCAAGGAGTAGCCCCTACATTTGGATGGAGAGGAAGAGGGGGCAGGGACTGGCATGCTGGAGTTAGGGAGCAAGGAAGTGAGGTGAGGCAAGAGCAGTCACCTTAGAGGGGCGAGGGTGTCCTGTGGGTGGCCCATGTGAATGATGTCCTAGACAGGGCACTATAGGGGCTATTCATGTAAGGTGTATCTAACCTAATCTAAAGGTTAACAGGGACCCCCCCAATCTAAGGGCAGACACCCAAGCTCTGCCCTGGGTATCTCCTTGGCTGATGGGTGAGACCTAGCCAGTGCCCCTTAGGGCAGTCCCAGTTAGATGTTCTGGCCTGAGGGAATTTCCATTCTGATGAAGGAAACACAGGTGCCATCCTCAGGGAGCTCACTCAAAAGAGCAGAGTCCCTACCAGGGAAAGTTCCCACTCTCATGGGGAAATTAGCACAGTGTTCACACAGTAAACTACACTTACAGTTTATCACACCCCCTACACATTCCAAATCAGTCAGTCCCCAGAGGAAAGGTTCAGGAACACTCAGAGCTGGGAGAGGGGGCACAGAACCTGGGCTTAATAGGAATCCTGGGTGACTGGGGCAGGAAGTGAATGGAGGAATTCTGGGATCAATACAGTACACCCCACCCACCCCCCCGAAAGCCAGGAAATACCACCTGGGTGCATCCTGGCATGTTGACAGACATGCATCTTCCCTTCCTCTCCCTCCCTTTGTCTGTTCATCTCTGTCGTGCCCTCACCCTCGCATCCCATCTAACCCCAGCTTGCCCACCTGGGTTCTGGGGCCCCGCTTGCTTCCACACATGCAGCTGCCACAACGGGGCGCACTGCAGCACAGAGGATGGGGCCTGCCGCTGCACTCCAGGCTGGACCGGACTCTTCTGCACGCAGCGTAAGCTCCTCCTCCTGGCCTCCCAGCTACTCAGAATCCCACGCTGCGGCCTGCTGGCTGCCTTGGGGATTGTCTAGGGCTGCAGTTGGAGGGAGGGAGGAGGTGGGGCCCCAGGGTCGGGAGCCGCCCCCCCTCCCACCCCCAGGATTGAGGAACTTGACTGGATTCAGGGGTTAAGAAGCCCAAAGTCCTGGGAGGGCAGGGCTATCAGGTTCCCCAACAAACGCCAAGACCAGTCCTCCTTTGGTCAGTGGGGCCCAGTGAAGAGGAGTGGCCTGTTACTACACAGCCAGGAGACCCCAGCCTGGCTTCTGGTTCCAGGGCACCTTTGTCCAAAGGATTCGCCACCCTTTCAGTGTGAGGGTTCAGAGTGTGGAAATGGCCCGAGTGCATGGTCTCACTAGTCCTCACCCCATGCTCAGAAAGAGGTGGCAGGAGACAGGTTTGGTCCCAGCTGCACCTCCACAGTTACTCCGTTTCTCCAGGCTGCCCAGCAGCGTTTTATGGGAAGGACTGTGGGCGTGTGTGCCAGTGTCAGAATGGCGCCAGCTGTGACCACATCAGCGGCAAGTGCACCTGCCGCACAGGCTTCACCGGGAGACACTGCGAGCAGAGTAAGCTTTCCCAACCCATGACCCTGGGTGTCAGTGTCAGGCCTCAGCCTCCTATAGGGAAAGCCTCCCCCTTCAAGGTCTACTCCATTCAGGGATCTACATGCCCTGCTCCCTTGACTTCTGGAGTCACTCCCAAGGAAAAGGGCTGGAGGTCGTGCTTATACTGCTGTTCGGTTTCTTCCTCCAGTTGAGTGGGGATGGGGAACTGTTGAGGCACAGGAGAGGCCTGAGCGGGTAATGAGGGAGGCAGACTCTGTTCAATTCTTCTCTGAAGCCCCTATGGCACCCAGCTCAGGGCCTGGCATGAGGATACTGTATAAATGTGTCAAGTGAAAAGGAAATAAGGGTGGGTGTCCCCAACTCAGGGCTAGAGGTGGTGCCTACCCCCAACTATCAAACCAAAGACGAGCTAGAGAAGTAGGTTTCCCTCTGAGGCACAGCTGCCCAGATGGGAGGGGTGGAATGTGGCTATGTCTTGCTATCTACCCCAAATCTTCATGTTACATAGGATGTGCCCCAGGAACCTTTGGCTATGGGTGTCAGCAGCTATGTGAGTGCATGAACAATGCCACCTGTGACCACGTCACCGGCACCTGTTATTGCAGCTCTGGATTCAAAGGAATCAGGTGTGACCAAGGTAATACACAGATGGCAGAGTCCTCGGGCAAGGGGATGTGGAAAAGTCCCCACAGGGACAGACTCTAGGGAGATCCCAACAGGAACAACTGGATTATATAACACTTTGTGACTTTATTCATATTTGGGTGGAGAGGAAGGAGGAGGTTCCAGGTGCTGGAGAGCAGATGGAGCAGGCAGTCTGTCTTCCCCGTGCTCATCCTTGGCAAGCTTCCTGTGAGCTAAGCAAGGGTAACCACAAGCTAGTGCTGTGGAAAGATCACCAGACCATCTGACGATCTGCCAGATTCTGGTTCTGTCAACCTGCTAGGTGTCCTTGATCAGGTCATTTCCTTTTGCTGGGCCTGTTACTCCACATGCACAATGGAAAGAGTAGATTAATCCTTGTCTTCCATGATGGCCAGAGGTTCTGCTGAGAGCCAAGGAGCCCACAGGGGCTCAACCCTGGCTCCAGGTCTACAGTCAGAAGACACCCATAGAGCAGTTGGGAGGACCAAGTTGAGATAATGTGAGCCCTTGATAAATGGTTTTGTATACATAAAAACCCTCTGTAAAGTGCTGCAAACATGTAAGGGATTATATTGCTATTGGTTCTAGGAGATGGGGGATGACAATGGGCTATTATCCACATGACAGAAAAGGGGGCAAAGCCTATACATTGCATTCTGACGGGGGTTAGCCACACATATCAAGAGGGGTTTTGTGGGCAGTAATGGTGGGCACATTGGTACAGCACATATGGTACTCACAGTCCCCTGGAGAGGGTGGGATTACTCTCCCCATTACAAATGACCCAACCGAGGACTCTAAGTCACATCTAAGAAGCACAGCTGGTAAGCAGGGAGAAGGGCTGAGTCTAATTTTTTTCTACCCCTGAGAAATCTGACCCTACCAATAACTGGTTGTCTGATCTTGGGCAAGTTACCTAACCTTTCAGTGATTCAGTTTCTCCATTTGTGAAAGAGAAGGAATTAAACAGTCCTTATTTCATTGGGCTGTTGGGAAGGTTAAATGAGTTATTATCTGAAACTCATTTTGGGAACAGTAAAATACTCAATAAATATCATTTTGTTTCCCATCCACAATCACATTTGTTCCTGGGGGGTTCTCTAGGACACCACCCACTTTAGGCAGTTGAAGAAACAGGCACAGTGAGGGTTGAGATCACAGAATTAAAGAATAGAGCCAGGACCAGAACCCAGGTCTCCTAATGTTACAGAAGTCTAGATGTCACAGAGCTCTGAAGAGCAAGCAGGTGGCCCCAGGCTCAGGTCCTCCCTCTACCCACAGCTGCCCTCATGATGGAGGAGCTGAATCCCTACACCAAGATCAGCCCAGCTTTGGGTGCAGAGCGGCACTCGGTGGGTGCTGTCACAGGCATCGTCCTCCTGTTGTTCCTCATTATGGTGCTGCTGGGCCTGTTCGCCTGGCGCCGACGAAGGCAGAAAGAGAAGGGCCGTGACCTGGCTCCCCGTGTCTCCTACACACCTGCCATGAGGATGACCAGCACTGACTACTCCCTCTCAGGTAAGGGCTATGCCCCCAGCATACAACCCAGGAAGAACCACACCATATCCTTGGGGACACCTGAGTTTACTGCCGAAGGTGGGTGGTCATGCCTGCAGGGTGGGCAGCTGGGGCTGGATGCTCAGACTCCCCTAGAGAGGTGATGGGAGTGGAGAGCAGGAACCTACTTGGGAAGGGCAGATAGGGTCCCAAGGGTATCATTTCCTGGGCCCCCAGCACTGGATGCCTATGATGAGGAGCCTCCTTCCATTTCCCCAGACCTTCCCATCCTTCAGCCACAAGAGCACCCACCTAAGCAGTAACTTTCCAAAACTCTCCAGGGGACCTCTCTCCTGCCTGATTCCTGTGATGCCTCAGGAAACTGGCCTTGGGGTCCAGTGTCCAGACCCTGTCCCACTTTTGCTTCCTTGGGTGAAGGTATCAGAATAACCCTCCCTTCCCAGTTCCCAGAGTTAGGAAGGCCCTGTTAGTACAGTGAAAGGGGATGGTGCCTGCCTTGGGGGGATCTGAAAGTGTGGGCAATGTCCCTATGGCCAGACGGGCTGGAACCCAGTCTGTCCACAAACCTGGTGGTAACTCCAATAGGCATCCTATCTGGGAGTCTGAAGGGGTGAGGGTGCGGCTATTGAGCCAGATCCTTCCACTCCCCTGAACCCTGACTGCTGCCTTAGAAATAGGAAAGGCTTTTTGCTTCATATTTAGTTAAACAGAAGAGGTTGAAATGCTCTGAAATCACCCATAGCCCTGGGCCACAGGAGGCTCGGCCTCTCTGTGGGAGCACAAGGATGACAGCTCTCTCCAGCTTGCTCCATAGCTCACAGATGACCTGAAGCCTCCTACCCTTGTACTTATAAAACCAACATCACATCAGCCCATTCCCACTACATGTTGCTTACCATGTGCCCAGCTCCATGCTAGGTGCTACAGGATAGACAGAGGCAGCCCAGATGCAGACCTTACCTTCAGAGTCCCTGGCCTGCAATCTCCCCACACACTGACCCCCACCCGCACCCTGGGGTTTCAACCAAAGCAGTATCCTCTGATGAAAGCCTAAGCCCACAGAGAAGATTTGGGGATTTTCTTCTATGACTGTAATGAGCAAGGTTGGCCAGGTTTGCCCATGCCATTCCACTGGAATCCTCCAGCCTTGTCGAGAGGTCCTGGAATACATAGGGCAGGAGGGCAGGACTGGGGCCAAGGAGAGTAGGGTTCTCTTTATGGCCTCACTAATGGGATCTCACCTTGTGGGGAGGAAGGAGAGAATCAGCATAGCCCCTAAGTAGTGACTCAGGGATATCTGAGGCTGTCAAAGCCAGCATATTCTCATCCATGCTCCAGCTGCTGGTACCACCCCCCACACTGGCGAGACTACCATGCATCCTGCATGCTTTAGGGACGGCCACCATGAGGGAAGGGGAAATCAGGCTCCACAAATTTCTGTAGGGGCAGGGGGTGCCAAAAGCTTGGGGGCTGGGGGACTTGGCTGTCTTTTTGCAGAGCACTCTCAAGGCTGCTCAGCCCAGGCATTAGTATTGGGGCATCTCATTCCAGGGGCAGGAGTATGATGGTATGTGGCAACTTGTTCTCTTCCCAGATTTGTCTCAAAGTAGCAGCCATGCCCAGTGCTTTTCCAATTCCAGCTACCACGCACTGGTATGCGGGGGGCCTGCCACCAGCCAGGCCAGCACTCTGGACAGGAACAGCCCCACAAAGGTACCGGGCCCCTGACTCCCCAGCCCCTACCCACTGTCCTCCCTTCAGTCCTTACCTCTGCCCAGGAAGGAACTGTACCCTACCCCCACCTGGAAGGTCCACATGGAACTAACTGCCAATACATTAAACATAGCCCTATGGTCCATGGAACATGTAAACACTCTGTAAAGCATGTAACAGGGAGCCTGCAGGTTACATGGAGCCAACAAGCGCCATGCAACCAACAGGCGTCACATGTAACTAACCCCACACCCTGTGTGTAACCAGCTGGTACCAAGTCATGTGATCATGTGTAATCTTGTCACATAACCATGTACACCATGTAGCCACTTTACCACGTTAACACATGTAATCAAAACCCTGCACCACATATCACCAATCACTGAAGTAGGTTACCAATACCATGTATACAACCAGCACATTATAGAGTAACCACTATTACTCAGGTAACTAGCTGATGCCCTTGTACCTGGATATACCATGTGTCATTAGTGTGCACCCACATCCATTTATTGTAATCAGAACCAATGCAAGGGACATGGGACCCAAACATTAGCCATAGCCAGTGTTCTCGTTAACAGTGAGTCCTATGGGCCTTCCCTCACAGCTCCGAGCATAACTGTGGGCTGGTGGCAACATGTCTTCTTACAGGTCCTTGGGCAAGGACGTCTAGAATACACATATAGTGAGCCCTGCTGGTGTGCCAGGACCCATACTTGGCAGAATAGGAAGTTCAGAAATGAGGAAGAATAGCCTCAAGGACTGTAAGGTTTGACAGGCTCATGCTGCACACACCTCCTGACACCCACTTAAGCATGTATACACACACAATAGCAGGACCAGACTCCTGGCTCCCTGCAACACCCATCCTGGGCCAGGAACATGGACAGGAGCACTTTTCATATTCCAAGCCTCTGCCCTAGAGCTTGGGGAAACCTTTCTCTCTGCTCTACAGAAAATGTCCATCAGCTCACAGATCATGCCTGCTGCCACAGAACTGATGGCAGTGCAGCCTGAACACTCTAACAACACAGATACTATACAACTCCAAGTCAGCACCCAAGGCCACTCACCTCAGATTTTCCAAATGAGAGTGCTGCATACAGGATACCTTGAGGCCTATATGCAAGGTCTGTGGCCATCAGCCCTATATAGAGCCCTGTAGCTTTGACCCCTCTTCCAGGGTATCATCTCAGCTCAGATCCCTATTCCCAGCTACAGCTTTAGGCTTATCTGAGGAGCTGGAAGCTGAGGGAAAGGAATCAAGTTTCCCAGTAGGAGGCCCTTGATTAACTAGAGCCACATTATCAAGGCTGCAGCAGGTTAGAGACAAAGAATGCCAGGGATGAGAGGCAAAGATCCTTTGTGGCCATGTTATTCTTGGTCTCATTCTAATAGCCACCCTCATTCAGTAAAGTGCTGGAGTTACTGTAAAGCAGCCCACTTGGTAACTCTCTAGCTTACCTCACCCCAGGGGCCCAAAGTGGCTTTGTGTAGTCAGAGACCCCTCTGGAAGACAGTCAGGACACATGTAGCAAAGGCAGGCAGCTGTGATGAGATGATACAAATATGGATGTGGGAGCTGAAACCTGAGTTGTAGACCCAGCTCTGCCAGACTCCTTGTATAACCAAGTGCAGGACCCATAAGCAGGACTCGGGTCCCATCTGTGAAATGAGGACAACCATCCTGGCCTCATATGGCTGTGAGAATACAGGAAGAGAAAAGATTGCACCATAAGGACACCCTACCCTGAAGCTTTCCCTTGGTCATATTAAAGGGAAACTCACACTCAGCCCAGGCCAAGGGGCAGAGGCAGCAGTGATGTTGCAGGCAGACTAGCACCTTCCTGTGCTGGAGATGGCCTCATGTTGCAGGTGAGACACTGCCAGGGCCCACCCAGCTGACCTACTTCCTGTCAGGACCAGCTTGGTTCAGGCCAGCTCTTGGCCCTTGGGAGGACCTTCCCCTGCCCTCATTTTCCCCAAAGGCCTGGGAACCATACAGCTTCAGCCAGACAGCTTAGATGGTGGTATGTTCTGCTCCTGCTGGCATCAGCCACACCATGGTGGCCTGTCATGGAACACCTACCTCTCCCTTTCCCTGAACAATCTAGGACCTAGGTGGGTCTGGATCATCACAGAGGTGGGTGCACAAGGCTGATAAGAGTGAAGTCTGGGCAAGGGGTACCTCTGGGGCACTAGGTATTAACTGGCTCTCCTACTCTCCAAACAGCTCAGTAACAAGTCCCTTGACAGAGACACAGCAGGCTGGACCCCTTACAGCTATGTGAACGTGTTAGGTCAGTAGTGATTTGAGTGTGGTCCCTGCCAGCATGTCCCACCCTGTTTTCCTTCTCTGCATTGAGGCGGGCCCTGTCCTAGCTCTAAGAGAGAGGGTTAGTAGATGAATCCTGAGCATGATCTCCCCCAGGGAGAAGGGGTGTGAGGAGGAAACCCAAGTGCCTGTTTCAGATTCATAAGCAAATGAAGCCCAGGACCCTCTTCATTCCTATATTAGGGGGTAGGGAGAGGGTAGCTGTGACCCAGGGACAAGGGAAACTACTAGGGCCCCAGGTATGGGGATTATTCCAGATGGAGGCTGAAGATGCACACACCATCTAGAAAAGGAACCCCCTGTCCAACCTAGGTCCTATACCAAGGTACCCATTTCAAGGGTTTCTTCCCACTGCCCTGGTGGACACCAATTCCTGTAGGGGGTAGGGGGTGGGAAGCAAGGCTAATGGCCTCAGCTCTAGCAAATCCCCATTGTCCTGCTGGCCCCAGCCCCTTTGAATGCTACACATAGGGGCCCTAATTCCTTCCAGCCTGCCCTACCATGACCCTTACACCCCCATCCCCTCCCCGCCATTCCAGGGCCCTGGGAATAATAGCTCCTCCCTGTCATTCCTCTCACTAGACTCCCATTTCCAGATCAGTGCCCTGGAGGCCAGGTACCCGCCCGAGGACTTCTACATTGAACTTAGACATCTCAGCCGCCCCGCTGAGCCACACTCACCAGGTTAGCCGCCCCCAGCCCTACCCTCTACCCCCTGGGCCCCTCAGGCTCTCATACCAGTCCAGACCCAGCACTGGCTCTACCTCCCATTCCTGCCCCTTGCTTAACCCATCCCCACTGGTCCCAGAACTCTCCCTATTGAACCCCCCTCCCTCCCAACATGATTGGTCTACAAACCCAATCCCCTAACAAACGAAACCTGCCTAGATTCCCCCATCACCCCTTCTGCTCCCATCATGGTCAGTGGATGTGGACAAACTGTGACTGGTGTTAGGGGAAGGGGACACAATATCATTGTACTCCCTGCAGTCAACAGACTACAACCCAAAACCTTTGAGAAATGACCTGACGATGGCAACACCTTTGGGGTTCTCTGGGCCCTCTGGGTGTGGCTGGCAAACAGATGGTCTCTGGCCCAAAAGCCCAATGTCCCCCAGACCCACCAGTGGCCTAGGCTAAGCTCTCCCAGATCCTAGGGTAGGGCTGTCAAGCAGGGATCTTGATACCTGGGACAGGATGTGTCAACCAGCATCCTCTGTGCTCATGTATTAGGTTCAAATTTGGTGGCCTGGCAAAGATGCAAAAAGGAAACTTGGAAAGCCAGTTCTGCAATGGAAGATGTTGGGTAGAAGTTACAGGTGATATCATAGGAGCAAGTGCTATGAATGAATAGAGAATGTGGGCCCCTTTAGGGCAGGACCTTAGCATACTGGACAGCCTGGGCCTGAGCTCAGGCTCTAGCTGGTTTCTAGAGCTCAAGGGAAACAGCTCTATCAACCTCTGCAGGTCTCTGGGCCCAATAACACTACCCAGTAAAGATTCTAAATTCAGCTGCTGGTTGAGTAGGCATGGGCTACAAAGACCCTGGGCCTGTTCCCAGGACGGTATGTTCTTGGCTATGGGGCCATGGGCAGTGTCCAGGGCATTCAATAACCCCACCAAATACAACCCCCCCCCCCCCCCACACACACACACACACCACCACCACTACCCTGTATCTCTTTCCACATTGGGGCATCTTCTGGGCTCAGCCCAGATTTCTCCCTGTTCTGAGATCTCACTCTTCAACCAGTATAGCCAGAGCCACCACTCAGTCATTTTGGGGGTTACACCCAAAAATGGCCAATGGGAGAGAATACTTGGAGAGATCTAGTTGCAATTCAACTTCTCACTTGCTAGTGTAGTCTCAGAAAAGTCACTGCCCCTCTTTGGGCCTCTATTTCCTATTATATGAAAAGGGGAAAAGTTAACAGCCTAGCCTCCATCCTTCAGGGAGGGCAAAGGAAACCCTTGTCTGGTGTAAAAGTGCTGAATTAATGCCAGGGATACAGATTGTTGCAGTCATGTTTCTGAAGGACACGGGTACCTACAGGCCACCAGAAGAATAGCAAACTTGAGAAAACCTTAGACGTGGTTCTGCCCTAACACTCAGTAATGGGTGAAGGGGAGGCAGACAGGAGTAGACTCCTATAAATTCAACTTGGGGACTCTATGTGGAAGAGGTATGGGGAGGTATCTAAACAACAACAGGTTGGTTTTCAGTATCAGAAACTAATTAGTCAAAAGGAGCCAAACTGTACTTTAGTAAGCACTTGCTGCATGCCTTGCCTGGTATTGTGTCCTCCATCAAAAGCTGGGGGGGGGGGGATGGCTTTCACTTTGAGCCACTGTCATTATTGCCCGAACCTAAAAATGCCAGACAATTTCTTTTCTGGGATCAGCAGCCACAAAGAACCTGAGCTTGGTCCCTAAATCTGTATGTCCTGCCTGTGGCTGGAGCTCAGGACCATGTACTGTGGGAGCCTACCATAAAATGTGACAGCTAAAAGGGAGAAAAGAAACCCTTGGGATTGAAAAACACTGGTAATACTTTTCAGACAGCTCTCAATTAGCTGTAAATGGTCCACCCAAAAAGAAGGAATAACTAAGAAAGCTGACTGTGGATGAGGAATGACTATACATCCCACAAACATGACCTCAGCCACCTGTCCACCTCCCTCTCTGGGTCCCCTCAGTCAAGCTTCTGATCCAGGAGAGGAGAGGCAGGACCAGAGCTGAGAAGTAAGAAGCAGTCTTCAACCCTATTCTAAAATCCAACAGAACTAGGATTTGGAATGACATGCACCCTTGCCAAGCTAAGAAATGGTTCTGATTCATTTCTTATTCTACACTTTTGGAGTCTGGAACTTCAACTATAGTGACTGCAGGTGGCATGAGAACTACCTTTCATCACCTCCTGGAATGTTAGAGGAGGAATGCTGAATATGCCAGAGGGCGCTATAGCTCACCATTAGTGCTTACGAGCCTTTTAAGAATTCCTATATGGTCAAAAAGATTTTAGAGTAGAGTAAACCCAGACTAATCTTCTAGCACTAAAGAACTATTTATTTTCTGGGTAGGGGAGAAAAAGGCAAAAAACAAAAAAACCTGAAGCCTACACATGTAGTCCAAGTAAACCTCACTCACCTCCATATTTTTCTTTCCTTACACTCTTTCTGCAGGTGCTTGTGGAATGGATAGACGTCAAAACACATACATTATGGACAAAGGCTTCAAAGGTAGAGTATCCAATCCTGACGTCCCATTAGAAAGGGCTTAGCAAGATAAAGAGTACAGATCTGAAATGACCAGAAATTCTACCAGAGAGAACTGCGCACCTGTTCCCCCAAACCCCTTAAAAGTTAAAAGACAACAGGACCTGGGTCTGCTGGGTAGCTCTGCCCAGGAGGAGCAACCATAATAATAATGAATTCATCTTTCAGTTTCAGTTGCACCTGCTTAGCAAACGCTGTGGGTTTTTTATAGATGCCAAATAAATGTCTTCGGAAATGTAGAATGTCATTATCCAACCAATTAGTACAAGTTAAGTTGATTAAAAAATCTGAAATAAAGTCAATCTACTTGCCCCAGAGGCCTCCTGTCATTGCAATGGTAAGGACCACCACCCTGCACCTGCTGGCTTTCTGGGGCACAAGGAATGAAAATGATACCCTAATATTGTATGGCACTCCACCCTCAAGAAATCTCTGCCCCCCGAGAACAGGGACACTAGGACTAATCCCAACACATGGGAACTCTAAGTCGGATCATCCTTCTAGGAAGTCTATGGGTAAAGCCAAGATGAAAGGTCAGGTCCTGCCTTTGGGCTCAGGCCCTAGGTTTAAATGACAGAATGTGTGAAATAGGTGGCTTTGGAACCATGTCACTTATTACTCTGTAATTTATTAACTGCTTAGACTGTGAGCTCTCCAAGGCCCAGTTTCCTCATCTGCAAGGTTGGGATAATTACGCCTATCATCCTATTGTCTAACAAGGTTGTCATGAGTATTCAATAAAATCACAGATGGGAAGTGTTTTTGCATATTGTAAAGGATTGTATTACTGTAATAGGGCTGTCCTTTTGTCTCTGAGGTCTATTTAACAGTCTCGGCCAAACTGAGTAAGAAATGACTCACAGCAGAGGTCCCAATGGATATCCTAAGGCTAGCTGTGCACCAGAATCACCTGATGTTCACACTCATCTCCCCAAGATTCTGAAGCAGTAGATCTAGAGTGGGGTCCTGGAATCTGCATTTATGCAGAGTACTTCAGGGTATCCTTATGCAGCATATCACTTAGAAACCTAACTAACACTTAGAAACCACTGATTTAGGCTGACCCAGATTTCCCGATTACTGTTCTGGTCTATCAGACTCAACCTTAGACACACTCAAGACACAGCCATTTCCTAACCAAGGAGAGCTTGTCATCTATAGCGCTTGGTGGGATGGCTGTTAGAAATGGGGTGAGCTAGGGGTGAGTGGTGGTGGTGATAAAGAATTATATCCTGAGCAAGAGAACAGGAAGGTGAAGTCTCCATCAGCCCTTGTTAGGGTACACACTGCTCAAGAGAATGATCTGGAAACAGGTCAGCCCTAGGTTTCTGGCCAAAGGACATTACTCCCTTGTGAGCAGCATTCTGGCAATTTTCTATGAGTTTTGACTTAAACCATCCCAATGAAGACAAGCACCATTACAGCAGGTATAAGGCTTAATACAGAAAAGATAGCTCTACTGCTTTAGCACTGTGACCTGAGACCTCAGTTTCTTCCTCAGAGGCATAAGGATTGGGCAGAAATAGTTAAGGGCCTTTCCAGCTCTGAGAATATGCATTACTCAATTGTGAATAAGCTCAGACAGGCCCAGAACCTCAACAAACGAGCACACAACTTTCCTATGCACTGTGCCATCCTGAGCATTGTGATTAGAGTAGCTACTTGCAGACTTGCAACCATGAATGTAAAACAAAGCTAAGGAGAGCATGATCTCTGCCTCAGCATCATTCATTCCTGTTTTGTGGGGACATGTATTTGAGCTTCTGAGTGCAGATTTCGTTTCACCACTCTGGTTACAACCATCCTTTAAATTAGAGAGAAAAGAGGGCTATGTAGGCAAATGTACCAGCAGGTATTGGGAACTAACACATGTGAACAAGAGAATTCAAAGAGGAAAATGAAATGTTACGATTCAAAACTTTACAGAAGTATTTATCAAAGATATGGAATAAACCCAGAAACACTGGCTGAACTCCCAAATAAACACTTAATAATAAACTAGTTTGTACCAGGAATGAAATTATTTCCTAAACCTATTATACCAAACTGTTAGGAGTGAAGAATCTTAAGTGTTCTCTAAACTCAATGGGAAAGAGCCCTGGTTGGGAGTTAAAGAGATTCAGATTCTAGTCCTAGTTCTTGCTATGTGGCACCAACTTGGTCACAGCATTGTTTTCTGGCTCTAGGTTTCTTACTCTACTAGGACAGGGTTGTACTAGCACCATCTCTGGGGCCCTTTCCAGCTTTGGCATTCTGAAAGTCATTAAATAGTCAATATTCCCTCTCTTTCCCATTATTTACTGAAGACCTCTACTTGCTGTCATTCTGGAGGTCACGTGAGCTATGCTAACCTCATTTTACCTCTTAAACACCTTTGTCATCACTTCCCCTTCTCCCACTCTGCATAATGATTCGGCAACAAACTGCTGGAGAAGAAAACTTCCCCAGTACTCTCCCCATCACCTTTATGACCCTGAAATCCTGGATTCCACTGTTGCTGCCACTTTCCCCACGTTACACCCCTTGGTAATCTAACCAAGTCTCTCCTTGTAGTCACCTTGGGTTCCAAGGTAGTTTGGAGCCCCCTGACATTCTGAAAACTTTTTTCAGCTAATGTGGTTCTCCTGATATCTTCCCTTTCCTCTCCCCATATCCTTGTCTCAATCCAGAGAAGGATGCTAATTTAGGGCCCAGGAAGTGAAAAGCCAGCGTGGTCTTCTAATAACAGTAGTCAGCTGGGAAACTATGGTTTCCCCCAATAGTAAAATATTGGCCTTAACTAGATGTTAGTTGAACCTGAAGCCCTGGGAAATTCAGATCCCATGCATATGGTGGCCTTGGAAAGTCACTTCCCTCTCTGGATTTGCTGCTCCCTGTTATAAAATGAAGATGTTTACATTAGCTCTCTTCAGAGGCCCCTTCTGCCCCCCATAGTTTATGACTGTGTGTGATTTTGGGGAGGTAGGAACTAGATGAGAACAAATACCAGGGCATTATAGGGCTAAGACTTTAATACTAATGGTAATTACAGACCTTGGAGGAGTGACTGACTCCCCAGAGCTTGGGTAGCCTTGGTTGATGCTTCCTCTTTCTTTACAAAAAGCCCTGAAATGCAAGGACTGGCTGGGGGGTGGGGTGGGGGGGTGGAGCTCTTAAAGGATGAGGAAGTATCTTAGAGCAGCTGGTTATTCTTCCCCTTTATCACGCCTTCGCCCTCTCCCTCTCCTCCCTCCCTCTGGGCAGGCAGGTAGATGACTCAGCTGGAGAAAACAGTAGTTTCCAGCTTGCCTAGCCACCCCCAACTTCCAGTTCCAGATAGGAATCCAGATTCAGATTCTTCCATAACTCAACACCCTCCCCTATCACCTCAACACACATACACCCCCTCTATCCTTTGTCTTTACTGCTGGCCCCTTTATGGAAGAAGATACAGCTTCTCCCTGACACTAATCGCCTCCCCCACAACCCCAACTTCTCTTTTATCCATTTAGGTGCATTGCCTGCTGCAGAGCAAATAATTTATTCCCCTAAACTTGGAAGAAACCCTGACTTTTCTGGTGGAAATGGAAAGAGGGACACTATTGCCTGGCTGAGGCTCTAATAGGCATTGAGCTAGAGCTCCCAGGCTCTCCCACTGTCATGACTGAATAGTCATGGGATATTCAAGAAAAGCTTACAGCTTGGACTTTCTCAGCAGGGCTTGACCCTATAGATAAAAGATGTTCCTTGAAGGTAAGGTGAAGCTGCTGCAGGCAGACTTTGCATTTAGAGATACCAAAGAAGAGCACAGGAGCATAAGGAAACTGATAGGAGGAAAAAACACCTTAATTGGGTAACAAAGAAGACAGGGGTTGAGTCTTTACTTACTAAAATTAAGCACACTTTATGAGCTTCAGTTTCCTCATTTCTAAAGTAGTAATACTAGTCCTTCATGCCCAGCCTCCTTCAAAGATGTAACAAGTATCAAATAACTAACCCGAAATACTAGTTTTAAGTGACACACAAAGTGAGCTATCGATATTCCTTAAGTTCTAGAAAATATGCAACTGAGGCAGCTGCCAATCAAAGTAAAAGGATGTATGTGGGAGAGGTGTTAGGACTTCTCTGAGGAGATAGCCCCTTTTTAAGTAATTCCAATCCTCAGCTTCCAAACAAGCCAGAGTCACATTGCCTTACTCCCTAGCTGGTAAGTTCCAAACACCCAAAGTGGGACCAATGAGCCATGCTACTAGGGTTCCTGGATTTAGCCCCACTCCCTTGTTTGAAGAAACAAAGTACTCTAGAGGCAAATATACGTGGCCCAGGGCAGGTCGTGGCCCAGGAACCGCAGCACCCTTCCCCATTGAGCCTCACCAGCAGTGGGGCCAATCCAGCCTCCCTTTCGTCCTTGCTGGGGCTGCCTGGGACTGCTCATTGTCTAGCAAGAATGTTTTCTCCTTCTGTCTAGGGTTCTATGCTAGAAAGAGGCCATAATCTAAGATGGAACCAAGCCAATATCCACTATAACTAAGCTCTCCACTGTGGACTAAGTTGTGATAGAAAAGTGCTCTGAGCCTGGTTCTAGAACTTGCTTTGCTACTGATTAGCAGTATGACCCTGGAGAAGTCACTTCCCCACATGAAGCCTCAATTTCCTCATAAGAATAAAGGGGGGTAGGGAGTGAGAACAATATCCTTGCTCTACCTGCACCACAGTATGTTATGAACACCTGAAGGAACTAATGGATCAGTGTGCTTTTGTACAAGATTGAGGAAACGTTACCTGCTGAAACAGACAGATATCAGTAGCTCTACACCAACAGAAAAGTAAATCCCCTCCCGATCATCTCTTAGGGGAGAAAAGACTACTTGTGGTAACACACACACCTCAACTACTTCAGCCACATGGAGTGTTCTGTTCTGTTCTCACTGGACCAAGGTACATCTTGGTCCAGTCACCCCTTGAATTACATTATCACTTTCACTTTTTTACATTTCCATCAATTTCACAAGTTGGAGGCAGAAAGCAGCGATAAATAGAAGCCCAAATGTAATTTGTGGTAGTTCTAGAGAAAGATCATCCAAGAATATCACCATCTGCTACCACTTGTAGAAATTTAGAGCCAAGAGGCCACTTACATCCCTCGACTTTCAAGCCCCACGAACTCAGTGCTTGCTTCTAGACTTCCTGGATGGCAGAGCCTCAGACAGATAGATGAGGGCCAGAGCTGCCGAATCACAGAGAGAAAGAGTAATAGAGTCCTAACTCAACTTGGGACAATCTGCAAGAGGCAGTGATCTTCTCCAAAAGGGGAATAGGATAGAGGATGAAGGAAGGGCTCCCCTTTCCTCCTGTGACTCCCAGTCACAAGGAAAGAGAACTTTCTTCCTCTAGTGGAGCTAGTTACCTGGCTTCATACTTGGAAACTACTTTGCATACGTTTACCCTAACATACCTTGAAGTCTTGAGGATGATGCATGCCTAAGAGGTGGCAGGGGAGAAAGCATGAGTTCTCCTAGTATCAGAGAAAGTTACTACTAAAATAGGTTTCTTTTAGCATTCACGAGAACTGAGGTAAATGACCACAGAGGATACACTGCAGGATTCCAAAAAAACAGGAACTTTCCAAAGGCTAGCTTGAGATCCAGGTGCTTCTGACACCTCTTTTACACTTCTATCTGCCCCACCTCTGATCACAAGCTTCTCAGAGAACAGGGATGCAGCCAGTTTGCTGCTGAAAGGATACCAAATTGCTGGCACCTGTGCCAACACACACACACACACACACACAGCCTACTTCTTCTCAACCTAAGCATTTTAATCATCAGAAAAAATACAGAATGGTATTGCAGAAAACACACAGGCCAAGGAGTCCCAAGGCATAGACTCAAGTCTTGGCACTGCCATTTTATGAGCTGTGTGACCTCAGCCAAGTCACTTCATCTCTCTGGGCCTTCATCCTATAAAATGCAAGCTATCAACTATCCTTGCAGGATTTTGTAAAAATTAAATATATGTGAAAGTACATAATGAATATCTTGAATTAATCTCTTTCTGGTGCTATACCTTACTACTAAGAACACCTACCTACCTAGGAAAGCACTCAACGTATTTAAAAATTAAACCTTGCCTGGCCAGGCGTGGCTCAGCGCTTGAGCATCGACCTAGGATCTAGGAGATTGTGGTTCAATTCCCAGTCAGGGCACATGCCCGGGTTGTGGGCTCAATCCCCAATGGGGGGCGTGCATGAGGCAGTCAATGACTCATCATTGATGTTTGTATCTCTCTCTCTCTCCCTTCCTCTCTCTCTGAAATCAATATAGATATATTAAAAAAAAAAAAAGTAAATCTTGGACTGTGACAGGCTTTTACAGCTCCAAGATCGCAAAAGCACATGAACTTTGACTGAAGTCTGTTTCTGGTATTAAAATTAAGTCTTATGTCCTTGCTGGTCATAAGAAATCTCTTTTGCCTTGCAGATTACATGAAAGAATCCGTGTGCAGCTCTAGCACTTGTTCCTTGAATAGCAGTGAAAACCCTTATGCCACAATTAAGGACCCACCCATCCTCACCTGCAAGCTTCCAGAAAGCAGCTATGTAGAAATGAAGTCGCCTGTGCACAGGGCGTCTCCGTACACAGATGTGCCATCCTTGTCGACATCTAATAAAAATATATATGAAGTTGGTAGGTGTCTCAAATAAGTAACTTAGTGAAATCAGTTACTTAGTGCATAGTGCAACATCTGAAATAAAAACAATCCCTCTCCACTCACCCTGTCTTGAAAGCACACCTTTCTTTTGTTGCTTTTTAAGGAATCCAAGGTGAACTGCCTGTCTTTCCCAGGGCCCTCCTCTCTCATGCAGGAATCAAATTCTTGTGTCAACTCTGCTTTAAAAAAAAACACACCAGGACTAGTATGAAGCAGAAATACTAGGGGTGGGAGTGGATACACACACGTACACTACAACTGATTGTTGATACAAATCCCAGTTTAAAAAGAAAACAATCAGAACAGAACATTTATTAACTTCTAAGTCACCACCTTCTACTTTCTCCCAGTTTAACTCATGTCCCTGGGCTCACTGCTGAGACCCCTACACTTCTAGGATATTCTAAATCTCTTGGTTTTGACCAAGCTTGGGATGGGATTCTGACAGCACGCTCACTTACATTTTCCGTCTCTGGAGCGTCAGCCCTAACCCTCATGTATTTATCACAGATTTATATATCCCTGGATTCTCTCCCCACCCAGTTAAATAGAACTCTCTTCCCCCCAACAAGGCAACCAAAGCTAATCTGTTCTCTGAACTCATTTTTCACTATATTCCTTAGAGCCCACAGTCAGTGTGGTCCAAGAAGGCCGTGGTCCTAACTCCAGCTATATCCAGAATCCATACGACCTACCTAGGAACAGCCACATTCCTGGTCATTATGACCTCCTCCCAGAAAGACAGAGCCCTGCCAATGAGCCCTCCCAGGACAAGCAGTCTTAAGAGGGATAAGCTTCTCTCTTGCAATGTGCTCTGCTGAACATTCTCTGACTCTCTGAAAGAAGACAATCCCCTGACTTGAAATAATGGTACAGACTGACTCCAGCTGCGTGTTAGTTATTACTTTCACCTGGAACTAAAGAAGAGCTTCCAAGTGGGACTGGGGTAATTGCTCAAAAGGTCTGTTTGCAAAGGTAAATCCTATCACCCACCCAACTCCAAATTACCTGGATTACATGATCTTTTAAAACATTTAGGAAAAAGCTATTCATCAACATGAACTAAATATAGCTAACTATATTTATTTATGTATTTAACTATCTGAAACATGATGCTTAAAAAGCATGTAGAATAGGTTTTACAAACCTTCCTAGGGGGAAAGTAGGACTGGGGAGGGGAAAGGATTAATTTAAATTACCTGAAATGTATATGTACTTTTGGTTGCTGTTACCATCAACATGTTTGATTACCTAAGATCATTAGTACATAGACAAAAACTGTGCTAATATCAAACCTAAAGTACCTGTACATATATGCCTGGTCTATCAAATTACAATGGCCAAGGTTACATTACAGTTTACTATGTAGTCTAATGCTAACAACTTCAATTTTTTAAAGTAAGACTTAAATAAGTACAAATTAACTTTCCCTCTTCTGCCCCTGCTGGTAGGTAGAACAAGGAAAAAGAGTTTTCAAAGCTCAACAGCTTTTCAGTCTACGACAATATTTCTGGCCAGTTTTTACCAAATCTTGCCAATTCAAAATTCCAGAATATTGCAAGTCAGCCCTGGCCTTTTCATATCTTCTTGGTCCACCCAACACCCAAGTCATTCCATGGGAAATAAAACTCAGGTGATGCTTTAAGCAAGCAGTCACAGGCTGATAAGAATTAAGTATCCCCAAAAATGGGTATTTGGCCTCTCATCAAATTTATTTGGTTGGCATTCCTTGACTCAGAAGAGTACTTGCTTTCAAGCATTTCTTCATAATCTTGAGCTTGATATAGAGAAAATTAGACAAAAGAGGATATGTCAAGTTAAAATTGCTTGAAGTACATTATGCTTTTTGATGGAACTAAATTGAAATGATCAAAGAAAGAATGGACTGTAATCGGTTGCCGTAACTTGATGTAAAAACTTTATAGTAAACAGCACATAAGGACATGAAGTACTTCTACCTTAAACCCACCACCTGCTAAGATGGCCAAAACTGAATTACAATGAGCTAACGCTCCAGATCCCAGTATTCAGACATGTCTGTACCTTCCATTACTAATGAGCATAGAAAAACTGGGGCTCAGATGAGTCGAAATGGAGTCAGCCCCCAAGCCCTAAAGTGGACCTCCTCACAAGAATTAAAGACTGAAAGGGCAAACCAAGAAAACTAATGGGCACCCCTATACCACTCTATTCTCTAATAACAGTTCAGCCAGTAATAAATACTTCCAAAAGGTATACAGAAGAGGAACTATATGACTGCAAAGCTGGAACAGTTGCTACAGGAAATGTGGGAGTTCCGAAGCCCTTGATACAAATTGGAAGTCTGCCATGGAACCCATTAGTTTGGGCAATAACCAGCAAAAGCAAGGGGGAAAAAAATGAGTAAGCCCCTCCTCCCCCATTTCACCAAGGCTTAAGCAAATGCTGTTAGGGGAAAATATCTAATACTTAACATGAATGCTGCATGTCTGCATGGGAGCAAGTGATCAGCAAATTTACTTCCCAAAAACAGCCTTATTAAATATAAATACTAGAAAATACTTTGTAGACTCAAGTAAAATATTTCTCATATATATGTAGAAAGAAAGATAAGAGACTTACCTCAGTATTTCAGGGCAGCAAGTGCTCAATTACCTTTGTGAAGCAAAGACCAAGAATCATGGTGAAGTCAGATCAGCAAGGAGAAACTTCATCTCAATCCCAGGTTTTATCTTCTTCCCTTACCCTGCATGTACAGTAACTGCTGCCTGGCAAACTGCAAACAAGCACCATCACTCAAGTTTCAAGTTTCACCTCTTTTTGGCCAACTATCTTCTGGGCAAATTTCAACAAGAGGTGGCATGGTGAAATTGCTAAAGCACTGGGTCAAGAGATTTGAGTGTTACTTGCCCTCTTTGGGCTCTTTTTCCCCCGTGTGTAAAAAAAGGAAGAAGCAAGAGGGGTAAGGGAGCCCTAAAACCCTTCAGTTCTAGCATTCTAATTTTTAAGGAGATGTACCACAAATTAAATCAGGACCACAAGAAAAGGGAAAGACAGAGGGTGTGATTACTTGGTGACAATGGTTGTCTTCACATATCTATGAATTACTAATAAAGACATTTCCATCTTATAGAACTGTTAGGAACTTCTGTCTAGCACTGTCATAAATAAGTTCATGGTCAACCTAAACATGTGCACTGTGCATTTTATTGACAACTTGGAAAGATCTGTTGAAGTATTTTACAGAAACTATGTTTTCACTCAAGTAAAGTGATGTGCATATAATTCAAATGAATAAAGAAAACACAATGATTGTACAATAGCATAGGTGAGACTGAAATGGCAATACATTTTTTAAACAACCCAGATTTGTAATATATTTGTTCACTGTTCAGAGGGATCATACCTTGTTCAAAATAAAATTAATTTCTCAAACTAATTTATAGGAATGCCTACAGTTGTGTTTCAAACCAAAAATGTGTCTATAATCTACACCTTAGATTTAAAGGTAGAACTAACCTACATTTTGTGTGGTCACTTTAGACAGCTAGAAGAGTGAAAATTATCCCATAGATGCTTGAAAATAAAGTGAAAAAATTCTATCAAATTTATAACAAGAGAGTCACTTCCATTAAAGTAATGAATGGGAACTACATATTCTTAATTCATGTCCAAAAATTACTGAAATATCTCATAAACTTCAGTATACTCAAACAGAGACTTTCTCTGCTTTCACAAAGATTTGGACTCAAAGGCAACTATTACAGCTTGTGCACACTCAGAGGCACAAAGGTAATTCTATGGAATGGAATAAAGGCAAATATAAGGGTCACCTAATTTGCATTAAGAGCAATGAATAGCTTTCCACGAATAGAAGTTATCACCCAGTACAGTACTCTGGGTGCATCTGTTTTAGGGCCTTTTAATACATAACTTTGTGACCTAACTAGTGAAAAAGCAGCAGGATTAATTTTATTATAAAATACAGATGCTAAAAAAGAGCTTAATGTATTTAATGGTGTAAGTTTAAAATTTCTCCTTCAGACTTTCAAAGGTTTGTACATACTTAAGTCAAATTAAATCATTTCAACTTACCAGTTCAAGAGGCTGATGTGATACTCAAAGGGTATACTCCCATTTACTAAAACGTTTAACCAAGAATACATTTTTGCTAGTTAGAGATTAAAACTCATTCAGAAAAGAGCTTCCTCCTAACAGACAACTCTCAAGGGCTGGAGCCTGACATCTTAGTGAAAGATAAAACATAATCAAGAATTTTAAGGCAAAAAGGGTATTTACTGAGAACAATAGTTTAATATTAGGACTTATGAGGTTCAGAATACTACCCAACACCATAAATGATAAACAAAGGCAGCAGGTTTTATATTCAACATAGAAGATTCAGGAATGACACATTCTATTAGCCATTCATCTAATATGTGGCAAAAGAGGAGATGGAAAATCTTTCTTAAAAGGGATGGAAGGATACATAGGGATTCATTATACTATTATTTATAATTTTGTATAATTATATATTATTTACAATTATAATTATATAATTTTTAATAAATTTTTTAACCTGAATTTTAATTGTCAGATTATAGCTCCCCAAGCTAAACTAAAACGAACCCTAAGGTGAGCGCCTCACTCTTTTAAATGGTCCTTCCTTATCTGATACAGGGTTGTAGGAGGGATAGAAGAAATGTAAATATGAACAAAGCCCATTCCCTATCCTTGTGGATCTTACAATGTAGCAATTACAAAAGGGCAGGAGTAAATGGAGGGCTCAGGTGGTTAGTGGAGTGCTTATTATACATTTTCTTCAGACTTACAGAGCTAGAAAGATTCTGAGCAGTGGTCCAATCCAAACCCACACAAGGTAGCTCTGGTCTGTAGCTAGAGTTGTCAGAATCCCTCCTGATTCCAGCCTCCCAAGGCACTGTCTGGCCCAGCAGATGACCCTCCAGAGCCTTGTGTAAGAGAAGACATGGGGACCTGAGCTCTTACAAAGAACTATTTTTAGACATCCACTTAAATGTAAATCAAGACCAGTAACTGAGAATCCTAACATCCTCCTCCAGAACTGTTTTCATACCAAAGATAGCCTACAGAAAGTGTGTTGCTCCCTAGGGCTTCCCAGACTGTCCTGTTTCAGGCATGACCTTCTATTCTTAGGCCCATAGGATGAAATGCTTTGGCACAGAGACTAGTACAATGTAATCAGCAACTTCTTAAAGATAAGGAACCAGCCTTAGTTTGGCTCAGGGATAGAGCATCAGCCCTCAGGACTGAAGGGTCCCGGGTTCAATTCTGGCCAGGGGCACCTACCTCAGTTGCAGGCTAGAGCCCCAGCCTAGGTTGGGGTGTGTGTGGGAGGCAACCAATCGATGTGTCTCTCTCACCTCGATGCTTTTCTCTCCCACTCCCCGAAAAGCAATTTAAAAATATCCTCAGATGATTAAAAAAAAAAAAAAAAAAAGATAAGGAAACATACTACTTCCCTATAGAGATCTGAGAAGATGGTATGCTGCGACACCACGTTTTCAGTAGGGGAATGGGTACTGGGAAAAGCAGTAGTACACTTATTCATTGGGATGGGGATAACAAGATCTAAGATTCTGTGTATGGGGCAATGTTAAGTTCCACTGACTTAAACATAGGAAAGGAATCCTGTTGGCTATTATTTTTCCCTACCATCACATACTGGTAACCATAGTTAACAGCCAATATACATGACATCTGTGCCAGGACCTATCAATTCTATGCTTAATAATGTTAAATAATTGAATTCAAATGTTTGGACTACTAACAGCCAAATAATGCTATTAATATCATGTGTTTACACACATAAACCTATATATACTTGAATTTAGTCACTAGTTCTACTGGATAGCTAGTTCTGTGGATTGACCTACCTTCTTTTAGATTCCTATTAGAGATTTTTTTTTAAATTAACCAGTATGTTTTTAAAAGTTCTCTCCCAGACATGAATATACTTTAAAGTATATATTAAAAGCCAGCAATTTTAACAGCAAAAGCCAAAAAACAAGCAGTTCTCAATTTACAGTTGACACAGTAGCCCATGAAGTGCACCTCCCACCTTAGCGCATATGGTACTTTGATGTATATCACACTGTGAAATTGACAGTCATTTCGCAAATGTTCTGAAAGCTTTCATCTTATTTAATGGAGTTAATATGAAAATAAAAACATTCCAATCAAGTTATGATGATAAAACCAAAATCATCATGCAAAGTGTGCACTTGTATCTATTAAATTCAAATTTGAGTTAGAATGATTAATTTGGCTCTAATACTTAAAAAGAGAGTTTATTCATAGCATTACTGAATTGGAGCTGGGGTAAACCCCACAAATGACTTAATCCAGTCCCCTCAATAACTGGAATGACTAAAAGAGCTATGACTAGAATCCACATCTTTGTCACCCAGTCCAGTGCTCTATTATGCCGGCCACTTTCTTTTAACTCACAGAATTTGCATATTTCTACTATCTGCCTAGTATCAAGTTCCTTTCAAATAGTCTTTATCTTCCAATTCAATTTTCAGGGAAATGGATACTTCAATTAAAAATCTCTCAGACTAAAAAAAAAAAAATCTCTCAGACTAACGGTTCTCCCTTACATAAGTTGTAGTGACAATAGCATTTTGTATTGCTTTATTGTTTCCATCAGCCTCCTAGAGTTTGGAGAAACAAATTATTCTTTAAAACTTTAGAATGACAACTCCAGTTTATTTGGCACATTGTATAGGTGATGGAAAAGGTGACCTGTCAAACCCCAGAAAAAGCGTATGGCACTAGCACAGCCCCAACCAGAAGAAAAAAAGTCAGCCCTGTTCTATTCAGCACTAGTCTGACTATTACGCAAACCTACTAAATGATGTGGTAGGAGAGGATCCTTTAATGGTCTTTGTTCATTTTTTTTTTCACACAGGGAATGGATATCATGCACCGTCCTTATACAAAATTCATATTTTGTTTTTAATTTTTTTCAAGCTTATGTTTGTGAAACATCAAACCAACCTCCATTTTCTCCTCTGCTAAAAGAGCTCCATAAATTGAAACCTAACAGGTTGGAGTAAGTTTTTAATTATCTACCCAGTCCTTGAATTACTCTGCTTCTGGGTTGGCCAAAACTGTCTAAGTAGTAGTTTTGTCTCTGTAAGGTAGATGGAGAGATTATCACAATAGCTCAAACCACTAAGAGCATTTGCATTTTGTAAATACAAGTCAATAAAGACAAAAATTAAGATGTTCATCTTCCCAATGGTGAAATAAGTATGACTAGATTTAATGGGCAATCCAAACCCTTAAGAAGTTTAACTTTCCTGCAGAACCCTTCAGAACTTAAAAGACCTCTGGCATAAGTCACCAGCTAGCACTCTGTCTTAGAATTTGGCAACTCAATCAATGGCTAAAAAAAAACTTACCCTTACAGAGTAATAATTACTATATTAGAGAGAAATCACGAATAGCACTTGCGAACATTTACATACAAATTTACCAAGGCAAGATGGCTAACTGACATTTCAGGAGAATATAATAGATAAATATTAAAAAAAAGGCAAAGTTAAAATAACTGACAAGATGGGTCAAGTAGCAAAAGACTTCTACTAAACTGCCTTGAGCCCTAAATTGTCATAACATTATAAAATTTAATGTTTCTTAATTGAGACAGTTTGTCTCATGAGATACTATTCAGAATGAAGACACTTGTTGAAATGCAATCAAAGCCATTTTCTACTACTTCTGGTTTCTTGGACTACTCCCAAGATCCAACCATGCCCAATGTAACATTAAGTCTATACTTCATAAAAATTCAGTTACTTTATCATTTTCAATTCACTACCTAGTTTCTCCTTCTCTTAAATAATTTTGTAAAAAACTTACTACCAATTTTCAGTAAAATTAGTGATGGAGCCTCTTCCTGGGTCTAGTGACATGTATCAAAATACAGAGATTAAATACTTCCCTTATATTTTTGGTAATATTTTTTCCAAGAAAAGCATAATGGAACTACAAGTCCAAAATCAAAGCTGAGTTCACACAGTGGTACCTCCAATTCAATATTGCACTCTGTAATGCAAGGACCTATATGCTCTCATTCATCAGAATCAAATATTCTATGGCTATATCCAAAGCAAAGGGAAAAGGTAATCTGACAACATAAAGAATAGTCCCCCTATAACTGTTTATTAGAATGTGAATATATTCCAATTCAGTAACTAAAAAAAGGCAAGTTACAGAGCATGCATAAAATACAAAGTAGCGATTTACAAATAGATAATAGTCATCATACCAATACACTAAAATAAGAAAACCAAAATGACCGGCTGTAGCAATGCCTTCAGTGCGCCCCACACGTCATGAGCATCGCAAAAGACAGGAGATTAACTATGAAACATAGTAATCTATGCAATCCCACACACATATATATATTTTGGGGATATTCCACCATCCTGAATAGAATCACTTCAGTTGACACAACTTTCAGAACACTGCAGAGTAAGTGCTTAATATTATCCACAAGAAAGTAAAACTACATATTAGTGTGCACATTTCTGAATGAGAAACTAGTTGCTCCATTGATTTCAATAATGTAGTGGAAGAAAACGATTTCAGGTCTGTATAATGGCCTAAATGCATTCTATTTAAACTCAAAGTACTATTTCATCTAAAGTACTAAAAGAATACATGCCTTTAAGTGATATCACTTGAGCAGAAATTAATCTCTCATTGTATTCTTTTGACATACTGAAACCAGATATTTAACTGGACTATATTCCACAATATTCTGCATTAAAATAATTATCCATGCCTGCTGGTGAATATGGAGATAAAACTAGGTTGCATTTCATTAATGGAAGGTTTTGAGACAAAAATTAACACTTCACAATTTGATACTAAGACCATTAAGCCAGTTATTGACTGAGCAATAACATGTTACATAATCTACTGTTGGGAAATTAGATAAATTAAATGACTTATCATTAAACTTAAGCTGCCTGATCATTCCAACAGAGGCACCCCAGATGGAATTCCACTAGTCTCTCCAGTTCCCAGCCTGTCAGGCAGCACTATTTAACATACGGCCCCATAACCACACAACTAAAACCACAATACAGTCTTTTGTATTAAGATAATTCTTGCCCAGAAAAGTGTCCTCTCGAATCAACTTTGATGCTTACACAAATGAAAAACAAAAATTACTGAACTATATAACCCTATTAAGGCATTTTTGAAAGTGACTTCCAGAATGGAAACTTTTCAAGCTCTCAAAATCCTGCTATGTTTATAGGGCAATTAGATTAGTGGAAATACATACTGCACTGAGAGAAGAGTGCAAGAACTGTAAGCTGCTCTGTGGCAAAATGGTAGCTTATTTCTAAAGTCTTCTCAGTTTGATTTGATCAAGACCAACAGGTCTGAGCTTCAAGTGATCAAGTTCTATTATGTCATACAGTGACAGGTTTCCATGATGAAAAGTAAACAATAATTGAGTAATCCAAACATTCAGTTTATTAAACTAAGGCTAGTGAAGCCATAGCATGAAAAAAAGCTGCAGTCATTCGGGACAAACGGATGATTTTATAAAGCTAAAATCAAAAGACTTAAAACATGGAAAATTTGTTAAGTATGAGGAAGTAATAAAACACAAAAGTGACCACAAGGATTACAAATATATTTAAATCTCAGACCTGGGAAATGGACTATACACAGCCTTCTATGGGAGAAGAGAAACAACTTATATGTTCTGACAGCACTGCACCTTTGGCTTATTTTCAGTGGTTGGTGGAACATGAATAGGGACCACATTGTTGCTTGGAGACATGTCATTTTCACGTCTGTCTGACATTTGCTTCTGGGAAACAATGCGGTATATCTCTGAGTGGGGGGAAAAAAAGAAACAGCAATACTCAGTGTCGAATAAACCCATCAATAGTTGACATAAAAGATATGTAGAGATAGAAGA
Organism: Miniopterus natalensis; assembly: GCF_054644295.1. Taxonomy (NCBI): domain Eukaryota; kingdom Metazoa; phylum Chordata; class Mammalia; order Chiroptera; family Miniopteridae; genus Miniopterus; species Miniopterus natalensis. The sequence goes on from NC_142081.1 coordinate 40,803,629, forward strand.
TATATTCGCAGGGAAAACTGCACATAAACTGAACAGAGAATGCATAAATTTAAAATTTTATTTTCAAACAGCCACTGCCCAGCCGGTGTGGCTCAGTGGCTGAGCATCAACCTATGATCCAGGAGATCATGGTTCAATTCCCAGTCAGGGCACATGACCAGGTGCCAACTTGATCCCCAGTAGGTGGCATGCAGGAGGCAGCCGATCAATGAGTCTCATCATTGATGTTTCTCTCTCTCTCCCCCTCTTCCTTCCTCTCTCTGAAATCAATAAAAATATATTTAAAAAAAAGAAAAAAGAAGAGAAACAAAGGTTTTCCATTTGAGAGGTAAAGATTCAGCAGTCACTTAATAAATCCTGGTTTAAAGAGATTTCATAGTTTATGGATTTAGATCTAAATTAAACCACTAGAGCCCTGGCCCAATGGCTCAGGTGGTTGGAGAGTCATCCTATACACCAAAAGATGGTGCGTTTGATCCCTGGTCATGGCAACCAACTGATGTTTCTCTATCACATTGATGTCTCTCTCTCTCTCTCCCCCTCCCCTTCTTCTCTCTCTCAAAATCAATAAAAATATATCCTCAGGTAAGGATTAAAAAAATGAATTAGTTAAACCATGAGTATTTTCATTGTACCCTTATCAAAAAAAACTATATACATTAACATTGTACCACAGAAAAATAAAAATAAATTTGCACTATCATGCATGTTAAGGTGTTTTTCTTGGCTGTTATATACGG